>NC_083718.1:84947489-86197489 GCF_028564815.1 Eubalaena glacialis
GGTGGGTAATTTCATAGGCTAATGAATGGGAGGAGTATTCCAACTATTTCAGGAAGGGGTGGGGATTTCCAGGAATTGGGCCACCGCCCACTTTTTGATCCTTATGGTCAGCCTTGGAACTGTCATGGTGCCTATGGGTGTCTAATTTAGCTTGCTGATGTGTTACAGTGAGCATATACTGAGGCTCAAGGTCTAGTGGAAGTCAACTTGTCTGCCATCTTGGGCCCATTTGGTTCAAATCAGTTTATGTCATGTCCTCGGGTTATGTCGTTCTTTCAAAGGCTGTGCCCTGCCCCCTTCCCTCCTGTTTCACAAGGACTCTGGGACAAGATTTTCTATGACCGACTCCTGGTTCCACACACCTGTGCATCCTTTCTCTGTGTCTCAATTTCCTCATCTGTAAAATGGGAATTAAATGGCAGTAAGCACTCAGTAAATGTTCTTATTAGGTAGACATTATTATCTTATTATTATCGAAGACCTTAACGAAGACCCAACACAGCCATAAATAAATAAATAAACAAATACTTAAGAAAAAAAAAAAGGCTAGAAATAAATACACCTAACTGCTAACCATGTTAGTGTTAAGGCAGGATTTATTTTTCTGTTGGTTTTTGTTACCTTTATTCTTCATTTTCCAAATTTTCTATAGTGTTCACTCTTCCCTCTCCAGCAGGGTTGTGTTCCCACACTGCCTTCTGTTCATGCCGGGATCGTTCCTCTCTTTGTACGTTTGCTGGTGTTATTTCCTTCACCTGGAATGCCTTCCTCTTTTGCCCTATTAATCCATCAAATATTTATTGATAATTGATACAGGCGTATCATGCAGCTTGTGGAATGTAATGTACATGAAAACACTTTGTAAACTGCTTTACAGATGTTAGTTGTTATTGTTAGGAGAAAAAAAAAAGATGAGGAGGATAAGGAAGAGAAAAAAAACTATTATTTGTACAATAATGTGCCAGGTGCTAGGGGAGGCCAGGATGGAAAAATATAGAAAAGGGTTGCAGTCCTCCAGATGTTTAGAATCTTGTCAAGTGAGTAGAGGAAAAAAATACCACCATGTGGAATAGAAATCGATAGAAATGAAATGAATAGAAATAGATAATGGAACATGTGAAATGCGAATGTGAGAGAGGCAGACAGTGATATAAGAGGAAACAGAGAAAGGTGGGGAGGATGTGGAGCTAGAACCAGGCCCTGAGGGATTTGGGCAGGTAGGTTCAAAGAGAAAGGACATAAAGAAAGCTTGCATTGGGAAAAAATGCGGCGTGGTGGGGGGCGGGTGGTGATGATGAGCCCAGCTGAAGATCCTGCTGGAAAGTGGTAGGAGGTTAGGGGGAGGGGGAGATAAGTAGGGTGGGCCTTGCCACAGGTCTCTGCTGGAGTTTTTATAAATTTTTTTAAAAATTATTTATTTATTTATTTATTTATTTATTTATTTATGGCTGTGTTGGGTCTTCGTTTCTGTGCGAGGGCTTTCTCTAGTTGGGGCAAGCGGGGACCACTCTTCATCGCGGTGCGCGGGCCTCTCACTATCGCGGCCTCTCTTGTTGCGGAGCACAGGCTCCAGATCCGCGGCACGTGGGATCTTCCCAGACCAGGGCTCGAACCCGTGTCCCCTGCATTGGCAGGCAGATTCTCAACCACTGCGCCACCAGGGAAGCCCTAGCCTTTTTTTTAGAAACATTTTTTTTTCTTTTGCTAAGCTGTAATAAGTGTCCATAAAATTTTGTGTCCTACTTTTTTTCACTTAACATTCTAAGCACGGTTCCCTGATGTGACATAGTCTTCATAAAGGCCATTTGTAGTGAATGCATAATATTCTAGAGTGGCTGCATCTGCATGTACTTATCCATTTCTCTTTTGTTGGACACATGTTTCCCATTTTACGCTATTATAAGAAGCACAGATCTCTTGTGCAGAGAGAAGAAATGGAACAAAACTGGGTCTTTGGTGAGACCTCAAATTATTCTATGAAGGCTCACCTGAGCCTAAAGCGTCTCTGGACTTTTTAGTCACCTGAGCCAGTCAGGCTGATCCCTTATTGCTTAAGCCAATCGGAGCTGGATTTTCTCTGATTTGCAACCCACATTATCCCACCTAACATAAGGGCTCCAAGGGCAGGACTGAGCTTGTCTTGCTCACTGTCGTTAACCCACCTGAATCCTCAGTCCAAGGCACAGAGTAGGAACCTAATAAACATGTGCAGAAAAAAGAATATGAACTCTTGTATGAACTATCCATTCTTATCCTGACCAGTGATCTAGAAGGATCTTAGTACTTTTATCAGTATGAGCTTATCAACAAAAATGTTGCCTCTTCATCATATTTGCCACTAATAATTCCTCATTTTTTGGCCTTCTTTAGTTTTTCAATTTAGAAAGTTTACATTTTTATGAACTAAAATATTTTCCTTCATGACCTTTATTTTTATTTTTTATTGGGATATAATTGACATATACCTTCATGACCTTTAATACTAAAATTCTAAATGGATCTCCTCTCAGAGTTGATATTCATTTGTATTTTCTTCTAGTTTTTCTACAGTTAAGTTGTAGTATTTAATTCCTTTCATTTACCTAGAATTTATTCAGGTGTACTGTTTAAGGTTAGAATTCTTTTTTCTTTTTTTTTCTAAATTCTTAACCAACTGTTCAAACGTCTTTTCCCCCATTGAGTTGCAATGCTTCTTTTATCCTTTTTTTAATGCTTATATAAAATTGAGTCTATTTCTGCCTAGCTATGTAATATTTCACTATCCTCCAAGGCCAATAATCCTCCAATTAAGCTCTGTCTTCAAAATTTTCTTTGCCATCTCCTCTGTTTATTTTTCCAGATGAATTTTTAAAATAATTTTATCCAATTCTAAAAGGACTCTTGGAATTTTCACTGTAAGTACATGAAGCCTAAAAATAAATTAAGGAAGAATTGACATCTTTACGATTTTAAACTTTGCCATCCAGGAAAGTTTTTCTTCATTAAGTTTCCCATATTTTTCAAAAAAATGTGGTCATTTTCTTCACATACATCACTGACATTTCAAATAAAGTTTATTTCTAGGTATTTTGTATTTGTTATTTTAGATTGTTTTCTAACTGGGATATTACTGGCATACGTAGGGAAACTTGCTAACTTGTCAAGACAGTCCAACTGACACTCTAATTGTCCGTTTGTTTCTTAGCCATCTCCCTGCAGGTACCACCCACAAGTCTGAGTTCTGCCCTCTGGAGCTAGGTGGAGTGAAACTGCACCTCCTTCTACAGGACAGATTTTCATCTCTTGGAGACTGCTATCATGTTTCCGTCAGCCTTCTTTTGTCCTGGCTAAATAACCCCGCTGATAGGATGAAAATGTATCTGGGAGAAATTCAAATGACAGTGGTGAGGTGGGTGGATTTGGGGCAGGTTAGGCTAGAGGTGGGGTACCAGTGAGGACTGGCTTCTGTGGTAATCCAGGCTTAAAGAGATGGGCTAAGATGAGGCTGCGAACATGGGAAGGGGCAAGTCTGGGAGATATCGCAAAAGAGGAAACATTAGGACATATTGACAAACTAGATATAAGGAATAAAGAAACGCAAAGAGTCAAAGATGGCTCTAAATCACTGAAGAAAGTGATTCTCTCTACTAAGAGGAAGTATGAGAGTTGAAAAGGGAAGGTAGTTTCGAAGGAAGTCAATTTTGGTCCTCCTGACCCTGAGATTAAAATATATCCAAGGAGACAGATCTACAGACTAGTTGTGAGATAATAGAAAACATATGTATTGGTCTGTGCCCTGGGTTCCTGGCACTGGGTTCCTGGCACAGGGTTCCTAACACCCTTGTCAATTCCTAAGTGATAAACGCACTAGGATCATCTTTTATTCTAATGAGGGGACTCCGGCCGGGCTCCTAGATGGGGGCTGGTCACCAGAAAGACCAAGCCATGATTAGAAGCTTGTAATTCTCAGCCCTGTCCCTCACTTATCCAGAGAGGGGAGAGGGGCTAGAAATGAGGTTCACGATTGATCATGCCTGCATGAGGAAGACTCCATAAAATCCCAACAGTATGGGGTTCGGAGAGCTTCCAGGTGGGTGAGCACATCCTTATACTGGGAGGGTGATGCACTCCAGCTTCACCGAGACTGAACCTCCTGTACTCGGGACCCTCCCAGGCCTCACCCTATGGATCTCTTCATCTGGCTGTTCATCTGCATCCTTTATTATATCCTTTAATAAACTGGTAAAGGTAAGTAGGTGTTTCCCTGAGTTCTGTGAGCCTCTCTAGCTAATTAATCGAACCCAAGGAGGGGGTCGTGGGAACCTCTGGTTTGCAGGCAAGTCAGACAAAAGTCCAGCTAGGGACCTGCTACTTGCAGTTGGCATCTGAGGTTGGGGAGGGACAGTCTCTTGCGACTGAGCCCTTAACCTTATCTCCAGGTAGATGGTGTCAGAATTGAGTTAAATTGTAGGACACCCAGCTGGTGTTGCAGAGAACTGCCTGTTATAGGGGGGAAAAACCCCACATACTTGGTGACCAGAAGTGAAGTGTTCTGTGTATGTAGTAAAGGAGACATACAGGTGAAACACTGAGTTTTTCCTAAACATCAGTGTTTTCCAATTTTCCCCCACAGTCATATGTTTTACATAGCAGGCCAGTTCAAACACAAACACATAGAAATAGATATATAACAGATATAAGTGTCCTCAAACTCCTGCAGACATATGCGAGTTTGGCCTAGAATACCCCCTCTGAATTGACAGATTAAGTCAAGAGGACAAATTACTTCCTTCCCCTCAGTTTGTGAGATCCTGTGGTCTAAGACTTGGCGACCAATACCTGGTCAGGAAATTAATTATCCTACCACCATCTACCCTCAATCCCATGTCCCAGAGGGCTCCAGAGGAAGAGAGATTCCAGAAGAAAGGCCACACACATTTTAGAGTTCAAAGTAGGTCTCACTGCCAACCCACAGAGCACACAGAGTTAGAAATTTCTCACCTTTTAAAAACACATCTCCTTTAGCATCAGGCTAGATAAGGATTTTCCTTGGAGAAAGAGGGGCTAGAGAATATTTAGGTCTCCAACTTTGAGTTTCAAGGCCATGGGGCTTAGAACTGGGACAGGGAAGATAGGAAACACTTTCTCCTTGCAAAGTGAGAGTCCTAAATCGAAGCATGGAAAAGAGGCCAAGGGCCCTAGGCTAACATCTGCTGTTGGGTCAGAGCCTGAACAAACTCAGGCCCGAGCTCCGCAACGCTTGGCAAAGAGGAATGAGGGAGCCCACGGGATTAGCAGAGGCCCCACAAAAAACAGCAACACACATTGAAGAGCTGATTAAAGACAGAAATTTGCTTTTCTACCCCAAGGGATATTACCCTCCTCAGTCAAATTAAGTTGCTTTAAGCCATATCATGTCAAAGCATCTTTACAGAGTACATCTTGGAACGTTTCATAATACAAAATTTTTTTAAATAGAGTTGAAAATAAGCCAATCAATTTTTGGGTTTAGATACTTAGTTTTAAAAAAGAGGAAGTGAGAGAGTAGCACTGACATATATACACTACCAAATGTAAAATAGATGGCTAGTGGGAAGCTGCTACAAAGCACAGGGAGATCAGCTCGGTGCTTTGTGACCACCTAGAGGGGTGGGATAGGGAGGGTGGGAGGGAGGCTCAGAGGGAGGGGATAGGGAGATATATGTATACATATAGCTGATTCGCTTTGTTGTACAGCAGAAACTAGCACAACATTGTAAAGCAATTATACTCCAATAAAGATATTTTTTTTAAAAAGTAAAAAAAAAAATAAAAAACTGAAAAAAAAAAAAAAAGAGGTCCAATGCACCATTTGGTTGAAATACCATGTCCCTGTCAGGTTTTTTTCTACTCAGGGAGAGGACAAATGAAGAGGTGGGAGGACAGGGGTAAGGAGTGCTCCTGCAAGCTTTTCCTACGTTGGGGTGATGCTCCGGGTTTATAGCAGCCTGCTGATGACGGCTGCGTGTCCGGGCAGCTCTCAAAACCCAGCTCAAATAAACAGGCTGTCATGGCAAAGACTCAATCTTCCCTCTACAACATATTCAAGGAGCACAGAGGAGTTGGCTTACAAATGACATAACGCAGGCAATAAACAGGGCGCTGAAGTCAGGAGCAGCTTCTCACCGCGCCCTTTCTCAGGCCCTGGGCTCTGCTTGTTCTCCTCCAGTCCCCGTTCTCCATCTCTAATGGAAAAGTTGCCAGGATATAAACTACCTTTCCCTCAGCTACTTTTTCTTCCCATAGACCCTTCTTAGCCCCTGTTCCTTTCAGCAGTGGTACAACTAAACTCGGGGAAATATACACCAGGGGCACTTTTTGGTCCCAGGAATCTCTTAGAGCTCTAGTTTTTTTTTTTTTTTTTTTGGCCGTGCCACGTGGCTTGTGGGCTCTTAGTTCCCTGACCAGGGATCGAACCCGGGCCCGAGGCAGTGAAAGCGCAGAGTCCTAACCACTGGACCGCCAGGGAACTGCCGTTAGAGCTCTAGTTCTAATCTCCAGAACGTTCCCAGACCACCTCATTATCTCCAAATCAAAGCTCTGCTCATCCCACCACGTCCTTGAGACCCAGCCCAGAGCCTCCCTCTCCTGTGCAGCAGCTCACTCGCTCCTGTCTCCTTCCAGCCACGCAAGTCGCCTTGGCACCTCAGGCAACCGCACCCTGCTTCCACCCTCTTAATATTCGGAGAACAAGCACAGTCTAGATACACCCAGGCCAAGCAAGACTTCCAGAGAAGGAAGAGAACCCAGGCTGTCAGAAGACAAACCCAGGTCCGGAATGGAAGGAGGTTTCCAGTGCATCCTGAAGCCTGGATGTGAATTAGCTGAGAAGCAGACAGGGGAAGAAAAGTCACAAGAGAAAAATTTACATTCTTTTGATTGAAGGAGAAAGGGGACTAGAGAGGAAATGCGGCCAGGGATGACGGGGGTTCCATTTCTAGTTTCTTTGGTCCAGGGAAGATTCGTGTATATTTAGCTATGTACCCTGTTGGGCCCTGCAGTCAACTACATTTTTTGGCAGAAAGAAAAAGATGATCAGTGGATTAATTGAATGATGCCTAGAGATAGCCCAAAACTAAAGCCTCAAACAGCTGCAGTCAGCATTTCCAGAGTACTTTTCATTTCTGCGAAGCACATGGAGTTAGTCATCTCCCTCCAGTGCTGATTGGTAAATCTCTAAGTAATCACAGGACCTCTGTCTGTGAGCAGATCTTTTCCAACTGAGGAAGACACACAGTGGCCAACCTTAGGGACCCCACAAGGCCACCACCCCAGACAGGGTCAGAGCTCAAGTTAGGGGCTACCTCCTGCCATGGGGACTCAGACCATGGAGGTGAGCTGTTTAACAGAGACATGCTAACTCCTCTGAATGCCACAAAGTCCCCATATCATCGTGTTGGGATGTCTCCATACCTCCCAGATGCGGACAGCAGGGTGCCCATCTGCAAGAGGCACTAAAATTATGCTCTTTCTTCCTCCCCGAAAAGTGGAAAGAAACCAGGCCAGGAGCTCAAAAAGACACATGAACATAATTTATTGAATTCACCACACAAAGAACATGCCACAGGAAAGAATATCAGAACTGGAAGGGCCCATGGAGATTATCTGGTCCAACCCCCTTGTTTCACAAATGGGAATGGCGTGAAGAACACCAGAACACCAGCACACGATGGACAAAGCCAGCATGGGAGCTCAGCCCTGATGCACAGAAACCACAGACTTAAGGCTTCTGGTTTTGAGCCAAGTAGAACCTAAAGACTTAATGTTTATTTTTCATTTTTCTGTGTCCTACGGTACCACATTCTGATGCTTATCTCCTCCTTAAGGCTGCAGGAAGAGCCCTAAAGAAACTCGATGAGTGGCAGGTTCACGCAGAGCCAGGATAACAAACTGACTGTGGAGCCGAGGGGTACAGAGGGGTTAAGGGAAGAATTCAATCCCTCCTGATTGCTCTCTTCCCCCAAACAACAGACACTCAGACCCCGATGCTTCAGGGAGAATATATCAATACTTGCCTTCCTGAGGTTTGGAGGAGGAAGGGAAAAGCAGCAGGAAAGAGAGAAAAAGACTATGACATCATTCTGAAATCGACAAGTCCACTGGGAACACTCTTTTCCCTCTGTCCAGCAAATCCAAACACTGCAAGAGAAGGCTGTAGAACTCTGAACTCTGGTATTTAATCAGTTGTGAGATGTAAGCAAAAACACCAATAACTTAGCAAAATAAATACCACGAGAGTTTCTTCGCTGAGATTGATGTAACCCAGTGAAAACAGTTTTTAGGCTCTGAGTCGAGAAGAATGAGGTGTATCTTGCACTGCAACTTAGGGGGAAACCCTAAGAGATTCTGGGAGTCTTCACAGCAGACAGAAGTCGCCCGTAACTGTCCGTGGCCTCACAGAACCTTTCTGCTAAGAGCTACTCCCTGAAGGACATTCCCCCTCCCCAAAAGACAAGGCCTGTCCAGTCAAAGTTGAGGTTCACAGGCCATGACAGGTAGCCCCATTGTCTGTCTGCAGGAGGCCCGGTCAGCATGGGGTGAGGGTGGAGCAATTAGAAAAACAAACAGTTTGTTGCTAAGAACTGAGCTGTGTTTAAGGAAGGAACTTCATGCCCCCAGGACACTCTCCAATCACTGCTGACGTCTGTGCCTCCAGCCTCTAGGGCTGAGGCAGATCTCGTCACCTCTCCCGACCTGCGGAGGGCCTGGCTTCTGGGGCAGAATAACCGGCCCGGGCTACAAACTCCAGTCTACAACAGAAGGGAGGCTCTGCTACAGAGAAAAATAGTAACTATGGGAATAAGGCTACTGCCCTGGCTCCTGCAGGCAGGATATTGCCGGCCTCTAGAGGCTGCAGTGTCCAGAGGGGGAGCTCATCCCCCATCCGCCCAGCATAGAGGATGGGCGTTCAGAACCATGAAGGGAGCAGTCGGGAAGTCAAAGTCAGGGCCGGCAGCCTCCAGGGGTGGTGGGCTCCTCCTCAGGCCAGAGGCACCAGCAACAGCAGCATCTTCTCTCCTGCAGCTCATGTTTCCACCACTCGGATGAGAGGCATGGGCTTTAGGCTGGGGGGCTTAGCGATCCTAACGCTGAAAAGAGAGTCGGAAACGCTGAGTGCCCTGTTGTTGCCCACCCTTCACAGAGCCGCCCCTCCAGTTTGCCTCTGGATTCTACCCTGCAGAGCCCGCTGATCTCTTGGTTCTAATGCCTTGAAATAGTAATTGTCAGTGCTAAGAGATTAGGGGACTGGTACTTTTGTCCGGTGGCAGGGGTGGGGAAAAGAGAAGGCGCAGCTGAACACCTTAGGAGTGGGTATGGCTGTGATTCTTGATTTTTTTTCAGTCTTGGACTTTTTTGTGAATCTCTTGGAAACAAAAGGCCCTCTCCCTGGAAATATGCCCTTACTACACATTCACAATTTTTGCATACAACTTCAGGGGGTTCACACGCCTCTAGCATTGTTCATGGGCCTCTTTGGGGTTCTGGTATCAGGCTCTACTCTAACCTGGTTAGAAAGTGGTTCAGGTGGAGAATGGGTCAGATTCGAGACTGAGAGAATGAAGCTGGATTTAGAAAAGCCTCATCCTGGCCTTGGCACTAAAGGTCTCCTTCCCACGGCTCTGTCCCTCTTTCCTTCACTTCCTACCTGGGGCCCACTCCAGGCATGCCCATTCACCTGCCCAGGTTCTCAGTCTTGGTCCGGTTCTGGGTGCTGAAGTTGCCATGACTGATTTGTTTCTCTATCAGGTGTTCCATCCGGTCGTGCATCTCTAAATTCTGTAACACAAGTTATGAGATTAGAATTGGGCTTCCTCTGGTTTGCCACGTGCCACATTTAACCAGCTCATTCTGGTCTCCACCTCTGTGCGCTGCTGTCACCCCCACCCCTACCGTGTGTGCCACCAGGATGCCCTCTCCCTCCAGTACTTACCCCAGCCTCCTTCCCTGAAGGCGTGTTCTCTCAATAACTGTGCAGCACTGATCATCTCCTGTAAATCCTCTCTATACATTTCCTGCATATAATTTCCTATAGTCTGCTGAGATATTTACTTATGTTTGTCCATATGCTTTTCTATAAAGTATTCTTAGGTATTTTTTATATGTATTTTATCTATAACTCTAGACTGCAATCTCCCTGAAGATAAACAACCCTGTCTCCCATTTCTTTTTATCTCCCCCACTAGCTGGGACCCTCACACAATGGCTGCAAAGCAATCTCAGGTAGTCAGTCAATGGACAGGAAGGGCCCTGAGGTATGGTAGAAATCCGACCAAGAACTCATTAGCTAATCGAGCCCATCGCCTTAGCCAAAGAGAAGACTCCACCTGTAGAATGCATCCTCCTTCAAAGCTCAGCTCCACTGTCAGCTCCTCTGCCAAGCCCATATAGTCAGAATGAAGGGCCGGTCTCCATGCTGCTATGTGGCACAGGGCTTGCACCATGAGGATATATCCTTTCAGAGTGGGGACAGGTCTTACCATTGTTTCCAACTCCCTGAAGAGTCTTAGAAAATGTTCACTCAGCGGAACTGAAGATCATCCAAACACCCCAGCTACTCACTTCCAAGCAGCAGCTAGACAGGATCGAGACCCCCTCCAGAATCTCTCCCTCCCTATGTCCAGTTTTTTCTTCAAGAGTCTGCTCGCCCAGAACACACACCTCGGCTTCCAGGTAGGCAATTTTCTCCTTGAGCTCCTGGATGGCAGTGTCCTTTGACTGTATCACAGCTTTTGAATTCTGGAGCTGCAAAGATGTGGCAGACACTGGAGCTTGTTCTGAAATGACTCATTACATACTCATCGCACTTCGCCCCGCTGCCGGGGGAGCCAGCAAAGACAAAGGGCAGAGTTTTGTACCTCTCTCGTGACTGGCTTAGCTTTTCTATAAAAGCCTTGTTTCAGTCAGTGTTAAACTCTTGATTATCCCAGGTGTGAGGGCAGGGGTTTGAGGGGAACACCACCCTGATAATCCAAAATAATGGATGATTCAAAACCCATTCCATTTGACTTTGGGAAATACAAATTATGAATTGGTTCAAGAGATATTTATTGAGTGCTTACCATATGACAGGCCCTGTTCTAGAGAATGGGAAACAGCAGTGAACAAGACAGAAAAATCCTAGCCCTCATGGAGCTGACATGCAGCAACTATGCCCTCCCAATTAGGGTATCTTAAATTCTCAAAACGATTCTACAAAATGGCATATTCTGAGTGTGCTACCCTAGCTCAGGCAAGGGAAGGCAGAAAATGTGCACGAGGTGCAAAGGCTGAAAATCTACACACAGATAAATGAGTTTATTGGGACTTAATTACTCATTTACCAGCACTCTTCAAAGTGTGGGAGAGAATAACCTTTTCCTTCTTCTGCCATGGGAACGCACAAGGCAAATAACCAAAAAAGTAGGAGGAAGATGGGAGAAAAGCAAATCCCAATCACCCTAACCTAGTAATCGGTTGCCATAAATGTTTTATGGGACACTTAATAAATATAAGCCAAGATACCCAAGAGAATAAATCAATAAAGGTGTAGACTTGATAGGAAAACAGGGCTAGACAATGTGGAAACTTCCAGAGGGGTAACCCAGAGCAGGGTAAGATCTAACCCTGCTTACCTGCTCTATCATTTGCCGGACTTTCCGCTGCTGGCTCTTAAGCATGTCATCCAAGTGGTGGATCTTCTCCCGCAACCCAGCCACTTCCTTTTCCAGGTTAGCAGCTCTGGGGATTAAGACCAGAAGGCTGAGGCAAGGGGAAAAGATGCTCTCTCCACCCAGTCACAGTAAGGGCCTTGGGCTCAGGGGGTTTCGATCAGGCATGATTCCCTCTGCCTGATTCCCCAGTGGTCTGCTGTAAGGAGGAGGTGGTGGGACACCTTAGAACAACACATCAGAAGCATCACTAGAGATCATCTAGTCCAAATAAGGGAACTGAGGCTCGGAAAGGTTAGAAAGGATAAGTCATTCTGGATAGTTCTACGGATAAAACTAGAGCCAATAGGTAGATGTTTCAAGGAAGGAGTTCTTATATTAACACGGGAAAGACTTTTTCAGTATTAAAGTTGTCAGAAAGTGGACTGCCTCGTGTGTAATGAACTCCTCCTTCCTGGAAAGATTCAAGTACAAGCTGGGATTATGATACCCTAGACCATCAAGCTTTGGCAGGGATTTTATATCAAGAGGGAGATAAGATTTGAGGACCCTTAAAGCCTCTTCACACAAGTCTGTTTCTAAGTCTCCTGATTCCCAGACACTGCTGTTTCCTTTGCCTCTTCTAAGCAAACTGGGCCAAGATCTCCAAAGGTCAGGCGGCTGGGGAGAGCACTGAAGAATTGCTGGTACCCATTACTCTCTGGGTCTGCCTGAGGAAACAGACAAGCACCCACTGCTAGAAGATGGGCAGTGCTCGGCGTGGGGGACAGTGCAATCTGAGCCTCCAAACTCATCCTTCCTAAGCTTCAAACATTCTAAGTTGTCACCCTCAGCTCTCCAGTGCCCTATTACTCAGTCTCCTTTTATTTAGAAAATCAGCATTTATGATGCATAGCTGTCACTTGCCATCCCCAAGTCTCAGCTTTGGATTATCTGGTCTTTTGTGTTTCTCCTGCTCCTTCCACTCAGTCTCCTGCCCATGAGCACCTCCACCATTGAGGAGGGAGTGCTGAGTAATTTAAAGCAATTCTGGGGCTTCCCTGGTGGCTCAGTGGTTAAGAATCCACCTGCCAATGCAGGGGACACGGGTTCGAGCCCTGGTCCAGGACGATCCCACATGCCATGGAGCAACTAAGCCTGTGTGCCACAACTACTGAGCCCGTGCGCCATAACTACTGAGCCTGCGCTCTAGAGCCCGTGAGCCATAACTACTGAGCCCGCGTGCCTCAACTAATGAAGACCGTGCGCCTAGAGTCCGTGATCCGCAACAAGAGAAGCCACCACAATGAGAAGCCCGTGCGCCGCAATGAAGAGTAGCCCCCGCTCGCCGCAACTAGAGAAAGCCCGCGCACAGCAACGAAGACCCAATGCAGCCAAAAATAAATAAATAAATGTATAAAAAAATAAAAAATTTTTTAAAAAAATAAAGCAATTCTGCTGTGAAGCCTGAAAGAAGGCTACAATAAGATGTCTGCATTTTTCATGCCAGGCAGGCCTAGATCAAGGATATCCCAAAGGAGAGAAAAGGACCCCCCAGCGGACTGAGGGGTCCAAGAAGGCAAGGATGGTGTCTATTCATCTTGGAATTCCTTAGAAGGCCCTTCAGGTAATGTCTGTTGAACTTAGAAAGGTCCAACTTATACAATGAAGTCCAGACCAATATACTACTGTTAAATTTGATTTACCGGGACTTCCCTGGTGGCGCAGTGGTTAAGAATCTACCTGCCAATGCAGGGGACACAGGTTTGATCCCTGGTCCAGGAAGATCCCACATGCCGCAGAGCAACTAAGCCTGTGCGCCACAACTACTGAGCCCGCCCGCCATAACTACTGAAGCCTGTGAGCCTGGAGACCATGCTCCGCCACAAGGGAATCCACCGCAATGAGAAGCCCACGCACTGCAATGACGAGTAGCCCCTGCTCGCCGCCACTAGAGAAAGCCCGCGTGCAGCAACGAAGACCCAACGCAGCCAAAAACAAATAAATGAAATAAATAAATTTATTTTTAAAAATTTGATTTACCATCTGAGATCTTCTATATTATTTGCCAACAGCATAAAAAATTTCTAAATTCGTGAAGGTCCAAGAATGGCTCAATCTTGGCTCTGTAGGTTTCACTGGTCTGGGGCCTCTGATCCCCTCTGATCAGAGGGAATTCCTCTGATCAAAATCCTCTAACCCTGGAGTAGAAAGGATCTCAGAGATCCCCTAGATGCCACTGCTGACAGGTGGGTCTCAGTTTCTGAGTTGGTTTAGATGAAAGAAGTTCAGTATCTCTCCACAAAGCTGCTCATTGTATTTTCATCAGCACGACTTGTGAGGAAAGTATTCAATTTTACCCTCAGATAGTTTACAGTTGGCTTTTGTTTAGGGGGAGAGTAAGCTGTGGTTAATATTACCATTTCCACATCCAGTGTGACAACCACGGAATGATGTGCCACAACGGCAGACACTTTGTCAGCTCCTGCTTGACCCTTGCTCTAAAACTGTAGAAGCCCTTTCTTCAGGTTATTACTCCCTAGAAAATGAGCTCCTTGGAGATGGCAGCCTCCCCAACAGTATCTCCCTGGGCAGGGCCCCACACTGAGCAGACACACGGTGAGTCAGAGCTGGAAGATCTGACATCAGCACCAGCTTCCTCCCCAGGTCTGTGCCCTCCCCTCCCTGCACCCCAACCTCACGGTGAACCAGAGTCCTTACTTTTCTTGTTCTGCTCGGCAGTCAACCTTCTTGCTCCGAAGTTCCTCCAGAGCTGTCTCCCCTTCCCTGACCTTCGCCAGTAAGGCCTGATGCTCCTGGATGGGCCAAAGGGAAGAAAATCTAAGATGAGGAGATGGAGACAATTTCTGCGTTTGGGGTGAGATGGGCACTAGGGCTGGCAGTCAGCCCCTGCTGGGCCTGGGACAGCTGCCAAAGAGCAGCAGCCCAAGCTGGTTTGATGGGGGCACTCTCCCCTGTCCGGGATAACCCTTCCCACCCCGGCACATAGAAACTTCTCAGCCTCACCCAGCTGCCCAGAGGGAGAGTCTGGCCCTGCATTATCCAGGCCCCCCTGCCAACTATGGCTACCAATCCCCGAGAAACCAGGCTGAGTGGCTCCTGAAGAACCATCTTCAAAGGCCAAAGGGCAGCTATACAAGAACCCGCCTGAAATGGAAATGGGTTCAACTCTAGTTATCAAGGGCTAAGTTAGACAGAGAAAGACCTTCCCATTCCTTAAGGGCTAAAAGGTCCTCGAAGGTATTTGCCAAAGGAAGCTATGAAATGTGCTTTTCTGGAGCTGCTCAGAAAAGGACAGTCTCTGCAACCACCTCAGTCAATCCCCAGGCACCTTCCGGCCCAGGAGTCTGAGTGCTGAAGAGCAAGACTCCAGCAGTTACCGTCTCCATTCCCACAAAGCATCTCTGCAGCTCCCCGACTTCCGCCTCCTTCTGCTCCACTCTGTCCTCTGCTCTCTGAAGGGCCACCCGATTCTGTTCTGCTTCTCTCTGGTACCGACTGAGTGTGACCTGTGACACAGGATGGGGAGGCGTTAAGCATGCAGAGGGACAAACATGGTTAAAAACCTTAGAAAAGAAAACCCAGAGGGGGACTGCCCTGGTGGTCCAGTGGCTAAGACTCCGCGCCCCCAATGCAGGGGTCCCGGGTTCAATCCCTGGTCAGGGAACTAGACCCCACATGCTGCAACTAAGCGTTCATATGCCACAACTAAAGATCCCGCACGCCACAACTAAAAATCCCACATGCCGCAACTAAGACCCAGCAGAGCCAAATAAATAAATAAATATTAAAAAGAAAAAAACAGGAATCTGGGTGCAGTGATGGGAGGAGGGAGGCAACCCTGATGAGCACACTGCTGTCTCCCACTCACTGTTCCAGGACCACTCAGGAGACTAGCAGATTAACTCCACTTGCAGGGTTAATTGTCACATAGTTGATCAAGCTCTACTTTAGAGTGACACCTGGAACCCACAAGCACCGCTTTCCAGATGGTTGACTTCGTCAACACCCCCACCAGCCCTCCAGTGCCACCCAAGCTTAACCCAGTGTTTCAGCTTTCCTCCTCGTGCAAACACAAAAAATCCAGGGGAGGAGATCTCCATGTCCTTCCTTCTGTCTCCCACTCTTCCTCATCCTCACTTCCAGCAATACTGGAAAGGCCAAAATGGCACCCGGAAGGGCTACTAGCACCAGGAAGAATTTGCTCTTTGTCAAAGATGGTAAGCCAACTTGGAAAGGAGAGAAGCAGAATTTGTAGTGAAAAAGTAAGAACTTGCCTCCTTTCCTCCCACGTGCATTTTGCCAACTCCAGTCATCCTTCAGGTATCAGCTTAGACACCCCTTCTTCTAGGGAGCTCTGAGCTCGGGTGAGGAGCCCTTCCTTGTGTGTCCACAGAAGACACACAGCCCTTCCCTCCTATCGCACTGAGCAGATTTTGCCCGGTCACTTGTGTGCGCCCCCCCAGGAGACCATCAACTTCATGACGGCGGAGACCTTGGGCACTGTTACCTTTCCAGAGCTCAGCACAACACCGAGCACACAGCCGCCGCTCCATAATATCATGAATGGAATTGACGGTCATCTAGTCCAACCCTCTCCTTTCACAACTAAAGATCAACTGACCTATTCAAGGTTACACAGCCAATGAATGACAGAACCCGGTTACTTCATCATCCATTTCAATGCTTTCCAGTTACCCCATACTGACTCCCCAGTCAGTTACTAAAAAAGAATCCAGGTAGCCTCCAGAAAGCCTAACCAGACCTGGTAAAACAGAACACCAGCAACCAGTTTGTCTGGCTCCTCCCAAGTCAGAATCAAGGAGGAGAAAGCAAAGCACAGGATGATGTGTGATGGGATGTGTCCATGCTGCACACAGCTCTGTCCAGAGCAAACTCACGGCAAATCCTTCCTAACGGCCAGGAGCCAGCAGAACGGGAAACCATGAGGTTTTCCTCATGGTAATTGACAACATTGCCCTTCCTACACCGCATGGTTCAGAAAAGGAGACCAGAAAGTCTAATTCACCAGGAGAGACAGAGAAAAGCCCTCAAATGTCTCATATTAGCCTGGAACAAGCCAGCCCCATGGGCGGGAATGTAAAAATAAGGCCTCCCATTTCTGTACACAAACACTGCACCCAGGTTGATGTGTGCTCGGAGTTCAGCATTAACGGGCCACAGATGATCCTCACACCCAGCTGCAGGATCACAGAGGAAAAACACACACTCCTCTGCCACATCAGTCCCATAGCTCCAGCCAGCTCTGCCCTAAGGGAACCTCTTAATCATAAGAGGGTGTGGTGACCTACCCCAACAGTGGGAGAAACCCAAGGAGCATCTCCTATCGCAGGTGGGTGCTGCATGCCTTGGGGTTAAAGGGCAGCCCCCTGTAAGAAGCCATGGGCGTGTGGTTAACAGCTGTCAGGGGTCTTCTAGCCTTGGGCTTTTACTCAGGACACTTTTGCTCAAGCTTTGAAACCCAGGGCCAGCAGAGCCCCCCGTATGCTGCCAAAACCAAGCAGTACTTCACAATGTCTCTCAACGTAGAAATTTCTTTCTAAAATTCACAGTCTGGTCAGTGCTACAGCCTCGACCTCCCCTTCCTCCTGTTCTACTCCAAGAAGGTAAGGAACAGCTGGTCATTGAACCAATTCATTGCCAACCAAATTATCCAAATTGTGGAATCTGAAATAGATACAACAAACTCCTTTACTGCACAGCTACTCTGTTCTGAGACCAACTAATCTTAGTATTACCCTAAGCCCAAATTATTTAGGATAGGAAAACCCACGTGTTAAACTGATCACTAAGAAAAATATAGGATATTTTTCGTTTCTAAAACCCTTTTGAGTAATAAATATACTTACATATATTACCTCACTCAATCCATACATCAAACCTGTGAGGTATATTTCATGACCCCTTTTTACAAAACTTGAAACTGATGGTTAGGGAGGTTAAACTACTCACTCAGGTAAGACTTCGACTACTCTTGAGGCAGTTGATCACTCGCACTGCCCTTCGTCCTCACCCTCAATACACCTCTCAAAATTCCCTCTCTTAGGGAATTCCCTGGCAGTCCAGTGGTTAGGACTCCACGCCTCCGCTGCCGGGGGCCCGGGTTCGATCCCTGGTCAGGGAACTAAGGTCCCGCAAGCCGCGTGGCGTGGCCTAAAAAAAAAATTCTCTCTCTTAGTCCATAAAACAGAAGAGTTCAGGCTGGGATTCCTCTTTCCACCAGACCCTAGCAAGCCTGGGCAGGGCAGAATCCTATCATTACATATTTCTGACCTAAAAAGTACTTTACGTGTGGGTGAACAATAGCACATAACAGATGGCTACTCTCACATAGAGCAGCTAGGAAAACTGCTCTGTTTGCCCAGTGTACCTCATCTTACACCCAAAGAATTGTCTGGAAAGCATGGAAGACATCACATACTTTTAATAGTGGGGGCTTTCTCTATATAGAGATTTTTGTATTTTTTTTAATCTGCTACAATAACCTAGTATTACTTTTATAACAATAATTGAGATACTCACTCAAGATCACAGAGCTCTGGGCAGCAGTAGGGATAAACTGGGAATTTGGGATTAACAGATACTAATACTATATATACTGTAGATAAACAACAAGGACCTACTGTATAGCCCAGGGAACTATATTCAATACCTTGAAATAACCTATAATGGAAAAGAATCTGAAAAAGAATATATATATATGTGTATATAACTGAATCACTTTGCTGTACACCTAAAAACATTGTAAATCAACTATACTTCAATTTAGAAAAAAAGATCACAGAGCTCTGTGTTGTAAAGCCAAGTCTTGATCTAAAGTCCCCTGACTCCATGGGCACAGTTCTTCCTAAGACCACACCAATTCATCCACTCATCCTGTCCACACTTAAGAGGCACCCACCTGATGCCAGGTATTGTCCCAGACACTGGGGATGCAGTGGTGAACTTGACAGCAATAATCCTTGCCTGCATGGTGCCTAGAGCCCAGCAGTCCTTATAGAAAGGACTTCTGAAGTACCTGCTCTCCCAGACCAGCATCACCACTCTGCTCCAGTAGAGCAGAGACTCAACAGCTAGCCTTAGACAACAAAAACAATAACTATCCAGGAAAGGGCAAAGCAGACAGGAAGTGCTCCAGGCCGCAGAGCCTAGCCTTTCCAGCTGATGGCACTCCAGCCAGGAAGACTTCATCTGCACCTGTATCCAGTGGCCCAACCCTTAGGGCACCTTCTCCCCAGATCCCAAATCTCACCTCAAAATCCACACGGTCTGACTGGTGCTGCCGCTCAGCCTCCTGCAGCTTGACAAGCAAGTCCTGCACGGTCCTCCTCAAGCTCTCGACATCTTCATCTCTATAGGTGTCCACCTGCAGCCAGAGCAGGGAAGGGAAGGTGAAGTTACTATGTTTGTGACTTGGTAAGAGAAGGTCCCCCCGACAACGCACACTTGTTTGGACCATCTTGCTCAGACCACCCTCACAAAAGAATTCACATCGCACAAGGGGAGAGTTAGTCAGTCATAGGCACCAAGGAGTTCTGAGTTATTCATACGAAAACACTCTCATACCCTAAAGAACTCAACTAGCTTCCAATCACCTGATTATTTTAGGACACACTGTAGTAATTTTTATACATGTATCAACTGATTAATGAACAGGTATGTTTATGCCGTTCTCATGTGTCTGTCCTGCTTCCGTCAGACTAGAGTTCTCTGAGAGCAGGGAACATGTTTCGCTTTGGACTACAGTTCCCCAAGGGCAGGGACTGTGCCACACTCATGAGGGGCATGTCCCAAAGGCAAGTCTTTTGTGGCTCTCTGCACTTAGCACAAAGATCAGCAGATAAAGGGTTACTGACAGATGGGCAGCTTAAGGCAAAAGCACCCAGTAAGTCCAGGAATCTGATTCGATGGAGGAAAAGGTGTCTCACTGAGGTTACTGTGAGCCTCTCCCCCAGGCACACCCGAACTGGGGGTGGTTAGGGCTGAGCTGGCATGTACACTCTCGCCCTCATCTCTGCTGCACTTCAGTTACCAGCTCCCTTGAGTCTGACAGAAAAGTCCCTCCCGGTCTTGCACAGCGGGAAGTAGCAGCACCTTCAAACCAGAGCACAGAGCTCAGCTGGGAGGAGGGGACAGGGTCCCTGGGTGGCTGTGTTATCACTGAGTCCTGTGGGCCTTGTTTCTCTATCTGGGAAGCAGGGAGAACACTCCTTACCATGCCCTGCCTTACAGCCTGCCTCAAAACTAAGATAATATCCGGTAGGGCTTGGAGCTTGTGAGAAGAAAGGCTGAACAGATAGTGCCAGGTGTTATTATAACTTGTTGCCAACAGCATATTTGCCAAATATGGTGATTCGGGGAAGGGAAACACCCAAACTGCACATCTAAAGTAAGTGGCTAGAATCACAACATTCCAAATCCAGCCGTCAGTAAGTTATCTGGTCAGTTCCCCTATGTCTGCGCCTATGCTGCTGGGCAGGTGAGAATGTTTGAAAAGGCTCCTTCTGGAGCACAACTGTTATGTGTTTATTTCAAATGGCATTCTCATAAGACTCTCTGATGACATGGAAAAATTTAATGATACAGTATGAAGAGAAAAAAAGGGAGTTATAAAACTTTACATGCAGGAGCTAGAGACAACAAACCAGATTTTAACACAGCAACGTAGATAGAGCCTAAAAACATGGTGTTGGATAAAAAAGGAAAAAACAGAAATACAGCACAAGTCCATTATGAAAATTAAAAACAGGCTTCCCTGGTGGCGGAGTGGTTAAGAATCCGCCTGCCAATGCAGGGGACACGGGTTCAAGCCCTGGCCTGGGAAGATCCCACATGCCACGGAGCAACTAAGCCCGTGCGCCACAACTACTGAGCCTGCGCTCTAGAGCCCGCGAGCCACAACTACGGAGCCCACGTGCTGCAACTACTGAAGCCCACGCGCCTAGAGCCCGTGCTCCACAACAAGAGAAGCCACCGCAATGAGAAGCCCGTGCACCGCAACGAAGAGTAGCCCCCGCTCGCCGCAACTAGAGAAAGCCCGCACAC
Organism: Eubalaena glacialis; assembly: GCF_028564815.1. NCBI lineage: Eukaryota > Metazoa > Chordata > Mammalia > Artiodactyla > Balaenidae > Eubalaena > Eubalaena glacialis. Next base: position 84,968,222 of record NC_083718.1, read on the forward strand.
AGCAACGAAGACCCAACCCAGCCAAAAATAAAAACAAATTAATTAATTAATTTTAAAAAACATATTTAATAGGCATATTTAAATCATATATTGAATATGTTAGAGTGAGTACCTTTTGGTTGGGGAGACAAAAAAAAAAAAGTGAAAGCAGTGAGAGGCCTTTATGGGACCAATGATGATAACGAGCCCTGAACTGATGGGAAGGTCTGATTCAGCTCTGCACTTGAGAGCCAAACAAACCTAATCCAAAAATATACCTGCCCAAGCAAAGAAACAAATGCAAAGAAATGCTATATACAGTCTAATCTCAGTATCATAAACATATATTTGCACTGAAGGAAAAACAAAGGAAATTTCACCAAACTGGTTTTTCTCTGGGTAGATTACAATTGATATCTTTTTCTTCTTTCAACTTTTCTGTGTTTCTGAATTTCCCTAATTTTCTACAATATGTGTGTCTTAAATTATTATGTAATCACAAAAAATATAATAACAAATGTCATTTTTAAAAAAAGTACAGCCATGTTTATTTGTCAATTATACTTCAATAAAGTTGGGGGGGATAAAAAAAAGTACAGCCATGGAAGGAAATATTTTGTCGTTATTCAAAAGAATGAGATAGGGGCTTCCCTGGTGGCGCGGTGGTTAAGAATCTGCCTGCCAATGCAGGGGACACGGGTTCGAGCCCTGGTCCGGGAAGATCCCACATGCTGCAGAGCAATGAAGAGTAGCCCCTGGCTTGCCGCAACTATAGAAAGCCTGCGCGCAGCAATGAAGACACAAAGCAGCCAAAAATAAATGAATAAATAAATAATTTCAAAAGAACAAGATAGATTTACACATACAAATATGGAAAGAAGGCTATATATACTTTTCAGCTTAAAAAAATAAAAAAGCAAGCAAGAAATAATGTATTTATCATGACTGGAATTGTGAAAAGTATGTGCATATTATATACATACATTTATCCATGTATGTATATATAGTGCATATGTATATATTAGTGTATACACACACACACACACATACGGCTTTTAAATATGGTTGTCTGTATATAGAAAAACACTCTAGAACTTTAGACTAGAATATTAGAACTAATAGAACTAATAGGCTAAATATTAGAATCACATGAAGAGCTTTTAAAAGTCCTGATGCGTAGGCCACACTTCAGACCAGTTAAATTACAGTCTCTAGGGATGGCACACAGATATTGCATCCTTTAAAGCTCCCAAGGCCATCCTAATGGGCAATGAAGGCTGAGAAGCACTGCTCTAAAAGGACCCACCCACGGGAATTCCCTGGCGGTCCAGTTAGGACTCTGCGCTTTCACTGCCAAGGGTGTGGGTTCGATCCCTGGTCAGGGAACTAAGACCCCACAAGCCACGCAGCACGGCCAAAAAAATAAAAATTAATTAAATAAATAAAAGGACCCACCCACTTCAATCTGTTAACCTTGAATACTTACAAGGAGTGGGATTGGGGAAGGAAAATTTCCGCTTTATATATTTCTCCTTTGTTTGAATTTTTACAGCAAGTAAATATTACTCTCATATTTAGTGAGAGAGAGAAAGCAATAAACAAAGGATCAGGAAGGATTATTTCCTGCCTCTTGGCCAAGCAGTAGTTACCACTATTTTCCCTGTTACCTACCTTGGGTGGGCTACTATGTGGGGTCAGGGGACCTTGACTAAAGCCATTTGGCTTTTCTAGCACCACCTATTCAAAGAAAAATAAAATTGGTAGTGAAAACAGTCCCAAGCAATCAACTTTGAAACATTCTTCTCCTTGTTTTTTTTTTAATTGAAGTATAGTTGATTTACAATCTTGTGTTAGTTTCAGGTGTACAGCAAAGTGATTCAGTTATACATATATATATCTATTCTTTTTCAGATTCTTTTCCCTTATAGATTATTACAAAATATTGATTATAGTTCCCTGTGTTATACAGTAGGTCCTTGTTGGTTATCTATTTTATACATAGTAGTGTGTATATTTTCATCCTAAACTCCTAATTTATCCCTCCTCCCTGCTTTCCCCTTTGGTAACCATAGTTTGTTTTCTATGTCTGTGAGTCTATTTCTGTTTTGTATATAAGTTCATTTGTACCATTTTTTTTAGATTCCACATATAAGCAGTATCATATATTTTTGAAACATTATTCTTCTAAGAGTTCAAATCTTAGATAGAAAGACAGAAAGAGGAGAGAGAGAGAGAGAGAGAGAAGGGGGGAGGAAGAGGAAGAAGAAAAAGAAGGAAGGAAGGAAGGAAGGAAGGGAGAAAAGAAAAAAAGACATCTAGTGCTCTGTGGGAAAATGGAGAAAAGAGGGAGTGGAGAAACATGTGCAGCCTTGAGAGGGAATACTCTATCTAGCCTTGTTGGGAGGAGGAAAGAAACCCCAGGCTAAAACCTTTCAGAAGACTGGAAAATGTGCAGGCCCATTCCTCGCAGCCCAGGAAATACAAGCAGCCATCTGCCATAAACAGAGTTTCCTTTGCCCCTCGGGGATCCTGACAAGGTCTGACAAAGCATAAATCAAAAGGGGAAGCGGCATTTGCTGCAGTTCTTTCCAACCCAAAGCCTGATTAGTCATCATACAACTGCCGTTTTGTGTAAACAAGGTGCCTGGACTTCTGGGCTCTGAACACATTAGGTTCTTCAGTCACCAGACAAAGCACCTCCCACCAGCCAGATGTGAGCTCAGGCAGTGAAAGTCTTACCTCCAGCCAAAGCAAAATGAATTAGGGAGAATCCACCACACAAGCCTAGCACATGCCCAAGACGAAGGGTAATTTTGCTGGCACTAGCTGCTAGGTCACTGTTCCCCTTAGGAGAACGAGGGCAGGATCTACTGGAGAAGGACCACCGCAACCAAACCAAAAGCAAATGAAGGAGACACAGCTCGGAATCTAAGGGAAGATGAGGGTGAAGTCATGGAAGAGACAGTTCTGCTCTCCTGGGGACATTTCTATCCTCAAATTTTTGAAGAACTGAAAAACAGGATCCCAGGATCATCCATCCCAAGAGGGATGCTCCAATCAGTTTGGTCTAACAAACATTTACTGATGACCTTGTGCATCCCAGACCCTGGGCTGGGGTGTGGGGACACAGAGACGAGGGTCGGGGGGTGAACCTTAACCTGGAGGAGCTTCCTGTCCCAGGGTAGAGATAGCTATAGACACAGACAGTAATAATAGACAAGGACCAAGACTTCCAATTTACACCACAAGCATCACCAAATTAAGCAAGATCAGCTTATGAGAAGTTTGGATTTATAGGTTAATTGTCTCTTTATAAGACTTTGTATTACAAGAAGATTGATCACAGAATCCTTATATATAAGATGGCCTGCCATTAACTCAATAATTTTATTGATATAAATTCAATTTTTGCACATATTTTAGGAACAGGTGTGCTTGTATGTAGGCTGATTAGTGTGACTACAAGTGTCCATCTGCTGGAGAGCCCTAACAAGGTTGTGAGTGCTCAGAGAAGCCAGCATCACTTGTATTCTCTCCTTTCCTGGCAGCGGCATTAGATTCGGCACCCACTGGGTGACTGATAAATGGCACAACCCCACCTCCTCAGTGGGGACCCAACCATGGACCATTTCCTATTACCTGTATCTCCTGCTGATGGAGAGAATCTCCTGGATTTCTGTCGAGCTTCCTACTTATATCCTCCCGGAGCTTCTGCAGGCAGTTCCTGGCCTGGGAGGAGAGGGCAAGAGGCTTTAGCTTTGGGAAAGAGAGCACACCAACTCACCCACTTTTGTGCCTATCCACAACCCATACTCCTATGAGTCAGGTACTGTTCTAAGTACTGGCTGGGAAAGGAGAGATTCTAGTCAAGTGGGGCTGCAACCCAGTCCCTCCTACACAAGCAACAAAATAATAAAAACCATGCCCTGGTGTATCTAACATTTTAGTTGTGGAGACACACAACCCAAAAGACAAATACGTAAAACATGTAATATGTCATGGTGACAAGTGCCAAGGAGAAACATGAGCCAGAGTGAGGGTTAAGAAAAGTGGGGAGGGGACTTTCCCGGTGGTTCAGTGGTAAAGAATCCGCCATCCAATGCAGGGGACACGAGTTTGATCCCTTGTTGGGGAACTAGGATCCCACATGCCGCAGGGCCCGTGCGCCTCAACTGGAGAGCCTGCGCGCCGCAAACTGCAGAGCCCACATGCTCTGGAGCCCATGCGCCACAACTAGAGAAGAGAAAACCTGCATGCCACAACTAGAGAGAAGCCCACACGCCACAATGAAAGATCCTGCGTGCCACAACGAGGGTCCCGTGTGTCACAACTAAGACCGTACATAGCCAAAAAAATAAATAAAAGATAAATAAATAACATAAATATGTTAAAAAAAAAAAGTAAGGAAGCAAGGCTGGCAACTTTAGGTAGGATGACTGGGGGGACGGTGCTAGGTGCATGGTGCTTAATAAGTATTTGTTGATTAATGGATTGGTTGATTAATGGAAGGGTCAGAAATGATATTTACACATGAGGGGGCATGGTGCTTTGGAGATAGGAAGGGAGCAGAAGGGAGAAAATCAGAACCTACAAAAGAAGGGAGCCAAAAAAATGTGAGGTTCAGAGAAATGACCTAGGTCATTTCCACAAAGGGAAGGGGTTCCCACCTCCTGGATATACTGGACCTCACTCTTCAGCTGGTTAATATTCTTCTCATGGATCATCTTGTCTCCGGACTTCCCCTTCAAGTACACCTGAAATAAGGAAAACAACACTAATTAAGAGACCTCCAATGGAAGCAACCTAAACGTCCATTGACAGATGAATGGATAAAGAAGATGTGGTGTATATATATACACATACACACACACACAATAGAATATTACTCAGCCATAAGAAAGAATGAAATAATGTCATTTGCAGCAACATGGATGGACCTAGGATTATCTTACTAAGTGAAGTAAGCCAGACAAAGAAAGACAAATATCGTATGACACTGCTTATATGTGGAATTTAGAAAAATAAAATGATACAAATGAACTTATATACAAAACAGAAATAGACCCATAGGCAGAAAACAAAATTATGGTTAGCGAAGGGGAAGTGGGGGGAGGGATAAATTAGGAGGTTGGGATTAACATATATATACTACTATATAAAATAGAGGACTTCCCTGGTGGCTCAGTGGTTAGGAATTCTCCTGCCAATGCAGGGGACATGAGTTCGACCCCTGGTCGGGGAATATCCCACATGCCACGGAGCAACTAAGCCCGTGCGCCACAACTGCTGAGCCTGTGCTCTAGAGCCCGTGAGCCACAACTGCTGAGCGCATGTGCAACAACTACTGAGGCCTGCGTGCCTAGAGCCCGTGCTCTGCAACAAGAGAAGCCACCACAGTGAGAAGCCCGCGCACCGCAACGAGGAGTAGCCCCTGCTCACCGCAGCTACAGAAAAGCTTGCACACAGCAACAAAGACCCAACACAGACAAAATAAATAAATAAATAAATAACAAGGACCTACTGTATAGCACAGGGAACTATACTCAATACTTTGTAATAACCTATAAGGGAAAAGAATGTGAATCAGTTTGCTGTACACCTGAAACTAACACAACATTGTAAATCAACTATACTTCAATAAAAAGAAATCTCCAGTTAAATTAACTCCACATAGGCAGCCTCATACACTGCTGGTGGAAGGGTAAATTGTCACCACCTTTCTGGGTGGCAATTTGGTAATTCCGATCAGAAGACTTAAAACTATATTTACTCTTTGGGGCTTCCCTGGTGACGCAGGGGTTGAGAATCCGCCTGCCAATACAGGGGACACGGGTTCGATCCCTGGTCCAGGAAGATCCCACGTGCCGCGGAGCAACTAAGCCCGTGCGCCACAACTACTGAGCCTGCGCTCTAGAGCCCGTGAGCCACACTACTGAGCCTCCGTGCCATAACTACTGAAGCCCACGCGCCTAGAGCCCATGCTCCGCAACGAGAAGCCACCGCAATGAGAAGCCCGCGCACCGCAATGAAGAGTAGCCCCTGCTTACCGCAACTAGAGAAAGCCCATGCAGCAGCTGAGACCCAACTCAGCCAAAACTAAATAAATTTTTTTTAAAAAACTATATTTACTCTTTAACCTATCAAATCTATTTCTGGAAATTCATCCTAATGAAATAAATTTAGCTAAACTAGCATAAATACTCACATACATATATGCAAATTCATGGAAAGGGGGTTGTAAAAGGGGATTTACACATTTTTCTCTGTATACCATGCTTGAATCTTTAACAACTGAGAAAGTATTTCTTTATCACTTGTATTATAAAGCACATTCACAAATTAGTAACATATATGCTCAACAAAATATTGTTTATGGCTGCAAAAAATGGAAATAGACAAAATGTCCAACAATGGAGGATTAAAAAAATTATGGTATGTGTATACTAGAACACTATGCACCCATTTATGGATACAAAGATGTTATAAACTACCATTAAAGGTGGGGCAAGCAGGGGACTGCCCTGGTGGTGCAGTGGTTAAAACTCCACGCTCCCAATGCAGGGAGCCTGGGCTCGATCCCTGGTCAGGGAACTAGATCCCACAGGCATGCTGCAACTAAGAGTTTGCATGCCACAACTAAGGAGCCAGTGAGCCGCTACTAAGGAGCCCGCCTGCCACAGCTAAGACCTGGTGCCACCAAATAAATAAATAAATATTAAAAAAAAAAAGAAGAAGAAGAAGAAGAAAGAAAACGTAAAAAAAGAAGAAAAACCCACAGAATGGGAAAAAATTAAAGATTTTTTTCGAAATCATATATCTGATAAGGGTCTATTATTCAGAATATATAAAAGAACCCTTAAATCTTAACAATTAAAACACAATTGAATTTTTAAATGAGCAAAGGATTTGCATAAATATTTATCCAAAGAAGATATACAAATGGCATAAGCATTTCTCAATAAGCATGAAGAAAAGATGTCATCAGGGAAATGCAATTAAAACCACAACAAGATATCAATTCACATCCACTAGGATGGCTATAATCAAAACGATGGACAATAACAAGTGTTAATGAGTATGTACAGAAACCGGAACACTCGTACATCACTGATGGGAATATAAAATGGAGCAGATGCTTTGGAAAAAAGTCTCGTAGTTTCTCAAAAGATTAAATATAAATATAGAATTACCATATGAGCTAGCAATTTCACTACTGCTAGGTATATACCAAGAGAACTGAAAACATATGTTCACCCAAAAACCTGTACATGAATATTCAGAGCAGCATTATTCATAAGAGATAGTGGAAACAACCCAAATGTCCATCAACTGATGAATGGGTAACAAAATGTGGTATATTCATTCAAGGGAACATGATTCAGCCGTTAAAAGCAGTGAGTACTGATGTATGTTACAACGTGGCTGAACCCTGAAAATACTGTGCTAAGTGAAAGAAGCCAGATACAAAAGGCCACACGTTGTATGATTCCATTTATATGAGATGTCTAGAAGGGGCAAATCCATAGAGACAGAAGGTAGATTGGTGATTGCCAGGAGCTAGAAGGAGTGACTGAAAATGTTCTGAAATTAGTAGTGGTGGTGGTTGCACAACTCTGTGAATATACTAAAAACCACTGAATTGTACACTTTAACCAAGTCAATTGTATGGTATGTGAATTACATCTCAAAAAGCTGTTTTTAAAAAAGAAATAACAAAAATTGTTTTAATTTTTAAAAATAAGTTCCATAAACACACTTCCCACCGGTCTCCACAACTTCCAGCAGCTAAACATGGACAGTGGATAAGCACCTAGAAAGGTCATCCCATCCATCCCCATGCCCAGGGCCGGGTAGCACCAAAGTCACTACAGACTGACTGTGGTCTCCTGGTGTTAATTAAGATCTTTCCAGGAGATGGCCAGGAGCTAGCATCGCAGGTCTGCTTCTTCCTAGTCAAACCACAAGGTCCCTTTGAAGAAGTCAGCCGTTCCCTCTCCCGTGTCTATAGGGAGAAAGAGAGGAGGGAGAAACAGTGGAGGTGAACTAAGCTTACCTTAATGATCTCTTCATGTCCATCGTTGGACTCCACCAGTTCTGAGGCCAGAGGATGACCAGTTGAGCGGCCGGACACCATGGCATAGGTCTTCCTGCCGGCCTACCGGAGAGACAGAGAAAAGTGGCTCAGAAACCATACGACAAGCACAGAACTTCTGCCCCTCAACCAATGCAGAAGAACTGCTCCTCAAAAGACTTGAAGGGTTAGTCCGATCTTCCCCTCCAAAAATTCATTTCAGAACCTCTACCAGAAGCCACAGGACGAACACAGCAGCAGCAAGAACACAGGACGGGGAAAATTAGTTGAAATTGCAGGTTAGTTTTAATTTTAATGGGGGTCTCTCCATCCCCCAAAGCAGTGCACAATGCTGAGGTCAGCTGGGTGTGTCTGAAAGGAGATGCTCCCGGGCAGCAGAGGAGATGGCTCCAGCCAGCACTGGGACGAGGGGTCAGCAGCAAGGAAGGAGAACTGGCGGAGGGGAGGAGGCCTTGCCCCACCAGAAACCTCAATACCTTCTGGGCTATGCGTTCAAGTTCATCTCCTGTCAGTTCACCCTGGAGAGTCAGCCTGAGAATGTCCACGCTGCCCTAATAATGACAATGACAGCAACAATAACCTCTTACCTTTATAGTCTACTACCAGTACACATGCACTTTTGCCAGCCCTGTGGAGTGGGCCTTATTATCACCATTTCACAGACAAGAAAAGCTGAGGTCCGGGGAGGTGACATCAGCTTGTCCAAGATCAGTTCGCTCTTAGGTGATAAGGATGTCTCCGGGGACTCTGACAGTGCTCTTTACAATGCACAGAGACTACACTGCACACTGCTCCGTGTGGTTCCAGAGGGACTACCCTGGTCCTTGGATTACAGGAAGCACATTGCATGCACTCTCCTTTCCCCAACCCTGAAGACGGCATCCCTGGATTGGTCATCCCCAATCCAGAATTTCTGCACCTGACAGCCAACCAGGTAGTTATTGACACACTTTATAAGACTAAGATATCCTTCCTGAACCAAACCATAGGACGGTACATGAATCCAAACCCCTATTTCTATGAGTCACACAGAAATTATCCAAATGAAAGCAGGCAATACAATAGATCAGCCTAACTTCAAAGAGAAAAGCAGATGTTCTTTCATAACTCAAAGAAGTTTTAAAAAACACATTGTGAGGAAGATAGAAAACCCGAGGGGGAAAGCATGCAATAAGAGGGAAAAGTGAGGGGCTGGAGATTTGGGGAGATAATAACATTGAGAGAGAATCAGCAAGGCAGAGTGGACCAAATCCTGCCAACAACCCATGTTATGTGTACAGGTGGACAAGAGGCTTAGCCACTCTGGGCCTCTGGATCTCACTGGAAAAATAAGCGTTGGACTAAGTATCTCTAAGGCTCCTTCCAGCCTTGATATTATGGCAGCATAAGAGGAGTATATGCCTCTCCCATCCAACGATGGGAACATGGGTGCTGAACTAGCCAAGATGAAAGTGACCTTGAGGTCATCTGGTCATATCCTGCCATGAGGTCCAGAAGTATAAATGTCATCTTACTCTTAACACATTTTAAGGAACCCTCCTAACCTTCCAAATGTCTGTTGGAAAGAAAGAAAGAGGAAAGAATGGACTCCTCTGGTGCCCAGAGAGTTGGGAGAAGCTTTTCTGGGTAGGCAATAGTCCTTTCTATACAAGAAAGAGTGAATTGGTGGAGAAGTAATCAGTCTCTGTAGTCAGATACTTAACTCTCAGTGTTCTCGCTATAAAATGGGAATACCATCCAACTGAGGGCTTTTTGGTTGAAGATTAACTGAAAATGTATGGAGGTTGTTCTCTGCCACATAAGAGGGAGGTATTCAAATATTAGCCTCCTCCCACTTCTTGTAACGAACCCAAATTTAAGAAAAATGGAAGACACTTCCACATGGCCCTTAAGCCTTCCCAATCCTGTCAATGTAGCTAGTTTTACAAAAACACTTAATTCCTACCAAATAAAAGCCAGACCCTTAGTGTGGCATTTAAGGCTCTCCACAGTCTGAGTCAACTCACATCTCCTGCTACTGCTCTTCACTGCCCCTGGTCCAATACGTCCCATGCCTTCCCACTTCTGTAACTTTGCTCTCATCATTTCCTTTGCCTTAAATGTTCTTTCCAATGACTATACTACCCAAAGCAATCTACAGATTCAATGCAATCCCTATCAAACTACCAATGGTATTTTTCACAGAACTAGAACAAAAAATTGCACAATTTGTATGGAAACACAAAAGACCCCGAATAGCCAAAGCAATCTTGAGAAAGAAAAATGGAGCTGGAGGAATCAGGCTCCCTGACTTCGGACTATACTACAAAGCTACAATAATCAAGATGGTATGGTACTGGCACAAAAACAGAAATATAGATCAGTGGAACAGGATAGAAAGCCCAGAGATATATGCATGCACATAATGGTCACCTTATTTTTGATAAAGGAGGCAAGAATATACAATGGAGAAAAGACAGCCTCTTCAATAAGTGGTGCTGGGAAAACTGGACAGCTACATGTAAAAGAATGAAATTAGAACACTCCCTAACACCATACACAAAAATAAACTCAAGATGGATTAAAGACCTAAATGTAAGGCCAGACACTATAAAACTCTTAGAGGAAAACATAGGCAGAACACTCTATGACATAAATCACAGCAAGATCCTTTTTGACCCAGCTCCTAGAGAAGTGGAAATAAAAACAAAAATAAACAAATGGGACCTAATGAAACTTAAAAGCTTTTGCACAGCAAAGGAAATCATAAACAAGACGAAAAGACAACCCTCAGAATGGGAGAAAATATTTGCAAATGAAGCAACTGACAAAGGATTAATCTCCAAAATTTACAAGCAGCTCATGCAGCTCAATATCAAAAAAACAAACAACTCAATCCAAAAATGGGCAGAAGACCTAAACAGACATTTCTCCAAAGAAGATATACAGATTGCCAGCAAACACATGAAAGAATGCTCAACATCACTAATCATTAGAGAAATGCAAATCAAAACCATAATGAGGTATCACCTCACACCAGTCAGAATGGCCATCATCAAAAAATCTACAAACAATAAATGCTGGAGAGGGTGTGGAGAAAAGGGAACCCTCTTGCACTGTGGGTGGGAATGTAAATTGATACAGCCACTATGGAGAACAGCATGGAGGTTCCTTAAAAGACTAAAAATAGAACTACCATACGACCCAGCAATCCCACTATTGGGCATATACCCTGAGAAAACCATAATTCAAAAAGAGTCACGTACCACAGTGTTCACTGCAGCTCTATTTACAATAGCCAGGACATGGAAGCAACCTAAGTGTCCATCGACAGATGAATGGATAAAGAAGATGTGGCACATGTATACAATGGACTATTACTCAGCCATAAAGAGAAATGAAATTGAACTATTTGTAGTGAGGTGGATGGACCAAGAGTCTGTCAAACAGAGTGAAGTAAGTCAGAAAGAGAAGAACAAATAATGTATGCTAACACATATATATGGAATCTAAAAAAAAAAAAAAGGTTATGAAGAACCTAGGGTAAGGACAGGAATAAAGATGCAGACGTAGAGAATGGACTTGAGGACACGGGGAGGAGGAAGGGTAAGCTGGGATGAAGTGAGACAGTGGCATGGACTTATATATACACTACTAAATGTAAAATAGATAGCCAGTGGGAAGCAGCCACATAGCACAGGGAGATCAGCTCAGTGCTTTGTGACCACCTAGAGGGGTGGGATAGGGAGAGTGGGAGGGAAACACAAGAGGGAGGAGATATGGGGATATATGTATATGTATAGCTGATTCACTTTATTATAAAGCAGAAACTAACACACCATTGTAAAGCAATTATACTCCAACATAGATGTTAAAAAAAAAAAAATGTTCTTTTCTCCCATTTTCACCAGGGGCATCTGCAAGTCCTTCAAGAGCTTGCATTCAATTGCCACATCTTCCATGACACTTCCCTACATCCTGTGGGAAACACCTGCTCCCTTCCCTGAGCTCCCTCTGTATCACAGGGCCTCCAGTGGCACGTGCCTCTCACTTATTTGTGATCCATGAGGAATTACCCCTTCTAACTGTTAACTCCTTGTGGGCAGCTGTCTGCCACAGCCCCTAACAAAGGTAAGTATTTTCTGAATGCATAGTGAGTGTTCCATGACATCTAGGTCAAGAGAACATTAGAAAAGAAAGAAGAAAAAATAATTTCAAAATAGCCAGAGTGGCTGCCGACTCCTTTTCCCCAGGACACAGGCATGCATTCTGATTAAAACACAATCTCGGGAGTTCCCCGGTGGTCCAGTGGTTAGGATTTGGCGCTTTCACTGCTGTGGCCTGGGTTCAACCATGGTATTCTAATTGGAAGAGCACAGACAACTAGGATGGATTTGGGCCCTGAGAGGTCGTCTCCTCTGTTCATGTCATCAGAATCCCATTTGGAGACAAGAAAGAGAGCAAGTTGAAGAAGTACTCAAGGAAATAATGGCTGAAGCTTCCCAAATTTGGCAAAAGACAAATCTGCAGATTCAAGGAGCTCAGCAAACATGATAAACCCAAAATTCATGCCAAGATATATTGTAATTAAACTTCTGATAACTAAAGACAAAGAAAAAATCATGAAAGCAGCCAGAGAAAAATGACACCTTACCTATAGGGGGAAAACACTTTGAATAACAACAGATTTCTCATCAGAAACCATGAAGGCCAGAAGAAAATGGGACACTATTTTTCAAGTGCTGGGGAAAAAAAACCTCTCAATCAATTTTTTCCCAGGAAAAATATTCATCAGGAATGAGGGGGAAATCAAGACATTCTCAGGTAAAGGAAAATTAAGAGAATTTACCAGTAGACCTACACTAAAAGAATGGCTTTGAAAGTTCTCTAAACAGAAAAGAAACAATAAAAAAGGAATCTTGGAACATTAGGAAGACAGAAACAACATGGATAGCAAAAACGTGGGTTAATACAATAGGCTTTCCCTCTCTCCTTGAGTTTTCTAAATTATGTTTGATGATTGAAGCTAAAAATTATAACCCCGTCTGATGTAATTCTAAATGCATACACAGGAAATATTTAAATTAATTATAAATGGGAGAGGGTAAAGGAATGTAAAGGAAGGCAAGGTTTCTATACCTCACTTAAACAGGTAATACTAGAGCAATCACTACAAAGTCTATACAAAGAAATAATACTCAGAAACACTATCAATGAATCAAAATTGAATCCTAAAAAGTGCTCAAGTAACCCACAGAAAGGCAGGGAAAAGAAAACAGAGAAATGAAGAACAGAGAGAACAAACAACAAACAAAAATAAAATAGCAGACTTACCATACCAATAATTACACTAAATGTACATGGTCTAAATACACCAATTAAAAAACAGATTGGCGGGAATTCCCTGGCAGTCCAGTGGTTAGGACTCCACACTTCTACTGCAGGGGGCCCGGATTCAATCCCTGGTTGGGGAACTAAGATCCCGCAAGCCACGTGGCCATGGCCAAAATAAATAAATAAATAAATAAAATAAAAATAAAAAACAGATTGGCAGAATGGATTAAAAAAAACATGACTCATTATACGCTGTCTATAAGAAACATACTTTAAATATAAAAATATAGGCTGGTTGAAGTAAAAGAATGGGTAAAGATATATCATGCAAATATTAATCAAAGGAATGCAGGAGTGCTGTATTAATATCAGATAATTTAAGCTCTCACTACAAGAATTTAGAAAAAGAACCAAACTCAAAGCAAGCAGGAGGAAGGAATTAATAAAGATAAGAGCATGAATAAATAAAATTTAACACAGAACAACAATAGGGAAAAACCAATGAAACAAAGAGCAGTTCTTTGAAAAGATCGATACAAATCATAACCTCTAGCAAGACTGACAGAGAATAAAAGAGAGAGACATAAATACCAATATCAGGAATGAAATAGGATATTTCTACAGACCCTGCAGGTATTAAAAGTATAAGGTAATACTATGAAAAACCCTATGAACATAAATTTGACAATTTAGACAAAATGAATCAATTCTTCAAAAAATACAAACTACCACAGCTCATCTAATATGACATAGGTAATATGAATAGCCTTATAACTATTAAGGAAATTAAAGTCATAATTTAAAAATTCTCGGGAGTTCCCTGGTGACCTAGGGGTTAGGATTCCAGGCTTTCACTGCCGTGGCCCGGGTTCAACCCCTGGTGGGGGAACTGAGATCTCACAAGCGTGTGGTGAGGCCAAAATAAAATATTCTCAAGAAGAACTATCCAGGCCCAGATGGCTCCACTGAGAATTCTACCAAATATTTAAAAAATTAACACCAATTCTATTTCTACATAATCTCATCCAGAAAGTAAGAGGAGGGAACACCTCCAAATTCATTTCATGAATCTATTCTTATTGTGTGGCACCAAGACCAGACAAAGACAATTTTAAAAAGAAAAAAAACAAACAGACTACAAACCAACATCTCTCATGAATACAGAGATTTTATTCTCTAACATTTTGTTAGAACACGGGTAAAAGACGTGAAAAGATATTTCACTGAAGAAGATATACAGATGGCAAATAAGCATATAAAAAATGTTCAGCATCATTAGTCATTAGGGAAATGCAAATTAAACCCACAGTGAGATACCACTACACACCTATCAGAATGATTAAAACAAAAAATACGCCAAATGCTGGCAAGAATGCAGAGAAACTGGATCACTCACACATTGCTTGTGGAAATACAAAGTGACACAGCGACTCTGAAAAGTAGTTTGCAATTTCTTTAAAAACTAAACCTACAACTACCATATGACCCAGCAATTATACTCCTGGGCATTTATCCAAAAGAAATGAAGACTTATGTTCACACAAAAACTTGCACACTAATGTTTATAGAAGCTTTATTTGTAATACCCCAAAACTAGAAACAACCCAGATGCCCTTCAATAGGTGAATGGTTAAATAATCTGCGGTACAGCCATACCATGGAATGCTTACCATTCAGCAATAAAAAGGAACAAATTATTGATGCATGCAACAACAATTTCCAAAGAATTATGCTAAATGAAAGAAGTCAATCACAAAAGGTTACATACTATATGATTCCATTTATGTATTGATAATAGTCTTAAAATGACAAAATTATACAAATGGAGAACAGATTAGGGGTTGTCAGGAGTTAAGGAGAAGATGGAGATGGGAAGGAAGTGGGTGTGACTCTAAAAGGGCAACCTGAAGTATCTTTGTGGTGATGGAAATATTCTGTCCCTTGACTGTATTTATGTCACTATCCTGATTGTGACAGTGCACTATGGTTTTGCAAGATGTTACGACTGAGGAATGCTAAGTAAAGGGTACAGAGAACTCTATTACTACTGAGCCTGCGCTCTAGAGCCCGCGAGCCGCAACTACTGAGCCCGCAAGCCACAGCTACTGAAACCCATGTGCCTAGAGCCCATGCACCGCAACAAAGAGTAGCCCCCGCTCGCCGCAGCTAGAGAAAGCCTGCGCACAGCAACAAACTCAATGCAGCAAAAAATAAATTAATTAAATAAATACATTTATTAAAAAAATAATAAATATAATCCTACTACTCCAAAATAGCCACTATTAAAATGTTAGTGTATTCCTTATAATTTTTCTATGCATATTTTTGAAAGGCATACTACTATATACAGTTATATACTTGCTATTTTCCCCCTTTAATATTTCAGCATTAATTTCCATCACATTAAACATTCTTCAGGGACTTCCCTGGTGGCACAGTGGTTAAGACTCCGCACTCCCAATGCAGGGGGCCTGGGTTCGATCCCTCGTCAGGGAACTAGATCCCACACATATGCCGTAACTAAGTGTTTGCATGCTACAACTAAGGAGCCCTTGGGCCACAAATAAGGAGCCCACGTGCCACAACTAAGGAGCCCGCCTGCCACAACTAAGACCCAGCACAACCAAATAATAAACATTTTAAAAATAAATAAATAAATATTCTTCAAAATTTGCTTTTAATGGCTACTAGTATTCCACGAATAGATCAGACTAATTTATTCAGCCTACCCCCCCACCCCCGTATAGGTTCTTTTTTTTTTTATTTTTTTTTTTTTATTTTTGGCTGTGTTGGGTCTTCGTTTCTGTGCGAGGGCTTTCTCTAGTTGCGGCGAGCGGGGGCCACTCTTCATCGCGGTGCGCGGGCCTCTCACTATCGCGGCCTCTCTTGTTGCGGAGCATAGGCTCCAGACGCGCAGGCTCAGTAGTTGTGGCTCACGGGCCCAGGTGCTCCGCGGCATGTGGGATCTTCCCAGACCAGGGCTCGAACCCGTGTCCCCTGCATTGGCAGGCGGATTCTCAACCACTGCACCACCAGGGAAGCCCCCGTATAGGTTCTTATCAACTTTTTGCATTTTATTTTTTATATATTTATTTTTTTTATTTTAGAAAATATATTTTATTTTGATAGAATGACATGATACACAGCAGTACCTAGATCACCACCAGATTTACTGCCTGGTCCATTACTCCTCAAGCCCAACTTGATTTTCTCTCTTCTTTGCAGAAAAAGAATAGCATTTGGAACAGTTAGACCTTGGCTCAAGCACTGGCTCCAGCTTTTATTTGTTGTGTGTACTAATTTTATTCTCCCTCAGCCTTAGTTTAGTAGTTGGTAAGATGGATAGTACAACATTTAAGTGAGAACACAGTGACTAATATACATAGACATACAAAAATGCCAGTTCCTCAAATTTGACATAGTGCTCCTCTTTAAAATATTTTCCATAAGCATATTCCATATGCTTATAGGTTAAAGTAATATGCCTTGTCATGGAAAAAGATGCGTATTAACTCCTACTTCACACTATATACAAACATTAATTCCAAGTGGATTGTAGATGTAAATGTGAAAAGCAGAACAATAAAGGTTTTATAGGAGAACATCTTTATGGCCTTGGAAAGGCAAAATTTTTCTTAACCACAGCACAAAAAAATCCTCCCCATAAAAAACTGATACATTGGACTATATTAAAATTTTGAACTTTTGTTCATCAAAAGACTCCACTAAGAGAGTATGACAACCCACAGAGTAGAAGATATTCACTCTATGACTATCTGACAAAGGATATTCAGAATACATTAAGAATTCCTACAAAACAAAAAGACAAAAAAACAATGTGGTATCCTGGACTGAATCCTGGATCAGAAAAAGGACATTAGTGGAAAAGCTGGTGAAATCCGAATAAAGTCTATAATTTAGTTAATAGTATTGTATCAACATTAATGTCTTAGTTATGACAAATGCACCATGGTTAGTAAGATGCTAACATTGGGGGAAATTGGGTGAAGAGTACATGAGTATTATCTTCACAACTTTTCTGTAAATCTAAAATTATTTCAAAATAAAAAGTATATTTAAAGAAAGAAAGATAGTGGGGAGGGAGGGAACATGAGAGGGAGAGAGAGTGGTACCCAACAGAAAAATGGGCAAAAGACTTCAATAGATACATCACATAAGAGGATATCCAAATGTCCAATAAACATATGAAAAGGGTTCCACCTTATTAGTCATCGTTATCAAAGAACTAGAAACTAAAACCATAAGGCGATACCACAAACTATCCATCAGAATGACTAAAGTGAAAAAAAAAAAAAAACCAAGTTTCAGGGGCTGTGGAACAATCAGAACGGATGGTGGGTTTGCTCATTATCACAATCACTTTGGAAGTATCTACCAAAGATGAACACATGCATACCTTATAACACAGTAATTCCACACCTGGTTATCTACTCAACAGAAATGCATACATACTTTCCCCATAAAAACATATACTAGGGGCTTCCCTGGTGGCGCAGTGGTTGAGAATCCGCCTGCCAATGCAGGGGACACGGGTTCGAGCCCTGGTCTGGGAAGATCCCACATGCCGCGGAGCGGCTGGGCCCGTGAGCCACAACTACTGAGCCTGCGCGTCTGGAGCCTGTGCTCCGCAACGGGAGAGACTGCGATAGTGAGAGGCCCGCGCACCGCGATGAAGAGTGGCCCCCACTTGCCGCAACTAGAGAAAGCCCTCGCACAGAAACGAAGAGCCAACACAGCCATAAATAAAAAAATAAATAAAAATTAAAAAAAAAAATAAAAGCGCAATGTACATACAAAAAAAAAAATATATATATATATACTAGAATGTTCATAGTAGCATTTTTCATAATAGCCAAAAACTAGAAATTACCCAAATGTTTTTGGAGTAGAACGGATAAACTGTGATACAGTCATACAACAGAACACTGTACAACAATGAAAAAGAATGAACTAATGTACATGCAACATGGATGAACTTTACAGAAATGTTAAGCAACAGAAGTCATACACAGAAGTATACTATATGATTCCACTTATATAAAAAGTATAAAAGCAAGCAAAACTAATATATGCTTCAGAAGTCAGGACAGTGGTTACCCTTGAGGGTGGAGGGTAGGTAATGACTAGAAGGGGACAAGAGGGGGCTTCTGTGGTACTGGTAATGATCTGTTTCTTGATCTGGGTGATGGTTAGAGAAGTGTATCCAGTTTGTGAAAATTACTTGACTGTACATATATGATATATGCACGTTTATGTATGTATGTTATGGTTTAACATACATAAATGTATGCTTTTTTAAAAAAAGCAAACAAAGAAATTTAAAACGCCTTATTGCAGCATTAAAGTCCCCTTATGATCAGACCTATCACAGTATATATCACATAATGTCTTGACTTCCACCAGTACCCCACCTGTACCCTACATTAGCTATCCCAAACGTTCCTGATCCAATTGCAGGAGGCATCCAAATCCAAATTTCTATTTCTGTTGATGAGTTTTCCAATGCAATACACGCTCCCACCTCCCCACAAGTGTACATGTCGTTTTCTCCTCCAGGGATACGCTTCCCTCCCTTGCCGCCTTGGAGAATTCCCAGTCAACCTTGAAGGCTCAGCTCTAAGGGTCCTACCCTAGCACTCCTTAGTCAGAGCCTGCTCCTGCACCCACTGCACCCTACATACCCTACACTGTAACACTGGCCCCCTTCCTTCATAACTACTTATTCATTCATCTCCCCAATAAAATCATAAGCTCCCTGAAGACCTCGATGGCTTATTTAGTACAGTGCCTTGCTTAGAGCGGGCATATCAAAGAATATGTGTTGTGTGAATTTCAGGTACTGTGGTCTGGGATTTTCCCAGTTCTCTTTCTTTTGAGAACATAAGACTCCTCAGTTTAGAGAAGCAGTATGGAATACTGGAAAAAGGCAGACATGAAAAGGGGAAAACAAGAAAAAAAAAAAAATGAGCAAAGACCAAGAAAGGCAACACTAAGAAGAAATATAAGCGGCTAATAAATATATGAAAGATGCTCAACCTTACCAGTAATCAAGGAAATGCAAATTAAAATAATAATGAGTTATCATTTGGGGGGAATTTCACTAAATTTTGATTTAAAAAGTGTAAGATAAGACACATAGAAGTATGCTCACAGCAGCACTGCTTGCAATGGCAAAACACTGGAAACAACCCAAATGATGCACTGACAAGTAAATGGATGAATAAAATCTGGCATATTAGTACAATGAACTACAGCTACATGCATTGACATGAAGGAATCTCAAAATTAATGTTATGCAAAAAAGTAAGCAGTAGAATATAGATGATACCATGTATACAAAGTTCAAAACATGTCAAACTAAGCAATATATTACTTGAGCATGTAGTAAAAGTATAATAAAAAGCAAGAAAATAAACACAAAATTCACAAATTCTGTGGAGGAAGCAGAGGGGTTATGATCCAGAAAGGACCCCAGAGGGCTTCAAAAGTATTGGTAATGTTCTGTTTCTTAACCTGGTTGTTCAGTACACCAGGACCATTTTATTGCTATGCTTTAAAACTTCCCATATAGGGACTTCCCTGGTGGTCCAGTGGTTAAGACTCCGTACTTCCACTGCAGGGCGCATGGCATGGTTTGATCCCTGGTCATCAGGGAACTAAGACCCCACAGGCCACACGGTGTGACCAAAAAAAAAAACTTCCCATATACACAAGAATCCTTTCTTGCTTTTCAGTAAAGCGGGTGAGTTACTTCATGTGACTCCTACAGAAATATCATTTTTATTTTTATTTTTTAAAATACTTATTTATTTATTTGGCTGCGTCGGGTCGTAGTTGCAGCATGTGGGATTTTCGTTGCAGCGTGTGGGCTCTTTGTTGCGGCGCTCGGGCTCTAGAGCACGCGGGCTCAATAGTTGCAGCGCTCAGGCTCTCTAATTGTGGCGTGCAGGCTCCGTAGTTGTGGCGCACCGGTTTAGTTGCCCCGCAGCATGTGGGATCTTAGTTCCCCAACCAGGGATCGAACCCCGGTTCCCTGCATTGGAAGACAGATTCTTAACCGCTGGACCACCAGGGAAGTCCCAGAAATATCATTTTTAGATCAAGTGACTGGCAAATTTTAAAGATACTGATAATACCTAGGGGTGGTGAGGATGCAGGGAAAAAGACTAATCTCCCATGTATATTGTTGGAGATTATAAAAGTATTTTTAGAAACTAATTTGGCGATATTAATAAAGAGTTTGCATATTTTATAAACCCTTTGAGTAATTCCACTTTTACGAATATGGCCTATGAAAGTCCATGCACATTTGCCCAAAGATATGTGTGTAAAACTGTTGACTGCAATACTCTTTACAATAGTTAAAGACGTGGAAACAGCATAAATATTCATGAGTAAGTGAGTGTGTGAATCAAGTATGGTAACACCCACACCGTGAAATACTACACTGCTGATAAATAAACCTCTATAAATTGACAGGAAAAGACCTCCAAGACATATTAAGTGAAAAAAAAGCAAGTCACAATTCATTCATAAAATATGACTTCTTATTTATTTAAGTACATACATATGTTCATAGTATTGGTAATTGCCGGTTCCTAAATAAAGCAATTACTACATGCTGAGCCCTATTGGGCGCTGTTCTAAGTGCTTTACGTGTATTAACTCATTTAATCCTCACAACACAACTATATGGTAGGCATAAATTCCCATTTTATAGACAAGAAAACTGAGGCACAGAAGTTAAGTATCTTGCCCAAGGTCATATAACTAGTAAGGAGCAGAGCCAGGATTCAAACCCAGGCCCTGTGGCTCCAGAGTCTGTGCTCCTACCCACCACGCCACGTTGGCATTTCTTGAAAGTAAGCACAACAGAAAAGCACTGAATTCATATACACTAAGCTAGAGAAAGTCAAGGAAGTCAAGGGACTTTCAGTTCATATACTTCTATAGTGTTTTAAACTCCTGCAACAAAAATGTATTTGTGTGACATTCCTATAATAAAATATATAAAATAAAGAGAAGGAAAGAAAAAGTACTAAACTTAGAGGTGGGATCTGAGTCCGACCCCTACTAATCCTTGAGCAAATCATTTTATTTCTCTGGGCAATTTTCCGTCTACAAAATGGGGGTAATAATACCTACCTTGCCTACACTTTAGGCAGGGTAGGTAGATGTGTAGGAACAGTGTGAAAGTGCTTTTCAAACCATAAATCACTTGACAAAAGTAAGGCAGCATCAATTTTCCCAAGGAGCTCTGGAAAGACTGCAAGGGAGGAGAGTAGGTGAGACAAACTGTCTAAAAGAAGCCTATGAATAAATCTAGGGTTCTCTCTGGCACCTCATCCTCTAGAACCAGAGGATCCAGTCTGTAAGGCCACAGACTTCACCCCACAACCCCAAACCATAGCCAAGAAGGAAAACCCAGGCCCCTCTCTGCTTGGTGCCATTGGTTGTTTTCTGGGGCTGGAGTGACCCCAAGGCTGCGAGCAGGCTCCAGGGAGCTTTAGGAATACCCCAAGATGTCTAGCAGGGTGGTCCCCACTGGGTACTCTCTGAACAGCAAGATAGGAAAGGGAGCCATCTTCTCTAAGGAAAAAGGAACAGAGCTAACCACAAGGTAAGCAGTCTCTAACCTCATAAACATTCTTGGGGAGAAGCCCAGCCACCTTCAAATTATAGGCAGCCTCTCCACTGTGTTCAAACAAATCTCCAGCTGTGACTCACTCCTCAGAGCGGAGAGGGGGTAAACACATAGCTGAGGGCTTAGAGATCAAGACGCTAAGGAGGAGTGATATGGAGATATATCAGGGAGGCCCCAGAGGTTCTCACATCACTGGCTCATGTGAATAGGGGAAAGAGCTGTGGGAAAATATGTTTCCCCAGCTCCCACTCCCCAGGCTGCTATGAGGGCCATGAGGACTGGATGGCAGGTGAGGATCAAGGGACTCCGAGAAGGAAGTAAGGGAAGTGGAAGATTGCCCCTGAGCTGGAAACCAGCATCCTTAATTTATCCTCTCCCTATAACCCACTCCTCCACCATTTTGTCCTTCAATCCTGTTCCCTGTTCCCACCGGGAATGTACATGGTCTCTCAAGCTGCTACAGCAGCAGCCACCTCAATTTTCCCCTTCTGAGAAATGGGAATAGCCAGCACCTTGAAACAATGGTTCCCAAGAGGTCAGGATGAGGAAAGCCCCAATAAAGTCAAAGAGGCCAGATGCAGTGGTTGGGGGATGACCCTCTCTTGGCTGAGACTCCTAACCCACTCAGCTCACAGATCTCAGGTACCCTTGGTCCTGCCTTTCGCAGGGTTCTCTAAGTCAGAGATGGCCCTTTGTTGGGGATGGCACAAAGAATCATTCCTGCTCCTCCCCACCAACAGAACAGATATTTGCTTTTTGTCTGGCTACCTGCCCAGAGGCATGGGCTGGACAAGCTCTATGCAGAGGGCTGACCAGGGTGACTGGGAGGTGACATGAGAAAAAGGGATTTAGGGTGGCACCCTAAATGGGGCAGCCCTTCTCATTCCCTGGATCCCTAACACAGGGAATCACCAGGGCCTGGAAGTGAGAGTGTGTACATAGAGGGAGGTGGGCTCCTGAACTCTCCACTCTGAGGAAGACACCCTTTTGCTCAGCCAATCTCCCTTCAACAAACCCACCTAGTGCCCAGCCAGCCTGGAATTCCCAGTTCCCCAGCACCCTCTCCCCTCTCTAGTCTCTGATTACCTTGCTTTGTGATTTTTGCTTCTTTGCCTCCAGGCCCTAGAAGACCATTTCCTCTTCTTACCCCTGTATTTTCTTCTCCTCTTCCTGCCCCTGCTGGCTAGGCTTAAATCTGGGCCAACAGCCTCCCTGGCACATACCTGTTCCCTCAACTAAACCTCCCCACCCCTAGGAGACAAAGGTGTTTCACAAGACTCTGCATCGTGACGCAAAGAGGCACATACCATAATTACCAGCAGGCGAGGAAGCCTGCCCCACCTGCTCTGAGCACGCGTGTGTGGAACCAAAACCATCTGCGTGCACACACCGCCCCACTACTCCCACCCGGGAGAAATATGGGCAAACTTTGGCGCCCAATGCCTGGTGACTGGGTAAGCCTCCTCACCCAGATCCTCCCACAGAGCCCAGGATTCCCCAAATTCCTGGCAGGCTTGGAGGCATCAGCTGTAGTGCTCCTGAAGGTGAGAACTTGACAATGAATGGGGGAGATGGAATGGGGTGAGGAGGAATTTATGGGCTGAGCTTGAGGCAGGTCTCATGAGTGGAAGGAACAGGCAGTCACCAAACTTGAATGGTTCCTCTGCCCAGGAGTTTCTTCCCCACCCAGGTATCACAGAGCCAGGGCTTCCACCGTTTTAGAATTCATTCATTCCTTTGGAGTAAGCATCAATGACTCCAGATGAATCCCCTTTTACAATGCAAATATTCTGACCCAGCAATTCCAATCCTAGGTATTTCTTTCCAAGAGAAAGTAAAATGTAAGTCCACATAAAAACTTGTAAACAAATGTTCATAGCAGCATTATTCACAATACACAAAAAGAAGAAACAACCCACTAATAAGGACCTACTGTCTAGCACAGGGAACTCTACTCAATACTCTGTAATGGGCTACATGGGAAAAGAATCTAAAATGAGTGGATATACGTATATGTATAACTGATTCACTTTGCTGTACACCTGAAACTAACACAACATTGTAAATCAACTATACTCCAATAAAAATTTAAAAAAAAAAGAAACAACCCCAAAGTCCACTAACATTTATTCACGATGAACATGTCATAATATATCCATACAATGGAATATTATTCAGCCATAAGAAGGAATGAAATACTGATTCATGTTACAACATGGATCAACCTTAAAAACATGCTAATTGAAGGAAGCCAGTCACAAAGGATCACATGTTATATGATTACCTTTAGATAAAATATCTAGAATAAGCAAATCATAGAGAAAGAAAGTAGACTGGTGGGATTGGGGGGGTGTTGGAAGAAAATGGGGAGTGACTGCTAATGGGTCAGGATTTCTTTCTGGGGTGATGACAATATTCTAAAATCAGTTGTGCTGATGACTATACAACTGTGAATATACTAAAAACCAATGAACTGTATACTTTAAATGGGTGATATGTACAGTATGTGAATTATATCTCAATAAAGCTGTTATAAAAAGAAAATGAGGCCCATAGTAAGCCTTCAGTAAATTACAGCTTTAGTTTTAAAAAAAAGAGTCGGGCTCAGGAAAGACTTGGCATGTAACTAATGCAGCTTCTGAGGTCCTAAAGGAATGACACCTATTCCAGGGTAAAGACAAAGGTTCAGACTGCAACTGATATAAAATTTCAAATCCACTCAGGCATTGAGAGAACCTCTCTGGCCTAGACTGACCAATATAAAAAAAGTAGAGAGGACTGGTGGTGGGCGGGGGAGGGGAGAGCAAATATTCTAAGGAAGGGTAACACTGATAGGATACTTAAAGGGAATCACTTTATCAGAGTCCAGTGCATCATGGGATACCAGCTGCCTTGGCCATGATTTCAGAAAAAGGAGGAGGAGGAAAGGAGCCCAGAGTGGGATGCTAAAATATGAACCCTGACTATCACTCTAAGACAGTCCTGGCTGAGTTGGGACTAGCGAAGGTTACGCAGGTCTTCACTCTGGGTCTACCTATAGGTCCCTTCTAATCCTCAAGACCCTCCACTGGCAGAGGAAAAGGGAAAGGAACATGTAAGAGCAAACATCAACATAATGAGAAGGAGCAAACCTTGACCAGACCACAGAGTTCCCAGACTCTTTCTCCATCCCTTGACCAGGGGAAGATAAAACACTCCAGCCAGTAAGTAACAGAATATAACAACTAACATCTGAGCACCTACCATATGCCAGGCATTGTGCTTAATATTTCATGTGCATTCTTCACAACAACCTTATGAGAAGGGTGCAATTATTATCCCCATTTTACGGAGGAGGAAACTGAGACTGAAGAGATAAAGTAATTTACCAAAGTGATCTTGGGCAAAGCAAACACTGAAGCCCTGACTCTAGTCCACTGGGTCAGATTCCCAGAACCAGGCTCTTAACCACAATGTTATTAATAGAATCATAGTTTAGTCAATAATTGTGATATACAAAAAATGGGCAGAAGACCTAAATAGACATTTCTCCAAAGTAGACATACAGATTACCAACAAACACATGAAAAGATGCTCAACATCACTAATCATTAGAGAAATGCAAATCAAAACCACAATAAGGTATCACCTCACACCAGTTAGAATGGGCATCATCAAAAAATTTACAAACGATAAATGCTGGAGACGGTATGGAGAAAAGGGAACCCTCCTGCACTGTGGGTGGGAATGTAAATTGATACAGCCACTATGGAGAACAGTATGGAGGTTCCTTAAAAAACTAAAAATAGAGCTACCATATGACCCAGAAATCACACTACTGGGCATATGCCCTGAGAAAACCGTAATTCAAAAAGATACATGTACCCCAATGTTCACTGCAGCACTATTTACAATAGCCAGGACATGGAAGCAACCTAAATGTCCATTGACAGATGAATGGATAAAGAAGATGTGGCACATATATACAATGGAATATTACTCAGCCATAAAAAGGAACAAAACTGAGTTATTTGTAATGAGGTGGATGGACCTAGAGTCCATACAGAGTGAAGTAAGTCAGAAAGAGAAAAACAAATACCGTATGCTAACGCACATATATGGAATCTAAAAAAACGGTACTGATGAACCTAGTGGCAGGGCAGTAATAAAGATGCAGACGTAGAGAACGGACTTGAGGACACAGGGGGAAAGGGGAAGCTGGGATGAAGTGAGAGAGTAGCATTGACATATATACACTACCAAATGTAAAATGGATAGCTAGTGGGAAGCTGCTGCAGAGCACAGGGAGATCATCTGGGTGCGCTGTGACGACCTAGAGCGGTGGGATAGGGAGAGTGGGAGGGAGGCTCAAGAGGGAGGAGATACGGGGATATATGTATATGTATAGCTGATTCACTTTGTTATAAAGCAGAAACTAACCCAGCGTTCTAAAGCAATTATACTCCAATAACAATATTAAAAAAAATTGTGATATAATTTCTTTGGGAAGATGAGAGAAGGAAAGGGGAGCATGTAAGGAGTGGGAGTATAAACCTTCCTATAATTCCTACAATAGGAAGTCAATGATGTCTAAAACTGATAAATCATAAGCATACTATTTAGAAACATGGCAGTAAACACTAGAAAGAGCTAAAAGAGTTAAAAGTGGTAACTTCCATGGGGCAGGCCTTGCGTAGGGAACTGCTTACAATTTTCTTTTAAAGGCCTTTTGATATTAATAGATCTTTTAAAAATCATACACATATATTCCTTTGATAAAAAATGATTAAAAAGGAAAAAGAAAGAAAATCAGAGATCATGCAAATCAAAGTCTACTGTTGCTCTTGCCACAGTTTCCATCCTCCTCCACTGATAACAGCACTTGGGTTTGGCTTTGGAGAATCTCGCTCCTTCACTGGGCAATCTGGTGGGCCTGTCAATCAAGGAACCCCAACATGCCCCGGCCAAGTGGGGGAAGGGGCCAGTGACACCCTCTTGGAATCTTGAGCAGAATGGCAAAAAGACCTAAAACAGCTGGAACCACTTCACCCAGAAGTAGAAACCCTCCATTAGTACCTTCCACTTACCCAGGCCCCAGGACTCCCCTGGTTCGGACTTTTTAAGCTCTCCCTTAAATCCTCTGAGTTGCCCATTTCCATCTAATAAATTCCTCTTTTGCTTAAGTTAGCTGGAGCCACTCTCTGTTGCTTATAATAAGGGGACTTAATGGGAATGTCTAATGCTTAATGGGAATGTTTGTGCTTTTATTTGCCACTACAGTGGCTTGCAAACGTTTTTGACCTAAAAAATACATTTTACATCACAATCAAATAAACACACACACACATATATATAATATGTATACACAGATATAACTGAAACAAAAGTTTTGCCAAAATGTCTACCCTAACACTCTGAGAGTGTTAATTCTATTTCTTTTTTTTAAGACTTTATTGTTTTTAGAGCAGTTTTAGGTTTACAACAAAATTAGCAGAAAGGTACAGAAATTTCTCATATACCTCCCCACACACATGCATAGCCATTATCAATATCATTCACCAGAATGGTACTTTTTAACCAAAGATGAACATACATTGATACATCGTAATCACCCAACAACCACAGATCACCTTAGGGTTCACTCTAATGAAGTGAATGGTGCTGCACGTTCTATGGGTTTGGACAAAGGTATAATGACATATATCCATCGTTATAATATCATACAAAGCATTTTCACTGCCCTAAAAAACTTCTGTACCCTGTGTATTCATCTCCCCTCTCCCTGCAGACTCCTGGCATCCATTGATCTTTTTACTGTCTCCATAGTTTTACCTTTTCCAGAATGGCATATAGTTGGAATCTTTTTTTTTTTTTTTTTAAATAGATTTATTTATTTATTTTTGGCTGTGTTGGGTCTTCGTTGCTGTCCGCGGGCTTTCTCTAGTTGCAGCGAGTGGGGGCTGCTCTTCGTTGCGGTGTGCGGGCTTCTCATTGCGGTGGCCTCTCATTGCGGAGCACGGGCTCTAGGCGCGCGGGCTTCAATAGTTGTGGTGCGTGGGCTCAGTAGTTGTGGCTCGTGGGCTCTAGAGCGCGGGCTAAGTAGTTGTGGCACACGGGCTTAGTTGCTCCGTGGCATGTGGGATCTTCCCGGACCAGGGCTCGAACCCGTGTCCCCTGCATTGGCAGGCGGATTCTTAACCACTGCGCCACCAGCGAAGCCCTCTTTCTTTCTTTTTGAAAAGAGAGTTCAAAGCCTTTATGCCTATAAGACCACTCATGGCTCACCCATGCATGGACTAGACAGGATCTAAAGGGCAAACTCTTCTAATACTGCAACTTTTCATCTAATATTGAGCTCTGTCCCACTGGTCCTGCCCAGTGGAGGTACAGGGGGACACGTGTAGGGTATTTGTTCATAGGAAGGCCACAAGTTTTGTGCCCCTTGTTACAATGATTCCTGTTGGGTGTGTTGTAAACAGAGGAACCATTTCTTCAGGCTTCTTGCTCTGAGCACATCTATTCCTTTTTTAACGCTGGTTCTGACCCACTAAGTTGATCTCAGTGATTATGTGATTATGATCAGCAGTTTGAAAAAAGACACTGGCTCCCTGTACCTGCCGCATCTGCCTCCAACAATAAAAGCAACCCAGAGAATGCATTAGCCATATTTCCATGTCCATGTGTAGTGCACTGAGGCATATGTCCTGGCTGGTGGAGAAATACCAACACAGTCCCAGGGTCCTGACATTCACTAGGACACACCAGACAGTTAAACTGTCTACGCTGCGGACACCAGAAGAAACATCTGTTCGTTTATTTATTCACTCACTCACTTTACACATGCACTGAATATACAAGAGGTGTGAATATACAAGAGGTTCCTGAGGACTGTCCAGAGCCATAAATTCTATCTGCAGGATGGCTCAGAGGAGAGGAATCCAGGAAAAAGCTTGTCTCCTGACTGATCGATTGTTCACGATCTCCTCCCCTTCCTTAAGAGCTCAGGAATGTCTCTAACACCAGATCTCAGCAATAGTTATGTCATTCCCACCTTTGAAGTCAAATAACTCTCAAGCCCAGCCTAGAAAGAAGGAATAAAAGGGAATTTCTGACTCCCCCTCATTCTAGAGGTCTCTGATAAGCTTCAAACTAATCTATGGCTGGAGATTGTCTGAATTCCTTGCTATTTTTCAATCCACTATTTTCCCCCGCCAGACAAGCAGCAAAACATCAAGTGATAGAAGAGAGTGTCAATTCATTCTCAACACTGCCAATGCCTTAGACTTAAGACTTTTCTGGATCTCTTTTCTACAGCAAGCAAAAAGAAGCCCAAACACCCCTCTCCTTTATTTCCATCATACCCCGTTCCCTGCCTCAACCATCCCAAGACAGTGAGCAAGCTCATGGAGTAGGACTTGGGGCTGACACAATAGAGGATGGATTTTTTCCATCTACTGAAGATGAGGGATGGAGGTACTGGGGTAGGGCAGTAGCAAGACCTGAATTGTAATGTGGTAGAAACTCTCACAGCCTGGGCAGAAACAGAGAGGGGACTGTGAACAGAATTAAGTGATCATCTATACCCTAAACTTGAAATGAGAAACTATTCAACAAATATTCTTTGAAGAGCCATAATTCAGGTGCACATGGGTTAGCTCTATCTCAAGGGCATGCTGAGAGAGGAAGAGGGGAAGGGAATCAGAATCGGAGTGGAGTGGGGGAAAGGGAGGCATACAAACGCCCCATCACCTTGTCTCCCATTTCATTCTCCCCCCACAATAGCTTGGAAATTGATGAAATAATACACACCCATTCTGGGTTAAGTTCCCCAGCAGACCTAGAAACACTCAGCCACAAGTTACCCTCCTCTGCCTCTGGAGAGGAAGAATCCTACGGTCTGCTGGGGTGGGGAGGAGACCAGGTACTGGGAGCCAAGGGAGTGAGGGGAGCTGGGCAGATCTGTTAGCACTGGAGCAGACGGGTTAGCACTCCTCTCTCCCCCACTCACTCCGTCCAGAAGCTCTCGCGTAAGTCACTTCCCTCCCCTTCTCAGCCCAGGTTCTGGCATCCCCTCCATCCACTTGCCCCAGGCTTGAAGGCTGGAGACGGAAGCAAAACCAACAACACGTCTCAGGAAGCTATCGGTTGGCCGATGGGGGGAGGGGAGCAGGAGACCCTCCATGGCGGAAAGAGGAGAAATCCTCTTTCAGCAGAGAGATGGCCCCCAAGCAGACAGCCCTATCCCCCCCTAGCGAAAGATAAGAGTCCCTGGCCAATCTCAGCGTACCTGGAGTTCTACCGCCCCCACCCTCCAGTCCAAGCCCTAGGATTTCACTCTCTACCCTTTGTCTTGCTACTGCTCACTCAAAGCCCCATGAAGTTCTTTGAAGGGCCCCTGAGGTCACCAGGACCCACAGAAAAGCCTAATCCCCCTCGTTGGGAACCAAAGTCCAAAAGAGCACAGGGATCCCGTCCCTGGAGCTCACTCTCCTACGACGCAATCTAGCAGCGCACAGGACGCCTGAGCAGCGCGCACCCGGAGACCCGCGCTCAGTTCCGGGCAGGAGCCGCAGTGTCCTCCCAAAGGACAGGAACGCCCCTTGTCCTCGAGCCTCAAAACAGTCTTCATCCCGCAACTCCCCAGGATTCCACCGCCCGCCGCGAAGCGGCAGAAAAAGAGAAGCGCCGCGAGGAGCTGACCGCACCAAGCCCTGCATCAGGTGATGTCAGCGAACTCCTCGCTGGGCACTGGAAGGGCGGAATTAGAAACCGAGAATACCGCGCGAGGGAGGCGGTGCGGACGCTTTTTCTTACCGCGGTCTGCCCCTCCGGATGCACATCCACCAATGTACACCAGCTATGCGTCCCGTTCATCTTCTGCTGGGGTAGCAGCTAGGACCCCAACCCTGGGCCCTGCAGTCCGGCTTCTCCTAGACTGGCGCGCTCCGAACCTTCCCTTGTATAAGCGCGTCAGGGGCGGAGGCACGATAGGACACACCCCTAGGACGCCGTTCGCCAACGAGCGAGCAAAGGGATGAAGTGGGCGTGGCCTAGACGTTTCAGGGCACGCCCATCTGCGCTCTCTCAGATTTACCTAAAGGTGGGGCTTGGGAGCTGTTTATCTGCTTAAGTTTTGCCTAGCGTTATGTATGGTTGTACCTCAAACATTAGTCTTGCCCTCTCCTTTCAACTCCAAGACCAGTATTGGTAAGACAGAATCACGCTGCCTGCCCCTAGAGGATGAGGAGTTCGAAAAAAGCTTCCATGCATTCTCCTCTCCCTATACATAGGCCAGCCTGTAGGCTTCGTGGAGCTGAGCAAACATTTCCTCCACTGTACAGGCTCCCAAGACCAGCTCACTCAGACTGGCCTAAGCCAGTCTGGCAGGTGCCCTTCCCTGGCAGGAAGCCCAGGACAAAGGCAAAGCCAGCTCGGCTCTGGGTGGGGCTTGTTTTGCAGAAGCTATTATACCAAAGCTGCCCTTATATGGATGGGAGAGGCGGGACACATTGCCTTAAAAGGAATTTGCATTCTTGAGAAGGAATGAACCTCAACTTCTCCAGTGGTATTTGCTCTCTAAGCCCAGGTTAGCATCTTAAGGGCCTAGAATAGAGGATGGCCAAGCAGGACCTTGGAGCCTCTTCCAGCCCAACTGCTCTCAGCAGGTGGCTTCTCCACTGGGCTATGGTCCACATGGACACCAGACAAGAAGAGGTCTGACCCACTCTTGAGTGGGCAAAACCCCTAAATCTGGCAATAGGCTCTGGTGAACAGCTAGCTCCCTCTTCAAGGCAACACAAGGGCAGGGATGACAGAAATTTCCCCACCTCCCATGTAGGGACTGGGTCCCATGCCTGGTAAGAATGGATGGGTATCTTTGCACCTGGGAGGTGCATGCTTGGGCTATCCCTATGCCCCAAAGGAATAAAACCCGTTTCTGGTCTGTCTCCTTTAACCCTCAAAGAAGGCATTTACTTGCCTTGCTATTCCCAGAAGTTTCCTCAGGAAAGAATGGAGCTGCTATAAACACTTCTCGGCTCCCTAAGTTCCATCTGATCTGTTGTAAAAGGCCTCTAAAAGTGAGGTGAAGAAAACCCCAGCTTCAGCCTCTAAGCGGTACAGTAAAATGGTTTCTTCATAAAATTTAGACCTCCAAATAAGTCAGGAAAAAGAATGAGAAGACAAGTCAAGGATTTCAGTATAGACATATAATTTTAATATTTAATTTAAAATAAATTCAATGCTGGATTGGATTGGGAGATAATGTATGATTTGCAGAATAAAGGAAATTTTTTTAAATCATGAAATTACAAGTCATTGGTGAGAACAGGCTTCTCCCTCCTCTAGGCTTCTTACAGAGTCTGCTTAGAAAATAAGAGAGGTGAATCATCTCCCTTACCTCCTCCTACCAGAACGTGGCTCTCCCCAAATCCCAAAGGAGGAATAAGTCCACCATTGCCTCTTCCCATTTCTACCAAGAGTCAGCCTCTAGCCCCTCTGTATCAGATCCAAGCTCCTGAGATAATGAGGGTCCCTCGGTTCCCTACTGAGTTTGGGCACATCTGATCAGAGAAACCACAAGTTAAGGCCCCGGAGACCAAAACCTTTGCTTTTCAAACTTGCGTAGACAGTTGTCAGGGTTCCCAGGTGCAACCATCTTATAAGCACATCCATAGTCACAGAGGGAGAGGAGGAAGGATGGAAACCCTGACCAGAAGCAGCCCCACCACCTTATCACGGCCCTCCCAAAGTCCCTCTCACAGGGCCTCATAGGCAGGGAAGCCGGTAGGTCTCTCGACCAGTCATTGGGGCAGCAGGGAAGGCAGAGGGCCCCGGTTGGGGAAGGGTGGTCCTTGGAGAGGTATGAATGTGCAGGTAATAAAAGGCAAGAAGAGCATCCTTATCTCCTCACCCCGGCTAAGGCACTGAGAAGAAAGAAGGAACATAGAAACGGTAAAGATGGGAAGAGGAGGAGAAAGGGTCCCTTGGATCCTGGCCTGGGGAAGACAAAAAATACAGGAATGGAGACAGGTGGGGACTACCACATGGGCCCCATGACTGTGCAAAGAAGAGCCTCTGAGAAGTGGGTAGAGCCACGCCAGCATGTCCATTACCATAATGTTCCCCTTACCCTGCTCCAGAATGGGAAGGAAATGAGTTGCAAGAGTCAAGGGGGCAGAATCACATAGGGTATTTCCCTGAGCCTGGGGTTAAGGGCTAAAGAAATAAAGCTTTATATACATGGCAATTTCTATCCCTTCCTATCCTGCTCAATCCCCCTCAGCCTATATGCTGACCAACCTACTGCTGTGAGGGAGCAGAGGAGGGGGTCGGCACTTAAGGAGGGGGCTCAGTTGGCCTAAAATGCCCACTCCTCCAGAGGAAAGGGAAAGTCCGTCTACCGGCTTAGCGCTGATGCCTTTTTTATCACCATCACTCACACCCCTCCCTATCTTAGGTCTGAATAACTGGGTCCCCCACAGGGATGAGGAATCTGAGGCTGGGCAGAGCAGAGCAGGACTGGCCAGGATAGGCCTCAAGTGTGGTTCATGGGCCCTTGTGGACCACGAGCTAACAGGAGCTAGTCTGCAGGTTGCTCTCCGTAAGCAGTGAGGCGATGGAGGAAGGATCGTAGACACTGTCAAATTCCTCATCTGAGCTCAGCCCTTCATGTTGGAGAGTTGACTCAGCAGCTGAGCGGGAAGCTTTGCGCCTAAGTTAAGGAGGAATACTGGTCAGGGAAGGAGACAGAAAGATTTAAACAGCCTCCCTTTTCATGCTAAGGAAACTCCCAGTTCTCCTAAGGCCTAAAGCTACTCACAAGATTCCCCCACTAATTAGAGATATGGGGAGATGGGGTACAGGATGGGGGCTGAGATACTAAAAGACAATCATACTGGCTTTCATCCAGGAATGAGTGCCTGCGAAGTCCCTTCTTAGAGATCCTCCTCCCCATCCAGTTCAGGAGAGCCCATTCCCTTATTGCTCTGCTATCCGGATGGAACAGGGGGCAGAAGAGCAGCCCGTACCAGGAGTCCTTCTCCAGGACTTTGATCCGGGCCTGGAGCTGTTCATTGACCTCATGCTGTTCCTCCAGCTCACGCTGGGCCTTCTTCCTCAGGCCATCCAGTCGCTCAATTTCCTCTTCGGCTTCATCCACCTGCCGCTTCAAAGCCTTCACCCTCAGGCTTAGCTAGGCAGGATACCAAGTCCCCACATTAGAAAAGGAGCTGCTGCTACGGTGGCCTGGGATCCTCCCCTGCAGCAATCTTACAAGGTATATACAGTTGCCCCTAGCAAAATGTTGAGACCATGGGCAAGTATCCTAACCTCTTAAGTTTGTCTTGGGGATTAAATAAGTTAATACATCACTTAGAAAGAGAGCCTAGCACATCATAAATGCTCGATACCCATGCTTACTATGACTGCTCTCATCTAGTCCTTTCACTCTAGTCTCTCTGACCTTATAGAAGGAAAGTCTAAGTTTAGAAGACCTATGAGATGGGACCTCTCTTGGCCTTCAAGCAAATGCATAGTATATACATGCCATATGGTTG
The DNA here is from genome assembly GCF_028564815.1 of Eubalaena glacialis. Taxonomy (NCBI): domain Eukaryota; kingdom Metazoa; phylum Chordata; class Mammalia; order Artiodactyla; family Balaenidae; genus Eubalaena; species Eubalaena glacialis. Next base: position 85,002,807 of record NC_083718.1, read on the forward strand.
CCTGGCCCTAGCTGCCATCCTTACCTGGTCTTTCTGGTCATTCACATGCTGTCGTTCATCATCAATCTGGATGGACAGCTCTTTAACTCTCCGCTCCAGTTTTCGGTTGGTGGACTGCAGAACTGTCTTCTCCCTAAAAGGGTCGGGTAGGGGGATGTCTATGGCTGTTGTCATTTCTAAAGAAACTCCTACTTGGCCCCATACTGCCTCCAAGAACTCCAAGGGCTCAGCCACGAGCCCAACCATTAGACTGGGGAGGATCCAGGGCAGATCCAAAGAACCAGGTTGATAGAGGTCATTCACATTTCAGAATTTCTGCAACTCTCTCTTCTCCCTATCAAGAGAAGAGGTCTCCCAAAAGATCAAGCCAGGTTGGCCATGTCTGAAACAGAAGATGGAGGGACACCAGAGGAGAAAAGCCCAGAGGGAGGGAGAGAGGATGGGCTCATGTCACCTCTCTTCAGCCTGCAGCCGCTCCTGCAACTCCCGATTCTGGGACTCAAGCTGAGAGAGGCTGGCGCTGGGCTTCTGGAAGCCTTCTGAGCTGGCCAGCCGGCTCTTCAAGTCCTTGTTCTGAGAGGGACAGGAAGCCTCCTTGGTTAGCACTCAACCTGCGATTGCTTCCATGGTCTTTTTACCCGCCTCCTGAGGCCTATCCCCAAGACTCCCCCCCTTCCCCCTCACCTGTCTCTCCAAGGAGATTTTGTCACACTCCAGGTCCTGCCGAGCAGACCTCTCCTGCATGAGTTCTGTCCTCAGCTGGTCCACCTAGTGGGGATGGGCCAGAGGAACCAGACTCAGGGAGGACTGATGATGAACCAGCAAGTTGAACCAAGTGGGGCAGAGTAGCTGGAGGGTGCTCTCTGAATCCCCCAAATTCCCAGGCAACTGAGAAATCACAGCCTACTCAGATGGGAGGGGCCACAGAATTTAAACAGGGCCTCCTCAGTCTCACCAGGAACTAACGTCCCTTCTGAATGGAAGCAGCCCAGACTCAGATCCGCAGCCCAGGCCACCAGGATTCCTTCCTCCATTCAAACTCCCGGCTTTTTTCCACCTGAGGAAACCCGCCAACCCCTCCCGAAAGCAGATGAGACCCTGCAGTAGAGCCGGCCACGCACTGATTCTGCAGCCAGAACTCCATATATGAAAGATGGGAAGGTAGGGTTGTTTTTGAAAGGGCCAAGAGGTTCTGTCGTCGGGGTAGACACAGATAAGGCATAAGGAAGGGGTTACCTGGTCCCGACCACGATTCATCCGTTCTGTCAGCAGCTCCACAGTGCTCCTCTCCTCATCTAACTCCACCTCCAGCCGTGAGACTTTTTCCTGTGGCAGAGGGCCAACAGGTAAATTCTGCCCCAAATGCTGGACACCAGAACGCCAAACTCTGATCAGAAGCCTCTCAGACACCAGCCTCCACAGGTTCTTCTCTCTCCCACATCCCAGAACCCATTGGTCCCTGCCCCTGCCCAGAGCCACCATGGAGCTAGCGCCCTCTGCTGCCCAAGTGAGGCATCAAGGGGAAGGGGTGGGCCTGCTCTGACCTTGGCCCCTTGGCAGGATGACAAACCCCACAGTCTATTTCTCACTGGCGCAGCCCTATTTCCCAAATGGGAAAATAGAGAGAAACCCAAGTGCCCAGGCCAAGGCTGAGATAAAGAGAGTCAGAAACTGAAGCATCAGGGTACAGATGGGGGAAGCAAATTCGAGTCAGGCAGTACCATGTAGAGGCTAAGACAAGACTGCCTGGATTTAAAAATCAGATCGACCGCTTCCAAGCAAAGGGGCCATGGACAAGTTGCTTAGCCTCTCTGTGTCTCAGTTTTCCTCATCTATAAAATGGGGAAAACAAGCCTACTCATGCCATATGGTTATTCTCAGGATTAAATAATTCTTAAGTACCTGGCACACAGCACAATATGTAAGTGTTTGCTGCTGCCGCTGCTGCTCTTATTACTGTTGTTGTTGTTATTGCCAAATATAGCAAACTAAAGACCACTGTTGACTCTAAAGGGGAGAAGCCACTGCTCAGCTCCAGCCAACTGTTGCCATGCGGACAACTCAGGACTCAAAGCCCAGTGTTATTATATTTTCCAAATGTATAAAAAAAGCCAGAAATCCAAAATTTTATGTGACATCTATAAATTTCTAAACAGTGGCAATTAATTCAAAGTTGTTTACAACACTGCAGTCAAACAAACCCCATCAGCTGTTGGCTGCCAGTTTCCTATCCCAGAGGCTGGAGTGTCCTGGCCCTTTTCCCCACAGAAGTCCCACCTGTGCCAGGATCCAGACCCCCACTCACCTTCCCCATCCCACCCACCACCCATCACCCCCTCACTGTCCTCACCTCAAGGCCCTTGAGCTGACGGCTCCTGTCATCCTGGGAGCGTTTTTTGTTCTCTGCCTCTTGCTCCAGCCCCTGCAGTCGCTGGACCAGCAGCTCTTTGTCCAGCCGGGCAGAGTCCCGCTCAGCCTGGGATGCCTGCAGGCCCTGCCGCAGCCTCTGAGTCTGGTCAGAAGAGAAAAATGCAGCAGCTCAGATAAGGTAAGATGGGGGTTGAAGGGTGGGAGCAGTCCACCCTGTGGGGGAAAATTCTTCAACTCTGACATTCTTTAGAATTGCCAGAGCACGGTGATGATAAAAAGACTTGACTTTTAGCCCATATTCTTTATCGTCTTAAAATTCTCTACACAAGTTTAAATCACCTGAGGAGTTTTTAGACTACTGATCCTGGATCCAAGCCCCAGGGTTTATGATTTAAGTGTACAGGAGGCATCTTGGGTGTTGAGATCTTAAACATCTCCCCAGGTGACCCTAATGTGCAGCAGAGTTTGAAAATCACTGCTGTGCAGACAGTGCATCCTCTACTGTCTCTGCCTACAGTGGACAACTCCCCCCACCCTCCCCCACCGAAGTGATGAGACCTAAACCCAGGTCCCAGGATCCCTTGGTCACAGGTTAAGAGGTAATGACCTTCAAACCAAGGACGTTGGGACTCCTGCCATTTAGGCTCCTACCTCATCCTGAAGCCGGCTTAGCCCTCCAGCGGTCTTCTCAGCCTCACTGGCCCACTCCTTGGCCTGGCGCTGGGCATCTGCCACCTCCCGCCGGGCCTTTTCCTTGTAATCCTCCATCTGGGCCTGGAGCTGCTGCAGGGCTTGCTTAGAGTCATCCCCAATCTGCTCCAGCTGAGACACAGAGAAAACAGATTTTTCAGCACTGCATCTCTTTAACGGATGCCTCTCTCCCTTCTCTGGGCCCAGACTCCCAAGACTCGCCCAGAGCCTCCTTCCTGCCAAAGTAGCCCTCTCTTGCTCTTTCCTGGACCTAGGTCCCTAGTATGGCTGGGAGTAATATATAGATTTCCTGGGTTGAAATCCTGGCTCTACCACTTATTAGCTGTGTGACCACAGGCAAGTTATTTACCCTCTCTGTGTCTCAGTTCCCCATCTGTAAAATGGGATAATAACAGTGCACCTACATCACAAGGTTGTTGTGAGAATTATGTTAATTAATTACATAAAGTACTTACAACAGTGCCTGATACAAAGTAAACCTTAAATGACCATATTTCAGCAAACTCAAGATACCAATGATTATTACAAAGAAAAAGAAAAATTTGCCAATTGAACTATAACATACCGTCAATTATAAGACACAAGTCAATTTCAGAGACGATAAAATGTACATTTTAGAATTGATGAAATATATTAGGTGTTTGCTCCTGTTTTATAAATAAGCAATTAGGAGGAGAACCTTACCTGAAAAAAAGCAATTTATCTCCTTTTCTTCCTTTCTCCTTCCCTCCCCCAAATATAAAATTCTACCAATGAAAATTCCTGTTTTTAGGTCTTATAGACGTCTAAGGAGGGATTATAGGCCTTTTTCCTTCCCCTAAATATAAAACTCTACCAGCGAAGATTCTTATGTTTAGGTCTTACAGACTTCTAAGAGGAACTCCAGGAGACATTCTCCAAGGATCAAGATCATAAATGAATGGGGTGTAGGGGGAGGTCAAGAACACTGAGGGGAAGTAGGAAGGATGCCACTCTGCAGATGTAGACTTGGCCTCCCCAACAATGAACTTGAGGAAAGCAAATACCACACGTTGTGACCCCGCTCCCTCCCCTGTCCCCCCCAGGCAAGCTTCTGTATGAGCTGAGCCTCTTCCTGAGCCCAGGCCACCCCGCGCCCCACCTCCTTGTTCAGCCGGTCCACAGTCCTGTCCAGCAAGCGCTTCTGCTCCTCCAGCTCAGCCTTGCTGCGCCGGAGCGCCTCCCGCTGCTTCCCCTCCTCCTCCAGGGCCCGGTTCAGAGCCTGCTGCTCCTGTCCCAGGCGGGCCAGCCCCCGCTGGGCCTCTTCCAGCCGTGCCTCCAGTGCCCGCTTGGCTGCTGCCAGGCTCCCCTCCTCTTCCTGAGCTGTGTTCAGGGCCTCCTCTAGCTGCTGTTTCTCTGCCTGGGAGTGGGGAAGGTGAGGGACATTGGACTGAGAGGATGCAAAGCTTGGGCTCAAGCCATTTGGAGGTGAGTAGGTGGGAGGGAGGAGGAAGAGATATTTATGAAAAAGGTGGGTAATGAAAACAGGCTCAGAGGAACCAGCAAAGATCAGAGAACATGCAAAGAGTGGGAAATGGACAAAAATACCAGTGCAAGGGCTGAGACATTCACACTAAAGCACACTCCAGGAAATAAACCCAAGGTTAACAGAGGACTAGGGAGGCAAACAGAAGCACACTACAGGCAAAATCAAAGTGATGGCTGAGTATTTAGCCAGGGATGAGAGGAGAGAGGGCCAGGAGGAAGCCAACAATGTCAGCAAAAGCACTGACCTCTAACCGCTGCACCTTGTCCCGCAGCCGAGCCTCCGCCACTTCCCCACCCTCCGCCAAGCCTCGTGCCTCCTTCAGCTGCTGCTCCAGACCCAGGATGCGCCGTCGGAATTCATCATTTTCCTCCTGGGTCTCCCGAAGCGTCGTCTCCACTGCTGTCCGACGCTGCCCCAGCACTGCCACTTCTGCCTCTGCTGCCATCTGAGCCTGAGGCCGGTTCACGGAGAGGTGGCTCAGACCCCCGGGCTCAAGGTCATTGACGACTCCCAGGAAAGCCACCCCAAAGAGAGCTCACATGAACCCAGGTGTGAAGAGGGGTAGTGCCACCAGCCAGAGGCTTCCCTGAGAATCCCACCCCTATAGAGATGCAATGGGTGTCACCAGGTACAGCCCAACCTCCCCCTGCCACATCCTGGCTACTTTAAACCACATACCTAGGACCAAGGTATTTGGTCTATACATACCCATGATAGGTAATTTTCCATGCCCTCTGGCTCCTCAGCCCTCCAGACCCCTCAGCCTCCACCTCCTAAGCCCTGTGCCCACTCCCCTTGCCTTGGAAGCCTCTTCACAGTCTTGTCTCAGTTGCTGGAGGGTCTTTTGTAGCTGGAGGTTCTGCTGTTCCAGCCCCCGGCCTCGTTCAGCCTCTACCCTCAGCTGCTTCTCCAACTCCCGCTCCCGGTGTCGACCAGTCACCTCCTGGCTCTGCTGCTCTGCCTGCAGCTCCTTAAGTTCCTCCTGTGTCCGGCGCAGCTCCTAGAAGGGAAGGGAAATGGTGACAGGGCAGAGAGAGCCAGCCTGGGATAACAGAAAGTGGAGAAACTGAAACTCTCATACACTGCTGGTGAGAATGTGAAATGGTATGGCCACTTTGGAAAACAATTTGGCAATGTCTCAAAAAGTTAACCATAAAGTTACCATATGACTCAGCAATTCCACTCCTAGGTATATACCCAAGAGAACTGTATAAACATATGTTCACAAAAAACTTGTAAGTGAATGTTCATAGCAGCATTATTCATTACAGCTAAATACAGAAATGACCCAAATGTCCATCAATTGATGAATAGATAAAAAATGTGGTATATCCATGTAGTGGAATATTATTCAGCCATAAAAAGTAATGAAGTCCTGATACTTGCTACAACATGGATAAACCTTGAAAAACATTATGCTAGGTGAAAGAAGCCAGACACGAAAGGCCACATATTATAGGAGTCCAATTATATGAAATGTCCAGAATAGGCAAATCCATAGAGAGAGAAAGTAGATTAGTGGCTGCCAGGAGTGGGGAGGGTGACTGCTAATGGATACGGGGTTCTTTTTTGGGGTGATGAAAATGTTCTATAATTAGATAGTGGTGATGTTGTTGGCTGTACAACTCTGTGAGTATACAAAACCCCACTAAATTGTATACTTTAAAAGGGTGAATTTTATGGTATGTGAACTAAATCTCCATTAAAAAAAATTACATGGAGTGAGAACAGATGAGGGTATGCATAAAACAGGATTGGCTATTTTTTTTAAATGTTGAAAACCAAAATACGTGACACAATAAATGTTGGTGCTGCTGATTTCTTTTTCAAAAAATTAAAATATGATTTCTCATTCTAATTCTTTATCTATTAGCTACTTCTGAAATTCAGAAAGTATAATTAGGCTGAAAGGTTATATGTATATAGTGAGTCTTCAGTGTAAGACACTAACATACTAATTACAAAGAAAAAGAGGGGACTTCCCTGGCGGTCCAGCAGTTGGGACTCCACGCTTCCACCACAGGGGGTGAGGGTTCGATCCCTGGTCGGGGAACTAGGATCCCACGTGAGGTGCGATGCGGCCAAAAATAAATAAATTTTTTAAAAAATTTTTAAATAAAGAAAAAAAAGAAAAAGAAAAATAGCACAGTGTATGGTCTACAGTGGACTGGGTTAGTCTATTTTCCTAATGTATATCTTATTGATTGATTAAATACTTAATAAAATTAGCTTAATATATGAGATAAATGAAACACTAGTTATTACTTTTTTGCTTTTTAGCTTTACCCAGCATAATAAGTCAACTGAGATTGTCCAGAGGAATGTCCAAGTTCACTATGTCAGCTAATATAGTTAACAGACTTCAGACTATCCTTGATATTTGTTAACTTAAAAACAGTATTGTAAAAATTAGGAGTACTTTTGATTTCACAACCACCAAAGTATGTTTGGTTAACATTTCTTATCTTTTTCTCCACCAAATATTTTGCATAAGCTCAGGCTTTTATTTACCTGGAAAATCATCATTCAGAGCTATATTTCTTTACTCATTTAAAAATATGATTACCTTGATTACAATTAGGTAGTCTTATAGTAAAAGCATGATAAACAAGAATTGATTAATTAATACTTGTTAACTGAGCACCTACTACATATCCAGCATAGCAAATGAAAGAATATAAACCCAGAAGGATTCTCAGGAGGCCACAAATGTCAGTTCCCTATAATTAATGAAAATATTTTCTAATTTTCAAATCATCTGAAATAATTCATTGCTTTCTTGTCCTTCATAAACTGATACCAGGAATATGAAGAAAGTATTTATGTGTTCACTTCAATTTTATGACCTTATTATTCATAAAATATCCATGCATGATAAAACATTTAGCTACCTGTGTCTAGATTCTATACTCTCTAAGCAGCCTTCAAATTACAATTTGGCTTCCCATGTAAGTCAGCTGGCCATGCCACTGCAAGTTTTCCAGTCCATATGACAACACTATTCATTGTAAGTTAATAAACTGGCATTCTAACTATAAATGTTTGTTTCATAAGTGTAGTTAATGAGTCCCCTCTGAGAGACAGAGCCACTCTTGCTATGCTGACCAAATTAGGTTTCCAAGCTTGCAAAAATGACCCTGGAGTTTCACAAATCCATCTCAATGCTGCTACCCATGAGGTCTCTTGGGAGGCAGCCAGCAGCCTCTGGCTATAACCCAACCTGGTCACCGAGAGCCCTTTCCATTAGAAACTTCTATACTGAATGAGGAGACCAGTCCTGCTAGAGTGTGTGCTGGGAAGAGATAAGGCTGAGCAGGCAGGATGAAGCCTGAAAACCAGGCACACGGGAGACAGCCACACACGTGTGGAGGCCCTCGTGGATAGGTGAGGCAGATGCCCATCACCCCGACCTGCCCTATTGCCCCCCAACTCCCAAGTACCTTCTTGAGCTCCTCCACCTGGCGAGTATCTCCAGCACCAGCTCGGGCCTGCCCTAATTCCCTCTGCAAGACCTCTATCTTCTCCGCAAGTTCTTCTTCCATCTCCTCCTTCTCCATCCGCAGCTGCAGGAGTCTGAGCCCAGAAAGGTGAAATAAAAGGGAAAGGGAACAGGGTGAGGCCGCCTGCCTGGGAGAGGTTAGCAGGACAATGAAAACCACCTCCCTGGAGGCAGTACACTGGGCATCCACCCTCAGGAGGGCGGAAGGTGGGGATGCAGAAGGGCAGTTTGAGAAATGGGAAAGGAAGGAGCACAGCACTGGCAGAAAAGAGGGGGGATATGAGAATCATGGATAAGCATCCTGGGGGGCAGTGTCCTTACTCTTGCTTGGTGGCTCTAAGCTCCTCCTTGTTCTTCTGAAACATGTTCTGCCAATGCCCTGTCTCCTCTGAGGTCTCCTCCAGCTCCCTCTGCAGCTCCCGCACCAGGGCTGACATCTTCTGCCTCTCAGCCTCCAATGCTGCGTGATCCTAGGGAAGGGGAGAGTCAGGGGCCAGGAGGCTCGGAGGGAAGAGCTCACTCTAAACCAAAGTGAGAGTGTGTAGAAGGGGAGGCTCAGGTCCAGAGGCACCATGCCCACTGCACACCCTGACACCCGGGGTACCTGGTGCAATGCTAGCAGAAGGCTCTCTTCCCAAGACACAGTCTGCCCCTCTGTCATCTACAGGAAGCCTCCCCCAGTTATTTCCCCATAGGACTTCTGTCACACATCTTCATGGGACTTCTGGCCTGCACTCCTTCCCTCTGCCCTTGTAGGTTTCCTGAGCAAGGTTTTCATTATATCTCACATGTGTCTTTTAGGGGGAGTTCCGGTTAGGACCATGAAAAAATCCCCAAATACCAAGACCTCAAGGCAGCCCCCTTCCCTGGGGGCGCTCTCTTTTCCCAGCCCTGCTCTTGTCACGTGCCTGGGTTGCATCCTGCATGCTCCGGCGAAGCTGCTCTGCGTCCCGCTGGTACTGCTGCCGCACATGCTCTACCTCCTGGTCACGGGAGGCCACCTCCTCCTTCAGGGCGCCCTTCAGTGCTGTCAGCTCCCGCTCCCGCAGCCTCAGCTGCTCCTCTACCCGCTGCTTCCCCTCTAAGACCTCTTCCAGAAGCTCCCGGGTCTCTACCAGGTCCTGGGGAAAGTGAAGGTGGAAGTACAGAGGTGACCATGTTAGGATCCACCTGTCCATTCATTCATCCAGTCAATCAAAAATATTTATTGAGCACCTCCTATCTGTTAGGCATGGTACCAGGTGCTCTCTGCCCTCTAAGATGCCCTGTTAGGATAAAGGAAATCTACCATTCTGGGCTCTAGTGCCACCCCGCCATTGAGTCGGCCTGAAAGCACCCTAAGGGATACCTGTAATCAGCTACCTACTCCCCATACTTTAGGGAAACTGCAGATGAGCAGACTTGAGGATGATCTAGCTGAAAGGAAGCAGAGGCTAAGATACCCCAATCCTACTCCCTACCTTCATTAGCACCTCTTTAGCAGGCTCAGGACCCTGGGCCTGTTTCAGCTTGTCCTGCAGCTCCATCACCTGCGTCTCCAGCCCATGCCGTACCCTTTCACCCTGGTCCAGGAGGAGCTTCATGTTCTGGAGCCTAATAATTAATTATAGACAACATTATTGAGCACTATGTGTAAGGCCGTTTTCTAAACACTTTACTTACATTAGTTCCTATAAACCTCCTTCAAGTCTTTGTTCAAATCTTAACAAGGCCTCCCCTGACTACTTTGTTTAATATTGCAACCTGCCCCTCTACAACCCAGCCCTCCTGATCTGCTTTAACCTATTCTACTTACCACCTTCTCATATGTAATACGTTTACTTATACAATATGTTAATTGTTTACTGTCTGTGCCCCCTCACTAGAAGCTATGCTTCATCTTTATGGTTCACTGATGAACCCCAGGAATCTAGATCAGTGCCTACTACACAGTACTCATTGCAAAAACTTCTGCTACATGAATGATTAAATCCTCACAACAATCCTGTGAGGTAGGTACCATTATTAATCCCATTTTACAGATTAAGAACCTGATGCACAGAGGCAAATCCAGGGAGCCTAACTCATGCGCTATTAGCATTACTGATAGAGAAGGTAAAGAGAAAGGTCCTGTCTTTAACCTTCTCTGTCGGCCCCTTTCAGCTTCTGGAGATTTCCCTGTCTCCCCCAGCCCTGGGGGAGCCTCTAACGCTGGCTGAGGCCCTCATGCAGCCCTGCGAGCACCGTCAGCTGCACTCACTCCTTGGTGCTCTGCTGGGCTTCCCCATTCCTCCTCTCCAGCAGCTCCTGCAGTCGGCTGCACTCTTCTGCCTTCTCCTCTAGCTGCCGCTCCAGCCCAACCCGGGATGGCTCTAGCTTCTGCCGTTTCTGGAAAGGGAAAAGAGAGTAAAACAGGTGGAGAGTAGGGAAAGCCTCTCAGAAGGACCAGGAATAATGGGAATACCTAACATCTCTTGACACTCACTATGTGACAGGCGCTGTACTAGGGACCTCATATATATTATCTGCATTTAATCCTCATAACAAGCCTCGGTACTTGTAATGGTTTAAAATATGTCCACAAATTCTTTGACATTTCCTTCAAAAGGTGAAGCCTCTCTCCTTGAGTATAGGCTGGACTTAATATAGGCTTCCCCTTGAGTATAGGCTGTCTCTTCTAACAAATAGAAAAAGGGGGAAGTGATGTGTAGCTTCTGAGACTAGGTCATAAAAAGGCATTGCAGCTTCCTCCTTACCTTCTCTCTTGGATCACTCACTCTGGGGGAAGGTAGCTACCATATTGTGAGGACACTCAAGCAGCACTATGAAGAGGTCCACATAGCAAGGAACTGAGACCTCCAACTAACAACCATTGAGTAAGCCATTTTAGAAGTAAATCCTCCAACACCTGTCAAGTCTTCTAATGACTACAGCCCCAGCCAATACCTTGACTGGAAGCTCATCACAGACCCTGAGCCACAACTACCCAGTTAAGTGACTCCCAGGTCCTGGGCACTCAGATACTGGGTGATGTTTGTTTTGAGGTAATTTGTTACACAGCAAGAGATAACTAACACAGCACAATTATTATCCTCACATTACAGTTAAGGAAACAGAGGCTTAGAACATCTAAAGAATTTGCCCAAGGTCAGTTACATAGCCAACAAGTAAGAGTACCAGGATTTGAAGTCAGTTTGACTCCACAGCCCACTGCTCAACCAGTACATGACACTGCTTTTCAGGAAACAAGGGGAGTTACAATCTAACACTTACTGAGCACCACCTATATACAAGGCAATACTGTGACAGGTGGAAGCAGTATAAAAAAAGAGGAGTACGTAGGCTTGAGCATAAGACCCACCTGAATTTTAACATTCCTCCTCTACAACGTACCACCTTGAGCAAATCACTTAATCTTTCTGATCTTCAACTTTCTCATCATACAAGGGTCCAGGATGCCTATTTTACAGGGTCACTGTAATTATTACATATTACTCGGGACAGTACCTACTACAAAAATTAAACTCAATAAATGACAGCTACTATTACTGCCATCATTACTATGATGATGCCAAGAACTGAGGTAAATAATTTGCTCAAGATTTATACAGCCACAGTGAGTGGCAGAGCTAGGACAGGAACTTCCAAGGGAAATGGAATGAAAAGTAGTTAGACCCCTGATGGATGTGCTCCTCCTCTCTAAGCTCCAGAGAACCCCAGAAGTCCTTCCTGGGACTAGCACATACTCTTGTCTCACAGGACACGCAAGTGCTCATTCCATTGCTTGGAAGGGCCGGCCCAGGCCAAGGTTCTTTCCCCCTGTGGCCCTTCATCCCTCCTGCACCTCTAATCTCTCCTCACCTTCACTTCTTCATCCAGCTTTTTCTGTAGCTCCTCCACTTTTTGGCTGAGTTCACCCTGCCCTGCCTTAGTGGGACTAGAAGAAGCCATCTGCCAGAGACACAGGGGGAAGGAAGTGAGTCCACATCCAGATCCCAAGGCCCACAAGGCCCTAACCCTGCCCCCTGCCCCACCGTGAGAAGGCCACTCACCACCAGAGGCTGCATCTGCTCCAGCACCAAACTGACCTTCCTCCTCACAGAGGTTTCACTTTCTGAGCTTCTGGAGGATAAAAGGACAGATGCAAAGGTTAGGGGAGGAAACGGGTAGCAGAGATGAGGGAAGGAAGGGTTAAGAGCAGGGAAGATGGGGAACAAAGCTAGAAGGAAAAGAAGGGAGGTGTGTGACTCTGCTGTTGGGAGGGTCCCCACTCACCCCTCTCTCAGGACGCCGTAGATGGTGGCCTTCACGTGGTCCACACTGCCTGGTGGGACCGCCTCCTGCTGGTCTCGGAGAAGGTCTGGAGTTGATTTGAACTACAAAAAAAGTAAACCCAGAGCAATAGGAAGACTACGAAGATTACGCCAGAAGCGTGTGTGGGGTTCAGATGGAAGAGAAGTGGCAGTTGGGAGACGAGGCCCTTCGAGCACGACGAACAAGCCTGAAGTGGGGTAAAGAGGCAATACCTCTGAGGCCGGAGCAACAGGCCAGGAAGGGGTCCAAGCAGGGTACACCTCTCACTATTGCTGCAAACCAGATTTTGCTCGACAAACAGATCTCGACCAGTTGTGAGCTGTGTCACAGGTTATTTGTCACTAATGGCAGTTAATGTACTAGAATTTGTGAATGATTTACTTTTAGAATGGGCTTAACTTTGTCTCAGAGTAAAGTCACTCCCCCACTCACTCGCATTCCTGAGTGGGAGACAAAGGGGGGAGTTTTGGCAAGAGCACCAGGGAGCCACTCATATCCTCCAAGCCTGCCTCACATTTGCTGCAGACCTAGCAAATGCTGGTGACTGAGGCACAGTTAATGGTTGGGCAATGACAAGTAACTCTCCATGCTTGTGAATGGTGATTTCATAGTTACTTCCACTTCCTTGAGAATTTTGCCCATGGAAGTATCTTGTACATGTGAATACCATCTATTAAGTAGATGGATAAAGTGGAGGACAAAAAGTAGATTTTCTGCCATAGGTCATTTGAATCAACATGGAGACCCAAGTAGGTCAGGGCTGATGAGAAGGGGCCAGGGCTTGGAAGCCACAGAAGGGTGAGGTCTGACCTGTAGCATGGGAGGGTCCTGTGCTCTCCCCTGTGGCTCCTCAAAACTCTGACGGACCCAGTCCTGGGTCTGACGGGAACGGCTAAAGCCACCAAGACAGCTCTGGGCTGACTGTTTCAAGCTGCCCGTGTGCTGGTCATGCTTTGCGCTTGGGGTCCAGTGGTTGGGGGACCGGCGCTCCCCTTCCTCAACGGTGTCCCGTGGGAGCCGGTTGTCCAGGCTCTGGCTCCGCTTGCGCTGTTCAGGGGGCAGCATCCGCATGCGGCGGCCAGTCCGGCCCCGGGCCTGGCTCCCATGGTGACTGTCAAACTTGTTGATGAGGGAGTCCACCGAAGACAGGGGGGCAGTGTCAATGGTGCTGCCCGGGTAAGCTCCTTGGGGGGCTAGCTCCAGCAGGCTGGTGCTCCTGTTGCTTGGACCCATAGGGGCAGGGCCTGCCAGTGAGGCCTGGGACTGGGAGCGCGGTAGCCTTCCATTCCAGTGGGCCCCGGGCTCCTCATCAGATGTGCTTCCCTGCCAGGGGGCAGGAAACTCCTTGGCCTGAGAGTAGGGGCTCTCGGGAAGTTCTGAGTCGGAGCTCAGAGCTCCTGGGGCCCCTCGGTTGTTGGCCCCCTTGATCTGGACTCCAATGGAGTCGCCACCTTTCTCTCCACTGTTGAGCACCACAAAGGGTTGCCCAGCGATGCCCTGCACACGCACGGCAACCCCATAGGTATTGGCTCTTGCATCCTTAGCTGGGCGTCGTCCACCACGACGTAGGGTGCCCATCTCTGCATCACACACTGGCTCTGTGATGAAGCGAATCTGGACTCCATGGTCTACAGGGCCCCGGGGCTCGGCCATGGTGGACACCTGCTCCATGGGTAGGAGGGGTCCTAGAAAATGAAGAGTTTAAGCTGAGAGACTAGAAATAGAAACTCAGAAACCTCCACTTGCCCAGCTTTTTTTTTTTTTAATTAATTAATGTATTTATTTTTGGCTGTGTTGGGTCTTCGTTTCTGTGCGAGGGCTTTCTCTAGTTGTGGCAAGCGGCGGCCACTCTTCATTGCGGTGCGCGGGCCTCTCATTATCGCGGCCTCTCTTGTTGCGGAGCACAGGCTCCAGACGCGCAGGCGCAGTAATTGTGGCTCACGGGCCCAGTTGCTCCGCGGCATGTGGGATCTTCCCAGACCAGGGCTCGAACCCGTGTCCCCTGCATTGGCAGGCAGATTCTCAACCACTGCATCACCAGGGAAGCCCTGCCCAGCTTTTGTGAGGCTGATTGCCCTGCCAATCCCTTCTACACACAATAGTGGTTCTCATACTTTATCTGAGCAGCAGAATCACCTGAAGGACCAGTTACAACAGACTGCTGGACCCTGACCCCAGAGCATCAGATTCAGTAGGGAGTCCCACACTGAGGATTTACAGTTCTAACAAGTTCCCAGGTGATGCCGATGCTGCTGGTCCAGATTCCACATTCTGAGACCCACTGACCCAGAAGAATCCATTTCCTCTAATACAGTCCTGGGGAGCTTGGTTTTGTCAAGAGTTTAAAGATTTTTCTTGACCTTCACACGTACACATAGAGCACTACCATGTGCTTCTCCCACCCCCAGGGAAGGCAGAACCCAAGCCCCACCTGCAGACACCTCCAACCCAATGGAGAATAGGGGCCTCCAATCCCAGAGCTCATTTCAAACACAGAAGACCTCAAGATAGGTCATCCCATTTCTGGGAGGATCCTCAAAGAAACCAATAGCAGTGATGCATCAGGGTTGGGGGAACGGAGGGCTGGGGACAGGGACGAGAGAATGACTGGCTTTCTATTATATATCTTTTTGTCCCTTTTGAATCTGGAACCATGTACTACCTATTCAAGAAAAGATTTAAGTAACATTTAAGAGTACCAGTCCAGGAGTTAGTTCCCTGGCGGTCCAGTGGTTGGAACTTGGTGCTCTCACTGCCGAGGCCTGGGTTCCATCCCTGGTCAGGGAACTGAGATCCCACAAGCCGCATGGTGCAGCCAAAAAAAAAAAAAAGTATCAGGCCCCAGGACAGGCAGACTTGTCCCAGCTGAGGGCCAGAGCCAAGACCACCTACAGGCCAGCTCCCTGGGTCCACATTGCCTAAGCTCAGAGTCAGCAAATGGAATGTGTTCCAGGTATTGCTTATTGCTCTGGCTCCAGGAACTTGGGGGGAGGTTGTCCTCTAAGCAAATAAAAATACAGCTTCCCCACCCCTTCTGCTAACCTCCACCAGGGCCTAGCACCAAACTGGAGGAGGAGCCTCTGATGTGCCAGAGACACAAACATACCCAGCTCAACCTCCCAGTGGAGCTCTGGGCCAAGGAAACTTGGCAAGGCCCCTTTCAGGGATTGTAGAAGTGCCAGGAAGCTCAGGAACCCAGGAGGGGTGGGGAAGGGAGGGGCGGAGCTCCAGGTGAGAAAGGAATTGGAGTAAGAGCATTCCTAGTAGCATTCCCAGCCCCTCCCCTACAGAGGAAGATACAGGGGGGAGGAACCCCTTATCAGCAATGGTTCTTCACCTTTTTTGGTGTCTGAGAAAATGATGAAAGCAATGCACCCTTCCCCCAGGAGACAGCCCACCCAAACTTTTACCACAGAATCTCAAGAGGTCCTTAAGGCCCACCCAT
The DNA here is from genome assembly GCF_028564815.1 of Eubalaena glacialis. Classification (NCBI taxonomy): domain Eukaryota; kingdom Metazoa; phylum Chordata; class Mammalia; order Artiodactyla; family Balaenidae; genus Eubalaena; species Eubalaena glacialis. The sequence continues at coordinate 85,018,632 of NC_083718.1, forward strand.
GAACCCGAGGACCCGATCCTTCCACTATGCAGACACTGGGGAGGACTTTAACCAACCACTGACTCAGATACCCCAGAAAGCAATATTTTTAGTTGGCAGGGCCCTATGTTGGAATTCAAGTAAGAAATGGGACCAGAAAAGAAGCTACAAGGCAAAGGGGTAAGTTCTCCAAGCCACTCATCCAATAGAAAAGGCACTGGACTACAGGATCTGGCTTGGAATCCCAGCTTCTGACCTTCACTTGATGTATATAACCTTGGGCAAATCACAACTTTTCCCAGCCTGTTTCCTCATCTGTAAAATGGGTATAATAATACCTCATGAGGTAATTACCTGTGAGAATTAGATAATAATAATTATGTGGGTATACACAACTGTAAAAATGTATCATGTTATACACTTAAGATTTTTGCACTTTATTTACTTAGGTTCTACTTCAATAAAAAGAGGGAAAATGTCAAGATATTGAACATGAACGCACCTAGCAGCATAAGCCTGTCACAAAGCTGACAACAAATGTTATCCTGCACATATGCTGCTCCTTCCAACAGGACCTTCCTGACTTCACCTGGTTTACAGAAGGATGTCACTTCCTAGAGAAGCCTTCCTTGACCATTCCTTCCCACAAACTAGATCAGATTCACATTATACACTCCACAGTTGGCCTTCAGTGAGTGTGCCTCAGTTTATTTATATATTTATCAGAGTGATGATTTGTTTCCTATCTGTCTCCTCCACTAGATTATAAGCTCCTGGAGGGAAAAAAAACATTGCTCTCAGCTGACTCCTGTGTCCCCAGGGCCTGGCAGATGGTAGATGTCAATATATATCTATTAAAAGTTGTATCCCGAACCAAGGCAGACTCAACACAGCAGTGGGGAGATTTCCCAAGGATCCCGCACAGCCATTTCTTGTTTGTCCTAGTAACAGGACCGCTTCCTGGCCTGGACTCCCTGTCCTATTCAGTCATAATTTTGGAACCAGATGTGCCTAGAAGTCACATGATTTATTCATGATGCAGCTCTACCCTGACAGTACATCTTCTGATCTTCCAGATCCAGGTCAAGGAGTTCCCAGCCTAGTCCCAGAGAGTGCATAGCCCTTGCCCGCCCAAGAGCACCAAGCTGCTCGGAGGCGGCACCAAGTGTACCCCTAGGTCCCAGTGACTCCCTAACCTCAACCCCCTTCAGTCCCAGGACATGTGGGTCAAGGGCCAGGAGGGCTAAAGGGATCTTTGGGGTGGGTCAGAAAGCAGGGCTCTAAATGATTCAACATGGAAAACCCGAAACCTATCCGCCTTCAGTTACAGAGGACAGCGGGGCGGGGCCAGGGGAGCAGGGCAGCTCCAAGGCCTTTCGTAAGCCCCAGAGGCAGGTAAATAGTGATCTAGTGCCAGGCAACAGGGAGCCCAGAGCCTTTCCTCTCATCAGATGCCTGACCCTGCTTTTCCCACCAACTGTACTCTGGGAAGAGACTAGGCGACAAGTTAATTCAGCTTCATCTTTCTGCCTCTGTCATTCCTGCCTGTAAGGAGAGGGAGAACACGGCACCTGTATCAGGCAGCCACTTCTCCCTGAGTTACTCATTAGCCTGCCCTGCCCCAATTCCATCACCTCTGGCCCAGCCATAAGCTTCTGGCTTCCAACTAGGAGTGACAGGGTCTCTGGACTCCTGGCAGGAAGTGGGGGTGGGGTGGCTTCAGGTGTGCCCAGGAAGAACTGGTATACATAGGGCCTGGCAATATGCTAGATGCTATATAATTGGCAGATGCAGGAAATGGGTGAACTAGAGGTACAGAGATTAGACTCCCCTCGGAGGTAACAAGGAAAGCAAATGGTGAAAACATAAAAGGACAGTTCAGTGACCTTGCTCTTTCGGCTCCTATTTTCTCATAAAGAGTTAGCAAGATAAGGTTGCCCGAGGATCCAAAAAGAACCCCCCATGTGTACTCCTGGCTCAGTCCACTGGAAAAGTCAAACCTGAGCACCAGACTAGAGCTGCTTGGCCAGTGGGGAAAAAAACACAATGAGGAACTGGGCCCCTGCAAACTGGCTGGACTGGTTTGAGAGGCAAGGGAAAGGGGAGGGCCGGGGAGACTCCACTGGCAGCTTGTGAAGCAGACCAGAGAAATTCCACACCACAGAGGAGGCAGAGGGGCAAAACCATGGGCAGGGACTCTGTCCAGCTTAGATGCCAAGGCCAAGGCTCTGAAGGAAGAGGCAAAAGGTGGGGAGGGAACACGCAGGAACAGATACACAGTGTGCCTGGTGACTGACAGACAGGCCAGTGTGTAACAGAAGACTTTGTCTCCCTCTACCCCTCCCTCTAAAGTTCCCAAGGTTGCATTCCAGATCCCACACTTAACCTGGGCCACCTCCCTGGTCCTCAGTTCTCCCCTTCCCTGGCGTGAAGAGAAGCAGCAGCCCTACCCACTCCTCACCTCCCACAGGGGTGATGGCATGCAGGTCAGCCTGGGGAAAGCAGGAAGGGTTCTAGGAAGCCAGAATCCTCTTAGGGTCAGGCAAATCTCTGGATTAGCAGTCCCCTAGAGCCAGCCCCCCATTCCCGAATATCCAGGATGAAAAAAGAGGTAGAGAGGCATGTGCAGGCAGCCTGTCGACAACATAGCGGTTGCTAATTATTTCCCAATTACAACAACTCTCCTCAGGCAGGGCATCAAAAGGGCCAAGCTAAGGCTGGCTCTGGTTCCCTCACCTGCCTAAGGCAAGGAAATCTGCCTCAGAAATTTTGTCTCGGCTCTGATGTGCACCTCTCATCCAGCTTGGAGACTTAGAGGTGCTGAATCTCCTAGTCCGGTGGTCTCCTGAGGAGTCCTGCTTATTTCCTGCACCAGTGCCTATGGCCAGTCTGACAGCCATCATGGTCCAGCTGTCAGGGATGCCTGGTAGGGTTTCAGGGAATAATGGGGAATTTCTGAGAGGCATCAAGGAAATTGGTTAGGCTCCCAAACCTCACCCAATGGCCCCATCTAGAACCACAGAAGTATGTATGCTTGGGGGGAGGGCTTGACATTAGCCCCCAGAAAGAGGCCTCATTAGAAAGAAATATTTCTACATATTTTGTAGGCCTAGGGATCTAGGCTTACTCAAATCCCCCTCTTGTAGAGCACTCTCTCAAGAGGAAGAAGGAAACTTTCTCCCTGGCAAGAAAGCAAAGGAGGACAAAAACTGAAAGACTTAGTTTCACACCTAGCAAAGAGATGGGGGTGCCCTCTCGTTCTACCTCTCAGTGTCTATTAATTGCACCTGTCTTGCCCTATAGATGAATGGTTAGAGAAAGATTCCACACCTCAGAGCCACCTCAAAGCCAGAAGGGAGGTATCAGCACCGGCTCAGACTGGCAGTCGGGTAAAGAACCTCAGGGAAACAGCACCTTTCCACGCCCTCTCCCTTACGTGTCTGAACCTCAGGCAGCAGTTCCCTTTGCCCAACTGAGACTGACTCCTTCCCCCCACCATTCCGGTCTCCAAGAGAAACTCTGCCCCGGGGACTGGCGTCTGACCTCCACAGATATATTGGCCCTGAAACGCTTCCATGCCCTGGGAATAGCCTTAGCCTCAGGTGCCCCTCACCTGGCACCTTCCCAGGCACCTGCGTGTGGCATCTTAGAGTAGGAGCCAGCTCTTAATCAGTACTCCCACCCTAACTTGACCTCCCCTCCTCCTCTCGCCAACTCAGCACCTGTGCCCTGGGTATCTCTGATCGCCTGGACTCCCGCCCCTCAGGGGTACACCTGAGGACTCGCCTGCCTCTCAGGTGCCCTTGCGCCCGCCCGGTTCACTCACCCCAGCCGGGCTCGGCGCTCCCGGGCTCGGGCTCGGGCTCGGGTAGAGCTCCACGCGCGGCTCCCGGGCCCTCCCCCTATGTCCCTCGGCGCTCCCTCCTTCTTTCTCCCCCTCCCACCAACCTGTTACTCCCCTCCTGAGCTCCACCTCCATTGGCCGTCACCACCCGCCCCGCCTTACCCTTCCTCGGTTGGTCCGTTTCCCGCGAGGGGCGGGGCCACCGCCGCAGGGACCCGGACCCGGGGTCGCCTGCCCGGGTGGGCGGGAGGGGCCGGCCGGGTCACGTGGGCTGGCGGGCGGTGGAGTGCGGGGGCGGGGGTGGGGCTGCGAGGGGCATCGGGAGGCCATTTTGGGGACGTAGTGGTTGGCCGCCCTTGACCGGCCCCCGCCCGGCCCGTGGACCAGGAGCCTCCAGCCAGAGCATCTTCTCTCCTCAGCTGCTGAAGAGTCCCCCGCCTGCCGGGTTCTCGACGGGAATCTCTGTCCAGACTCCTTTCTGCCCTTCACCTACCTCCGCATAAGCCAGAATACTCTTCCGTCGCATTCTGCGGAAAATATCTTCCCGGTCCCCCGACGTCAGCACCTCCTCCACTTCAGCTCCGTCTCCCTTTTCCCCAACCTGAGCTGGATCCCAATCTTGGATTCTCCTCCCCTGTCTCCTGGCCTCCACAAATCATTCAGCCTGGCACCTTTTTCTCGGTAGTATGTATCACTTTCCAAATCATATAATTTAATCTAAAATTCATAGTCGTCGTTTGTCTCTCGCCCTACGCTAAGTTCTACCAGGGCAAAGATCTCTTGTTTTTTTCTCTGGTTTATCCCAAACGCCTGCAAAGGGATCGGCATATGTTAGGCGCTTAATAAATATTTGTTGAGTGAATGAATGGGAAGGGGCGGGGTGAGTTTACAGGGAACGGGAATGACTCTCATTCTAAACAGAAGGAGGTCTCAACCCCAGATTGTAAATCTATTTTAGGGTTTAGCCTTTCAAGAAGTGGGGAAATTGATCCCAGTGCCCTGAAGAGTAAAGTCAGGGGTGCTCAGCAAACTGCAGGCACTCCGCTAATCTACTAGGTGTAAACAGCGGTAAAGCTGACTTCCTAGATTTTAATCGTTGAGGTATGTAAAAAAGAGATTGACTTAGTTTACGTTGTTGGGTTCTGATATTCTCATTTATTCAACATATATTTATTGTGTACCTATTTGGGGTTGAAGAGGACTCTTACATGCTGCTGACAGTCTAGTGCTTTCTCGGGAGCTCATTTCCTTCCCCTCCCCCCAAACTTCGAAGGCTAGATGTAGGTCCTGGAGATTAAAGTCCACCTCCCAGTTCATAGGCTGGGACGCAAAGTCTCTGCATTCCAAGGGAAGCTTTATGTAGGGATCTGAGCCATCAAACCGGCCCATGCCCCAGGGAGGAACAGCGGGCGGTAGAGTGCAGTTCCTCGGGGGGGGCGGGGGGGGGGCGGGGGGTGGAGGATCGGAAATGTCTCTCCAGGACTAGTTATCTCCAGACCACTGGGGTGGTTTTTTAAGAGATTTTTTTTTTTTTTGAAATGTGAGATTGTTTAATTGACCCAAATATTGGAAAAGTGGAAACTCCTAACTCTCCTAAGTTAACACCTCAATAATTAGGACATTTCGTGTATTTGTAGTAAATACAAAGTTAGAGTGGCAAAGGAGACACCCCACCCCAGCACTATGAACACAGATTACAAGAAAAAACCAGGAGGCTTCTGAGTCACAGTCATCATCATCTGTTCCTCAGGGAAGTACGCAATCTGAGAGAGACACTATCATCAGGCACAGATGGCAAAGATGACACTAATGCCTTTTCCAGAGTTTGTGGTCCGTCTCCTTAAGAAATGTTACAATTTGGCAAAATTGACCAGTTTATAAATATAGCAAAGGTAGAAAATTAGAGTGAAATATAGTATCCAGAAAGAAGAAATGAATTACATTGATAAGTACTCAAGAGAGTAATTTTACTTTTGTGAAATGGTATAGGAGAGAATGTTCTAAGTAAATTGGAGACGGCTTCATGAAAGAAGTGAATTTGGAGCCAAATTCTTATCCTGCAATTCTTTCCTCAGTTCTTTCCTGAGTTCTCCAAGACTATCACCGCTACCACTAAAAACTCTACTGAAATCATCTCAGAGATCACCTATTATTCTGTGGCCAATTCCTAAATGGAGCAGCAGGAAGCTACACAGGAAGAGTAATTAAAGATAAACAAATAACTGAAAGGGGGTGATGCCACTGGCTGAGATTGAAAGGACAGGAGACAGAAGAGATTTGGGGATAACCTGGAAGAGGAAGAATAAAATAAATTAACTTTGGAACTTGCCATCTTGGAGAAGTAGGTGGGACACACACATACACACACAAGTCTAGCAAACAACTGGAAATGAAGCATAGAAGAGAAGCTAGGGCTAGAGACAGATCTAAGAATCATCCCCACAGAAGTGAAAGTTTCTAAAGAGGACCAAAGAACAAACCTTGAGAAGTATGGGACAGAGGGAGAAAAACAAAAACCAGTGATGGAGTAGTCAGAGAGGTAGATGAAAAAGTCCATAGAAGGGACGTGTTCAAGTAGGAGAAGAGACTGGAATTTGGCATTTAGAAGTTATGGTTGATCTTCCAGATGTCAGTTTCAGCAGAGTGGTAGACCCTTAGGTCAAACCGCAGTAACAGAAGTATATCAAGAAAAGAGGAGAAAAGGTACCTTGACTTAAAGAAAAACGGGGTGAAAGGGGAAGTTTTATGTTGGTTTTGTTTTGTTTTCAGGGAAGAGAGACTTGGTTGTATTTTGAGAATAAGCAAGAAGAGTGAGCAAGATTCAAGAGGTAGAGAGAGAGAGAGCACTCAAAGCCTGGACATAGAAGAAAAGGTAAATTTTGTGTTCTAGAACTTAAATTGGAAGAAGGAGTGGGGAGTTGAGGAAGTTGAGTCAGGTAACTTTAGTTCACCAGATAGATGGACCTGCCAAAAAGAAGAGTGATTCTGAGGGCCGGAGACTGTGTAAACAAGTTTTGAAGCTGTTGGAATTACCTATGAGCCTAAAAAAGGATATGAAAAGTGCCAAATGAATGGCACAAATGAAATAGTACTGAAAAGTCTTCCTTCCAACTAGAATGAGGTGGTATCTAATGTGGACCTTGAAAAAACAGGTAGGTGAAGGGGAGAGGTGGGGGGAAGGCCCTTGGGGCAGGAAAGCACAGTGTTTATTTTGGAACTGGAAGGAGATCCCACAGGCTGAGCACAGGGACAGGCGAGTATTGAGAAATAGACTGGAAAGGTAGATTCTGGGATAAATTTTACAAGGCCTTGAATATCAGGATAAGGAATGTGGGCTTTATTGGTAGGTCATAGAGAGCTATTGAAGGTTTTTGAACAAGAAAGTAGCAGTACTTCAGAAGGTTAATCTAGGTTGGGATGATAAATGCAATGGCAAGGCTTGATTGAGGTGGAAGCCCTACACTAGAGTGGTGACCAAGGGAAGGAAAAGAAAGGGACCTGTCACCCTGATGTCCTTTTAGCACATTACTCACCATTTCTTTACAAGTTCCATTACAAATACTCTGCTCTTCAACAGCAGTAACAACCTGTAATTATACTAATGCTTGGGGCTTTTCCCGGTTGAGTAAAATTTCTATTATGGGTGTTGTTAGGGAAGATAATAAGAAATGGTCACATTATATACTCGCTTGATATACTCTTCCAATCTTTGGATTCAGGATCTCCAAGTCCCCAAATGCTCTTTCATTTTTTCTGACCCACATCCTCCACTCTTTCCACAAGAGACTTTATGAGTGAACATCACTGAGGCAGAGTACTGAGTCAGGAGTCAAGAGACCTATATTCTAATTTTACTTCTGAGAAAGCTGTAATCCTAGCCAAGTTTCCTAAAATCTCTGGAACTCAGTTTCTTCTGAGAAATTAAGCAGATGATGGGAATTCCCTGGCAGTCTAGTGGTTAGGACTCTGCACTTTCACTGCCGAGGGCCTGAGTTCGATCCCTGGTCAGGGAACTAAGATCCCACAAGCCGCGCAATGTGGCCAAAACTAAAAATTAAAAAAAAAAAAAAAAAAGATGATTGCAGATTCCATAATTATATTGTTTCCTTTGGCTTCTTTGGGGGCGGAAGTCATGTTCTGTCTTCCAGCTCCTCTTTTTATTATCAGTTAGAAACATGAGTAAGTGTAACCATATCTGACACAAGATAACTGTTTGGGACAAAGAATTCCAAGCAACATTTTCAGCCTAATCAGAGTCACTCCCTGACAAGGGAAAGACTCCTCTCCCAGCTCCTCAGGTGACCCCATACCCTTTAACCCTTCGATAGGTCCCAGCTGCCCCACCTCTAATGCTCTGAGCAACTAAATTCCATCATGTTCAGTCTCCAGCATACATTCAAAATATGAGTATTATTTAAAAGGAAAAAAGAGCAAGAAGGCTACATACTTCCAATTCCAGTGGTAATTAAAAGGAACAGATTCCTTCTGCATAATTTTTTTTTCCGAGTTGGTAAATTGCCATTCTGAGGAGACAGCCAGCTTTCCTCCACACAGCCAAACAAGAGCTGATTGTACCTCACACCCCACTTTCCTTTCCTCATTGGTGAAGGAGGCAGAAGCTAGGCAGCTTAAACCTATGCACACATTCTGTCACAGTCCATTGTGGCAAAGAATTTCAGCAGAGTCCCACTCTGATTTACTTAGGTTCTTTATCTGACTGTTTCTCAAAGTTCATGTCTCAAATACAGAGGCAAGATGATATATGGACACAGCACTGGACTCGAAGACAAAATACCTGATATGGCAGCCACAGAGATATGTAGCTCAGCTCTCCCTTTAAGAAAGACTCTGGGGACTGCCCTGGTGGCTCAGTGGTTGAGAATCTGCCTGCCAGTGCAGGGGACACGGGTTCAAGCCCTGGTCCGGGAAGATCCCACACGCCACGGAACGACTAAGCCTGTGCGCCACAACTACTGAGCCCGCATGCCACAACTACTGAAGCCCGCGCGCCTAGAGCCCGTGCTCCACAAGAGAAGCCACTGCAATGAGAAGCCCGCACACCGCAACAAAGAGTAGCCCCTGCTCACCGCAACTAGGGAAAGCCCGTGGGCAGCTACGAAGACCCAACACAGCCAAAAATAAATAAATTAATTAAAAAAAAAAAAAAGACAGTGCCATTCAACTGCCAGAGTGCTGTTAGCTGTTAGCCTCCAGCTACATCACCTTTGGGATTTGTTACAGTGTTAGAGCTGAGGCCCCACTCTCACTGAGCAGCTATCAGCCTATGACTAGGCACCATGTGGACATTAGGGCTTGGCCATTTCTGCCCACTGTTGGACTCCTCTAGAGGACCCTGTTTGCTCTGGAACTTTTCACTGGGTCAACTGCAACTTGGGAGGATCTGTCTGCATCATGACTTGAGATTCTCCTTGCCCAATTTTGTATCACTATCCAAACGCTTTACTTACCCATTCCTGCTTCCTTTCCCTTGATCTTTCATAGGCATTACTACCCAATAAATCTCTTGCACTCCTAATTTTGTCTTAGCATCTGCTTGCCAGACCACCTGAACTGACTCAGTTGGTTCCAGGAGTGTTCTGAGAAGGCTGGCAGTAAGATGGGGTTTGGGAACTGCATTACTCACCGCCTGGCTGGCAATAAGAACCCCTCCTGGATAGTATGTGGGGTACAGATAGTCACTGGGACAAGGTGGTGGCGCATTTGCTAAAATTTTCACTGATGGTGAAGTGGGAAAATACTCCTATGGTGAAACAATTCGGACATATGTGGTAGGTGGAGGGATAGCAGCAAATACAAGGACAGTGGAATTGGCTGACTGTTATTAAGTTGCATTGAGTCCTGCCAAGAGATAATGAAAAGCTGAGAGCAGTTACCAAACATTGAAAATTGACTGTGAAGGCCAGAGAGCCTCTTTGATGGGTTACAAAGAGGCCCTTATCTATAACAATGGGAGAGGGGGAAAAAAAAATCTGAAGACCAAACTCAAGACTTGAGAGTTCCAGGAGGCAGATCTGTAATCAAGGTCAGGATCCTGGTTAGGAAAACCCAGGACCCTGACACATGGAATGGAGGTATCTAGGTGGTGCCCCTGAAGATTTTGGCTCCCTACACTCTTCTGAGCACCTCAGAGCCTTAAAAGGGGGCCCACCCTTTCCTGTTAGGAGCTAGCACTCCCTCCATGTGGGAAGACACTGCAGAGGGCTCTCCCCCTCAGAATTTGCCTCCACCTCCTCTCCTGACTGCCAGGATCTTAATTAGGGTTAAGTGACAGCATAGTCCAGTAAGAACATGCTGGTCTTGATAAGGGAAGAAAAGGACATACCCCAAAGTAGCTGCAAGAACTGACCAATATGAACTGGTAAGAGTTGGGGAGTATCTATGGGATTGGGTTTTTTTGTTTTTTTGTTTTTTTTTGGCCTCTTTGGGTCTTCCTTGCTGCTCTCGGGCTTTCTCTAGTTGCGGCGAGTGAGGGCTACTCTTTGTTGCAGTGCGCGGGCTTCTCATTGCAGTGGCTTCTCTTGTTGCGGAGCACGGGCTCTAGGCGCGCGGGCTTCAGTAGTTGTGGCATGTGGGCTCAGTAGTTGTGGCTCGTGGGCTCTAGAGCGCAGGCTCAGTAATTGTGGCACATGGGCTTAGTTGCTCCGTAGCATGTGGGATCTTCCCGGGCCAGGGCTCGAACCCGTGTCCCCTGCATTGGTAGGCGGATTCTTAACCACTGTGCCACCAGGGAAGCCCCTGGGATTGGGTTTTTGGTGATGCTTAATCAAGGGGCTGAAATACAAGACTGGATAAGGAAGAGTTTATTGACTGGGACCCCCTCCCCTGGAATAGAATTTAACTTCCTTGTAAGGACCTGCCTGTGTGGCTCCTAGAAACCTGGAGGATGTGATAACTTTTGCTGAGTGAAGTTCAATTGCCTGAATTGCCACAGCAATTGTGAGGAAGAAAGGATTAAATGGCTCAGTGAAGTGGCCATGCTAGAGTCAATTATAAGAGGCCAGAAACCCTACCAAAGGATGTTCCCTGGAAGGTCTAGAACAACCCTATTTACCAGTGCCATCAGGAATGTGCTGGTAAGAGGAGTACCAGCATTACTAAGAAGTTCAGTGTTGGCTTTCTTCTGCAAGCCAGAGCTAACAAGAGGAGATGCTGTCACAGTTTGGCTCTTCTATAGCAACAGCGATAGAGGCCAAGTGGCAGCATTTAACTGCCAGAAGCCTGGGGGTTATTAATGATCCTAATGACTGGCAAGGTCAGAGTGACAGCCCAGGAGCTTGACACAAAGAGTTGTGAAGATGAGTAATAGAACATGGCATCCCTAGGGGCAAAATAGATGGGCAGGCAAAACAAGGGTATTGCTGAATATATCAAAAGAAAGCAAAAATAGATGAGCAGAAGCCTCAGGATGGAGGTCCCAGTAAAAAATCATGGTCCCTTGTCTAGTTCCCCAGCCTCAGTCAGTTTCCAGACCAAGAATTCATTGATAAAAGAGGTGGCCATGTCTCCAAGACCGGCAACACCACAGTAAGTGTATACTGTAGTGATTCCCCAGTCTTTCCAAAAAGGGACTTAGGACTATTTCCTCAAGTAACTGTAGATATAGGAGAGAACACCCAGGCATTTTGAGGACTGTTGGACACAGAATCTAAGTTGACATTGACACCTGGAGACCCAAAGTGTCATTCTCACCCCTCTGTTGGAGTGGGAGCCTGAGAGAGTCGGGTGATAAGTAGAGTCCTAGCCAAAGTCCAGCTTCCAGTGGATCCACCCCACCTAGTCAGAAGCAATCTGCACTGTGTGGACATCCTGCACAACATCCCTCTGGTCTGTTACATTGATGACATCATGCTGATCAGTCAGGATGAGCAAGAGGAGCTAGCACCCTAAAAGCCTAGGTAAGACACACACACTCCAGAGTGTGGAAGGTAATCCCTACAGAAATTCTTACATCAGTAAAGTCTTACATCAGTTGGTCTTACATCAGTAAAGTCTTTCTTACATCAGTAAAGTTCTTAAGAGTCCAGTGTTTAAGAGACATGCCAGGACATCCCTTCCAAAGTAAAAGACAAACTACTTCATCTTCCATCCCTTACCACAAAGAAAGGATCACAGACCTGGGAGGCCTCTTCAGCTTGTGAAGGCAATACTTTCCACGCTAGGAATACTGCTCTGGCCCACATACTAGGTGACAAAAAAAAAGTGCCAGCTCTGAGTGGGGCCTGGAGCAGGAAAGGAGTAGCCCCACAGTCTTAGCTCATGCTGTTACAACAAAATGCCACATATCAGGTAGCTAATAAACAACAAACATTTATTTCTCATGGTTCTGGAGGCTGGCAAGTACAGCATCTTGGTATTTGGTAAGGACTTCCTGGTTCTTAGATGTCTGTCTTTTCACTGTGTCCTCACATGGCAGAAGCAGGGAGGGGTCTCTCTTGGACCTCTTTAATAAGGACACTAATACCATTCATGAGGGCTCTCTCTGAGGACCTAATCACCTCCCAAAGGCTCCACCTCCTAACACCATCATATTGGGCATTAGGATTTCAACATACGAATTTTGGAGGGACACAAGCATTCAGACAATAGCACCCACTTACCATCATTCTCAGTGACCCACTGGGGACTTTGTGCTTCCTGTTCCTGCAACTCTGGGCTCTGCAGGGTTTGAAGTTCTAATCCCCAAAGGGATATATTCTTTCCACAAGGGTAACATTGAGTTTCATGCAGTGGCTGCCACCTGGGCACTTTGCACTCCTTGTATACAGAGAGCAGCAGGCAAGAAAAGAAATTACCATGTTGTCAGGGGTCATTGGCTCTGATCAGGGAAGAGGTAGACTTTCTTCAGTTACCCAATTGGGGCAGGGAGGAATGTGTGCGGTGACCCACCTGGGCACCTCTTGGTACTCCCTTGCCTAGTTGTGACCATGAATGGGCAAGTGTAGCAACCCTGACGTGAGAAGTTACCTCAGACCCCTCAGGAATTAGTGTTTGGGCTGCATCACTGGGTAAGCCACTGAGACCAGTAGAGGTGAAGGCTGAGGGCAAAGGGGATTTAGAATGGAGGAAGGAAACAATGAGCACCAGTTGCAGCCCTGAGACCAACTGCAGCAATGGAGCTGTACATTATTCCACTAACCTCCCTCAACTGAGTTTCTCCTGAGAAGAGGTCCAGGGAACACTTACCCAATATGTATGGAGAAGTGAATCCACGTGACACAAGGTGTGGACTGTAGCAGCTGTGGAGGTGCCCTACTTGGATCCCCTTCAGGAAAGTATTTCTGTTCACCTACCAGAATGCAGTGATCTCACAGCTTCCAGTTGCAAGACCTTCAGGATTCACTATTATATTCCAGTTGAGACCATACTCTTCCCAGACAGCCCCCAGCCAATGACTGAGCCTGATGTGGGTACCAGGACTGGCCATTTCTGCTCCATGAGACTCCTCTAACTGGCGATCTTTATCCCAGATCTCCGTGTTGGGCTGGCTGAGACTGTCAGAGCTGCATCGTGACTTGGGGCTCTCCACACCCAATCCTGCTTCCTCTCTCTTTATCTTTTACAGGTGTTACCCCCAATAAACTTCTTATATTGTTAACTTTGTCTCAGCAGCTGTTTCCCAAAAGACCCAAACCAACACACCCAGGCAGTAAAATGATATTAACCAGAAAAATGAAAACTACGTATATATGTAACACATACTATAATTACAAAGATTTTTTACGTTTACATAGATGAGACCTGAAAGAAGACATAGAAAAATAAAACTAGTTGATCTATTAGAGTAAAAGGATTGTGAATGAAATTTTTTTTTACCTATCCTTTACTGTTAACATTGTTTATACATTACACAAAAATAAGGAGAAAATAAGGATATTGGTTCTGAATCTACTTTCTGCTTCTATGGGAAATTGACAACTGAGTTTTAATTTCCTTGTCTGTAATATAAGGATAATAATTGTGAAAATAAAATGAGATTAGGATTATGATCTCATTTTGCTATTGTACAATACTATGAAGTTGCAAAGTATTGTTTTTATTGTAGGCTGGGGTCTCAGATATAAGGAAGTTGATCAATAAATGTTTGTTGAGCATCTACTATGCATCAGGTACCATTTGTTTTAGTTTTCTATGGCTGCTGTAACAAATTAGCACAAATTTAGTGGCTTAAAACAACACAAATTTATCACCTTACAGTTCTGGAGATCAGAAATCCTAAAATCAAGTTGTCACAGGGCTGCGTTCCTTCTAGAGGCTAGGAGAGACTCTATTCCCCTGTCTTTTCCAGCTTCTAGAAGCTGTCTACATTCCTTGGCTCATGGCCCCTTCCTCCATCTTCAAAGCCAGCAGCACAGCATCTTCCAATCTCTCTCCCACTTTCTGACTGCTGTTGCTGTTGCCATATCTCCTTCTCTGACACTGATCCTCCTTCCCTCTTATAAAGACCCTCGTGATTACATTGGGCCCACCTGGATAATCCAGGCTACTCTCCCCACTTTTAAGTCCCCATCCTTAACTTAATCAAATCTGCAAAGTCCCTTTTATGACATGAGGTAACATATTCAGGAGTTCCTAGAATTAGGAGGTGGCCATTTTGGGGAAGCCATTATTCTACATTGTGGTAACACAGAGATGAACACAGGATGTGAGATCCCTGCTCCCATGGAGATTCTCTTCCAGTGTAGGAGAGACAGAAAATAAACAGGTAAATTAATTGATAAAATGCTAATAAGTGCTATGAAGTCAATTTTATTTATTTACTTTATTTATTTTTGGCTGTGTTAGGTCTTCGTTGCTGTGTGCGGGCTTTCTCTAGTTGCGGCGAGCAGGGGCTTCTCTTGTTGCAGAGCACAGGCTCTAGGTGCACGGGCTTCAGTAGTTGCAGCACACGGGCCCTAGAGTACGCGGGCTTCAGTAGTTATGGTGTGCAGGCTGAGTAGTTGTGGCGCAGGCTCTAGAGCACCCCGTGTCCCCTGCATTGGCAGGCGGATTCTTAACCACTGCACCACCAGGGAAGTCCCCTGAAGTCAATTTTAAAAGGGCATCATGACGGTGACAAGGTTTGGAGAGTGGTCTGACCAAGAGAACTCCCTCTGAGGAATTGGCTTTGGAGCTAAAGCCTGAAGGATTAGAAGGCAATTACTAGCACACTTGGCTCTGTTCCCCTTGGAGTCCTTTGGATATTTTTGGTGAATTTGGGGCCTGTTAGTTCAGGAAGTGTGTTGACTTTTACCATCCTCACTTATGAATGAGATTTATTAAGCAGACCAGTTCCAACTCACAAAGTAAATATGGATTTGTGACCCCCCACCCCAGGCATTTTATTCTCTAGGCTTTCTGAATTTCAAGTCAAGATCAAGAACCAACCCTGTCTCTTTAGGATTAAGAACAGCACCCAGCACTGTTTCATGCATATTGTCCGGCATAAAAGCCCTAAGGCTGCAATGTGATGGCAGAGCCCAAAGTGGGAGTAATTTCAGTCCTTACCCAATTAAATTTAATTCCTTTGGAAATGATTTTCAAAACCTCTTCAGAAAAGTTTAAAGTAAACTGGCCTCAGCTAGGATTTGGTTCACCGCTGAGTCCTGGGGGCAGGGAAACCAGGTCCCAGATCCACCTATTTGGTAAGTTGTACTGGTGTCTCTCAAGTTCGGTAGTGTATCAGGAGGACGAAGAAATGGGACCCTTGGCACCCGCAGAATGGCAGAGCAACTGGCTTCCCTAGGAAAAAGCCATCTTTCTCTCCAGGCTGTGAAAGGGAGGGTTTTCTATAGATTGAAGTTTACAAGGAGAGCATGGCCTCAAGGAGAGCTAAATAAAGAATTATAAAAAGTTTATAAAAGGAACACAACATTCTCACCCCAGCTAACCAAAGACTTTTTCCTCTTCAGTTTTCACCCGAGGAGAGGGAGTGGCTAGTTTATCCTGGGATGTGGCTGGAAATCTTACAATGACCCTCTTTGTATCTCGTCCCCCTGGGTTGACCTTTGTTTTCCCCCCAAATAATTACTTTATTTCAAAATGACTTTTTCTTTGATTGTAAAGATAAATTAGATAAATTTATATATGCAATTAAAAAAAATAAATATATATGAAAATATAAAAAAAAAAAACATATATGTGTGTATATATGTGTCTGTGTGTATATATATATATATTCCAAACTCTGTGATCAAAAAATATTTACATTTAAGATTCTGTTTTCCTTTTTCTAAACAGCTTGATGGAGGTATAATTGACATACAGTGAACTGCACACACGTAAATATATAATTTGATAGTTTTGACACACACACACACACACACACATACATATATATATATATATATATACATCTGTGAAATCCTCACCAAAATCAAGAGGGTGAGCATACCCATCCACCAGAAACTGGGGGGAATGGGATGGGGTGGGGGTAGGTATGTTCTCTCTGGGTTTTAACCTCTTGTTATCAGCTCACAAATTTGTGCTCTGAGTAATGAGACATGAATCATTCATAAAAAAATGTTTTCTATAAAAGTGGGCAGACAGAAAAACAACTTCCCACCCACTTGGCAGATGATCAGTAGTTCATTAACCTAAATCATGTCACTGCACTGTCAGCTCCATTTCTTCATTGTGTATGGGACTCGGCTGGAATGCAAGGGCTGGGAAAAGTGCCCAGCTGGTGTCCCAGACCAGCTCTTGGCTGCCCTGCATGGGAGCAGGAGGGGATTTTTGCCCTCAGTTCCCTGCCAGACCTGCCTTCCTGCAGTCCACCTTCACTAGGTACCTTATTATTCAGCCTAGGGCTTCAGGCATGAGTTTCTTCCTCCCCCTCTGGCTCCTCAGTTTTCCCTACGATCTCAGAGGAAGAGATATTTATTTATCCTTCATTCTAAAACCAGCCTCTCCTCTTAGTGTCTAGACTTAATAATTCCTGTTCCTCTCCACTATTCAGCAGTATTTATTGAATACCTACCAGGTACCAGACACTGTTCTAGGCTCCTGGAATATAACAGAAGTCAAAACAGACAGAAATCCCTGCCTTCGTGAGCTTCATCCTAAGTGAAGCAGGGAAACTAAAAGCTAGAATCTTACTTCCACCAATCTCCCTTTCCTCTTTATCATCTTCAATAATTCCCTCCCTGAGTTACTTTCCTTACGCCCTGAAAATGTATAAGAGAAACTTATCCTCATCCTTTTGCAACTTGAAGCTGCTCTCCTATTTCTTTCCTTTCTATTTACTAAGTCTGAGTCAAGCAGTTTATTATACGAGGGTTCCAAGTCCTCTGGTCCCTCCTCTGCACGTGAGCTGAGAAACTGAAGACCTTTTTTCAGTCCTCCCTTTACTGAGTGGCTCTTCTTCCTCTGCTTCCTGGTTTTCCACACTCTCTTCTCCTTGGGTTCCTTCACCACTGCTCTGTCCATGGTCTTCCATAGCTCCAGCCCCTCCCCTGCCTCCTTCATGGGAACTTCTTCCCCTGTCTCCTAACTGTGGACAAGGTTCTTTCCTCTGCCCCCTGCTCTTCTCCCTCACTCTCATGCTTTCTGCTGCCACCTCCAAAAGCAGACATCTCTCCAAGCTCCATTTTAAACACTGACCTCTCATTAGTGTACGAAATCTGTATGTCTAAATTTTTCCGGGACTTCTGCACTTGCGCAACTCACCTTTACTTAGGACACATACAAACCAGGTGCACTAAGTTCCCCAGTACCCCAGCTCTCCTTCCCAACTTCCCTGCCTCTACTAATCGTAGCCCTCATTCTCTCCAATATCAGGAGCACCTCCTTTCTTAGAATTGTACCAGAGACTAGCTACTAAGAAAACCAGCCAGCTACTCTGATTGAGGGGATAAACAAACAAACAAATAATTCTATAACTAAACAAATAAGGCAAATTTATGGGACTATGTGGGGGTTAATCCCTACCTTTGGCAAAGAAGGTAGAAAACAGCCTTTGATTTCAAAGGAAGACTTAACCATTGCTAGGTTAAGTCAGAGGTTAAGTCAGAGGGCAAAGAAGGAATGCGCAGGGCACTGGAGTGAATGTAGGGGAAGTGGAGGGTGCCTGAGAGACTCAGAAAAGGGGGATTGGAAGCAGGAGGACAGTGGGGATAGGGATCTAGAGTCAGCTATTTGCTGATTCTGTATCCCGGGCATGGCTAGTTCAGATAGGCTTTTGCTCCCATTAGTGAATTGATGTGGAATGATAATGACAAAAAGCAGGAAACTCAATTGTCACAGTCAAGAGGAGGCTAAGAAGACATTACTAATAAATATTATATGGTATGCTGGAATAGAAAAAGGTTATGAGACTAAAAACTAAGGAAATCTGAAGAAAGTATGGACTTTAGTTAATAATAATGTGTCAATATTGGCTCGTTAATTGTGATAAATATACCATGTTAATGTAATATTTTAATATATAGTAGGGAAAACTGGGTGTAGGGTATCTGAGAACCCTCTCTGCTTACTATCTTTGCAACTATTCTGTGAATCTAAAATTATTCCTAAATCATTTATTAAAAAATAAAAGCAGTAAACTCTAATGAATTCTTGATTTTGAAACTTTGGCTCCCTAAGCTCACAGGGAAGACCCATCACTGGGAGGATTCCTGCTGGAGGACCCTGTACGGACACTATTATTATTCCCCAAACCTAGAAACACTGGTGTTATCTTTGATGTCTTCCTCTCCCAGGCCCTTTATATCTAAGCTATCATGAAGTGATATTGATTTAATTTTTTTTTTTTTTTTTTTTGCCACACTGCGCAGCTTGCAGGATCTTAGTTCCCATTCCAGGGATTGAACCCAGGCCCCTGCAGTGAAAGCGCCGAGTCCTAACCACTGGACCGCCAGGGAATTCCCTGATTGAAATTTAAAATATCTCTCTTCTAGAAGTTTCAGTGTATAATATGAAAAGCTTTGTTCCTGTACTGGAAATAAACAATGCTGCAAATAAAATCAAAAGACTCATAAGTCAGGGATAATATTTATAATTCATATAATAAGCAAAGGGTTAATTTCTTTCATTTATATAAAGAAGTACTAAAGACAACCTAATAGGAAAATGAACAAAGGATAGCAACAGGAAATTCAAAAACAGAGAAAAAATGATTAATAAATAAACATACAGAAAAAATGTTCAACTTCACACATGATTAAATACATGCAAATTAAAACAACTACAAAATACCTTTTTTGCTGATCAGACTGGCAAATTTTTTTTAAGTTTGGAAACTTATGGAGTCGGCAAGCTATATTTGAGAATAGGCATTCTCAAACTTTCTTGGTATGAGTGAAAATCAGTACAAACTTTTTAGAGAGCAACAAGGCAATAAGGATCATTATTATACTAGCAGCAATATTATTATACTAGCAGCAATATATACAAGGCAATAATGATCATATTATACTAGCAGCAATTCTATTGCTAGTATAGTGTATGAATATAATTTGAAGATATGCCAAAGCGTTTGTGTATGTATAACAAGGATGGTCTTTTCAGTATAATTTCTAAAAATTCATAAACAAAGTAATGTCCAGCAATAGGAGACTTGAAAAATAAATCATGATACACCTATACTATGGATGTTAAAAGGAGGAAAGTAGACTTCTATATGTCCATATGAAAATATCTCCAAAGACATAATACTGAGTTTTTAAAAAAGGAAAATATAAGAAAGAAAAAAGGAAGAGTATTTATAATATGATCTCATTTATGAAATTAAATATGCATACACAAACATATATACAGGACCAGATACATAATTTGTAGCCTAGTGCAAAGTGAAAATGACGTGCGGTCCCTTGTTCAAAAGTTAAGAATTTCGAGGGGTGGGGGGGAAGGTATGGCATTAACAGATACATACTACTATATATAAAATAGATAAGCAACAAGCAACAAGGGTTTACTGTATAGCACAGGGAACTATATTTGATATCTTGTAATAATCTATAATGGAAAATAATCTGAAAAAAATATATATATATATAACCGAATCACTTCACTGTACATCTGAAACTAACACAATATTGTAAATCAACTATACTTCAATTTTAAAAAAAGTTAGGAATTTCAGGACAGTAACAACAGCAGAGCATTAAACCAAGCCTGGGGCCCTTCTGAATGTAGTCTCTGTGTGACTGGACAGGTCACATGACCAAGAAGCTGGTCCTCTCTCTATGTATGGTTCATCCTCATGATTTACAGTTTCTATATCTGTCAATTTTGCCTACTTGCTAAAATTTATCTGTAACCCCCCAATCAATAATCATAAGGCTTTCATGGTCATTCATAGATGTGTTCAGAGCAGCAAAAAATTTGAGTCATGGGATAGTGACGTTGCCAACTGAGGTCCAACAGGGCAACGCTCTACCTCCTTGTTTCAGCTCTCGTGCTGTAAACAAGTGTCCTATTCGTGGTCTGTTTAGCGCCATGTTTTTTGCTTTTGTGTGTATGCTTTTTGTTGGTGATTTCGCTGTTTACAATGGCCCCCAACTGCAGTGCTGAAGTGCTTCCCAGGTGCAGGAAGGCTGGGATGTGCCCTACAGAGAAAAAGGGTGTTAGATAAGCTTCCTTCAGGCATGATTTAGAGTGCTGTTTGTCATGAGTTCAATGTTAATGAATCAACAATAGATATTAAATAAGGTGTCTTTAAACAGAAACACACACAAGGTTGTGAATTTATCAGTTGAAAATGCTCTGATCAGAGGCTTGCAAGCACCTATCCTGTCTACTGTCTGGCATGCCTTCTCACTCCCCACCTCATCTGTAGCCCTGACCATGCCAGTTTCTGCCTCCATATTTTTGCCTGGATCCGGGCCATGCCTCTGCGTCTTCCCAAATCCTGTCCATTATTTGGTTTCACTATTTTAGTGAAACCCTTCTTAATTTCTTTTCTCCTATGACTTTTTCCATTTCTGAATTTTTATGGAGTTAAACCACAAAAGGAGTGTTTCATTTATAGGTTATCTATAAGTCTCTTAAGCATTTACTATATGCCAGACACTATTCTAATTACTTAGGCATTTACTATATGCCAGACACTATTCTAATTACTTTACAAATATTACTTCATTTAGTCTTCATGATGATCTTATAAAGTAGGTGGTATTATCACCCTTGTTTTAAGCGTGGAAACCAGAGTGCAGAGAATTAAGTTGCTCAAGGTCACACAGTAAGTAGCAGAGGCAGAATTCACACCCAGACAGTCAGATTCTAGAGTCTTGCTCTTAACCATATACAATTCTGTCTGCTGATTGCGCAAATGGATAAATTATATGATGAGTTCATTGAGGGAGGGGACTATATCTTCCATTTCCTCTCTTGAGAGCCCCATATCATGCTTAAGAAAGTCTTATCAACTGCCTAGAGTTTTCTGGGCCTCATTTTTATGGGAGGCTGACACTCCTAGCTCTGGGGATGGACTTGGTACTGGGAAGTCAGGCTAAGCATGGTTCCCTTGAACTTGGTAGCTGCCTTCCTCCTCCTTGAATACCCCATCTTTCTCCCATGGGTGGGCTGAGCTAAGCCCTTTGCTGACTTGAGCCCTCCCGGTGGGACTTCCTATTCACTGCTTGCCAAGAGCAGTGGGTCATGTGGCCACAAGAGGGCGAGATGGATGTCGGCTCCATGGGTAAGACTCAGGGTTACAGGAGAGTAAAAGGCAGGATTTCATTTATCCATCTGGTATCCCGCCCCTTCACCCTGTAGTCTGCCCACATTGGGTCCTTCCAAAATGCATGGGGAAATGCACAGTTTGGGTTTTTGTTTTGTTTTTGTTTGTTTGTTTTTCTGGCCTCACCGTGCAACTTGTGGGATTTTTTTTGTTTGTTTGTTTGTTTGTTTATTTATTTATTTATGGCTGTGTTGGGTCTTCGCTTCTGTGCGAGGGCTTTCTCTAGTTGCGGCAAGTGGGGGCCACTCTTCATCGCGGTGCGCGGGCCTCTCATTATCGCGGCCTCTCTTGTTGCGGAGCACAGGCTCCAGACGCGCAGGCTCAGTAGTTGTGGCTCACGGGCTTAGTTGCTCCGCGGCATGTGGGATCTTCCCAGACCAGGGCTCGAACCCGTGTCCCCTGCATTGGCAGGCAGATTCTCAACCACTGCGCCACCAGGGAAGCCCCAACTTGTGGGATCTTAATTCTCCGACCAGGAATCGAACCCCGGCAGTGAAAGCGTGGAGTCCTAACCACTGAACTACCAGGGAATTCCCAGAAATGCACAGTTTTAAGATTCATGCGGGCCCGGGTCTGAATCTTGGCTCTACCATTTACTGTGTCACCTTAAACAAGTTACTGAAGCTTTCCGAACTACAGTCAGGCCTCTGAATGCGATTATGTTATTGCTAATATGGTAATGGCTAAGAGTGGCACTGGGACTTCCCTGGTGGTGCCTGCCAATGCAGGGGACACGGGTTCGAGCCCTGGTCCGGGAAGATCCCACATGCCGCGGAGCAGCTAAGCCCGTGTGCCACAACTACTGAGCCTGCACTCTACAGCCCGCGAGCCACAACTACTGAAGACCGCGTGCCTAGAGCCTGTGCTCTGCAACAAGAGAAGCCACCGCAATGAGAAGCCTGCGCACCACAACGAAGAGTAGCCCCCCGCTCGCCACAACTGGAGAAAGCCCGCGCGCAGCAACAAAGACCCAACGCAGCCAAAAATACATAAATAAATAAATTTATACAAAATAGGCAAGACAGGCCAGGTAGGGTGGCTCCATCCTATTAGGGACTCAGGCTGCTTCTACATTTCTATTCTGCTCTCCTTAGCTCACGGCTTTCATCCTCAAGGTTGCCTCCTGGTAGCAAGATTTGCAGCTGCAGATACTACATCCATATTCTAAGCAGCAGAAATGAGGCTGAGGCAAAGGTAGAAAGGGAGACCTCTCAGCGAAGTCAGCCACCTTTAAAGGTCTTTTCCAAGAAATTCCATCACATCTCATGGCTCCTCCTAGCGACAACGGTCTAAGAGATGTCGTTTCTCAGCTAGGCCCATTGCCACTTTCAATAACATAAGGGCTCTGTTAGTAAGGAAGGATGAAATATTGGGTACTGAGTAGGCAACTAGCAGTCTCCTCTCTCTAGGCATTGAGATGTCACATCCAGTCCAAGACACCAACATTTCAGAGTCCTCTCATTTGACAGTCTTTCTGAGATCTAACTTTCGTTCTTCTGTTTTTGTGTCAACTTCTTGTCCTATCTTCCTCAAACCCTTTATTCTTAGACAGGGGGCAGACAAGAAAGAGCTTAAATGGTCCAAAGGTTCATCCTTGAATTGTCCAAAGGTCGAAAACCATTCATTCATTCACTTGACAAATCTTCACTGAGTACCAACTCTTTATCAGAAACGACAGGAGGCACTTGAGATACATAAATGAGAACACATGTTCTTGGGCCTCATTTAGCTTATAGTCTAAGGTTGGGGAGAAATACATTTTTTAGAGCGATAACTATTCTTTACCAAACAATTATGATTTTCCTGAAGGAAGGGGTGCATCACCAAGCTGAAGAGAATCAAGGAAGGTTTCACAGAGGAAGTAACATTAAACTGAGAGCTGAAGGACAGGTGGGAGTGGGCCCAGGGAGGCTGCACGTCCAAAGCAAGGAGGCATGTTAGTGCATGGAGTGTGCCAGGAATAGAGGAAGTCTGTAAGGCTGGGCACAGAATGCCCAGAGCACAGTGCCAGGAGATGAGGCCTAAGAGGTAGGAAGGGACTGGAATGTGAATGCCCTCATGGGATTTTTATGACAAAAGTTAACTCAGGCTTGTGAGTGACAGGGAAACTACTGAAGCATAACACAGTGAGACTCACATGTTAGATGGGGCTGAGGTGGGTAAAGACAGATGTAGGGGCCTCTGATAGGAGGCTATTTCGATAGTTTAAGAAATAACGAACTAAGTAAGGCATGGCAGGGAGAATGGAAAGAAAAGTTCAAGTGTGAGAGAAATGAGCATAGCAAATAAAGACAACATTTTTCCTTCTGACCTTAGCAGCCAAATCCTTCTGAATTGTAACTAATGCCAATAGCCGTCAGTGGTCTCCAGCCTGGACGAAAGTAGGATGGATACATTCCCCATAGCTCACCCTCATCCTGGGGGCTCAGTCCTCTCTCTCCGTTTCAAACTTCAAGTTGTGTTTCCAGGTGTGTGAGCTACGTGTGCCAGAGTCTTCTAGTGCTCACCAACATCTGCCTTCTCCCCTTTTCCCTTTGCATACAGCTAGACCACATTCCCAACCTCCACTACGGTTAGACATGACCATGAGACTAAGTTCTGGCAGAAGGTACATGGAGGGAAGGAATGTACACTAGTGCTTCTCATAACATATGTGGCAAAAAAGACAAGATTTTTTTTTTCTTTCTAATCCATTGTGGACCAGAACTTTTGATAAAATATACTAGCAATAAGTTAATGGAAAAATGAAATTAAAAAACGAAGATATAAATTAAGCCCCAATTTTTTATTAAATTCAGCAGACATAAAATTACTCTATCAAAATTGCTATAAAATTTTCTAAAGGCTTACTCTCCATTTCCGTACTTATCTTGTCAGGCATCAGTAACAAACTGTTTGCAAACTGACACCCATCAGTGGAGCCCATTTAGGGGGATGAACCCTCCTTCAAGGCCCATAAAACCTCCCATGTGTCTCCTCCGTGCCTTCTGCAGGCCGTCATTAACCTGGGTTCCTAAACGGCTGCATGGAGGAGGGCTGCTCTGCCACCCTAGAAGCAAGAAATAAACTACTGTATGTGAGCCATCTTCCTTATTTGGATCTGTTATAGCACTTATCCTAACAAATACAACATGCTTCCACTATTTCTTTCACGAGAGTAATTCTGTTCAGAAAGAAATTCTCAGTTAATCTTTGTACTGGGAGGTTAAGAACAAGCTGTTAGGATAGAATGTGGTACAGCCTCTGGAAGCGCATGGAACAGTGGTCAAAGTTAGGAAAAATGTTTCAGGTTGTGGAGGTCCCTTAATACTAAAGTGTTTCTTTCTTTTTTTTTTTTTTTTAATTAATTTATTTATTTATTTATTTTTGGCTGTTTTGGGTCCTCGTTTCTGTGCAAGGGCTTTCTCCAGTTGCGGCAAGCGGGGGCCACTCTTCATCGCGGTGCGCGGGCCTCTCACTATAGCGGCCTCTCCTGTTGCGGGGCACAGGCTCCAGACATGCAGGCTCAGCAGTTGTGGCTCACGGGCCTAGTTGCTCCACGGCATGCGGGATCCTCCCAGACCAGGGCTCGAACCCGTGTCCCCTGCATTGGCAGGCAGATTCTCAACCACTGCGCCACCAGGGAAGCCCAATACTAAAGTATTTCTGTAGTTGGTCCTCATGCTGCAGGATCTCATTTCAGGATAAAATTCCATTTGGGAAAAAGCTGAAGGGTTTCTCTTAGATTAACATATTAAAATGGTGTAGTAGGAAGATGTACATGGAGCTGCCTTGTATTATGTAGTATCTATCTATTCAACAAATGCTTGCTGATTCTGACTCTGAATGCCCAAGCCTTTCCGGGGGCAGGGCCTCCCTCAGGCCAGGCCTGGGATGAGGGGGGGTCTTTTCTATAACAGAAACATCTTTTCTAGGCTAAGATACTCCCTCACTTGTTTTGTGTTGGTGTTGATTATGCCTTGACAGCAGGAAGTCCTTCTTGAATTATAACTTCCTTTCTTCCTTCTGCAGTTGCAGGATCTCTCCTTGTTCTCAGTGGAGGTAGAAAGAGTGTTGGCAACTGGCAGAGCTGTCTATGTCAGAGACATAAACAGAAAGATGAGTACACAGACGGTCGTAAATCCACTTTCTCAGAAGTACAAGGGAAGAGCCCATATGCCTAGGTTGGCTGTTCCTTCAAACAAGAGAACTGATCCTCCAAAGAAAGTGTGCAGTTAAGGAAACTGCCAGCTTTCAGCACCCTGAAGGTTTATTTAATTAGGTAATTCATTTATTTATTTACTTCCACTGACACTGAATAATTAACTTGCCTCACTGCCCTACTGCCAAGAGGCAGCAGCGATCCACCTAAGAGAGGCACAGCTAGGGGCAGGTACCTGGGTTCTTCTGACTTGTTTCACATCACTAGAGGAGGATGCTGTGTAAACAGCCGCTCCATTTTCTCCTCTACAAAACATGAAAGGGGATTGTTTTCCTCCCAAAAGAAGATAATACATATTTTTCTATAGAAGCTCTCTGTAAGAAGAGTTAACTGAAGACCATGCTGAAGTAAAAAGCATTTTAATTTAATCCTGATACAAGGCCAAGCTTTTCTGACTTTTAAAATGAAGAACTTGAACCACAGAAGTACATAACTACAGCACAGATTGTGTTTGTTTGTTTGTTTTTGTCGGCTGCTCTGTGCAGCTTATGGAATGGGATCTCAGTTCCGACACCAGGGATTGAACCCGGGCCATGACAGTGAAAGCCCAGAATCCTAACCACTAGGCTACCAGGGAACTCCCTACAGCACAAAATTTTAAAACCTATTTAAATTCTATACTGTAATAAACTAAAGCATGAAGGAGAGACAAGAAAGAAGAAAGGGGAAAGCAAGAAAGAAAAAAAAAAATTCAGATGATAAGAGACTGATCAGTGATAAGAGGAAGGAGGG
Organism: Eubalaena glacialis; assembly: GCF_028564815.1. NCBI lineage: Eukaryota > Metazoa > Chordata > Mammalia > Artiodactyla > Balaenidae > Eubalaena > Eubalaena glacialis. The sequence continues at coordinate 85,045,065 of NC_083718.1, forward strand.
GGTGAGAGGCAGATGGTTTTTCCAGAGCCAGAGAGGGAAGAGGCAGGCAGAAACAAGAGAGTGAAGGGAGACGTGGGGAGAAGTTAACTTAGTGAGCAGAAGTCTTGTGCCAGGTGCTTTACGTCCATCATTTCACATTTGCTCAATTCATCATCTAGTTAAGGTTTGAATCAGGGGAGTGATATGATCAGGTGGGCGTTTTTAAAAGATCACTCTAGCTGCAGAGAGGGCCATGGGTGGATGCAGGTAGACAATTTTGGATGCTGTTGTGGAAGTCAAGGAGAGAGATGATGCTGGCTTGGATTAGAGTGGTGGCAGGAAGAATGCAGAGGAGCAGAGAGAAGTATGGGATTTTTAGGCGGAAGAACTGAAGGAACTAAGCCCTTTTTATATGTTCTTGTTGTACCTTACACTTCTCTCGTCATTGCCTTTATTACATCTTATTGAAATTACCTTTTTACTCATCTGTATTTCCCTATAGACCTGCGCTGCCCAATATGGTAATCACTAGTGGCATTTGAGCAGCTGAAATGTGTCTAGTGCAATGTGAGATGTGCTCTCAGTGTAAAATACACACTGAATTAGAACAACAATTCAAAATAAAGAATGTAAAATATTGTATTAATAATTCCTATATTAATTACATATTAAAATTATAGTTTAGCTATATTTGGTGGAAATAAAATATCTTATTAAAATTAATTTCATTGGTTTCTCTTAAATGTTTTAATATGGCTACTAGAAAATTTTAAATTACATACGTGGCTCACATTATATTCCTATTGAACAACACTATTAGACAATATAAGAACTGAGGTATCTCCAAGGCCTAGCACTTAATAAATACGCATTGAATGAATAAATGTATTTGACCAAGGCACATTCAAATTCTGACTGCAGGTATGTATTAACGCTGACGGCTCTCAGCTTCAGTGTTGGTTGATATTGTTGACACTGTTGGCTAAAAAAGAATGTATTTTCTAAACCAGTTAGACCCAACATTGCCTAGAATTTGGCTAAAAATTTTAGAATACTTCTGCAATTCATCTACTTGTCTTGGATATCTGTCTCCTTAAAAACGTAGTTCACTTTCAGCGCAGTCAGTTGCTCGGGAAACCAAGTGGCGCAGACATGGCCCCATAATTGAGGACCATCTTCAAGCGTGCATTCTGAAAGCAATGACTAAAACATGAAACATAATACCTACATATCACAATCTGTGAAGCTCTTCTGAAGCTGTGACTTCATTTTCACCCAATAGTTCAGCACCTTGCCAAATCTGTGCTTCTGTTGAGCTCAGGTGCTTGAGCCAAAGGAAATAAGCACGGTGTCCAGCTGACCCCGTGGTCACAGCTAGTTCAAGTGGAACTCTTACATGTCTTTGAACACATCAGCACTACTCTTGTTTTATTCTCCTGCAGCTTTACATGCACTATGCTCAGCTGTCACGTCACATCAATCAGAAAGAACAATTTTATGAGCCAGTAGGGGTCTGGCATGTTGTATCTCTCAGAACCCTTTTAATTAATTCACTGAAGTCTTTAATCTAAGGAAACAGCTTGGTAAATCTCTTCAACAAGTTTCCACCGCTTAGCAGTCTGACAGCATTAAAATAAACTAGATCTCCATGTTCTGCTTTAACCTTTTCCAAACATGCTTACCACTGGATATGGCTAAGGGCAGAAACACAAAAGAAAATTCAGTCTTAATTCCTCCATCGAATCATGTGACTTGCAGAGCTCCCAGCCCACACTCTCCTAATGAATGATGTAATGGAAGCTGGGGCCCACTAATCACTTTTGACATTAATAACTTGAATAACATGTAGAAACCTTTTTTACCCCCTGATTTGTGTCAAGTAAGCTTAGCTTTTCCGTATTTAAGCAAACTTCTCAAGCTCCATACTGACAAGAGGTTAGGGCCTACTAGTTAAGTAAGTATACTTTTTTTCCCCTGAAAATTTTAAGTGATCCACATTCCAAGGTCAAGAGAGCCTGCGTCTGGTAAAACGGCTGTAGGATAGACACCTCCACACTAAGCTTCATTGGTGAAATGAAGTCATTGTGCTAGAGGGTCCCCATCCTGGTATTTTCCCTATGTGCATAGTAAGGAACATGCCATGTTCATTCATTCAACCAATATTTATTGAGTGTTTGCCACGAGCAAAGCACTTTGGAGGATATCAAGGTAAGTAATACTAATGGCTATCATTTAATAGTCCCTATTAAATCCTAGATCCTTTAAAATACACAAAACTGCAAGGAGATCAACTCCATTTCACTGCAGAATAAAATAGGGTCTCTACACATGAGGAGTTTACATTTCACAAAGATTTCTAGTATATAGCATGGTACAGACTATATGTATACATAAATGCTGTTTCTGATGAAATTGACAGGTATGTCAGATTGTTTAATCTGTAATACCCAACAGTATTCTGAGCTAAGCACTCCGCGAATGTTTGTTGACAGTACCAACCGGGAAAGAGAGAGACATTCTACCCACACTAAGAACAGCATGGCAAAAGACACTTAAAATGCATGTAGCAATAAAGCAAAATTTCCTAAATCTGAATAAGGAGAAACTAGGTAAATTACCTACCCATCAAGAGTTTTCAAAAATAATCCGAATTAAACCTGGGCTGAGTTAGGTATAATCTTACCCACTTTTAGACGGGACATCTATTAGAATGAAGTAAAACAAAACCTCAAAGTCATAACCCATGGAAATTGTTCATTACTTACCAGGGTGATGGTTTGGGGAGTCGGCCTCCATTGGCAAAATTACTATCACATCAAAATCTTATTCTGTGTATCTGGTGAGGGCAGAGGACAGAGACTTGGAGACCGATCTTGGGACCTTTCAAAATGTACTTTACATCTAAATTAATTTGAGAGAGAAAGGAAGTAAGAAAAACTTTTTTTATATCGCATTTTAATTTTTCCTCCAGGTCACCTCTTCTTCTGCACTCTTAATATGGCTCCCTTCACGCAGTCTGAGGCCAAGAGAGCATCATGACAAAAAGAAATGATCAATAAAAAAGACGGTTCTTGACAACCCAAGCCGACTCTAGGGTTCGGGAGACCAAGGCCCCATCCTCAACTCCCCGGCAGCCAGCGCCCCCTCCCGGGAGGCGAGTGCGCAGCGAAGGACCGCAGGCCGCCTCTGTCCTTTGCTGGACTTCAGCGCTTTCTTCCCACCCCCGCGGCCGGATCCCTCCTGCCCCGTCCCGCCCCCGCCGCTGGCGCCTCCGCGTCCGCGTGCCGCCCAGCCCCGGGCGTTCGCCGCTCCAGCTGCACCGGACGGCGCTGCCCACCCACCCACACGTCAAACGTCCTCTTTTCCCCTGAAAAGTTTCTAGACTATAGGGACTATTTTCTTCTAATGTAACCTTCCACCAAACTGGAGGGAAAAGTTGGAGGCCGGAGAAGGGCTGGGGCGCTGGGGGAGGTCCTGGATTTTAAAAAAGAGGTCACTCTTGCTTGAAAATGAATAACTGCGCCTTCAAGCCAGAGCTTGGTTTGTTGGGTTAATTGTAAAAGGTACACGATGATGCTAAATATTTAAGATGGAGTTTTTTTTTTTAATTAATATATAATAAAATAGATTGCACTAGACAAATGGTTCTTGTCCTCGGACCTTGCAGTTCTTTCTATTGATTCTCATCTGTCCCCTTCCTCCCCGCCCCCTCCCAAATCCTTATGTTCAGCTATAGCCAAAACAAGGTCCCCTGGGAATGACTTCTTAAATCCAAGAGACAAAAGTCAAACCTAGAAACTGCTCTTCTGGGAAGTTGGCTGAATTCTGTCCATATTCTGGATGGGTAAATTCACCTGCAGAAATATTTAATGATTAGGAAAACCCAATAGGCCTGTATTTTTCAGATTATGAGTGGCAAAATCAGTTTGGCAAGGAGTATTAGGGAGGGAGGAAGGGAGGAAGAAGGGACAAGGGAAGAAAGGAAGGAAAAGAAAGGAAGGAGCCAGCATAAAAGAATAGAAAAATATTACATAACTAAGGATCAATATTCTTTCATGGGAGCTTCCCTGGTGGCACAGTGGTTAAGACTCTGCCTGCCAATGCAGGGGACACGGGTTTGAGCCCTGGTCCAGGAAGATCCCACATGCGGTGGAGCCCGCGTGCCTAGAGCCCGTGAGCCACAACTACTGAGCCTGTGCTCTAGAGCCCACGAACCACAACTACTGAGCCTGCGTGCTACAACTACTGAAGCCCGCGCACCTAGAGCCCATGCTTCACAACAAGAGAAGCCACCACAGTGAGAAGCCCACGCACTTCAAGGAAGAGTAGGCCCCGCTCGCTGCAACTAGAGAAAGCCCGCATGCAGCAATGAAGACCCAACGCAGCCAAAAGTAAAATAAATAAATTTATTAAAAATATACATATATTCTTTCGTGAAACCAGTATTATGAGAGAATACTGTCTGTTTGCATGTACCGAGTCTAGATGTAGAATATATTTCTTACTGTGTGTTACGGTCAAAAAATGTTTGAAAACCACTGCACTAGACAATGGGATTATTTTAGGAGGCTTTGAGTAGAAAGGTTTGAAAAGTCATGTAATTTATTCCTCTATACTTAGATGGTATTTTATTTAAAGAATAGGCCAGAATTAATTATCCTTCTTGCTTATCATCTTCCCATCTCAACATATGCTATTAATGGTTTGTGAATAATTTGTTTCTTGAAAGCTATTATTTCAGTAAAGAAAGCTATAGCTTAAAATATGAAGGCAATTCTGCCAAGCTCCTCTTTTCTCTATGGCTCCTCTATTACCCTGTGACCCCAGGGCCATGGACACATTCCACATGTGTCTGAAAGCACTGTCTGCAGTGCAGTCCTGGAAGCTTGGGTTGCTGGAATATCATGTACTCAAATACTCCTGTGGATCTATTTTATTTTTATTTATGTTTACTTTAAAGTAAACATTTTTCTTTTCCCTAATTGTTTATTAAAAAATTTTTATCATCCTATTTAGGTCATATGAAAGCCTGAAGTGATTGAATTTGACTTTGTCCCTTCTCAGTAGGGGAAGCTCTCTTTTGTGCTAATCAGGGCTCTGGTCTGTGACTGAATTTTCTATCTTTGCCCCCATTACACACACTCACTTCATTCCTGCCATTTTCATTTGTTCAACATTTGGATCAGAAGGCCCACGTGAATATGCGGGTGAAGGTGCCGATGGTAGGGAAACACTTTTCATTGTCAATAGTGGGCCACTGGCCCAGTAATAACAACAATAAAATAATAATTATTATTAACACTTATATTTATCAACATTTATTTATCAACACTTTTCTGTGCTAAGCAAATTACATGCATTAGGTCAGTGAATTCTCCTAATAACCCTATCTCATAGTTGAAGAAACTGAGCTTAAACAAGGGTAAGTAATGTGTTAGTTAGTGCCTGGCAGGACTCTTTACCCGCTGCCCATCTCTCCTTTCATTTCGTTTCACTGACTCCCTGAATATTGGATCTGAGTGTTTTCCTCCAAAGACCTCTTGCCTAAAAGGCGATTGTGATATCAATGAGACAGTTTATGTTCCTTGAAGTCATGCCTTGTTAACTGGCATCTGAAGTACACCAGACACACTCCACAGATCTTGTTTACCAGGCAAGGGGGGTCATTGCAAACGTGGATGGAGGAAGGGCAGCCCCTGGGTAAATTGTTTACAAAGCTGTGCACAGATATGCTTTGGGAGAGAAGAAGAGCAAACACTGCGAACTTACTTAATGGTTGTTATTTCCTCTACATGTTCATTATGGGTCAGGGTTGCTATTCAGCTAGTTGTTCAACATTCTGAGTATCAACCCTGGCAGTAAATCTTGGCGTTTGACCTGTCGGGGTCATGGGGCAGTTGTTGGAGCTCTATGAAGGAGAAGAACAGGGGATGGGGAGAATTTTAGTGCAATTAGAAAAGTAATCTTTTGAAAAATAGCATGCTTTCCTTTTTCCCTTTCTGAGAAAATGACTTTATCCTTAGTTGGCCCTTGGCATCCATCCGCCTGGGGGAGATAAAGATTTGTTACAGAAGGAATGGGGGAAAAAATACTGAGATATTTGGCTTCTGATATTCAACATAGGATTTTATAGCAAGACAAGAACTTTCTAAGCCAGGTTAGTGGCTTGAAAGAGGATTTCCTAAATTCCCTTTAAAAAAAAAATTCCTGTACCTCCCTGAAGAGCCCAGCTTGGGGAACTTAACTCAGGGAGTTCTCCCAAAGGGTATGACTGCCAGGTCATGATGCCTGTGCTCAGTGGTAGAAGGACGTGAAGAAGAGGAAGGCAGGCAAGCCTGTGTTTTTGGCCCTGGGGGGATACTGGGAAGAAGAAGGGGAATCAAGAAATAGGGGGAAGGGGAAAACTGTCAGATCTGTGTGTCCCAATTTCTCCTCTCCAGGCTTCTGTGTAGAGATGACAGAGGTGCATCATATAATTGGAGGGAATAACAGGGACTGGTCCTATTTGGGCCCCTGTGAGGAGGCCCAGAACGCTGTATTCTCCTCTGTCACACCAGGTACAAGTGTAGTCAGGCAGGAGGCCTTGAGGTGTAGCTTTCCTGGGAAACCCACAGTGAGAGCCATAGTGGCTGAATGTCTGACTAAGGAGCTGGCTGGAGGGGTGACCTTAAGGGGCAAGGTGACACTGCAGTGAAGACTGCAAAGGGAACACCCCCCTCTGCCACCCTGGGGCCATGGCCAGATGGGCCTCATAGACAAATGGGAGAAGGACCCGTAGAGTCAGAGAGCTGAGGCAGGGTAGAGGGAGAGCCACGAGGCCTGAGCACCCTAAAGGAGGCCAGGTCCCTTATATCCACACGCTCTCGAGCCACAAATTTCAGCTGCAAACACCAGCAGGGCAAGCAGTGGCCAGGTGGAGAGGGACATTGCCCCAAAGGCCAGAGGAGTCAAAGAACACTGCACTTGGGGGATCTCTGGATTCTCTCCTTTGTCATGTGGTTGCATAAGCTATGCTGTCCCCTGATATAGTTGGAGAAAAGTTGGGGAAGAGGGTGAAAGTCTGAGAATGCTGAGAAAACTGAGTGTTATCTTCATCAGGAGAATGAGTGTTACCTAAAGGAGTCATTTACATTATTTGATGAGACTTAACTTTCTTTTTTGCTTTTCGTTAAATTATTTTAATAATTGTGAAATACTTAAGAACCACAAGAAGTAAGAAGTCATATAAGGAACCTATGTACCTACCACTCAGGACAAAAAATAAAACATTACAAATACAGTTAAAATTTCCAGTGTATCACTCCACAAATGCCACTTTTATTAGGTTGAACAATATGAAATTGCCAATATTTGATTGTTTTTTACCTACAAAAAACCCCCCAGTAATGTTATGTGATTCAACCTGATATTTATCCTTTATGGGTTTGATCAGTACCTTGATCATTCTGTTGCCCACTTAGAATGTTTTTCTTCCTTTCTCTTACTTATCCACATCCTACCTGTGCTTCAAGACAAGATCTGAGCCCTACTCCTTTCAAGAAGTTTTCACTGAAGACTTGAGCCTACATAGAGCTTTCCTTTTTCTTTCCAGAAAGTACTGTCTCACACAGCATTATTTTATATGTCATATTCTTTCATTGTCTGGATCACATGAATTAGCACTTGGCGATATTATGTTACCTGTTACGCTGTTTTGTTAATTAACGTGTGGAAGAAATAATAGGGTTTGACTCAATGTTGGTGGATTAAAGACAATATACAGCTTACTTCTTGGAAGTTATTAGTTCCAGTAATTTTATAAAAGATGCTTGAGCCCAACACCCAAACTATTTAGGAGAGATACCTTAAGGGGAGAATCTGGGAAAGAATCAGAATAGGGAGCCTATCATCCATGAGTGTAGTCCAGTTTTATCATGTCCCATAAAATACTTATAGTATGCTATAAGATATCTTAAGAACTAATAATAGGGACGTCCCTGGTGGTCCAGTGGCTAAGACTCCACGTTCCCCATGCAGGGGGCCCGGGTTCAATCCCTGGTCAAGGAACTAGATCCCACATGCTGCAACTAAGCGTTTGCATGCCACAGGTGAGACCCGGCGCAGCCAAATAAATAAATAAAATAAATATTTTTTAAAAAGAACTAATAATAAAAGCCACTATTTATGGAGTAACTAATATAAGCCAGGTGCCATCCTAGGTATTTTATATACTATCATATCTATTATACAATAACCCTGCAATGTAGGTAATATCAAGCTCTATCCAGTTAACCATAATGATTCCCATTCTTAGCCATAAAAGTGTTCTGGGGTAATTTCTTTCTTTTCTTCAAATCCAATCTTTATACCAATGTATTTGTCAGTATAGTTAGGCCATGCTGAATTAACAAATTAATCCTGGAATCTCAATGGCTTAGCACAATAAAGGTTTTTTTTGTTGTTCTGGTTAAGTCCAATGTATTTTGGGAAACTCACTAGTTCAGCTCTCCTCCCTGTGGTGACTCAGGGATCTAGACTGTTTCCATCTTGTGGTTCTACCGTTTCTCTAAATGGGAAGAGAAGAGCCACACCAGCCTTTAAGTGCTTTAAGTGGGCTGGGAGTCACCAATCACACTCATATTCCCATTTGTCAGGACTCAATCTTGAGGCCCTACCTCAAGGCTGGGAAATGCAGAGAGTACATGAATATTCAATGAGTCACAGCCAATGAATCAGGTAAATGAGGCCAGGCATCCCATGAGGGTCACTATATTTGCAGGGTTGGAGAATCAGAGATAACCTCCTCAATTCCAAAGGTATCAATTCAACTGGATGAGGTAGCTAGACTATCTGATCATCTTTCAGGTCTTAGAGGTTCTTGGACTTTCACAGATATTGAATAACATTTTGGGCAAAGGTAAAGGAAGAAATAAAATTAAAGTGGTAACAATAGTAATTAATAATAATAATAATAAGCCACTTGTCAGAATGAGAAGAATCTCTAGTTCTTTGGGCACACATGTTCATACGATTATTGAGAGGCTATCATTTCTTTGGTAACACAGGAAGTGAAGCATCTTGTCCAATGAGCCCAGGCCTGAGGTTCTTTCCCTGGGGTTCATGCACAGGCACATGAATGGGCTTTAAGCCTGAAAGTGTTTGCAAAATTTTGTGTATATGCACAAATGTGCATCTTTCTGGGGCAGATTATCCATAGCTTTTATAGAGATTTTCAAGGGGTTCATAATGTGGAAAAGGTTAAGATTCACTTCTCTAGACTAGGTATAAGATCTCTGAATAGGAGAAGCAGAGATCAGAGGCTGCCAGGAAGCAGGTGCATAGGAAAGAGGAAACTCATATTCGCACTTGACTCATAGTACTTACACACCAATGCATTTACACACAAACCTAGAAGCGAGAATTATTTCCTGGATGAATGAAGGTTAAATCATTTTCCTCCTATAAAATGATTTTAAATTGGTGAATCTTGGCACGCTCACATTTTCAGATTTTATTACCTTTATGTTTCAGGCAATAGAAATGGCATTAAAAAATGAATACTTGGCTATCACAGGAGATGGCCTCCTTGCTACCTCTAACTCTTACTGTACATACTCAACAATAAGAAGAGACCCAAAAGGATCTGACCACTTATCTACACCAGAAAATTTTTTAATTTAATTCTGGAGGATACCTCAGTCTCCTAATCTGTAAAACAATGATATTAATCCTCACGTCCTTCAAAAGAATGACTCAAGTTGTTTAATGTCCACAGTTGTGTTCTGGAAATTATTTATGACTACAATAAAATACAAACACTGCTAAATTAGAAAAAGAATGTATCCTAGACAAAAAAAAATTTTAATTTTACTTTGCAATCTTTTATAATGAACAAGCCACATAAACAAGTGTGTCCATAAAGTAATCCAATTCATTTTTCCGTGAAGTTTTATGGAATCAGTTTAATTACTTGATAATCATACCTGCTCAACTCCAGTGCAACAACCTAGATGAAACAAGTATAGGTTTGCTTCTGAGTATCTCTTAAATAATATTAATTTAATTCAAAGTTTAACTAAATTATTATCTTCCATGAAATCATATAGCAACTCACTGAGAAGTCTTGATGACGGATGAGATTGCTGCTCATGCATTTCTTGAAAAATATATTTTGAAGACAGAGACCTTCAATTGCTTCTTGCTGAAAGCTAATGAGGAATTCTTCTTTGAGAAACCCAGGCTGAAAACTTCCTCCAGCTATTTCTCACCTCCTTAGAATTTTCTGAGCCCCTAGGAAAGTCCTCAGCTCCTCTAAACATAAGGAGTTAGCAAACAATATTCTTAAATACAATCTACAACAGCCTCCAAGTTCCCCATTTTTTATTTGACACTGGTCAAACATAGATCTTCACTTGTCCTTTATTTCACGATGATTTCCCTGCAAGCTAGGCATTTCCATGTCTCCTTCCCACTCCACACGTTGACTTCTTTAGACCCCCGGGCTCAGTGCAATCAGTTGTCAATCTTTTTGAGCTGGGAGATGCTCAGGTGGTGAAAATGTTTCCACTGTTTTTCTAGCTGTTCCAAAATGAGTAGCTCCCTTTGAGCTCCTGGTTTTGATGACCCTAAGTGTGTTCTGTAAGAGCAGGATGCTCATTTTTAAGGAAACCTGGCATTGGCCCCCACGAAGCTGCTTTCTGCCTGGACTGACCTTACAATCCTCTTCAATCCCCACCCTGAGACATACCGTTCAGCCTCACACTGAACCTGAGGAATCAGCGATTGGGTCTGTACATTAACAAAGTGACAGCAGAGGAGCACCCATGGCTCACTACTTCAGAAGACATGTTGAAATCATTTGTGTCTCTGCCTTGACACTCTCCAAGTTACAGGTGGTTCCAATTTTCAGCTCGTGGCAGGAACCATAAGCCAAGGAAGCAAATGAGTGTGTCTATAAACTGTTGAAAAGAAACACTCTCCTGCTACCTAACTGTGAAATGCCCAACTTGGGACTTCCATTAACTTTTGACCTTCTTTCTTAGAAACCCATATGGAGAGGATTCAGTTTTTCTAAGTTGGCTACCGAAGACTTGGGTGGATTTTTAGCAGCAGTATTAGGGTCCCAATTTCTTCAATATACCAAACTGGATTGGCTTTCAGACCCCTCCCCAATATGTTACAGAGGTACATGTGAATTGATTTCTAGGGATTTAATCCAGGTTATTTGTTCTGCTGCTTTGGTTCTCCCATCATCATCAAGATGGTTCAAATACAGGAGACCACAAGTATCAGTTCTATTATTTCACTCTAGAAACTTGTGTGTTAGCAGACGACAACAAAATGTTCCAAGACTGTCCAAATTAATACACGCTCTCCCTCTTCAGCTAGGAGAATACGTTTCTGGAAATGGGAACGCTAACTATAAAGCCTTTTTTGACATGTTGCTCTGGTGTTGCAAGGTGGTAGAGTTTTCTTCAAATGCTGAACTTATAGACGTCTCTGCCCCCGATTTCTTCCAGCTATCAGTCATTCAACTGTTGATCAATCCTCCCAGGCTGTGGCATAGTTAGGATACCTTTTACAGTGTCAAAGAACTTATTCCATTCCCTGATTATCTGTTGATCTTTACCCTTGTTTCCTGAATTCTTTCCTCAAAGATGCCTCCAGTCCCTGCAAAACTCCCATTTTAACATTCAGCAGGATATTCTTCCTTTATTTTTTTGTGGCAGGCATAGCACCATCACTCACACACATTTTGTTAGCCATTATGGGTCAAAACTGTCTCCCAGGGCACAAACTAAACTACAGAAAAATAGGTCACAGAGAAGTAAACAACGTACTGCAGAACTCACTCAGCAGCTCCACAGCTCCCACCATGGTCCAGGCCACCATCATCTCTCACCTGAAAATTGCAATAGCTTGCTAACCTTGCCCCTACCAGTTATTCTCTCCAAGCGGCCAGAATGTTCCTTTAAAGATGTTTCTCAGGTCATGTCACTCCTTGGCTCAAAATCCTCCAGTGACTTCACTTTCACTAAGAGTAAAACCTGAACTTGGCTCCACCTTCTTCAGGTCTATGCTCAAATGTCACCTTAATGACAAAGCCTTCTCCAACCACCCTCTACCCCTGTACCACACTCCCAATTCCCTGTCCTGCCCTTTTCCCCACCATAGCACCTATCACCATATCACATATTATATATTCATTTATTTGTGTGGCAGATCGTATTCTCCAAGATGACCACAACAAGATTTCACATTCCACATACTTTTCTTACAATGTGATGTTTCTACTACTCCCTTTGAGAGATGTTTCCCATCCCTCTTGAATCGAAGTGGGCCTGTAACTGTGGTGGAAGTGATGCTATGTGACATCTGAGGCTAGGTCACAAAAAGCCAGACAACTTCTGCCTGGTCCTCTTGGGGCACTAAATCTTGGAACTCAGTCACTATGATGTGAGGAAGCCTAGGCCACATGGAGAGGCCAACAGCTCACTGTTTTGACCAACAGCCCCAGCTTCAGTCCAAGCCAACAGTCATCATCAACTTCTAGACTTTTGAGGAAGCTTTTGAGATGACTTCAGCCTCAGCCACTGCATGAGATTCCAAGTGAGAACTGTTTAGCTTAGTCTAATCACCTGCCAGAACCGTGAGAGATAATAATAAAATTGTTGTGCTAACCCACCAAGTTTTGGGACCATTTGTTATTCTGTAATAGATATTGGAACAATTTATGTGTATACTGTATGTCTCTCCTCATTACAGTGTAAGTTTCATGAATTCAGGGATTTTGTTTTCTTTGTCATTCCATTCCCAGCATCTAGAACAGTACCTGGCCTATAGCAAGTACTCAATAAATATTTGTTGAATAAATGAATACATGCATGGATGCATTTTCAGTATGGTATGCTAATGGTAATTGGTCAGTGGTAGATGGTACAATCTGCTGGGCTAGACCTCATTGGCAGAGAGCATAAGCTGGCACTTAGAGCATGGCAAAATATTTTTCACCAAGAATATTTCAGAGGCAAATGACATTTTAATGAATTGAATTATTGCAGGAAAGCATAAAATAGGATTAGAGCTTGATGCAGAATGTCTTTTGATGATTGATTCCATAATCCCAGCATGGGCTTTTCCAGATCAGGTCTGGAACGGTTTCAGAAGAATTTTCAGAAGGCTCAGTGATTCTTCCAATTCAAGTAATAAAGTTCTTCCTAAGAATGACTAGTTGAAATCCTTCACGTGTTTTTGAAATGTATGAAATGGGATGATGAAAATGGGTGGTGGTGCGTGCATGCCCATGGGTGCACAATTTGGAATGCTTACCTCCACTGCCTATTTTCATCGTCTGGTGGTTTGGAGTGTGTACCTAGAGAAGGAATAAATGTGGTTCTGCGTCTCCCCAGTCTTGCACCAAGTACTTTGACTTAGCATTTGGTTTGGAGCAAATATTTGCGTATTGCTTAAAGAGCAACAATATCCTCAAATACCCAAGGAAAATACTAAAATTTTATCATCACTTCAGGAGGTAATAAAGGAAAAAATTTCTTAGTTACTTGGAAAAGAGGTTAGTTTTTGTTTGAGGAAAAATAACAGGAGGATAGTCTTGAATGGACAAAGCAATTTCTTTGGGCCAGTCCGTCTCAGCCTTGATTGGAGCAAAAAGCACAACTGTGGAGTCTACGGTTTCTTTGAAGATCTCTGCTGAGTCTATTCATCTCAAAATAGTTTCCATACATGAACTACCTTAATAAGCAATCATGTGTGACTTCCTTCCAGAATCCAGAAGGGTTCAGGGTAAAAATGGCTTTTAAAAGTTCTTCACTTAAAGCTACCTGACCGAATGTCTCTTGAAGAAGAACGAGTGCCATTTTGATGCCTTTGTTCCAATATCAGTCGTTGGTGCCATTGGGCCTCACCATCTGGCCTGTGGCATGAGGTTCCCCTTTTGATTAGGTATAAGCCTTGAGTGGAAAGTGTGGAGATTCCCAAAATTTCCTTGGAAAGTCCAGGGAAGTATTTTCTTTGGAAATCCCATCTTTCTCACCAAAATTTAGATATTGCTTCTGGGCTAATTATTTTTCACTTCATTTTTTAAATTTATTTATTTATTTATTTATTTATTTGCAGGCCCAGACAAACTTGACTAGAAAAGAAGCCCGGGCAGGGGTTAGGATGAGCACATGACGTGCGACGCGCTCCAACCAATTGAAAAACCACGAAAGGGGGAGGGCGGAAGTGACGAGCCGTATCCCTCCGCGGGGCGAGAGGGTCGGTGGGGGGAGTCAGCGTCTCTCTCCCCCGCGCCAGCTCCCGTACACGGAGCCGCATTCCTTGGCCCCCCCCGCCCCCCTCCCTCGGGGCCCCCCCGCCCCCCCTCGGGAAAAAAATCCACCCCAAATCACTCGAACCCGAGGGAGGTTTCCTTTCACCCTCGGGGAGACGAGCTTTCAACGGTTCCCTCTTCTCCGTCTCCCCCCAAGCCCCCGTCCCCTCCCCTGCTCCCACCCCCTTCTCCCGGCGCCGGGTGCAAGGTCCCTTTAAGGCGACGGCGCCTTCCTCGGGTCAGACTACCGGCGGCGACGACCACGGGAGGTGAGTGAGCGAGCGAGCTTTCTCTCTCCCCACCCCCCTTCTCCCGGGGGTTCCGTTATCTTTTCGCTCGGCGAGGCGTTCCGAGGCGAGACAATGAGAGGGGGATGGGGCGGGAGCGCGAGGGGTGGGGGCGGGGGCCCGGTGGCGCGCGCCCCCGCCCCCCTCGCGTGGCGGCGCGGCCCGTGGCGGCGGCGGCGGGCGTGGGGTGCGGCGCGCGAGCGCGTGTGTGAGTGCGTGCGCCCCGGGAGCCGCGCGGCGGGCCGGGCAGGCCCCTGTGTGCCTGCCGGCCGCCCCCGGCGCCCGCAGCGGCGCGCGCGCGCGCACTCGCGGTCCACGGCCCCGCACACACCCGACGTCCACACGCACACCCGGCGCGAGGCGTCTCGGAGGAGTGGGCGGGCGCGGGCGCGGGTGGCGGCCCGCTGGGGAAGAGGCGGGGGCGCGGGCGGCGGCGAGACGGCGGGGCGCGGCGGGAGGGGAGGGCGAGGCCGCGCAGGGGAGGCGGGCGGGAGGGGTGGTGGGCCGACGTCCCCCGGGGGTGGGGATGGTGTTCGGCCGTCCCCGCGCCACCCCCGCCGGGGAACGAGTGGGGCGCTCTTTTTGAGCGCGAGGAGGGAAATGAGTGATTGCTTAGTCTTTCCCTTGTGTTATGTAATCCCCGCTCGGGCGTATAGTACACCCGAAGCCTTAGTGCACCGCAGTTTACAAAGTCTCCTCCCCCGGCTCTAAAATTTTGGGGTGGCGCCGTGATTTATAACATGGGATGTGGCGGAAAAAAGCTTTATTTTCGTATGGTTATATCCTGCCGCGGTGGGCGCCATGTTTATCCCGGGGACTATTTTCTCTAGATTCTTAGCACCTTCTGAAAAAGAGTGATGTCGTTGATCCACCTGCTTTCTCTCCATTCTGCGAGTTGTCCTAATTTCCTCTTCTGTCAGACGCGGGATTCCCTCAAATTGTTAATAATACTGGACGTTTCTCTCATTGTCTTGGATATTTTCAGCTCAGAAAAAGGTAGAGCTGGAAAGAGTAAGTCGTTTAGCCCAAATCTCTTTTTCGAGATGGAAATTGAGGTACAGGTGTCCTATCGGAACAGCCGTCATTCTGTTGCAGACTGTGGCCCAGCCTTCTGCACTCTTTTAGAGACCTCCCACCGCAGCTCAAAACCCCACAGAAGTACAATTTCACTTTCAAAGGAATTTTCCCATCTAGATGAAGGGAAACGGCGGGGCCGGGGGGGCTGCTTCTTGGCGAACGACATTGAATTTTGAGACCCCTTGCTTTTGGAACTGGGAATTGGGCTTTGAACTACTTAGCACAATCGTTCTTAACTTCGGGGTGCATAAAAAGTACCTTGAAGATAGCTAAAAGTGCGGTTTGGGGGGGCCTCATCCCCAAGCTTTTTTGGATGGGATGGGGAGAGGGGTATCATCTCTACATTTTTAATCTGCAGTCCTTCAGCTGAGACTGATTAAGGTAACCACCATATTGAGAGTTATTGATCCAGCATAAAGGTGCTCAAACTATAATCTTTGAAGACTTAAGTGGCAATCTATGCCCTTGATTTCCTTCCCCTTTCGTATATTATGGTTGTAATGTACCAGCTATGCTGATGTATCTCAAACTAAAGGAACTAACAGAATGAAGACTCTTGGGATGAACAGAATTTTGTTAGTTTCCACTCCCACCTTGAACCAGTGGTATAATCTAGAAAAGCAGTTCCAAAAATGTGGTCTGCTGACCCCTGGGGATCCCCTCAGGCCCATTCAGGAGAGCTTCGAGGTCATAACTGTTTTCAAAATAATACTGAGACACTGTTTATCTTTTTCACTGACATCTGCACTTATGATCCAAAAGCAACACTTGATAAAACTACTGCAGGAAACTCTATACTTACTTGAGAATGTCTTTGATGAAGCAGTAAAAATAATTAGTTTTATTAAATTTCAGCCCTTTAGTACATGTCTTTTTAATTTATAAGAATCTATGACCAAATGGGAAGTGTGCCTGAAGCACTTACATTGCCTGCTGAGGTAGGTCTTGGTCATAAGGAAAGGCATTTGTGAGATTTAGTTGTGAGTTGCTTGTTTCCTGGAACAGCATTTTTACTTGAAAGAACGACTGATAAACTACAGTTTTTAACACTTAAGTGTTTGCGGATGTTTTCTTGAAAAAAGTGTGAGCTTGTCACTTCAAGGAAAACAATTGACAGTATTTGTTCACAGTGATAAAAATTTGAGAGTGAAAATTAGAATTTTTAAAAAGTTGATATCTCAAGCTTAACAACTTCCTGGTACTTGAAAGACTTTTCTTATAACGTCAGTTTTAATGATTATGATTTTTTTTTTAATTTTGTATGATGAAATGTGTCAATAGTTGGAAGATAGGCATAATTCAGTAAATCTGTATTTTCCAAATGACCATTGCATGATGTTTGAAAGTCACCATGAGTAAGAAATCATTTCAAAATTTAAGGTACATCAATGGATTTTAACATAACATTCATTGATAGGGTTTCAGATTCCAAGATGCAATTATCCTTTAAGAAACTATCATTTGTCTAGTTTTAGTACTATATCAATATACAAACTATCTGAAAAGGTTTTTAGAATACTTTTTCCTTTTTCTATCTGTGTGACAGCAGATCTTCGTTATATACTTAACCAAAACAACATAGAACCACAGACTCAATGCAGAAGCAGTTATGAGAATCAAACTCTTCTATTAACCTAGACATGAAAGATTTGCAAAAACGTAAAACAACGTTATTTCACTCTTTGGGGGAAAAATAGTAATTTTTTTTTTTTTTTTTTAAATTAATTAATTTATTTATTTTTGGCTGTGTTGGGTCTTCGTTTCTGTGCGAGGGCTTTCTCTAGTTGCGGCAAGCGGGGGCCACTCTTCATTGCGGTGCGCGGGCCTCTCACTATCGCGGCCTCTCTTTTTGCGGAGCACAGGCTCCAGACGCGCAGGCTCAGTAGTTGCGGCTCACGGGCCTAGTTGCTCCGCGGCATGTGGGATCTTCCCAGACCAGGGCTCGAACCCGTGTCCCCTGCATTGGCAGGCAGATTCTCAACCACTGCGCCACCAGGGAAGCCCAATAGTAATTTTTAATTGAAAGTGTTATTTAGGTTAACATGTAATGGGTTTGTTTTTGAATATACTGATAAGTATTTACATTTTTTACATTTTAATTTCTAATGTAAATATCAAAAGGTAAAGTCCACATAAAAAAAGCTCTTTGGGATCCTTAATAATTTTAAGAATGTAAAGGGGTCCCAAGACCAAAAACTGGGTCTGTCCTATCCTTCTGCTCCTGAGATCATCCAAATCTGTCTCCGTATAGAAACTTCCGGAGAACTCAGAAATGTTGGAGTTAATAATGGAAGAGGCAATGACTTGGGGAAGAATTCCAGAGCAAAAAAAGCTTAGTAAATATCCCAGCCAGGATTCAAACCAACTGTAACCTAGGGCAAGTTACTCTCTAAACCTCGTTTTGACCTCATCTGTAAAATGTATTACTTAGGGTATATAGTGAGAATTAATTGTGATAATGAATGTAAAGTGCATAATAATGCCTGTTATTGTATCACAGTAAAATAAAATGTATTCCAGATAATGTTTCAGTCTTTATTCTCCATATATGTGTTTTTGTTGAAAGTGGAGATTTCTGATTTAAATTACAAACCCTAGAGCTGGTGGTGTCTTTGTCATAATATCAGTATGGTAAGACTTTGATAGATTCTTTGGCAATCCGGTTTGTGATAATAAGCCATATTCACAAAAACGTATTTTTACATGTAACTCCGGAGGAGAGGAGAAAGGACTAATGTTTTGCTAGTATTTGGCAGAGTTAAATGAAATTGAGTAGAAATGGAATTTAGACAACACACAACTGTCAGTGAAGAAGAACTTTCCTTGGGAGAAGAACTAAATATTGTACCCTTTAAAAATAGGAAACTTAACAGCTCACTTTAGTTGTTTTAGTAAAGAGCCCATAATGAATATATTTGGGTTCTTCTTGATAGGAGATTTGCTGCCAGATAAGTGGAAAGTATTTTATGTTTGAGAATTTTAGGCAGATTAAGACTATTTAAGAACCCATTGTGAATATTATATGTGAGGTTCTACAGCAGTTCCTGTGAGGGACAAAATGGGCCATGCGGAAGACTGGGGAAATAAACGCTTCTTATTACAAGTTTAACAATAATTAGTTTTATAGCCATACTAAGTATTCAGCCCTGTAGGTTTTCTGGAATTAATCCCTTTTAAAGTCAAAAATTGAAGTAACTTGAATACAGACTGTTTTGAGGATTATTATTGTTTATTTCTCACTCAGGAGCAAGAGAGTGGTATTCTTAAATTTTTTGTTTAAGACATTTTTTCTGTTCCAAATGTTCTTTTTATCTTGATTTATGGGTGGGTATGCGCTAGCAGTGAATTGAAAATGTTAGATACTGAATTCTTCATTCCTGGAGTTTACTTTAGAGTTATAAAAGAACCAGACAAATTAAAGGAATTCAACGCTTCAAGAGCCAAATCTGTCTGGAGAGTTTTGGTAGAAAACATGTTTTCCTAATCTTATTTGAGGTGAAGATAGGTAGACGTTTCTGCCCATTAAATACTTCAGAAGTAGACTGACAGTTGTAACTGAGGGATTCTTTTTGCTGCTTTTAAATAAGATTGTATAAAGGGTCTCTTTGTATCTTGCTTTTCAGTTATGTAGGCTTTTACTGACTAGCTGATTTTATAGGACCTGAGTATAAGGTAGACTACCATATTTGCCAACATTTAAGATACAATTCAGTCCTCCCTAGAAAGGTATGTATCTGGTACACCCATATTATGGATGGAAAGATGAATGCCAAAGACTTAAAGACTGTGGGAATCACTAATAGTCCTGTGTGAGTTGCAGTGTTGAGTAAAACCTACTGAGTGCACGAAAGTCATGTTACCAGTGTAATTACTGCTACAAAATACAGAAACCAGATAGGTTACCAAGATGTCAGATAATCATGATGCGTTGATTAACAGAAGATGACAGTGTTCATCTCATCTTACAGTACCTCCTTGGTAACCTGTATAACTCAACTTCGATTTATTTTTTCTAACGTTTAACGTGCAACATCTTTAGAAATGTGTATATATAATCTATGTGAAAATTGCTCCTAGAAATGAGAACAAGTTAACAGAAAATTCGACCCATGAGGCTACCAGTTTGATTTGGTAAATGGCAAAAAGAAAATGGCAGAATATAGTAGAACAAAATATCACAACCAAGATAGGAGTAGGTAGTTTTTCCCTGTTACTTTTTTCTTTTTTTTTTTTAAATTTCAGCGTTATTGAGGTGTAATTGATGTATAAAATTGTATAATGTTAAACTGTACATCATGGTGATTTCATACACATAAATATTGTGAAAGGATTCCCCCCATTCAGTTAATTAACACATCCATCACCTCACATATTTATCTTGTGTGTATGTGAACATTCTACTCTTTTAGCAAATCTCAATTATAGTGTTATCAACTATAGCCACCGTATTTTATGTTAGATTCTCAGACCTTGTTCATCTGATCCCCCCAACTTTTTATTTTAAGAAAATTTCATGCATGTAAAAAAGGTGAAAGAGTACTACAAGGAGTATCTACAATGAACCCACCACCTAGACACAATGATTTTTTTTTCATAAACTTATCCATTTATTTATTTTTGGCTGTGTTGGGTCTTCATTGCTGCGTGCGGGCTTTCTCTAGTTGTGGTGAGCGGGGGCTACTCTTCACTGCGGAGCTTGGGCTTCTCTTGTTGCGGAGCACAGGCTCTAGGCGCACGGGCTTCAGTACTTATGGCTCGTAGGCTCTAGAGCACAGGCTCAGTAGTTGTGGTGCACTTGCTCCGCGGCATGTGGGATCTTTCCGGACCAGGGCTTGAACCCACATCCCCTGGATTGGCAGGCGGATTCTTAACCACAGCGCCACCAGGGAAGTCCCGACACAACCATTTTTAATGTTGGCATATTTGACGTCTGTAAGAAAACGCCAAAATATATATTTGCTGAACCACCTGAAGGTCACAGTCATGATACTTCCACTGAACATTTCATGCATTTGCTAAGAATAAATACGTTCTCCTACATAACTCTAATACCACTGTTCTTTCTAAGAAAATTAAAAATAATTTCCAAATATCATCTTGTAGCTAGTCTATATTCAAATGTTCCAGTTCTCCCCAATATGTCATTTATAGTTTTTTATGAACCAGAATCCAGTAAAGGTTTACATGTTGCATTTTGTTACATCGCTTTAGTTTCTTTCAGTCTGGTTTAGTCTTCTCACTCTGTGTGTGGGCATGCATGTATACATGTGTGTGTGAGATTGACATTTTTAAACTGTGTTAGTAGTTCTATAAAATATTCCATATTCTGCACTTGTCTGGTTATTTCCTTTTAAAATGTCCCACTTTTTGGATTTATCTCATTATTTCCTTGAGGTGCTACTTAACTTATTTCTCTACTGCTGTATTTCCTAAAAACTGGAAGTTAAATTTATGTGCTTGATTTGATTCAGGTTAAACATTATTGTCAATAGCTTTTGTTTGTTTGTTTACAAAAGAACAAGCCACAGACCAAACAGCTGATGACAGGTAGAGTTTGGATTATTGGCTAACATTTTTCTATTTAAACTTATTACTGTCTTAACTTTTGGCTTTGAGACATAGAGCTACTTCCGTAATTTTAAGTTCAAGCATAACAATAGGACTTTGAGAAGGACCGCAGAAATAAGTTTGCATCATGTCATTTTGGTTCACTGCCCTCTGGAAAGTTGAAGAGGCAATAAGAGCTGATATATTTAGCAAAAGCAACCCACAGAGGAATAGTAAAGGGGTGAAAACCAGAAATTTTAGAAATGGAGATTTTGGGACTTTGGGAAATTATTTTCACAAAGATTATTTACCAGTTAATACTGATAGTAACCATAAATTTACAGAACTAACATCATAATGCTAAAGTTTTATAAGGAGAAATTACATACTTAGGCAGGAACAAGTTTCACAGGTAGATCATTATAGGGTGAAACAAACTAGATGTATATGAGTTTTATAAATATGTTTTTACTGTGTTAAGATGTAACCATTTGAACAATTCATAGGGATCTTGTTCTCATCTCTTCTGTTGCAGAGAGGATAAATTATTTTAAAAAGAAATGAGAAAATTAACATAACATTGTAAGTCAACTATACTTCAATTAAAAAAAAAAGAAATGAGAGTTCTTTATGCATAGAATGTGGGATGATTTTTTTAAAAAATTTTCCCCTTCAGAACATGGATTCAGTTTGATCAGGGTTTCTCAATCTTGGCACTATTAACATTTTGTGCCAGATAAGTCCCTGTCTGTCTCATGCATTGTAGGATGTTTAGTAGCACCCCTGGCCATTTGCCACTAGATAGATGCCAGTAGCACCCTTCCCCAACCCCACTCCTACTTATGACTACCAAAAATGTCTCCAGACATTGCCGTATGTCTTCTGGGGGCAGATTATCCCTGTTTGAGTATTACTGAGTTGGATAAAAGCCACTGGCATATGTGGATTCCTTAATGATCTAGGTTTCCCTTTATATAACCTATGTACAGCCGTTGAACACAGTTCCCTTCTGCAGATATGCTGCACAGCTTGGACTGTGCTTAGTATATGTTGGAGAACACTGGAATATGATGACATTTTTTAGCTCTATTGGAAATTTTATTGAAGCTAGAAATGAGCTCTTCATTTGTAAGGTGTAGGTCTTTTGCTTTATCTCATCCCCCTCCCACCTCCCAGTTTGCTTGGAAAAGAACCTTATTAGCTATGTGTTATGGGTAAAGTTTTTGTTAGGAGTAGTTGAGAAATTTGATATCTTTAAGGTGATCTGTTTATATCTTGGCATTCAAGAAAAGACAGTCTTTAAAAAAGTAGTTACTGGGGACTATATTCAATATTTTGTAATAACCTGTAAGGGAAAAGAATCTGAAAAAGAATATATATATATATTATACATATGTATATTACATACATATATATTTTATATATATGTGTGTATAACTGAATCACTTTACTGACACAACATTGTAAATCAGTTGTACTTCAATTTAATAAATAAATAAGAAAGACATGGTTCCTGCCCTCTCAAATATTTCAGTCTAGTAGTTAAGGGAAGAATGTTAAATTGAGTATCTTATACGTTAGTTAAATATGAATGTTCCTGTTGTTTCAGAGTATCAGCTGAGGGCCCCAAACTAGGAGTCATAGGAGCTAAGCAACCCTACATTATAAAGTATGTTACGGGGACTTCCCTGGCAGTCCAGTGGTTAAGACTCCATGCTTCCAATGCAGGGGGCGTGGGTTCGATCCCTGGTCAGGGAACTAAGATCTCACATGCCCTATGGCATAGCAATAAATAGATAGATAGATAGTAAGTTACAAGACCATCTCTGCAGGACTTGTAAAGTGGGTAAGTCAGAAGCTACTTAGGCTAGTGTTTGGAAAATTCGCCATTTCTTTGGAAGTTAAACATACCCTTACCCTATGGCCCAGAAATTCCTCTCCTAGTTATTTATCCAAAATAATGAAAACATGTGCACATACAAAGACTTGTGCCCAAATGTTCATAGCAGGTTTATTCATAATAGCCTGAAAAATTGAAAACAACTATCTGTCAACATGTGGATGGATAGTTTATCCATAAATGGAGCACTACTCAGTAATAAAAAATGAACAAACTACTGAAAAATGCAACAAAACATAGATGATTATGTTAAGGCAATGAAGGCAGCCTCAAAAAAAGTTACTTGCTAAAGGGCTTGGTTAAACTACATGTGTCCTTTTTGTTAATCTTTGATTGTTCTTAAAAAAATTTTTTTTAACTAGATGTAAATTCTGCCAGTGAGGAAAATGATGTAGGCAACTTGTTAGGGGAAGGGAAAGGTTGGAAAAAGGGTGGAAGTAATGAGAATTAGTTAATAAAGTTTAAAAGATTGAAACATCTCAAGAATCTCAGGAGAAAATAGAAGTTTGTTTTAAGTTTCTAAGACAAGTCTTATTTGTAGATTTGGAATTTTTCTGCCAAATGACATAGAAGCGAAATTGAAGGTAGCTGACTAATAGTTGGGGGTTGATATGGAGATAATTTTATGTTTAAAATGAGCAGAGGGACATCCCTGGTGGTCCAGTGGTTAAGAGTCCGCCTTCCAATGCATGGGACGTGGGTTCGATCCCTGGTCCGGGAACTAAGATCCCACATGCTGCAGAGCAACTAAGCGTGTGCACTCTAGAGCCTGCGTGCATGACAGCTAGAGAGCCCGTGTGCCGCAGCTACTGAGCCCACACACTCTAGAGCCCGCGTGCCACAACTAGAGAGAAGCCCACGCACCGCAACGAAAGATCCCGCGTGCCGCAACTAAGACCCGATGCAGCCAGATAAATAATTTTTTTTTTTTTAATGAGCAGAAAAGTCACTAGCATCTAGACTGCGATCTTGGAATATCATTCCACACCAAAAGGAATCAGGGCTCCTTAGAGAAATGGCTGATTCTAGGTCTGGGGCAAGAATGTATGAGATGAGCCTGAAACTTACAGCCAGGATTTTATCAAACACAAGGGTTGTGTCAGAAGGACTCAGGAGCTAACTGAGAAGTTTCCAGTAGCCAAAACAGGACACTTTGAGTATCAATAAGGATAACTGCAGTGGATCAAAACATATCAAATATGTTTAAATTGATGTATCATATGATGTGATATAATGATAGTTTAAGAACAAGCTTATTGGACTTCCCTGGTGGCGCAGTGGTTAAGAATCCGCCTGCCAATGCAGGGGACACGGGTTCGAGCCCTGGTCCGGGAGGATCCCACATGCCACAGAGCAACTAAGCCCGTCTGCCACAACTACTGAGCCTGCGTGCCACAGCTACTGAAGCTTGTGCGCCTAGAGCCCGTGCTCTGCAACAAGAGAAGCCACCACAAGAAGTCCGTGCACCATGACGAAGAGTAGCCCCGGCTCACCGCAACTAGAGAAAGCCCGTGTGCAGCAACAAAGACCCAACATAGCCAAAAATAAAATTAATTAATAATTAAAAAAAAAAGAGCAAGCTCATTGGTCACTTTGAGGAAATGCTAGTGAAACAGATCATTATTTTGAAAACTGGTAAATAAAGGGAAAGAAGCAAGATGGAAAGAGTCGAGACTTTTACTGTATGAACTGCACCACTGGGTAACCAAATAGTAGATATGTTTTGTTTTTTTTTAAATCAAGGTGTTTCAGTTAATAAAAGGGAATGATAGATTTAGAATGACTAGTTCTAGGCATTGAGCCTGGATGGAAGGATTCCTGATGGAAGAAAATCCTGCCCTTGTGAGTAGTCTTGGGGGAAAAAAATGTTAAACCTGTATCTAATCATGTCTCTAGATCCAGCTATCAATTTCAGGATATACAGAGGCCAGAGGCATATATTAAATGCCATGTGTATGTAATCAACAATATCCAGACTGTAGAAACTGCAAGAGGTGACCTGGTTCTTCAACAAATAAATTACAAGGGGGGGGTGGGAAAGATGAAGGAAGATCTATAAATTAAAAGAGACCTAAGAAACTTATCAAATAATCATAATATGTGGACCTTATTTGAATCTAAACCAAACAAACTTTAAGAAATATGGTATTTAGTTAAGACATTGAAGCAACCTAAATGTCTATCAACAGAGGAATGGGTAAAGATGTGGTACATATATACAATGGAATATTACTCAGCCATAAAAAAAGAACAAAATAATGCCATTTGCAGCAACATGCATGGACCTAGAGATTATCATACTAAGTGAAGTAAGACAGAAAGACAAATATGTGATATCACTTATTTGTGGAATCTAAAAAATGTTACAAATGAACTTATTTACAAAACAGAAGCAGACTCAGAGACTTCAAGAACAAATTTATGGTTACCAAAGGGGAAAGGTGGGGGTAGGGATAAATTAGGAGTTTGGAATTAACATACACACACACTGCTGTATATAAAACAGATAATCAACAAAGACCTACTGTATAGCACAGGAAACTCTACTCAGTATTCTGTAATAACCTATATGGGGAAAGAATCTGAAAAAAAATTGATATATGAATATAACTGAACCACTGCTGTACACCTGAAACTAACACAGTATTGTAAATTAGCTATGTTCCAATATAAAATAAATTTAAAAAGAAATATGGTGTTTGAGAGAATTTGAGATTTCAGTGTTGACTAGATATTTGATATTAAGAGACTATAAATCTTTTAGGCATATCATGGTACTATGATTTATTTATTTATTTATTTTAAAATTTGGCCATGCAGCTTGCGGGATCTCAGTTCCCCAACCAGGGATCAGACCCGGCCCCAGCAGTGAAAGCATCGCGTCCTAACCACCGGATGACCAAGGAATTCTCTATGATTTTTTTTTTTTTTTTTTTTTGGTACATGATCTTTTCAAGTCCTTATCTTTTAGAGCTACATAATAAAATATTTATAAATATGATATTAGAGATTAGTTTCAAAATAATATGAAGGAGAGAGGGCATAGATGAAACAAGATTGGTTGATAATTTTTGAAGCTGGGTGATGGATACATGTCTACTCTTGTATATAATTTTTTTTTTTTGGCCCCAATCAAGGATCAAACCCAGGCTCCCTGAAGTGGAAGCATGGAGTCCTAACCACTGGACTGTCAGGGAATTCCCTACTCTTGTATATAGTTAAAATTGATATCTCATTTTAAGAATAGCAGAAAAGGAATCACTACAGTCTTGATTCAGAGATTCATAGTTGTAATATGATGAAAGTTTGCCCCTTTACTTGGTTACAGTATATGATTCTCAAATTTACTACCTGTGCAAGTTTTCCTCTTGACGTAGCATGGTGTTCCCTATGTGCTGGCCTTTAATTTCTGAAATTCAGGTTTTTACCTGGCACTTTTTCAGAAGAAATGAAAATGTCCCAAAATTGAGTAAGGATTGAAGCTCAATGTAAGTTTTTTGGTTTTGTTATTTATTTATTTATTTATTTGGCTGCGTCTGGTCTTAGTTGCGGTACGTGGGATCTTTCCTTGTGGCCTACAAGTTTCTCTCTAGTTGTGGTGCGCGGGCTCTAGAGTGTGCAGGCTCAGTAGTTGTGGCGCACGGGCTCTAGAGCATGCAGGCTTAGTAGTTGCAGCTGCGGGCTTAGTTGCCTTGTGGCATGTGGGATCTTAGTACCCTGACCAGGAATTGAACCCGCGTCCCCTACATTGGAAGGCGGATTCTTTTTTTTCTTTTTTATAAATTTATTTGTTTTATTCATTTTATTTTTGGCTGTGTTGGGTCTTCGTTGCTGCGTGCAGGCTTTCTCTAGTTGCTGTGAGCGGGGGCTACTCTTCGTTGTGGTGCGTGGGCTTCTCATTGCGGTGGCTTCTCTTGTTGCGGAGCACAGGCTTTAGGTACGCGGGCTTCAGTAGTTGTGGCACGCGGGCTGAGTAGTTGTGGCTCACGGGTTCTAGAGCGCAGGCTCAGTAGTTGTGGCGCACAGGCCTAGTTGCTCCGCGGCATGTGGGATCTTCCCGGACCAGGGCTCGAACCCATGTCCCCTGCATTGGCAGGCGGATTCTTAACCACTGTGCCACCAGGGAAGCCTGGAAGGTGGATTCTTAACCACTGGACCACCAGGGAAGTCACTGTTTGTTTTTGCATGTGAGATGTATTCCAAGCCTATGAGTACATTTATCCTTTATAGCAAAATAATAGGGAAGAGAGGGGAAAATTCCAGAGTTTTCTTTTTCTTGTGAGAAATTAAGTTGAAGGTTTGGTGTAGAAAGAAGTTAAACATGAGTAGACTGATAGTTTGGGAAGATTTATATACTTTAGTACTACATATTTAGTAATTTCTGTCTTCTTTGATCAAAAATAGTTGAAAGGTGGTTATAGGCCATGGATCACTTGGAATACCGCAGAGAATGATGGTGTTCCTTGAGCATCTTGGTAGAGATATTAAATATAGCATTTCATTATATTAATGAAGAGTCCTTTTTTTAAAAATTAATTAATTTATTTATTTATTTATGGCTGTGTTGGGTCTTCGTTTCTGTGCGAGGGCTTTCTCTAGTTGTGGCAAGCGGGGGCCACTCTTCATCGCGGTGCGCGGGCCTCTCACTATCACGGCCTCTCTTGTTGCGGAGCACAGGCTCCAGATGCGCAGGCTCAGTAATTGTGGCTCACGGGCCTAGTTGCTCCGCGGCATGTGGGATCTTCCCAGACCAGGGCTCGAACCCGTGTCCCCTGCATTGGCAGGCAGTCAACCACTGCGCCACCAGGGAAGCCCGAAGATTCCTTTTTGATAGCTGGAAAACTACTGAAGGGTGCTAAATTTGCATTTTTCATTTTTAAAGTTTACAAGGAATTTAATTCAGGTTGATACCTCTTTTGTGGCATGGCCCATCTTTTCAACAGAGTTAATTTTTTGACCCTGAGCTATAGATGCTGAAATGAAAGGAATGATCACATTCTGAGATAGAAGAGTCTAGATCAGAAATAAGGACTGTTTGGAAAACTTGGTTTCAGTGTCTTTCAGAGGTGTTTTGGTGTGAGTCATAAAATATGCTCAGTCAGCCGATTCATTATTTTCTGAGTTGTCAGACCTTGTTGGTTAACTGTCTTCTCCATTGTAAAAACCTTGAAAAATATTTTCTAAGTGTAATTTTCTTTCCATTTTGAATCTTTTAATTTACATTGGTTGTCTTGGCAGAGCTTGTATCTGAGGAGTTACTTTTCTTTCTCACTTGGTAAAAAGTAGTTAGGACATAAACATTCTTCTTTGCCATTGTTTCACATCTGCCTTTTCCACTCTGTTTCTTAGAATACCTTGTTCATGGTAGGAATAACATAATTTGACTCCCGTCAGATGGAAGAATCTTTTATTATTAATCTTCATTGTTTGACAGGATAAAACATGAACTCAGTCTCTTATGATACTATAAATAGTTGAGGTAAAAGACCAGCCTTTGGATGTGCTATTAAAATATCCATAAGCATGACATTGAAAACCACAATTTGCATTCAGATAGCTCTGCTTATTCCCAAGGAAAGTTTTCTACAGATTGCTCAACGTATGTATGGAGTTTGCTTGCAGCTGGTCACAGCTGAAAGAAGGTCCTTGAAAACCATCTGTAGAGGTTATCCACAGTTTATATTCATTCTGCTGGATGTTTGATAGTATGCATTAATTGTCTGTTGGCTGTGGGCTCTAAGAAAGTTACACAGCAAAGAACAATAGTATAAAATTAAGCAGTTAGAAAAGAGTTGTTTAGAATGTTACCTCTTTCAGTGGAACTAGACTGGAAAATACAAAAGTGTGTTGTGTAGTCTTGACTCAAAGAATGCCTTTGATATGGATTTGGCTTCTTTTTAGTTTGGTTTCTGGCCAGCATTGTCTTTTGTATATGTAAATTAAATACGAAACTAAGAAAATTTAAGTTGACACTTTAGACCTTTTTCTTACTCTGCTCATACCTTCTCTCCTTTGTGGTTTTGGTTTGGGACACAGAAATAATTAAAATAGAATATTAGAGACCAGTTAGAATCAAATGAAGCACTTTACCCGTTAAAACTGTGGGCACTTGACTAGCCAACTTACTGCGGCATTGCTGGAATATTTTAAATTTTCAAGGGGACAACGCCATCTGTTGGGCATCTTGCAAACTAATACTATCAAATTGTAGGGACCTAACTAAACACAAAGGTTAGGTTGGTTGTTTTGTTTTGGTTTTGCTTTAGGGGTGTGGTGAAGAAATTTCTGAGATACTAAGGGCACCGAGAGTCCTTGCCTTAAAAGTTTTGTTTGAACATTGAGCAGTAATGCTACTCCCATTCCAAGACAAAGAAATTGACCTTTAGTCAACTAATACTGGAGAGCAGCATAGTAATAATAACTTTGTTTGCATTGCAAAGATGAATGTAATTTAAGCAGTGTTTAAGCAGTGTTTTCAAATTAAAGGCTGACTCCCAAAATCATGGTGGAATTTAAGGTAGTAGTTGGGTTGGAATTAGATTGTGACAAGTGAGGTTCTCACTTAAGTGCAAAAAGGCTCAGTAATCAAGATAAAATAGTATTTTAATGTATCATTTTTATGCTATTATTTTTATTTTATTTACATTTAAATTTCACCAAACATAGAGCTCAAGTATATCCTGGCCCTTTGTTCAGATTTTTGAAATAAAGATAAATGGACAGACAGCTTTAAGGATGCAATGTATTTAACATTGCACAATATATTACATGATTAGAGAAAATTTAGAGGGTGGTATAACTATATACCTTTATACATTTAGTAGCACAAATATAGGGACAAGCCATGCAATTGAGGAAAAACCCGTTAAGGACTGAACAGAGAGGTCTTGGTTGCTGACAGAATCTCCCCTTGACTTCAGACTTGAGACAAACCAAGGAGTCTATCAGTATACGAAAACCACTGAGTTCAGAACGGTAACAACAGGATAGATATTAAGGAACTGGCCCTTGCCAATTAGGATTGTGGGGGCCAGTCTGAAGCAAGCAGGGTTGGCTGGAGGCTGGAAATGTTGCAGCTCAAGTCCAGAATCAGTAGAACAGCAGTCTAGAGACAGAATGGTTAGCGCTTTCTTCAAAACTTCCCGGTTTTCCAAACAAGTTCCTAGGGTGCTTTCCTCAAACAGCAAATGTATCATTTTTTAAAGCTCAATATTAATGCAAAAAATTTCATAATGAGCAAAATATCAATTTTAAATAAAGCAGGATTTGACCCTCCACTTGCATGATTCGCCTCACCCTAATCCCAGCCCTGGGTATTATAGATTAAATTTTTATAACCCTAATTATTAAATAATTTGCTGTGGACTCCTCCACATTAATTTTTTTTTTTTCAAGAATAAAAGTTATACTTCTGGAACCTTGGAAATGGGGGGAGGTTAGGAGAAATGGTAGAGGGAGCACAAGGGAATAGGTTACCAATAGATTCAGGAATCTGATTCCATATTTTGTATAAAACTATTTCTTCCATTCTGAGGTCAATATCTTATTCAATCTTCTTTTTCTTTTAGCATGGCGGACACCGACCTCTTTATGGAATGTGAGGAGGAGGAGTTGGAGCCATGGCAGAAAATCAGTGATGTCATTGAGGATTCTGTAGTTGAGGATTATAATTCAGTGGATAAAACTACTACAGGTAACAAAAATTCTTTTGCTCTTAGGTCATTGTTATATTGACTGAATTGAATGACATTTTTATTAAGAAAGCGTGAGGTGGAAGAAGACTTCAAGAATCCAGGGTTGCTTCACTGTGGCACTGGTGCTACCTTTTTCCCCCGTGCTCTCGTCTGTAAGTGCTTTGGTTTCCTTGTACATAAAGCTAGAAACACTATATTTAATAAATTGAAAACATTGAGAATTGGATTAACCAATGTTTATCAAACACATAAGCAATCCTCTTACCAAATGATGTATGAACAAGAATGCAAAGGTGTGTGTCAGTGCTCATTTATATACCCAGTCAAAAACAGGTTCCCATAGTCTTGGGGAATTTTTTGTTTGTTTAACTTGAACTTGGTTTCCTTTGTGAGCTGAGCAGAATTTGCTTCGTGTCTGCCTCCATGGACAGTTTACAAACTTAGGCTTGTTAGCTTCTCTTTCAAAAAGGTGATGTTGCAGGGTCAAATTCTAGATTGCCCTGAATTCAGAAACTGAGTGGTAGTTCTTTTCCCCTCTAAATTGTATCTGTTGCTCTTTTTATTTTTTTATCTTTCCTGCCTTGAGAACTGAAGATGGCATTGGTTTGGGCTGAAACAGGACAGTTCAGGGTCTTGTGGACGGCTTACTAATGCATGGTTATGAATACCAGTAGTGGAGATAATAAGCCTTTGAGTTCTAGAGGTTTGCTTGTGCTATATAAGCAAAACAGTAAAATCCGGGTTCAGTGAGCTCGTAATCTAACTTAATTAACTAGGAAATGTGAGACAAAGAAGAAGGCATTGTGTCTAATTTGTGGTGTGAGGGACACATAGGAGAAATCAGATGAACAGTTGGATTTACGAATAAAGCAGGAAAGTTTTTGGGTATAGAGACCCACAGTAAGATGAAAAGGGAAGATTAGAACAGTATCCTTTAGTGTCATCTGTCCCTGTCTCCAAGTGACTGTGCCTCCCCTTCCCCACAGTTTCTGTGAGCCAGCAGCCTGTCTCGGCTCCAGTGCCCATCGTTGCCCATGCTTCTGTTGCTGGGCACCTCTCTACATCCACCACCATTAGTAGCAGCGGGGCACAGAACAGCGACAGTACAAAGAAGACTCTTGTCACACTAATTGCCAACAACAATGGTAAGTGGGATTATTGGGAAATTCTTCCTGGGTTAGAGGGGTGAGAGACTAAAAAAGGTCTTAGGAACAGCTGTACCTGTTCAGTTTTAGGTACTGATGTGGTTCTGCTGGTGTTGGAGTGAGTTTAGTACTGATTCTCTGATATGGAAGTAAGTGGTGCTGTTCCTTCTGAGTTAGTGCTGAATCGATGCTAGTGTTTCAAGTCAGAGGGCAGCTGATTCTTTTTGCTGATAACTTCTAGGAAAGAAAATTTAAACCCCAAATTCCTAACTATTAAAGAGATGTGTGTGGGGGGTTGTTTGATTGTTTATGTTTTTTAATTAGAAGAGCCCCACTAGTCTGCTAAGAATTGTCCGAGGGCAGCCTTGTTCCATATTTTCTTTGGCAGATTCATTTGGTTATTGGTTCCTGGGTATGAAAAATAGGACAGGGTTGTTGTCTACCTGAAGGAATGGTGAAAGAGAAGTGTTTTTTAGTGAGTTTATTGACTAGAGAAGTTATGTAGTATTGGTTTCTGTTTCATTTCTGATGACTGTTTCTACATTCTGAAAGTGAGTTACTGGCAAGTTATGTCTCAAGATTCATGTGTAGAGTAAGCACCTTCATAGAATCATTGCATTGCTATAAAAGACTTATTTTTACTTATTTTATTTCCTTTAGCTTTATTAATACAAGGATAATATGTGCATTGTAGAAAAAGTGGACAGTAAAAAAAAAAAAAGAAAACAATTTTTAACTGTAATCTCACTACCTGGAGATAACTATTTGTAACTTACTCTGTACATATATGTACTATTATGTACATCTATATGCTATGTGCAGTGATTCACTTTTTATAAAAATGGATCCATACAGATTGTACTTGCTTTTTTTCCTTAATATATAGTGAATATCTTCTCATTCTAATAAATCTTTTTGTAACATTTTGATGACTATTTCCCGTTGTTTGGTTAACTGTTATTAGCAATAGGT
This sequence comes from Eubalaena glacialis, assembly GCF_028564815.1. NCBI lineage: Eukaryota > Metazoa > Chordata > Mammalia > Artiodactyla > Balaenidae > Eubalaena > Eubalaena glacialis. The sequence continues at coordinate 85,077,974 of NC_083718.1, forward strand.
TGTAAAGGGGTGTACTATTACTTTAAAGGGCTATTGTGAACATCTCTGTCTCTCTTGTCTCTCTTGTCTTTTCTCACATCCGTAGTTCTGAGAATACATTTCTAAGTGTCAAATTGTTGGATCAAAGGTTATCACAATTTTTAAGGATTTTGATCAATGTTTTTCCTGGATTGGCCATCTAGAAATGTTGTATCCATTTACATTTCCATTAGAAGTGTACCTGGTGTTCTTAGTGTTGGATATAACCATTTACCTCCCTTATTGTTGGACATTTACTACAATCCCATTTTTTTGTGTTTACAAACAGTGCTGCAGTGAACATTCTCAGGCATTGTATCTGTGCCCGCTGTGTAAGCATATCTGTAATATAAAGTGAGATTGCTAGGTCAGGCATTTAAAATTTGTTAGTGTCAAATTGCCATAATAGATTGCTCTACATAAGTGGATACTGAAAAAAATAAAATTTTTAAAATTTATTTATTTATTTGTTTATTTTGGCTGTGCTGGGTCTTTGTTGCAGCTCACGGGCTCTTCGGTGCGGCATGCGGGCTTAGTTGCAGTATGTGGGAAGTTGTGGTGCACGGGCTCCATAGTTGCAATGCGCAGGCTCTAGAGCACGTGGGCTCAGTAGTTGCAGCGCGCAGGCTTAGTTTCAGTATGAGGGATCTTAGTTCCCCGACCAGGGACTGAACCCAGGCCCCCTGCATTGGGAGCTCAGAGTCTTAACCACTGGACTACCAGGGAAGTCCCTGAAAAAATAATTTTTATCACATGGAAAATCCTTAAAATTTTTTTAAACTTATAGTGACCCTCATATATATAAAGATGAGGAACCTCTATCTAGAGATTTTCTCATTTTTACAGATGTAGAAACCAAGGCGTGGAGAGTCTAAATAATATACTTAAGGTCAAATAGTAAGTGACTAAACTGGATTTGAATTATTTAGACTGCAAAACTGTGGCCTTCCCACCGTATTATACTACTTTCCTATGTTTCTCTTAAAATAAGCTGTCAAAGTGTTATTAGCAACCAGTTTAGCTAAATTTTTCTTTGATCCCAGCGTTCCAAGGCCCATGATGAGCATCTCATGACACACTGATGTGACCTACTCTCTTTGAATGGACCCTTGATTCCTGTGGCCTGTGTACAAAAATTTTTTGAAATATGAAAATGGATTTTATTTACTTTAGAAAGCTTTAGTATTCAAATTAAAATGTTAACCTGTATTCATGGTTTAAAAAACAAAGGGTATAGACTGGTAACCACAGTTACGTATGTCTTGTGCGTTCATCCGAAAATTCTTTCATGCTGGGAGTTCCCCGGTGGTCAAGTGGTTAGGACTCCGTGCTTTCACTGCCGAGGGCCCGGGTTCAATCCCTGGTCGGGGAACTAAGATCCTATAGGCCACGCGGCGCGGCCAAAAAAAAAGGGGGGGGCTCAAAACTTCTTTTATGCATAGATAAGCACACAGTTGTGTGACTTTCTAAAATCAGATACTCTTGAAATGCCAGCGTTATTCATTATAGCCCAGAATTGGAAACAACCTAAGATGTTGAATGAATAAGCAAAATGTGGGACTTCCCTGGTGGCGCAGTAGTTAAGAATCTGCCTGCCAGTTCAGGGGACACGGGTTCGATCCCTGGTCCGGGAAGATCCCACATGCCGCGGAGCAACTAAGCCCGTGCACCACAACTACTGAGCCTGCGCTCTAGAGCCCGAGAGCGACAACTACTGAGCCCGAGTGCCAGAACTACTGAAGCCTGCGCGCCCAGAGCCCGTGCTCCGCAACAAGGGAAGCCACCGCAATGAGAAGCCCGTGCACTGCAACGAAGAGTAGCCCCCGCTCGCCACAACTAAAGAAAGCCCGCGCGCAGCAACGAAGACCCAACGCAGCCAAAAATAGATAGATAGATAGATAGATATCAAATAGGCCACATATATGACCCCATTATTATGAAATGCCCATAATAGACAAATCTGTAGAGACAGAAAGTTAGATTGTTGGTTGCCAGGGCTGGGGGGAGGAGAATGGGGAATAACTGCTAATGGGTATAAGGTTTCTTTTTGAGGTGATGAAAATGTTCTGGAATTAAATAGTGGTGATGATTGCACAAATCTTGTGAATATACTAAAAGCCTCTAAATTGTACACTTTAAATGGGTGATAAAATATGTGTGGTATGTGAGTTATATCTCAATAAGGCTTTTTTCTTTTAACAAAGTGTTAGGAATAAAATTTTAGAACATTTTTACTATTATTTTTGCTGTTCTTCAGAATCCACCACTCAGCATTTAGAAATTATTCCTATAGTTCTGACTGATCATATGTTTGCATTGGAAAGGAACATTATGAAGTGAAATGAACCACTGCTTAATTCTGAGCTGTGAATGATATGAATTTAATGTTATAAATTTTTTACTGTAATTATGATTTTCAATTCCTGTTTGGTCCATTTCAACTCCATTTAGCCCTCTTATCTCTGGGGTTTAAGGCTGTGTAAGTGAACTTAAAAGAATGAAGAAAAAAAAATCAAGACCTTCAGATCTGTAAAACAAACGGAACATGTTGTGAGAGAAGCTGCTGAATCTTCTATTATTTAATCAGTTTATGGCTGTGATACCTAGATTATTTGAGAGCAAACTTACAGTTAGGGGATTGGTCAGATAATTCTTTTAAAGGCTTTTTTAAGTCTCAGGGTTCTAACTGCCTCTTTCATTCTCTGGAAAATAGAACTTCGTAAGACCTTTGAATTGTCAGAATTTCTTTTAGGAAAGATTTAATAAGAATGCAGAAATCATTAAAAACAACTCATTTGTTAGAATTGGAATTATTATAATTCATTAGAATTATTAGAATGAATTTATAGAATACATTAAATAAATATTTACTCAGTGTGACTTTAATTTATCCAGTGTGACTTGCCGTATGCTAGTTTTTGCTTTCAGTTGAATTGTAAACCTAGTCTAGGCTTAGAAACCTACTTTTTTATTTGCACTTTATTTTTGGAAAGGTCCTAACAATCCACCAAAATTCAAACATGACCCTGATGTCAGAGAGAATGTTTGCAGAAAATGCTTGTGTTAACATTCTTTATAGTAGTAGAGTATGTGTAGATTTCATGGGAACAAGGCCTGTCTTTTGAGACTTGCTAATGCTGGTTGATTTCACATAAATGCAAAAAATTTTCCATCCTTCCCTTCCTATATTTAGTTGAGATGTTGAGTCAGTGATTATCTTAAGAATTCTTAGGCTTAGATAAATAACAGATAATTTATTTTCTTTTACCCTAGCAGTTAAAATAATGAATAGAAAATACATGTTTTTGCTTAGTCAATATTTTTCAACCAGAAATTGCAAAGGAGTAAAAAAGAGATGGATGGGGAACCTATAGATTAAAAGAGATTGAAGAGGTATGTCATCAGTTATACTTTATGAACCCTTTTGTAACCTAATTCAAACCAAAAAATGTAATTTTCAATTTGAATTCTAACTGGGCATTTGATGTTAAAGAATTATTCATTCATTCATTCATTTATTGCCGCACAGTGCGGCATGTGGGATCTTAGTTCCCCCACCAGGGATGGAACCCGTGCCCCCTGCAGTGGAAGCGCAAAGTCCTAACCACTGCCGAGGAAGTGCCAAGGAAGCTCCCAAGAATTTTTGTATATATTTAACTTTATTGAGGTATAATTGACAAATAAAATTGTAAGATATTTAATGTGTACATTGTGGTGATTTGGTATATGTATGCATTGTGCAAGGATTCCCACTATCTAGTTAATTAACACATCCATCACCTCACATATTTATCCTTTTTTGGGGGTAGGGATAGGGGGTAGTGAGAATATTTAAGTTCTATTCTCTCAGCAAACTTCAATTATATCATACAGTATTATCCACTATAGTTACAGAATTATTATAATATCTTTTAGGAGTGATAATGGTGTTGATATTTCCTCTTTTTTAAAGTCCTTATCTTTTAGAGATATATACTGAAATATTTATAGATGAAATGATATGATCTGAAGCTTGTATCAAAATAATATGGGAGGTGGTAAGAGATTGGGAAGTATAGATGAAACAAGGTTGGCCTTAAGTTGATAATTATTGAAGCTGGTATAGGTACATAGAGATTTATTATAGTGTTCTATTTTTATATATATTTGAACATCTCCATAATAAAATATTTAAGTTAAAAATATATATATAGGGCTCCCCTGGTGACTCAGTGGTTGAGAATCTGCCTGCCAATGCAGGGGACACGGGTTCGAGCCCTGGTCTGGGAAGATCCCACATGCCGCGGAGCAACTAGGCCCGTGAGCCACAATTACTGAGCCTGCGCGTCTGGAGCCTGTGCTCCGCAACAAGAGAGGCTGCGATAGTGAGAGGCCCGCGCACCGCGATGAAGAGTGGCCCCCGCTTGCCACAACTAGAGAAAGCCCTTGCACAGAAACGAAGACCCAACACAGCCATAAATAAATTAATTAATTTAAAAAAATATATATATATAGAGAGAGAGAGAGTCAATAAATTGCCAGTATAATTAGCATAGGTAGAATTTGGAATTTTTTATCTGTCAACATCTATAACTACTAGTCTGCTGGCACAGTAACTATGAGGGTCTAGTCCACTGATGGACTCTCAGTTTCTGGGAGAACATGGGACAATCCAAGGTTGGCCCATTAATAACCACCTGTATACCCACTTTGGTTGTCTAGCTCTGTAGCTAACTGTAGTGACACCATTTGTCAAGTGGAACTTAAAGCTTCAGAGGAGTCCATCCCATTCTGGTGATTTGAGGTAAAAAGTTGCAGAATTTTGCTTGAATCTTTGATTTAGGTATTGGGTTGGCCAAAAAGTTCCTTTGGTTTTAAAATAAAAATAGAAGACACATTTTTCATTTTCACCAAGAACTTTATTGAACAACATATTCACCGTTTTGTTCCACTACCTTCTGCCATTTTTCAGGCAACTTCATAATTCCATCTTCCCAAAACTTTTTTATCTTTTTGAGCAAAGAACTGTTCCAGATGCCTTTTACAGTCTTCCAGGGAATTGAAATTTTTTCCATTAAGAGAATTTTGTAAAGACTGAAATAAATGGAAATCCGAAGGTGCAATGTCTGGTGAATGCAGTGGATGAATCACAACTCCCCAGCCAAGCTGTAACAGTTTTTGCCTGGTCATCAAAGAAACGTGTGGTCTTGTATTATCCTAATGGAAGATTATGCATTTTCTGTTGACTAATTCTGGACACTTTTTGTCGAGTGCTGCTTTCATTTGGTCTAATTGGGAGCAGTTCTTGTTGGAATTAATTGTTTGGATTTCCAGAAGGAGCTCATAACAGAGGACTCCCTTCCAATCCCACCATATACACAACATCACCTTCTTGAGATGAAGACCGGCCTTTGCTGTGGTTGGTGCTGGTTCATTTTGCTTGCCCCACGATCTCTTCCATTCCACATTATTGTACAATATCCACTTTTCATCGCCCATCACAATTTTTCTGTTTTAAAAACGGAATATTTTTGTTGCATTTAAGTAGAGAATCACATGCAGAAATAAGGTCAAGAATGTTTTTTTTGCCTAACTTATGTGGAACCCAAACATCAAAGCGATTAACATAACCAAGCTGGTGCAAGTGATTTTCAGCGCTTGATTTAGATATTTTGAGTATGTCGGCTATCTCCTGCATGGTATAACATTGATTGTTCTCAGTTAATGTCTGGATTTGATCGCCGTCAACTTCGACTGGGCTACCCAGCCGTGAGCATTGTCCAGCGAGAAATCTCCAGCACGAAACTTTGCGAACCACTTTTGACACGTTTGATCAGTCAAGGCACCTTCTCCATACACTGCACAAATCTTTTTTTGCATATCAGCGTTTTTACCTTTCTTGAAATAATAAAGCATAATATTGCCAAAAATGTAAATTTTTTTCTTCCATCTTCAGTATTAAAATGACTACACAAAAAGTCAACAATCTTGATAAGTTTTTTTTAAATGCACGCTGATGTGACAGCTGTCACAATACAATCTAACAAAATTGTTTTGAATGAAGTTAAAGACAACTAAGTGCTACTAGAGCCATCTTACAGAAAAAAAGAACGTGCTTTTTGGCAAACCCAATATTTTAGCTCTCTGAAAGAGAATTTCTGTTTTGGAGTATTCTTTGTAAATCAGGAAACTTAGTATAAATGATTTTTTAGCCAATTGTAGCAAATACAGGACTTAAAAACATTACAGAATTACTTGTAACACACATGAAAAAGAATTTAAAATAGTTCAAAAAAATTAGCCAGTTTTTTAGTATTTATGATATTTGTTACTATTTATTAATGAATGAATCTTCTTAAGTCATATCAGTTTTACTTGGTGTTGATTAGTTTTGGCCAGGTCTTTTCTTTATCAGTTCTGATGACATAAAGAAGGTAGCCTGTCAGTCTCTGTGTTCCCATACCTATAAAAGACAATGGATGTTTAGAGAATCTGTTGCATTTCTGAGATTTGACGTGCTAGGAAGAGATCCCATTTTTTAGATTCTGTGTACTTGCAGAATTGATGTTTGTAGATGAATATTCCTCTTTTTAAAAGATAAGGTGGATTAGCTAACAACAAATTACATTCTGATAAAATAGGCTTTTACCTAGTTAAAATGTGGGGAAGGAACTTACATGTTACTTTGTTTTGCTGATTTGGTATGGGGACATTATTTGTGGTCACTTAAATCATCAGAGTCAAAGTGATAGCCATGTAGAAGTCTTACTGTGTGTGTTAAGACATCCCTAGTTAAGATATATGGGGGAGATTTTAGTGAACTTTCCCTTCCTGTGTATTTTTCTGTTAGTTGTAGCTTTGGGTGAAGCTTAAATATTTGGTAAGTTTGGTGACATTAAACCTGAGGTGAGTGACAGTCTTGGATATCTTGATATATGGGGACACCATTTCTTATCTAAGACCATTGCGTTGCTTATAATGGTGGGTTTGTTTTCTCTTACATTGTTTTTTTTTTTCCTCTTCCCTTTAGCTGGCAATTCTTTGGTCCAACAAGGTGGACAGCCGCTCATCCTAACCCAGAATCCAACCCCAGGTCTGGGTACAATGGTTACTCAACCAGTATTGAGGCCTGTCCAGGTCATGCAGAATGCCAATCATGTGACTAGTTCCCCTGTGGCCTCACAACCAATATTCATCACTACACAGGTAAGTAGGACTCTGAATTCTACTGAATTCAGACATGGTAGAGGAGAGAAAGACTATGGGAACCTTTGAAGGCTCTGACTTAAGAGTCTTTAGCATCATTAGAAATGGTTCTAAGTCCTGTCTTTTGATTTGGCTTTCTCATTTGCTAGTTTTTAATTTGATGCTGACTTTAGTAGAAAGCCCAGCATAGCGTACAGCTGGATAATCGCCTCTTTATACCCCTGGAGGGCTATTAAGTAATTTGATTGAGGTCTAGGCAGGAAAGAGTGGGAAGCTTGCATTAGGAAGCCTTAACACTTGGTCCTCAAGGGTTCTCACCCTTTGCTTGGGCTATTTTTCTTAAAATGGGGTGAGTTAGTTGACTTATGGAGATATACATGCAAGATTGGTGAAGTGCAGGGAGATCTTTGGAAGAGAAGGAAGATGACTTATTTGATATAAATGTGAATTGGAGTTGAAAGCCTAATGCTGGTGTGGAATGTAAAGGCAAATGCTTTTTTCTGCCTTGTCTAACAAATTTCCCAGAGGTATATGGCCTTTGAAGTGGACTTTGGGAACAGTTTCTTACAATTGTTTGTATGTTGAATCACTCCAGTGAATACTGTTAGTGTCATTTTTTTGCATTCTATGCCTTTAGCAATTGAGGGGCCAGTTTGTGGATGAGTTTTTTTAAGCTGAGGTTCTCTTAAGACAAGAAGTAGGTTTTCATTTTTGTTCATATGTACCAAAGCTCATTCTCCGGTTTTAATATTTGCCACTCAAAAGTTTGCCAGAAGTCCAAAATTTCTCCATCTCAGTCATTTAAAAGTTCTAGTTCTAGAGAGAGAATCATTAGGTAAGGGTGTGGGCATTTTTTTGGATATAGGTCTTAATGCAGTCTCTGCTAGTGTTAGCTGATCTCCATGTTAAAGATCATTTTGCTTTTTAATGCAGGGATTTCCTGTAAGAAATGTCCGGCCTGTACAAAATGCAATGAATCAGGTTGGGATTGTGCTGAACGTACAGCAAGGCCAAACAGTTAGACCAATTACACTAGTCCCAGGTAAGGAAAAATGTCTACCCATTTGGAATAAACCAGCATCCAGAAGACTTGTTTTTGTTGTCTCAAAATACTCAAGGTCATTTAAAAAGTGTATTTAAGGGAAATCTAAAACTACAAAAATCATATTGATTTAAGCCCCATTTTTAAAAAAACTCTCTAACCTTTGGCCAGGGTGGTGGTTTTATTTTTCTTTTTAACTTTTTACCACCCTTCACAAGGCAGTAAAACAGGGTTTATATAGTTATTTTTCTGTTTCTGCTGTTTTATTCAGCTATTAAGTTTGTTATCCTGAAGAACTATTATTAATGCAAACTCCCAAATTCTGTATTCCTTATAAGTCTGCTCACTTACATGGTGGGATTATAAACTTATTTTGCTTTACTTTTATAGCATAGATTTGGAATATAAATTAAACAAATGGCATATCCTTTGAAGATAAATATTGCCAATGACTAGTTGTTTTTTTTTTAAGAAACCAAATTGAAAGATAATTTTTTAAAATCTTGTAATTTTCCCCCAGTTCTATATTTAGTGTCTATAAGCTTACTACAATTCAGGCCAAAAAAGAGTATCTTAATTTAGTTGTAGTAAAGGTATCTCTGTAGCTTGTCTTCCTAAGTTTTTGTTGTTGTTCTCAGAGCCCATAGGGGTTTTTGGCCTTCAGTCTCATGAGCTTATCCTATCTAGTTCTGATATTTCTTAAATGTTTGTCAGTGAAATTGTCTGTAGTTGAGCCAGGAGGCTCACCTTTGGGACATCCTAGTAGAATGGCATAGTCTGTCTTCTATTTGAGTTTGTATAAGAGAATGAAAGACTCCTTTAGTATTCTGAGAAAGATCACTTTTTTCAGAACCAGCTCTGCCCTTTGGCCTGTATATACCCATACTGCTTCCCACTCTATACCTATTATTCTCTTCCAATAACAAAGGTCAAGCTACTCATGATTGTATTCTTGGAATAGAAAAGGCAGTGTGGTAAGGTGTTTTGGGAGGAGTTGATGGGACTCTTCTTTCACTTTAATGTTTTCAGGGCTGATTACTGAGGCTAACTTGTTTTATCAGTTTGTGATACCTGTTGTCTTAGACATTAGAATCTATGCTACCCTTGGGAACCTGACAGTCACCAATCAGTTTGGGGAGATAATCTTTTCCTATTCCAGTATTTCCAGTAAAGACAGGGGGAATGTATTATAGGTGAGCTCGTTGACCAAGATTTGGTATTTTTGTCTCTCTTTTGAAGCCCCAGGTACCCAGTTTGTTAAGCCGACAGTTGGAGTCCCTCAAGTGTTCTCTCAGATGACCCCTGTGAGGCCAGGCTCCACGATGCCTGTGCGGCCCACCACCAACACCTTCACCACCGTCATCCCAGCCACTCTCACCATTCGAAGCACCGTCCCACAGTCCCAGTCCCAGCAAACCAAGTCCACTCCCAGCACTTCCACCACTCCCACAGCCACACAGCCGACCTCATTGGGGCACCTTGCTGTTCAGCCTCCAGGCCAATCCAACCAGAATCCCAAACTAGGTGAGGCTTGGAAAGAGGAGATGGCAGAGCTGGGATGGGTGGTGGGTGGAGAACAGATGATTATCACTTGGCCAACAAAGCTCCCTCCTTCCCCTCTCCACCTGCAGTGAGCATTGCCAGCTTTGTCACTGTGAAGCGACCTGGGGTTACAGGTGAAAATAGCAATGAAGTGGCCAAACTGGTGAATACCCTTAACACCATCCCTTCCCTGGGCCAGAGTCCTGGGCCAATGGTGGTATCCAACAACAGCTCTGCACATGGCTCTCAGAGAACCAGCGGGCCTGAGTCTTCAATGAAAGGTACGATAACCAGAAAGACTCTGGGCAGCCAATCATTCAAAAACATTAATAAAGTATTTGTTGTATCAGAACTCTATACTATGAAATAGAGAAATAAAATAAGGTATAGTTGCTATAGTCTGTTCTCACAGAAACTTTAGTGTAGTAAAGAGGATTGCCACTTGTGAAAAGTGTAACTGAATCAGCCAGAAGGAATTTTGTGTTAATTGTTCTTTGGAGATTAGTAAAATGGATTGGTTGATCAGAGATCAGTGGGATAATCAAAAGATAGTTCATGGAGGAGGTGGATTTCTGAACAAGATTTTATTTTATTTTATTTTTTTTTAATTTATTTAATTTATGTATTTTTGGCCGCATTGGGTCTTCATTGCTGCGCACGGGCTTTCACTAGCTGCGGCGAGCGGGGACTACTCTTTATTGCGGTGCACAGGCTTCTCATTGCAGTGGTTTCTCTTGTTGCGGAGCACGGGCTCTAGGCACACGGGCTTCAGTAGTTGCGGCACGTGGGCTTAGTTGCTCCACGGCATGTGGGATATTCCCAGACCAGGGATCGAACCCGTGTCCCCTGCATTGTCAGGCAGATTCTTAACCACTGCGCCACCAAGGAAGTCCCTGAACAAACTTTTAAAGTTGAGATTTGGTAGAGAGGTTTTCAGATGTAGAAGGATATGAGCATAAGGATTTTCAACGGTCTGGAGCAGGGCTTGACAAACTTTTTCTGTAAAGGACCAGATAGTAAATATTTTAGGTTTTATGTACAATATAGTCTCTGTCACAACTACTTAACTCTGCCATTGTGGTACAGAAGCAGCCACAGACAATATGTAAATAATTGAGCTTGACTCTACTCCACTAAAACTATTTATGGATTCTGAATTTTGAATTTAATTTTCATGTGTCAGAAGATCATTTCTTTTGCTTTTATTTCAACCCTTTAAAAATGTGAAAACCTTTAACAAATGGTGTTGAGAAAACTGGATACCCCCATGCAAAAAAAATGAAGTTGAACCCTTTACCATACACCATATTACAAAAACTAACTCAGTGAATTAAAGACCTAAACAAAAGAACTAAAACCATAAAACTCTTAGAAGAAAGCATAGGGGAAAAGCTTTATGACAGTGGGTTTGGCAATGCTTTCTTGCATATGATACCAAAAGCATAAGCAACAAAAGAAAAAATAGATAAACGGGACTACATCAAAATTTAAAACTTTAGGGCATCAAAGGATTAGCGTTAGGGAGAGTGAAAAGGCGACCCACTAAATGGGAGAAAATATCTTTAAATCATATATCTGATAAGGGCTTAATATCCAGAATATATAAAGAACTTCTGCAGCTCAACCAACAACAAAAGAACAAACAGTCCAATTAAAAAATGGGCCAAGGAGCTGAATAGAGATTTCTCAAGATACACAGATGGCCATTAAGCACCCGAAAAGATGCTAAACATCACTCACTAATCATTATGGAAATGCACATCAAAATTACAATAAGGTACCGCTTCACACCCATTAGGATAGCTCTTATCCAAAAAACCGAAAATAGTAAGTGTTGGTGAGGTTGCAGAGAAATTGGAACCCTCGTACGTTGCTGGTGGGGATGTAAAATGGGGTGATGGTCCCTCAAAAAATGAGACATGAAATTACCATATGTTCCAGCATTCCACTTTGGAGTATATACCCAGAAGAATTGAAAACAGGGACCCAAACAGATATTTGTACCCCCATGTTCACAGCAACATTTTTCACAATGGCCTAAAGGTGGAAGCATCCCAGATGTCCATCAGCTGATGAATGGATAAACAAAATATGGTATATACATACAGTGGTATATTGTTCAGCCTTAAAAAGGAAAAAAATTCTGACACATGCTACAACACTGATTAACCTTGAGGACATTATGCTAAATGAAATAAGCCAGACACAAGAGGACAAATACTGTATGAGTCCACTTATATGAGGTACCTAGAGTAGTCAGACTCACAGAGACAAGAGAGAATGGCGGTTGCTAGGGTCTAGGAGGAGGGGGCAGTGGGGAATTATTTAATGGTGTAGAGTTTCAAGTTTTGCAAGATGAAAAGAGTTTTGGAGATCGCACAAAAATGTGAATGTTCTTAACTGAGCTGAACACTTAAAAATGGTTGAGGAAACTTTATGCTAAGTATCTATTACCACAATTAAAGAAAAATCTTATATAACCACCACAACAACAAAAACTGTAAAAGCCGTTCTTAGTTAATGAGCCAAACAGAAACTGGCAGCTGGCTGGATTTGGTCTACTAGCTGTGATTTGCTGTCCCCTGGCCTAGGTTAGAAGGATGGTAGAAGGAATATGCCTCATAGCAATTTCTCATGCTTGCTTACCAACCTTAATATACCCCTCAGGAAGTGTTTAACCTTTTTCCAAAAGGCCAGTAGTCTTTTTCCAGTATCATCTTATTAATCTTACTGATGTTCTCACTTGCAGTGACCTCTTCCATCCCAGTGTTTGACCTCCAGGATGGTGGACGGAAGATATGTCCACGGTGTAATGCTCAATTCCGTGTTACTGAAGCTTTGAGAGGTCACATGTGTGTAAGTGATATCACCTGTGATGGAGATTCAGCTTAAATGGCTACCACTCACTGTATACCTCCTGTAGTGTAGTGTTGGGAGCTTGTGAAGCAAGGGCTCTGAAATGACTTGGAAGCTTTTTAAAGGGTTACTCTCTTTTGGCCTGTTTTAGAATGAGCTCAGAAATGTGATAGGATATATTTAAAGACCCTCAAATAGATCAGAACATATGTGACCTTAATTCTGTAGTTCGTAGATTTTGAACTGCACAGGAGGACAGGCCAAGTTGGCCTCAGTCCATTTTCTATTTATTGTGTCATTGGATGAACCAGGAGCTATTAACCAATTTCTAATTCTAGTCTTTTCATTTTTGGTATTAGTCCAGATGCAAAAGTTGGGACTTCTTCCTACCAGGGAGCTCAGAGCCAGGTTATGCTAGTGAGTGGTTAAAGGATCTAAGACAGGAAGAAGTACAAAGTGTGGTGTTTGGAGTGGCATATGGCTGTAAATACACACACACACACACACACACACACACACACACACACGAAAAAGAGTGAAACCTGGAAGCATTTTAGAAAACTGCAGGGTGAAAGCTGGATGAGAATACCTAGAACCAAACAGTTACCAAGGAATGTTAGTGAAGTTGAGGAGTTAGCACATCTCAGCCCCCAGGAGAACCAGGATGATCAGATGTCTTCTTTCTTTATAGTACTGTTGCCCAGAAATGGTTGAATACCAGAAGAAAGGAAAGTCTCTGGATTCAGAACCCAGTGTCCCATCAGCAGCAAAGCCCCCATCCCCTGAGAAAACAACTCCTGTTGCTTCCACTCCCTCTTCTACACCTATTCCTGCTCTGTCACCACCTACCAAAGTACCAGAGCCAAATGAGAATGTGGGTGATGCCGTCCAGACCAAGCTCATTATGCTAGTAGATGACTTCTACTATGGACGGGATGGTGGCAAAGTAGCCCAGCTCACAAACTTCCCTAAGGTCGCCACATCTTTCCGATGCCCACATTGTACCAAAAGGCTAAAAAACAACATTCGGTGAGTGTTGAAGAGCCTTGGAGCTCACCTTGGACAAGTGAAGTCTGAAAGCTTCTTACATGTTTAAGTCTTTCTGTTTGGAGAATGGCCCTAATTATTATCCTTTCTTGCTAAGGATTATCATTAAATCAATAACTAGTACTATAGAAAGAGATACTGTGGTAATAAATAAAAGATAACTTTGGGTAGAGTGAGACCAGTGCATCTCCTTCCCCAGAAAAGTTTCAAGAACTATCTTAATTTCTGGGCTCAGAAGATGTCCCAAAAAGAGGAAGTTGGGTGGGAGGGTGGAGGGGGAAACATGTAATGTCTGTTCTGTGATTCCGCTGGTACATTTCTCCAAGGCTTCTGATCTTTTATGTTGTCTGTACTTTTCCTTTGTGCCGTGCTACAGATTTATGAACCATATGAAACATCACGTAGAACTTGATCAGCAGAACGGTGAGGTGGATGGTCATACTATCTGCCAGCACTGTTATCGTCAGTTTTCCACTCCCTTCCAGCTCCAGTGCCACTTGGAAAATGTTCATAGTCCCTATGAATCAACTAGTAAGTTTGGAAATTCTTAAACTCCAGGGGTATACTTCACTTTTCATTCAATGAATGGCACTGGGGGGAGCCCATTATGTTTATTTATATGTGGGTAACAGTGTCGAGGAAGTTCTTTGCATATTCGTAGTCAGTTTCTTACTTCACTTACCCTATTATCTTACAAGCCTGACTTCTATTCTGTTCAAGCATGAGTCGAGTTCAGTGCTTGATTCTAAATTAAGGGGCTTTGGTTCAGGACCCACTGTAGAGAGGTATATGTAAAGAGTTTATTACCTAGATCTTTTTATAGAAGAAGCAGGCATCTGTATTTGGGTCTCCATTTTAGTACCCTCATAGGTTTTATGAAGGATAAAAGATAATGTTACAGAGTACTTTACCATTAAGACAGTGCTTTCATGAAATATAAGATGAGTTGGAGTGTTAGCTACACTGTACATCTTACAGATGAGAAACACAGGCTGAATACAAGCCCAGAAACATTTAGTCATTTGCTTAAGAGCATACTCTAATAAAGTGAAATTGTGAGGATTTGAGTCCAGTCTTCTAGAATATTTCCTTTGTCCTTTAAGGGATTTCTAGTTTTGTTGAAGAGACAAAAATTATTTAACTATAGGAAAATGTGAGAACAAGACAATATATTTGCTGTAATCATATGCATTGTATGATACCAGTGATAGATGAAATCGTTCAGAGAAGGGAAAAGATCCTTTTGGATTTCACAGAAAGTAATGCGTAAACTTTTAGGGTCTTTAAATACAAGAAGGATTTAGATGGATGGAAAGTAGTAAGAAAAGATGTTAGGTGATGGGAAACAGCATGAGGAAACACATAAAGACAGAAATTTTTGCTGCAAATTAAAAATCTTGACTAAAGATGGATTAAAGGTTAAGGACATCTATTATTATATCATTTAACTGAAAAGACTCAAGGTGGAGAAAGCTTCAAGCCCAGAACGCGAGTCTTGTACTTTTCAACAGTTCTCTTGTCTCTGGCTCATAGCAGGATGGCTGTGTTAGTCTCAGGAATACAGTCGGATGTAAAATTGTGCAGATGAAGAAGAGACCATATCTTCCTGTGTCTTTTCTAAGTCTGTTTCTTACAAGACAGAATTGTTTTCCCTTTCTATCTCCTTAGCCTTGGTCGTATTGTCAGGGGAAATGGGAGTGCCATGAGTGGCTCAGACTAGTGCTGGTTCACAGAAATATAATGAGTTACATATGTAATTTTAAATTTTTAGTAGTCATTTGAAATAAAAATTTTTTAAAGGTGAAATTAATTTTAATAGTGTATTTTATTTAACTCAAAATAGCCAAAATAAAATCATCTCAGCATGTAATCAGAATTTTAAAATTAATGAAATATTTACCATTCTTTTTTTTTTCTTTTCTTTTTAAATCTGGTGTGTATATTACACCACAGCAAATCTCAGTTTGGGCTCACCACATTTCATGTCTTCACTGGCCACATGTTACTGGTGGTTACCATATTAGACCGTGGAACTTCGGGCTAATCATTTGTGAGTAGAGTAGATACTGGAATCAAACATCATAACACTACAGTGTAGTGGCAGAGTAGCCAACTTGGTCTAGGTTAGGACCCAAAATTCTTCACTGTCAGTCATGGGAAGCCCAAATAACTCATCTGAATCTCCCAGTGAAAACATCTACTTTTATACAGAATCTGGTGGGGTGTGTTTTTGTTATTCCACTTATATATGTACTGTACCTAAAAAAAATAGTTTTTCCTAATGGGAAACAGTGCAGCACCTCATCAATCTTTTTCTCTTGGCTTACCACTCTTTTATCCTTGACTATATATTTTTGAGTATCTTATGACTTAAAATTTACACTGATGAAAAACCTGAGAAATTGTTGATCCAAACAGGTAAATACCATTTCTGTACTTTAGTATATATCAATCTTATTCTTGGATTCTTTTATAATTCCCCCCCTTTTTTTTTTTTTTATAACTCCCTTTTTTTGCATCCATGGCAGATCCTTCGTGAAAGTAGCTTATTTTTTTGTGTTAATATTTTGAGACCAGTTGTTTTCTTTTTAGTTTTGAAAATTTTTTTCCTTTTATTTTCTGAAGTGTTTTTAAACTAAATTATAGACATAATGATATTTCACTCCTAAATACTTCATTATGTATCTCTGAAAAGTAAGGACATTTTAAAATACATAGCCATAGTATGTTTGTCAAGACATAACAGAACTCATCATAAATGTTTAATATCATATATCTTCATTTTCAAGTTTCCTGAATTGTCTCCAAAACATCAATGGATTATTATATTTAATTATGGTAACAGTATAATTTTTAATAGCATTATGTTTTTCTTCACACTTGTTTAAGGACAATAAGGAAGAGGTAGGGTTGAGGGAAGGATGCTTCAGGGTGATTAATCGTGTTCAGATGTCGGGAGGGTCCTATGTGGAAAAAGACTGAAGAAAGGGAGAACCACTTGCTTGATAAAGTCATGGGATACGTGGAATGATGAGATCGGATGAGCCTTAGAAAGGCATAAGGAATCTGTCCTTCCAAATTTGGAAAACAGGAAGCAGAAGCTGTAGTAGTTCATGCCTGTTTTCTCAAAGCAGGAGACTGTGGTAGGTGTTAGGGAGATGAGAGTGATAGTGCTGGGAGGGACAGTGTTAGGATAGCCACTTTGGAAAATCAGTTAATTCTTCCTCTTAAATCTTTTTTTGACATCAACTCCAATAGGTGTGAAAGGTTACTAGAGATCTCTTAAATCCACTGATGCCTTTGGTTCCTTTCTCACTGATTTTCTTTGTGTGAGATAATACATATAAATCTTAGCATGGTGTTTATGCATTAAAAATTGCTTAATAAATGTTATAATTGATGTGTGACACCTATAAGAATAGAGCGGATGTGTGGGTTGTAGGAAAAGCCTTTGAGGGTAAATGAGATCGCCCAGGGAAAACATAGAGAATAAGAAAAGGCTGGACAGAAGGTTGGGAAACGCCAATGCTTAAAAGTGTTCTAGAAAAGAAAAAAAGATTAACAAATTGAATTGAGAGGTAAGGGGGAAGAAAACAGGAGAAAATATTGTCATGCCACTAGTTACTGTTTCCCAAACATGCCATGCAGTACCATGCCTTTGCTCATGTTCTTCTCTTGTCTCCTCTGTCTGGCAAACCACTCTTCTTTCAAGGTTCAGCTCATATATCAGCTTTTCCTCATTCTAGGCAGAATTTTTTATTTCTTTATCTTGTTCTTGTACCTAATGTACCTCTAGGAAGTGGTCCTAAATGGGTTGCAGACACCTTTGAGAATAAACACAAAACTTCCCAGAAAAATACACATTTTACTCTTTTGCAGATAATTTCAGGGGATACCTGGGTTCCCTGAGACCTCTTCCCTGGACCCAAGATTCAGACCCCTGGTTTTTGTTTTTTATTTCAGCTTCACTCATTTGGGGGTGCGGGGCAGGGGTTGGACATTGTCCAATAAATTAAGCGCTTAGAGCTTCAAATTTACAATTTTCTTGTTTGCAAAAACTTGAAAATAATTCCAGTAATGGTAAGAAAAATACAAATAACTATATTTTGCCTGTATAATTCAAAATATGTAGCAATTAAAATTTTTGCCAAAAATTTAGAACTGCAGCCTTATAAAAGCTTGATAAAATGGCTAATTTTAAAGTTTAATTATCTCAAATTAGTTAATACTGAAATAACACAATAACTCATAAGAAGGAAAGAAGTTCTGTTCATATCGTCAGTCTTTTGAGGACAAATCCTTATTTGTCCTCATTTAGTAAACGTTCAATAAATGTTGAATTATTCATAGGAGATAATCATTGTCTATCCTTGAGCAGAGGGATGAAGTAATGTAGTATTTTAAAAGAATTCGTTTGGCAATGGTATATAAAGAATAGATACTGTATTTATTGGAGATATAGGAGGTATTAGAAGCCAGCTAATTAGCAGTAGGAAATCATATGGGCTTCTACCAAGTTTCTGCCTGTGAGAATGCAGAAGTGACAATTCCTTGATGCATTTTGAAATAATGATGACAGAACACGGGTTTGGAGTCAGATAATGCCTAAGTTTTGAGCTCAGGAGGAGGTGGGATGTGAGAAGGGAAATGATGGGAAGCAGGAGGATGCTGAATTAAGTTAGAGTAGATGGTAGAATATTATGTTTCGTAGAGAGTTCAAAATCTAGAATGGAACTTTGGTAAAGAAGTCTGAGCTAGAGACAGAAGGATAGTTTTAATCAGCAGCACAAATGTTGAGACAGAACCATTTTAAAGAAAGACTAGAAGAGACTTCATAGTTCACTGACTATTGAAAATGAAGATATAGGAGTCAGAGAAAATAAAGATTATGAGTCAGCAGGACTTTGGTCTTATTTTCAGGTGGATTTATTGATTATTTTTCTTCTTACAGCCAAGTGCAAGATCTGTGAGTGGGCGTTTGAGAGTGAGCCACTGTTTCTCCAGCATATGAAGGATACTCATAAGCCTGGAGAGATGCCTTATGTTTGCCAGGTATTGCCTTTTTCTCCAGGGAGCTTTAGCCATTTTGCTCTCAGGCTAAATACAAAGAATCCACTAATGAACATTGCCTAGTACCTACTGCACACACTCAGTTTTAGGAACACTGAGGAAATATAGAAGAAATTGTGAACACGGGTTCTATTTTCAGGGTTTCCCATGCAGGAGAAAAACATAAAGGAATATCTGCATGTACCCAGCCGAGGAACCCAGTCTGGGAACATATACCTGTACTAAGGGAGTGTCTGTCTCCTGAATGTGCCCTTTGGAGATAGAAAAAAAACTCTACTCCTCTTTGTCAGAATATGGACTTTTCTCAGACTTTCCTGTCTTTCCCATTTTTATCTTATTTCACGGCTGAATTTATCACCAACATAGCCCTGCAATAAACGTCAGAAAAATAATTTGATTTCTATACATTTAGGAAAATTTTTTTTTCGTATCTTAACATTTTTGTTGCTACCTCTTTTTTAAGGCCTCAGTTGTTCACTTCACTCTTAGCTTATTTTCCTTCTTGTGTGACTCAGGTGTGTCAGTATCGCTCCTCACTCTACTCTGAGGTAGATGTCCATTTTCGGATGATCCATGAGGATACTCGGCACCTGCTCTGCCCTTATTGCCTGAAGGTCTTCAAAAATGGCAATGCATTCCAACAGCATTACATGAGGCACCAGGTACCAGGCACCAAGCAATTTACTGTTCTTATTTTTTAATTATGGATACAGCGGCCAGGACTGAGCTAAGCAAATAATTTTGGTAGAGAAGATAATATACATGTGTTTGAAAAATTTATTGAATTCCAATGATGTGTGCCAGGCACTGGGCTAGATGCTAGAGATTTAGTGGTTAAACAGGACAATTAAACAGTACAATAAAGCAAGAAGAATGTTGTGTTAGGGGAAATACAAGATGTAAAAAAGAATGTACCTATTCTGGGAGCCTAGTAAGGCTTCTAGGAAAAGGGGTGTTCAAGACCTGAAGGATGAGTAAGGATGAGCCAGATGAAGTGGGATAGAAGGACAGAATGCTCTCAAAGACAGGGAAATTCAAGGAGTTGAAGTTCAGTGTGGTTGGCATGTGTAGGGTACAGGGGGAGGTTGGAAGTTAGGGAACAGATCATGGAGAATCTTGTAAGCCATAAAAAATGAATTTCAACTTATAATAAGTTGTTGGGAAGCCATTGAAGAGATTTTTAGTCCTGGAGTGATGTGTTCAAATTTGCTTTTAGTTATGATTGCACTGGCTGCTCTAAGGAGAATGAATTGAAGGAGGTTGAGACTAGAGTTAGGGAGACAAGCCAGAGGCTTTTTCAGTAGTTTAGATAAGAGATGATAGTGGCTATTGGCTTTTGAAATGAGGACAAAGAGGATAGATTTGAGAGATATTGAGACGATAAGTGATATCTATGATTTAGAAATGGATTTAGGTGAAGGTAGTGAGAGTAGTTAAGAATAGTGCCCAGGATTCTCTCTTCAGTAATTGGATGAATGGTGGGACTGTTTATTGAGATAGGAACACTGGAGAAAATAATTTTTGAGGGGAGGATTATAAGTTTGGATATTCTTTTTTATTACTATTATTTTTTAAATTTTTTGGCCATGCCATGTGGCACACGGGATCTTATTCATTCCTGACCAGGGATCGAACCCACAACCCCTGCAATGGAAGCAAGGAGTCTTAACCACTGGACCACCAGGGAAGTCCCAAGTTTGGATATTCTTGAGTTAGCAGTATCTATGGACATCAAGTATAACTGACTATTAAATAGGTAGTTGGATGTACAGGTCTGAGGCCTGGGAGAAAAGCCTGGATTGTGAAAGGTACTTAGAAATCATCATTATATAAATCCAGTGGATTTTAAACTTGTAAGTGCTATGCTGCACCCCCATCCCCCACCCCCCAAATTGAGAATAAGGTGAAGGCTTAGGACCATTGAAGTCTCTATCCACAAAGCCAGGACCATAGTCCTGGAAGGAAAACAAGAAGAGTCTTGGTGTCAAGGAAGCTGAGGGGACAAAAGTATTTTGAAGAAAAGAGTGTGGTCAGGTGTTGCAGAAAGGTATCAGCAAGGTAGAAACTTTAGAGGCCAGCATTTAATTTAGCCGTTTTGTTGGTTAGCAGGGTGGAAGTCAAATTTCAGCAGGACAAATGATGAGAGGTAAGGAAATGGAGACAACTTATTTAAAGAAATTTGTTTATGAAAAAAATAAATTAAAAAATAAATTTGTTAGGGCTTCCCTGGTGGCGCAGTGGTTGAGAATCCGCCTGCCAATGCAGGGGACACGGGTTCGAGCCCTGGTCCGGGAAGATCCCACATGCCGCGGAGCAACTAAGCCCGTGCGCCACAACTACTGAGCCTGTACTCTGGAGCCCGCAAGCCACAACTACTGAGCTCGAGTGCTGCAACTACTGAAGCCCGCATGCCTAGAGCCCGTGCTCCACAATAAGAGAAGCCACCACAATGAGAAGCCCGCGCACCACAACGAAGAGTAGCCCCCGCTCGCCACAATTAGAGAAAGCCCGTGCACAGCAACGAAGACCCAACACAGCCCAAAAAATAAATAAATAAATAAATTTATTTTTAAAAATATAAAAAAAATAAATTTGTTTATGAAGAGGAGGACCAAGGGTGGTAGATCCAGGAAAAGAGGTAGCAAGGGAGAATTTGTTGTTGCTCTTGTGTTTTTTTTTTTAAGATGGAATAGGTATGCCTTTGTTTTAAAATACTGCAGGAAAGGAGCCACTGGAGGGGAAGAGTGAAGGTACATAGAGAGGGAACAGAAGAGAGAACAAGATGGGTGTACCTGTGCATAACATCCACATGTGTGCACACGTGCCCTCACTCTTGTAAGCAGGCACTTTCTTAGGCTCACACATAGTGACTGCTGATAATCCACCACTAATGCATTTCCATATAGTAGCATGGAAATTATCACCTGTAACTCAGCTGAGGTTACAGAGCCTTGCTATCCTAGGGAAGAAAATCATAGACGTGTCGTATTTCAATACTGGGCAGACTGAATCCTCAAAATGGCCTTGGAGGGAGGCATATCTGTATGCATTGATGTGTTCAGAGGAAAAAAACAGCACTGTGTAGAAAGGACTATCATTTTTGTTAAAGAAAGAAAGGAAAACAGGTGGTGATTGGAGACGTATGTGTTTGCTATATGGTTATATGCATAGACTATCTGTGAGAGAATACCCAAGAAACTTGGTAACAAGTTGTGTCTGTGGAGAGGGACTGAGGGTTGGAATTGAAGGCATGCTTACCACATGAAGGAGTACAGAATAAAAGTATGATTTTTTTTTTTTACCACGTACATATTTTATTTTTTAAAAAATAAGAAGAATATCCAGAAGTAGTAGCACTGTCCATCCACACTGTAAAGATAAAGTAGTAGGGGCAAGTAAAGCTTAAGCCACTCAGCCAAATTGTTAAAGCAAGTCAGCGGGAGATGGTTTGAGGACCTAGTTATCCTGACTTTGAGTCTGCCTTTCTCTGGGAGCATGGGAGGTGATGATTTTCACCACCCAATAATAGGTTTGTAACTTCACTTCAAAATAAATAAAGTTATATAAAAAGATTAAAAAATAATAGGTTTGGTGTTATGTTGTATATTTCTCTTTTTTCCTCTGTTAAATTATCAACAGAAGGGTGGGAAGAATACGATTGGCAATGATGTACCTTCTTCTCAGGGAAGAAAATTCATTGGGAGCCTTTAAAGGATTCTATCTCTTTTTATTCCCCCTTCAGAAGAGGAATGTTTATCATTGCAACAAATGCCGGCTGCAGTTTCTCTTTGCCAAGGACAAAATTGAACACAAGCTTCAGCACCATAAAACCTTCCGTAAACCCAAGCAGCTGGAAGGTTTGAAACCAGGCACCAAGGTAAAGGGTTTGTTGACATTCCCTTTACAGATCCAAGAAGGGGAGGAATAGAGATTTTCCATATTCTGAGGTTTAACGTGGGTAGTGTCTAATTATCCCTTCCCTTGACTCACAGGTGACAATCCGGGCTTCCCGAGGGCAGCCACGCACTGTTCCTGTACCCTCCAGTGATGTCCCTCCCAGCACCTTGCAGGAGGCAGCACCACTGGCCTCCTCAGCGGACCCTCTGCCCGTCTTCCTTTATCCCCCTGTCCAGCGCAACGTCCAGAAGAGAGCTGTTAGGAAAATGTCAGTGCCTTCTTCTGGAGGCTGGGGGCCGGGTGGGCACAGTTATTCCTGATAGCTAGTGTAATCTGGTAGCCTTTTAGGCAGTATCTGTTGTCTAAATCCCCTACAATTTAGGAACCCCTGAGGCAGTAATAAGAATTTTCCTTGTTTCTTGACAGGAGTGTCATGGGCCGGCAGACATGTCTGGAGTGCAGCTTTGAGATCCCAGATTTCCCTAATCATTTCCCTACTTACGTTCACTGCTCTCTATGTCGCTATAGTACCTGCTGTTCTCGAGCTTATGCCAACCACATGATCAAGTAAGTCACGATTAAACCAATGTTCCTGTCTGGGATTTCAGGTTCTCCAGAACTCAGTGCATTCCCTCCCCTGCTTCTGGGGTTTCCTCCTTCAACTTTTAGAGCTGTTTGTCCACCTGTCCTAGCAGGTTAAGAGGCCAGACCCGGCTTCATTTGGCTTTGATGGTCTGTGCTCTGATTCTGTAGGACCTTGCTACCCAAAATGTGGTCCAAGGACCAGCAGCACTAGTTGGGAGCTTCTTAGAAATGTAGCGTCTGACCCTGGTCACCACCACCCCACGCCCAACCAGAATGTGCCTTTTAATAGATTTCCCCCCACCCCATGATTCGTTTGCATGTTAATAGGAAATATTAATGTGATAGGAAAACAGGCTTGGGTTGAGGTTAGGATTGAGTGAAGAGGCATTGCTTTTGTTGGGGCATTGTCAATCACTGGTGATCTCTAGTTTAGCAAGCAGAACCACGTAACTCATACCACTTTTTGTTTGTCTTTCTCAGCAATCATGTTCCACGGAAGAGCCCCAAGTATTTGGCTTTGTTTAAAAATTCTGTGAGGTAACAAAAAACTTATTGATGGTCTGTTAATTTTTCAAGTTTTTACATTAAATCCCTTTTATTATTTTGGGGGGTGGATATATGAATTAATTTGAGAGAGAGGAGAAAGGAGGGACACTCTTTCTTTATTAAGCCTCAAAGCTTAACTCTCTCTAGTGTCACTGCTACATTTGTCTCATATACTCTTGACTCTCTTTCTTAGTGGAATCAAGCTGGCCTGCACTTCATGTACCTTTGTTACTTCTGTGGGAGATGCCATGGCTAAGCATTTGGTATTCAACCCCTCTCACAGATCCAGTAGCATCCTGCCACGGGGTAAGTAGGAGAGTTGGGGGTTAGGGAAAAAAGCTAAGGATACAGGTCATACCATGAGTCTGGTGCATCTCTACCTGGCCTAACCCATTCACTGTTTAGATGCACTTCACCAAATTGGAAGCATTCTAACCTGAAGTTTATATAAGACTGGGAAGGCAGTAGGTTTGCTTTTTTGGTTGAAATCTAAAGCACTGTCTTTGGAGGGTTTGCTTCTTCACTGAGCTAACATTTTTTTATTGTCTTATTTCCCATAGGACTCACTTGGATATCTCACTCAAGGTAACAGAAACTCGCTTGATGGTTTAATTTCTATTTTATAGTATGTTTGGTCTTTATTATTACTACTACTACTATTATTATTTCATTCTTCTAGTTTAACTGAGCTTTTTCCTCCTCTCGTTGCTAACCCTTTAGGCATGGCCAGACTCGTGACCGGGTGCACGACTGGAACTTGAAGAATTTGTACCCTCCTCCTTCCTTCCCCTCTATTAAAGCTGCCACTGTGAAATCTGCGGGGGCCACCCCAGCTGAGCCTGAAGAGCTACCAGCTCCCATGGCCCAGGCACTCCCGTCACCAGCCTCAACTGCAACCCCACCACCAACCCCCACTCATCCCCAGCCTTTAGCCCTTCCACCCTTGGCTACGGAGGGGGCCGAATGTCTGAATGTCGATGACCAGGATGAAGGGAGCCCAGTCACCCAGGAGCCTGAGCCAGCATCAGGGGGTGGTAGTAGCAGTGTGATTGGCAAGAAGGAGCAGCTTTCTGTGAAGAAGCTCCGAGTGGTACTGTTTGCCCTGTGCTGCAATACGGAACAGGCAGCTGAACACTTCCGAAACCCACAACGACGCATCCGGCGTTGGCTTCGGCGCTTCCAGGCCTCACAGGGGGAGAATCTGGAGGGCAAATATCTGAGCTTAGAGGCAGAAGAGAAACTGGCTGAGTGGGTGCTGACCCAACGAGAGCAACAGCTACCTGTAAATGAGGAGACCTTGTTCCAGAAGGCCACCAAAATAGGACGTTCTTTGGAGGGGGGGTTTAAGATCTCTTATGAGTGGGCTGTGCGTTTCATGCTACGGCACCACCTGACTCCGCACGCTCGGCGAGCTGTGGCCCACACTCTACCTAAGGATGTGGCAGAGAATGCAGGACTCTTCATTGAATTTGTACAGCGGCAGATTCACAACCAGGACTTACCCTTGTCTATGATTGTGGCTATTGATGAGGTCTCCTTGTTCCTGGATACGGAGGTACTGAGCAGTGACGACCGAAAGGAGAATGCCCTGCAGACAGTGGGCACAGGGGAGCCTTGGTGTGATGTGGTGCTGGCCATTCTGGCAGATGGCACTGTCCTCCCTACCCTGGTTTTCTACCGAGGACAGATGGATCAGCCTGCTAATGTGCCAGACTCTATCTTGCTAGAGGCGAAGGAGAGTGGCTACAGTGACGATGAGATCATGGAGCTGTGGTCAACCCGAGTGTGGCAGAAGCACACAGCTTGCCAGCGCAGCAAAGGCATGCTTGTGATGGACTGTCATCGCACTCACCTGTCAGAAGAGGTGCTGGCCATGCTTAGTGCCTCTAGCACTTTGCCTGCAGTTGTCCCAGCAGGCTGTAGCTCCAAAATCCAGCCATTAGATGTATGCATCAAACGAACTGTCAAGAACTTCCTGCACAAAAAGTGGAAGGAGCAGGCTCGGGAAATGGCAGATAGTGCATGTGATTCTGATGTCCTGCTTCAACTGGTTCTGGTCTGGCTGGCTGAGGTGCTTGGTGTCATTGGGGACTGTCCAGAGCTAGTTCAGCGGTCCTTCCTTGTGGCCAGCGTTCTGCCTGGCCCTGATGGCAACATTAACTCACCTACAAGAAATGCTGACATGCAGGAGGAGCTAATTGCCTCCCTAGAGGAGCAACTGAAGCTGAGTGGGGAACAGTCTGAGGAGGCCTCAGCTTCCACTCCCCGACCCAGGTCATCTCCTGAAGAGACAGTTGAGCCTGAAAGCCTTCACCAGCTCTTTGAGGGTGAAAGCGAGACCGAGTCCTTCTATGGCTTTGAAGAAGCTGACCTAGATCTGATGGAGATTTAAGTGTTGGGGTCATGAGGGGGTGTGGAGTGGGGGTGGGAAAGCGTTAGGGAGGGTAGAGGTAAAGGGGGTATACCAGGTGGGGGTATTTGGGTTATATTTTTTAATTTTATGCCACCACTCCCCCCTGATGTTGACTTATACATCCTTGTGGATTTGTGGATTATTAGGAAAACCGATAGTGATCATGTCTGAGCCGATGAGCTGGCCCTGGCCCCGGCCCCGTTGGTCATTCACTTCTGCTAAAAACAGGTTTTTGTGACTTTTTTTTAAATTTAAATCACTGTGCTTGGTATTTTTCTGACAAAATCAAGAAAAAGGAAAAAAAGATCTTTCGTGGGCGAATGTTAAATCTTTTGTTTCCCCTTTTACCTCAACTGTATCATAGTACATCTGGGTTTTGTTTGTTTTACTGTGTGGCCAGTGTCTTTGGGCATGATGCTATCCAACCATTGTCAATGTGAGAACATTTCTGAAGATGGGAAAGACAAAAATTGTAGCTCACAAACTGGTTTATTATATATATATATGGATAAAAAAGTTTTTTCATTGTGGTCTTAACACTTTTATATAAAAATGAAAATGGAAAAAAAATCCCACTGAACTCTCTCTTCCTTCTCCTTTCTTTCCTTCCCTCTCCAGAGATGTTGGTTTCTACAGCAACTCTAAATATAAAATTGTGGCTTTAAAAATGCATGAAACCACCTTTAATCGTCCAGAATGATGAGTAGATTTTTTTCCTCACCACCCTCCCTCCAACAAAAACACAACAAAACCAATATTCTTTGCACCTGTGATCCTTGGCCCCCTTCCCCATTCTCACACCGTCACTCTGGACAAAGGATCATACATGGGTCATTAGCAAGCAAGAGGTACTGAGGTGATCACACAGAACCTTAGGGTGGAAGCCATTCCCAGTGTACGGGTCTTCATCCTGCAATCCATGGGGGCAGTCCCTGCTTTGTTGAACTTCCTCCTGTTAAGTGGACAGCATACCTGTTCAAGGGATCACATGTCCGCCAGCCAGCAGCTAATTGTGCAAGAAGTTGTATTGAACTTTAAAAAGACCACTTGTTGAAATTCTGCTTACCCTGTGGCTTTCCCCTATTTCTCTTAATGCTTAGAGAAGAATCTGACATGAAGAAGAAACACATAGGGGTGTGCACAAAGAAAAAAGACATGAATCTTTATTTTTCACTGCCAGCTTCAAGGAAAGAAAATTTTTTCTACAATTTGCATGAGGGAATTTTTTTTTTAATTGTATGTACTCAATGGCTATAAACTGAAACGTACTGTAACACACAGAGAAAAGGAGCAAAAATCCAGGTCCACCTTTCCCACAACTATACTATACTTCTGTACATCCTGAGGCTTTCTGCAATGTATCCCTCCTGTGAGCCAAGGAGGCAACCTGCACAGGCTTGTAAATGGTTCATCTTTAAAATGTACATAAGTGGAACATTTAAAAAAATGAGGGGAAATGGATTTATAAACAATGTGGTTTTTTTCTAGGTGACCGACCCTATTTGAGCAGGCTTTCACAGACTGGGAGATGCTCAAGATGTGATGGGCCTGGTGGTACAGGTGTGACATTTGTTACCACCTGTTTCTCCTCATCCGTTTTTTTTGTGTTTTTTAACTCCCAGCACACTATAATATAGTGAACTGGAGTATTCCCTTCCATAAACAGCTTGGCCAGCTTTGTGAACCCATGGCATCTGAAAACTGAACTGAGGATCCACCTGGGCTTCTCTTCCCCAGCTTTTTGCCTGATGCCATTTTGACAGAATATGGACTTTTGAGTCAAAACTTTGCCTTTCAGAAAGTTCAAGAACTATGGTCAACTCTATCTGCAGTGACTTAATCCTTCTCTTTGGTAGTCTCCGCAGCAGCCCCAGATTTAGCAGAGCTGGGTTCCTGGCCTCTGCACACTGTATGACTTTCTCAATGGGTAATTTTTTTAAGGCCATAATACCAACAGTGGATCAGCTGGGTTTTGGCCAGGAAGTTACCTTTGTGGATTCTGCCCGCATGGCTTCGTAGTATAGGAAGTTTTTTTTGTTTTGTTTTTTATAATTCAGTTTAATCAATAAACAAGTATTTATTGACTACTTTGTGTTGAGACTGAATGTGTGGAAGATGCAAATTGAGAGCTGATGATAGTTTTCTTTTGCTTGAATTTTCTAGTTGTAATCATGGGTAATACAAGTGGAGGGGTTTTGATTTCTCTCTCAGCTCTCACCTCACTGAATTTCTATACAGGCATACCTTGGAGATGCTGTAGGTTGGGGTCCAGACCACTGCAGTGAAGCAACTATCACAGCAAAGCGAGTCACAGTGTTTTTGGTTTTCCAGTGCATGTAAGTTTATACTATAGTATATTAAATGTGCAATAACACTATGTCTAAAAAATTATATACCTTAATTTAAAAAGTTTATTGCCAAAAATGCTGACCACCCCGAGCCTTCAGCAAGTTGTCATCTTTTTTGCAGTAGTAACGTCAAAGATCATTGCTGATCACCATATCAGATAAAATAATGAAAAAGTTTGAAATATTGCAAGAATCACCAAATGTGACATAGACACAAAGTAAGCAAACGCTACTGGAAAAATGGCACCAAGACTTTCTCAGTGCAGGGTTGCCACAGACCTTCAGTTTGTAAAACAACACTGCAGTATCTGCAAAGCATAAAAAACAAGATATGCCTGTAATAGTTTTGGGGTTTACTGCCTATACTAGTTTCTCAAAAAGAGGTTTAGAGAGGATATGCATTAGAATCACCCAGGGTGTTTTTTAAAATTCGGGTTTAACGCCATCCTGGTGATGGAGCTGGCTAATAACCCGAATTGATTTGACTCACCACTACACCTAGGACTTAGTGAATACAA
Organism: Eubalaena glacialis; assembly: GCF_028564815.1. Lineage (NCBI taxonomy): Eukaryota > Metazoa > Chordata > Mammalia > Artiodactyla > Balaenidae > Eubalaena > Eubalaena glacialis. The sequence goes on from NC_083718.1 coordinate 85,107,041, forward strand.
TACTTGTAAGAGGTCTTCTGACAGTGGTAGAAATTAGTAGTAGACTTAGCTTAAATGTCGAAATTACTTAGTATTCCCCATGAAGGGTGAGGAGGTTGGACGGGTGTGGGATCAAGGCTGTTAGTTCCAGTTTGGGAGTAACCTTATACAGCTCTACTAGATGTTACATTTCCATCTTTGAAATGATGTTTTAACTAAAATCACATATAGAGCCAACATTAACCAGAAAGTCTGTATTTTAGACTAGTGCATGGGTAAAAACGTTGAAGAAAAATGTTAAACACAAAAGCTAATTATGTTACCACACGAAGATTAAGTCTGACTTCTATACAAAGCAGCCTTCCGTACAGACCCAAATGAAGACAGTAATGGGTCTTCGGTATTATCATGAAGACCATTCTGTATATATGCTACCAGAACCAAGAACCAAAGGGTTCTCTGACCAGGGAGAGAGATGGCACACAGCAGTACTTAGCAGTTTCACTCTTGGTGTGACCTAGTCAAACAGTACAACCACTCAGCAAGTGTTTCAAAGTATTTATTTTACAAAAGAATAGTACCTTTGAACCAGCCAAGTTCAAAGTTAGAAGAAGGGTACAACTTCAGTTCTGGATAATGCCTCTGTATTTCATTCAAAGCCACTAAAAAGGAAGAGATCATAATAAAATTGTGAAGCCATAGAGTGAGGAATCAATTCGTAAAAGCAGCTCTATCCTCAGCCCAAACCCTTGCCACCCAGAGAATTTTTTGGTTGAGACCTCCAGAAAAACCAAGCTTACTGCAACCAAGGGATCTCCCAATTATCTTTTCTACTGTAATTTTAATTTCAATCACCTGATCATGTGGGCAATATCCCAGCTGGTCTCTGCAGACAGGGGTCCCTCTATTTCAACACCTTTTTCAGTTACAGTGGCGATTTGAAACTGAAAGAAAGCAGAGCTCTTCAATGAAAATGCCAACCCTTATGTGAAAGAAGTCCCTGGTCAAAGGTCAAGTGGAGGGTCTTTCCCAAATGTGAAACCAGGAGACACAGAAATGGGGCACTCTGTTCTTCAAAGTTTAGAGACTCGGGGATTGCAAAGCCTGCCAATTAGATCCGCATCACTTATTATTCACACTTCTCACCCGGTTATAAGAACGGGCATCTCGATAGTACAGCACTCGCATGCAGCGTTCCACTAGCTCTTGGGCCTCAGTCTGGCTCAGCACTGGCTTCTTCTCCAGAACTTCTCGCAGCAGAGGCTAGGGATATCGGGGGAAAAAACATGGGAGAGATCACGAGCTGAATACCAGGCGATAGGCGATATGTCGCAAATCCACGGTGTGAAAAGAATCATAAATGGGTGAAAAGGCGACATTCCACCTATTGCCTCAGCAAAATGAACTCTGCTTACTTGTGCTAAGACCCACTTGAAGGGGAAATTCTAGGGTGTCCTCTCTTTGCACATGTATACTGACTCCCTCCAGGACATACCCCACCTTGTCATTATGGCCTCTGGACCAAAAAGAAAACCATCCGCCCAGCAGTACAGATCCTAGCCTGTTCCTCATGTCAGAATTTCAAGGGTAGAACAAGCAAACAACCACTAACCCCCACCGCCTTCTGTCTTCTCCTATCCCTCATCCCTCAACTGGCTACTTACCTGAGCCAAGTATGCACCATAACCAGTGGCCACCGAAGGGGCTTCATAGGCTACACCAAGCATGTCCACATAACCCAGGAAGCTAACAGGACACAATAGGTCATCTTAGGTTTCTGTATCTTAGCTGAAGGATGGGACCATGGGGTCTGAGGTAGAAGTGGGAGTCACTCAGGGGGAAGAGACAGACACTACACAGGCACTAGAGATTGGGTAGGTCAAGGAAATGAGTTATTTGTATTCAAGTCAACCTCTCTCCATCAGCATAGCCTCCAATGACCATGGTGTTCCACAGGGGGTTCATCTTGGAGCGCCGGCTGTACGTAGCCCTGGTCAGCCATGAATGAATAGCTTTAGGGCTATAGCTGTGTCCATCTCCCAACAGCTCCTCATCGATCCTTAAAAAGAATTGGTTGTGAAAAAAGGGAGAGAACAGAAGTCGGGGTTTCCATCCACCCCCAAAAGATGTTACCACAATCTTCCCCATTTAAACCCACTAAAATAAACTACTTATTTGCAAACATTCTCACATCTTCCACGCCAAGTCTCCCTGTCCTCTGCAGCAGTTTCAAGTTTCTCCACCCTAGAATTTCTTGAGGGGATAAAAAACAGTGGATTCCCCTCCCCACTTGGAAACTACTCCTATTCTCGAGATGACTTACACCATTTGGCCGAGAACTTGCTTCAAATATTGGAAATCAGCGTAGTCTCCGGAAGCACCCAGCATGGTGCTGTTGTTGACTCGCATAATGCGAGAGATGTTGCGGAAACGAGCCAAGGAACCGTAGGAGCCCAGCATGTCTGCTGCAATCACCACTCCGCCCTCAAACTTGACGCCCAGGACCGAGGTCCCGGTCACCATGGGGTTCCTGGAGAGAGAGGGTGGTCTGGCGAGGGGCGACGCGGGGGGAGAGCCTGAGCCCGCTTCCCACGTTGTGGGTTCCGCCTCTGACTTTCCACGGCTCCTTTCATTCTCCGGGACCCTCCTCCCCGAGCTCCCCCGCTGTTAGTGCGCCCCGGGGTGCCTCCCTCGCCTTCCCCGGCTCCCAGAACCTGCCGGCCGCACCAGGCCCCACGATCCCTCCCCCTGCGCAGGCTAAGGCGCCGAGAGCTTACTGGGTGCGCGTAATCGGACCCCCGTAGAGCGCGGACGCCGGGTCCACAGAGGAACCAGGAGTGGGCGGGATGCGGTAAAACTGCCCAGGGGCCGGAACGCCGGCCCGAAGTCCGCACCGCGACTCCAAAAGCGCTTCCATCTTAGTCACGGTAGCACGAGAAACGAAAGCGTTGGGACCGACGGAAGCGGAAGTGATCCTTCAGTGCCACACCTTTCTTCTTCCTGCAAGCCACTTCCAACTGCCATATTGATAAGGTCAGAGCCGACCGTACCAGTGTCCTGGGAGACGACCAAAACCCAGAAATGTGGAGTTGCCAGACGTCGTATCACATCGCGGTAGAGTCTGGACTAGAACAGTATTCTGACGCACAAATTCAAGGAAGGGGTGGGTGGTGTGGGAGATGGGTACGGGTCGGGGGTGGGCGGGGGGGCGGGGCACTTCAAGACGCTGACGCTGAGCGAGGAAGCAGAAATTCTCCTTTCCTTTTTGGATGCTTATCAAAAACAAAAACAAAAAACCCACACGAAACTAACAGTGAACCCAGGATCATGTGGCATGTTCGACCCATTTTATAGATAAGAAACCGAGACTTGTGTAGTGATTTACCCGATCACACAGCAAGCAGTAGAAGATCTGAGTCTTCAAACTCAGAATTAAAAAAGGAATCATACAGTTGCGCGTACCTTGGGGTGTATGATATCTCAGATGGATCACTCACTCTGTAGGACCTTGGACAAATCTCTGAAAGTTTCCTAATTGTCAAAGGCTCTTGCCTACCTCTTAAACATCAGAAAAATTCCATTAACTGTGGGAGTGTAACTAAATTACAGGCGTTCCCTTCTCAATGTGGTTCTGTAGCAAGGGCTGGAAGCAGTGTCTAGAATCAAACAGTGAACCTAAAACCACTACTTTGCCACAACTCCCTTCACAACTAGTTTTAAAATTTTTCACTCAGCAGGAAACCAAATCAGTTTTGTTTTTTAAAATTCCCTGCGTTAATTTGAACCAAAGCAATGCATAAAATTTTAGCCTAATTGAAATAAAATATTTTATTAGGTCATGAAACCCTGGAATGGGAAGGGTCAAGATCTTGTGTTAGAGGCACCCAAATGATGCTCTTTGTATCACCTTTGGGACTTGAAAACTAGGTAGTAGATTTTTTTTTCAAAGTAATAGCCACCTTCTCGCAAACCCCATATTCCAGGTGACTCTTGGACCTCTCTGAGGCTTACCTGGACAAATAGCAGGTGTCGTTTGTAATGACAAAAGGCTTACTGGGATTCCTCCAAAACTGCTTGAATACTTCACTTTCATAGCTACCAGAGTCCTCTTCATATGAACTTTAAAGCAATTAGCCATCAATTAATTGGCTATATCCTTGTTTAGAAGTGGCCTGAGGTGGCTTGCTGGCTTCTGGTCTCACTCCTTTTAAGGTCCCTCGATTAAGGCTCTGGTAGGGCCAGTACCAGTTCCAGAGATCAGGCAGGTGGTTAAATTCCACAGAGTCTAAAAGAAGAAAAGTGAAAGGATCTAGAATCATTCAGCCTGAGAGTAGGATGACAGGGAAAGCAAACCACTAACATTTGATGATGCACTATTCAGAGGAAGGTGACCAGCATGTCTTTTGTGCTAAGATGAAAACAACAAGACGTAAGTTAAACTGAAACAAGGGAAACTTATAAGAAGTTTCTTCTCTTTTTAAAGCAGGTCTGGTATTATCTGGAAAGTCATTTTTAAGTTTGCCCAGTTTTCTATGGTTGGCTATTACTTCGAGTTTAATTAGTATTTAGCTCTCACCAGTGTTCGAGCTTTTAAGTCAATAATCACCAGACTGGTTTTGTAACATGTCAGGGTATCCCTGGTTATGGGGAATGTCTTGAAATTCTCAGAAAAGAATAACACTAGACTAAATTGGAATTAATAATCACCATCACCACCACCTCACAAACATTTTCACTGCTCCATATTTTAGGAGAAGTGGTATTTGAAACTTCAACTCCAAAAGAGTTAAGGATCATTTCTTGACCTGCTCAGGGCCTGGCTCCAGGGGGCTGTAACAGAAAAATGAGAAAGAAAATGTGTCTAGCTTGTCCATGGCTGCACTACCCTGTGAGTATGCCCTGAGGATTTTTGTAATTTTACATCCTCTATAATTCAGTTCTGCAATATCTCTCAAGCAGCATGTGTCACACTTGTCTAAAGACAGCCTTGCTAAAGCAAAAGTTCCACAAAAGCAGAAACAGATTGTCTTTCAACAGTGTCCTTTGATGCACAGAAGATTCCGATTTTGATGTGGTCCTGTTTATCTTTTTTTGTTGCCCATACTTTTGATATCATATCCATACTTTTGATGTCATATCCAAGAAATCATTACCAAATGCAATGTTAAGAAGCGTTTCCACTATGTTTTCCTCTAAGAGTTTTGTACTTTTAGTCCTTATGTTTAGATCTCTTATCCATTTTGAGTTCAATTTTGTCTGTGGTGTAAGGTAAGGGTCTAACTTCATTCTTATACATGTAGGCATCCAGTTTTCTCAACATCGTTTGTTGAAAAGACTGTCTTTTCCTCATTGAATGGTCTTGGCACCCTTGTTGAAATCATTGATCATATGTGAGGGTTTATTTCTGGGTTCTCTATTTTATTCCATTAGTCTATATGTTTGTCTTTATGACAGCACCACACTGTTTTGATTACTGTAGCTTTGTAGTAAGTTTTGAAATCAGACTGTACAAGACATTATTCTTCTTTTTCAAGATTGTTTTGGTAAAGATATCTTTAAAATTTATATTTTATGGCATTTTTTTCCTTTTGGTATAGAATTCTAGGTTGACAGTTATTTTCTTTTGGAACTTTAAATATGTTATTTCATTTTCTTCTGGCTTCCATTGTTTTTGTTGAGAAGTCATCTGTTAGTTATACTGTTGTTTCTTTGAAGATAATGGGGCTTTTTTCTTCTGACTTCTTTTAAGATACCCAACAGTGTCTCTGATGTTCAACAGTGTTACTAGGATATGCCTAGCCATGGTTTTATTTGTATCTATCCTGCTTGGGTTTGCTGAGCTTCTTGAATCTGAGGTTTGATATCTCTCATCAGTTTTGGAAAATTCTCAGCCATTATCTCTTTAAATATTGCTTTTTCCCAATATTCTCTCTTCTCTTTTTTAAGACTCCAGTTAAACGTGTGCTAGATATTTGAGCATGTCTCCTATGCTTCTTACTTTCTTTTTGTTTTCCATTCTTTTTTATCTCTGTGTTTCAGTTTGGATGTTTTCTACTGACATATCTTCCAGTTCACTAATTCTGTGCCCAATCTGCTGTTAAACCCTTACATTTCAGATTTTGGCTTTTTGTTTGTTTGTTTGTTTTTCAGTTCTAGACTGTCCATTTGAGTTTTTTATAGATTCCAATTTTCTGTTTAAATTCATTTTCATTTATATGTCCATAATTTTTGCTATTTTCTTTAACATGTTAATCATTGTTATTTTTACATTCTTGTATGCTAATTCTAGTATCTGGATCATCTATGAGTCTTTTTATATTTTTTTCTTTTCATTTTGGTCATATTTTTTTTCTCTTTACAAGTCTTATGCTTTTTTATTGTTTGCCAGAAATTATGAATAACTACAGAAGGCTCCATATCATGTTCTCTTCCACCAGAGAGCATTCTCACTTTTTCCTATTAGGCAGATAGGGTGAGGGACTGATTCACCTCAATCCAGTCAAGGATTAGGCTGTCTCAGGGTTGGGTTGCTGTTTCAGTCTGGTTCATCCATATTCTTCAGGCATGTTCCTCACAATCTTTTGACTGAAAGCTGGGCAGGTATTCATCTCCTTAGCTCTGAAGTACTGAAGAAGATTGAGCCAGCTCTGCAGGCTCCTGTTCCAGGGAGTCTCAAAATCTGGCAAATATCTTGAGGAGGATACCAGTTGAGTAGTTGAGGCTCTTCTCCTTTCCCTGCCTCAGCAGGTCTTCACTTCCTAATCAATAATGCCAGACTGTGGGAGATTCATTGTGCCTTTTAGAAGCTTTTAACCCAACTCTCCAGCCTCATGAACATTCCAGGAGTTCTGCAATTTTTCCATAGATAAAACTAGCCATCATTAGAGGCCCTTTAAAATTTTAACTTGTCACTCCAGCATTGCATGACCACCAAAATCTTTGGTGATTTCTTTTCCCCAAGCAGAGGCATTCTGTCTAGGTTAGGCCTTATCTTCAGCCTGTGCTCAGCTCACTTCAGAAACATTCTCCTGTCTCTGGAATTTTACTTGATCTCGTCCTCATTCCTTTGACATCCCCTTGTTGCCTTTAAAAAACATGTTTTTTGTAGTTTTTCTGTCTTCTTATTGCAGGAGGAAGACTGACCTGCCATGATCTACAGCTTACCTGTATTGGTTTGTTGGTGTATTGGTGTATTGGTTTCCTGTGGATGCTATAGCAAATAACCACAATCTTAGTGGCTTAAAACAACAGAAATTTATTCTCTCACAATTCTAGAGGCCGGAATCTGAAAGCAAGGCAACATCAGGGCCACACTCCCTCTGGAGGGTCTGGAGGGGGATTCATTCCTTGTCTCTTCTAGCTTCTGGCATTATTTGGTGTTCTTTGGCATGTGGGTACATCACTCCAATCTCTCTCCATCTTCTTCTCACCTTCTCCTCTTGGTCAAATCCCCCTCTGCTTTTCTCTTATAAGGACACTTGTGGTTACATTTAGGGCCCACCCAGGTAATCCATTATAGTCTCTTCATTTAAAGATCCTTAGTTTAATCACATCTGGAGGAAAAAAAAAAACCTTTTTCCAAAGAAAAACCCTTTTTTCTTATTTTTCAAAAAAGGTAACATTCACAGGTTCCAGGGATTAGGCTGTGGATATATCTTGAGAAGCCATTATCAGCCTACCACATCTGGAATCAAAAAGTCCATGATTTGGTTTTTTTACCTTTATAACTGAAAAATAAAACACACATATAAAAAATCACACAAAACAAATACATGACTTGAATTATTTTAAGGCCAACACCCTTGAAACTACCATCTAAATCGAGAAATGGAGCTTCTCTAGCTAGCCCAGTTCCGATCACAATTGTTCCCCTCTCCTAGAAAATAGCCACTATCCTGACTTTTATGATAATTATCCCCTTGGATTTCTTTATAGTTTCATCATCCAAGTGTGCTTCCCTGGACACTATACTTCAGATTTCCCACTTATTTGATTTTATATGTATTTTGAGTTTTTTAATCTACAGATTTCCTCCTCTAGCCCTTTCTTTTCATAACAGTGTATCTGTTAAAGACCCCAGGATGTTTGATCTGTATACCTTACTTTCTGCCCACAGTCTGGGTTTTGCTGATTGCACACTAATAGTTTAGTTCAACATGTTCCTCAGTCCTCTGCAGTTCCTGCACATGGACAGCTCAATCCAGAGGTCTGTTCAGACTCAGGTTTGATGCCTTTGGCAAGACTGTTAAGTGGTGGTGTGTTTTTTCACCAGGAGGCCCATTGTGTTTGGTTGTCTCTTTTTCTTGTGATGTTAGTTAGCGATTGCTTCTGTTCAGTTATTTCATTTGGTATTGCACAATAATGATATTCTAATTCTATAACTTCGTTTTCATTCATTAACCTGAATATTTCCATAAGGAGACAATTTTCTCATCTACTTTTTTGGTTACCCAGTGTTAAGCTCATATAAGAAAGGTCAGATAAATGCTTTATTCTTTCTCTTTAAAGACTTTTAAAATGATTTTGCCCCTATCATTATCTAAATGTGACCAGTTAGCATTTTTTGTATTTTTATGAACTCATAGATTTAAACATTCATTCTGATGCTCAAATTATTCCAGATTTGGCCAGTGAGAGCCTTTTCAAACTGGCTTCTAACAACATTGTAAATCAACTATACTCCAATAAAAATCAATTTTAAAGAAAACTGGCTTCTGGGTCCTTTTAACATGTCCCCATCATTATTTGAGCACATCGTTACTTTTTGGCAAAACAGGATGTTCCAGGCTCATACTTTCTCTGCACCAGCCCTGGAATCAGTCATTTCTCCAAAGGGCCTTGATTCCTTGTAGTGGAAACTGGTATTTATTCCTTTTTTTGTTTTTTTGTTTGTTTCTTTGTTTGTTTTTGGCCGAGCAGCTTGTGGGATTTTAGTTCCCCGACCAGGAATCGAACTCGGGCCCTTGGCGGTGAGAGCACAGAGTTCTAACTGCTGGACTGCCAGGGAATTCCTGAGACTGGTATTGAGAAACCAAGATTTAGTCCCTAGGTGAGCTCATTACTGAGATATTGCTGTCCCCAAGACTTCTCAGTGGAGAGAGCTATGCACATACATTTACATCAATATTTATTTCTATATCTATCTATCTACTTATTAGTAGATAGTAGATAACTTATTAGTTATCTACTATCTATCTACTGAAAACTACAAGTTTACACCAGTATCTCCAATTTCAATCCAACACTACTGGGCATAGCGTATTCTAACTTTCTCCCTTTCCATATTTGTTATTCCCTTTTCTGAAAGTGAAAGTGAGAAACCTGGCTCCCATTATCCTCTCTATATATGTAAATCAATTCTCTTATGCATAACCAATCTCCCATCACTGCCACCAACTCCATCCCTTCGCCAATGCTCTCCTCACTCTGCTCCAGCTCCAACATCCTACTGCACCATCCCCTCATGAAGATTTTCTCTGTACCTGACTCAGGCTCCCATACCTTACTATGGACCATCTCTCCAAGTACACACCCCCTTTATCCTACTGTGGCTCCAACAACCTACATCAGGTGACTGTCACTGCCGCCTCCCTGCTTAGATGTCTTCCTCACATCTCATGCTGGGCCACTGTGGCTCTGCACCATTTTCTGCTTCACACATTTGCCTCCCTTGCTTGGTCCCACCTAATGGCTTTGGACTAAATTGTTCACAAAAGGAAGGGTTAGAGGAAAAGGAAAACATACAGATATATTTATTCTTAGTTCTACAAGTTATACATATATTTATATTTATATCTATATCTATCTATCTATCTATATATGGCTTACCACCAGTCCTTATGTTGATGTTGCTGTAATCATTTTGTTTGTAAAGCTTTTTTCTAGATCCTTCAGGGAGAGCTCATGGAATCTACTTTCTCTTAGTTATTGAATACTGGTAACAGTTGTGTGTGCCCTTCAAACTTCCAAGTCAATTTTTTTTTAATTTTTTAATTTTATTTTATTATTATTTTTTTATACAGCAGGTTCTTATTAGTTATCTATTTTATGCATATTAGTGTATACATGTCAATCCCAATCTCCCAATTCATCCCACCACCACCACCACCCCCTGCTTTACCACCTTGGTGTCCATAAGTTTCGTCTCTACATCTATGTCTCTATTTCTGCCTTGCAAACCGGTTCATCTATACCATTTTCTAGATTCCATATATATGCATTAATATACGATATTTGTTTTTCTCTTTCTGACTTACTTCACTCTGTATGACAGTCTCTAGGTCCATCCATGTCTCTACAAAAGACCCAATTTCGTTCCTTTTTTGTCTGAGTAACATTGCATTGTATATATGTACCACATCTTCTTTATCCATTCTTCTGTCGATGGGCATTTAGGTTGCTTCCATGATCTGGCTATTGTAAATAGTGCTGCAATGAACATTGGGGTGCATGTGTCTTTTTGAATTACGGTTTTAGTATGTATTCTCTATATCTCTTCATTTATTTTCAACTTAAAAATTTTTACCTTCTATTTCTCTTAAGGCATTATCTATTATATTTACTTAGTCTTATATTCCTTCTAATTTAGTCTTCATTTCTGAAGAGATTTTTTTTCCTTTCTTAAAATTATTTATTTATTTATTTTGGGCTGCATCGTGTCTTTTTTGCGGTGTGCAGGCTCTTCATATGGCACACGAGCTTCTTGGGTTTCTATCTAGTTGTGGTGCGCAGGCTCAGTAGTTGCAGCATGCAGGCTTAGTTGCTCCATGGCATGTGGGATCTTAGTTCCCCAACCAGGGATTGAACCCGCATCCCCTGCATTGGAAGGTGGATTCTTAACTACTGGACCACCAGGGAAGTCCCAGATTTTTTCTTTTATTTCCAGTTCTTTCCCGAGTTTAGTCACCTAATAGCTGCATTTTCAAATTCTGACTTCTGTTGTTCTTTTATTTCTTACATTATTTTCACAATATCTTTCAGCTCATTTTGAAATAGTGGATTACAGTTTGTTCTGCTTGTGGAGATGACTGTCTGGCGTGCTTTCATTGTCATTAGAGATGTTATTCTGCTTCTTCTTCTCTTTATTTTTGTAATAACTGTGTGGGATTTGCCCTCGATTCTTTGACCCTCTTTTCTTTTGGAAACATTTGTTTTCCTGAACTTTTAGGAGGCATGGTTCAGGATAGCTTTTCTAACTTCACAGAGCTCCCTCTGCTGTTCTTTTTGTGTAATTTTCAAAAACACAACCAGTTGCTCTCTCAAGATTTCCTAGCTTTGTTCTTCTTCTCCACTTTCATCCAGAGCTTCCTTCTCTTCGTGTGGCTCTGTTGTCCTGTTTTAATTAATTTTTATTCTACTTCCATCAGTTTCTCCTCAATGTGGAACCCTGTCCTAGCAGGAGCCTTGCTGGTCAGTTGGAGAGTTCCTGGGACTTAGACTACTCCAGCCCCTTCAGACCTTACCATGGACTCCTTGAATGTGTCAGCTATTGGACTGGGCAAAGCCCTGCTCTGTTTGAACTGCTGTTTTCAAATTACCCTGTTGTCCTTTCCTGTGAATATCTGTTGGCTTTTTTGGGGTCTGCTGTTTTCAGGTGTGTCAGAGGTCCCAGTGTTTCACTCTGCTCTCTCCCACACAAATGCTGACACCATGCCGGTCTTTTAACTGTTGGTGGTTTGTCCCCACTCACTTGTTTTTGGATTCATGGGGATACCTTGTCATGTCATTTTGTAATTGTTGGAAATGCTGTTGATGGGATTTTGGCTTTGCTGTCTAGTTGTTCTGTTTTTATGAGAGAATTGGGTGAGATTCAAAAACTATGTAATCATCGTTGTTCCAGAATCCTGTGCTTTGTTTTTATGATGTACAAATACAGAAAAGTGTACAGTAGAAAACAAACTCACCCATTAGTGAATTTTAGTGTATGTAAATTATACATCAATAAAGTTGATTTTAGATGTTAAAAACAAAATTTAAGTGTTAGCTCCACTATCCAGAGATAACCATTCTTAACATATTGACATAGTTCCTTCCAAGATATCTACAATGATTGTGTATTTTACCTTACCAATACTGTTAATTTGTTTATTTTAGGGAAATATTTTTTCTTCAAAGATAAAGTAAATGTCAAACGATACAAATATGTCTTTCCAAAATTAATAATCTCCTTCTCCTCTCCAATCCCACTGGCCCCAGGTAAACAACGTTAGCAATTTGGTAGATGTATTTCCATTTTTTCTCCATGCTCATAGGAATATAGAAATCACAGTGATTCGATATTTCTATACATTTCAAAATGATCGCCATAAGTCTAGTTGTCATCCATCACCATAAAAAGATATTATATAATCATTGACTATATTCCCCTCACTGTACATTTCATACCTGTGACTCATTTATTTTGTAACTGAAAGTTTGTACCTCTTAATCTTCCTTACCTATTTCTCTCCTTTCCTGACCCTCGTCCCCTCTGGCAACTACCTGTTTATTCTCTGTATCTGTAACTCTGTTTCTGTTTAGTTATGTCTGTTCCTTTGTTTTGTTTTTTAGATTCCATGTATAAGTGAAATCATATAGTATTTGTCTTTCTCTGTCTGATTTATTTCACTTAGCATAATACCCTCTAGGTCCTTCCATGTTGTCACAAATGGCAAGATTTTCACTTTTTTATGGCTGAAAATAATCCATTGTATATAATATACACCACATCTTCTTTATCCATTCACCTATTGATGGACACTGAAGTTGCTTTCATATCTTGGCTAATGTGAATAATGCTGCTATGAACATGAGGGTGCATACATCTTTTTGAGTTAGTACTTTCATTTTCTTTGGATAGATACCCAGAAGTAGAATTGCTGGATTGTATGGTAGTTCTATTTTTAATTTTTTGAGGAATCTCCATACTGTTTTCTACAGTGGCTGCACCAATTTACATTCACCAGCAGTGCACGAGGATTCCCTATTCTCCACATCCTCACCAACACTTGTTATTCGTTGTCTTTTTGATAATAACGATTCTGACAGGTGTGAGGTGATATCTCATTATGGTTTTGATTTGCTTTTCCCTGATAATTACTGATGTTGAGCCTCCTTTTATGTACCTATTGGCCATCTGTGTATCTTCTTCAGAAAAATGTCTATTCAGGTCCTCTGCCCATTTTTTAATCAGGTTGGTTGTTTTCTTGATGTAGACTTTATGAGTTCTTTATATATTTTGGATATTAACCCTTGTCAGATATATTGTTTGCAAATATCTTCTCCCATTCAGTAGGCAGCCTTTTTGTTTTGTTGATAGTTTCCTTCACTGTGCAAAAGCTTTTAGTTTGATGTAGTCCCATTTGTTTATTTTTGCTTTTGTTTCCCTTGCCTGAGGAGACATATCCAAAAAAAATATTACTAAGACCGGTGTCAAAGAGGGTACTGCCTGTGTTTTCTTCTAGAAGTTTTATGGTTTTAGGTCTTACATTTAAGTCTTTAATCCATTTTGAGTTCATTTTTGTATGTGGTGTGAGAAAGTAGTCCAATTAGATTCTTTTGCATGTAGCTGTCCAGTTTTCACATCACCATTTATTGAAGAGGCTGTCTTTTCCCCATTGTATATTCTTGATTCCTTTGTTGCAGTTTAATTGCTCACATAAGTTTGGGTTGATGGGCTCTCTATTCTGTTCCATTGATCTGTTTTTGTGTCGATACCATACTGTTTTGATTACTGTAGCTTTGTAATATAGTTTGAAACCAGGGAGTGTGATACCTCTTGTTTTGTTCTTCCTTGGATTGTTTTGGCTATTCGGGGACTTTTGTGTTTCCATACATATTTTAGAATTGTTTGATCTAGTTCTGTGAAAAATGCCATTGGTATTTTGATAGGGATTACATTGAATCTGTAGATTGGCTTGAGTAGTGTGGTCATTTTAACAATATTAATTCTTTCAATTCATGAGCACAGTATATCTCTCCATCTCTCTGTAACATCTTCAACTTCTTTCATCAGTACCTTTATATTTTTCCATAGTTCTAAAACTATAGTTTTATAGTTTTCTGAATACGGATCTTTTACTTCCTTAGTTAGATTTATTCCCAGGTAGTTTATTCTATTTGATGTGATTGTGAATGGGATGGTTTTCTTAATTTCTCTTTCTCATAATTCATGTTAGTGTATAGAAATGCAACAGATTTCTGTATATTAATTTTGTATCTTGTAACTACCCTTTAACATTTTTTGTAAAACTGGTTTCATGGTGCCAAACTCTTTTAGCTTTTGCTTATCTGTAAAACTTGAGCTCACCTTCAAATCTGAATGAAAGCCTTTGGGTAGTGTATTCCTGGTTGTATGTTTTTTTCCTTTTCATCACTATAATTATATCATGCCCCTCCCTTCTGGCCTGCAGAATTTCTGCTGAAAAGTCAGCTGATAGCCTTATGGGATTTCCCTTGTATATAACTTGTTGTTTTTCCCTTGCTGTTTTTTTTAAATTAATTTATTTATTATTTTTATTTTTAAAAATATATTTATTTATTTATTTATTTTTGGGCTGCGTTGGGTCTTCGTTGCTGTGCACGGGCTTTCTCTAGCTGTGGCAAGCAGGGGCTACTCTTCATTGCAGTGAGCAGGCTTCTCATTGCTGTGGGTTCTCTGTTGCAGAGCATGGGCTGTAGGCACGCGGGCTTCAGTAGTTGTGGCTCACAGGCTCTAGAGCACAAGCTCAGTAGTTGTGGCACACGGGCTTAGTTGCTCCATGGCATGTGGGATCTTCCCGGACCAGGGCTCGAACCCATGTCCCCTGCATTGGCAGGCGGATTCTTAACCACTGTGCCACCAGGGAAGTACTCCCTTGCTGTTTTTAATATTCCTTCTTTATCTTTAATTTTGGCTATTTTAGTTACAGTATGTCTTGGTATGGTCCTCTTTGGGTTGATCTTATTTGGGATTCTCTGTGCTTCCTGGACCTGGATGTCTGTTTCCTTTCCCAAGTTAGGGAAGTTTTCAGCTATTATGTCTTCAGATATGTTCTCTGTACGTTTCTCTCTCTCTTCTCCTTCTGGGACCTTTATAATGTGAATGTTAGTATGCTTGATGTTTTCCCAGAGGTCTCTTAAACTGTCTTCATTTTTTAAAATTCTTTTTTCTTTTTTTCTGATCAGCTTGAGTGATTTCCACTACTCTGTCTTCCAGTTTGCTGATCTGTTCCTCTGTATCATTTAATCTACCGTTGATTCCTTCTAGTGTTATTTTTTATTTCAGTTATTATATTCTTTCAGCTCTGTTTCATCCTTCTTTATGTTTTCTAACTCTTTGTTAAAAACTTCTAACTTCTCACTCTGTTCATCCATTCTTCTCCTGAGTTCTTTGAGAATCTTTATGAGTATTGCCTTAAACTCTTTATTGGTAGATTGCTTATCTCCACTTAACTTAGTTTTTCTTCTGGCGTTTCATCTTATTCCTTCATTTGGAACATATTCCATTGTTGCCTCATTTTATCTAACTTGCTGTTTTTATTTCTATGTGTTTGGTAGGTTGTTTATGTTTCCCAATCTTGAAGAAGTGACCTTATGTAGGAAATGTCCTTTGGGGCCCAGCAGCACACTCCCCTCTGGTCACCAGAGCTATACGCTTTGGGGTTGCTCTCTATATGTGCTGCGTGGGTCCTTGTGTTGTGTCTGGCTGACTACTTTGGGTGCATTGGTAGACATGGCTCGTCCCTGGTCTGGTTGGTTGCCAGGCCCTGCCTTGTGTGGAGGCTGCCAACTGCTGGTGGTTGGGGCCGGGTCCTGGCTGCAGCTGGCTACATGGCCAGGGGAATCCCAGTCCTGGTGCCAGCCCACAGGTGGGTAGAGCCAGGTCCTGGTGTGACGGGCTACAGGGCTGGGGTTCTCAGAGCTAATGTCAGACTGCTGATGGGCAGGACTGTAGCCTGGAGGGAGGTTCAGGGACTGTTGTCGGCCTGCTGGTGGGAAGGGCCAATTCCTGACATGGCTGGCTGCAGGGTCTGGAGTGACCTGGAGCTGGTGATGGCCTGCTGGTGGGTGAGGCCAGGCCGCAGAGCTAGTGCCAGCCTTCTGGTGGGCAGGGCTGGGTCTGATGGCTAACTGCAAGGGGCCCAGGGCTAATGCTGGTACACTAGTGGGAAGGTCTGGGTCCTGGACCCCCTGGTATGTGGGGCCAGGTCCCCAGGCAGCTGGGGACTCAGGGGGTCCTAGCGCAACTAGCCTGCTGGTGAGTGGGACTGTGTCCTCATTCAGCTAACTGCTTGGCCTGGGACATCCCAGGATGGGTGCCAACTGGCTGGTGGGCAGGGCCAGGGCCGGCACTAATAAGCTGGAGGGAAGATTCCAAAATGGTCCTTACCACCACCAGTGTCCTTGTGGTGGGATTCACTTCCAAAAACAGCTTCTGCCAGCATCTGTGTCCCCAGGATGAGTTTCAGTTGCCTCCTGCCTCTCTGGGACGCTCTCTGAGATCAGCAAGTGGGTCTGACCCTCTCAAATCACTGCTTCTGCCCTGCGTCTCGGAGTATGTGAGATTTTGTGTGTGCCTTTTAAGAGTGGAGTCTATTTCCTACATCCCTCTGGCTCTCCCAAAAGCAAGCCCTGCTGGTCTTCAAAGCCAAATGTTCTGGGGGCTTGTCTTCCTGATGCAGGATCCCCTGGCCTGGGGAGTCTGACGTGGGGCCTGGACCCCTTGCTTCTTGGGGAAAACCTCTGCAATTATAATTATCCTCCTGTTTGTGGGTTGCCCACCCAGGGGTATGGGTCTTGACTATACCCCCATCTCCACCTCTCTACCCCTCCTGTCTCATTATGGTTCCTTCCTTATATTTTTAGCTGTAGAAGATCTTTTCCACTAGTTCTGAGGTCACTTTCATGGATAGTTGCTCTGTAAATGTTGCAGTTTTGATGTGCTTGTGGGAGGAGGTGAGCTCAGGGTCTTCGTACTCTGCCATCCTGGCCACATCCCCCATTGGGGTTCTTAATGGAAAATAATCAGTTGAGAAGGATTGACATTTTTATATTAAATTTTCCCTTCTAGAAATACAGTTTACCTTTCCATAGTCATTTCTTGATCTTTAAAGTAAGATTTCATCTCTTTCCTTATATAGACCATGGACTTTAAGTTTAATACTTTTTACTAATTTTGTCAACATAATTCACTATATCAGTAAAATAAGGGAGAGAACCCATAAGATTGTATCAATAGATACCCCCAAAGTAGCACTGTATGAAAATCAGCCGCCATTCCTAATAAAACTCTATGCAAAATAGGAATAGAAATAGAAATCGTAAACATAACAGTGTCTATTTGCCAAAAACCAGCAACAAACACATTAACTGCTGAAGTATTCAAATTAAGAACTAGACCAGGGGACTTCCCTGGCAGTCCAGTGGTTAAGATTCCACACTTCTACTGCAGGGGGCGCCGGTTCAATCCCTGGTCTGGGAACTAAGATCCCGAATGCTGCAGGGCATGGCCAAAAAAAAAAAGAACTAGAGAGGGAAGTCTACTGTTAGCATAAATATTCAACGTTATTTTGAAGATTTTATCTGATTTATTTATTCATTCAACAAATGTTTATTGAGTGTTTGCTATGAACTGTTTTAGGCAAACAGTCTATAGAGTAGTGAATAAAATTCTTGCCTTTGTGGAGCTTATAGCTGAAGCAATGAGACAATAAAGTGGAAAGAGTGGCATAAATATTTGAAAAGAAGAGATAAAATTATACTTTCAAATATGATTGTACTTCTAGAAATCCTAATCAATTAAAAACTACAAAAATTTATAAGAGAATTTAATAAAGTGACTGATAAAAAATAAAGGTACACAAGCTTTTGAGAGTAGCAATGACCAGTGAAATAGACATGATTAAAATATCCCACTTATTGAAGTATTTTTTATTCATACTCACAGATTCACTGTATTTAAGAGTCCTAAATTTAAAAGAGCAAGCAGATGTTCACAACACATTCTCTGCCCAAACAACTCGGCCTGACCCATCCCATTCAGAGCACCCCTCATGCTGTGAAAGCTCATCTCCTGGAGTGCCCAGAAGAAAAGCCAACTATTTGCACAGTCAGTTCTATTGCCTCTCTGTTCTTTGTGTTGGGGGGCCCATAGCTTGTGTATTAAATTAAGACTATGCAGACAATGACCTGCTGAATGAAGAGGCACAAACCACCCACATAGGTTTAACAGGTAGCTCCTTCAGCATCTGTGCTCACAATTTGGGGAAGTAAAACCCTGGGGTCGTTTTGACTGAAGGCACGGTCTCAGTCCACTCACACAAAGGGAGTCGCAAGACATTACTTACAGTTCCCAGAAACAGGGGGCAACAGGGGCATGCACAATGAACCAGGGAAAGGTCAGTTCTCTGTCCCACATCACAAACAAGCAAGACATAGAGAGCAAGGTAGCAAGCAAGGGGCAGAGGTCACCAACTTTGTGGGCCTCAACTCTAAGTGGTTATTTTAAAAGATTCCCACCAACTAGAGTAATGAAAATAAAAACAAAAATAAACAAATGGGACCTAATTAAACTTAAAAGCTTTTGCACAGCAAAGGAAACCATAAACAAAACGAAAAGACAACCCACAGAATGGGAGAAAATATTTGCAAACGAATCAACAGACAAAAGATTAATCTCCAAAATATATAAACAGCTCATGCAGCTCAATATTAAAGAAACAAACAACCCAATCCAAAAATGGGCAGAAGACCTAAATGGACATTTCTCCAAAGAAGACATACAGATGGCCAAGAAGCACATGAAAAGATGCTCAACATCACTAATTATTAGAGAAATGCAAATCAAAACTACAATGAGGTATCACTTCACACCAGTTAGAATGGGCATCATCAGAAAATCTACAAACAACAAATGCTGGAGAGGGTGTGGAGAAAAGGGAACCCTCTTGCACTGTTGGTGGGAATGTAAATTGATACAGCCACTATGGAGAACAGTATGGAGGTTCCTTAAAAAACTAAAAATAGAATTACCATATGACCCAGCAATCCCACTACTGGGCATATACCCAGAGAAAACCATAATTCAAAAAGACACATGCACCCCAATGTTCATTGCAGCACTATTTACAATAGCCAGGTCATGGAAGCATCCTAAATGCCCATCGACAGACGAATGGATAAAGAAGTTGTGGTACATATATACAATGGAATATTACTCAGCCATAAAAAGGAACGAAATTGAGTCATTTATTGAGACGTGGACGGATCTAGAGACTGTCATACAGAGTGAAGTAAGTCAGAAAGAGAAAAACAAATATCGTATATTAACGCATGTATGTGGAACCTAGAAAAATGGTACAGATGAGCCAGTTTGCAGGGCAGAAGTTGAGACACAGATGTAGAGAACAGACGTATGGACACCAAGAGGGGAAAACCGCAGTGGGGTGGGGATGGTGGTGTGCTGAATTGGGCGATTGGGATTGACATGTATACACTGATGTGTATAAAATTGATGACTGATAAGAAAAAAAAAAGAAGTCAGGGCAAAATCTGAAAAATGAACCCATAAACAAACTAGTTTGATAGCCCATGACTAAGAGGGACCACAGGGGCTTATTTGTAAAAAAGAAAAACAAAAAAAGTTAAAGATGAAAATATTCTTTCTCCAAATCCCAGCCAGCAATAGCTGTAATAGCTCTTTTACATTTTTTGCCTGTCTGACAAGGTGGAGTGTGATATCTCATTGTTACTTTAAATTGCATTTCCTGGACTAATGGTGAATTTAAGCATCTTTTCATTATTTCTTGGCAGAAAATTTTCTCCGCATTGTTTATTCATATTGTTTGTTCATTCTTATATTGAATTAATTTATAAGAGCTTTTGATATATTATGGATATTAATCCATTGTCTGCTTGGAGTATTCTTTCTTTCTTTCTGGCCGCGCCGTGTGGCTTGCAGGACCTTAGCTCCCAACCATGGATCGAACCCGGCCCTGACAGTGAAACCACTGAGTCCTAACCACTGGACTGCCAGGGAATTCCCTGTTTATTCTTTCTTTAGGATCATTTTATCCAATTAAAAAAAAAACACCAGGACTTCCCTGGTGGCGCAGTGGTTAAGAATCCGCCTGCCAATGCAGGGGACACAGGTTCGAGCCCTGGTCCGGGAAGATCCCACATGCTGCGGAACAACTAAGCCCGTGTGCCACAACTACTGTAGCCCATGCGGCTAGAGCCCGTGCTCTGCAACGAGAAGCCACAGCAATGAGAAGCCTGCACACCACAACGAAGAGTAGCCCCCGCTCGCCGCAACTAGAGAAAGCCCACGTGCAGCAATGAAGACCCAACGCAGCCAAAAATAAATAAATAAATGATTTTTTTAAAACTTCAAAAAAGCCCACCAAATCATATTGGGATTCTAATTGAATCTAATTGAAATTGAAATTACATTAAATATATACATTAATTTTGGGAGAATTAATATTTTATGATAGTAAATAAATTCCTAAAACATGATTCAAACTGGTAAAGGAAATGATTGATAAATTTGATATCAAAATTTAAAAAAATTTTATGACCCAAGATACTATTACAAAGTAAAATATAAGTGACAGGGAAACAAATACACTATATAAAGAACTAGAATTCAGAACACTTTTACATATCAATAGGAAAAACATAACCAATCCTAAGAAAATGAGGAAATAATATAAATAACAATGTATAGGAAAGACATCCAAATGATAAATTAAAATATAAAAGATCCTCACTTAACAAAATACAAGTTAAAATATTGAGATACTATTTTTTCACCAATAAGATTATCAGAAATGAATTATTTGGCAATATCAACTCTTGGAGAAGGTATGGGGAAAGGTACTTTTATAGACTGCTGATGGGGAGTGTACGTTGAAGCAGGCACTTTGAAAACAACTTGTTAGCATCTAATAAAATTGAAAAATATACATGCTGACTGTATGACCTATAGACAATCACACATATGCACAAGGAAACAGGTTCAAGGATGTTTATTGGAGCATTATTTGTAATAGCAAAAAATTGGAAACCATCTAAATGCCCATCAAAGGGGAAATGAATAAATTAAATACAATGTATTATTACAAATAAACACTACAAGGTGGCTAAAGAGAAAGAACCTAACATATAACACATTGTTGTGTGAAAAGGGCAAACCACAGAATGATATGAATGATGTGATACCATTTGTGTTAATTTAAACACACGAAATACACTAGGCATGTATATATAATGGGCTAATGAGCTCATGATGGCGGTTGAAAGTGACTGTTACATAATCTTATTTATAATGACACTCCAGGGCAAAATTCAAGGACTCTCTGAAAAATGTCCAAGCAATAAAAGATTTGGAAATTCCCTGGTGGTCCAGTGGTTAGGACTCCACGCTTCCACTGCAGGGGGCAAGGGTTCAATCCCTGGTGGGGAATTAAGATCGCACAAGCCACGTGGCACAGTCAAAAACAAAAACAAACAAACAAAAAAGGTCAAGAAAATCTGCCAATCAAAATGGAATTAAAGCAGAAAGTATGCTTTGCTGGAGTGAGGGGAATAACTTGGTCCCTGGAGAGGAAAATAGAGTTGGAAGAAGTTATAATGGGATTTTTGCTTTACTGTAATTTTTTAAAAAGAATATGTATAATTATTGCTTCTGTAATTAATTTTTAAGGTGTACATAAGCCTCTTGGTTTTAAGATGGTAAAGCAAGAATGTCTTATCCTAAAAATCTTAGAATTTGGAGGCAATGGCTACCTTGAAAGGCTGGGCTGAGATGGACGTGCTGAAAATTCTGATTTAAATATGAACAGGATCACCAGGGATCACTAGATATTTGAGGAAAGGCTCCAACATGAAAGAGAAAGAAATCCCCCTCCTCGATCAAACAGAAAAATATATCTCACCGTTCCTACGTATATATACTCAAGAGAAATGAAAACATATGTCCATAGGAAAACTAGTTCACAAATGTTCATAGTAACATTATTCATAATCGCTAAAAAGTGGAAACAACCCATATGCCAATCAACTGATGAATGGATAAACAAAATGTGGTATAGCTAAACAATGGAATATTATTTGGACATGAAATATAATGAAGTACTAATGCATGCTACAACGTGGGTGGACCTTGAAATCATCATGCAAAGTGAAATAAGCCAGACACAGAAGGCCACATATTATATGGTTCCATTTATATAAAATGTCCAGAAAAAACAAACCTATAGATGAGTGGTTGCCTAGGGCTGGGGGTGGAGAATGGAAAGTGGCTGCTAATGGATATTATTTTCTTTTTGAGATTATGAAAATATTCTAAAATTAAATTGTGTTGATGATTGCATCGCCTGTGAATATACTAAAAACCACTGAACTGTACACTTTATTTATTTATTTATTTATTTCAGATTTAAGACTTTTATTTTTTCACACCCAAGCAAGCCTGGGCAGTTGACCCATCCTGCCCCCAAACCCCCTACCCTTCATAATGAGAAGAAATATTTACTTTCACTCCACGGCTCAGGGAGTACCTAAGCTTTGGCGGCGGCCTTGTAATGGGTCAGAGTGCGGGCGGAAGGGTCAGTGGCGCTAGTGCACCTGGGCATCCAGTAATGAGGCAGCCAGTCGGCGCAGCCCGGGTAGTGGCGTTCAAAGATCTGACGGTAGTAATAGCCTTCTTTCGTTTTGGGAGTACTGACGGGAAATTTGGGGCTGCGCTTGCCATCGCTGCATCATCAACCTGATGGTCAATGTACTCCTGTAAAATCCTAAACCAGGAATTCTTAACTGAGGTTATTCCATCACTGAAGGCTTCTTTTGGTCGCCAGAGAATCTTTTCGGGTATCAGATTGGAGTCCTCACACGTCTCTCTCAGGAGATGTTTTTCTATCCCGTTCTTGGGGATTCTCATATCTGGTGGCAGAGACAAGTAATAGGAAGAAAATCGATGATCCAGGAAGGGGACTCTCAGTTCAAGGCCATGGGCAGCAGTAGTTCGATCTGCTCAGAGAACATCAAACAAATAGAGTTCCTTCAGAAGCCGCTCACTCTCCTCCTCGGCCTTCTCAGGGGAAGGAGCCTTGTGAAAATATATGTAACCCTGTGTAAGTTCATCTGAACCTTCTCCACAGGAGATCACCACACTATCCGTGTTCTTCCGAATGTACTTCGAAATTAAGTACATACCTACTGAAGCACGGACTGTTGTAATATCATAATATCAAGGAAATATCAAGGAAATGTAATATTTCCTTGATGTAATATCAAGGAAAATATGACTTCATCCAGCACCTGAATGCCTTCCTCAGTGTTAAAGAGGACTTCATGGTGTTCGCTCCCAATATGCTTTGCCACCTTTCTAGCAGCTAGTAAATCGGGACTGTCTTCCATGCCAATCGCAAATGTCTGGAGAGGATACTGTACTTGGGCCTCTTTTAGCTGCTTCAACAGGATGGCAGCAACCAAACTGGAATCCAAGCCACCTGATAAAAGGCATCCAATCCTTCTGTCCATCATCAAACGTTTCTTAATGGCATTGTCAAAAAGGATTCGTAGGTTGCTCTTCACAGTTTCTATCTCAAAACCTGGGAAGTTTCTCCACGCTGTCATACAGGGCATGCAGAGGTTCATCTCTACAGTGATGATATTTAACCATTTCCACTGATGCTACTTTGCCATTTGGCTTTAAATCCAAAACTTTATAGTGTCCTGGGAGAAAAAGCTCCACTTTTATAAAAGGAGTCATAGAGTGCTTCAAGGTAATGAGACCTTTAGCTTCTGAACACACGGCCAAAAATCCATCTTCTGTCCCGGCTTTAAACAAAGGTCTGACTCCATAGGTATCTCTGCCCAAGAACACTTTCTTATTGGCAGTATCCAGTAAAATAAATGCAAATACCCCATCCAACATACAAACTGTTTGCTCAATTCCTCCTTTGTCATAAAGATGAAAGATAATCTCACCATCCACTTTGGTCTGGTATTCAAATTCAAAATGGTGTTGCAGCTTCTTGTGGTTGTAGATTTCACTGTTGTAACAGAGCCACAAGTAAGGATATTTCTTCACTCGAATTGGCTGCATTCCAAACAGCTGGTCAACCACCGGCAACCAGTGAAATCCAAAGCAGCAGTTGGTGTATCCATTGACATTCTCAAAAAGAAATGCATCTGGACCTCTGTGTGCAATCTTCATAGCACTCAGACACTGAACAGAAAGGCAGTCGTCGCTGCCAAAGAGGGCCCAAATGCCACACATGGTGCAATGGAGCTATGGGCTCTCTCCAAGTGACTTATTCAAATACGATCAAAGAAATTCTGGGCTCCAGCGGGGTGGGCGGGCGGGCGAGCGTGAGGTGAGCAGGCTGCGACTTGCGGTCTCTGTACACTTTAAATGGATTAATCTTATGGTATGTGAATTATATCTCAATAAAGCTGTTTTATAAAGTCATCTAAAAGGAAGCAAAGATTTTGGAGAGCAAAGGGGAAAACTTCAGCCCTCCTCCTTTCATGTTTGGAACAAGCCCTTCAAAAATCCTACTTCAGAGAACTTATCTCTGCAGCCACATTAGTTGCTTCTGATGCCTTACTATTTTCATTCTCACTAAGATAATTTATGATCTAATTACTAGGCTTTATTTCAGTGACTGTCCTTCTCCTCTGAGTCACTCTCTTTTTTAGGGTCCCTGGCCTTGAGACAGTTCTCTCTATGAACCTTATGAAATGTTCCCTTTTCAGGCGTGCTTGGGCCCAAAATTAGTCTTAGAAAATATAAACCGTATCTGTTTATTGTAAAAAAAATAAAATTAAGTTAAAAATACAGAAATATACAAAGTAAAGGGAATTCCCTGGCAGTCCAGTGGTTAGGATTCCGCGTTTCCACTGCAGGGGTCACAGGTTCTATCCCTGGTCGGGGAATTAAGATGCCCGTAAGCCACACGGTGTGGCCAAAAAAAACCAACCAAACAAATAAACATAAATATACAAAGTAAAAACTATAGTGAGGTGGATGGACCTAGAGTCTGTCATACAGAGTGAAGTAAGTCAGAAAGAGAAAAACAAATACCGTATGCTAACACATATGTATGGAATCTAAAAAAAAAAAAAAAAAAATGGTCATGAAGAACCTAGGGGCAAGATGAGAATAAAGACGCAGACCTACTAGAGAATGGACTTGAGGATACGGGGAGGGGGAATGGTAAGCTGGGACAAAGTGAGAGAGTTGCATAGACATATATACACTACCAAACGTAAAATAGGTAGCTAGTAGGAAGCAGCCGCATAGCACAGGGAGATCAGCTCGGTGCTTTGTGACCACCTAGAGGGGTGGGATAGGGAGGGTGGGAGGGAGGGAGATGCAAGGCGGAAGAGATATGGGGACATATGTATATGTATAACTGATTCACTTTGTTATAAAGCAGAAACGAACACACCATTGTAAAGCAATTATACTCCAATAAAGATGTTAAAAAAAAAACCAAACAACTATTCAGTTTCACTCTTCCCTAGAAGTAACTTTCACTTACATTTTGTTGTGCCTTTCTAGACTGCTTTTGTCCACATGCAAACAAAGAGTTGTTTACTAAAAAAAAAAAAAAGAAAAAGAAAAATAGAATCATATTGCACAGACAGTACGGCAGCCTGCTTTTGCACTCAAATATCTTGACTCTCCTTCCATGCCAGCATGTATGGTCTACTTTCTTTGTTGTGATTACTTCACAGTATTCCACAACACAGATATATCATGAATTGGTTTTCTTTTTTTTTTTTTTTTTTATTTATTTTATTTATTTTTATTTTTGACTGAGCTGGGTCTTTTTTTTTTTTTTTAGTCATCAGTTTTATACACATCACTGTATACATGTCAATCCCAATCGCCCAATTCATCACACCCCCACCCCGACCCCCCCGCCGCTTTTCCCACTTGGTGTCCATACGTTTGTTCTCTACATCTGTGTCTCAATTTCTGCCCTGAAAACCAGTTCATCTGTACCATTTTTCTAGGTTCCACATATATGCGTTAATATACAATATTTGTTTTTCTCTTTCTGACTTACTTCACTCTGTATGACAGTCTCTAGATCCATCCACGTCTCAACAAATGACCCAATTTCGTTCCTTTTTATAGCTGAGTAATATTCCATTGTATATATGTACCACAACTTCTTTATCCATTTGTCTGTCGATGGGCATTTAGGTTGCTTCCATGACCTGGCTATTGTAAATAGTGCTGCAATGAACATTGGGGTGCATGTGTCTTTTTGAATTACGGTTTTCTCTGGGTATATGCCCAGTAGTGGGATTGCTGGGTCATATGGTAATTCTATTTTTAGTTTTTTAAGGAACCTCCATACTGTTCTCCATAGTGGCTGTATCAATTTACATTCCCACCAACAGTGCAAGAGGGTTCCCTTTTCTCCACACCCTCTCCAGCATTTATTGTTTGTAGATTTTCTGATGATGCCCATTCTAACTGGTGTGAAGTGATACCTCATTGTAGTTTTGATTTGCATCTCTAATAATTAGTGATGTTGAGCAGAGTTTCATGTGCTTCTTGGCCATCTGTATGTCTTCTTTGGAGAAATGTCTATTTAGGTCTTCTGCCCATTTTTGGATTGGGTTGTTTGTTTCTTTAATATTGAGCTGCATGAGCTGTTTATATATTTTGGAGATTAATCCTTTGTCCGTTGATTCATTTGAGAATATTTTCTCCCATTCTGAGGGTTGTGTTTTCATCTTGCTTATGGTTTCCTTTGCTGTGCAAAAGCTTTGAAGTTTCATTAGGTCCCATTTGTTTATTTTTGTTTTTATTTCCATTATTCTAGGAGGTGGATCAAAAAAGATCTTGCTGTGGTTTATGTCAAAGAGTGTTCTTCCTATGTTTTCCTCTAAGAGTTTTATAGTGTCTGGTCTTACATCTAGGTCTCTAATCCATTTTGAGTTTATTTTTGTGTAGGGTGTTAGGGAGTGTTCTAATTTCATTCTTTTACATGTAGCTGTCCAGTTTTCCCAGCACCACTTATTGAAGAGACTGTCTTTTCTCCATTGTATATCTTTGCCTCCTTTGTCATAGATTACTTGACCATAGGTGTGTGGGTTTATCTCTGGGCTTTCTATCTTGTTCCATTGATCTATGTTTCTGTTTTTGTGCCAGTACCATATTGTCTTGATTACTGTAGCTTTGTAGTATAGTCTGAAGTCAGGGAGTCTGATTCCTCCAGCTCCGTTTTTTTCCCTCAAGACTGCTTTGGCTCTTTGGGGTCTTTTGTGTCTCCATACAAATTTTAAGATGATTTGTTCTAGTTCCATAAAAAATGCCATTGGTAATTTGATAGGGATTGCACTGAATCTGTAGATTGCTTTGGGTAGTATAGTCATTTTCACAATATTGATTCTTCCAATCCAGGAATGTGGTATATCTCTCCATCTGTTGGTATCATCTTTAATTTCTTTCATCAGTGTCTTATAGTTTTCTGCATACAGGTCTTTTGTCTCCCTAGGTAGGTTTATTCCTAGGTATTTTATTCTTTTTGTTGCAATGGTAAATGGGAGTGTTTCCATACTTTCTCTTTCAGATTTTTCATCATTAGTGTATAGGAATGCAAGAGATTTCTGTGCATTAATTTTGTATCCTGCAACTTTACCAAATTCATTGATTAGCTCTAGCAGTTTTCTGGTGGCATTTTTAGGGTTCTCTATGTATAGTATCATGTCATCTGCAAACAGTGACAGTTTTACTTCTTCTTTTCCAATTTGTATTCCTTTTATTTCTTTTTCTTCTCTGATTGCCGTGGCTAGGGCTTCCAAAACTATGTTGAATAATAGTGGTGAGAGTGGACATCCTTGTCTCGTTCCTGAACTTAGAGGAAATGCTTCCAGTTTTTCACCATTGAGAATGGTGTTTGCTGTGGGTTTGTCGTATATGGCCTTTATTATGTTGAGGTAGGTTCCCTCTATGCCCACTTTCTGGAGAGTTTTTATCATAAATGGGTGTTGAATTTTGTCAAAAGCTTTTTCTGCACCTATTGAGATGATCATATGGCTTTTATTCTTCAATTTGTTAATATGGTGTATCACATTGATTGATTTGCATATATTGAAGAATCCTTGCATCCCTGGGATAAAGCCCACTTGATCATGGTGTGTGATCCTTTTAATGTGTTACTGGATTCTCTTTGCTAGTATTTTGTTGAGGATTTTTGCATCTATATCATCAGTGATATTGGTCTGTAATTTTCTTTTTTTGTGGTATCTTTGTCTGGTTTTGGTATCAGGGTGATGGTGGCCTCATAGAATGAGTTTGGGAGTGTTCCTTCCTCTGCAATCTTTTGGAAGAGTTTGAGAAGGATGGGTGTTAGCTCTTCTCTAAATGTTTGATAGAATTCACCTGTGAAACCATCTGGTCCTGGACTTTTGTTTGTTGGAAGATTTTTAATCACAGTTTCAATTTCATTACTTGTGATTGGTTTGTTCATATTTTCTGTTTCTTCCTGGTTCAGTCTTGGAAGGTTACACCTTTCTAAGAATTTGTCCATTTCTTCCAGGTTGTCCATTTTATTGGCATAGAGTTGCTTGTAGTAGTCTCTTAGGATGCTTTGTATTTCTGCGGTGTCTGTTGTAACTTCTCCTTTTTCATTTCTAATTTTATTGATTTGAGTCCTCTCCTTCTTTTTCTTGATGAGTCTGGCTAATGGTTTATCAGTTTTGTTTATCTTCTCAAAGAACCAGCTTTTAGTTTTATTGATCTTTGCTATTGTTTTCTTTGTTTCTATTTCATTTATTTCTGCTCTGATCTTTATGATTTCTTTCCTTCTGCTAACTTTGGGTTTTGTTTGTTCTTCTTTCTCTAGTTCCTTTAGGTGGAAGGTTAGATTGTTTACCTGAGATTTTTCTTGTTTCTTGAGGTAGGCTTGTATAGCTATAAACTTCCCTCTTAGAACTGCTTTTGCTGCATCCCATAGGTTTTGGGTTGTCGTGTTTTCATTGTCATTTGTCTCTAGGTATTTTTTGATTTCCTCTTTGATTTCTTCAGTGATCTCTTGGTTATTTAGTAACGTATTGTTTAGCCTCCATGTATTTGTGTTTTTTACGTTTTTTTTCCCTGTAATTCATTTCTAATCTCATAGCGTTGTGGTCAGAAAAGATGCTTGATATGATTTCAATTTTCTTAAATTTACTGAGGCTTGATTTGTGACCCAAGATGTGATCTATCCTGGAGAATGTTCCATGCGCACTTGAGAAGAAAGTGTAATCTGCTGTTTTTGGATGGAATGTCCTATAAATATCAGTTAAATCTATCTGGTCTATTGTGTCATTTAAAGCTTCTGTTTCCTTATTTATTTTCATTTTGGATGATCTGTCCATTGGTGTAAGTGAGGTGTTAAAGTCCTCCACTATTATTGTGTTACTGTCGATTTCCTCTTTTAGAGCTGTTAGCAGTTGCCCTATGTAATGAGGTGCTCCTATGTTGGGTGCATATATATTTATAATTGTTATATCTTCTTCTTGGATTGATCCCTTGATCATTATGTAGTGTCCTTCCTTGTCTCTTGTAACATTCTTTATTTTAAAGTCTATTTTATCTGATATGAGTATAGCTACTCCAGCTTTCTTTTGATTTCCATTTGCATGGAATATCTTTTTCCATCCCCTCACTTTCAGTCTGTATGTGTCCCTAGGTCTGAAGTGGGTCTCTTGTAGACAGCATATATATGGGTCTTGTTTTTGTATCCATTCAGCAAGCCTGTGTCTTTGGGTTGGAGCATTTAATCCATTCACGTTTAAGGTAATTATCGATATGTATGTTCCTATGACCATTGTCTTAATTGTTTTTGGTTTGTTTTTGTATGTCCTTTTCTTCTCTTGTGTTTCCCACTTAGAGAAGTTCCTTTAGCATTTGTTGTAGAGCTGGTTTGGTGGTGCTGAATTCTCTTAGCTTTTGCTTGTCTGTAAAGCTTTTGATTTCTCCATCGAATCTGAATGAGATCCTTGCCGGGTAGAGTAATCTTGGTTGTAGGTTCTTCCCTTTCATCACTCTAAGTATATCATGCCACTCCCTTCTGGCTTGTAGAGTTTCTGCTGAGAAATCAGCTGTTAACCTTATGGGAGTTCCCTTGTATGTTATTTTTTGTTTTTCCCTTGCTGCTTTCAATAATTTTTCTTTGTCTTTAATTTTTGCCAATTTGATTACTATGTGTCTCAGCATGTTTCTCCTTGGGTTTATCCTGTGTGGGACTCGCTGTGCTTCCTGGACTTGGGTGGCTATTTCCTTTCCCATGATAGGGATGTTTTCGACTACAATCTCTTCAAATATTTTCTCAGGTCCTTTCTCTCTCTCTTCTCCTTCTGGAACCCCTATAATGCAAATGTTGTTGTGTTTAATGTTGTCCCAGAGGTCTCTTAGGCTGTCTTCATTTCTTTTCATTCTTTTTTCTTTATTCTGTTCCGTAGCAGTGAATTCCACCATTCTGTCTTCCAGGTCACTTATCCGTTCTTCTGCCTCAGTTATTCTGCTATTGATTCCTTCTAGTGTAGTTTTCATTTCAGTTATTGTATTGTTCATCTCTGTTTGTTTGTTCTTTAATTCTTCTAGGTCTTTGTTAAACATTTCTTGCATCTTCTCGATCTTTGCCTCCATTCTTTTTCCGAGGTCCTGGATCATCTTCACTATCATTATTCTGAATTCTTTTTCTGGAAGGTTGCCTATCTCCACTTCATTTAGTTGTTTTTCTGGAGTTTTATCTTGTTCCTTCATCTGGTACATAACCCTCTGCCTTTTCATCTAGTCTATCTTTCTGTGAATGTGGTTTTTGTTCCACAGGCTGCAGGATTGTAGTTCTTCTTGCTTCTGCTGTCTACCCTCTGGTGGATGAGGCTATCTAAGAGGCTTGTGTAAGCTTCCTGATGGGAGGGACTGGTGGTAGGTAGAGCTGACTGTTGCTCTGGTGGGCAGAGCTCAGTAAAACTTTAATCCGCTTGACTGTTGATGGGTGGGGCTGGGTTCCCTCCCTGTTGGTTGTTTTGCCTGAGGCAACCCAACACTGGAGCCTACCTGGGCTCTTTGGTGGGGCTAATGACAGACTCTGGGAGTGCTCACGCCAAGGAGTACTTCCCAGGACTTCTGCTGCCAGTGTCCTTGTCCCCACAGTGTCAGCTCTGTATTTCTTAAAAGTCTCTTCTTTGCATCCCTTAGAGCATCCTGTCACTTTCAATATCACGGTGTCACTTAACTTTCTCTGCCTTTCCGGATCTCCCAGAGAGCACCTGCAGGTCCCCAAGTTGCAGCCAATAGTGTTTCGGATCCTCAGGGAATAAAGCCTTTTCCTGGGGGCCGCTGAAGAGCCCCTCTGCTGAGAGTACCACAGGTCTTCCTGGGACACCTCCATCCTCTCTACACAGCCATCTGTAAGCTTGGCCCAGGAGAATGCATAGGGGACCTGCGGGTCTCAGCCAGCAGTACAGTGCAAGTCCACATCCTCCAAACAGGCCACCTTCACCTCCCGGGCGGGGGGCGCCACGCTGCAGGCGCAGCTCAGGAGCAGGAGCTGGAGGCTGCGCACCATCGCTGAGGGCTGCCCGCCTGGGACCGTGGTGCATGCCTCCACTTGCAGCTGCACCCCACCTGCGCTTCATTGTGCTTTTGTTTGCATTTCCCTAGTGATGAGTGATGCTGAGCACCTTTTCATGTGCCTGTTGGCCATCTGTATGTCTTCTTTGGAAAAATGTCTATTCAGATTCTTTGCCCATTTATTAATCAGATTGTTTGGTTTTTTGCAGTTAAGTTGTATGAGCTCTTTATAAATTTTGGACATTAACCTCTTATCAGATAGATGATTTACAAGTATTTTCTCCCATTCCGTAGGTTACCTTTCCATTCCGATGGTTTCTTTCTCTGTGCAATAGTTCATTTCTTCTTACTGCTGCAATCTACCATGGTGTGATGTACCACAGTTTATTTAATCACATACTGCCGAACATCTGGATTGTTTCTGACTAGTTTTTGGCTATTACAAATAAAACTGGTATAAACATTCCTGTACTGTTCTCATTTTCGCAACTGAGCCCGAGGCTGTCACTGGTATTTATGACTTTCCTCTGTTGCTTCTCATTCCTTTGTCTTAATAATAGCTAACATTTATAGAGTGTTTACTACATGCCAGACCCTGTTCTATGTGTTTTATAAGTATTACTCAATTCTCAAAATAACGATTTGAGATATCAACTATTATTATCCCCATTTTACAGGTGTGGAAACGAAAGTAGACACAGGTACACAGCCAGCATGTGTTAGCACTCAGATTTAAATCCAGGTAGTCTGGTACCAGAGCTCAGGCTCTAAACCACTATGTTATACAGCCAGGACTTAAGATGGTTGGGTTCTTTTCTTATGGAGTGACTTAAACCTTCACTCCTGGAGGATAACTAGCTGTTATCTTGCTTCTGCTGGTTTAGTCTTCTGTTAACTTTAACCATTGGACATGATGGTATAAGATATCCCTGGGGTGCCGCTGGCTTGCACACATCCTCCTCTCTTTCCCTGCTGTGTAACAGTAACCTTATTTTCTCTAAATCATCAGGATCAATCATCCCAGCTAACATCTTATTCCCCTTCTTTGCCTGTTTACTCAATGGCTTAAAAAGCCCCAAATGGCCAGGTCTCTGTCTCAGGTTCCAGTGCAATGGGCCTATTGGTGTCTCCTCTTTGTGGAAGCAAACATCCTTGGGATACCAAACCTCTAAACCAGCAGAGCCCAGAGTCATGGGGCTACACACAAAAATGTTGTGAATAGGTTATTAGGTGTAGTAGTGAGAGGCCCCGCTCCCACCTCTATCTGTCTCTTCCTGGGGCCACCATGTATCCTGGCTGAGAGAGAAATGGTGCCATAGAATGGCTGCTGGTTCAGAACATACACTGCACTCCACTCTGTGGTCAGCACTCCATTCTCAGAAGGTTTTGCCATAACTCAGTCTCTACAAAGCCAACTGCTTCTGAGGGATGGAGTACATAAGATCCATGACTCCCATGGGCCTTCCAGGGTAAAGAACATGGACTCTGGAGCCAAACTGTTTAGATTCATATATTGGCCTCACCACTCACTTACCTACTGTGACTTTGAGCCATTTACAAAACTTCTCTGTAACTCAGTTTCCTTATCTGTAAAATGGAGATAATAATGATATTTAGCTTAATATGGTTTCTGTGAAGATTAGATGAGCTAATGAAACGGAGGAGGACCCTATGGTCCTTCCCCACCATGTCCTCCGCCTGCCTCTTGTCTGTGAAAAATCTTTAGCCAAAGAATAAGTTTAATCAGAGAAGTGAGACATGCAGAAGCAAAGAAAAGCAGTCAAACAGGACAAAACAATAATAGTTTAGTCCATAAGCAAAGTCAAGGACTTTTAGTTCCTTCTCAAAGGCTATAGATAACATTCAGAGCCACATCCTGTGAGCTGTCTTGTAGATACTGAAACCCCCACCAGGTGCAAGAAGTTAACTACATGATGACCAGACTGTAGCCATGACATAAGATGCCACAATTCCAAGAACTGGCCTCAAGGAAATGGGAACAAACCAACCCTGGAACTGAAGATTAACTGTACTTAAGACAATCTAGGGACTTCCCTGGTGGTCCAGTGGGTAAAGACTCCACTCTCCCAATGCAGGGAGCCCGGGTTCGATCCCTGGTCCGGGAACTAGATCCTGCATGCATGCTGCAACGAAGATCCCACATGCCGTAACTAAGACCAGGTGCAGCCAAAATAATAAATAAATAATAAATATATTTTTAAAAATCAAGACGACGCTGGTCAGACCACCGCATGACCAATTTCAAGATGACTGTCAGAGCTGACTGTGCTGTTTCTGCATGTAGCCCCTCCCTACATCTATAAAAGCTCTTGCCCACTGTTTGTCAGTGGGGGTGGGGGGGAGGGGGAGGGAGGGGTGGGGAGGGGGAATCCGCCCTACCCCCCAGTTGCCAGCTTCCAAAATAAAGCAAACTTTCCTTTCCACCAACTTGCCTCTTTATGGGCTTTTGAGCACTGAGCAGCTGGACCCCACTTTTGGTTACACTAATACTTGCAGAGCACTTCACGTGCTACACACTGTCAACACTCTTTCACTGTACAGTGAGATCTTGGTCAGAAGCCACGCGTGTGGGGAGCCACGATAGCGTATGAGGCATCTGGAATGTCCACAGACGGTGGGGGGGGGAAGATGGATGGGAGTAGGGAAAATAAATCCAAGGCTAAAAATCCGTAATTGCCTTCTAGAGAGAACAAATTTCCGCCCCTTCCTTATTGGAAGAGAGCTAACATAAGCACCCTTCATCAAGTAGGTGGGCTGAATTGGTAGCTTTTGTGGGCCAAGCTGACCTTCAGCAGTAGCCCCCACTAGGTCTGACTTGGTAAGGGGAGGTCCATCCTGTGAAGGCCACATACAGCCTGTGTCCTTGCCACCACAGCTGTTTGGTTCATAGAATGTCTCAGGGAGAAACAGAATGACATCCATAAAGCAGGTTCACATTACCCATCTGACCACCAGGAGCAGCCTCTAGGGAGACGGCCTTATGACGGTGAGTGGCTATACTAGACACAAATATTCTTGTGTTCTGGGGCCCTCCTAAGAGGTCCATTCACAAGACTTCTTCCCAAACCTCTTTTCCCCAACCCTCTGATTTTGTTCCATCTAAGTTTGTCCACCCAGCCAAATCACTGACCTTGCACATGAATCAGTATAGATCCTCTGTGTCTTCTCCCAAAAGAGCCAATGATGTATTCTACTTGAAATTTTACCCATTGGAGGATTTTCTTTTTTTTTTTTTTTCACACACACTGTATTTTATTTTTACAAGAGATAAATAGACTGACACCAAGCATTGTACATGGATGACCACAACAAAAGCAACAATGATTACAATTACCAAACATGAAACACACTCATACTATGTCATAATATTGACATTCAGTCCAGTAATCCTCCACTGTAACAGCTCCTTTACTTTGCAGTGAAAATTGATTTGTATATTCTTTGCCTCTGAGTCCTTGTGGGATTTTTTCTTTTTTTTAAATTCAACCAGAAAGTCACAAAAATTATACTCATCCTCATCAGTTCACTCAGTCCCATGTAATTAATTTTTTTTTTTCATCTTGATCTTTTGTTAGCACTTTTATGAGCTCATCAGTTTTTCATTAGAGTTCTGAAAATGCTTATTCATTCAGTTCAGCAGTACAGTCATGTACCAGAAACCTGTACTTGTCAGAGTCTTTTCCATGAATTTACTGAAGATGAAACCCTTTTATAGGAACATATTTACAAAAGCATCAGAGTACACCCAGAACTGTCTGTAAATGACAAAAGACTTAAAAATGACCACGGTTAAAGATTTGATGAAAGTTCATAATAATGCAGTTGACAAGAAAATTAGTTATTTCTGAGATATACATTTTAAAGTAATAACTAGGATTATGACTTATAACATTATACCAGAACATATAAGATTTTTAGAAATTTCATGTAATGTCTGAAACATTTATATTAACATATTTCCATACAAATAACCCAATGAAAGTTTAGTATTAGTTGTTTTGTTTGTTTGTTTATACTGCAGGTTCTTATTAGTCATCAATTTTATACACATCAGTGTATACATGTCAATCCCAATCGCCCAATTCAACACACCACCATCCCCACCCCACCGCTGTTTCCCCCCCTTGATGTCCATATGTCTGTTCTCTACATCTGTGTCTCAACTTCTGCCCTGCAAACCGGCTCATCTGTACCATTTTTCTAGGTTCCACATACATGCGTTAATATACGATATTTGTTTTTCTCTTTCTGACTTACTTCACTCTGTATGACAGTCTCTAGATCCATCCACGTCTCAACAAATGACTCAATTTCGTTCCTTTTTATGGCTGAGTAATATTCCATTGTATATATGTACCACAACTTCTTTATCCATTCGTCTGTTGATGGGCATTTAGGTTGCCTCCATGACCTGGCTATTGTAAATAGTGCTGCAATGAACATTCGGGTGCATGTGTCTTTTTGAATTATGGTTTTCTCTGGGTATATGCCCAGTAGTGGGATTGCTGGGTCATATGGTAATTCTATTTTTAGTTTTTTAAGGAACCTCCATACTGTTCTCCATAGTGGCCGTATCAATTTACATTCCCACCAACAGTGCAAGAGGGTTCCCTTTTCTCCACACCCTCTCCAGCATTTGTTGTTTGTAGATTTTCTGATGATGCCCATTCTAACTGGTGTGAGGTGATACCTCATTGTAGTTTTGATTTGCATTTCTCTAATAATTAGTGATGTTGAGCATCTTTTCATGTGCTTTGTGGCCATCTGTATGTCTTCTTTGGAGAAATGTCTATTTAGGTCTTCTGCCCATTTTTGGATTGGGGTGTTTGTTTCTTTAATATTGAGCTGAATGAGCTGTTTATATATTTTGGAGATTAATCCTTTGTCCGTTGATTCGTTTGCAAATATTTTCTCCCATTCTGAGGGTTGTCTTTTCCTCATGTTTATGGTTTCCTTTGCTGTGCAAAAGCTTTGAAGTTTCATTAGGTCCCATTTGTTTATTTTTGTTTTTATTTCCATTACTCTAGGAGGTGGATCAAAAAAGATCTTGCTGTGATTTATGTCAAAGAGTCTTCTTCCTATGTTTTCCTCTAAGAGTTTTATAGTGTCCAGTCTTACATTTAGGTCTCTAATCCATTTTGAGTTTATTTTTGTGTAGGGTGTTAGGGAGTGTTCTAATTTCATTCTTTTACATGTAGCTGTCCAGTTTTCCCAGCACCACTTATTGAAGAGACTGTCTTTTCTCCATTGTATATCTTTGCCTCCTTTGTCATAGATTACTTGACCATAGGTGCGTGGGTTTATCTCTGGGCTTTCTATCTTGTTCCATTGATCTGTGTTTCTGTTTTTGTGCCAGTACCATATTGTCTTGATTACTGTAGCTTTGTAGTATAGTCTGAAGTCAGGGAGTCTGATTCCTCCAGCTCCGTTTTTTTCCCTCAAGACTGCTTTGGCTCTTTGGGGTCTTTTGTGTCTCCATACAAATTTTAAGATGATTTGTTCTAGCTCCGTAAAAAATGCCATTGGTAATTTGATAGGGATTGCATTGAATCTGTAGATTGCTTTGGGTAGTATAGTCATTTTCACAATGTTGATTCTTCCAATCCAGGAATGTGGTATATCTCTCCATCTGTTGGTATCATCTTTAATTTCTTTCATCAGTGTCTTATAGTTTTCTGCATACAGGTCTTTTGTCTCCCTAGGTAGGTTTATTCCTAGGTATTTTATTCTTTTTGTTGCAATGGTAAATGGGAGTGTTTCCATAATTTCTCTTTCAGATTTTTCATCATTAGTGTATAGGAATGCAAGAGATTTCTGTGCATTAATTTTGTATCCTGCAACTTTACCATATTCATTAATTAGCTCTAGCAGTTTTCTGGTGGCAGTTTTAGGATTCTCTATGTATAGTATCATGTCATCTGCAAACAGTGACAGTTTTACTTCTTCTTTTCCAATTTGTATTCCTTTTATTTCTTTTTCTTCTCTGATTGCCATGGCTAGGACTTCCAGAACTATGTTGAATAATAGTGGTGAGAGTGGACATCCTTGTCTCGTTCCTGATCTTAGAGGAAATGCTTTCAGTTTTTCACCGTTGAGAATGATGTTTGCTGTGGGTTTGTCATATATGGCCTTTATTATGTTGAGGTAGGTTCCCTCTATGCCCACTTTCTGGAGAGTTTTTATCATAAATGGGTGTTGAATTTTGTCAAAAGCTTTTTCTGCATCTATTGAGATGATCATATGGTTTTTATTCTTCAATTTGTTAATATGGTGTATCACATTGATTGATTTGCGTATATTGAAGAATCCTTGCATCCCTGGGATAAATCCCACTTGATCGTGATGTATGATCCTTTTAATGTGTTGTTGGATTCTGTTTGCTAGTATTTTGTTGAGGATTTTTGCATCTATATTCATCAGTGATATTGGTCTGTAATTTTCTTTTTTTGTAGTGTCTTTGTCTGGTTTTGGTATCAGGGTGATGGTGGCCTCATAGAATGAGTTTGGGAGTGTTCCTTCCTCTGCAATTTTTTGGAAGAGTTTGAGAAGGATAGGTGTTAGCTCTTCTCTAAATGTTTGATAGAATTCACCTGTGAAGCCATCTGGTCCTGGACTTTTGTTTGTTGGAAGATTTTTAATCACAGTTTCAATTTCATTACTTGTGATTGGTCTGTTCATATTTTCTGCTTCTTCCTGGTTCAGTCTTGGAAGGTTATACCTTTCTAAGAATTTGTCCATTTCTTCCAGGTTGTCCATTTTATTGGCATAGTGTTGCTTGTAGTAGTCTCTTAGGATGCTTTGTATTTCTGCGGTGTCTGTTGTAACTTCTCCTTTTTCATTTCTGATTTTATTGATTTGAGTCCTCTCCCTCTTTTTCTTGATGAGTCTGGCTAATGGCTTATCAATTTTGTTTATCTTTTCAAAGAACCAGCTTTTAGTTTTATTGATCTTTGCTATTGTTTTCTTTGTTTCTATTTCATTTATTTCTGCTCTGATCTTTATGATTTCTTTCCTTCTGCTAACTTTGGGTTTTGTTTGTTCTTCTTTCTCTAGTTTCTTTAGGTGTAAGGTTAGATTGTTTACTTGAGATTTTTCTTGTTTCTTTAGGTAGGCTTGTATAGCTATAAACTTCCCTCTTAGAACTGCTTTTGCTGCATCCCATAGGTTTTGGGTTGTCGTGTTTTCATTGTCATTTGTCTCTAGGTATTTTTTGATTTCCTCTTTGATTTCTTCAGTGATCTCTTGGTTATTTAGTAACGTATTGTTTAGCCTCCATGTGTTTGTGTTTTTTACGTTTTTTCCCCTGTAATTCATTTCTAATCTCATAGCGTTGTGGTCAGAAAAGATGCTTGATATGATTTCAATTTTCTTAAATTTACTGAGGCTTGATTTGTGACCCAAGATGTGATCTATCCTGGAGAATGTTCCATGCGCACTTGAGAAGAAAGTGTAATCTGCTGTTTTTGGATGGAATGTCCTATAAATATCAGTTAAATCTATCTGGTCTATTGTGTCATTTAAAGCTTCTGTTTCCTTATTTATTTTCATTTTGGATGATCTGTCCATTGGTGTAAGTGAGGTGTTAAAGTCCCCCACTATTATTGTGTTACTGTCAATTTCCTCTTTTATAGCTGTTAGCAGTTGCCTTATGTAATGAGGTGCTCCTATGTTGGGTGCATATATATTTATAATTGTTATATCTTCTTCTTGGATTGATCCCTTGATCATTATGTAGTGTCCTTCCTTGTCTCTTGTAACATTCTTTATTTTAAAGTCTATTTTATCTGATATGAGTATAGCTACTCCAGCTTTCTTTTGATTTCCATTTGCATGGAATATCTTTTTCCATCCCCTCACTTTCAGTCTGTATGTGTCCCTAGGTCTGAAGTGGGTCTCTTGTAGAC
This sequence comes from Eubalaena glacialis, assembly GCF_028564815.1. Taxonomy (NCBI): domain Eukaryota; kingdom Metazoa; phylum Chordata; class Mammalia; order Artiodactyla; family Balaenidae; genus Eubalaena; species Eubalaena glacialis. The sequence goes on from NC_083718.1 coordinate 85,146,497, forward strand.
AGCATATATATGGGTCTCGTTTTTGTATCCATTCAGCAAGCCTGTGTCTTTTGGCTGGAGCATTTAATCCATTCACGTTTAAGGTAATTATCGATATGTATGTTCCTATGACCATTTTCTTAATTGTTTTGGGTTTGTTTTTGTAGGTCTTTTTCTTCTCTTGTGTTTCCCACTTAGAGAAGTTCCTTTAACATTTGTTGTAGAGCTGGTTTGGTGGTGCTGAATTCTCTTAGCTTTTGCTTGTCTGTAAAGCTTTTGATTTCTCCATCAAATCTAAATGAGATCCTTGCTGGGTAGAGTAATCTTGGTTGTAGGTTCTTCCCTTTCATCACTTTAAGGATATCATGCCTCTCCCTTCTGGCTTGTAGAGTTTCTGCTGAGAAATCAGCTGTTAACCTTATGGGAGTTCCCTTATATGTTATTTGTCATTTTTCCCTTGTTGCTTTCAATAATTTTTCTTTGTCTTTAATTTTTGCCACTTTGATTACTATGTGTCTCGGCGTGCTTCTCCTTGGGTTTATCCTGTATGGGACTCTCTGCGCTTCCTGGACTTGGGTGGCTATTTCCTTTCCCATGTTAGGGAAGTTTTCAACTATAATCTCTTCAAATATTTTCTCTGGTCCTTTCTCTCTCTCTTCTCCTTCTGGGACCCCTATAGTGCAAATGTTGTTGCGTTTAATGTTGTCCCAGAGGTCTCATAGGCTGTCTTCATTTCTTTTCATTCTTTTTTCTTTATTCTGTTCCGTAGCAGTGAATTCCACCATTCTGTCTTCCAGGTCACTTATCCGGTCTTCTGCCTCAGTTATTCTGCTATTGATTCCTTCTAGTGTAGTTTTCATTTCAGTTATTGTATTGTTCATCTCTGTTTGTTTGTTCTTTAATTCTTCTAGGTCTTTGTTAATCATTTCTTGCATCTTCTCAATCTTTGCCTGCATTCTTATTCCAAGGTCCTGGATCATCTTCACTATCATTATTCTGAATTCTTTTTCTGGAAGGTTGCCTATCTCCACTTCATTTAGTTGTTTTTCTGGGGTTTTTTCTTGTTCCTTCATCTGGTATATAGCCCTCTGCCTTTTCATCTTGTCTATCTTTCTGTAAATGTGGTTTCTGTTCCACAGGCTGCAGGACTGTAGTTTTTCTTGCTTCTGCTGTCTGCCCTCTGGTGGTTGAGGCTATCTAAGAGGCTTGATGGGAGGCTCTGGAGGTGGGTAGAGCTGACTGTTGCTGTGGTGGTCAGAGCTCCGTAAAACTTTAATCCACTTGACTGTTGATGGGTGGGGCTGGGTTCCCTCCCTGTTGGTTGTTTTGCCTGAGGCAACCCAACACTGGAGCCTACCCGGGCTCTTTGGTGGGGCTAATGGCAGACTCTGGGAGGGCTCACACCAAGGAGTACTTCCCAGAACCTCCGCTGCCAGTGTCCTTGTCCCCACAGTGAAACAGAGCCAGCCCCCGCCTCTGCAGGAGACCCCCCAACACCAGCAGTTATGTCTGGTTCAGTCTCCCCCAGGGTCACTGCTCCTTCCCCTGGGTCCCGATGCACACACTATTTTGTGTACGCCCTCCAAGAGTGGGGTCTCTGTTTCCCCCAGTCCTGTCAAAGTCCTGCAATCAATTCCCACTAGGCTTCAAAGTCTGATTCTCTATGCATTCCTCCTCCCGTTGCCAGACCCCCAGGTTGGGAAGCCTGACGTGGGGCTCAGAACGTTCACTCCAGTGGGTGGACTTCTGTGGTATAAGTGCTCGCCAGTCTGTGAGTCACCCACCCAGCAGTTATGGGATTTGATTTTACTCTGATTGCGCCCCTCCTACCGTCTCACTGTGGCTTCTCCTCTGTCCTTGGATGTGGGGTATCCTCCTTGGTGAAGTCCAGTGTCTTCCTGTCGATGATTGTCCAGCAGCCAGTTGTGATTCTGGTGCTTTCGCAAGAGGGAGTGAGAGCACGTCCTTCTACTCCGCCATCTTGGTTAATCCCCCCGGAGGATTTTCTTTCTCCATTAACTTCCAGGACCATCTCTCAGAAGGGCTTTATTATTATTTTTAATAAAGAGACATTTATTAATTATGTACAATTTAAGAAAAAGGCCACTGAGTCTCTAGATTTGAAAGTAAATATCTTGTAAAATTCCAGGGAATTCCTTGGCGGTCGGTGGTTAAGTCTCTGCACTTCCACTGCAGGGGGTCCGGGTCCCATCCCTAGTCAGAGAAATAAGATCCCACAAGCCACGTGGCTCAGCCAAAATAAGTAAATGAATAAATAAATAAATAAAGCTCCATCAAAAAAAAAAATTCCATGTTAAAAACTTCTGTTTTCCTAAGGGTTAAAACATTTTTTAATTGTGGTAAAAAACCTATAACATTAAATTTACTGTCTTAACCATTTTTAAATGTACAGTTCAATAGTGTTAAGTATATTCACATTGTTGTGCAATAGATCTCTAGAATTTTTTCTCAGAAGGGCTTTGTTACCGCAATAATAACAGGAACACTTAGTGCATGTACTATTCGAAGAGTTTTACATACATTAAGTTATTTAATTTTTAAAGCAACCTATGAGGGTAGGTATTTTTATTATCTCTCTTTTAGAGATAAGGAAACAGAGGTTCAGAGGGATTAAAACACTTGCCCAAATTCATATAGCTAGGAACTAGTGGAACCAGAATTCAAATACAGGCAGTCTGGTTCTAGAATTCTTGCTATTAATCTTTTTTTTTTAACTGTGGTGGTTTTTTTTAACCATTTTTAAAAATTTAATTATAGTTAATTTACAACGTTGTGTTAGTTTCAGGTATACAACAAAGTGATTCAGTTTTACATATACATATATATATATATTCTTTTTCAGATTCTTTTCCATTATAGGTTATTACAAGATATTGAATACAGTTCCCTGTGCTATACAGTAGTACCTTGTTTATCTATTTAGAATTCTTGCTGTTAATCTCTTAATAATAAGCCACTTCTGGCTGGTGATGGTGTATGGTGCAGAGCCAGTCTCCTGCAATCCAAGCTGGAATTTTTTTTTGTAATATTTATTTATTTATTTGGCTGCGTCGGGTCATAGTTGCGGCACACGGGATCTTCGTTATGGAACGTGGGATCCTTCATTGCGGCGTGCAGGCTTCTCTCTAGTTGTGGCGCTCGGGCTCTAGAGCCACGGGCTCAGTAGTTGCAGCGCACGGGCTTAGTTGCCCCGCAGCATGTGGGATCTTAGTTCCCCGACCAGGGATTGAACCCGTGTCCCCTGCATCGGAAGGCAGATTCTTAACCACTGGACCACCAGGGAAGTCCCCTGGAATTTTTTTTTGTTTCCAGTGTCTTCATGCCTAACTTCTCCTGAAGCCACTGGAGTGGACTGAGGGAGGAGAGGTTATTTAGCAAGATATGGCAAGCTAGAAGGCACACCAGGGCATTCTGTGGCTCCTTTCTGCCTTCAGGATACTATCAGGCTCCAGCCAGCTCTATTTGAAGATGAGGAGCACCGGGGCTTGTGAGACCCTGGGCTGGCTAGGTGGATCAGATAATCCTCAGTTCATAAGGGGCTTGGCCTTATGTTTGGTTTCTACTGAGATTCAGAAACTCACAAGAAGCTATTTATCAAGAGAAGAACTGTTACTTGCTGAAGTTGGCTGGGCCTCACCACCGCTTTGGGCCACCCTGGGGACTCTCCTTCTGGGACTTGCTTGCCACAGTCTCTAAGATCACCCCAGTATGTCAAGCACCACTGGATCCCCTGAGTCATAAGGCCCCAGTGACAGATGTGCCTGAACTGCAGCCAGGAGCAGCCGGAGAGCCTTTCCTTGTCTGAAACCCCATTCTCAGAATGCTGCTTCTGCCCCTCAAATTTCAAGTGCAGCCCTGGCACCACCAGCATCACGGGACCCTGGGAGCTTCTGTAGCATGCTACCTGCCCAAACACTTGCGTGCCCCCCGCATCAACCAAAGCCCACTCCCCACTGTCCCTATTTCTCTGTGCCACGGTCCTCCTTCGGCACAGCTGGCTGTCCAAGACCGAGTCACATGCTTGCTCCCAGCTGCTAGGGGACCTGGGACAGTGAGTATCTGGCCGTTTGGTTCCGGAAGTGGTTGGTGAGTTCTATCTCCCACCAAACTTAAAAAGAGATGTATGTGCTGGTCAGACCCAAACAATAAAACACAAAAACAACCTATCCCAAGGAGCTGTGAAGATTATATGATTTACTACATTATTATAGTGTAGGAGTCACAGGCACAGAGTCTAACGCCAACTGCCTGGGTTCACTTCCTGGGCTCTGCCGCTTACTAGCTGTATGACTTTGTCAAGTTACTTCCCTTTGGTATGTGTAACTCCCTTATCTGTCAAGTGGACATGAGAGTGCTCATTTCACAGGGTTGTTGTGGCGATTAAACACACAGAGCATGTAAAGAGCTTAGAGAAGTACCTGGCACAGGTAAGCTTTTATATGAGGCATGTGGTTCATGTCTCTTTCTTTGTCTTTAAGTCCCTAAAACAGCACCAAGGGCTTATTAAGCATTTAATAAGTGATGGCTGTTGTTGTTATTGTCATTATTACCTGTGTCTTGCCTACTTGTCCAGGTATGTCTCTAGACTACATCCTAAAAGTGGAATTCCTAGGTAAAATGGTACACACAGTTTAACTTTTGATAGGTAGTGACAAATTGCATTTTGTTAATAAGGCACCAACCGGTACTCTCACCAATCCTGAATGAGCATACCCTTTTCCTCCTGTCTCACCAATACTGGATTTTAACCTTTAAAAGTTTTGCTCTTGGGCTTCCCTGGTGGCACAGTGGTTGAGAATCTGCCTGCTAATGCAGGGGACACGGGTTCGAGCCCTGGTCTGGGAGGATCCCACATGCCGCGGAGCAACTAGGCCCGTGAGCCACAACTACTGAGCCTGCGCATCTGGAGCCTGTGCCCCGCAACAGGAGGGGCCGCGACAGTGAAAGGCCCGCGCACAACGATGAAGAGTGGCCCCTGCTTGCCACAACTAGAGAAAGCCCTCGTGCAGAAACGAAGACCAAACACAGCCAAAACTTAATTAATTAATTAATAAAGTTCCTCTTAAAAAAAAAAAAAAAAGTTTTGCTCTTCTAATAAGAAACTGTGTTATTGTATTCTTTCATTATTTCAATTTTTAAATTATGTATGTATTTCAAGCTTACTATAAAAATTTTAAAACTCCATAACTGGGGAATTCCCTGGCAGTCCAGTGGTTAGGACTTGGCACTTTCACTGCCAAGGGTGCAGGTTCAATCCCTGGTCGGGAAACTAAGATCCCACAAGCTGTGTGACACAGCCAAATTAAAAAATTTTTAATTAAAAAAATAAAAATAGGGACTTCCTTGGTGGCACAGTGGTTGAGAATCCGCCTGCCAATGCTGGGGACTGGAGTTCAAGCCCTGGTTCAGGAAGATCCCACATGCCGCGGAGCAACTAAGCCCGCGAGCCACAACTACTGAGCCCACGTGCCACAACTGCTGAAGCCTGTGCGCCTAGAGCCCGTGCTCCGCAACAAGAGAAGCCACCGCGATGAGAAGCCTGCGCACCACAACGAAGAGTGGCCCCTGCTTGCCGCAACTAGAGAAAGACTGCGCACAGCAACGAAGACCCAATGCAACCAAAAATAAATAAATACATAAATTTATTTTAAAAAATTAAAAAACGTAATTGATATATAATGTGAAAAATAAAAATTGCTCCCTATAATCCAAGTCCTCAGAGGTAACCACTGTCAGTTACATTTGGTATGTTTGGTATAATAAAGGATGATTTATCTCTACAAATCCTTTTTTATGAACATATAAATATACATAGATATAATTTAAACATATATAATTTAAACTAGTTTAATATAAATTAAAGTAATTTAAACAATTAATTAAATGGTTTAATTTTATATATAGTTTTAATTAAATGAGATTATACTATTTTTTGTTTTTTACCCCTTGACCGTATTCCTTGGGTATCCTTCCATATCAGTATATACAAAACTGTACATTATGACTGCCTGGTGTTCCATATTATTGATGTTACATAACATATTTAACCATTTCCCCTACTGATTTTTTCCAACTTCTTGCTATTACAAACAATGTTGCAATGAACATTCTATTCACATATTTGTGTGCTTGTCTATATTGCATACTTGTCTTTCCACAGAGCAGATCATTCAAATGGATTTCCCTTTAAAATGTTGCTAGGTATTGCTAAATTGCCTTCTTAAAATGTTCACCATTTTATACTCTTGCCAATAAAATACAAGCATGACCGTTTCACCACACTCCTTCCAACCCTGAATATTATCAGTCTTTTTTTTTTTTTTAATTTATTCATTTATTTATTTTTGGCTGTGTTGGGTCTTCGTTTCTGTGCAAGGGCTTTCTCTAGTTGTGGCAGGCGGCGGCCACTCTTCATCGTGGTGCGCGGGCCTCTCACTATCGCGGCCTCTCTTGTTGAGGAGCACAGGCTCCAGACGTGCAGGCTCAGTAATTGTGGCTCACGGGCTTAGTTGCTCCGTGGCATGTGGGATCTTCCCAGACCAGGGTTCGAACCCGTGTCCCCCGCATTGGCAGGCGGATTCTCAACCACTGCGCCACCAGGGAAGCCCTATCAGTCTTTTTATTTTTGAAAATCATGTCATATTGTTGTTTTAACAAGCATTTCTCTGATTACTAATGAGATTGGGTAACTCTTTTTATGTTTATAAAGCCATTTATCTTTCATTTTCATATTCTTGGCACATTTTTCTGTTGCACTGTCTTTTTCTAATTGACAGTTGGAGATTTTGGATCTTGGGAGCAATCATTGTTTTTCAGTTTAAGCCTTTTAACCTTTGGTTGACTTTTGACAAGCTGAGACAGGATCTCTCAAAGTATTCATTTCCCAGATAGCAATTATTAGTATTTCTACACATGGCTGTGACCCTGGGGAGATCCTAGTGGAAACAGCAGCTTAGATATGGTGTATGGAAGACAGAGAATCCAGGCTATGCATGAAGACTTTTTCCCAGGCCTCCCTCTGATTCCAAGTAGAACTGAGGACGTCTCCCCAAACCCTGGGACTCCTGCCTTTCTGGGGCACTGGGAGAAGTATCCCCTACCTTCTTCCCAGTCAGCCTCTTGGTGCCGAGGTGAGAAAGCAGAGGCCCTGGGCTCCCAAGGGAAGGAGAGGATTTGTTCCTGCCTGTCCTGAGTCTTAGTAGAGAAACTGTGACTCAGGAATATGACTCCAGGGACCAAAGGTCCTTCCAGCCTCAAATGGAAGGGCTTTTATTTTCCTTTGGATATTTTATTTACAGTATTGTAACCTGTCGAAAATGAAGACTTGATTAGGGGATTTGATGGCTTAATTTGGGCCATTAACCAAGACTGATGCAATTCTTTCTTCCCAGGCTCTTAACTGAAAGGGTGCAAGCCAAGTGGGCCTCTGTAAAGGTGGAGATGATTGCATTAAAACCATTTTATGGCTCTTTTCTCAGCTCTTCTGGAGCCAGTCCTGGCACGGGAGGAAGGCTGTAGGGCAGGGGGGAGTGTGATGGCAAACTTTCACCTGTGTCCCTATAACTGACATTACCTTTTCTAGACTACATAACTGGTTTTCAAACCCACTTCACCTTTTCTTCTTGTAGATTAGATGTATCACAAGATACATAATATCTGTTCTAGTCAGACTCTTCATTTAAACAGAAAATCAAGTCTTCAGTAGGCAGAGGTTAAAGAGATTAGGTTATAGAGATTTAAGAGATTTATTTTTTTAAGCATTTAAAAAATTTATTTTATTTATTTATTTATTTATTTTTGGCTGCGTTGGGTCTTCGTTGCTGCGTGCGGGCTTTCTCTAGTTGCGGCGAGCGGGGGCTACTCTTTGTTGTGGTGCGCAGGCTTCTCATTGAGGTGGCTTCTCTTGTTGCAGAGCACAGGCTCTAGGCTCGTGGGCTTCAGTAGTTGTGGCACGTGGGCTCAAGTAGTTGTGGTGCACGGGCTTAGTTGCTCCGCAGCATGTGGGATCTTCCTGGACCAGGCTCGAACCTGTGTCCCCTGCATTGGTAGGCGGATTCTCAACCACTGCGCCCCCCAGGAAGCCCCTAAGAGATTTATTGAGAAAGTCAATGGACAGTTATGGACCATCTAGATCTTGATGCAAATAAACTGTAAAACGAAAACTTACGAGACAATGGGGGAAATTTGAACACTGATTTAATATTTGATAATAGTAAAGATGTATTAATTTGTTTAGCTGTGATTATGGTACCGTGGTTTTTAAAAAAGAATTCTTATCTTGAAGGGATGCATACTGAAATATTAATTCAAGAAATAATATAATGTCTAGAGTTTGCTGCAAAAAAAATCCAAGGTAGAGGAAGGCTGGGAGGTATAGTTGAAACAAGATGGGTTATGAGCTGAGTTTTATTGAAGGTGGATGGTGTACCTGTGGGTTCGTTATACTATTCACTCTACTTTTGTATTTATTGAAATTTTCCGGAATGAGAGAGAGAGAGGAGATCTCTCTATCTCACTTTCTATTCTTGTCTTCTCTCTCAAGAGATAGGGGTAAAATAGTTAAGGTAACAGTTGCTTTTAAAGCACTTTCTTTCCCCTCTTTAGCGTCTCCCTTGCTCTTGCCTTAGACCAGTAGCCACGCCTCAGCACTGCCCACTGGGAGGCATGCATCTGACCACACTGCTAAAATCCTAGCGGCTTAACACCCCAGGGGTAATCCCTGCTCAGAGGTGAGAAGAGGCCATCACATAACAGAAAGACATAAACTGCTGGTGGTGAAGTTTCAGGCATCAGCGGCAGGCCAGAAGGGAGGATATTTCTGAGTGGATTAGAAGTGGGGAGGAAGCCCTCTCAAATTATGCCCTTTGTGGGAAGCCCTGGCAGAGGGCATTGTTGTTTTTTCTTTATTTCTCTTCTCTGAGCTTCGCTGTTGCTCTGAGTTCAGCATTGTTCAGAGATGGGGAGGTGCTGTGAGATGAGCATGAGCGACTGGATGAATTAGGAAGACTTTGTTTTCTTAAGGTGAGATGAAGAAAAAAGCTACTTGCCTCTCCAGGTGTGCTGTGGGCCGTGCCTGAGCCATTTGCTAGAGTGTGATGCCCAGCCTGGCACCAGTCACGCCTGGTAATGTGTTCTCAGTAAACGCTACTCTCTTCCTCTGAGGGCATGGAGTTGGTCTATTAAAACAAGGAGAGGGCTTCCCTGGTGGCGCAGTGGTTGAGAATCTGCCTGCTAATGCAGGGGACGCGGCTTCAAGCCCTGGTCTGGGAGGATCCCACATGCCGTGGAGCAACTAGGCCCGGGATCCACATCTACTGAGCCTGCGCGTCTGGAGCCTGTGCTCCACAACAAGAGAGGCCGTGATAGTGAGAGGCCCGCGCACCGCGATGAGGAGTGGCCCCCGCTCGCCGCAACTAGAGAAAGCCCTCGCACAGAAACGAAGACCCAACACAGCCAAAAATAAAAATTAAAAAAAAAAAAAAAGTCACTCAACACATACTTAAAAAAAAAAACAAAACAAGGAGAAATGAGCAGGCCAGGGCTCAGAAATCCTAAGCAGGCCAAAACTTCAACCTGTCTAGCCAGTTCTGCTTCAGGCTGCCGCAGGCTGCTATCTTATGCGCTACAGGCATTTTTGTATACGTTTGTGTGTTCTTGGGTTCTTAGTTTGTTTACGCTGTTCGTTTGCACACAAACCTGTACGTGTATATACCAGACAACCCTTTCGAATGTTGTACTCTCAGTCACCCTTGCATTATCTTCCTTCCTTCCTAGCAGTTATATGAAATGATCTTATTTATTTATACATTTACTTGATTATTGGCTGTCTCCCTTAGAATGTCATCTCTTTGATGGCAGAAACTTTGTCTTGTTCACCACTTTGCCTACCAAAACAGGGCTCCAGAAATGTTTGTGGAGATTGAATGAATGAATGACCATGCACATGTGTGTGTTCAAAGGAGAGGGCAGACAGGTTGGTGGGACAGCTGCTGGGTCAAAGGCCCAGGGCCAGTCCTTCCTAGCATGGGCTCCCACTGTGGCCCTGACTGCGCTGCACTGATCTTCCATCCTGCTTTTCTTTTCTTCCTCTCTTCCTTCCTCCCTTCCTTCCTTCCTTCCTTTCTTTCTTTCCCTCTCTCTCTCTCTCAATATATATATGTTTTGTTTTGTTTTAATACCTTTATTTGGGGTTTGGTTACAGAAGTAATATATGCTTTTTTTTTTTTTTGGCCGTGCCACACAACTTGTGGGATCTTAGTTCCCTGACCAGGGCTTGAACCCGGGCCACTGCAGTGAAAGCGCAGAGTCCTAACCACTGCACCACCAGGGAATTCCCCATGCTTTTTATCTTTTAAAATCCAGAAGTATATAAAGAAAAAGTGGAAAATCATCCCCTTCCTTCCATTGCGTCTCTCCAGAGGTAACCACGGCTGGCACTTAGATGTATAGGCTCCCAGTCTTTCCCAGAGCACAGGGGGGTCTCCACCACTCCCCCTACCAAGACCGCACAGCTCCAAGCTGGAGACATCTGCTTCCTCACTCCTCTCCCCCTTTCAGAGAAGAAGTCTCTCTGTTCCGAGGTTTCCAAGAAACAAAACGTCACAGCTTTCCATGTTCCTTCTGGTTCTTCTCTCCCCACCCTCCTCCTCCTGAAACCAAACAAAGCAAAACAAAACACAAAAACGCCAGGGATGGATTAGAGAAACTGCGAGCTCCAGAGTCAGGCGCATCTGGGTGGAAATCCTGCTCTGCCATCTGTCAGAGGCCTTGGCCCTCTCTGAGCCTCAGTTTCTTTGTGAGTGAAAGGAGGGTGCCTTACTTACAAGACTGGGTGGTGTCAAGGATTAAACTGGGTGCTGCAGGCAAGGGCTAGTGCACGGGAGGTGGTTTCACAAGTTAATTTTCCTTTCTCCCCATTATCACTCTGGGGCGGACTTCGACTGCTTCCCTGTCATTTTTGTTTTGCTAGAGATGAAGAACATCAAGTTTTTTTTTTTCTTTCTCTCTTTCTTTTTTTTTTTTTTTTTTAACACATCAAGTTATTCTTAGAGACTCTGACTTCATCATCTTCTCTACTTTCCCTTAGCTGGGTTTAGTCCTTCTTCCCTCACTTCCCCATTTCCCCATCAGTGATCTCAGGGCCTGTTTAAAGAGGGTCTGTTTAAAGAGGCTGAGGATGGAAGAAAAGGGGGGAACCATAAGCGCCCTGTGCCTTCCCTGTGCAGCTGAGGCTCCAGGACCCACCGTGGCCATGAGAACCCACTTCCTGTTTGTGGAGGCCCAGCCAAAGTTCAGGCAGCGGTTATATAATCACCTGGCTGTCCAACTGTCAACCCGATAACCTATCACCTCTAATGTTTAACTGTGCTTCTCTAGGGCTTGAAAGGAACAGAAGGAACGTGGGCCACAACCACCCCGCCAGCCTTCCCAAGCACCTTGCTTCAGGCTGGGGGGTGCCCGGCGTCGGGGCGCCGTGCAGGGCCTCCCTGGTTAGCAGATCTGAGCTGAAGTCCAACTCACACAACTCTAGTTGGCCTCTGGCTAGGGAAGGGCAGCCCTAAAATTCCTGAGAAGCAGCATTAGGGATGCTCAGGAGACCCATGCTGATGGCAGTGCCATTCACGGTGGAAGCCCAAGCCCTGTTCATGTCAAAAGAAGCAAGTATACCATGGGCGCTTCTCTGTTATCAGCCTGAACCCTGACCCTGGACTCCCTCCACCTGCAGCCTGGATTGGGACAGCTTTCCCCAGCACCCTGCAGGCTCTGGAGTAAGAATTCTGGAAGAAAGCCACAGCAGGAGGTTAGGGGTGCCAAAGAGGAGCTGCAGAGACCTGCCAGATCAGAGCCACAGGGCATGAAAGAACTTGCAGTCAGTGACAGAGTCTGGAACAGCTCTGAAGTAACAACTTCTTTGGACTTAAGAACTTTTGATAAGAGGTCTTGGGGATAGGGTTTCTTTCTCTTTCAGATCTTGGATGTTGGGCTACCTGAAGCCAAAAAGTAGAAGAGTAGAGAGGAGGTAGGTGATGGAGACCTCAGGAGGAGGAGGGCCAGAGGGATTAGGTAGGGTGAGTGGAGACAGCCAGGAGGCAGGAAGCTGGCAAAGGCAAAGAAGCAGCCCTCAGGGGCCACCCCTGTGGGGCAGCTGCACCCACGAGGCTCACTTTGATAGCTGCCTGGCTGACAGTACAATGGCGAGGGTATAGAAGTAGGAAAGAGCCAAGAGGGGTTGCGTGACACTGGGGATGAGGGGATAAGGGAGGACCCCTGCCCTGGGCAGCCACAGGGCATCTTCTTTTGTGGGCAAATGATTCCTCATCCATGGGAACCAGGAGGACAGAAACCCATCACACTGAAGCCCAGGTTTGCTCTCCTTCCCTCCACTCTGGTTTGGAAACCTCGTGGCTCTTTTCTACTGGCAATCTCAAGCCCAAAGTTTGTTCCTTTCACTATCCAATAAAAACTTCACCCCAGAGCTTTCATCCAAGGAGATGAAAGTGGCTTCTGTGGACCAGAGCCAGCAGACTCCTAGAAGAGTGGGGCAGGGGTTACCCTGGTCAGGTAGCCAACTTTGAGGAAAGAGGGGACCCTCGGCTTCAAGATGGAGAGCAATTTGTGTGGGTCCCCTTGTCCAGCTCCCTGGATGAGGGCAGCCCCAGAGAAAGTTAAAGGGATCAGGCCTCAACCCTGCCTCAGCTCTTCAGCAAGTAGTTGTCATTTGCCTGAGGGGCTGGGACACTATATGAGCAGGCTCAGCAGTCATGGAATCCTCCAGGTGGAGGACTCTTTCCTGGATAGATGGAGAATCTGAGTTTTATGGCTTGTCAGGGTCAGCTAGGAACAGTGGCATCAGGCTGGGCTACCCTTGGGCCCTGCTACCCTGCCCTTGGGAGCTACTGAGGCACCAGGCTGGGAGAAGAGGGGGAGGCACTCCACTTTCACCTTCTGAGGTTTATAAGGGTAGTAGAGGGTAATAATGGCACTGCCAACTTTTCTTCCTCTTCAAAGCTCAAGAGGATGGGTCTGGAGAAAGTGGAACCTGGACACACGACCCTGCCCTGGCTCCTGTCAGGGCAGCTGTGGCAGGAAGACATGGGTGAGCAGTCCTTGGGGAACATGTTTGTCTGGAATAGGAAGGCAGTCTTAGGAGAGAGCTGACCCTGGCTGTGGATGCAGGAGCAAATGGGCCCACAGCCCTCGGTGCCCCTACATGCCAAGAGATAGGTCCAAGTACAGAGATGAGCACTTAGAGACCAGGAACTTGGCACATACACACTCACGCAAACACACACGCATACACACACACACAGGCACACACGCACATGCCCTCACAGGCATAAATATTCTGGCAGGCACACACTCAGGAACACACCGACGTGCACAGGCACACATACATACACAAGCACAGGTTTTTACACACAAGCACCCTCACACAGGCACACAGACACAGATACACACTCATGCAGGCACATGCATAAAAGTACACACACAGGAAACACCCAGGTACACAGGAGCAAGCACACACAAATGCACATGCCCAGGCACCCACTCCACTAAAGAGAAACGTGCGCAGGCACAGCATATATCTGCACATGCACACGCTCCTGCGCACACACACTTGTACACACATACAAGCACACAGCCAGTAACTCAAACACAGCCGCCCAGGCCATTTGAGAGCGCCCTGCCCAGGAACTATCCATCATCCACTCCGGGTGGCGGCCGGGCCCTCCCCCTGCCCCGCCCACCCCCAGTTGGTGGTATAAATTCCGTCCCTTTGCCCCTTCCCCGCACAGCCTGCCTCGGACACCAGCACAGCCCTCCGTCTCTGCCCACTCCTGGCAGACCCGTCGGGAGCAAAGCGCACCAGCAAGCAGCATGGGTAAGGAGGGGGGCTTCTGACAACCGTCCGCTGACCACCAATGGCCCACCCCGCAGGAAGTGATGGAAAACCTGGAGGGGGAGCTGGTTAGGCGAGGGAGCGCCAGGCTCCGCTCCACTGGCCCCGCCCCACCCCACCCCTGCATTTCCCAGCTTAGCCGAAGTACTGGAGGCGTCTGGGAAGGAAGGCAGAGGGACTGCTGGGAAAGGTGACTTTGGGCTCCCCGCCGACCTCCGCTCCCCAGCTGCAGCCTGCGGCCAGGGAGCCTTTCTGCAGCTGAGAAAATAAGGGTAGGGGTACTTAGGAGGAGCTCTATGTCTCTGTCTGTTACCGTAGGAGACAGACAACCCTGATTTCAGCCCTAAGCCAACTTCTTACTGCAGGGAGTAGGGAACCCAGGCCTTTGTGGCCAGGTTGCTCTTTAGCTACCCTGCCCCACCAATCACTTTGGGAGGGAAATCAGGGACCCCCCCCCCCCGCTCTCGGGGTGGGAGAGGCGCTGTTTCAGTGCCTCCCACCCTCTCAGTCCGCCAAGTCCTCCTACCCCCCCATCCATGGACTCCTGGATGTCAGGCTGAGGAAGAGTCTGGGTCTGGCTGGGAGTATCGAGGTCCTTGCCCCCTGTGGATCTGGGTCTTTTCTGGAGAATGCCCAACAAACCAGCCTGGCCTTGGGAAAACCCAGTGAGCTTTCCCTGGGCTCATCTCAAACCCAAAGGCGTTCAGAGATCTTGCTTGAGATGCTTAAGACAGGGGGAATGTTCCCCCAGAAAGAGGACTGATGCTCAGTGGGGCCTGAGTGGCACGCAGGGCCTGACCCTGACTCTCAGAAATGCTGTGCAGGATGCAGCAGTTAGGGTCTGGGATGGGGAGATGGTGCTGAGGGGCAATACCTCCTTCACACACCTCTTTCATACCTTTACTTCTCTCTCAGTCTCTGGTTTTGCAGATTTTGCATCTCTGTCTTGATGTCTCGGAGTTTTGAATCTCCTTCCCCTCTGCCTCACCTCCTGTGCCAAACCCTGACACAGTTTGGTTGTATAGCAGAACAAGTCTCCTTAATTCCTTTGGACTGGACCTCACCGTGTCCCATCCCAGCCCCAGCCCTCTCTCTGGGCACCAGGCACTGCCTGGGATTTCTGGCACAGCGCTACCCGTATTTATACAACACCTCTCACTTATAAAAGAACTTCTGAATACTTTGTCTTATTTGGCCTTCATAGCCACTTAGAGAAGAAGGTAAGATATTACCCCTTTTAGGCGAACACAGGGGAGAAAATGGAGAGAGTAGATGTCACACCTGGACCTTGACACCACACTTCTGGACTCTAAAATGCTGTTGCTGCCTCTCAGCCTCCTAAGTCACTTGGCTGCTGCAAGTAGGGGGACCTGGCTCCCTGGCTGAGGGCCTGAGCCCAGACACCAGTGGAGGCTCGATTCTGGGGCAGTAGCCAGACTGGCCATGGGACCAGGCAGGGAGGCAGTGTCAAGTCCTGTGAACTCCACTCCAGGATTTGGTTTGGCCTACAGCTCCCTCTGTTTATTCCTCAGCCCTTCCTCCTGGTTAGGCCCCGAATCCTGATGCTTAATGCCTGGTGGCAGCCCTCCTTCTCAGCGACTGACTTTGGTTCCTGACTTTGGTCCTGTAGATCCACGTGGCTTCTCTTGCCAGACTTCAGGAGACAAGGAGGGCCACTTCCTACAGCTCTGGTGGGTGGGCCTCTGAGTTTTCCAGGGTTGGGCGAAACAACTTGCTTTACAGATAAAGGAGGTGGATGGGGCCCACCCAGGGGTAGAAACTGGTCTAAGGACATTCAGTTAGTATCAGTCCTGCAGCCTTGAACTTCAGCCTCCTATCCCTTACCAGACCCTTGGTTATATAACCCAGGCTCTGGCCAGCAGCCTGGGGTCAGGACCCAGAGGGGAGGGAAGCAGGAAGTGTTCCAGCTCCTGGTTTAGATAACTTTCAGTGAAAGGAGCTGAACAGGCACCACCGTCACTCCCTGACGGCTGTTCCTTAAGAACAGCCAGGGTTTACGGGCTCCTACCATGCAAGTACAAAGCTGCACACTTGACTGCAGCTTCTTGTTTATTTCTCATAAAAGCCCATTGTGGTATTCTTATTACCCTCTTTTTACAGATGATGTGGAAACTGAGGCCAGGGAGGTTAGGTGATTTGCTTAAGCTCCCATGGCTAGTCAGTGACCAGCTGGGATTGGGGCCCAAGTCAATGTCATAACCACTGCACCACACCACCTCCCCTGCACTCACCCTTCTCCTGCCTCCCCTGGGTCCTGCACAAGGGTCTGTGCACCTTCAGGTCATAGCTCTGCAGCTCTTCCTGCCGTACCCACACACTCTTCAGGGTTTTGAGGGTCTGGAGGGGACCTGAGACAGTGCCTCTGCCTTGGCCAGTGGCGGGCCGGGGGTTTGGGGGGCTTGGGTTGCAGCATGTGAGGAAGGAGGCTTCATCCTCCAGAGCGCGGTGCAGCCAGCATGCCCCATTGTTTCCACAGCTACGAAATGTGGGAAGTGTGGACCTGGCTACCCTTCACCTCTGGAGGCCATGAAAGGTAAGTGTGAGAAGACTGAGAGCCAGCACCCCCAGGAGTAGGCAAGCCAGTGCCTGCTACCAATTCCACTGTTGACACACACCCTGCCTTGCCCCGGCCCTTGTCCCCACCCTGCCCACCCCACCGCCTGCTTTCTACCCTCTAGGACCCAGGGAGGAGATTGTCTACCTGCCCTGTATCTACCGAAACACGAACACTGAGGCCCCGGATTATCTGGCCACTGTGGACGTTGACCCCAAGTCTCCCCAGTATTGCCAGGTGAGGTGGGGCTTGGGCACCAGAGGACCCTCAGACCCCTCCTCTAGCCCTGGCCCTGGCAGTGCCCTTTCCCTGCTCCATCCTTCTTCACCCTCCCTGGGTATGGTTGTTCAGGCTGTTCACTGCACAAGGGCATCCCCCACCCATGGGCGAGGGCAGTGCTGAAAATGAAGTCTGTGCTGTGCTGCCAAGATGAAGTGGGTCCAGAGGGCCCCTTCTCCGAAAGCGCACAGAGGCGTGGTCTGGGTGAGCACCACCCCTGCCCGCTCTCCTATCCTAGGTCATCCATCGGCTGCCCATGCCCCACCTGAAGGACGAGCTGCATCACTCAGGGTGGAACACCTGCAGCAGCTGCTTCGGGGACAGCACCAAGTCGCGCACCAAGCTGCTGCTGCCCAGTCTCATCTCCTCCCGAATTTATGTGGTGGATGTGGGCACCGAGCCCCGCGCTCCGAAGCTGCACAAGGCACGTCCTCTGCCCTAGCCAGCTCTGGGCCCCTAATGTGCCCGCCACCCAGGGCAGCCTGTGAGCAAGGAAGCTGCCCCTAAAGCAGCTCCCTCCAGCTCTTGTGCAGGGTCGGGGCTCAACAGCAGCGAGTGGGGCTAGACTTTGGAGGAGAGTTACCAGGTGTGCTGGGTCATCATCACCCAGGGGCACCACAGGGGAGGAAGGAGGCTCTCGTTTTTCACTCCGAGCTGGAGAAGGAGCCATTTCTGCCCCAGCCGGTTAGGAGCCCAGGGCTTCCCTTAGGCGGGAGCCTCTGATCCTTCCTTTCAACGCTTTGTTGAGTGCCTTCTTTGTGCTAGGCACTCACTGCTGGGCGCTGGTGATACAAAGTTGACACTGGCATCCTCCCAGCCTGGGAGGAGCTTACGGTCTCAAAGGGCTGTGAGTGCTCTCAAGACAGGCAGGGTGAGAGAAGTCCATGTTTTCTGCTGGGGAGTTATCAGTCTCTGTGACGCCCCTGCTGCTCTGCAGACTCAGTCTTTGCCATATTCCTGCAGGGAAAATTGTGTCTATGTTTCAGAGGAAAAGAGGGCAGGGTCAGTAGATAGAAGTGTGGGAGGGGAGGAGTAAGGAGTGGGGACTCCTGGCCCTGTAAGATTCTGACACCATTCCTTACCCTTTCCAGGTTGTTGAGCCTAAGGACATCCATGCCAAGTGTGACCTGGGCTACCTCCACACCACCCACTGCCTGGCCAGTGGGGAGGTGATGATCAGTTCCTTGGGAGACCCCAAGGGCAATGGCAAAGGTACCTGCCACAGGCACATCTGTGAGGGAAGCAGATCCCAAACTGAGGGAGGGATGGAATGACCTTCCAGGGAGACCCAGAGGGTGGAGTCTCATCCAATATTTAAACTATAGTCAAGTAACTTCAGTTGTTTCAATTATTTTTATGAAGGTGAGCCTTGAATGATGAATTCACTTACAAGTTATAGTCAGAACTGTCTGCCGTGCAAAATGTGAGCAAATACAGACATGGCCCCAGAAAACACGTGCATATAATATCGGCCTTCGTGAATTCATGAGCAAATCTCACAGTCCTTGAGATCCTTAATTGTCACAGCTACTTTCTCATTTATGGTATGATCAGAGCTTTCACATAAAGTGTCTACTATGTGCCAGACACAACCTATGAGATAGATGCTACTGTGATCCCTGTGTTACAGATTAGGAAGCTGGGGCACAGACTGGCTAAGTAATTTACCCAAAGCCAGCCAGCTGTTAAGTCACAGAGCTGGAACTCAAACCCAGCAACATGGCTCCAGAATCTATGTCCTAATCACCGTGCTGTGCTGCTTCTCTCCCAGCCTTACGTATTTCACCAGAACTCCCCATCCAAGGGCTTGGAGTGAAGTATCAGTTAAGGTCATCCAGTTAAGGTTACTGCATTAGACTCTATTTAACTGCTTTTTCCAGGAGATGGGATGCATGACATTCCTAGATTTAAGAACACTTAGGAGTAGACATCTATTTACATTTGCAAAGAAGTGGCAAGGTGTCATGACATACTCAGCTAGGGAAAAACATAGTGGGCATTCATGTTGAATTACAAATAATTTTCTCTCTAAAAAAAATGGAGTGAGTGAGCAGAATGGAGTCTAGACTCTGGCAGGAACCCTACCCTGAAAGTAGGAGGCTAGGCAAAGGAAGCACAGGGTAAAGAGTCCCAGAAGATCTTGGCTCAAGGGAGGAAAAATTTACCTTGTGGTCTGGGAGAGGGATGAACTTGATGGGAGGTAGGGGCACCAGAGTAAGTCCCCACCTCTCACCCGGCCCTCTTGGTGGGACCCTTTGGACAGGTGTCCAAATTCAGCTCCTGAATTTAAGGATCTGGCAAACCCAGTGGGAGGAGGGGCACCAGGCAATGGGCTTGGAGCCTCTTGGACAGGCCTGGGGGTGAGGGCTGGGTGCGGGTCGCACCTCCACCAACTCTACCTACCACCCTACTTCCTTCCCTGCTCAGGGGGTTTTGTGCTGCTGGATGGAGAGACGTTTGAGGTGAAGGGCACGTGGGAGCGGCCTGGAGGTGCTGCGCCTATGGGCTATGACTTCTGGTACCAGCCTCGACACAATGTCATGGTCAGCACTGAATGGGCAGCTCCCAATGTCTTACAAGATGGCTTCAACCCCGCTGATGTTGAGGCGGGTGAGAATCCCCCACTACCTGCGGGCTGGCAGGAGTCTGGTCATACAAACCCCTGCTCTCTATTCCAAACCCCTACTCTCCAGCCCTCTTGCTTCTCTCTTGTGGACCCCAAACTCTTGGGGTGATGATATAGGATGTGCTGAGTGCTCTGACTTGCTCAAGCGTCCCTCTGATCCCTCCAACCCATTTTTCAACCTTCTCCCCTGTGCTGTGCCCCAGCCTTGGCCCATGCCCTCCTGCCCTGATCCTGATTCCATCTTCCGGCTGCATCCCCACCCCAGGGCTGTATGGGAACCACTTACATGTGTGGGACTGGCAGCGCCATGAGAGGGTGCAGACCCTGACTCTACAGGACGGCCTCATCCCCCTGGAGATCCGCTTCCTGCACAACCCGGCCGCTGATCAGGGCTTCGTGGGCTGTGCCCTCAGCTCCAACATCCAGCGCTTCTATAAGAATGAGGTGACGTGCGCTCCGGCCCTCTCCTCCTGGCAGTCCTGTCAGCGCTCTGCCCAGCTTCCATAACCATGACACTCCCTTCTCCCTAGGAGTGACCCAGGCCTCCTCTGCCGGGCTCCACCAACCCAGCCTTCCCAGGAATAAAAAACAAGGCCACCTGCCCTGCCTGTCTCCTCTCAGCCCTAGGCTAATTTCTCCCTAAGCCCTAACTGGCTATATTGATTTACTCATTCATTCAAAAAATATTTAGTGAGTCAGGCACTGTGTTAGGTGCTGAGAATACAGTGGTGAAGCAGACATGATCCCTGCCTTAAGGGGTTTGCATGGCGGTTAGACCCTAGTGGCAAGAAGGCCCTGCATCTACTCTCTCCCTGTAGACAGTATGCCCTGGGGAGACCCAGATCTGACACTCATCGCCCAGCTCTGACAGGCTCACCTCTCTGCCTCTTGACCCCAATGCAGGGAGGTACTTGGTCAGTGGAGAAGGTGATCCAGGTGCCCCCCAAGAAAGTGAAGGGCTGGATGCTGCCTGAAATGCCAGGTGAGTGCTCAGGGGAGTGTGGGAATCGGAAGGTTGATTCTCAGGCTGGGGAACAAGAGTCTTAAGGTGCCTCTGAACTGCAACCCCCCACCCAGGCCTGATCACTGACATCCTGCTGTCCCTGGACGACCGCTTCCTCTACTTCAGCAACTGGCTGCATGGGGATCTGCGGCAGTATGACATCTCTGACCCGCAGAGGCCCCGCCTCACGGGACAGGTGGGTCCTAGCAGGATGGAGAGGAAAGGAGGGAGGAAGTAGAAGTCTGGGCATGAGGTGGAGGGTATGAACTGCCTGGGGGATGATAAGGGAGGTGCAGGAAAAGCAAAGATGGGGGCTGAGGGATGGTTCGGGCCAGGACCATGGGGAATCGTGGCTAGACGCGGGGAACGTGAGGGAGTGAGGTTCTCTTCCTGCAACGTCCTTACCTCCCGCCACTGTCCTCCTTTATGCCCTGCACCTCCCCACCCAGCTCTTCCTCGGGGGCAGCATTGTTAAGGGAGGCCCCGTGCAGGTGCTGGAGGACCAGGAGCTAAACTCCCAGCCAGAGCCCCTGGTGATCAAGGTGAGGATCTCTCCGCCTGCTCATGGGCCCCTCAGACCCATGCTGGAGAAGTATGGGGGAGGGGGCTGGGCAGCCGCTGAGCACGTCTTTGGGGTTTGGGTGGTGCCACTGATTCCCGCCTAGGATCTGTATGTAACCCTGGGGTCTGACCCCTGGTTTTCCCAAGGGGAAACAAGTGGCCGGAGGCCCTCAGATGATCCAGCTTAGCCTGGATGGGAAGCGTCTCTACGTCACCACGTCGCTGTACAGTGCCTGGGACAAGCAGTTTTACCCTGATCTCATCAGGTAAGAAGTAGACAGCCTGGGCTCCCATCCCAGAGGGGTTTGGCTTTCTGAAGACTCCTTGGCTCCACTTCCAGACTCTGCTCCCTCCTCAGGAACCCCTCTCCCTGCCCTCACACTTACCTAATTCTTGGGGGAAGGGGACGGGCCCCCTCTGACCTCTTTCTTCTCCCTCCTGTTTCTACCAGGGAAGGCTCTGTGATGCTGCAGATCGATGTAGACACAGTAAAGGGAGGGCTGA
This sequence comes from Eubalaena glacialis, assembly GCF_028564815.1. NCBI lineage: Eukaryota > Metazoa > Chordata > Mammalia > Artiodactyla > Balaenidae > Eubalaena > Eubalaena glacialis. Next base: position 85,167,945 of record NC_083718.1, read on the forward strand.
AGTTGAACCCCAACTTCCTGGTAGACTTTGGGAAGGAGCCCCTCGGCCCAGCCCTGGCCCATGAGCTCCGCTACCCTGGGGGCGACTGCAGCTCTGACATCTGGCTCTGAAGTCCACTCCTTCTAGCCCCACTCCACATCCTGCGCCCTCACTTCTGCAGGGACCCGGCTTCACTCTGCTCTCTCAGTCCCCGACCCTTGGCAGCTTGTCCTCCCAAAGCCAAACTCAGGCTGTTGAAACGAATTGAGCCGTGTCTCTATCTACCCACCACTGCTGCGAGCTGCTCACTGAGCTCTTGGAAATTATTTCACTAAGAAATAAACTGGTGAACCTTTTCCTGAGATCACCTTGTCTTTGGGGGCACCGGGCCTATGACTTCTCCTCTGCTGACCCTCTGTATCTTGCAGGGGAAAGTCCTGAAGAGGACCAGGGGGTGGGATGGTTATGATGACTAGTTCATACCAGTGATCACAGCACGATGCTAAGGGTGCCAGAATCTCACTTTTATGGCCAGACAGCACCTGAAGATTTTGGAGGTGGTCGTTGCAAGGAGAGCTGACAGGAAGGAAGCTGTCAATCAGTGTTCCTAAACTTTTTTTTTTTTTAACTCGTGCTTTCTTTTAATGAACCTAAAATCTCACCCACCACCCCCAGGAGAATGTAATGTGCCCCCTCACACACAGGAGATACCCTAGACCCCTGACGTAGATGGTGCCATCAGTTGAACAGACTGTTCTGAGGAGGTTAGGTGTGTCACCTCCTACCTGGAAGACAGGAACACGAGGGGGCAGGAGGGCTGGGAACATCAAGGTAACCAACCCAACACACTAGGCCCTGGCATTCTTGTCTCCTCACCTGGACAGTGTTTTAGAACCTTGCCCAAATCAGAGATGCCTCCTTTCTCTGCACTAAGTCTTTAGTTGTTTATAAGAGGAATGAGATGGAAGTTTCGGGAACCTAAGAGACAGCAGCCAAGCAGTAATTCTAGGTAATTTTTTTTTAATTTTATTTATTTATTTTTGGCTGCGTTGGGTCTTCGTCGCTGTGCGCGGGCTTCCTCTAGTTGCGGTGAGCAGGGGCTACTCTTCGCTGCCGTGTGCAGGCTTCTCATTGCGGTGGCTTCTCTTGTTGCGGAGCACGGGCTCTAGGCGCGCGGGCTCCAGTAGTTGTGGCATGCGGGCTCAGTAGTTGTGGCTCGTGGGCTTTAGAGCACAGTCTCCATAGTTGTGGTACACAGGCTTAGTTGCTCTGCGGCATGTGGGATCTTCCCGGACCAGGGCTTGAACCCATGTCCCCTGCATTGGCAGGCAGATTCCTAACCACTGCGCAACCAGGGAAGCCCCCAAGCAGTAATTCTATTGACTCCTTTACTCTCTACCCAAGACAGTACCAAGCAACATTCAGGTATTAATCTACATTCTTTTCAGTCTTCCGCAAAGGTGTCTTTGTTTTAAACACTGGAGCAGTCTAAGACCCCCAGGATGGCCAGGTCCCCCCAAGAATGTATTACACTTTCTTTCCTTTTGAGGTCTTTAAACATGCTCCCTGAAACATCTACCTCAACTCGAGTCCTGATTCCCTCCCGCTGCCTTACCTGCCATCTGGGCCAGGTTGCCATATCCCTGGGAAAGCCCTTCTTCCCTGACAGCTCCGGGTTAGGGGCCTCCTGCACTTTACCTCAGCATGAACATATGTCACATTATATTGAAAATCCCTGCTTCCTCCCAATACCCAGCTTGGGTAGTAGCACATAGTGTGCCTTAATGAATAAGTGACTATAAAAGATGATTAAGTTACAGGGAGCCTTGGGATTTACTGGGTCTTAACAGAAGTCTATCCTAGGTTTCTACCCTGTCCTTTTCAATAACCAAACTTCTTCAGAAAGAATTTGCCTTGGGATAAGCAAATAGTTGATGAGGAAACATCCTTTACAAAATTTCAGCTAGTAGACAGGAATGCATGGTCCTGGTGAGTCACCACCCCAGCACCCCAGGTGGTTAGGCCCCGGGGATCCGGCCCTGTGGGGAGGGGTAGCCACTAGCTCCCCCAGTGTGTGAGAGCCTGTGGGAGCTGGATTCCATGTCCTCTCATTCCCCGGGACATCAACCACTGCCCCTAAATCGATGCCCCCAACCCCAAAGCCCCCCAACCTGATGCAAACATAAAACGAAAAAAACAACCAACCAACCAAACAACAACAACAAAGAATTTCAGCTAGTAAATTCAGAAGGAGTGACAGAATTTGGATAGTACCAATTTGTAACCTCTAATGACAATTGGATCCAGGCAATGATCATCAGTGGCTGCTAAAACCATTCAGTGAAAGACTGAAATGGGGCTTCATAATGGATAGATCAGGCGACAAAACCTGAATACACTATTCAATCTTTACGTCACGAAAAGAGTACCTCCTGTGACGCAATAGGAAGTACACAGCACCACCTATGAAGTATTCTTGCCAAAAAGCCAAAATTAATCTGATGAAGCCTGCAGAGCTCACAATCAGTTTACAGGAAATACAGGAGACAGAAGAACAAGTTTTAAAAACCTAAAAACACTATAAAGGTGAAATCATAAAAATGCAGAATGTGGGAAATTCTATAGAGCAAATGACCAGTTTCCTCAACAAATAAATTGAGAGAGAGAGAGAGAGAGAGAGAGCGTATAGATTAGAAGGATTTAAGAAACATCAACCAAAACCAAATGCAATGCAATGTGTGGACCTTGCTAATACTGATTTGAACATATCAACAGAAGAGTAGCCCCCACTCACCGCAACTAGAGAAAGCCCATGCACAGCAACAAAGACCCAACGCAGTCAAAAACAAAGTAAATAAATTTAAAAAATATATATTAGTAGGCAATGTATAATAGTGCTTAAGAGCAAATTCTGAATCCAGGCAGCCCAGTTCAGATCCTAACTCCATCACTTACTGTGTAAACTTGGGCAAATTATTAATCTCTCAGTCTCCTTATCTGTAAAATGGGGATAATCTATCAGATGATTATCCTATCTGATAGAGTTGCTACAAGATAAAAAGGTAACATATGTGAGGCCCTTAGAACAATCCTCAGCACATGTTAAGCTCTATATAAATATTTGCTGTTATGATGATGCTTATCAGACAATTTTTATTGTTACTTCTCAGGGCAAGGGCCATTGTACGTTATTCAGCTTTGTATCCCCAGCTCTTAGCATAACACCTGGCATAAATGAATAGTCAGTTGCCTGTTTTTCCCATCTCTAGCCTCCCCGGCCTCCCCACTCAACCTCACCTTTCTACAGTGCTGTCAAAATAATCTCCCGTACATAGCTATGATACTTTTTCTCCCTTTGCTAAAGCTTCCACTTATTCTCTGCCACTGCAAATGCCTATGCCAGCATAATTTACCCCAAATTCTTTTTCCAGTTAAAGTGCTCTATATTCCCCTTCATACCAAACAGTGGTGTTTGGGGTATCTTTCCATCAGTCTATACCCATATTTGTATCTGAGCACCTGCAAATCTATGCAGTCTAGGGCAGTGTTCAAGAGAATGGGCTCTGGGACTTCCCTGGTGGTACAGTAGTTAAGAATCCACCTGCCAATGCAGGCTACATGGGTTCGAGCCCTGGTCTGGGAAGATCCCACATGCCACGGAACAACTAAGCCCGTGTGCCACAACTACTGAGCCTGCGCTCTAGAGCCCACGAGCCACAACTACTGAGCCCACGTGCTGCAACTACTGAAGCCCGTGCACCTAAAGCCCGGGCTCCGCAACAAGAGAAGCCACCCAATAAGAAGCCTGCGCACCACAACAAAGAGTAGCCCCCACTCAACGCAACTAGAGAAAGCCCGCGTGCAGCAGCTCGCAGCAATGAAGACCCAATGCAGCCAAAAATAAATAAATAAAATAAATAAATTTATTTTAAAAAAAGAGAGAGAGAATGGGCTCCGAAGGCAGACTGTCTGACTTTGGATCCTGATTCCAGCACTAATTACAATGTAACTGTGGACAAGTCCCTTCACCTCTCCAAATCTGTTTCCTTGTCTGTAAAATGGAGGCAATAATAGTTCCTACTTCAAACCGAGGTGTTTAACATTTGGTCTGGTATCTGGCACATAGTTAACAAATAAATTTTAGCTGTTATTAGAAAACCTTCCTGCCAGTATATCCTTATTTCCCCAACTCTGTGATCCTCTGGGTTCCCCCGCTACCCACGGAAGCTGGTAGTAGGGAAATGGAAGCTGCAAAGGGCGATGGTCATGAAATCAGGCAACACTGCTGTCCTCTTTACAAAAGCACAATGACGATGCGACTGGAGAACTATAATTCAGGACTATAAATATACTGATAGTTTTGGGTGTAACATATCTGCTGTGCAAAACAAAATACTGTACTCCATTCAAAGGGTGGTTACCCTTGAGTCTGTGACCTCTGAAATTAGATGCACCGCTTGGTCTGTTCCTGCATTTTTCATGGCAGAGGGTTCATTGCTTTCATCTGATTCATGACCTTAAAAAGCCTTAACTAAGAGAGTGAAGAACCCTTGACCTTTCAGTACAATGTTCTCTGAGGAGAAAAAATTCATGTGGGCGTCCAGCACCCCCTGGGGAAGTCAGTCAAAATTCCAGTGTTCACTGACTACAGAACTTTGGGGATGCAAAGGCATTAGCAACTCTTTGGAAGGAGGTAAGGTACACTCGGGAAACCTAGGAACACTACGGGAACTATAGCTTAATGTGGTACAGCTACTGAGGTTTGGCGGCCTCCATCAATGAGGAATGTGAGCCCGTGTTTGCAGGTTTCTTGCTAGTGTCTTCATGCGTGTTGGCTGGTGAGGGCTGGGGGGAATGGTTCAACTTGTTTTTCATCAAAAGGGGATAATGTGAGCTTACAGCGAACTTCCATCACTACTACCTATAATTTTCTAGTTATTTTATCATCCATTGAATCTTTTCTTCCAGTAGCTCTGACGACCGAAGGCAAAACTGAAACACGGAAGGAGAAAGCAAAAGCAAAGAAAGCTCCAAAAGGAGGCGAGCACCCGGTCTTTCGTCCTGCGGTCCCTTTAAGAGAAGAACCTCTTGGGACCGGCAGTCCTAACCGACCCCAGTTTTAACCGAAACCTAACCCGGACTTCCCCCTCTTGACTCAAATAAGACCAACTTTGGATTTTCCCTCCCCTATTGACCAATCAGATTCTGTTACCAGGCAGACTTTAGCTGCCGCCGGTGCGAGCCCGGCGCCTTCTGTCTCCGGGTGGCAGCAACAACCAATGGTAGAACAGGCCGTCCGAGTATCTAGGCAGATCGGGGCTGTTTCAGCCATTCAGAAAAAAGAAAATAAAGCAACGCACGAGCCCGCTGGGCCAGGACCGTGGGGCTGGGCTGGAGTGAAGGTGGCTGCGAGGTAGTTTCTCTTTCTCCCTTACCTTTATTGTTGCTTGTGTTGGAAGGCGACTGTTCAAAGGTAGGGAGGGCGCAATATGAGTTGGGAGGAGAGCAGAAAAAGATTTTGGCTGTATTTTCAACTGCTTCTTCACCCATGTGCACGTGCCCCGAACCTGGGACCCCATTCCCCCAACCGGGTTTCCTACGCCCAGCCCAGGAGTTCCGCTACCCTGAACCCCTCACTTTGCAGCAACGCGGGATTGAATGGAGGGGGAAGGGAGGGAGGTGGGGGCACGCATCAGGATGGGATGTTGAGGGAGATGACGTAGGGGCCGGCGACGTGGGGAGGGGAGCTGCGGGGGAAGCCGTGGCGAGATTAAGTAATGAGAACTTGGGCCCAGTTTTTTCCAAGCCTGGAAGGGCAGAAAATGTTCGTATCCTTTCTGACCTCCCAGGCAAATTCAGTGGTGAGGAGCATATTAGTGAATTAAACAACTTTGTCTTGTGGTTGTTATTGTTGTTTTTGAGGGGAAGGAGGGCAGTATGGGGTCAGAGGCAGAAATGAAATTTTCTTTCTAACGTGAATTCCCAATCCCCCCTATCTCTTCCTTTACAGTTTTCCACATTTAGGAGACTGCAGAAAGGTGGGGCAGATAGAATGGAGATGGCAAAGATCTCTGGGTATATATGGCCCTGGAGAAGTAATGGAATAATTTCTAATTTTTGGAGAAGGCGAGTTTTAGAAAAAGACCACTGGGGAAATTTGGAGGCTTTCTGTTTTTCTATCTTTCTGGGTAGAGAGATGAGGAGTGCCCTGGGGCCTTGGGGGGGGGGGCGAGGAGGGAAGTTAAATCTTCTTGTCCTGTCTTCTCCCAACTCCAGCCCTCATGCCGGGATGGCAGAAGATGAACCTGATGCTAAGAGCCCAAAAACTGGGGGAAGGGCCCCCTCAGGTAGTGCTGAGGCAGGGGAGCCCACCACCCTCCTTCAGAGGCTCCGAGGTACCATTTCGTAAGTACTCATCACCACCTCTAAACCTTGTTCCGGACCTGGGGACAGATCCCTGTAGCACTTCACTTCCTCTGTAGATGATCTACCCTTCCCAAGCAAGTGCATCTGACCAGGGGAGATTCTTAATCATGGTAGCAGTTCTTGAGCACCTGCTGGGCTTTTCAGACCTCTTCCTCTCCCTGGCAATCAGACATAGGGGTGGGGAAAAATCTTGTGTATGACCTCCAGCTTTCTCCTCTTCTCCACAGCAAGGCCGTGCAGAACAAAGTAGAGGGAATCCTGGTGAGTATTTTGGGGAAGAGGGCAACAGGGAGATAGAATTGGTGGGAGATGAGGATGGTGAGGATATGGTTAAGAAAGGTTTATGCGAGTCAGTGTTGTCTACCCTGTCAGAAGATAATTGGCCTTGCAACTTGCTATCACTTTGACCTTGAGCATCTCACTTCATCTCTGTGACCTCTTGTGTAGAAGCCCAGTAGAAATAAAATCAGAGGTGATCCCCTCCACTCCCCTTCTCACCTTGGTAGCCCCTAAGGGCTCCTCAGGGCACAGTGAATGCACAGCCTCAAATCATTTCTAAGGTCCTTTGTCAGCCTGCCAGTCACTAAGTCAGCTGGACTTTTTAGTAAGCATCAGAGGGTCCTACCTTGGGTCCTTCTTGGCCTTATTATTTCTCCTGCCTCTGTTCCTCCCTACGTCAGCAAGATGTACAGAAATTCTCCGACAACGACAAGCTGTATCTCTACCTTCAGCTCCCCTCAGGGCCCAGTACTGGAGACAAAAGGTAGGTTTGGTGCTAGAATTTTAGATATCAGAGGTTCTGATTCTTAAAGGCTCCCTAAAAAGGGGCAGGGTGAATAGGAATCCTCATAACAGTATCCTTAGTGGGGAAGAAAAGTCCCTGACCTGCCTTGGTTTACCAGGGAAAGGTGGATTCTGGATGAACTGATTCAGTCCAGCACTACTGAGGTGATAATCTGGATAGAACCAGGGCAACTGTTGGGATGTTAGTAATACTTGTCTCTTTTACTTCTCTTGCAGCTCAGAGCCAAGTACACTCAGCAATGAGGAGTACATGTATGCTTATAGGTGGATCCGCAACCACCTAGAAGAGCATACTGACACCTGCCTGCCAAAACAAAGTGTTTACGATGCCTATCGGTGGGTGGATGGGGGGTGGGTGGGATGGTGGGCATAGGACTACCCCCTCATCCCTGGAGAGCTCCCTGCCTTGATAGAGCCTGACTTCTTAAAGGGTTTCCCAACCTTCATCCCCAGGGACCCTCTGAACCCACTCCCAAACCTCCTTCTCTGAGTATCTTCCCACTCTGTCCCCCACGCACTCAGGAAGTACTGTGAGAGTCTCGCCTGTTGCCGCCCACTCAGCACAGCCAACTTTGGCAAAATCATCAGAGAGATCTTCCCTGACATCAAAGCCCGAAGGCTTGGTGGCCGGGGCCAGTCCAAGTATCCTTGACTGGAGAGGTTGTGCTAGAGGACCTGGGGAGGAAAACTTAGTATGTGAAGAGACAGGACTGGAAACAGCCTAACCTTCCTAAGGGGCTTGGAGACCCCCATGTGTTGGTTGCCCCTTAACGTAAACGTCAGATATTGCTACAGTGGCATACGAAGGAAGACCTTGGTATCTATGCCGCCCTTGCCCGGACTTGACCTAAAGGGCTCTGAGAGTGTAAGTAACAACCCTCCAACTGCACTCTTCTCTCCAAGGTAGAAGTCAGAGGACTTTGGGAGATGTTTTGAGGCCTGACACAGCCAGGTCATTCTGCACGCAGTTTCTGGGTATATAGGACATGCCCTTCTGCCTACCCTACGGCTGAGGCAGAGGAGGGAGAGAATTTGTGGGTTTCTGGGATGGGTTGATAGAGGCTACTCCCATCCCTAGTCTGGTCTTACTTATGGTCAACACTGTGTCTGAGAGGGGTGGAGGGTCCTTTGTTCAGAGTGTGATTGGGCGTGTCCTTCCCCCCTGCAGCCAGAAATGGGCCCAGAAGTAACCCCAGCACCTCGGGATGAACTGGTTGAAGCAGCCTGTGCCCTGACCTGTGACTGGGCAGAGCGAATCCTGAAACGGTCCTTCAGTTCCATCGTTGAGGTCGCCCGCTTCCTGCTGCAGCAGCATCTCATCTCTGCCCGATCTGCACACGCCAATGTGCTCAAGGCTATGGGGCTTGCTGGTGAGTGGACCCCCTCTTATGTTCTGAGAAACCCTCAGCCACTTTCAACCTCAAAGGCCCTCCCACATCCTAGGATAGAGACATCTTGGATTTGCCTTCTATTCCTAGAGAGCCTTCTGGGACATACCTTAGACCACCTTCTTTCCCCTGCCTCTACCAGTCAGTCAATCAGAATCGCCTCCCTCCTCCATTCTGTTTCCTCCTCACCTTGTTACCTTTTCTGGCACCTCTGCAGAAGAGGATGAACATGCCCCTCGGGAACGGTCATCTAAATCCAAGAATGGTGTAGAGAGTCTGGAGGGTGGAGCCCATAAGAAACCAGAGAGACAGGCCCAGGTAAGGAAGTTGATGCCCTTGACCTTGCTCCCCTGGGTTGGGGGTTTAGTATATCCTTCCACCAGTGGGTCCAGTACTTTTTCACCTCCTGTGTCTATTTTTCCTCCACTGTCCAGTCTTCCCACTTTTTGTGTTCTTCTCTTTACTCTTTAGCCTCCTAAGGAGCTGGACCCCCGGGCTGGGGCTGGACCCCCAGCACGCGGAGAGCGAAAGAAGAGTGTAGTGGAGAGCCCAGCGCCAGCAGCCAATAACCCACAGGTTAATGCCCTAGTGGCCCGGCTGCCTCTGCTTCTCCCTCGGGCCCCTCGCTCACTTATTCCACCAATCCGAGTCTCTCCACCCGTCCTGGCCCCCAAGCTTTCTTCAAGCACTCTGAAAATGGCTACACTGCCTCTGCCCCCTAGAGCTGGGGGACCCCAAGCAGCTGTGCCCATCATTAACATGATCTTACCAACTGTTCCTGCTTTGCCTGGACCTGGACCTGGGCCTGGGCCTGGGCAAGCTCCACCTGGGGGGCTCACTCAGCCGAGGGGCACAGAGAACAGGGAAGTGGGCATAGGTGGTGACCCGGGACCCCATGACAAGGGTGTGAAGAGGACAGCTGAAGTACCTGTGAGTGAGGCCAGTGGGCAGGACCCACCAGCTAAAGCAACAAAGCAGGATATAGAGGATACAGGAAGTGATGCCAAAAGAAAACGGGGGCGCCCTCGAAAAAAATCAGGTGGAAGTAGGGAAAGGAATTCTACCCCTGACAAGTCAGCAGCTGCCGTGGACTCTGCCCAGTCCTCAAGGTTACCACTGGAGACGTGGGCCTCTGGAGGGGAAGGCAACTCAGCTGGAGGGTCAGAGAGGCCAGGGCCAATGGGAGAGGCTGAGAAGGAGATGCTTGCCCAAGGTCAGGAGGATGGTGCTGTTTCCAGAGGAGGAAGGGGCCCCAGTTCCCGGCATGCCAAAGAAGCAGAAGATAAAATTCCTCCTGTCACCCCGAAAGTGAGTGTCATCAAGGGCAGTAGAAGCCAAAAGGAGGCTCTTCATTTGGGCAAGGAAGAGGTAGACACTGCAGCACAGGGTAATAAAGACTTAAAGGGGCATGTGCTTCAAAGCTCCTTACCCCATGAGTGAAAAGACCCCAAAGCAACACCCCCATGTTAGGTGTGTGGGGAAGAGTGCTATGTTAACTCTACCTGTCTGCCTAGTAGAGGCCCTTCTTTGCACTTGCTTCTCACTTGGCTCTTCATTCTCTTCTGTATAGACAGCTGAGGCACCTGTCTTGCATAGTGCCTGGTTCTTGCCTCTTACCTTTCCAGCTCAATACCCTTGGCTTTAGAGTCACTAATAAATCTGTAGTGACCATCTTACCTGGATCCCTGTGCTATCCTGTGGAAATACAGGGATGGAGTATGATGAATGTATAGGTTAGGCATCTTTCAATTTTAAATCATAGAAAACCTAACTCAAACTGGCTTAAAAATAAAAATTTATTGGCTCATGTGAGTGGAAAGTCCAGAGGTAGTGCTGGCTCCAGGTAAAGCTGATCCATTGGCTCAGTATGTCTCTAAATACCTGATGGATTTTCTTCCCCTACTGTTCTACCTTCTGTAGGATCAAGCCTGGTCCACCTCATGGCTGCCAGCACTCCTAGGATTACATATTTTCCTCATTTATGTCCAGCCAGAAAGAGAGGGCATCTTTGTGCCAGGAATCCTAGCAAAAGCCCTAAGATTCACTCTGGTTAGGCCAGCCTGGGTCACATGCCTGCCCCTAACCAGTCACTGTAGCCAGGAGTTTGGTAAATGCTAATTTGCTTATTTATTCTACATCATGGACTGTACCTTTCGAAAAAAGGGCAGGATCAGCCTCCTTAGAATCACATAGATCTCTAAATGGAAACGGGGAGTGGGGAGTTCCTGGGGAGACAGCTGACACCTAGCCACTGCTATGAAGTACCTGTGGTTTTAGCTTGCTAGGCTGAGATCAGCTATACCTGCTTCCTCTTTTCCAAATAGTCTTGCATTTTCCTTACTGCAGCTATAATCTCTTTCCTCTTGTTCCAATCTCAGAAGGAATGAGAGGGAAATCATTCTTCTTTAGGGACTATCTCTTTAGTCTCATTTAGATGACAATCCCCTTTCTTTACATCTCAGAGATGGATATCCTTCCTTTTCCTGTTTCCGAATTTTAGTTTCTCCTCGTTCCTGCTTCCCTGTCCCCCACCCTACTGCCTCTTTCACCATGTAGAGTGAAAGATTTACTTCCTAGTCGTTTTATTAAATTCATTCTGTATCCACCAGGTGTCAGTCTCTTGTCATGTATGTGTCAGGACTTAGCCAGGATTGTGGAGCTTAGGCTATGTGTATGGAAGGGGGTAGCTGCGCATATCAGGGAGCACCAGTAGGAAGGGAATCCAGGTATGTATTTGGAAAAAGCAGTAAACCAGCTGATATTACTTGAGGACCTACTGTGTCTTCTGCATAGGGTAGCTTCTGTCAGGGATTCTCAGTTTTCTTTCAGGGACCCTTCATTCATTTGTTCATTTATTTCCACCATTGCAGATTTTTAAAAATTATAATATGTAATGTTTGATATCTATAAAGAATATATTTAAAATGGATAAATTATGAAGCATAATAATTAAATGATCCATCACCCAATTTGTACATTAAAACATTAGAAATACCACTGAATTTCTTGTGTTCTTCCCCTATCCTATCCTTCTGCCTCTCCCTAGAGGTAACCACTATCCTTAATTTCGTGTTTATTAATTACCTGCCATATATATATATATATATATATATATATATATATATATAGCTTTTCCATATATGTATATATTCTTTAAAAATGTATTGTTCAGTTTTGCTTTTTAGCTTTACAAAATTTTATTACCTAATACTCCCCTGTGGTTTGCTTTTTTATTTCACTTAACATTATTTGTAAGACTCATCCATGTTGTAGATAGCTGTTATTCGTTCGTTTTTATCCATATAATATTTCAAGTGCATAAACCACAATTTACCCATCCACCTATCAGTGGACATTTGGGTTCCCAGTTTTTTGCTGTTACAAATAATGCTGCTACTAACATTCTTGTACAGGTTAGTGCCTTTGTTTTTATCATTTATTTACTTATTTATTTATTGGCCGTGTTGGGTCTTCATTGCTGCGCACGGGCTTCCTCTAGTTGTGGTGAGCAGGGGCTACTCTTCGTTGCAGTGCACGGGCTTCTCATTGCAGTGGTGTTGAGGAGCACGGGTTCTAGGCACGCGGGCTTCAGTAGTTGTGGCGCACGGGCTCTAGAGCACAGGCTCAGTAGTTGTGGCGCATGGGCTTAGTTGCTCCACGGCAAGTGGGATCTTCCTGGACCAGGGGTCAAACCTGTGTCCCCTGCATTGGCAGGCAGATTCTTAACCACCGTGCCACCAGCGAAGTCCCAGTGCCTTTGTTTTTAGTAAGATTTCTAAGGTTTCTAAGATGGTTCCTTTGGTCTGTACACCCTCTGAGTTGGAGACTGTTCCCTCTTGTCTCATTCTCTGAAAGGGTTTACATCAAATTGAAATGAACCGTCCCTTGAAATTTTGATAAAACTTACTTGGTAAGCCCTCTGAACCTGGCATTTCTTTGTGGGAAATATTTTAACTATTCATTTAATTTCTTTAATAATTATAGGCTATTTGGGCTTTCTATTTCTTCTTGAGTCAATTTAGGTAAAATGTTTTTCTAGAATTTTGTGCATTTTATGTCATTTTTTTTAAATGAAATTTCTTCCATGTTCCTTTTTGCCTCTGCTCCCTGGGTAGTTGCGTCCTTTTCATTTCTTCTGTTTACTTGCGCCTTCTTTTTTCCCCCCTTGACCAGCTACACCAGAAATTTATTTTACTTGTCTGATTTTAGCTGCCACTTTGGGCTTTGTTGATCCTCTGCCTTATATATTTGTTTTCCACTTCATTAATTATGGATCTTATCTATAGTATTTCCTTCTGCTTTCTTTAGATTTAATTTTAGGTTCTTTTACAACATCTTAATTTTAATCTTAATTTTTATCTAATTAATTTTCAAGCTGTCTTTTTTCTATTATAAGTTTTTAAAGACCCACTTCCCTATATTCTCCAAATTTTTCTGTTTAAAGTATTTAAATTATTACTTAGTTCTAAGAATATTTAAATTACCTTTATGACTTTTTTGATTCATGATTTAGAAAAGTTTTATAAATTTCTAAAATCTGGATATTTAAAATTTTATCTTTTTGATATTGATTTTCAGTTTAATCAGTTGTGCTCAGAAAATGTGGTCTCTATGATACCAATTCTTTGAAATTTGTTGGGAGTGTTATTTTATATTCTGTAACTTATCTTGGATGTCTAAATCTGTTTTGTTGTTTTCTGCTGACTCCTGCCCATGGCAGCTTATTTCCTTGTATATTTTGTATTTTTGTATTTTGAGCTCCTATTTTGAGCTCTTAATCTTAGATTAAGATTCGTTAATCTAAGGGAATCCAGTAGGCCTAAATTGGGTGTACTTTCCTCCAGAGAGGATATGCATTTGTTTCTGCCAGGAGACAAAGGGTGCTCCTTACCTGGGACTGTGTTAGCCCCTTCAAGAGTCCCTATTTGGGCTTCCCTGGTGGTGCAGTGGTTAAGAATTTGCCTGCCAATGCAGGGGACACGGGTTCGAGCCCTGGTCCAGGAAGATCCCACATGCTGCGGAATAACTAAGCCCGCGAGCCACAACTACTGAGCCCGCGTGCCACAGCTACTGAAGCCCGCGTGCCTAGAGCCCGAGCTCCGCAACAAAAGCCACCGCAATAAGAAGCCTGCACACCACAATGAAGAGTAGCCCCCGCTCGCCGCAACTAGAGAAAGCCCACGCACAGCAACGGAGACCCAACGCAGCCAAAAATGAATAAAATAAAATAAAATCTATCTTTTAAAAAAAAAAAGGGTCCCGATTTAATTCAGGAGTCCCAGGTTTTCTCCCCTGCTTTGGCCAGGCCCAGGGCTTAGCCTCTGTTCACAATAATGATACTGGCATTTGTCCCCAGGGCAAGCCAGCTTCTCCTACTGCACGTTACTCATCCTTCGTAAGGTTTCAGCTCAATGTTATTTTTCCTTCCTCTAGTGATCTCTTCTACTTTCTGATGAGGCCAGTGATGTGCTAAACATTATGTTTGCTGTAATTTATCCAGGATCCAGTTGTATTCTAATGGGGCAGCCCTTTTTCTTCTCCGTGCTGCCAGAAGTAGGAGTCCATTACTGTGGTTTTGACATTTCCCTTCTTGTTTTTTAAGACCTAGGTACTTGTTGGAAGCTAGTTGACTTAGGCACTGTCTTCAAGTCAATAGTGATCATAGCACAGTGTGAGTTATGTTAGCAGTAAGCACAGAGAGCTATGGGAGCCCAGAGGAATAGCATATAGATCAGAAATGACTTCCTAGTAGAGGTGGGTAGGACAAGTCTAATTCATAAAGCAAGGACAGAACAACAGAAGACATATGGTAAAAAGAGCTAAATCATGATACTCATTCTGCTGCATAAGAGGTGTAAATTCAAAGAGATTGAGTAATGTGGGAAGGCTTCATGGAAAAGGTGGGCTTGAGTTAAGCCTTTAAGGTAAGTAGAGCTTAAATAAGTAAAAAAGAGGAGGGCATTCCAGGAAAAGCAGGGGTTTGGGGATAAGGGACGTGAGCAAAGACATGGCAGTACAACCCAGTAAAGAGACCTGGCAGAAGGGATGTGTGTGAACAAGAGTGAGAAACTGGAAGGAGAAACTGGAAGAAGAACACACAAACATTGAATGAATGGTTGAAAGTTATCCATTGATTGAATGAATGAATGAATGAAAGGTATGAAGTCTGCATTAGAGGATGGAGGAACTGAAGTCAAATAGAACCAGCCAGGCAGCTGTTGCCATTATCCATGTGGGAGGAGATGAGGGACTGGACCAGGCTGCTGACATGTTAGAGATCATAGGCATATGGAAAGATAAACCACTTGTGCTAGAATAGATAGAAGCATCCAAAGAAATATTGCCCTCACCATGATTGGGTTTGGGGATGTATCCATTCACTTTGGGAGTCCAGACCACTGGATGATTTTGAGATTTACATGAATATTAAGGGGCTTTTAAGTAGCCTATTTTAAATCTTTACCCTATTTTAAAAATCTAACATGAAACAAGTTACTCTTCTGTAGTTCAGGCAATCTTCAGTTTATTAGATGAAGGGCTAAACTAAGGTTTTGGGGACTGCCTACTGCTTCCTCTGTACCATTCCCTATTCTCTCCCCAATACCCTGTTCCCCACTCCCATTGTTGTCTTTTTTCATTTTAGCCCTATTATAAATTGTTAGAGGTAATTTATAATTTACTAAAATTTGAAATAATCTTTTGCTATTAAACCAAGTCAAACTCAATATGTTTAGTCTATGGCCTCAAATAAATGAATTTATTGTTTATTTTTGTGGGCAACAATCAATTTTCTTAATAAAATCAAAGCAAATACCACGTGCTAAACAGAAGAATTAATGTCATTATATATTTGTCTAAGTGTTTTGTCTCATGTTGTGGTTCATCAGTAGGCCTAAGTCCTTTGTCTAGGATCATCCTGCTGGCTGCATCCTATGAGGTAAAGCTAATCTTAACATATATATATATATATAAAACGCAGTATTTCTTAAGAAATGTTCATGAAGAGGCATTTGCTTACTGGAAAGAGCATGAATTCAGTTCAAATCTTAGCTTTACCAGTTTCCATATGATTTTGAACACTTAGTCCAGTTTTTTCAAACTGGAATCAAAAATAGATCGCGACTCATTAGTGGGTTGTGAAACTGATTTAGCAGGATGCAAAACAGTGTTTTTAAGAAGTGAAATAAAATAGAATAGAAAATATCAGCATGCATTGCCTATAGTAAGGGTAAGTATTGTTTCATGAAACTTTTATTTCAGTGAAGACATGTCTATGTGCTCTTCAGTGGTCCTGATTATAAAATCTATTTCTTATTGTGGGTTGAAGTAAAACAGTTTCAAAAAACAATGACTTAACCATTCTGAAGCTCAGTCTCCATAACATAAAATCTCTTTCACAGGGTTTTAGTGAGGAATAAATGAGGTAACGTTTGTATTCATACACAGTAGGAGCCCCCAAGCAATAACTGCTAGTAGCTTCTTTTTCTTTTCTCTGAAAAAAAGCCCATAATATCTATGGTTCAGGAGAAAAATTACTCTTTATAATTTCTTTAACCATAGGGGTGGTTTTAAAATATAACTGGAGCTATATTATGACCTGGGTCCTCTAGTTTTACCAACTTTTGATGAAGGAGCCAACTTCTTTCCCCAGTTTGATGATATTTAAATAAATAAATGACATTACTTGACCCTGTTGGTACTTTCCTGCCCTCACACCCCAAGGTGCCACATGCGTACATGCTTTCCCACCAAAGTAAGAGGCTTCACGTGCATACATGACAGTATGGGGTTCCTATAGGGTCACCATGTACATGGGTCATCCATGAACAACCATCTATACCTGTAGCAGCTTCCTGGGACCTAAGATAGAGGTAAGTGGTGCTTTTTTTCTATCGAAAGAGAATCTAAAAAATAGTTTCAGTGTGGTGAGGAATTTTAGAGAATATTATAAATGTTATGCTTTTAAATTAAATATGGGAAACAGAATAGCATTCAGTTTTATAATCTGACAGGGAGACAGGAGAAAAGAAGAAAAGCAAACAGGAAGGGAGGGGAATAATGTAGTAAAAACATTTGTTTGTAAATATTCTTATTTTATTAATTCATTTAAGAAAGGTAACTATTTTTCCAGAACAACTACGACAACAAACAATCAGACAATTGGCCCTGTTCTGCATTTTTGGAAATCTCTCTAATGCTTGACTGGATTCTCGTATCTGCTTCTGCATTCAATCTGTTGCTGTATCAACAAATATAAACATTTTTTCCTGTGGTAGAAACTAAGGATACAGCTAGGATACAAAGATAAATCCTTTCCTGCCTTGAGGAACTCAGACTAGAGGAGGTTGGAGACCCAGAAATAGAGGGAAACAAAGAAAATTCCAAAAGAAGGCAGAAAGACAAAGTCACAAAGAGATGCACAGAAATTTACACATACGAGCCCTTAGAGCTATAAACACAGAAAACTTGAAACAAAATCTTCTACCTAATAATACTGTGTGTGTGTGTGTATGGGGTGGGGGTGGGTCTCAGTTAATAAAGGACTTATAACTGCTGTAGCTACAAAAAGTTCCTACTTGAAGTTTGAACAGAGATGTTACTGGAAAATAAAAAACTTCCTACTATAAAAAGTAAGGTGGTCACATCTCTTTTTACTATGTTTCAAAAAGCCGTCTTACAGCCCTTGGGATCCCTATCCCTTGAGGGGATGGATGTGTGACATTTTAAACTCTAGGGTAAAGCAGGGTCATCACCTCTCCGTACTTGCCAGACAGCTGACTGGGAGCTGGCCAAGAGCTGCTAGGCCTCACAGATGGACTGGTGATTCCCCACTCCAGACGAGCGGTGACAAATTTAAACTATCTTTGGCACTCTTGGCCTCTTTCTCTGCTCATCTTTCATTACTGTACTCCTGATTTAACCTAGCTTATCAACTTGCCCTCCCATGATATGACCAAATTCCCTTCAGGATGCTGTCTCCTCTTTTTTCTTTGACTGGATCATTTCTAGCAACTCTTCTTTGAGCTGGCTCACAGTATTTTTGAGAAACCTTTCATTCATTCATTCATTCATCATATACAGAGTGGCCTTCTGTATTAATTAACAATGTGTTCCTTCAGCAATCAGGTACCCCATTTGTTCTACTTTTGTACATACTGCATGTTTTACAGAGGTATTTTCAAGCTATTAATCTTTATTCTGCCTCCCAAACACTGAAGCAGTGACCCTCTTTCCTTTCGTCATCTATCCTATATTATTGTCCCAATAATAGTAATATAGTACTATGTATAGTAGTAACCTGTACTCTCTTTTAATCCTCACAAAATCCTGTAAAGTGTCAATATTCTTGGATCCACTTTGCAGACATAGAAACGGAGGTTCACAGAGGTTAAATCAGTCATTCCAAATCAAACAGCCTTTAAGTGGCAGGGAAGGTGGCATCCAGGATCTGGGCTCAAACAACTAGCCCCAATGTAGAATATTAAGTAAGGCCCTATGAGGGTTGGGACAGAGGTTCTGACGTAAAGGGTTCCTAGTCAATAAGCTATCTGATAAATACACAAAACCAACACCAGAAGTCCATTTGCGGGGCATATTTTTTATTTGTTTAGTTTTATATGGTTTTGTTTTGTTTGGAAGGAGTGATTATGCCCTCCAAGCTTTTGTCATTTCACTCACCTCTCCCGACCTGACCCTGTCCAGCCCCTCCCTGGCTGGATCGAGGTCCGGAGGCTGGAGGCCAAAGGCTGCCCAGGCAGGTGGTGACCTCGGAGGCAGAACCGCCGCCTCGAGTCGCGCCGCTAACGGCGAAAGACTGACGCGGTTGGACCGCGCCATTCCCCAAGGGATAAGGGGCGTAATCTTGGCATCGTCCTTAAAGATGAGTAGGAAAAGGATAGTGAAGGTGCCTTCCCCGCCTGCCCTTTGTCTTTCTGCTGTCCAGCTGGATCCCCAGCGTCCATCCCCTGACCTGATTTACTAAGGAAGTCGAGTGGAATAACGGAGGGGGAAAGCCATTGATTGCAATTACGGTAACTCGGTTGCTAAGCCGAACGGGCTCATTTACATATAATTTGCATGCTCCTGTGCTTACTGAAGTATGCGATAAGTCTGCACTCCTCTAACAGGGCACCCACGCCCACCTGCCACACTGCCGCTCACTGCTCTAGACCGGGAACCCCTTCCCCTTATCCAGCAAATTTTACTTCCCTTTCGGCTTCCTTAGCCTCGCAAACGCTGCCTCTTAGGTCCGCCTCCCAAAGATTGGCCCCTCCTCCCACCCGTAAGCTCCTCCCTCCGTCTTCTCCTCCCTCCCCAGCTGCCAAATCTCTCTTCCCCGCCCCCTTCTCTATTTCTGAACAGGCATGTTCCAGGCAGCTCACCCGACTCCCTAGATTACTATGGGATCGGTAGGGTCCTGAGCGTCGGAGAAGCAAGAAAGCGTAGCCCACGAAGAAAGGCCTGAACTCAGAAGAAAAATCGAGATCTGCTGGGGATTTTTTTTTTTTTTTTTTGGTCTTGGTTGTGCGAGGGAGGAAGAGAAAGTTGTGAGGCCCGGTCGAAAGTGAGGCAGCGCGAAGGCCCCCTCAGGCGGCGCCGAGGGCAGCCCCGGCAGCCGGGGCCTGGTGCAGCCGCCGCGGCCGCTGTCAGGGAAGCGCAGGCGGCCAATGGAACCCGGGAGCCGCCGCTGCTGCTGAGGCGGCGGTGTCGGCAGCCCGACCCCGACCGCCCGCACCCCCTCCGCCGGGGTCCCCCGGAGGTGAGCTGCTCCTACCCCGTGAGTGCCCCCTGCTCTGTGTGTGAAGGGGCCCCTCTCCCACCCTGTCCCGCACAGCGTCCCCCGCCCCCACACCTGGGTTTGACTACAAAACTGCCCTCCCGGAGGCAGCTGCACCCCGGGTTCCTTCTCCACCCTTTCTTCCCAAGCCTGGGGTCCTCCTCTGCTTTTTGGCTTCCTCTTCTGTTTAGCTCCTCCCTCTGCCCGGGGATTCCCCCCTCCCTCACTCTTATCCCTGTTGCCTCCGTCCCGAATTATTTTAAGTCGTCAACCCTTTCCACATCACGACGCCTTTTATAATGTCCATCCTTGTTTGTCTTTCCTCGTTGTCTGTGCTCCAGCCCCGATCTTTCCCATGGCCTCCGCCTTTACCCCTTTTCCTATTTTGTCCCTTTCCTCCGATGTCTCTATGCCACCCCAGCACTGGGTTCCCTTTTCCCTGATCTAAAGATTGTGGCCCTCTCTTCCTCTGCTGCTTCTGATTCCGTTACCTCACTGCCAGCCACCCACCCAGCTCCTGGCTTCCAAGAATTGTCTATTCCCTTCTCCTTAAGGCATCTAGGCTCTCACCATCATTCCCAAAGTACTACTTACAGTCTCCTTTGATCTTAAGCCTTGCCCTTCTTCTCTGGAGTGCTTTATGATTCCTGTAACTTTCTTTAGCTTCCCTCTACCCTTCCTCAATTCCCCCAACCTCTGGAGGTTTGTTCCTGTAGAAGAGAGATCTGACAGTGCCCCTTCCCATTCAGGATTTCCAACTTCGACACCTCCCTCGAGTTTCAGGGGTTTTGCTGATCCTTGTGACACTTGGTTCTGTTTTCCTTATGGTCTTTACGTGTTCTCTGTCATACTCTTTACCTTTACATACCACTGATTTCTGGATCAGCTAAACCTTGAGCTAAGAAGGAAATGTGTTGGGAGGAGGGGGAGCCTCAGCTGTCTCAGGCTTTTCTCTGGACAGAAGGGTGTTTCTGAAGGATGGAGCAAGTTTAAAAGAAGTTCCTATCAGACTACACTTTGTTGGAGGAACGAACAGTCCTGCATGGAAACTGAATGAGGTTGTGAGAAATTTTGTTTTGGATTATTTAATTGTAGGCTTGTCTTAAAGGGATCACAGAATAGAGTCTCCTCCCACTCCAAATAGGAATCAGTTTACTGTCTGTGGCTTCACTAGAATGGTTTTGGTTGATTCCTTAAGAGTTTAGGCCTGGAGTGGGGTTGGTCAGGGGGTAACTGGGAAAAGGAACATGAGACAATGGAAAGAGCTTGTATATTCAGAATCAGGACTCCTGAGTTCAGCATGTGACTTCCTCACTTGACCTTTAGAGTGACTTTTTTTGGGAAAATGGTCCACTCTGTAGGCATCAGTGCAGTAATAGGCTTATAGCAGGATGTGGGTTGGGGGAAAAAATTAGACTTAATTATTTGTTTACAAAACATTCTGGGTTCCTCAGACACAAGGTATTTATGAGTAGTGATTTAGTTGTTCTGAGAATTTTCTTTCATTCTGGTCTCTCTGTTGGGCCTTTCTAGTCTTACAACCATAGGAGTAAATCAGTTTGAAAGACAAGCTCCAGGCCAGCTTCTTTCATCTGCCTTGCTTTTTTTCCCCACAGCTGTAAGTTGCTGACCACCTTTGCTGTTCCTCTTGTGCTTGAACCATAACTCCAGATTCTGTAGATGGAAAGTATGTTTGTGGGAAAGTACTTTGAAGAAACTGGCTGGAAAAGAAAACTTGGAGTGAGTTAGGACTTAGGAAACTAGTTGCTTCCTTGTATGCCATGTCTCTTGGCCTGCGATAGCGAAGAGGGCATATGAAGTTCCATTCATCTTCCTACTCTAGGCCTGTTTGAAAGTAATCATGCTACCTCATCCCACTTCTCCCTTTGTCTCCCTCCTCGTTAGCCAGTGTCCAATCTCATAATTCCCCTTTTTAGGAGCAGCTTCACTCCTTGGAAGCACCCCCAAAGAGAAGTCATATTTCCCCTAGTTTCCCTGCTTCCTTCTCAGAGCTGGGTCCACACTGCATGAGAACATGTTTGTTGAATGCCATCTAAAGCAGCAAATTGAGATTCTTTGATTTGGGGAAGAAGTTTGAGAGGGACCTCTCAGTAACTGGCATGAGACAGGAGAGGGCCTAGTTCAAGTGCATTTGGAGCTTGCAGCAGGAAGGAACAATTCAGAGAGAGGTGAGTGTACAGGTTGCTTTCTTTGCCATCTGTCTGTTACAGCAGGGGCTCCCAGAGCTGGCTTGGGCTGTCTGGCTGGAATCTGCTTATACCAGCTCTATAGCCCTGAACAGAATTCTCAGCCTGATTCAATATTGACTTAACTACCCAGAGACCACTGCTCTCCCTACCCTCCTGTTGGTAGCTTGAGAATGCCCTCTCCCCTGATGCCACCCTGCCTTGGGGCCTTGGGTAAGTGTTTACCTGGTTCCTGGTAGGGCTTGAGCCTGTTTGACTGCTCGGCTCTTTGTTTCTACAAGGAGAAGGTTGTACTCAATCTCCATTTTTACCGTTAAGGTTAAGGGGGAAAGATGAGCTCAGACCTCCTTAAAGAAAGGTTTGAGTTAAACCTTGAGACCTGAGGAGGAAATTCTCAACCACAGAACAGGCAGCTTAGGATGATTAGGAGTCTCTTTAGAAGAGCAACTTCTTTTTAAAAATTACTACTAAAGGCATACATGCATTTGAACAAATCCAATTGTACTTAAAGAGTTTATGATGAAAATCAATACTTCCTTTTCCTTCATCCCTACTCCTAGAGTTAACGTGTTAATTATTTCAGTGTTTCTCTCTGACAGTTATTGCCATAACCTTAGATAAAATGCTTGTGCCTTTGTTTCTTGGTTTATTAATTGTTACAAAAGAAGATTGCGCTTTAGAAGATTCATACCTCTTGCTTATATATTGTCATTTTTATTTCTACTGGAAGCCTGTGTAACTTTTTTTTTTTTTTGGCTGCGTTGGGTCTTCGTTGCGGTGTGCAGGCTTCTCACTGCGGTGGCTTCTCTTGTTGCGGAGCACGGGCTCTAGGCATGCAGGCTTCAGTAGTTGTGGCACTTAGGCTCAGTAAGTAGTTGTGGTTCACGGGCTCTAGAGCGCAGGCTCAGTAGTTGTGGCACACGGGCATAGTTGCTCCACAGCATGTGGGATCTTCCCAGACCAGGGCTCGAACCCGTGCCCCTGCATTGACAGGCGGATTCTTAACCACTGCACCACCAGGGAAGTCCCCTGTGTAACTTTAAATAACATATTTGAATCTTCTGTTCTTTCCATTAACTTTTAATAACCTCTCTTAACTATCTACCTTGTAGGATGAAGACATTGGCTCCCCTACTCTTTTTTCCAATTCACATGATCCATCTCAAAGGGGTCTTTTTTTTTTTCAAAGGGATCTTTTAAAAGGAAGTGGAAAATTTAGCTCACCTCTCTGCTTGGAGGCAGAGCACTAAATTAGATGATCTCTTAAGGGTCATTCTATGAAAATACAGAAACGTATAAAAACGTGAGGATTGATCTGAAGCAATTGTATTTATCTAGTTCATGGAAAAAGATTTCAAGAAGGGAATGGTGATTAACTGAGTGAGGAAATTGATTTGGGGCTCTTTATATCCTGTCCTACCAGAGACCAATCCACCAAGTCCTTTAACGGAGGCCATGGAGGGTTGTTTGCCTAGAATCTTTTGAGGTGATGAGAGGCGGGAAGCCATGTTAAGTGATAGCATTCCCTCCCCCCAGAGTCTTCTGCAGACATTTACTTAAATGCTCAGTCACAGAACACATGCATATGTACCCTCTCTGTCCTCTCTCACTGCTGCTGTTCTCTGCTTTGCCCTGAACAACCCTCTGATGCTCAGCTGAAGATTCCCTGCATTGCCCAGACATAACGTGTGGAGCCAGTCGGTTGTCAACATGCCCCCCAACCCCCCCACACACACCCCTTTCCTAGAAGCCAGCTGCTAGTCTGGGGCGGGGTCGGCCTCTTCAGTTCCCTTCCAGTCTCCCTGGAAGGCCAGTTTAGGCTCCCAGTGTGAAATGTGGAGCCTCAGTTTTCTGAATGTCCTTGAGAGCCATAGGAGTCATTTGATACTAAAGGTTTGGATTTCCTTCTCTCGTGTTTTTCTTGTTCTCTGACTTATAAGGGGAAAGGTGGTGAATACAGAAACTGTTTCTTCCTTTTTCGCTTTCTAGTTCTTTCTCTCTCTTTAGAATAGTTACTTATCAAAGCTATATTTTCTTTGCATTTGAAAATGAATGAATTGATGTTGAGGACCATCTCTGGATTTAGGTTTGGGAGAATCCATTTTTTATTTCTTATTGCCTAAATTGCCAAAACAACCTAAATTTCCTTCAACTCCTCCTTTTCCCCATGACTTGCTTCAGATGCCGGCAGTTCCTGAGGCTCAGAAAGGCCAGGAGGGAGGCCTAGCTCCAGTTTGGTAGTTTCTAGTGGCAGAGCTGCCTATACCGGAGAGGAGTTTGGTTTTCCTCCTTCTCTTGACATTGTCTGTTCCCTGGAGAGTAGAGGCTTGCCAAATTGGGGACCTGTTCTCTTCAGCGGGAAGTCCCCTGAATACTGTGATGTGGGATTTCTAACTGAGCCCTGGAATAAAAAAAATGATGGTCTCCTTTCCTTCCTTCCTGGTGCCAGTCATAATCCCAATTGTGACCATTTCCAAATCTTCTGTGTTTCCTAGTGAAGTCTGAGATGCTGTTTGTGGAGAATGTCTGAACTTCATTTCCCTTGCAAGTTTTGAAAAGTGGATTTTTAGGAGCTTTTGGTGACTTGGAAGTCTCTGGAGTAGAGGAAAAAAGAAAAATGTGCCAAGCCTAGAGAGATTGAGAAAAAAGAGTTGGTTGTATAAAGTGATTGAGGCTGTTGTGTGAGTTTCTAAGCAGACCTAAAAGGTAGTGGTCCCAGTTGAATTTGAGTGACCCTCTGGTGCAGAGTGTCCTACAAAGGTGCAGCAGGGAATGCCTAAAGCTTCCTTCTCATTATTCCTGTGCAACCCATAGTTGCGAGTGGAGACAGATCCGCACAGGCAGCCATGCTGGTTCTGCTGCTCAGAGGGCACTGCCTAATTTGGGAGAGAGCACAGTGAAAGAGTTGCCACCTTTTTGCTGATCCCAAGCTCAAAACTGCATCAGAGAAATTAAATTTGGGGATGAACTTCTTGCTTGACAGAGTTGGGAGAAAGATAAACCAAAGTAGCCATTTTTGATGCTTTCTGAGAACTTGAGTTCCCCATCTGTCTTCCTGCAAAACTTTAGTGGTTGACTGCTGGGAGTCAGGGAGCTGTACTGTATAATGTTGGGCAAATGAAGGTAACCTTGAGTCTTAACATTTCAGAGGTGCAAGAAGAGGCACTGGAAGAGTGGCAGTGGAAACCGGGGCTTTGCAGAGTGACTAGAGAATCTGTATCTTGAGCCTCCTTCCACTTACCCAAAGTATATGCACCCAGGTTGACTAGTGTCAAAGCTGATGTCACTATCAGTTGGAAATTACCTGCATTCCAGCTCCACAGCTGCTTCTGCCTTCCTCTTGCTCATGCTCTTGAGTGTGTCTTAGATTCACTCTATTTGTATTTTTGTGAAGAGGCCTCTGAGTCCATTGCTGACTACAGCCAGACTCCGGAGCTGGGTTGATCTGACATTAACAGTGTGCCTCTCCCAGTCCTTGCTTTGAAATTTCCTCCTGTTCTGCACTGATTCTCCTGATTTGGATTTGGTGAGGCTCTGAAGAATCATTCTAGAAAAGCAATGGCTTTTATCAACAGTGTTCTCTCACTGACTTTCCTTCTGAGAGTCCCTCCAGAGAGGGATTCTTGGTTATGTGCTTCCTGCCCCTCCCTGTTCTTTGGACATTCTAGACACATGAGTTCCAGCCTGATATCTTTTTGCCTTCTCACAGCCCCTCCAGTTCTTGGAGTGCGTGTATGAGAATGGGGAAAGTAGTGTTGGGATAATTGTTTTGGAAGAGTCTCAAGTAACGAGTATTAACTGCAATTCACTTCCCTTATAAACAACATGTGTGTGTGCACACGCATTGTTTACTAACCTTTTAGGTGATTAGGATTCAACTAGCATTTGTTAAGTACTACGGTGTGCCAGGGACTGTGTTAGATCCTTTTACACACATAAAGTTATTTATTCTACACAGCAATAATAAGAAGTAGATATGTTTTTCCCATTTTGCAGTTGAGGAAACTGAAACTCAGAAGATATGTGGTTTGTATAAGTTTACACATCTCATAATGGCAGAGCCAGGATTTTGAACCTCAGCCTATTTGACTCCAAGTTCAGGAGTTTTTCCACTATCCTTCAGGTGCCACAGCACTTGAGAAAGGGAGAATGATGTCATGAAGTCAGACGAACAGAGAAATGGCACACTTCAGCAGGGATGATTGTTGTTTTAGAGCTTTTTCTTCTCAGTGAAGCCTGGTGTGGTATTTGCTGGGCCTTATTTCTTGGGAACTTTGAGTCTAAAAGGGAAGGTAAGAAAGTATCTGTAACTAGAAAAATACATCAAGATTTTAACACTAAATAAAGGTGAGATGTTCAGGACCAGTGTATGGAGTGTTATATGAGTAAGAAAATACAGTTCAAAGAGGAAAAGGAAAAGGTTATTGGCAGGCATTTAAAGGGAGATATGGAGATAGAAAAGCATTTGAAGAGTTGGGGACAAGGGAATTAAAACCAGAATTGCTTCCCAGTCTACCTGAAGAATTTGTAAACCTATATGAACAAAACACATATAAAGCAGCATTCTGCAAATACAAGTTAAGAATAGAGGCTAAGCTGAGTAACTAAGTGCAGAAGGAATGAAGAGTAATGTAGCAATCAGAAGTGGAGGGAGGTAGTCAGGGAAAGCTTCCTGGGAGGAGAGGACTTTTCATCTGATTTTGAATGAGTCCAGGAAGACATAGAGAGAGGAGGTGCCAGGGAAGGTTTCATGGTGAAGGGAAGACCTGAGGATGGCACCACTAACCAGTGTGTGTACGTGTCTCCCTTTCTGTTCCTTTCTCCCTCCCTCCTTCCTTCCGTAGCCTGGAAGCTCGAAGTCTGGCTGTGGCCATGGGAGACACGGTAGTGGAGCCTGCCCCGCTGAAGCCAACTTCTGAGCCCACTCCTGGCCCATCAGGGAACAATGGGGGCTCCTTGCTAAGTGTCATCACGGAGGGGGTCGGGGAACTATCAGTGATTGACCCTGAGGTGGCCCAGAAGGCCTGCCAGGAGGTGCTGGAGAAAGTCAAGCTTTTGCATGGAGGCGTGGCCATCTCTAGCAGAGGCACTCCACTGGAGTTGGTCAATGGGGATGGTGTGGACAGTGAGATCCGTTGCCTGGACGACCCACCCTCCCAGATAAGGGAGGAGGAAGATGAGATGGGGGCCACGGTGGCCTCGGGCACAGCCAAGGGAGCAAGAAGGCGGCGGCAGAACAACTCAGCCAAACAGTCTTGGCTGCTGAGGCTGTTTGAGTCGAAACTATTTGACATCTCCATGGCCATTTCATACCTGTATAACTCCAAGGAGCCTGGGGTGCAAGCGTACATCGGCAACCGGCTCTTCTGCTTTCGTAATGAGGACGTGGACTTCTATCTGCCCCAGTTGCTTAACATGTACATTCACATGGATGAGGACGTGGGTGATGCCATCAAGCCCTACATCGTCCACCGTTGCCGCCAGAGCATTAACTTTTCTCTCCAGTGTGCCCTGTTGCTGGGGGCCTACTCTTCAGACATGCACATTTCCACTCAACGACACTCCCGCGGGACCAAGCTACGGAAGCTGATCCTCTCAGATGAGCTGAAGCCAGCTCACCGAAAGAGGGAGCTGCCCTCCTTGAGCCCAGCCCCTGACACAGGGCTGTCTCCCTCTAAAAGGACTCACCAGCGCTCTAAGTCAGATGCCACCGCCAGCATAAGTCTCAGCAGCAACCTGAAACGAACAGCCAGCAATCCTAAAGTGGAGAATGAGGATGAGGTAAAATTCCCGGGAGGGACAGGGGTAAGCAAGGCGGCATGGAGACAGGATGTCTGACATAGGGTTACTCTGTCCTTTTCTCTCCGTCCCTCTGTTTCATTTCACCGATAAAAGCATGGAATGTTAGAATGGAAAAAGACCTTAGAATTCATGTATTCCAGCTGCCTCATTTTACAAAGGAAGAACTCGGAGACCCAGAGAGATAAAGTGACTTTCCTCAGGTCATATAGCTAACAGCAAGGCTGATACTCCTGACTCTGTCCAATGTGTTTTTACTAAACTGCACTGCCATTCTCTTACTGAGAACTGTGGCAGAGACCCTCCCCAGCCTGACTTGAAACCTGGGATATCTACCAGGACCTCTCAGAACAGCAACCATGGGGGAGGAGAAGGGACCCTGTGTGTGAATTTTGTGTGTGCTGGGGGAGGGGAGATGTTACGTAGAACCTCAGCTTCATTCTCCTAGCCACTCCTCCTCATAATCCCTCTCCCCCACTCCCTGAGGATCCTGCTGTTTGTTGACATAAGGGTAAGGTTCATTCCCTATCATTGAGGCATCTGCAGAATGCCCTCCCGCCTGCCTTTCCTTGGGGGAAAGGATGTCTTGCTTGTCTTTTTCCCATATCATTTGGGAGAAGCACAAAAGGAAGAGGGAAGCAGTCCTGGTAATAGAGTAAATCTTGGGCATACCCAGTGTCTAGTCAAGGACCTGAAACCTAAAGAAGAGAAAGCAGCAGTCAGGGTATCCCATTTAGGATATAGAGCAGGGATGAGATAAGCACATCAGTAGGTTATAATCACCTTTCATTCCATATCTGGACAGATAGCAGGGGAAGTTGCCCGGTGGACAACCGGTAGTATCAGTGACCTGATGTCCCAGCCAGACAATGGTGCCCCAGTCCCCACCCCACCCCCGACTCACCACCAGCCACGCTCCCATCCTGGCTGCCAGCCTAGCCTAGGAAAGAAGGGAGAAAAGAACGAGGAATTTGCGTTGTTGGAAAATGCATATAGTTGTGCTGGCATCTGCCTCTGTGGGGCACATAACCCACCCACGTTTTTGATACAATGGGACTTCTTTCAACTAGAGAGAGGTCAGAGTGACTAGGGAAGGGAAAAGGCAAGAGCAGGGGAGACTACAGAGCCTGGTCTCTCTGGAAATTCGGTATTTTATTATGAGAATAATAGTGAAGCTAAAGGAACTGACATTTATTGAGCACTTA
Source organism: Eubalaena glacialis (assembly GCF_028564815.1). Classification (NCBI taxonomy): domain Eukaryota; kingdom Metazoa; phylum Chordata; class Mammalia; order Artiodactyla; family Balaenidae; genus Eubalaena; species Eubalaena glacialis. The sequence continues at coordinate 85,196,530 of NC_083718.1, forward strand.
CTACGTGCCAAGCATCATGTCAAATACTTTACATTTAATCCTCACAACAACCCTAAGAGACAGGTATTATTTTACCATTGAGGAAACAGCTTAGAGCGGTTAGATGATTTGCCCCAGGTCTCTCAACCAGTGCATATCAGACCAGGCCTCAGCTGTCAGAGTCCATATGGGGAAGAACAGCCTAGGCCTTAGCCATGAAGGTTTCCACATCCATGCACAGGCAGAGCCCAAGTGTTCTCAGAACCAGAATAGACCATTTTCATTTCTGGTTGAGCTTGGCAGGGCAGCCCAGGGTCATGAAGGGAGGCTGTTGCACAGCAAGAAGAATCATCCAGAGCCGGCGGGACTAAGGTCGTGAAGTGTTCGGGAGCTCCTCCTCTTGGGGTATCAGAGGGAGCCTGTATCAGTATGAGTGGGAGCAGCTGCAAGTGAATCCCTTGGTGCCTCTTGGCTTTTCTCTGTAGGCATTTTGTAGTTCTCATCTTAGGACCAGAAAAACTGAGGCCTCTGGCTTTTCTTACTCTGTGTTGGTCCTCAGTCCCTCTTCCTTGCATCTAACTCCTGCCTAGGATGGGATTTGGGGTGATGCTCAGACACAGTTATTCTGTGAGTGCTTAAATCCTCTAGGTTGGCTTCTCCAGCTGCCATTCTTCCCAACCTGGCTCCTTTATCTTGGGTCAGTAGATCCAGGAAAGGAAGGAGATACCATGTCCCCAGGCACTCCCATGTTATCTGATGCTGGCAGAAAGAGACACCTGAATCCACTGTGGCTCCTCAGGAAATGTGAGAGTGAGAGTCACCAGGAGTCTAAGCATTGGAGTCTTCAGCACAGAGGTCTCTCCAAACCCCTTTGGCATTTTGAGGATACATCTTTCAAGGCCTTTGTCTCCCAAATACCAAGGGAATTGTTTTTCTTTCTTTCTAATACTCCTTCTCCCCATCATGCAACATTTATTCACTCAACATATAGCTCTTGAGCTTGTATACTGTGTGGAGCCCTGCACTAGAGGCAGTGGAGGATGTAGGATAAAATGCTGTCCTTCAGTCCAGGAACTTATAAGGTAGTATGGAGATCGCATTAACTAGGAAATTGTTTACTTTGTGACTCTTGATTTTGTATCCTGAAACTTTACTGAATTTATTAGTTCTAACAGTTTCTTGGTGGAGCTTGTGACTCTCTTGAAATGTTGATTCCTGCATGTGAGGAGGAAGTATACAGCTTCCTAAAACAAAACATAATTATCTCAGGTCTGAGCAGAGACTCCAGAAGGAGAGACACACTGCTCCCCATCTCTCGCTTTCCTGTGGGTTTGGAGTTTAATCCTACCCTCCTGCCACCAGTAGGGAAGCTCTGGAGGGTGAAGAGAGGCCTCAGAGAAAAGGCCCAGGTGCTCATACAAGTCTCTTCCTGCCTGGGGTATCCCTACAGAGTTCTTCTCTGCCCAGATCTCACAGAAGGTTGCTTTCTTTTAATGAGGCATCCTTTACACTCTCCCCTACATTCAGAGGGCTCTAGCACTGATTCCTTCCATCTCCCACCGTTCCCCACCCCTCCAAGCCCACTCCTTCAAAGCAGTTTCTCTCAGCCTAGTCAGGGAACTCTGTTCAGGCAGTTTTGCAGTTGTAACCAAATGGTAAATATTCTGGCGTAGGGTTGGGGGTGCAGGGGGCAGTAATTTAGCTGCTAGCCCCACACCCCACATAATGATACTTGTAGATCAGCTTTGTCTTCTCAGGGCTATAACCTTTGTACAGAGAAATATGCTGCATATCACACTGTAAGCCCCAGCAGGCCTTTCAGCCTAATAGAGTGTGATGTCAGCTTCTTGGCCTCAAGCTTTTCTCCTTGGAGCTGACTCAGTTTGAGTGACTCAAGCCTACAGAGTAGGAGAGAGGAGCAGGTCATGATTACCTCCCTTCCCCCAAGGCTGTTAATGAGTCAGGACCGTCCTGTCTGTAGGAGAGTCAGCTGGAGCGTGGCTCATGGAACCAATATCCTGCCTGCTTGCTGTTCCTTCCCCACCCAGCGCATGAGTAAAAATTGAACCAGTAAGTCACCATAGCCTCTAGCATCCTCACTACCTCAATTCTCCCTCCCACCCCTGCCCAAAGCAGTTGTTGCCTTGGGAGAGTGTTCGGCTTGGCTTCTCCCTCAAAGTGCCCCTCTCCCTAGGTTCTTCAAAGAAAGACCTGACTAGAGGACCTCCAGCTAGAATAGAACTTAAACCGTGGAATTAAGTAGATGCTTGAAACGCGGATTGCAGAGTAGCTCAGTGACCACTGCCCTCCTGCCCTGGGAGTTTCTGGGACTTTGTCTCTCAAGTCCAGCCCCCTCCCTTGCTGCACATTTGTGCACACATACTGCCCCTTCTTCCTGCTCTGGGAGACCTTGGTGGACAGAACCCAGGTTGGGTCTGTGCACGAGCTGCAGCAGAGCCGCTGAATGAGCTTCAGTACCGGCCCTTTCCCCTGTTTTGCTTACAGACACCAGTAAGACATAGGAATGGGGTGAGGTTTAGCTAAATCCCCTGGGCTGGGACTAGGACAGCTGCTGCTGGTCAGCTACTCAGCTTTCTCAGATGGATTCAGCTGGTACCTGGCTCCCCAACTTATGTCAAAAAAATTGTAATTTATTGAGTATCATGTGAAATACCCTGATAGGAAGCCTACAGAAGTTTGGTAGGTAAGAAAGTTATTCATCCTTAACTCCCAGCAGCATCTAGCCCAGAAGTTTCATGCTCATGGGTCCATGGTATCCCTTGTCACATGATTGAAGGTTGGGATTAGGTTTCCCAGGGTGATAATGAGGCTGATTAGAGAGGAGATGTACCTGGCACTGAAAGTTTAGCTCTTCTGCTTCCTCCTTGACGTTTCCAAGAAGCTGGAGGAACATGGGATTTCCAGCGTGGGGGCCATGAAGCTTGTTAAATTCAGTCTCTCGATGGTCGTCTCCATGGAGAAGGGGTTGGTTGAGAGCATGTGAGTGGATGAAGAGAAAGCAGGGAAGCTTGGCAGTGCGGTTACCTCCCTGAGGGATCCAGCTTTAGGATTTGTCCCAGAAGGAAGACTTGTGCAGGCAAGAATAGAAGGGAAGAAAGTGAAAAGCAGAGGACAGTGTCTCTTCAACCCTTCTGACCTCAGGGTTTGCACTAGCCTTCCAGCATCTTCCACAAGTGTCAAGATTCTGGACAAGTGGCATTTGTGGGTTGACTTTCTTTCATTAAAGCAGAAAGGTAGAGCTACACAAGAGAAGCAGTTATGATCCAAGTTGGAGCTAAATTCTTTGCCTTTGTCTCTCTCCCTTCCCTCCTTCTCCCCTTGCCCTCCGGCCCTTTCCCAGGAGCTCTCCTCCAGCACCGAGAGTATTGATATTTCATTCAGTTCCGTAAGTGGGGCCAGGCTGGGACTGGGTGGCAGGCTCCCCCCATGGCCGCATTTCCTCTCCGTCCCCAGGTCTTCTGAGTCCCCAGGCCAAGGCTGCAGTTAAAAGGTGCCTTTTCTTCCTGGGACATCAGCTCCTCCCTCCCAGGCCTCCCAGACCTGGAGGAGCCCCTGCTGTTTATTGCCAGTGCTCTGAGCCCAGGCTGAGTGGGGCTCAGCTGATCCTTCTCCCAGAGACAGCCGGGATGCAGTGCAACTCAGCCCCCAGCTCCTGGGTCTCTAGAGCAAACAGCTGGGAGAGAGGTAGAATTTATCCCTGGATTGGAGCCAGAAACTGCTTGGCAGGAAACCCTGAGAATCCTGTTTCTCCCACCCAGAACCCTTTCCGCATGGCTTCTGCCATCAGACCATCAAATACTTATTCAGTGTCTTCCAAATGCTAGGCCCTGTGCTGGGTGAGCTGACTCGAAAAGCAAACAGGATTTGGCCTGAAGGAAAGTTTTGCCTCCCCACAGCCAGTTTTCTTTTTAACTTCAACCACATTTCTTCCAGGTCCGAGTTCTTCCCTTTCCCAGCTCACTGCCCACGATGTTCCTTAATCCTCATTCTCCTTTCTTGTTCCCTCTGAACTAACCCCTGACCCTCTGGTCCCACAGGGTCTCGGACCTTGTTGCTGGGCAGAGACGTGAGAGGAAATGCTGGACCCTCTGGGAGTTTGGATGATTTTTTAACACTTTATTTTTGATTTGTCTACCCAATCAGTTTGTTCTGTGCTGATCCCCTTTCAGTCATGATTCCTATCTCCTCCCATGTGGCAGTGCCTCTCTCTCGAGGCCTGGGGTCATATTTCCAACATGCTGACGTAACTTAGGGGCCCCCGACCCAAATGCTGAATTGAGGATGGGAAGGAATTCTTTTGTTTCTAATCTGAGATAACTATGAATTGTTTGGGGTGGAGGGTCCTTGGGACCGTGACCATTTGCCACCTGAGTGGATGGATTAGGAGATAAGGATGAACGAAGGAGTGAGTCTCCAAATTTCCTTTTCCTTTCTTTCTCTTTCTCTATTAAGCCCCTGGGATATTTCCAGGGACCACAGAGGTCTAGTTCTATTGTCTTCCTGTCTTTATCTCTGTTCAACCCTGCCTCCCAAAGCATTCCTGACTGATTCAGACACCCTGTTTTTCATTATTGTATGGGGACCTGAGCCAGCCCGCTGTGGGGTAGAGGCTGAGAGATGACCCACCCCTTTGAACCCTGGCTCTGTGCACACACAGAGATGGGCATGGCACTGCCCAGCTCTCAAAAGAAGTTCTTTTTTGCAGTGTGAGGGAGTGAGGGTAGAAATTCTCACTCAGGAAACTAAGCAAGACACAGAGAGGGAGAGAAGCCTGGTGAGTGAAATACTACTGTTTCTATAAGAGGAAGAGATACTGTTCTTATCTAGGTGAGGAGAGATGGAACGGGGTGGCTATCCTGATAAAATGCCCCTTATGGTAGAAGGACTTAGGCTGGGAAAAGAGCCCTTCTTCCTGTCTAGCTGAGTCCATCTTTTTCCCCACCCCCGCCTTACTCCCCAGACTGACTTTGCCCTTTCTGAGAACGAAGTGCCCAACGTGAGCAGCCAGGCTCACAGGAGGGAGCTAATATGGGGAGCCTAGTCCCTGAGAGGTAGGGGAAGAGGATCCGAGGAGGATTCACTGAAAAAGACAGGTCTTGAGGGCCCTCATCAGGGGCTGAAAGGAGCTGTTGTTTTCTCCACCCACCTGCCCACCCCTACCTCCCTCCATCTGCTTTTTCTTTCCCCACTGACTGTTCCCTCATTAGGGCAAAGTCAGCTCATCCTTCCCTCATCCCCTGCATGTGCATTGACCCACTGTGAGAGATTGTGGGGTGGACGGGGATGCCGTGGAAAGCAACAAAAGTCACTTATGGACTGAGTCCTCCTTTGAAAGGGGAGATCCTGACTTGCCGTTCCCCTCCTTAGCCTTGTGGGCCCTGGCGGAGACCCAGCCCAAGCATCCAGGTGGGGAGAGGGACAGCCTCATTCTTGAGATGGGTGAAGCACTTCAGGTGTAAGCAGCATTTCTCTCTGGGTCCCTGGCTGACCTCTCTGGATGTCATCCCCCCACCCATCTTGAAGCCTTGGGACAGTTCCTCAGAAACTCAAGTCCAAGAGAAGAGGGGTGCACCTGGTGACCTGGATTCACACATCCCCCCCTTACCCTCAAGAAGTAGCCTGTGGAGGACTGTGCTGGCTTTTCCACCTGTTCCCAATTCAAGTTGACAGGGGTGGGTGGGATCTCCTACGAGGGCCTAAAGGTAGCTCCTTCCCTGGCGTTCTAGAGACACTGAGACTCCTGCCCTGCATGGCCAGGAGTGACTGGGACACTTTTTTCTGTGGTTTCTTCACCATCTTTTACTTCACCCCAACCCCCTGTAGCCCGTCAGACTGGCTCCCGAGCGAGAATTCATCAAGTCCCTGATGGCGATTGGCAAGCGGCTGGCCACGCTCCCCACCAAGGAACAGAAAACACAGCGGCTGATCTCAGAGCTCTCCCTGCTCAACCATAAGCTCCCTGCCCGAGTCTGGCTGCCCACTGCTGGCTTTGACCACCACGTGGTCCGCGTGCCCCACACCCAGGCTGTTGTCCTCAACTCTAAGGACAAGGTAGGTGGGCTCTGGCCCAAACCATTCCCCTCATCTGACTACTCCTGTCGTTGTCCGGGGTGTGTGTATGTGCCCAGGGGTGCCCCACCAGCATCCTAGACTCCTTCCGTAGCTCACGTGCACGTGTCAGCCTTGACTCCACCTGAGTACTGCTGTGATTCCCAGGGCCCTCCTGTCCCCCTTCTTGGGCTTTGTTTTTCTGGATCAAAGAGGCCTGATCTTTTCAGCTTGCCTCTTGCCATGTCTCAGGAGAGAGCCGCTCTCCTCCCCTCCTTACAGTCCTTTTGGTAGCTCTTCTCCAGCCCTTCTATAACTCTTAGGCTTTCCAGGTACAGCAACAATGAGAGTAGAGAAATCTGTGTTTCTAAGACCTTTTCTGATCACAGTGGGCAGGGAGAAGGAGAGAATTAGCTAAATTAGTCTGCTGGTTGAAATGAGCACTAATGGTTCAGATTTTTTTCCCAGGAGACGTATTGAAGATTAGAATCCTGCTTGGAACGGTGCCCAACTTTTTCCCAGTCTTTTTGTCTGTTTTTAGGACAAGCCCACAGAGGCATTCAGGCCTCTCTGAATGGGTGGTAATTGATGGTTTGGAATGGTTTTGCCCCGGTGCATCATCTATACATTTTGAAGCTCAGCTGAAACATTTTAAAGACCTGCGTACTCTCTCAGCCAAATTCTTTTTTTTTTTTTAAGACAGTGATGTAACAGTTTTATTTTTAAAATATCAATATTTACATGACACCAGAAAGTATATACTTTGGCAAGTAACTTCTCATGAAAAATTTTAGCTGTCAACTTAAAACTGAGGGGATACATGATTTTTCAGAATACTTATAGGAAGTACATAAGCAGAATAGCGTGTGGACCACTGCTTTACAAGACTGTGTCCTGTTCAGTTTGGGGGACACCTCTTGTAGTAGAACCACCTGGGGAAGGTGGACAGCTTTTTAAAAATGCAGATTCCTGGGCTCCCGCCCCAGGCTGAGTTACTAGATTTGGGTTGGGCCCCAAGTAGGTCAGTTTTCAACATGCACCCCAGGTGGTTCTCATGCAAACCAACATTTAAGAAGCACTATTTCAGGGGGAAAAACTAGTATTTTACAGTATTTCAGCCATGGCTGAAGAGGGTGACACCTCAGGTATGTTTTTGATTAAGGAGAGAACTGAAAGACGCTAAGAATTGAAGCTCACAAAGTAGCAGCACCCATTGGATAAGTTCCTGCCCTAAATATGGCATTCCTGGTGTCAGGGGACTGATGGATTCAGGTTGGAGCAGGAGTGGGCAGCAGGAAGAACCATGTTAGCAGGGTTGAGGTTTGGGGGGAACAGTGGTGGAGGTAAGTTGCAAATACTGTTCTCACTTACCCCCAGGCTCCCTACCTGATCTATGTGGAAGTCCTCGAATGTGAAAACTTCGACACCACCAACGTCCCCGCCCGGATCCCGGAGAACCGAATTCGTAGCACCCGGTCTGTAGAGAACCTGCCCGAATGCGGCATCACCCACGAGCAGCGGGCAGGCAGCTTCAGCACTGTGCCCAACTATGACAACGATGATGAGGCCTGGTCGGTGGATGACATAGGCGAGCTGCAGGTGGAGGTGAGGGAGCTCCAAGGGCACAGCACCTATTCTGGAACTTTCAATGTATTTGAGACAACACAACACACCCTGAGACAGGCTGAAGCAAGTACCCAAATGAGTGCCGTAGGTAGTGACAGGTGTGAGAGGGGACAGCTCTGAACAGCTCTAGTCTGGAACAGATTCAGGTGGAGCTCGTTTTCCTGCAAGAAGAATTTAGGCCTACTGTAAGAAGGAACTTCTAAGCCCAGGAGAGTGTGAAAAATTTAATCAAAATATATATTGAACACCTGCGATATAAAGTTGTCTTAGGAACGCAGAGAAGAATCAGTCATACATTCATTCATTCAAGGAATGTTTATGGAGGGCCTTCTTTGTGCCAGCCCTGAGTGCTGTGTGCTAGTAAACAAGGCTTGGCCCCTGCCTGCAAGGGGCTTATGAGCTAATAGGAGAGAGAACGAGGCCAGTCAGCAGGTAGATGTAGTGTGGTGTGATCCAGGTTGTGCTGGAGAGGATGGGGTGTCATGGGAGCACCTGAGGGTGGAGGTAGCACTTATTCCAGACTTGGGGTTGGACACGCCCCAAAAGATTTCCTGGAGGAAATAATATCTCAGCTGAGGCCTAAAGGTAGGTAGGAATTAGCTGTACAGGGTATTCCAGGCAGAGGAGGCAGCAAGTGCAAAGACTGGAAGACATGAGAGAGCTTGGCCCCTTTTAAGAATAGAAAGAAATTTTGTGTGGCTGTGATGTGTGGTCGTGAGATGACGAGGTGGTGAAGAATGAGGCTGGAGAGGCCGTCATGGGCCAGATTGTAAGAAGGATCCTGTAAGCTGTGGAAAGAAACTTGGATTTTGTTCTGGGGTTGTAGGGATCCAGAGCAGGATTTTATTAGAGCTGTAGCACAACCAGATTTCACTTTGTGAAAAGGCAGACTCTCTGTACTTGAGCTTACAGTCCAAATGGGGAGACTGGATGCAGACATTTAAGAAAAAAAATCTATGTATAAGATACACAACAAGGCAATGTGCAGTAAGTGATCAATGCGGTTAAGGAGAAATGCACTTGTACAAAGGAAAGAGTAAAGAAGGGACTTGATATGGACCTTGGGGTCTGGTAGAGTATTTTATAGTTAGAGAGAGATGGGGAGATAAGACTGAATGACTTAGGTTGAAGAAATGCTCAGAGGAACCTAGCCTGGAGAGGTTCTGTTCTGGACCCTAAGGGAGAATGCATCCCTGGCCTTGGGGAGCTCTCAATGTAAGGCTGAAAATTCAGCTTTCCGTGATGGTCATGGCAGTGGTTTGCAAACTTGAGTGCGTTAGAAGTCTTCTGGAGAACTTGTTAGAAATTCAGACTTCCAGATCCCATTCCCAGTAATTCTAATTCAGATTGATGGTGGGGTTTGGGATCTGCGTTTTAGCAGCATTCCAGGTAATTCTGATGCAGGTAGTTGACACATTGAAAAACACTGCTAGAGGATCTGTGTGCGGGGTGGGGTGGGGGGGAGCCTAGGCAGTTTGGGGTCTAAGTGGTCAGGATGGTGCGTAACCAGGGGAGGCTTTTTGGAGCAGGGTTTGGAAGGGAGGACTGATCGTGTCGTGGAGATGGCAGCACACAGGGTGATCTGAGGAGGAGGTGAAAGAGGCAACCCCTGTGCTCAGCGCTTCTGACCTGCAGTCCCCTGCTCTCCCCAGCTCCCTGAAGTGCACACCAACAGCTGTGACAACATCTCCCAGTTCTCCGTGGACAGCATCACCAGCCAAGAGAGCAAGGAGCCTGTGTTCATTGCAGCAGGTGACATCCGGTATGGCCAGACCATGTTGCCCGTCATTTTTCATCCCTCTCTTAGGCACTGCCTATCTCTTTGTCCCCTTCCTGTCTGTCAGCCTGTATCTTTCTCTCTTCTCTCTCCTTACTCTGTCCTTGTCCTGAGGCCACCAAACTTGAGGCGTTGAAGGTGTGGGTTGAGAAATTACTGGGCTACTACAGAAAGAAGTTAAATTTTAAAAGGACTCCAAAGGAATGAAAGCACCAGAGGAAGGAATTACAACAGCGTTTCCCAGAGTGGGTCTGAGGACACACGTGTCAGAATCCAGGGAGAGGGAGGAGATCTTGTTGGAAATGCAGATGCGGGAGCCACACCTGTTCTGAATGCAGAATCTTGGTAGGAGAATGGGCAGGGCCTGGTAATCTGCATTGAACATGATTACAAACCACCAGGTTAGCAAAAAGATATCAGTGGTGTGTTTCCTTCCATGAGTCTCTCTCAGCCCAGGTTTCTATCTCTGTGTGCCCAGAATCAAGAAAACAGTGCAGGAAATGCTGGCATAGACAGGGACATGAGGATCTGGGGTAACTCCTCCAAGCAAATGATATAGTTTCTTCCTGCTAGACGGCGCCTTTCGGAGCAGCTGGCTCACACCCCCACAGCCTTCAAACGAGACCCAGAAGACCCTTCTGCAGTTGCTCTCAAAGAGCCCTGGCAGGAGAAAGTGCGGTGAGTTGGGTGGGGTCCACCATCCATATTGTCTCTCAGCCCACCACCCACCGCAAAATCCATCAGGCCCCCAGGCGATCTGAGTCCTTACCTTGTGAGGAGTTTGATTTGGATTTTTGATAGAAGCCGTGTCTCTCTCCTCAACCTGGCATCACCCTTTGACATCTTTTTGCTTCTCAGGCGCATTAGAGAGGGCTCCCCCTATGGCCATCTCCCCAATTGGCGGCTCCTGTCAGTCATTGTCAAGTGTGGGGATGACCTTCGGCAGGAGCTGCTGGCCTTCCAGGTGTTGAAGCAACTGCAGGTAAGAGAAGGGAGGGAGAAAGAAGGGAAACTCAGCCCATCTGCAGGCCACCTGAGGTGATCACTCAGGTCCTTCTGCAGGGAGCTCTGCTGGGGACCATCTTCCTGCCCAGGTCTAAGTTGGATTTACGTTAAACTAAGCTGGTGCTCCTACCAGGAAGTACAGCCCCGGGAGCAGCTCCACAGCGACCTCTTGTGGCCCTTTTGTGACTGGCACCTGTTCTGATCACTGATCGGAACTCCCAACTGATTTGCAGCAAGTGGGTTGCAGTGGGCTGAGATGTCAATCCCTGACCCCCAGGTTAGTTGCCTACAAGCAACTTCACCTGTTTAATCAGTTCTTTATATAAATATTTTCATTTTCTGGAGAAACTTTCTCTGACCCTAAATCCTTTTTGGTCTTTTTCCCTGTTCTTTCAACTTGGGTTAATAGCTCCCACTCACCCAGCTAGGGAGGTGACAGCGAGGTTTCCTCTTCTCCCTCCCATTTTTGGACATCTCTCTATGAGATACCTTTTCCCACATGCCACCTGTGTCTTGTCAGACCCTGGACTCCGTTCAAAACTTCCTGGTTCTCAGTGGGATCGGGGGTTTTACTCACTTGGTGGCCTAGAATTCAAAGCCACTAAAGATGGGAACTGTCCAAGGTTGGGGACAGAGGGGAATTTAGCCTCCTCCCCCCATTTAGAGAGTCACAATGCCTCTGTGTTTCCTCACAGTCCATTTGGGAACAGGAGCGAGTACCCCTGTGGATCAAGCCATACAAGATTCTTGTGATTTCGGCCGACAGTGGCATGATTGAACCAGTGGTCAATGCTGTGTCTATCCACCAGGTGAAGAAACAGTCACAGCTCTCCTTGCTCGATTACTTCCTGCAGGAGCATGGCAGTTACACTACTGAGGCATTCCTCAGTGCCCAGCGCAATTTTGTGCAGAGTTGTGCTGGCTACTGCTTGGTCTGCTACCTGCTGCAAGTCAAGGACAGGTAGGTGAATTCCTGTCCCTCGTCCTAACCTTTTCTTCAGGGTTCCCTCTGTCCCTTCATTTATTCATCACGACCTTCCATTGCCAAAATGTAAAGATGAAACAAACAACATATTTTAAGCAGAGACAGACACGTTCATGTGCCATTAAGGCTAGGAGGCAGACTGACAAGTACCAGGGAAAGGGCCAAAGAAGTGAAGGATTTATGCAAGGAGCAAGGGTTTGAGCAAGCAGGGTCTTGAAGGACGAATGGGAATGAGGACAGAGAAAGCTGTGGGGGAAGGATGTCCCAGGCAGAGGAAACCGCTCGAGGTGATTAAAGCTTGGGCCACACTGCACGGCACAGTAGTAGCAGTGACGTCAGATAAGTTGAGGCCAGATTAGTGGGGCCTTCTTATGAGGCTGAGGAGTTTTATTCTGCAGGCAGAGGGAATGCCATGATCCAGTCTGTGTTGAGTGAATGTGCCCTTTGGCACTGTGGGTGAGGTTGGATGTAAGTGGGCCTTTGCAGTGAAGCTAGAGGTAATGAGGCCTGGCCTGAGGGCAGTGGTGGTGACTGACGGCAGAAAGGAGCAGATGGATGTGAGAGACGTGGTGGACACAGAGTTGAAACCCCCAGCCCTAAATGCTCCTCCTTGTTCCAACATATGATTTCCAAAACTCTTAAGTATCTGTTGTTTTGCCCAGAGCTGTCATTTCTCTCGATATCATGTGACCTTTATGAAGCTCAACTTCGCATATAGATGAACAACATACCGTACAAAGATAATTACACCCTTGAGGCTCTGCTTTTTAAGACTGTCTCCAGACAGTGACTCAGGGTCAATACCTAGAATGCTCCTGTGAGTTGTGCCTCTCCGAGGGCATAGGGCAGCTGTCCTGGGAAGGCACTAATTCAGTGGCCTGTGCTTCCAGTGATATGGCAGCACATTAAGATCAGCTAAACAGAGCCACTTATCAGAAATCTAGCATCTATTAAGTGCCTATGATGGCCTAACATTCTTTTTTTTTTTTTTTAATTGAAGTATAGTTGATTTGCAATATTGTGTTAGTTTCAGGTGTATAGCAAAGTGATTCAGGTATACACACACACACACACATACACATATATTCTTTTTCAGATTCTTTTCCATTATAGGTTTATACAAGATATTGACTACACTTCCCGGTGCTATACAGTAAATCCTTGCTGTTTATTTTATTATTTTTTTTTAAAATTTATTTATTTATTTTATTATTTGGCTGCATTGGGTCCTCACTGCTGTGCACGGGCTTTCTTTTAGTTGCAGCGAGCAGGGGCTACTCTTCACTGCGGTGTGTGGGCTTCTCATTGCGGTGGTTTCTCTTGTTGCGGAGCACGGGCTCTAGGGCGTGGGCTTCAGTAGTTGTGGCACATGGGCTCAGTAGTTGTGGCACGCAGGCTCTAGAGCACAGGCTCAGTAGTTGGGGCAAACGGGCTTAGTTGCTTCCGCGGCATGTGGGATCTTCCCGGACCAGGGCTCAAACATGTATCCCCTGCATTGGCAGGTGGATTCTTAACCACTGCACCACCAGGGAAGCCCCTGTTTATTTTATGTATGGTAGTGTGTATCTGTTAATCCCATACTCCTAATTTATCGCCCCCTTCCCCTTTGGTAATCATAAGTTTGTTTTCTGTGTCTGTGAGTCTGTTTCTGTTTTGTGAATAAGTTCATTTGTATTAGTTTTTTAGATTCCACATAGAAGTGATACCACATAATATTTGTTTTTCTGTCTGACTTACTTCATTTAGTATGATGATCTCTAGGTCCATCCCTGTTGCTGCAAATGGCATTATTTCATTCTTTTTTGTGGCTGAGTAATATTCCATTGTGTGTGTGTGTGTGTGTGTGTGTGTGTGTGTGTGTGTGTACATACACACCACATCTTATTTATCCATTGATCTATTGATGGACATTTAGGTTGCTTCCTTGCCTTGGCTATTGTAAATAATGCTGCAGTGAACATTGAGGTGCATGTATCTTTTTTTTTTTTTTTTTTTTTTTTTATTTATTTTCGGCTGCATTGGGCCTTCGTTGCTGAGCGTGGGCTTTCTCTAGTTGCTGCGAGCGGGGGCTACTCTTTGTTGTGGTGCGTGGGCTTCTCATTGCAGTGGCTTCTCTTGTTGTGGAGCACGGGGTCTAGGCATGCGAGCTTCAGTAGTTGTGGCTCACCAGCTCTAGAGCTCAGGCTCAGTAGTTGTGGCGCATGGGCTTAGTTGCTCCGCGGCATGTGGGATCTTCCCGGACCAGGGCTTGAACCCGTGTCCCCTGCATTGGCAGGCAGATTCTTAACCACTGCACCACCAGGGAAGTCCAGTGCATGTATCTTTTCTTTTTTTTTTTTTTTTTTAATAATTTTTATTTTTATTTTTATTTATTTTGGCTGTGTTGGGTCTTCGTTTCTGTGCGAGGGCTTTCTCCAGTTGCGGCAAGCGGGGGCCACTCTTCATCGCGGTGCGCGGGCCTCTCACTATCGCGGCCTCTCTTTTTGCGGAGCACAAGCTCCAGACGCGCAGGCTCAGTAATTGCGGCTCACGGGCCCAGTTGCTCCGCGGCATGTGGGATCCTCCCAGACCAGGGCACGAACCCGTGTCCCCTGCATTGGCAGGCAGAATTAGAGTTTTTGTCTTTTCCGGATACAGCCCAGGAGGGGGATTGCTGGATCATATGATAACTCTAATTTTAGGGTTTTTTTTTTTTTATAGTTTTATTTTATTTTATTTTTTATTTACTTACTTTTGGCTGTGTTGGGTCTTCTTTGCTGCACATGGGCTTTCTCTAGTTGTGGTGAGCGGGGGCTACTCTTCGCTGCAGTGCACGTGCTTCTCATTGTGGTGGCTTCTCTTTGATGTGGAACACGGGCTCTAGGGTGTGCGGACTTCAGTAATTGTGGCACACAGGCTCAGTAGTTGTGGCATGCAGGGTCAGTAGTTGTGGCGCACGGGCTTAGTTGCTCCGGGGCATGTGGGATCTTCCTGGACCAGGGATCGAACCCGTGTCCCCTGCTTTGGCAGGCGGATTCTTAACCACTGTGCCACCAGGGAAGTCCTAATTTTAGTTTTTTAAGGAACCTCCATACTGTTTTCCATAGTGGCTCCACCAGTTTACATTCCCTTTTCTCCACACCCTCTCCAGCATTTATTATTAGTAGACTTTTTGATGATGGCCATTCTGACTGGTATGAGGTGTTACCTTATTTTGGTTTTGATTTGCATTTCTCTAATAATTAGCAACGTTGAGCATCTTTTCACGGGCCTGTTTGGCCTGACATTCTTATACTGAAACCAGATGAAAATGCTGTCAGACAGGTGTTTCCTCAGGAGGGAAATAAGTAAGGGTCAGGGAACTTTCAGAACCTGTGCTCCTTCCACCCTGCCAGCCTTACAGATAAAGCCAGCAGAGGCTTTGCATTTGAGGACTGAGGGAAATGTCATTATTTATAAGGAATCTGGTTGCAAGCTTTAGACTGTCCCTAAGGAGTCAGCATTTGGAACCCAGGGCCCAGAGAGCCTGGAGCCTGAACCCCTGGGTTGAGTAAGTGGAGGCAGGGAAGCAGGTGCTAGTCAGGCCTCTGGGCTTTTCCTTAGGAGACTAATATATTTGGAAGATGGGAGTCCATCCTTTAAAAGGGGGAGAGGGGGACAGGCAGCTGGTAAACCTTTCATAACTCAAAAAAGAGTAGATGTAGTCAAGTCATGAATGGACTCATCCACTGGAGAGAAGTGGCAGCAGTGAAGGGGGCCCCAAGCTGGAAGCAGTTGAAGGTCTCCTTAACTGCTTCAGAATGAGTACCCCGTAGCTTTGCGGCTGGAGCTAACTCCAGCACTTAAGGAGAGAGAGAAACTGCCTCTCACTGGCCTGGGACCTTGGACAAGTAAGTCAGTTTTCCTCTCAGGGCCTCTTTTTCCTCACCTCTCACCTGTAAAATGAGAGGCTGGACTAGGACATCTAGAACTTTCTGGCTTTCAAGATTGTGTGTGTTGCTAAATTTGTCATGCTTTCCCAGAGGGGGAAGGACTCGGGTGGGACTGGGTTCTCCTTCTGTCCCCTGTCTTTTGGCCAGTCAGACCAACCCCAGAGAAGGTGGCCTCAGACCGTGAGCTCTTAGCCTAACAAAGCCTCTGTTGACACTGAGGAGGTCTGTTATGGGCCAGGCCTCACATGCTTTGCATGTTAATTGTTCCTCTTTCGACTGGCCATTCATGTGGGAATCACAGAGACCTAGGATTTATCTCCCTTTAACTGTTCTTCCAGCAGCTAGCCTGTAGGAATTGCCTCCTGAGAATTTTTTTACATAAGTGGTTTTACCAGATAGTTAAAACTGACTCCTCGAAGCCCCACACTATTTCACATTTAAACTCCACTCAGCCTGGGATCTCTGCTCCCTTCCGGTGGGGTGGGGCTTCTGATATGCAATGGGCCGATAGGAATTACAAACAGAACACAGGTAATTAGGTTGTGACTGGAGGCCTCCCCCGAAGCCAAGTGCTTGGCCTCTGTAACAGCTGGTTGAGCGCAGAGGCCTTCTTTCCTAGCTTCCCAGTTCTCTGCTAGATTGGGATTGGCTTGGGTGCTTAGAATCACAATTACTGGGAAATTTGGATAATCTTAACCTATTTTATTAAGCTGTTAATGATAGCAAATGAGACCCCACAGGCTTTGTTAGCAGTTTACTTTTCTGATTTCCTTTCTTCTCATTGCTAGCTTTGGGTTCTAGGAGGTTGGACCCAGAGTTATAGGCAGCAGGAAATGTGGCAGGGCCCTTGCCTGGTGTCATGTGGCCAGTGTGTTGCAGCTTGAAGCTCCCACCTCAGTGGGACTTACTACTGCCTCTTCCTCTCCTCTGCCCCCTCCTCAGACACAATGGGAATATCCTGTTGGACGCGGAAGGCCACATCATCCACATCGACTTTGGCTTCATCCTGTCCAGCTCACCCCGAAACCTGGGCTTTGAGACATCAGCCTTTAAGCTGACCACAGAGTTTGTAGACGTGAGTCAGGAAGGAGAGTTGCCTCACTGTTTTCTTTCTGTCGTGGGATGGGGAGCTGATGGGCTCCCCCCAAATGGGGACAAACAGAACAGAAATGGCAATAAGTCAGGGTGAGGTTGGATGTCCTGGGAGGCTTCCTGCCTGATAAGAGTTGGGGAAGTAACGGAGTTTGGCACGTTTGCCCAAGGGAGGAAGTTCTGACACTGAGCCCCTTTGCGCACACAGCTCTCTCCTCTCCTCCCAGGTGATGGGCGGCCTGGATGGCGACATGTTCAACTACTACAAGATGCTGATGCTGCAGGGGCTGATTGCTGCTCGGAAACACATGGATAAGGTGGTGCAGATCGTGGAGATCATGCAGCAAGGTGGGGCTGGGGAGAAGCCAGGCGTTTGGATAGGGCGGTACCCATAGTGCCCCGGGATTCCCACTTACATTGGGGCCCTGGGGCATGGAACCTTCAGAAAGTTGATTACACCTCAAGACTGGGGGTGGGGTCTCCCAGAGGGTTTCCAGCTCTGATCCGGTGCCCTGTTTCTCCTTCAGCACATTCCTCCTGATTCCTGACAGAGCTAGTCCTGGAGGTGGGAGGGCGAGGCAGCAGAAACCACGTCCTAGGCGCACTCAGGGGAGGAACAGTCCCAGCTCCAACCTCCTGGTCCCTTCTCATCTCCCCACCCCTTGTTTAACTTCCATCGCTCAGCTCTTCACCAGCTCAGGTGTTTTCAGTCATTGGCCTTTGACCTCTGATTGCCCTCTCCTCAGACCCCTTCCCTGTCCCGATACTCACCCCTTCTGCTCTGAGCCGAGACGGGTTCCTCTCTCATCTTTATCTACTTTCACTGCTGTTTCCTCACGGCCTTGCCATCTACAGTCTTTTGTCCAGGATCCCTGGGCCCTCGTCCCCACTTCCTCAAGGCTGTGGTGTCCACCGGGTCTGAGCTGCCAGT
This sequence comes from Eubalaena glacialis, assembly GCF_028564815.1. Taxonomy (NCBI): domain Eukaryota; kingdom Metazoa; phylum Chordata; class Mammalia; order Artiodactyla; family Balaenidae; genus Eubalaena; species Eubalaena glacialis. Next base: position 85,213,905 of record NC_083718.1, read on the forward strand.
CTCCTCCTCCCCATCCCTGCCCCCACCCCACAGGTTGTCGCCGTTGCTCAGGAGCATCCCCGTCTGGCCCCGTGATGACGGTGGCCCAGGTCATCTGTGAGTGTCAGACGTAGCATAGGCAGAGGCCTGCAACCAGATAAGTGCCCAGTTCAGGGCCCATTCCCTAGACTCTTCCCAGCCTTCCCTCTGGGTCCTAAGGCTGCTTCTTCCGCCCTTACTGGGGGAGATGTGTTGGCCCTCTGCCCTCGTGCCCTCACCTAGAGGGGCTTAGGATTGTGGGATAAAGAAGGGCTCAAGAAGGGCCTCCTGCCAATTCTCCCTTCTCTGCCCAAGCAGAACCGCATCCACACTGTCAGGGATCTCTCTGAGGTGGGAGGGAAGGGGCACCTTAGATACCCCGGCTCTGCACTGGCTACGGCGGCTGTTACCACTGCCGCTCCCTCCTTTCCATCCGTGACCCTGTTCCCTTGCTGCTGCCCCCAGGTTCTCAGCTTCCTTGCTTCCATGGCTCCAGTACCATCCGCAACCTCAAGGAGAGGTTCCACATGAGCATGACTGAGGAGCAGCTCCAGCTGCTGGTGGAGCAGATGGTGGACGGCAGCATGCGGTCTATCACCACCAAACTCTACGATGGCTTCCAGTACCTCACCAACGGCATCATGTGACATCCTCCTTCTCAGGCCCCGGAGCAGTGGGGGATTCAGGGGACCCTCCCTGGGAAGGCCCTTGTCAGAGAAACCCTAAACCAGGAAGCCCTACCCACCCAGACATCCACCAAGGGAAATGGAAGGCAAGAAATACAGAGGATCATGTGGTAACTGTAGAGCTTGCCAGGGGGGTTGGGAGAACCAGCCGTGGGGTCCAGACTTGCTGGGGCTTCCCTGCCGCCTCCCGCCAGCTGTGTCAGTATTACCACCTGACAGACTCCAGGGCTCACTGCCCTCCAGAGAACAGAAGTGATAAATGTGAGGGACACTGGGGCCTTTCTTCTCCTCACTAGGGTTTGAGAGGTTCTTTCCGCAGGCCATCCTCTTAATGTGTCCTGGGTCCCAGGAAGGAGAAAAGAGTAGGTTCTTGGTACTAAGGACTTGATCCTGTGGTTGGCCTTCGGCCATGCTGCTGCCCAACTCTGTCACCTCCCAGGGACTGACCCCTAGCCCGAGTTCCCCTTGGTAGGTGGGCTTTGGCATAGGGTCCTGCACTTGCTGAGGTTCCCCATCCCAGGAGTGAGGAAGGGAATGATCATAGCCCCTCCAGTCTGAGGGTATTGGCCTAGCCGTGGGGAATTCCTTGCCCTTATCCCTTCCCCACACCCAGGGAAATAGCTCTGTTTTTTATTTTTAATTTTTGTTTGAAATAAAGTCCTTAGTTAGCCATCTGTGTCATTTCTGAGTTGTATTTTTTTTTCAGGGGTAGGGAGTGAACAGATGCCTCAGTGTCCAGGATACAAACGGCACCACACAGAACGAGGTGGAGGAAGATTGCTTTTTCCCTGCCTGTCTCGGTCAATACCACCTCTTCTCTGAAGAAGGGCCTTCCCAGCTTTGTCACTCACCCCCTCCCAGACACGTCCACATTGTCTAAGTCACATAAAAAGAGGAGCTTGAATGGGGATTAAACCACGAGCAGTTTTAATGGTCTGGTTTTCTCCTTCCCATTTCCCCCAGTTTGTTAGTATTATTATTACTACAAGAATAAAGGATTCCTGAGAGCCTGTCCCCTCCTCTCCCTGGGACCCCCTTGACAGGACTCATCTCCACCAACCCCCCTCCCCCCCCCCCCGATTTCTGGGGGAAAAAAAAGATAAGTGAAAGGCACTGCAGGGGTGGAGGGCTTGAGTGCCAGGGAGTCTGAGGGGGGCACTAGGGCAAGGCCAGGGCTGCCATCTGTGCCCACAGGGGTTGAGGAGAGTGCCCCTGACCACCCCAGCATTGGGCCTTCCCGTCCTCCCACCCCCCCCATCCCACATGGGGGGCTGCAGCAAGAAAATAATTAGTGTTGGACTCAGAAAAAAGGAATGGAGGACCCACTCTACTAGGACCCAAGGGCCAAACCCAAGGCAGGAACCTCAAATAACTACCATTCTCAAAAGCTTGTCCTTGGGGGTTAGCGGGAGAGGAGTTGAACAAAACATGAATTCTAATGGAACTCCCCAGCCCAGGGACCAGGCAGCAGCAGTGACCCAGGCTCCCAAGGAAGAGGGAGGGGGCTAGTGAGTCCAGGCCTGGGCCCTAGTTGTCCCCACTGCCCCCTTGCCGAGCCCTGATGAACGCCATGCCGTGTGTGCGGAAATGGGTCTTGAGGTTGAGAGGGCTGTCGCAGCTCTTGCCACAGACCTTACATGTCAGTGGGCCTCCAGAAGCTGGCAAGGGTGAATCTCCCCCCTCTGGGTCAGACCTGGAAGGAGGGGGGGCTTCTTCCTCCCCATCCCCCAGGCCCAGGGCACTGGCACTCCCCACACCCCGTTTCTTCTTGTGGCTGATGAAACGGTGCCGGCTCAGGGAGCCAGGGGAGGCGAAGCACAAGCCGCAGTCGAGGCACTGCTGGGCGCCGCCATCCACCCTCAACCCCACCATGAGGCTCTGCTCCGCTGAGCTGCTGCTCCGGTAGCGCAGGGGGCCATGGCCTCCCGCCCCGGGGCCGCCCCTGGGGGACTTGGCTGGAGGTGTCGTGCTGTCAGGCTCCTCACTGCAAGAGTCAGAGGACTGGCGGCGTTTCCGTCCCGGCCCCTGGAGAAGAGAGTGAAGAAACTGGGCCTCCCTGTCAGCCCCCGCCGTCCCTGGCACCCCTGCCCAGCTTCCTGAGGCCTCGGCTATAACCGCGCAGGCTCCCACTCCCACAGCCCTCACGCAGCAGCGTGGGCCTCCGCCTACCTGGGCTCTGGCACCAGGGCCCCGAGCCAGGGCGCTCCCCCGGCCAGGGGACTGGGCCCCGAGCGGCAAGCCGTGCCGGACCTGGACGTGTTTCTCCAGGATCAGGCGGCTGCTGAAGGTGCGTTTTCCCTCTGTGCAATACCTAAAGGGGAGAGCGGGCGGGGTGGGCTCCAGCGGCACAGCCCAAAGACCAAGGCTCGTGGCTTGAGCAGAGGGAGGCCTCAACCGTCAGTCCACTCAGACCTAAGAGGCAGGTGGGAAGGTATTTTGGGGAACCAGGGTTGGGGGCACGCTGCCGGACAGAAAAGAGGAAGGGGGCGAGGGGGCAAGGGTTACCTGCATGGGTAAACTCGCTTGATACCCTCGTGATTGACCCTGACGTGGCGCCTCAGGCTGGGGGCGGAGCAGAAGGAGCGCTCACACAGGCGACAGGGAAACTTTTTCACTGACTAGGAGAGCAGGGGTTGGGGGGTCTCAGAGCCAGGCTCCACGCAGGACCCCATCCCCACTGCCACACAGGTCAATCCCAATGCTGCCCCTCCAGCCCATCCTGCTCCTCGGGGCACCCCACTCACCTTGCCATGCTCCTTCTTCATGTGACCCACATACTCGTCACGCTCAGGGAACCAGGAGTGACAAAGGCCACAGGTCCAGCCTCCAGGGCCCCCACCCCCGCCCTTGACGCCTTTGCTCCCCAGTTCTCGCCGGGGCCGTTTGGTTGGGCGAGGGGGCTCAGGGGAGCTGGGCAGTTCTTCCTCTTCTGAGGATGAAGAAGATTCCTCAGTAGGGGCAGCTGCTCCTCCCCGAGACACAGCCAGCTCCTCAGGCTCAGTCTTGGGGGTCAGAAGGGCACCCCCGGCCCCTTTCCCAGGAGTCTCCTCCCCCGAGCGCCCAGACTGATGGGTGTTCTGTGAGAGGGAGACAAGGGGGGATGGCTGGTGTGGGGGAGGGCCTGGCTTTGCCAGCGTCCCAGCTTCTCCCCTGCTCCCACTTCCGGAGGGGTCCCCGGTCAACACAGCTGAGCACCCCGCCTCCGTCCCTTGACTCCTGTACCTTGAGATGTTCCAGCATGGTCCTTTTTTGGGCAAAAAGCAGAGGACAAGATGGGCACTTAAAGACGCTGACACGCTGGGGCAGCAAGTGCTGGTCGAAGTGCGAGGAGAGGAGGGGCTTGTGAGTGAAGACTGTGTCACACATGGCGCACTTGTAGATCATCCTGGGCGGGTGGAGAAGACAGTGCAGACATCCTGCCCCATCGAGGCCCAGCCCCCCCTCCCCGCCCCTCCTCACGCTCCCTCCCCAGGTCTCACTTGGCCTGCTGCGTGTGGAAGCTGGGATGCTGGGTGTAGAGGTGGGCGTGGGCGCTGGGTGCAGACTTGAAGGCCATGGGGCAGATGGGGCACTTGTGGAAAACCTCGCAGTGTGACGTCTGGATGTGGGACTTGATGGAGTTCACACCCCCAAACACCACTGCACAGCTGGGGCACCTTGGGGAGTAAGCAGGAGGCGCCGTGGTGAGCTGGTGGCATCTCCACGGCCACCTCCAGCCCCACACTCCTTCTCGGGGACTGGGTGGACCCTAAGAAGCTCATCAGCGGTGGAACACGAGCCAGTGGAGGAAGGAGGGAGCTGCAGTACCCAGTTCCCCAAGGGAGGCCTGCGGAGGCAGAGAGGCAGAGCTGATGCTCCGGAGGGGGCCCCGCTTGCTCCCTCTGCGTGGGGAACGAAGGGAAGGCAGAGAGCACTCTAGCTGCATTTGCTAACACACCGGGGCTGAGTGATTCAACAGGAGAGACGGGGCTCACCACCGTGAGAGGCCATCTGAAAGGCTGGTCCCAGGAGCCATGAGACCACCAAGTACAGGAGGAAAAGTGTTGAGAGACTATGGGGAGGAGAGGTGGGAGGCACCTGTATCCTACGCGGCGAGAGAAATGCAGACAGGCCTCCCGGAGGTGGGTCTGAAAATTGGCTTGCAGAAAGTTGCCCCCACACTCAGGGCAGACGTGGGGAGGTCGGTTCTTATGCATGCGCTGGTGGGCGCTGAAGCTGCAGCGATTGGGGAGCATCATGGGGCAGGTTGGGCACACCTGTCAAGGGGGTTGAAACCAGGTGAGTCTGTGAGGAGTGGCCTGTCCCCCATTCCGTCTCCTAACCAAGCCCCCACACCTTCCTAGATCCTGTCCCTGTGGCACCTGGCTGTCCCCGTCCCAAGAAGGGGCTGGGAAAGGTAACTCACATTGCTGGTGGCACCAGGGGCGGGGGGCCCGAGCTGCTGGAAGTGGGCAGCCATGCCGGCCTTGTCCCGGCACTGCTCCTTGCACTCCAGGCAGCGGAAGCAGGTGTAAGCAGAGGTGGCCGGGGCGGCAGGCGGCTCGGCTGAGAGTGGCAGCACAGGGGCCTCAGCGGCAACTGCAGTAACGGCGGAGGAGGTGACGGCCCCGTCACCCTTGCCCAAGGCAGGCAAGGCTGGAGGTCCGAGGGCAGGTGGGACAGCCAGCAGGGGCGTGATGTCCGGCTGCCCCACCATCTGGTCCAGGGCCACTGGCCTCATGACCAGGTGCGAGCACTGCATGACGAGCCCCTTGTCCTTGTGCTCACGGGCGTGCAGCAGCAGGCTGCACTTGTTGAAGAAGACTAGGCGGCGGGCGCAGTGGTTGCAGGTGACCTCGATGCGCATGCTCCGGCGGTCATAGTGTCGCGCCAGGCTCTTCTCCAACGAGAAGGCGTCCCCACACTCGAGGCAGCGGTAGCCCGTGGGCGGCAGGGCCAGCCCGGCCTCAGCCGGTGGACTCAGGTTTGGCCGGTAGGCAGGCAGCAGGTTCTTGCTGTTGAGGATCTTGTTGAAGGCCTCCACCAGGCTGGACTGGGTCCGTGAGATCACGGTGCCACCCCCTGCCCCCGGCCCGGTGGCCGGCTTAGAGGGCTGCACCATCACCACCGAGGCACCGTTCACCTTCTGCCCCCCGGCCCCCAGCCCTGCCCTCCCCTCAGCCTTGGGCAGCGCTTGGGGCACTAGACCCAGCACATTCTTAGCCATCGTCTTAGGGCTGGGGGCAGTGCCTCCAGGCAGAACCACAGCTTTGCGGGCCACACTGGCTGCCATCAGCATGGCAGTGCTTGCGTTCTGGATGGTGGCCACGGGCAGCACGGTGCCCTTTAGCCTCGTGCCATCACCCAGCTGGACACTCACCACCTTTGGACCCTCAGGGGTCTGGGTTGCGGGGGACAGCTTCAGGAGGCTAGCCTCCGCCAGGAAGCCCCCTTCAGGCAAGGGGGCAGGGGGATCAGGGTCTGAGGGGACCCGGGTTACAGTCCTTGTGATATTCCCGCAGGATGTTTTAATGGTCTTAATCCGTACCTTGAGGGGCCTAGAGGAGCTGGAGGAGGCAGGAGAGTCATTGCTGTCCTCATCTGCAGCCTCGGCTCCACTAGAGGGACTCTGGGGACTTCCTGGGGGAGACTTGTCCACTGGTCCCTCATCCTCTTCTTCCTTTAGGGGCTGACAGCTGGGCACTTTAGGGGAGGCAAGAGGGCTCTGGTGCCCTGGAGACTTCTTGAAGAAGGACACCCCTGCAACCCGGGAAGGGGAGACACTGGCAGGGACGCCCGTGGCCTCAGGGCTAGAGCCTGAGCCTGAGCCTGGTAGGCTCTGGGGATGAAGAGGGCTGCAGCTTTCCTGCTTCAAGGCCCCCAGCAGTGGGGGAGAACCAGGGGGCAGCAGGGCTGGGCCATTCTCCCGGGCCAGCTCAAAGGGAGAGGAGAAAGGAGGTGGGGTCATAGCCCCTTCCCGAGGTGGGGAGGGCGCAGAGGGAGGAAGGGGATCAGGGTGCTCCCCTGGCTCAGGCCCAAAATGAGCAAAGAGGTCCAGGGGAGCTTTGCCTTCCATGGATTTTTCTTTCCAGGTACCCCCACTGGGAGGAGCTGGAGAGTGCGGGGTTCCTGGAAGGGATGGCTCAGGGCCCCCAAAACCATTTTGCATTAGACGAGGTCCCATAGACCCTTCCTTAGTCACTCCCCCAGCCCGGGCCCCTTCCCCTCCTGAACTCCCAGCCAGGGACTCCGACTGCTCAGGACACACAGTGTTCTTGACAATGACGCTGACTGCCGAGACGTCTGGCGGTGGCAGGCCATGGTCAGAGGCCTGGGCGGGCAACCCAGGGCCATCCCCGGCAGCCACTGCTGTTGCTTCTCCAGATTCACCTCCTACACTGGGTTCTGGCTTCCCTGAGCCTCCTGGCCCCTCATTTTCTTCTGGCCCAGAGTGGATGGCTTCATTTGCATCAATGTCGGGGATGTCAAAGGCAGCAAGCAGGTCATCAAAATCAGGGGTCTTCATGTCCCCCATGGCAACAGGTGCCAGACCTGAGGAAAACAGGAAAAAGAGGGAGAAACTGAGACCTCTGGAAGCAGGAACGCTGGACCTCCTCCCTCAAGATCTCCAAATTCATCCGCTCTCAGAACCCACGCACACTCTGACTTGGGTACACCTCCACCATAGTGCAAATCCTAGAGAGCTGGTGGAGGCACCTGTTTTGCCAAACCCTAAAATTGAAAGGAATGTAGTATGCACATTCCAGGGAGGACACCAAGATCCAGAGAAAGCAAAGGAAAAGAGACTTCTCAGAAATACAGATAAAAGAGACTTCCCTGGTGGTCCAGTGGTAAAGAATCCACCTTCCAACGCAGGGGACGCAGGTTTGATCCCTGGTCAGGGAACTAAGATCCCACATGCCATGGGGGCAACTAAGCCCGCGCGCCACAAATACTGAGCTTGTACGCCTCAACTAGAGAGCCTGCAGGCCGCAAACTGCAGAGCCCACGTTTTCTGGAACCCGCGCACCACAACTACAGAGCCCACGCGCCCTGGAGCCTGCGTGCCACAACTAGAGAGAAGCCCACACACCACAACGAAAGATACTACATGCCTCAACGAAGATCCCGCATGCCGCAACTAAGACCTGACGCAGCCAAAAATAAATAAAATAAAATAAAATAAATACAGATAAGAGATAAGGGAGTAGAGATGGAGGGAGTTCAGTGAGCATCTTAGTTGAAACCACTTCAAACCCTCCTGTGCCCAGCACAGAATAAATTAATCAATACTACTATTAAGGAGGAGAATGTACATGATGCTCTAGGTTTAAGGGCTCATTCATGGCAGCATGGGATCCATTCATATTCTTCATGGATCTTCTGGGGGTCCACAGAGATCTGAAAGGCCATGTGTACAAACGGGCATGTGACTTAAGACAAGATGTAAGAATTGATTCTAGTTCCAGCCTTATCAATGGCCTGCTGTATAAGCAAGTTACTCCACCGCCTTACTTTTGCTGTCTGAAAGAGGGAACAAGTAATCTATATATCATAGGGTTGTTCTGAGCATGATATGAATCATAAATGTGAGAGCCAGAACCCAGAGTATGATTTATTATTACAGCTAGGACAACAAGGATATGCCAGGCCGAAAAGGAGCTGGGAGGGAATAAGCACTGGAAATCTAGGGCTGGGGTCAGAGACAAGAGTCAGGGGTCATGTAAGCTCAAATCTGGGCCACTTGGGGTCATTACTGGCACCTGGAGATCTAGCTTGGTTAACAGGGAGAAGTGGGCTCTGGGAAGTTACCCAAGAGACCAAGACGGAAAGAATAAGACACAGGAACAGAAAGAGACAAAAAGAAATGGGAAAACCGTAACAGCAGTCTGGTCACAAGGGCCCCAGCCTAGGCCTCTCCTGTCACAAACACCTGCTGCTCGCTCACCTACCTTCCCAAGAGTGCCTAGCCCTCCCCTACCAACCCCTCCTCCTTCCCTCCCTCCCTCCTTCCCCATCTTGCTCTCTCAGGGCTAAAACTCCAGGGTATGAGCTTATCCAGCACAGCTGCCACAACGGGGAAAAGCCAGGCCCCTCACCCCTGTCATTTCTGCTCTGACCTCCTCACCCCAGTTTATCCCCAACTCACACTCCTCACCCTTTTCATTTTCCCTTGGCAACAGTGGCCCAGGAAGTCTCACCCAACCCCCATCTGTCCCAGTACAAAAAAAAAAAAAAAGGTCCCACAAGACTTATGTGGCACTAAACCAGCAAGAAGGCCAGCCTAGAGCTTGTGGGGAACCCAGGTGTGTTCCCTACCCATTTCTCCCAAGTGTTTCTATACCTAGGAAGAAGGAACTGAAGAAGTCTCTTTCCCTCCACATTCCCTGCCCACAAGGCAAGCCATTTCCCAGGGCCAATTTTCTCACCTCTTTCCAGCCTTTAGACTGTAACTGGAGATAGTCCCAGCAGGTGGCAGCTGGCATTGCTGGGACCAAGATGGGGGTGGAGGGAGAGGGTACCAACTAGAGGAAGAACGAAAGGGGAGTGCTTCTCTCATCCCCCTCTACTTAATTTACAGGATCTGGGTTTAAACAAAGCCCTCCGCCCCTTGCCTCTGCCCAGCTGGATCGCTAGGGCCCTCCCCTGGCCGGCTCCCTCCCGACCCCGAGAGACCAAAGCTACGTTCCGCTCAGGCCCTCAGAAAAGTGGGCTGGTGGAGCACAGATCAGTGGGGACTATGAGCAAACATCTGCAAACTTGCCTCCCCCAAGCAACTCCCCCTTTGGCGTCCAAGTGACTTAGAGGTCATCGGAGAGCCAGGAGCAGACAGTAGATCAAGCAGCGGAGCTCAAGGCCGAAGAGGCTTCCCCGCCCCACGGCTCAGGCCTTTCTGCGGCTGCTGCGCCCTGTCTCTTGGGCTCCAGCCCCCCTCCTTCCCTCTGTTCTTCCCCAAAAGCCAAAGGAAGGGGCTGAACAGGAAGAGGGTGAACTGGCCTGGGTCGGGTGGGGGCTCCGCGTCCCTTTCCCTGGCCCGGGGCCTGCTGCGCAGAGGAGGGCGAGGGGCCGGCGGCCGGGGGCGATTAGGCTGCCGCCAAGCCGGGCAGCGGCCGGAATTAAGTCCCTGCCATCTGCCGAGGACCGGCGCGGGGAGCATGTCCACGGTTGCGGAAAGGGGGCGGGGTGTACATGGGAGAAGCCAGAGGGGAAACTGAGGCGCGCCGCGCTTTTCTAGCTCTCACCAGCGTGCTAAGGGAAGAACGGGCCTTGGCCAGGCCAGGCCCTCGGGGAGCTGCCGCGCAGCACCTCGCGGCCCAAAACTACACCGGAGCAGGGGAGGCGTGGAAAGAGAGAAGTGGGGAGGGGACAGTTTTTGCCAGACTCGCAGCTCTCCAGCCGGGGTCCGTCCCAACTCCGACCTCCTCCCCTCCCTCCCTGCGCAGCGCAGCCTCCTCCCCCCGAGGGCTCCCGAGGCTCTCTCGAGACTGGGGAGGAATCGGAAGGCACGCCGCGGCCTGGGGCACGAGCCTGGGTCCCATCCGGGCCCGGACGCCGACCCGTGCCCAGTCGGGGTGCAGGCTCCGCTCCGGCCTGGCCCAGTTCCCCCGCCCCCACCCCCGGACACGGACACCATTTTAGGTCGCGACATCCCGCAGCTTCCAGTCCCCGGGCCGCGCTTCGGACGCCTCTCGGGCTGGGGGCGCCAGGAGTTGGGGACCCCGACCCCCCCCTCCACGTTTACCCTGCTAGGGGCTGTGCTTTCAACAGGCTAGGAGTTTCGCCCACGGGCCCCAAGGAATGGAGGCGACGTCGGGGCCCCGGTAGAAGCCATCCCGGGGGGCGGCGCGGCGAGGGGGGTAGTTGACCAAGTGGGGGAGGGGCGGGGGTATTTACCCGCCCCCCCAGGGGGCGGGGCCAAAGGCGGGTATTTACCCCAGGCACGCTTACTTGTTCCGCTCCCCGTGCGGGCCGAGACCCGGCGGTCTCTTCCCTGCTCCGGTCGCTGCCGCTGCCGCCGCCGCCCTCCCCACGACCGCCGCTACTTCCTGCTTCTCTCCCGTTCAGCCTCCCCCTCCCTCAGCTCCCTTCGCGTTCCAGGTCTGGGCTGCCCGCTTTCGCACTCGCCATTGGTCAATACCCCCATCGTTCAGTACTGCGCCCCGCCCAGCTCCGTACTGGGTTGGTCTTAAGTACTGCCGCTCGGAAACAGCTCCGCACAGGCTTCCCAGCCTCATTGGGCAAGAAGCCTAGTCCTTCTGGAGATGCTTCTTCCCATTGGTTGCGCCGGGGCCCACTGCCCCATCTGTGCATCTCAAAAATGATTGGCCTCCGCCACTGTCGTTTAAAAAGAAGCCAGTCTGATTCCCTGCTTTCCTACCGGAGGCGGTGACTATCCCAGGTGCGTCTCCGCCCCCTCACTCCCTATTGGCCGCGATCCCTGAAGCCTGCAGTTCACTTATGCAAATTTAGAGAACTCTCTGCTTCTATTTGTTGGGCAGGTTGAGGAGAACCGCGTTGGCCCCGAGTGGAGCCCGGATGTGTTGATCCATTTGCGGTGTTTTCTCAAGCTAAACCCCAATGTCAGTCATGCCGTGCAGAAGTCACAGAATGGGACGTCACCGAAAGCATCACGTCATCTGGCTGACCATTTCCTCGCGGTTTTCCCACTGTCTAAATCGTCATATAATCTGAATGGATGGGGTCCTCGCACGGGCTAGCTCCTGGGCGATGGCGTCACCCACTGCTCCTCCCTCTGCAGGAGGGCTTGTAGCGGGGGCGGGATTTGGAGTGTGGAAGGCACCGGCACCAGAAGCCTGGGACGGGCTTGCAGACCGGAAGTAGGGGAGAGGTGACGTTAGTGTGCTGGCGTGGCCTGGGCCATTTCCAAAGGGATCTTAAAGCGGCATTGTGGAACGCTTCCTAAGCACGGAGATGGGGGAGGGGGAAACCCGCCCCGTGTCCATTACCCATTTAAGAGTTCTCCTTTCCCCGCCCCCAGCACGGGTTAGGGGGTGGAGTCGAGGCCGGTTTTCCCGCGCTTTGTTGCCCCGCCCCCTGGAGGCGGGGGAAGGGGAGGGGATGCTAGGAAATTGAGTTACCTTGATACTCTAATCCGCAAGCGCTTGCAGAATTCGTCTGCAAGTCCAGCGTGCCAGCTTTCGCACACCCTAGCCAGCCGGCGAGCCTGCACATCCTGCCTTGCACACAGCCGCTGACAACCTGGATGTTGTTATTAAGGTGGTTCTGTTACCCTGTCCAGGACCCCTGGACCCCGGACACTCTGGCGCGCCCTGAGAGTTTTCGTGGGTAATAGCGACTGTATTGAGGTGTGAATCAGAACCTCTGGATGGGAATATTGGGGCCACCACTTATCACATGGTTCCATCGGGCAAGTCGTTCAACCTCCCCGAACCAGTTTTTTCATGGATAAAATTGGGATCATTATGCCCACCAGACATGATTGTGAGGATTTCAAGCGTTTAGAATGTAAAAGTGCTTTGTAAAGCGTTGGGGAAATGGGATTAGTGCTCCCCTTTCCGGCGCCGTCTTTCTCAAGGTTGCCTGCAATTGCTCCAGCGCACGGCGCCTCGTCCATCTCTGAACAACTAACTAGAATCGCATACTGGATGTAGCCAACCGGCATTCCATTCTCATCTCCTTCTCTGAGTCTTCCTGTATGGAGCCATAATTACTACTCATACACACGTATTATGTGTGGGACCTATTATGAGAATTTATGTATAGTAACTCATTTAATCGCTACCAAAACCCTGTGAGGGAAGTGCTATTATTAGCTCCATTTTACTGAGCAGGAAACTGGCACAGACAGGTTCGGTTAGGTGACTTGCCCAAGGTCGAAGGCAGTGGAGTTGAAATTCTTAGAGTGCAGACAGCTAAACACTTTTTCACATATTCCCTTGCCAGGAGGGTTCTGGATAGGTTTGTTCTTCAATTAGATACACTAATTGTATTTAAGAAATATTTTAGTTCAACTAATACTTCTTGAGCACCGTCTATAAGACACTGTTGTGGGCACTGGGGATACAGCAGTGAACAGAACAGACAAGAATCCCTGTCCTTGTGACACATACATTCCTGTGGACAAGACAATAAATATGATAAGTGAAAAATATACAGAACCATGTAAGAAATTGCCGAGGAGAAAAATAAAGCAGGCCTATCAAGCCGTGAAAAGACATGGAAGAACTTTAAATGCACATTGCTAAGTGAAAGAAGCTAATCTGAAAGGGCTATATACTGTATGATTCCAACTATGTGACATTCTGGAAAAGGCAAAACTATGGAAACAATAAAAAGGTAAGTATTTGCTAAGGTTTTGGATGGAGGGAGGGATGAACGGGTGGAGTATAGGGGATTTTTAGTGTAGTAAAACTATTCTTGGGACTTCCCTGGTGGCGCAGTGGTTAAGAATCCACCTGCCAATGCAGGGTACACGGGTTCCATCCCTGGTCCAGGAAGATCCCACATGCCACGGAGCAACTAAGCCCATGTGCCACAACTACTGGGCCTGCGCACCTAGAGCCCGTGGTCCGCAACAAGAGAAACCACTGCAATGAGAAGCCCGCGCACCACAATGAAGAGTAACCCCCGCTCATAACTAGAAAAAGCGCGCAGCAGCAAAAATCCAAGGCAGCCAAAAATAAATTATTAATTTAAAAAAAAACTCTTCTTTATGACACTGTAATAGTTGTTACATGACAGTATACATTTGTCAAAAGCCCTAGCGTAAGATATGGACTTTAGTTAATAATGTAACAATATTGATTCATTAATTGTAACAAATGTACCACTAATACAAGATGTTAATAACAGGAGAAACTAAGGGAAAGGAAGCATATGGAAACTCTCTGTAATTTCTGCTCAACTTTTCTATAACCTAAAACTGCTCTTAGAAATAAAGTCTATTAATTTTTTTTAAATGTGAAAAAGCAAAGCAGGGAAGGAGGACAAGACGTGTGAGGAGGGGTGCAATTTTAGACAGGGTAGACAGTGAAGGCCTTTCTGAGAAGGTGGCATTTAAATAAAGGCTGAAAAGTTGTGAATGAGCCATGCAGGTATCTGGGACAAGAACATACCAGGAAGAGGGAACAACTACAAGGTTTTGAGGTGGGAGCATTTTCCAGAGAGGTAAGGGGGTGGGAGGAGTGGATCAGATCATGGGATGCTTTGGGGGTTAATGGAAGGACTTTGGCTTTCTCTCAAAGTAAGATGGGAAGGTGACAAATGACATGGTGGCCTGACTTACCTTTTTTTTTTTAATAAATAAATAAATAAATAAATAAATTTATTTATTTATTTGTTTGTTTTTGGCTGTGTTGGGTCTTCGTTGCTTTGCACGGGCTCTCTCTAGTTGTGGCGAACAGAGGCTACTCTTCATTGTGGTGCGATGCGCAGGCTTCTCATTGCAGTGGCCTCTCCTGTTGCAGAGCACAGGCTCTAGGCATGTGGGCTCAGTAGTTGTGGCACACAGGCTCAGTAGTTGTGGCTCACAGGCTCCAGAGTGCAGGCTCAGTAGTTGTGTCGCACGGGCTTAGTTGCTCCGTGGCATGTGGGATCTTCCTGGACCAGGGATGGAACCCGTGTCCCCTGCATTGGCAGGTGGATTCTTAACCACTGCGCCACCAGGGAAGTCTCCTCACTTACCTTTTAAAAGGGTAGGATGTGGGGTACAAGAAAAAGAAACTCAAAAATTTGGGGCCTGAGGAAGTAGAAGAATGATGTTACCATTTCCTCAGCTGGGAAGACTGCAGGAGAAGCAGGTTCTGGGGTAAGTTCAGCAGCTCAACATATATATATATATATATATATACTTGAGAGATATAAATTTGAGTGTCATCAGCTTTTAGAAAGTATTTAAAATCTGGGTCTTTACACTAACAATGAAATATCAGAAGGAGAAAGTAAAAAAAAAATCCCTTTTAAAGTCACATCAAAAAAATAAAATACTTAAGAATAAACGTGACCAAGGAGGTGAAAGACTTATATGCTGAGAACCATAAAACATTAATAAAGGAAACTGAAGATGATTCAAAGAAATGGAAAGATATCCCATGCTCTTGATTGGAATAATTAATATTGTTAAAATGGCTATACTACCCAAAGCAATCTACAGATTTAATGCGATCCCTATCAAATTAAGCATGACATTTTTCACAGAACTAGAACAAACAATCCTAAAATGTATATGGAACCATAAAAGATCCAGAATTGCCAAAGCAATCCTGAGGAAAAAGAAAAGAGCTGGAGGCATAACCCTTCCAGATTTCAGACAATACTACAAAGTTACAGTAATCAAAACAGCATGGTATTGGCACAAAAACAGACATATATATCAATGGAACAGAATAGAGAGCCCAGCAATAAACCCACATACCTATGGTCAATTAATCTTCCACAAAGGAGGCAAGAGTATACAATATGCAACACCACCTTCTCTTCAGTAAGTGGTGTTGGGAAAGCTGGACAGCCGCATGTAAATCAATGAAGTTAGAACACACCCTCACACCATACACAAAAATAAACTCAAAATGGCTTAAAGACTTAAATATAAGACATGACACCATAAAAATCCTAGAAGAGAACAGAGGCAAACATTCTCTGTCATAAATCTTGCCAATGTTTTCTTAGGTCAGTCTCCTAAGGCAGTAGAAATAAAAGCAAAAATAAACAAATGGGACCTAATCAAACTTATGAGCTTTTGCACAGCAAAGGAAACCATAAACAAAATGAAAAGACAACCTACAGACTGGGAGAAAATATTTGCAAATGATGCAACTGACAAGGGTTTAATTTCCAAAATATACAAATAGCTCATACAACTCAATAACAAAAAAACAAACAACCCAATCCAAAAAATGGATGGAAGACCTAAATAGACATTTCTCCAAAGAAAACATACAGACGGCCAACAGGCACTTGAAAAGATGCTCAACATTGCTAATTACAGAAATACAAATCAAAGCTATAATGAGGTACCACCTCACACTGGTCAGAATAGCTGTCATTAAAAAGTCTACAGGGACTTCCCTGGTGGCACAGTGGATAAGATTCCACGCTCCCAATGCAGGGGGCCCAGGTTCGATCCCTGGTCAGGGGACTAGATCCCACATGCATGTCGCAACTAAGAATTCACATGCCACAACTAAGGAGCCCGCATGCCACAACTAAGGAGCCTGCCTGCCACAATGAAGGAGCCCATGTGCTGCAACTAAGGAGCTGGCGATTCATGACTAAGACCTGGTACAACCAAAATAAATAAATAAATAAATTTTTTAAAAATGTTTACAAATAACCGATGGAGAGGGTGCAAAAAAAAGGGAACCCTCCTACACTGTTGGTCGGAATGTAAATTGGTGCAGCCACTATGGAAAACAGTATGGAGGTTCCTCAAAAATCTAAAAATAGAGTTGCCATATGATCCAGCAATCTCACTTCCAGACATATATCCAGACAAAACTATAATTTGAAAAGATACATGCACTCCAGGGTTCATAGCAGCACTATTTAAAATAGCCAAGACATGGAAGCTACCTAAATGTCCATCAACAGATAAATGGATAAAGAAGATGTGATATTAAAAAAAAGATGTGGTGTATATATGTATATATATATATAAAATGAAATAATGCCATTTGCAGCAACACAGATGGACCTAGAGATTATCATACTAAGTGAAGTGCCAAAAAGAGAAAGACAAATACCATATGATATCACTTATATGTGGAATCTAAAATATGACAGAAATGAACTTATTTACAAAACAGAAACAGACTCACAGACATGGAAAACAAAGTTATTGTTACCAAAGGGGAAAGGGAGTGTGGGAGGGATAAATCTGGAGTTTGGGATTAGCAGATACAAACTATTATATACAAAGTAGATAAACAACAAGAATTTACTGTATAGCACAGGGAACCATATTCAGTATCCTGTAGTAAACCATAATGGAAAAGAATATGAAAAAGAATATATATATAATATAAATACTATATATGTATATAACTGAAGCACTTTGCTGTACACCAGAAACTAACACAACATTATAAATCAACCATACTTTAATAAAAAAATAAAATAAAATCTGGGTCAGAGTGGATGAGATTACCAAGGGAATGTAGAGAAAAAGTCCAAGGACTGAGCCATGGGGAACTCTAAAGTTTAAAGGTCAGGGAGGTGAACAGAATCAGTAAAGGAGACTGAGAAAGATCAAAGAGGAAGGAGGGAACCAGGAGAGGGTTGTGTCCTTGAAGTCAAATAAAGAATGTTTCAAGGAGGAGGAAAGAATAATGACCTGTCAGATGCCACTAGAAGATCAAATAAGATGAAGCCTGAGAACTGACCAATGAATTAAGCCAAATGGAGGTCATGGGTGATCATGATAAGAACAGATTAGGTGGATTGAGGGCAACAAAAACTTGCCTGTAGTGGGTTCAAAAGAATGGAGTAGGGGTTGCAAAAAATTTTTTTTAAAAAAGGAGACAGTGTCTATAGACAATTTTTTCAAAGGAGGGAAGGTGAGAATTGGGGTGGTAACTGGAGGAAAAAGACAGGAAGGACTATTTCAAGATGAAGAAATCGCAGTATGTTAGTACATTGTTAGAAAAGATCCTGTAGAGAGGAAAAACTGACATTGCAGTAAAGAGACAGAGAAAATTTCCCGGAGCCAAGTGCTTAAAAAGGTGAAGGGTGGGGTCTAGTTCACAAATAGAGGAACATAGTTAGTTCACCCATAATAAAGGACAGAAGGCAGAGTAAGTGGACATGGTGAGGAAGCTGTGGAAGGTCTCTCAGTATTGTCACAGCTGGTATTGTCACAGCTAAAGAAACAAGATCATCCCCTAAGAGCTCATGAGGATGATGAAGGAACTAGAGATCTGAGGAGAGAGAAGGTAGGAAATAGGCATTCAGGAGAGAGGAATGAACTGGGAGACGGAGCAGCCAGGGGGTTAGACGGCTCATTTACAAGGATATTGAAATCAAGAATTATAACAGGAGTTGTGTAGGAGAGAGTGACAGAGTGGGGTGAGGGCAGTAGATGGCTGCAACAAGGAGTGGCGGTGGGTGGTATAATCATGTGTGCGCGCGCATTCCTGGCCCCGCAAAGCTTCCCTCTTAGCTTTTCCCACACAATAGTTACTACTATTCTGCTTCTACCACCATTGACTTGTTTTGCCTGTTCTTGAACTTCTTATAAAAGAAATTGTAATATATAATTTTTGTGTATCTAGCTTCTTTCAACATTTTGTTTGTGAGATCTAATCATGTTATAGTATTAGTTTTTTTCTCTTTTTATTGCTATGTATTATTTCATTTTATGAATAAACCACAATTTATCCATTCTACTGTTGATTGTATCCAGTTTTTGGCTATAAAACTACTATGGGGACTTCCCCGGCGGTCCAGTGCTTAAGGCTCTGTGCTTCTACTGCAGGGGGTGCGGGTTCGATCCCTGGTCGGGGAAATAAGATCCCACAAGCCACGTGGCATGGTCAAAAACAACAAAAAAAAAAGTAAAAACTACTATGAACATTTTTGTATCTCTATTTTGATGGACAGGTGCACTAATTTTTCCTGAGTATATACTCAAGTATAGTGGGTCTAGATATGTATGTCTCCTTTGACTTAGTACCAGCTTTCCTAAGTATTCCAGTTTATACTCCCACCAGCAATTTATGAGTGTTCCAGTTGTCCTACAGTATCTTCACCAACACTTGGCATTGTCAATCCTTTTAGTTTTAGGTATTTGGGTGAGTATGTTGTGGTATTTCATTGTGGTTTTCATTTGTATTACCCTGATGAAAAATGATGTTAAGCACCTTTTCATAACTCTTATTGGCCATTTGTATCATCTCTTTTATAAAGTGCTTTGTCCAGGATTTTTTTTGTTGTTTTGTTGTTGTTGTTTGGCCTCACCTTGCAGGCATGCGAGATCTTAGTTCCCCAACCAGGGATTGACCCTGCACCCCCCTGCAGTGGAAGCTCAGAGTCTTAACCACTTCCCTGGACAAAGCCAGGGAAGTCCATTTTGTTTGTTTGTTTTTGTTTTATCTTGTTTTGCTTATTGATTTGTAGTTTTTTATATATTCTTGACACAAGTCCTTTGTTAAGAATGTTAATTCCAGATATTTTCTTCCAGTCTGTGGCTTGCCTTTCTGCTTTCTTAATGGTGTTTTTTGGTGAACATAAATTCTTAATTTTTTTGGTGTGGTGAAATTCACATAATATAAAATTAACATTTTAAAGTGAACGACTGAGTAACATTTAGCATATTCATATTGTTGTGTAACCACCACATCTATCTAGTTCCAAAACATTTTCATCACCCCAGAAGGACATGCCATACCCATTAAGCAGTTGTTCCCATTCCCCAGCCTCCCAGCCCTTGGCAACCACCAACCTCTGTTCTGTTTCTATAGATTTAACTATCTAGATATTTCATACAAATGGAATCTTACAATATATGACCTTTTAAGTCTGGCTTCTTTCACTTAGCAGAATGTTTTCCAAGTTCATCCAAGAAGTTCTTAATTTTGTTCTTGTTATTGTTGTCATTTTGGGCCATGCCTGGCAGGCATGGGAGATCTTAGCTTCCCGACCAGGGATTGACCCCGCGTCCCCTGCAGTGAAAGCGCAGAGTCCTAACCACTGCCAGGGAATTCCCAGAAGTTTTTAATTTTAATAAAGCTCAATTTATCAACCTTTCTCTTAAGGTTAGTGTTTTTCATGTCCTGGTTAAGGTCAAGAAACTTTTTTTCCCCAGAAGCCTTATTTGTTTTACTTTTTTTTTTTTTAATTTTTTTTTTTTTTTTTTTTTTTTTTAATTTTTGGCTGTGTTGGGTCTTCGTTTCTGTGCGAGGGCTTCCTCCAGTTGCGGCGAGTGGGGGCCACTCTTCATCGCGGTGCACAGGCCTCTCACTATCGCGGCCTCTCTTGTTGTGGAGCACAGGCTCCAGACGCGCAGGCTCAGTAGTTGTGGCTCACGGGCCTAGTTGCTCCTCGGCATGTGGGATCTTCCCAAACCAGGGCTTGAACCCGTGTCCCCTGCATTGGCAGGCAGATTCTCAACCACTGCGCCACCAGGGAAGCCCTGTTTTACTTTTCACATTTAGGTTTATGACCTATTGCTTTTTTGGTTTTTTGGTTTTTATTTTTTGTTTTCACATTTTTGGTTTTTATTGGAGTATAATTGCTTTGCAATGTTGTATTAGTTTCTGGTGTACAACAAAGTGAATCAGCTATATGTATACATATATCCCCATATCCCCTCCCTCTTGAACCTCCCTCCTACCCTCCCTATCCCACCCCTCTAGGTCGTCACAAAGCATTGAGTTGATATCCCTGTGTGATGTATTGTGAATTAATGTTTGAATATGGTGTGAGGTTAAGGATCAAAGTTCATTTTTCCCCCAAGTGCATATTCACCACTTATTGAAAAGACCAACCTCTCCCCCACTGAATTGCAATGGAGCAGTATTGTGTTCTTTTTCTTTTTAAATAAATGGTGTTTGGGGGGGGGTGCGGGGCCATGCCGTGCAGCTTGTGGGATCTTAGTTCCCCAACCAGGGATTGAACCCGTGTCCCCTGCAGTGGAAGTGCAAAGTCCTAACCACTGGACCACCAAGGAACTCCCAGTATTGTGTTCTTGAACTGGATAGTTCCAGTAACCTCCTGATAGCCTCCCAGTTTTCTGATTGTGGCAAAGATCAGCCTACCAGACTGGTTCTGCCATGTTCTGAGAATTATTCATGGAAGTCCAGAGTAGAGTCCCTCTCGTACAGCCCTTCTAACAACTTTGTAAACATCTAATTCAATAAATCCCTTTCTCCTTAAAATATCTAGACTGGATGTTGTTTATGGTACTGAACCCTGACCAATCAAGCCCTCACAGTTGTTTGTCCTCAGTGCTGTTGGTGGCATATATTATTGCCTGGAGCTTAAATTTATCTTATTTCCCCAGCAGCTGCCTTGTTAAAGGTAGATAGGACTGTGGCAACAAAGAAGGGAAAAGCTTTCCTGTGGTTTATTTTATTTATTTATTTTTGGCTGCGTTGGGTCTTCGTTGCTGCATGTGGGCTTTCTCTAGTTGCGGCGAGCAGGGGCTACTCTTCGTTGCGGTGCGCGGGCTTCTCATTGCAGCGGCTTCTTTTGTTGCAGAGCACAGGCTCTAGGTGCACAGGCTTCAGTAGTTGTGGCACGTGGGCTCGAGAGCGCAGGCTCAGTAGTTGTGGCGCACGGGCTTAGTTGCTCTGCAGCATGTGGGATCTTCCCAGACCAGGGCTTGAACCCGTGTCCCCTGCATTGGCAGGTGGATTCTTAACCACTGCGCCACCAGGGAAGCTCCTGTGGTTTATTTTAAATTGTTGCTACCTAAGGGAAAACCGAGGCTCTGAAACTACCATATGTGCGTGTACAGAGTCCAACAAAAGCCCCTTCAGCCCACTAGACAACACTCTCATTCAGGTAGGCTTACTCTTCAGAAACTAGAAGTCCTTACACCCCCAACTCTAACACTCCCTCTCCAATCCACAAGCTCTCCCTATGTGACTTCAGCCACAAACATTTATCACCTTGGCCTAACAACTCTGCATCACTCACTTAGATCTTCCACCTGAGTTCCAGAGCGCCACTGGAAATACCACAGACACATCCAAGGCCCCACAATGAGAACCAAATTCACTGCTTTATACCAAACATTCTCTTGTTCCTGGACTTGCATCTCAGGGAAACTTACCACCACTAACCTGCACACAGAAACCTGAGAGCTGTCTTTTACTCATCCCTCTTCCTTATCCCCTGTGATGACCAAGGCTTGTCCATTCCACCTCCTTAATATCTCTCAAATCCACGCGCCAAGCCCACGACCACAACCTTATTCCAGCCACCATCATATCTAGCCTGGTGGTTTGCAACAGTTTCCTCATTCTTGCCCCATCCCAAATGAAATTTTTTTCTATCAAACAAAGCTAATCATATTCAAATGCTTAAAACGCTTCACTCTCTCCAATTGCCTACATGATAAAGTCCAAACTCCTTGGCATGTATGAGGGTGAAATATAGACATTTTACATCAACAAAAACAGAGAGTTTACTACCAACATATCTTCACAATAAGAAATGTACAGGATTTTCTTCCGGAAGAATAAAAATTATCCCAGAAAGAAGATCTGCGAAGTAAGCATTTGTGAGAAAAAAAAATTAGTAAACTCATGAGTAAAGCTAAATCAACACTGCTTACATATGACGATAGTGATAATATCTGATTTACGTGGTTTAAAAACAAGACAGATTTTGGGGGTATAGAGGGTACATTGTATACACTCATTTATTTTTGTTCCTTTCTGAAATCTACTGAAATGACGATAAAGAGATTTTTTAAAAGACATAAGCTCCCAAAGACAAAGAGAATGGAAAAGACAACAGCAGTGTAATATCAGATGCTAAAAAAGCAGATGAATGTGTGTGACTGACTAGAGAGATCAAAGAGAACTGAATTCTAAGTCAGTGGGCAAAGCTGAAAAACAAACTGATTACACTGCAGATGCAGAACCCCCATGATTATCAGGAATCAGCAACGCCAGATACCTCTGAAGGGGATGGTAAATGTGGGATGAAAAACAGGAGAATTATTTGAAAATCTGTTTAAGGAAGGATGTATCCCTGGTCCACACAGCAATTTGACAGCTCATTCTCCACCATAACAGAAACCTGGAAGTTTATGCTCCAGAGAGGGCAGGAATATTATTCTAAAAACAGGAGGACTGAAAGAACATTTACATCCTATATTCTGAGAACCCCAGCCCTTTTCCCCAGCTCAGTACCCAGAACACTAGCAATCAGAACTATAGTCTCCAAGTAGGAGACTGGAATAGGTTTGCTTTGGAGAATCTGATCTAAGGATACTTACGCTGGGGGTTCCCCCAGGAAAAGACCTGGCCAGATCATCCTACAGAGAACCTTACAGCTAACAGCTCCCCAAAAAGGCTCAAAAATATTCTCCCACACACCCTGAGAAAGTAAAACGTACCTGTGACTGAGACAGTGCAATTCTGGCCTGCCATTCATCAAGCTGGGATAATAGACACAGAAAGCCAGTAAAGTTAACAAGAAACACTATTTTCCCCAAGCTATGCAGCAGTAAAATTCATAACAACCCCTTTCTGTGACTACTGCTTCCTTACTCACTGAAAAACTTTGTTCTCTAAAATCATAAACTATAAAAAAAATTGCTCTTTGAAAGCATATCAGTAAGAATGAATCATTCTTCTTTTGCCCGAAGGATCCAAGTCACATTGAGACAGAGAAGCAGCCTTGATTTACAGCCCAGGTGCAGAGCTTTAGACAAGGGGTTTCTGGACACAGTATTCTACAACAATGTTTACTTCATAGTCCAGACCTGATATTAACCTCTTCACACAGATCCCTATTTACTTTGAACCTCTAAGAACACTGCTTCATTTAAATTTCACCTAAGCTTCACCCTTGCCCCCAATCCTGCAGCACACATATCTTTTCCACTGTTTTGTGAGATCCTCACATTTCGCTTGGTCTGTGATCTCCCTCACTGCCACAGGCCAATAAGCCCATCCTGATCGTTGGCTGGTTGGGCTAGAACAACTCTCTCAAAGGAAACTGGAGGCTTTGGTCCACCAAAGCAAGAGTAAACCAAGAAGGAAGTCCAGTGGAATATGGGAAATAGGATGCAACACAGAGAAGAAGCCAGGAGAATCCCCAGGATGAGAGTGAAGGGGGATCACAGGAGAAAGTAAGATTGACTGATGCTTTCAGAGGAGATCCAGGCAGTTGGAGAAGAGTTTGGGGTCAATTAGTAATAGCTAGAGAACGAAAAGCATTTCAAGGAAGAGAAAGTATCATATTGACTCGTCTATGAATATCATTTGCATAGTCAAAATAATGTAAATTCTGAATAGTCCTTTAACAAAAATTGTTACATAATTATGTAACAATTATGGGAAAACAATTATGGGAAAATGGGGGAGGGAGGAGGAGGATTGAAACAGCTGAGTCCTTATCTTCCATTTTAGAAATCAGTGCATAATACTATTAAGTAAAAATTCAACTAGTCACTATATGTTATATAGAGACATGAAAAGAGATAATTAATAAAATAGCAGTTACAAGATTTGAAGGTGGTTGCTTCTAGGTAGGAGGAAATGGGGAGTGTGGGCCAGGAGGTGTTGTTTACAAGTATTATAACTGTTTAACTCCAAATTATGTGCATATATAACTAAAAACAAAAACAAAACTAAAATAGGAAAACATAGAACTAAAATCTTGAGCATAACTGCATATTGGTTGGAAGGGACTGATTAAAGTTATTCTAATGTTTTTGTTTTGATATATTAATTGATTTTTTTTTTTTTCCCACACAGTGCTGCATGCAGGATCTTAGTTCCCCAACCAGGGATTGAACCTGTGCACCCTGCAGTGGAAGCGCAGAATCCTAACCACTGGACAGCCAAGGAATTCCCTTAATTAATTTTGATTGTTAAATGTTCATGTTAAAATTTTTAATTTAAATATTAATGGAACCAGAGTGTGTAATTTCCAAACATGTAAGAAGAAAAAAAAGAATAAGGTGTGAAAAACCTCAAATAGTCCAAAAGAAGACAAGAAAGGGGAAAAATAAGAGAAAAATCTGGACAGATTAAAAGCACCAAATTTTTTTTGTAGAAATGAATCCAGTGATAACATAATCACAATCAATATAAATGGAGTAAATTCTCCAGTCAAAATACAGAGTTTGTTAGACTAAATAAAAATTAATATCCAGCTATATGTCGGTTACAAGAGATATAACTAAAACATAAGAAAAAAGGTTAAAAGTAAAAGAACAGAAAACATATATGTGCCAGACAAATACTAAACAAACAAAAAAAACCTTGTGTAGATATATTAATATTAGATAAAATAAAATTTATGACTAAAAGTATGAACTAGAGATAAAAAGACCTGCCACATTGATATGTTTTAATTCACCACGAAGACATAATTATAAACCTATATTTCTTTTTTTAAAAAAATATTTATTTATTTATTTGGTTGTGCCGGGTCTTAGTCACAGCACGTGGGCTCCTTAGTTGCGAACTCTTTATTTATTTATTTATTTATTTTTGGCTGTGTTGGGTCTTCGTTTCTGTACGTGGGCTTTCTCTAGTTATGGTGAGCGGGGGCCACGCTTCATCACAGTGTGCGGGCCTCTCACTGTCACAGCCTCTCTTGTTGCGGAGCACAAGCTCCAGACGCGCAGGCTCAGTAGTTGTGGCTCATGGGCCCAGTTGCTCCGCGGCATGTGGGATCTTCCCAGACCAGGGCTCGAACCCGTGTCCCCTGCATTAGCAGGCAGATTCTCAACCACTGCGCCACCAGGGAAGCCCAAAACCTATATTTCTTAATGATACAGCTTCAAATTTATAAAGAAAAACTGTCAGAACTCCCAGGAGAAATTGACAAATCCACTACAATTGTGGGAAATTTTATTTAACATGTTTCCCTCAGTTAATTGATGGATCAAGAAAAAAAAGTGTTTTTCAGTAAGGTTATAGGAGATTTGAACAACACAGGTAAAGGTTTGGCATATTGAACTTATCTAAAACCCTGCAGCCAATAATTGGGAGCACATATTCTTTTCTTGTACACATACAACATTTTTAACAGATTTATTGAGGTACAACTGACATACAATACGCTGCACATATTTAAAATGCACAGTATGATAAGTTTTGATACATCCATGAAACCATCACCACCATCAAGATAATGAACATACTCATCAACCCCAAAAGTTTACTCAGGCCTCTGTTATCTTGGGTGCCAGCATAACCCGCTTAAATATTACATATACCACCTCTTGCAGCTAATTGTGACCATGTGACTACTTTCTAACTATGTATGTAAACATAAAAAAGATGTGAGTAGCGTTTGCTGGATGGATCTTTCAGAAAACTCCTTGAAGGAAGGTCAGACATCTGGCATATACTCTCTTTAATTCTTTAGTCCTTTTTTCCCATCTCCCCTCTTTCTGTTTCCTGTCTAGAGCGATGACTGAAGGATCTTGTGATTTGGAGGCACACTGAGGATGGAAGCCACAGGCTAAGGACTGTAGAGAGACAGTTACAGGGAGTCTGAGAACCTGATGAATCCCTGGGGACACTACGTCAGCCCTGAGCTGTCTACACCCAGACTTTATCACCTGTCAGGGAAAACTAACTTCCATCTAGTTTAAGTCTCTGCTATTTCCAGTCTCTGTAACAGACATAAATGCAATCCAAGTTGATACATAGTTGGTACTAGAAGTGGGGTAGTGCCTTAACAGTATCTAGAATGTGGCATTAGCTTAGGGGAAGTTTGTTGGGCAAGTGTGTAGGGAGGATCCACTCCTTTGCAGCCTGGAAAGCTGGCAACCCTCAGTATTTGCAAACCACTTGGTCAAATGGTTGCTCATTGTATCTTAGAAAGCCATTAAGAAGGGCTTCCCTGGTAGCACAGTGGTTAAGAATCCGACTGCCACTGCAGGGGACACAGGTTCAAATGGAAGCAGTTCAGAATGGTAGCTGCTAAATAGTCACCCCGCCAGGATCTAACACTGTGGACCCAACCCTTTCTCAAGCACCTTCTGTTAAGAGGTCTGTGCCTACCCAGTGCAAGACTCCCAGCAAAGACCAGATTAACAATGTTATCTTCCCCTTCAAACCCTGGGGAGTAATTAGGGAAGATGGTCAGAGCACAGAAACCAACATGCAGAATATGAGTTTTTAGGGCTAATACGATGTGTAAGATCTTTGGCCATAGTAACTCATGCTTAAGAATTGACTGGAAGCTTACTAATTATTTTAGGAAGCTATGTTAACAAAAGCACACACACAAAACCCATATCTGGCCTGCAACAGCTATGGCTGTAAGCTAAAACATCCTGAACCTCCTACACAGAAGTGGCTCCCTCTAGAGGTGCTGCCAAAGCTGTGTAGCCCTTAAAGAGGGTGTCACCCACAGGGGCCTGTTCAGATGGGCCATGAGGGATCATGGACAAGAAACAACCTCCCTGAGGACAGAGCAAGGGACCATGGGAAACTGAGGATTTTCCCAGGGGGCAGAACCAGGGGAAGCCAGATAGACCAACCAAGGAACTTACTCCTGTGTTGGGGCAAGTGGTCCTTGACCCCCAGATCTGATATACACTGTTGTTCTGGTTATCTATTGCCACCTCAAATTTTAGTGGATTAAAATAACAATTATTTGTTGGGACCTAATCAAACTTACAAGCTTTTGCACAGCAAAGGAAACCATTAAAAAAAAAAAAAAAAGACAACCTACAGAATGGGAGAGAATATTTGCAAATGATGCGACGAACAAGGGCTTAATCTCCAAAATATACAAACAGCTTATATAACTCAACAAAAAAAAACCAAATAACCGGGGCTTCCCTGGTGGCACAGTGGTTGGGAGTCCACCTGCCAAAGCAGGGGACACAGGTTCGAGCCCTGGTCCAGGAGGATCCCACATGCCCCAGAGCAGCTAGGCCCGTGCGCCACAACTACTGGGGCCCGAGTGCCTGGAGCCCATGCTCTGCAACAAGAGAAGCCACCACAATGAGAAGCCCACGCACCACAACGAAGAGTAGCCCCTGCTCGAGGCAGCTAGAGAAAGCCAGCACGCAGCAACAAAGACCAAATGCAGCCAAAAATAAAATAAATAAAACAAACAAACAACCCAATTGAAAAATGGGCAGAAGATCTTAATAGACATTTCTCCAAAGAAGACATACAGATGGCCAGTAGGCACATGAAACGATGCTCAACATCACTAATTATTAGAGAAATGCAAATCAGAGCTACAATGAGGTACCACCTCACACCAGTAAGAATGGCCATCATTAAAAAGCCTACAAGGGACTTCCCTGGTGGCTCAGTGGTTAAGAATCTGCCTGCCAATGCAAGGGACACGGGTTCGAGCCCTGGTCCGGGAAGATCCCACATGCCATGGAGCAACTAAGCCCGTGCACCACAACTACTGAGCCTGTGCTCTAGAGCCCGGGAGCCACAACTACTGAGCCCATGTGCCACAACTACTGAAGCCCGTGCACCTAGAGCTCGTGCTCTGCAACAAGAGAAGCCACCACCATGAGAAGCTCTCACACCGCAACAAAGAGTAGCCCCCGCTTGCTGCAACTACAGAAAGCCTGCATGCAGCAACGAAGACCCAACACAGCCAAAAATAAATAAATTAAATAAATAAAAAGTCTACAGATAACAAATACTGGAGAGGGTGTGGAGAAAAGGGAACCTTCCTACACTGTTGGTGGAAATGTAACTTGGTGCAGCCATTATGGAAAACAGTATGGAGGTTCCTCAGAAAACTAAAAATAGAATTACCATATGATCCAGCAATCCCACCCCTGGGCATATACCTGAACAAGACTTTAATTCAAAAAGATACATGCACCCCTATGATGATAGCAGCATTATTCACAATAGCCAAGACATGGAAACAACCTAAATGTCCACCGACAGAGGAATGGATAAAGAAGATGTGGTTCATATATACAATGAAATACTCCTCAGCCATAAGAAAGAACAAAATAATGCCATTTGCAGCAACATGGATACAACTAAAGATTATCATACTAAGTGAAGTAAGTCAGAAAGTGAAAGACAAATACCATATCATATCACTTACATGTGGAATCTAATATACGGCACAAATGAACCTATCTATAAAACAGGAACAGACTCACAGACATAGAGATCAGACTTGTTGTTGCCAAGGTGGGGAGGGAGAGAGGGAGAGGGATGGGCTGGGAATTTGGGATTAGTAGATGCAAACTATTACATTTTTTAAATTTTTATTTAATTAATTAATTTTTTTATTTTTGGCTGCGTTGGGTCTTCCTTGCTGCGCGCGGGCTTTCTCTAGTTGTGGCGAGCAGGGGCTACTCTTCATTGTGGAGCACGGGCTCTAGGTGCACAGGCTTCAGTAGTTGTGGCACACGGGCTCAGTAGTTGTGGCACATGGGCTCAGTAGTTGTGGCTCGCAGGCTTTAGAGAACAGGCTCAGTAGCTGTTGCACACGGGCTTAGTTGCTCCACAGCATGTGGAATCTCCCCAGACCAGGGCTCGAACCCGTGTCCCCTGCATTGGCAGGGGGATTCTTAACCACTGCACCACCAGGGAAGCTCACAAACTATTACATTTAGAATGGATAAACAACAAGGTCCTACTGTACAGTACAGGGAACTATATCCAATCTCCTGGGATAAACCATAATGGAAAAGGATATTTAAAAAAAGAATGTCTATATGTATAAAACTGAGTCACTTTGCTGTTCAGCAGAGACTGGCACAACATTGTAAACCAACTATACTTCAATTTTTTAAAATAACAATTATTTGTTATCCCCACAGTTCCTTTGGCTCCAGAGGGCTTCGTTGGGCACTCTGGCTCAGGGTATCTCATGTGATTATAGTTACACAGCTGAAGCTGGAGCAGCTAGGGGCTGACTGGGCATCTCACTTTCTTCATATATTCTCGGAGCTTCTCAGTGGCTCTCTGTGTAGGCAAATTTGGGTTTCCTCACAAGATGGTGGCCTCAGGCCAGTTGGAATGCTAACTTAGGGGGTCCCAGCATAAGTGTTCCAGCAAATGAGGCAGAAGCTGCATTGCCTTTCAGGACGTAGCCTCAGAGGCTATAGAGCATTACTTCCTCTATGCTTTACTGGTCAAGCAGCCACTGGCACATCCAGGTTCAAGGGATGAGAACATACACAAGCCACTCAATGGTCAATAGATTAGTGACTAGTGACTGCTGGGTGTTTCCTAGGCTTTCCTTTTCTGAATGAGAGTTTTGCTTGTGGTTGACTTTTCCTGTTCCACCATTGTATATCAGGTGTGTTGGGGGCTGACAATTTGTCTTTGGTTTATAGTTTACTGGACCACAAAGAGCCACGTGAGGAACTGATAGATTTTGAGTAGCTGAAGGGATGTACTGCTGCACAGTTTGGTAGTTATCTATCTAAACTCCATTCTCCTCTTCTTCCTCAATAAAACAATTCTTATATTTCCCACATTCCCTTGCATCTGAGTGGTCATGTGAGAAAATTCTGGCCAATGAGATGTCAGCCAAAGTTGTTGGATGAAACATCCAAGAAGGCTTTTTAAAAGGGGGCAAAAAAGCTGATATTGATCCTCTTCTGCCCTTTCCCCTTTCCTCCTGATTTCTGTCTGGAATGCAGATATGAAAGCTAGAGCTCTGTTCAGTCACCTTGGACCATGAGTTAACCTTAAGAATGAAAACCACAGGGCTTCCCTGGTGGCGCAGTGGTTGAGAGTCTGCCTGCCGATGCAGGGGACACGGGTTCGAGCCCTGGTCTGGGAAGATCCCACATGCCACGGAGCAACTAGGCCCGTGAGCCACAACTACTGAGCCTGCGCATCTGGAGCCTGTGCACCGCAACAAGAGGGGCCGCGACAGTGAGAGGCACGCACACCGCGATGAAGAGTGGCCCCCGCTCGCCGCAACTAGAGAAAGCCCTCGCACAGAAACGAAGACCCAACACAGCCAAAAAAATAATGATAATAAATAAATTAATAAAAAAAAGTTTTAAAAAAACAAACAAAAAAAAAGAATGAAAACCACAGTCTGAGAATGGTGATACAGAGAGATAGAATGGTGATAGAGATAGAGATAAAGAGGTAGAGAATGGTGATAGAGATAGATGGGCTCTGTTGATGATGGAGCTACTGTGAACCACTTACCCATGGACATTTTTTACACAAGAGAAAAATAAAACTCCAGTCTTATTTCTGGTCTCCATTATTAGCAGCTAAATGCAGTTTCTACCTTAGACAGTATGTCTTCCTCACTTGATTATCCAAAGCA
Source organism: Eubalaena glacialis (assembly GCF_028564815.1). Classification (NCBI taxonomy): domain Eukaryota; kingdom Metazoa; phylum Chordata; class Mammalia; order Artiodactyla; family Balaenidae; genus Eubalaena; species Eubalaena glacialis. The sequence continues at coordinate 85,244,501 of NC_083718.1, forward strand.
GGGGCTCCTTTGGTTTCACTCATTATTTTTATTCCCTGAAACTTACATAGAATCTGGCACAGAGTAGGCACTCAATAAATGCTGATTGAATGAATGCCTAGCATTTTAAGTTATAGCTGATTTATTTAACTGTCTGGGTTTGATAAGGTGCAAAGAATCTCCCCCCACCCTATCCTGCCATCAACTGCTGCCTTCAACCCTGCTCTGTCAGCAGCCTTCCCCACACTGGAACACATTTCTCAAGTACACCTCATGGTTTTCTTGTCATTTTCATGGAATACAAGTCTTGAACAGTCCAGTTTTAAAATTTCAATCTTATATTCAATTCCCAGGTCACACACCCCCAGCTCAGGTTGGACCCACAGCCCAGAGACCTGAAATGGCAAAGGATGGGGGGTACCTTTATCTTCGCTCTTCTTCCACCCTCCCTCCACTTCCTGCCTCTGGCTTCTAGAGGGCTGGAATGGTGGGAGAAAGGAAAAAGGGTAATTTTATACGACCAAGGCTGTTAGAATCTTCTGTATGACAGGTGCCTAAGTTCTGGCTTTCTCTTGGGGGGTGGTATTTGAGGAGACTCACGGGGCCTCCACACTGCATAGTCCTTGATGTCTGCAGTGCATCTTCAACTGACATCTTGCACAGTACCCTGAGCTTCTAGCCCACAGTACCTTGCCATTAGAGTCTTCTTGCCCTGCAGGGGTCTCTCTTGGACAGGGTCCGATCTAGATGGTTAAAGCCCAGGTACTTTCTATGATGTCCTCTTGGCCCATGAGAAACTCCCACATCCTTCCCATGCCAGGTGCTGGAAGTACAGGCTACTCTTGAGCACTGCTGTTCCAGGGCCAGGCTCCTGTCAATCTCTAATATGCCCCATTCACCAAACTATCAGCATATACTCATCTCTATGTTCATATGCATCTCCCAAATGCCAGTAAACTCATGTCAGTTTTTCCAAAACTCTCTCACAGTGCTTTGCTTAAGCTCTGTAGCAGCACTAGGACAATAATTCCATTACACAAGAATCATCCAGCCAAGGACTGAGTTTCCTGCAAGCACCTGCAATCTCTTGGTACTCTCCTTACTTGGTCTGTAGCCTCTGCTCACCTACCTAAGAATGAGGAAGGGGAAATAACAATGCATTACAGAACAGACCAAAAACCTTATCTCCGTAACTCTCCATTCCCTTGTCAATATTCTCATTTATAGAGCTGAAGATGATGATAAGGGACCATCATTGTTAGAGGAGTTGTTCTCTTTTGTCTGTCCAGTAAAGTCTTTCTCTACAATGTGGAGTACCTACATGCTCTTCTCTCCTTGAGGACTCAGCTCAAACTCTAAGACAACGAGAAAAATCTCTTTGAACATCATGTTACGCATGCACTACGACTAATTTTTACAACCACGTCATGAGTTAGAGAAAAAAGGTAATTAAGACTTAAGGAGGTAGGAACTTCTGGTTAAACATGGTGGATTGAGCACACACATTTACCTCTGCTTCATCCAGAAACCACATCAAAATGAGAGTAAGGAAATTTAAAAACATAAAGGAGAAGATGACAGATGTAATTTTGAAAAATGGAAAGTCATATGCGTAAAGTTTTAAATCCTTAAGTTTGAATATTTTCCATTCTACTCATGAGGTAGGGAGTGGAAAACCAAACAGGAATAAAATAATTGGAGTCTTAGAACTTGTAAAGACTTTAAAGATTAAAAGTTCTTTGTCCTCTGGAAGCAGGGGCAAGGGGACTGAAAATTCCTTTTTGGGGATAATGATTGGCCCAGGAGACAAAGTTTACAGGAGCTAGAAGACTGATCTCTCCCTCACCCACCACACAGTGAGTCACCCCCAGCTGACCATCTCTGGCACCTCCACGGGGCTTCCAGTCAGCTCTTTTGGACCTCATGCTTAAGTTGGAACAGACAGCCAAGGCTCGCCGGAGAGTTGAAGGCAGCCTCAAACATAAAAGTCAGAAGCCAAAAGAAAAAGAACCTGGAGGGTAATGAAGGGACCAGAAGAAAATGTCCAAAAAACTGCAATTAATATCTTCAGAAATCAAGAGAAAATATTGCACCCATGATAAAAGAAAGGATGCTATTTTTAAAAGGAACATTCAGAAAATAATAAAGACTTGCGCTCGCTTTGGCAGCACATATACTAAAGTTGGAACGGTACAGAGAAGATTAGCATGGCCCCTGCACAAGGATGACACGTAAATTCGTGAAGTGTTCCAAATTTTTTTTTTTTAAAGGAAGAGAAAGTGAGGCAAGCGGACCCAAGGCCTGGGGTTGGCTGATGGTATGGAGTAGTTGCCATTTCTCACTAGCTGATGGCATTTTATTTTATTTTATTAATTTATTTATTTATTTTATTAATTAATTATTTTTTAAATAATTTTAAATAATTTATTTAAAAAATATTATTTAAATAAATTTATTTAAAAAATATAAAATATTTAAAAAATATAAAATATAAAAAATTTATTTAAAAAATATTATTAAATAAATTTAAATAAATTTAAATAATTAAATAATTATTTATTAATTAATTTATTTATTTTATTTTATTTATTTATTTATTTATTTATTTTTTTGGCTGCGTTTGGTCTTCGTTGCTGTGCGTGGGCTTTCTCTAGTTGCGGCGAGTGGGGGTTACTCTTCCTTGTGGTGCGTGGGCTTCTCACTGCAGTGGCTTCTCTTGTTGCGGAGCACAGGCTCTAGGCACATGGGCTTCAGTAGTTGTGGCACGTGGGCTCAGTAGTTGTGGTGCACGGGCTTAGTTGCTCCGCGGCATATGGGATCTTCCGGAACCAGGGATCAAACCTGTGTCCCCTTCATTGGCGGGCGGATTCTTAACCACTGCACCACCAGGGAAGTCCCTGTTCCATATTTTTTGTATAACTGATTCACTTTGCTGTACACCTGAAACTAATACAACTCTTAAATCAACTATACTCCAATAAAAATTTTTTAAAAAAGAAAATAATAAAGACTTCTTGGAAATTAAAAATAAGAAGTGAGAAACTTCCCTGGCAGTCCAGTGGTTAACACTCCACCCTTCCACTGCAGGGGGCATGGGTTCGATACCTGGTCAGGGAACTAAGATCCCATATGTCCGTCCAGCCAAAAATAAATAATTAATTAAATAAATAAAAATAAAAATATGGAAGTAGAGGGAATTCCCTGGCGGTCCAGTGGTTAAGACGCGGCACTTTCACTGCCGTGGGCTGAGTTCGATCCCTGATCAAGTAACTAAGATTCCCGCAAGCTGCACGGCATGGGCGAAAAGAACGAAGGAAAAAAATGGAAGTAGAAGTTAGTAATTTAATAAAAAAGATTCTAAGATAAAGTTGAAGAAATATCCTGGAGAGTAGAATAAAAATACAAAGAAATAGAAAATATGAAATAAATGTAAGAAAATAAGAGGTTCAGTCTAGGAGACAGAATATCTGGGTAAAAGGAGTTTTAGAAAGAGAGAAGAAATAAAATAGTCAGTGGGAAAATTATTAAAGAAATAATTCAATAACAATTTCCTGCACTGAAGGACATGAGTTTCCAGATTGAAAGGGCCCATTAAATGCCCAGCACATTAAAATTAAAAAAACAAAGAAACAAAAATTTTAAAAAATCAAACACCCAAGGGATTTTCATCATGGAATTTTAGAGTAAATATTAAGAGCAACTTCTAAAGTTTTCCAGAGAGAAAATCAGGTTGCATACAAAAGATACTCAGTTGCACATCCAGAATGGCATTGGATTTAATAATACTCCTAATGAGGGCGGGCGGCGTGGCCGGGTCAGGTGGCGACGATGACGCGCCTGCGCAGAGACGGCAGTACGACTGGGGTTGACTCCGGGGGCGCGGGGAGGAGAAACATGAGGCTGAGCTGGGTCCTGACAGTATTGTCCATCTGCCTGAGTGCCCTGGTCACGGCCGCCGGGGCCGAGGGCAAACGGAAGCTGCAGATCGGAGTCAAGAAACGGGTAGACCACTGTCCCATCAAATCACGCAAAGGGGACGTCCTGCACATGCACTACACGGGTAAGCTGGAAGATGGAACAGAGTTTGACAGCAGCCTGCCCCAGAACCAGCCCTTTGTCTTCTCCCTGGGCACGGGCCAGGTCATCAAAGGCTGGGACCAGGAGCTCCTAGGGATGTGTGAGGGGGAAAAGCGGAAGCTGGTGATCCCATCAGAGCTAGGGTATGGAGAGCGGGGAGCTCCCCCAAAGATTCCAGGCGGTGCAACCTTGGTGTTCGAGGTGGAGCTGCTCAAAATCGAGCGACGTTCAGAACTGTAGCCAAACTGGGGAGGGGTGGTGGAGAGGCCCCCATCAGGGACCAGACTGTTTAAAGAAAGAAAAAAACTTTAAAGCCCCCCCCCAAAAATAATAATAATAATAATAGTAATACTCCTAAAAACTAGAAAACAAGGGACAATGCCCTCAAAATTCTAAACAAACATTATTTTTAATCTAAAATTGTATACTCCGCCAAGATGTTTTCAGGCATGCAAAGACAGGAAATTTGCTTTCTGGGCTCCCTTCCTCAGGAAGCTAGTGGATGATGAATTACACTAACACAGAGCATGAAACCAGGGAAAATCAGAACATGGTATCTAGGAGACAGAGGATCCACACAGAAGAGAAACAAAGGGATTCCCTGGATGATGGTGTAGGGAAGAGCCAGGACAACTTTGCAGCAGGCCTCATGCAACCAGCCAGATTGGAACAGAAGGCCATCACATGAGGTCATCAGGCTACCTACTTTGTTTGACAAATTTGAGAGGTTTACACTTCTAATAGAGGAAATGAAAATGAAACAAAGAAACAAAAGAGCCCAAGGCAATTATAAATTCTGGGAAAAACGAAACTGTGCATAAGAGTCAAATTTAATAGTGGCTTAATAGTGAATAGAGTTTACATAGTCATAATTATACAAACAGTAAATACCAATTTACCCAAAAATCATTGTCTACTATTGGAAGAGGGGATGAGTGTTGCATGTGGAGTAAAGAGCTAAATCCCAATCTTCTATCGTAAAAAGTGTACTAAGTGAACTAAGGGTTTTATTGATTTTATTACCAAAATTTACAAAGCAACATTTCCTAAAAGCAGTAGGTTGGAGAGGTTTACTTTGTTTCTGATGAGCTATATAGGTTTAGGTTTTTTTTCTCAAAAAACTGCAGATGGGCTTCCCTAGCGGTCCAGTGGTTAAGACTCTGCCCTTCCAATGCAGGGGGCACGTGTTCAAATCCTGTTTGGGGAACTAAGATCCCACATGCTGTAGCAGCATGGCCAAAAGAATTAAATAAATAAATAAATAAAATGCGCAAAAAATGCTGAAATTTCCTACATCTATTATAGAATTTCATGGAGGTCTCTCTCTATATACATTAAAAGCAGCTATTAGAATTGTATAGGGAATTCCCTGGCGGTCCAGTGGTTAGGACTCCACACTTTCACTGCCAAGGGCACGGGTTCAATTCCTGGTCAGGAAAATAAGATCCAGGAAGCCTCGCAGCCAAAAAAAAAAGGAAGTGTATAAATTGTCATTCATCTCTCACACAATATGAAAACAGTGTTATCTCTGAAACAGCCTAAGTCGGTTTTACTTGTGATGGTGATTAAAAATGCAGATTAATTACCCCACCCAAGATGTACTGAACCAGTATATCTCTGAGAACCAGAAGTGACATATGACTGCATCTCCCAATGATTGTTAGGTGTCCTAATGGAATCTATTAGAAAAACACATTTTGGATTACTCTAATGTGTTTTCACATTATAATAATTTATTTTGCATCAAATTTGTCCTCTCAGGATAGGAAGTTACTTTCCTCATAACTCTGAGGTGCATAAAGTGTTGATTCTATCAATATTTCAAACAATACCTCATTCTGTTGTTTCATCATTATAGTCTTAACTCATTTGTCATACAGCTCTGATTTCTCTATCCTGACTTATCAGATAATGGCCTTGTGTTTTACTCATATTTTAACTCCATTCCATTCTCAGGAAGGTCAGTAAAAGAATATCTCACGGAACTTCCCTGGTGGTGCAGTGGTTAAGAATCCGCCTGCCAATGCAGGGGACATGGGTTCCAGCCCTGGTCCGGGAAGATCTCACATGCCGCGGAGCAACTAAGCCCATGTGCCACAACTACTGAGCCTGCGCTCTAGAGCCCGCACACCACAACTACTGAGTCCACGCGCTGCAACTACTGAAGCCCGTGCGCCTAGAGCCTGTGCTCCGCAACAAAGAGAAGCCACCGCAATGAGAAGCCCACGCACCGCTACAAAGAGTAGCCCCTGCTCGCCGCAACTAGAGAAAGCCTGCATGCAGCAACGAAGACCCAACGCAGCCATAAATAAATAAATTTATTTAAAAAAAAGAATATCTCACAAGTATTGTCAAAATATGACATTGTAGTATAAAATAAAATCTGAGGAAAAATATATTTTATAAAACTATATGAAAATTGACCAAACAAGGAAACAATAAAGACTAAAAAATAATGAGCTAATTGCCAATTTAAGAAGGTAAAAAAAAAACAGCAGAGTAAACCCAAAGAAAATGGGAGCGTATAATAGAATTCCAGGCTGATGTTTATTTTCCATCAAGACTTTACATACAATTCCAATGTGGTTTTGTATCTATTGATGTCAATTAGAAGCCTGTTGTCCAACCTTCTTTTTTTCTTTTCTCTTTTTTCTTTTCTTTTCTTTTCCTTCCTTCCTTCCTTCCTTCCTTCCTTCCTTCCTTCCTTTCATAGATTATCTTTTCATGACTCTAATGTGTGTAGGGGGATGATAAGAGAGGATGAATTTAGGGTATTTTGAGGTAAAAAGGACAGGACTTCAACATTGCTTAGCAGTAAGGATGGAAGAAAAGAGAAAAACAAAAGATGATTCACCTCCTTAGAAAAAAACAAAAACAAGAACAGGCAAGGGCATGGGGAAGAAGATGGGTTGGGTGTTGTGGGACATTTAATTTAAAATTCCTGTATCTGGATGGCTCTATGGATTTGAAACTCTGGAATGCATTTCGACCTATAGGCTGAAGCTACAAATGCAGACGTCAGCAGCATAAAAAAATAATGGATGTTGGAGATCCAGAGAATGAGATGTTGGGGATGTTGAGAGAGAGAGGGCATAGAGTGAGAAGTAAGAAAGCCCAGGATGGAACTTCCAAGGAATACTAATGTTTAAGGAAAAAGCAGAGAAAGAGAAGCCTGAAAAGAAAGTTGAAATAGAGGGGCCAAAAAATGGGGGTGGAGAGTGGAGAGAGTGCCATCACGGAAACCAGGAGAAGAAACAAGTTTCAAGAAGAAAATGCTTAACAGGGCCAAATGCTATGGAGAGAGCAAGCAAGATAAGGGTTAGAGTCGAAAAGGAGGATGTCACTGGTGACCTTGGCAAGAGAGGTTTCTTCAGGGATGCAGGAGGTGGAGGAAGAGCGATTGTAACGGGCTAAGGGGTGAGCGGAAGGTTTGGAGGTGGAGAAGACTGCTCTTTGAATAGCGGAGATGTGAAAAAGAAAGACACTGGGGAAATTCGCTGGCAGTCCAGTGGTTACGACGCCACACTTTCACTGCTGAGGGCCCGGGTTCAATCCCTGGTCAGGGAACTAAGATCCCACAAGCCTCACAGCGTGGCAAAAAAAAGAGAGAGAGAGAGAGAGAGAGACAGGGTGGTGGCTGAAAAAAGGAGTGGGGGATTTGATTGTCTCTTTTTTTAATTTTTTATTGGAGTATAGTTGATTTACAACGTTGTGTTAGTTTCAGGTGTACAGCAAAGTGAATCAGTTATACATATACATATATCCACTCTTTTTTTTTTTTAAAGATTCTTTTCCCATATAGGCCATTATAGAGTATTGAGCAGAGTTCTCTGTGCTATACAGCAGGTTCTTGTTTGTTATCTATTCTATATATAGTAGTGTGCATACGTCAATCTCAGTCTCCCAATTTATCCCTCCCCCCCATCCCCTGGTAACCATAAGTCTGTTTTCTACATCCGTGACTCTACTTCTGTTTTGTAAATAAGTTCAGTTGTACGCTTTTTTTTAGATTCCACATATAAACGATATCTTATGATATTTGTCTTTCTGTGTCTGACTTACTTCACTCAGTATGACAATCTCTAGGTCCATCCATGTTGCTGCAAATGGCATTATCTTGTTCTTTTTTATGGTTTAGTAATATCCCATTGTATATGTACCACATGGTCTTTATCCATTCCTCTACTGATGGACATTTAGGTTGCTTCCATGTCCTGGTTATTATAAATAGTGCTGCAATGAGCATTGGGGTGCATGTATCTTTTTGAATTATGGTTTTCTCTAGTGTATGCCCAGGAGTGGGATTGCTGGATCATATGGTAGTTCTATTCTTAGTTTTTTAAGGAAACTCCATACTGTTCTCCATAGTGGCTGTACCAATTACATTCCCACCAACAGTGTAGGAGGGTTCCCTTTTCTCCACACCCTCTCTGGCATTTATTGTTTGTAGATTTTTTTGATGATGGCCATTCTGACCAGTGTGAAGTGATACCTCATTGTTGTTTTGATTTGCATTTCTCTAATAGTTAGTGATGAAGAGCATCTTTTCATGAGCTTTTGACCATCTGTATGTCTTCTTTGGAGAAATGTCTATTTAGATCTTTTTTAATTGGGTAATTTGTTTTTTTGATACTGAGCTGCATGAGCTGTTTGTATATTTTGGAGATTAATCATTTGTCGGTTGCTTCATTTGCAAATATTTTCTCCCATTATGAGGGTTGTCTTTTTGTTTTGTTTATGGTTTCCTTTGCTATGCAAAATCTTTTAAGTTTAATTAGATCCCATTTGTTTATTTTTGTTTTTATTTTCATTACTCTAGGAGGTGGGTCAAAAAAGATCTTGTCAAAGAGTGTTCTGCCTATGTTTTCCTCTAAGAGTTTTATAATGTTTGGCTTTACATTTAGGTCTTTAATCCATTTTGAGTTTATTTTTGTGTACTGTGTTAGGGAGTGTTCTAATTTCATTCTTTTACATGCAGCTGTCCAGTTTTCCCAGAACCACTTATTGAAGAGACTGTCTTTTCTCCATTGTATATTCTTGCCTCCTTTGTCATAGATTAGGTTACCATAGGTGTGTGGCTTTATCTCTGGGCTTTCTATCCTGTTCCATTGATCTATATTTCTGTTTTTGTGCCAGTACCATACTGTTTTGATTACTGTAGCTTTGTAGTATAGTCTGAGGTCAGGGAACCTGATTCCTCCAGCTCCATCTTGTTTAAAGAATTTTTTAAATTTATTTATTTATTTATTTATTTTGGCTGCATTGGGTCTTCGTTGCTGCACGTGGGCTTTCTCTAGTTGCGGTGAGCGGAGGCTACTCTTCGTTGCTGTGTGTGGGCTTCTCATTGCAGTGGCTTCTCTTGTTGCGGAACACAGGCTCTAGGCACGCAGGCTTCAGTAGTTGTGGCATGAGGGCTCAGTAATTGTGTCTCACGAGCTCTAGAGCGCAGGCTCAGCAGTTGTGGCGCACCAGCTTAGTTGCTCCATGGCATGTGGGATCCTCCCAGACCAGGGATCGAACCTGTGTCCCCTGCATGGGCAGGCAGATTCCTAACCATTGTGTCACCAGGGAAGTCCTGGTGATTTTATTTTTGAAAGACAACATGTGAGCTTTTCTGATTACAAAAGTAGTTACATATTCTTTTCATGCAACTCAGAAAGCACAGAAAGGACTTCCCTGGTGGTCCAGTGGTAAAGAATACACCTTACAATGCAGGGGACGCGGGTTCAATCCTTTGTTAGGGAACTAAGATCCCACATGCCGCGGGCAACTAAGCCCCTGCGTCACAACTACTGAGCTCGTGCACCTCAACTAGAGAGCCCGCGTGCTGCAAACTGCAGAGCCCACGTGCTCTGAAGCCTGCGCACCACAACTAGAGAAGAGAAAACCCACACGCCACAACTAGAGAGAAGCCCGCGTGCCGCAACAAAAGATCCTGTGTGCCGCAACTAAGACCAGATGTAGCCAAAAATAAATAATAAATAAACCTTAAAAACAAAAGCTCAGAAAAGTGAAAAGAATAGACAATTCTTCTATAAGCCCAGTTGACAGAGGTGACATCATCCTTATGTGATGGTCCTTTAATTCACCTACATGTATTTGAATAAAAATTGGCAACTTTGAAGGATGCTTGTTTCATTTCATACATCATGAGCATTTTCCCTTTCCATAAATAACCTATAATATTTTTGTTATTATGAAGGAAATATTCATTGTAAAATAAAACATCAACCAGCGAAGTATAAAGTCTCAGTTAAGGTTATTGATAGCGTGGACTTGATGTGTACATGCCAAATGGAAAGCACTGGCAGAGCAGAGGCTGAAGACAGAAGAGACAGGAGAGAGGACATAACTGCTGCCAGGAGCAGCTAGAGGAGGTGGGAGGGAAGGGGTTCAGACTTCCTGAGGGCCTTGCCTCCCTCTGTAATGGTGACATCTTCTGCTGAGAGTGACAGGGGAGTTAAGGAAGGTGTGATGAAGTCGTTGCTGCAGGGAAGTGGTGAGAGGGCTGCTGATAATGGGAAATAGCTGTTTTGTGGTGGCTCACATTCCAGTGAGATAGACTGGGTTTTGATCTTGGTTCTGACCCCTAATTAGCTAAGCGTCCTTGCTCAAATGACTTAACCTCTCTGAACCTGACAAGTTTAGATGCAAAAGCTGAAAAGGTAGATGGTTGAGAACCAATCCATGCTTGGGGTTTAGCCGGGCAAGTGTGGGGTAAAACAGAGCTGCGGAGATGAAGTTATTGGCAAGATAGTGCTTTAAATGATAGGTTATGAGGTCTTTGCTCCTTAGAGATGGAAACTAAGCAAGGACGAAGCTACCAGTGAAAGAAATTGAGTTCAAAGAAGTAAAGTTATTTTTACATGTTTCCCTGTACTACAAAAGTAACATTCTGAAACATTTTCAAACATTCATAAAAGCAACACCTCCCCCCAAATCTGGGTTTCTATCCTCCAGAAATAAATACTAAGACATTTTCACCTCTGTCTTGGCAGGCCTCGTGTTAATCTTGGAAACAATAGGTATAATTAAACATTTAAGTGTCACCCATGCTATGCAGCCCAGGCCTCAGGAGCAGAAACTGACAGGCTACTTTTCTTTTATCAACAGGTTACAAAGGCCAGAGAAAAAAACATACTGAACAGATTAGGTCCAAGATGGTGGACAAAGCAGGCTAAAGGTTGCTGCTTTCCTTGCCTGGATTCATCTCTGTGTTTCCATACCAACCCCTGAGAACTGAAGGACACTTGCCCTGATTTATCTGTGTTTGCTTCAAATGTACCTGGTATTTGGCAGAGATGATTTGCAGCTGTACTTTGAGAGATACAGTGGTCAACCGCCCCCCAAACCAAATCTGAATTGACCTCAGCAACCCGCCTGCGTAGATGAAACCTGAAGGAGTCCGAGTGTTACCTTTGCTTCACTACCCTGCTAAGATCTCCACCCAAAGGGGGCATTTGCACTTTACCAGAACAGTTTATGCCATGTGCAAAGGAATGTGGAAGACTGCACATGCCACGGCTGCCCCTGAAAATCCCTGCCCCTTTCCTAGAGCCCTGATGACTGTCTGCCTCCTAACCCTTAAAATTCCCTTACACCCCTCCCTTTAGATAGAAGGTGCTTTTAGAACCCCCCTTCTCTGTTCTCTGGCCATTGCATAAAAGCCTGTCTTGCTTGCACCAAACTCAGTTTCATTATTGGCCACTCGAACTTGAGCAGGAAAGAAGACCTTGAATAGCCAGGGGGGACTTGGGTTCAGCTAGGGCCCCAAGAGGAGAGGTTTGTGTCTAATTCAGTCGCAAGAGCATGGATTCTACAGCCAAACTTCCTGGGTACTGTCCTCTGCTCCATCACTCCCAGGCTGTAGAACAGTTCTCAGACTTTTTGGTCTTATGATGTCTTTACCCTCTTAAAAACTGAAGATTCCCAAGAGCTTTTGTTTACATAAATCATATATATTGATATTTACTATATTAGAAACTAAAACAGAAAATTTTAAATATTAATCCATTAAGAAATAGCAACCATAAACCTATTACATGTTAACATAATTCAGTTTTCATGAAAAATAACTATATTTTCCAAAACAAAAATGTAATGAGAAGGATACACTGTTTTACATTTTTGCAAGTATCTTTAACAGAATATAGCTGGATTCTCATATCTGTGTCTGCATTCAGTCTCTTGCAAAATGTTGCTGTAAATCCAGCCTCACAAATATGTTGTTAAAAAAGGGAGGAATATTTCAAAACCCTTTTCCAACAGCTGTGGATATTTTTGATACTACACCAAACCTTGATACACAGCAGTTTCTAAAAGATTAGTCACAATGTGGAATCCAAAACCGTATCAGTGAACTTTTTGCAATCTGTTACATTTGAATCCATTGCTTTTTTTTTTTTTGCATTTGAAATGGATTATTTGGAGAATATTGGTTCACTGCATAATGCAGATCTTCCTAATGTTGGCACATGACAATATACAATTTTGATACATAATAGAAATTAATATCATCCATCTAAAAGATTTTGAGAATGTCAAGTTCACTGTGGCACACATAAGTTTTCCAAAATTCAAAATTTCACTCGAGAACTCAAATTTCATCACAGACAACAAAAACTGTAGTTGTTTTTCCTGAAGTGAGGCTCACTTCATTTATTTTTGAGACAGTGTTTGCCAAACATCCAAGTCTGAGTAACCATAGCTTGTCTGGCAGTTGTTCAAGTAAAGATGTTATTCTGTGAAAAAGTGGCTAGTTCATCTTACGACTCAAAAAGCCACACAAGCGCCCTTCCCCAGGTCAATCACTGTACTCCAGGATGCGGCCAAGTGCTCTATGGGTATTTCCCACTTTACCTCAGACATATTAAGTATGTAAACTCAAGGGTTGACATTTAATACAATTAATTTGTTTTAACGCTTCATCACGGACAGTTTTTGTGTTTTTTCAAGCCAGGAGTGTATGGGGGTGACGGACACAACGACTGCCAGCACAGTGTGGTGCCATCGCCTTGGATTCGTGCTAAGGCACTAACACTTTTACCCCCACTGCTTTGGCATCAGTGCCAGTGTCAACGCAGTGGAAGAGGCGAATAACATCATGGCATAGTATTATTATGAAAATAGTTTTGACCTCACAAACCCCCTGAAAGGGTCTTGGGGACCCTTAGGGGTTCACAGACCACACTGTCAGAACCATCACTGTAGAGTAAGTTACCTACCTTCTCTGGCTTTCAGTTTCCTTATTTATAAAACAGAACTAATAATGCTACAGCTAGCTCTTAGGGTTGTTGTGAAAGCTAAATGATTTAAAACATGTAAAGCATTTAGAATAGTCCCTGGCACATTGTGTTATACAAGCATTTGCTAATATTATAATCATATATGCAATGCCATTAAATGTTCTTCCAAAATAAATTTATTGATAGTGTATTATTCCATAATAATGTAACATAATTGTTGGATATTACATTGTTTTCATTTTTTCATCACCCTTGTACATGTCTTTGGCACATCACTGATTATTTAGAGTAAGTTCCTGAAGTGGAATTGCCCAGAGTACACACATTTTTCACAGTACTGTTGAAAAGCATACATGGAGTATTAATGTGGGAGATCTGAAAAGAGAGAGGTCCATGGGCCAAGTGAGTATTTGACTCCAGCAGGGAGCATTTCTTAAGGTGGACATGATCCAGGGTATTGCCGTTGAGTACAAAAGATTATGAACTGTGATGATGATCTCTGAATTGGAAGAGGCCAAGGTGTTGGCTGAGTCATCCTCATGAACACTGAAGTCACCCAGTTGGTATGCAGAGGACCAGAGACTGGGACACAGGTCCCATCATGACTTGATGGGCAGACTTCGCCAGAACATGATTTTGCTGGGGAACTACTCACAAGCCCAGGAAAGCCAAAGTGACCAATATCTTTATAACCAACACCTATAAAAGATTCCCAAGCCCTAGATGATGAGACATTTCTTTCAAGTAATATTTGATTCAAAACAAAACTAGTCTCCCCCTAAAATTTAGACACAAGCATTTACAAATTCATTATTCAGAAATGGAACTCATCCAATATGAATATAATGTAAGCACAAAGTAGGTTTTCTAGCTTCATTTGGTGGAAGCTTGTTTACATTCAGGCTTTAAGGTCTGACTTCAGGATACTGGAAAAGAAATTCATGGAATCTTGGCCCAGGCAGAAGTAGTAGTACAGTGAGGGCTTCCCTGGTGGCGCAGTGGTTGAGAATCCACCTGCCAATGCAGGGGACACGGGTTCGAGCCCTGGTCTGGGAAGATCCCACATGCCGCGGAGCAACTAAACCTATGCACCACAACTACTGAGCCTGCGCTCTAGAGCCCGCGAGCCACAACTACTGAGCCCGCGTGCCTAGAGCCTGGGCTCCACAACAAGAGAAGCCACCGCAATGAGAAGCCCGCGCACCACAACGAAAAGTAGCCCCCGCTCACTGCAACTAGAGAAAGCCCGCGTGCAGCAACGAAGACCCCCCCAAAAAAAAAAAAGTAGTACAGTGAAAGGAGGGTTTTTTTTTCAATAAACAATGCCATAACAAATGGTTTTCCATATTAAAAAATTGAAATTGGATCCCTTTCTCAGTGTACACAGAAATCAATTCTAGATGGAATAAGGAATTTCTATGTGAAAGGCAAAACCATAGAACTTTCAAAAGAAAACAATTATTTTTCTGACCTAGGGAAGAGTGTGCTGGATGCAGAAACACTAACCTTGAAAGAAAAGATTGAGAAATTTGACATTAAATTTAAGAATTTTGGTCACTAAAGGATACCTTTAAAAAAGGTGAAAAGAGGGCTTCCCTGGTGGCGCAGTGGTTAAGAATCCGCCTGCCAATGCAGGGGACACGGGTTCGAGCCCTGGTCCAGGAAGATCCCACATGCCGTGGAGCAACTAAGCCCATGCGCCACAACTACTGAACCCGTGCACCTAGAACCCGTGAGCCACAACTACTGAGTCCGCATACCACAACTACTGAGCCCGTGCACCTAGAGCCCGTGCTCCGCAACAAGAGAAGCCACTGCAATGAGAAGCCTGCGCAC
This sequence comes from Eubalaena glacialis, assembly GCF_028564815.1. Lineage (NCBI taxonomy): Eukaryota > Metazoa > Chordata > Mammalia > Artiodactyla > Balaenidae > Eubalaena > Eubalaena glacialis. The sequence goes on from NC_083718.1 coordinate 85,259,638, forward strand.
CGCAACGAAGAGTAGCCCCCACTTGCCGCAACTAGAGAAAGCCCTCGCATAGAAACGAAGACCCAACACAGCCATAAATAAATAAATAAATAAATAAAAATTAAAAAAAAAAAAAAAAAGAGACCATGAGTTATCATTTTATCCTCACCAGTTTGGAAGAAATTAAGAACTTTTAATGATCCCAAGGGCTGGAAAGGATGTGGTCAATAGGAATTCTTATACTGCAGGAAGGAGTGCAAATTCATACAACCACTTTGAAAAACAATTCAGCATTATCCTGTAAAGTATCCTAAAGAAACTCTTGTACAGGTGCATCCAGAGAGGTGTACGAAAAATTCCACTGTGATCCTGTTGGCAATTGAAAAATAACTGGAAGGGCTTCCCTGGTGGCACAGTGGTTGAGAATCTGCCTGCCAATGCAGGGGACACGGGTTCGAGCCCTGGTCTGGGAAGAGCCCACATGCCGCGGAGCAAGTAGGCCCGTGAGCCACAATTACTGAGCCTGCATGTCTGGAGCCTGTGCTCCGCAACAAGAGAGGCCGCGATAGTGAGAGGCCCGCGCACCGCGATGAAGAGTGGCCCCCGCTTGCCGCAACTGGAGAAAGCCCTCGCACAGAAACGAAGACCCAACACAGCCATAAATAAATTAATTAATTTAAAAAAAAAAAAAAAGCAACAGTCTTTAAAAAAAAAAAAGAAAGAAAGATAACTGGAAGCAATGCCAGATCCATCCACAGGAAAATGGAGAGATTGTAGAATATTCACATAATATATATACAACCATGAAATATGAACAAGCAGCAGCTATGTGCAGCAACTCTGATGAACCTCAGAAACAAAACATTTGTTAAAAAAGCAAGTCCTGGAAGTCTCACAGTATAAAACTATTTTTAAATTTTTTTTGGCCATGCCACTCAGCTTGTGGGAGCTCAGTTCCCCGATGAGGGATTGAACCCGGGCCCCAGCTGTGAAAGCGCCGAGTCCTAACCACTGGACCACCAGAGAATTCCCAAAACTATTTTTTATAAAGCTCAAACACATACAAAACTAAACATTCTCGTCAGAAATCTTTATGTATATGAGAAAACTGTGAAGGGGAAAAAATAATAAATGTGAAATTCAAGATAATAGTTATGTCTGAGGAGGCTGTAAAGAGGTGGGTTCAAGAAGGCATAGGTGAGGGAGGAGATATGGGGACATATGTATACATATAACTGATTCACTCTGTTATAAAGCAGAAACTAACACACCATTGTAAAGCAATTATACTCCAATAAAGATGTTAAAGGGCCTCCCTGGTGGCGCAGTGGTTAAGAATCTGCCTGCCAATGCAGGGGACACGGATTCGAGCCCTGGTCTGGGAAGATCCCACATGCCGCGGAGCAACTAAGCCCGTGAGCCACAACTACTGAGCCTGCGCATCTGGAGCCTGTGCTCCGCAACGGGAGAGGCCGCGACAGTGAGAGGCCCGCGCACCGCGATGAAGAGTGGGCCCCGCTTGCCGCAACTGGAGGAAGCCCTTGCACAGAAACGAAGACCCAACACAGCCAAAAATAAATAAATTAATTAATTAATTAATTAAAAAAAAAAAAAGATGTTAAAAAAAAAAAAGGCATAGGTATGTGACAAGGTGTTAGGAATATTCCAGCTCTTACATTGAGTGGTTTCAGATATGTCAGTTTTCTTACACTTCACAATTTATATATAGGTTAAGTATGTTATGTGTAAAATATTATTTACCTCTTCAAATATAATAAACAAAGGGGGAGATTATGTGAATTGTGCATTCCAGTCCATGCCCCACAAAAAACCTTCCTCTAAATTTGGTGCTCCAAGGAGACACATGTTTCTCCTTCACAGACCCCACCTTGTGAAAGTCAGGCCTCAAAGATTCCTGACCTTTGGTGTTCTGACTGTTGCCGACTCTTCCACCTCCATCTCCTGCCACTCGCCCAACCGGTCTCTGAGTGACACAGTGCCTCCGCGCCAGCAGCACACACTGTTCCTGCGGGCTGGAGGCATCCCCATCTCTTGCTCGCTGGCTGATGAGGGCTCAAACGTTGCCTCCAGGAGCCTTCCCAGAGGCTGCAAGGGTTTGGCGCTCTCTCCTCATCATTTCCACAGTGCCTGTTCAGGCCTCTCTTTGGGCACTTATTAGACGCAGGTAACTGCTCATTTACAGGCTGGCCCTTCCGGTTTATACACATGGGGAAGGAGCTGGAGAGGTAACAGGTGATACAGCAAAAAAGGCCAGAGGCCAGTGCTGTTTTCTATTCACCTCTGTGGCCCCAGTGCCTAGCACAAGTGGCTCTCAGCAAAGTTTCTCCTAAGGAAGGATTGTCAGGGGTGGAGATGGGCGGAAGGGGAATGGTCACACTCAAAGCTACCGCTGTTCGAAGCAAAAAAAAGAAAAAATGTTGCCAAGCTTTATTTAGGTTGCAGTGGTCACAGACAGCACATCTAACTCTCTATCCCACCCCGCCCCACTCGGCCCCGCACAGGCTCAGCTCCCTTTTCCCTCCAGTCTCACTTCTTGTCCTCCTCCTTCTTGTCCTTCTTGCCATCCTTGGTGGCCTGGGAGGCCAGGGAGCCCATGGCATTTCGAATGGCCTCATTGTTGGGATCCACGCCTGGAAGGTTCTCCAGGACACTCTGAAGGAACTCGGGGTCCTGCATCACGTCATAATCATCCTCCTCCTGAAAAAGGGCGGTGTCAGCTCGGGGCAGCGGCAGCGGGGGTAGGCTGGCCGGGGAGCAAGCAAGTGTAAGAGACGGGAGCGCACCTGACCGGGGGTGGAGGGCACCTCTGGCCAAGGATAGGAAGGAGGATTTGGGAAGATACCCAGCGCCTATACACAGTATGAACTCAAACATTTATTTTAGTTTAGTTTTTCGGCCCCACTGGCGCAGCTTGCGAGATCTTAGTTCCCTGACCAGGGATCAAACCCAGGCCCCCGGCAGTGAAAGTGCCGAGTCCTAACCACTGGACCACCAGAGAAGTCCCCCAAACATTTATTACTGATCAATTAGAGAAGAAGCCTGAGAACTTTGCTTTCTGAGCTCAAAGGATAAAAACAGATGCTATCACCTTTAGGTTTCCTGCTGTCAGACACCCACTCCCCCCCTTTTTTTTTTCCTGGACCCTTTTTTCACCCTCCTGGGAAGATGATAACACTGAGAATTGTCCAGACTGCTCCCACCAGCAAGCAAGGAAAATTACAAAATACTAGGACACCTCTCCAACTCTGGCCACTAGCATTCTTGCCTTAGCAAGGTTGACACACAAGAAGTGTACATCCATGTGTTTCTTTCCTTCTGCTCCTGCAAGAGCTCATCTATGAAACCCCAAGAGGGGAATGGTCCCAGGCCTAGTGGGCTGAGGATCTGAACACAAGGGGATTTTAAGCCTGATGGGGCAGGGAGTTATTGCTGGCCCTCACCTTGGCGGGCTCAGATGTGTCCATGGCTGAACTGGCGTCAATGTCAGCTGATTCTGCCTGGCCAAATTCTGAGGAAAAGAGGTCAGTCCGTTCAGTTTCATGTCCTCACCCAATCTCTCTGCCTCAGCACGACCACCCAGGTTCTGGCTCACCTGCGCCCTGGAGGGACATCTGCATGGCATATGCAATTTGTTCTTCCTCGGTCATACTGCTTAGGTCAGGGAGCCCGGTGCGGCCAAACTCCTGCTGGCTGATGGTCATCTTCAGCAGGGCATCGTCCGAGTCTGGGAAAAGGGAGAGAGCGGCGGGGTGGAACCATGCCATATTCCACAAAGACCCACCCCCAAGCCCACGTGTTCCCACACTGCCAGACCCCCCACCCCCATCTACACCAGGCCTCCACTGAGCGCCCCGCAGTCCCCGGACTTCAGATTCCACCTCTTTCACCTTCAGTCCCCGTCGTAGCGATTCCGGCCTCAGCGGCAGAGGCGGCAGCTGCCCTCCGCGCCTCCTCCTCCTGCCGCTGCCGCTGCTCTTCCATAGAAACACGAAGGGCCTGGCCAAGGGCAGGGAAAGTCAGACATTCTCCGGCCCTGGGCGCCGGGGAAGGCAGCTGGGGAAGGCAGCTGAGGGGTGGGAACAGACCGTAAAGGGGGAGCTTCTGGTTTATACACATGGGGAAGGGGCTGGAGAGATAACAGGTGATACAGCAAAAAAGGACGGACTTGGGAGAAGCCTGGGGTTGAACGGGGAGAAGCGAACAAGAGAGAGTCTGACATTGGTGCCCCTAGAGATCAGACAGAACTGTGGGGAAGAGGGACCAAGAGGGGGTCTGGGAAAACGAGCAAGGGTATTAGGACTGTCTAGCCCTAGAGAAGCTATGTGCCGTGTGGGCCAGTAGAGGAGGACAAAGAAGGTCCCCTGAGGTCAACGTCTGCTCACCAAGGCCAGCTCAGGATCAGCACTGGGATCCACTCCAAATTCAAAGTCACTGGCACCAAGACCCAGCATGGCACCGCCTTCCCCAGCCAGAATCGGAGAACTGATGAGGGCATCAGCCAAGCTGGGCCCAGGAGGCACTGTCACCAGATGAGAACCGGTTCCATCTTTGCCATTCAATGTGTTTACAAAGGCGGTCAGCTTTTCTGTGTTCACCTCCTGGGGAGGGAAGAACATAGGAGGCTCTCCTTCTCGCCCTGCTCCCCATTCTCTGCCATGTCAGCTCCTGTCTGTAGCTACTCTCCCACATGCGGACACTCCTCTGGGTAAGGACTGTTCTCTGTTTACAACCACAGCAGTCAGTGCCCCCCGACCGGTCCTTACTCACCTCTTCCCCAAAATTGATAATGTCAACATTTACTTTCTCCTTCTTGAGGCGTTTAGCCAGTTTCACCAGCTAGGAAGAAGGGGAGAGAAATAAGGAAATCTATTCCATACCATGATGGGCGATGGCACACCTCACAAAAGCATACAGGAACTGGTAGACCTCTCCTAGGTCCCCCGACAGAAACACTGAATTCCGCACATCCTCCTTTCCCCAAAGTGATGAACCCAACGCCTCTCTGGCTCTCCTAAGGGCCAACAGACCCCATTCCCAAACATGTGGTGCCCAAATTCCCCAGCTACCACCTGGACTCACATCCTTCTCATTGTCCTCCACGGGGCTTCCCACAAAGGCAATGATTCGCATCTTGTGATTCTTGCCCTGTCGGTGCTTCAGGGCCAGCTTTAAAAGGAAGAGGAAGTTGTTGGAGTCAGCCAGGGGAATCACCCAGCTCTTTCCTGTTACTCTGTTCTTTTTCTTATGGCTTCTGTGTACCTCGAGCCTACCATCATGCTCACACCAGGTCTAGCCCCCATCCTACACCCTTCCCTTCTTGCTGTGCCTCTCTGTGGCTAAGGAAGAGGGGTTAATTCTCAATTCTAGGGATGTTTCCCTTCATGATCTTCGCCGATCCTGGGATTCATCCCATCATATCCTTTCTACTCCTTTCTCTAGGTCACCTCTCCTCCCTTGCGCTGGTTCTAGCTCAAGAGTCCAGGGGAAAAATGAACAAGGGTGGAGGCAGAAGCCCAGAGCAAGGAGGAACCACCAAAGGGATCCAGCAGGACTCACATGGGCCACGCGGATGCCAGTGCAGAAGGTGATCTTGCCCTTGGGTTGGACAGTGTGGAGCTTAGACAGGATGCGGCCGGTGTCAGGGGTGAGTGTGGTCAGCACTTCACAGTCACTGGGATGTGGGGAAAGCACCTTCTGTGATTTCAGGTCAGGACAAGTGCCTCCAAACTGTGCTTGACTAATCTTTTCTTTAGGGACCTTGATAGTAACTGTAATCTTTATTTTTCTTAATCAAATATCTAGTGTTTAGAGAGTGGATCTTATAAGTTCTCATCACAAGGAAAAAAATTTGTAACTATGTGAGACATGGGTATTAATTAAACTTACTGTGGTGATCATTTTGCAATATACACATTTCTCAAATCGTTATCTTGTACACCTTGAACTTCATGTCAATTATATCTCAATAAAACTAGAGAAAAACATCTAGTGTTTAGACATGAAACACAGAAAATAAGAAGTGGTTGATTTTGTGAGAAACTTGCCCTCTTCCTCCCAATATTACCAACCTCTCTCATGTTATTTTGCTCTCAGAGCCCTGGGAATCCTCTACAATAGCTGGATGCTCCTTCTTATCTCTCCTACCCTCTCCATTTCTAGACCCATTTTCTAGCTAATAACACGTATACCGGGATGGGTGGTCACTCATTTGAGGATTATCAGTTCCTAAAACAAATCACTTTTGGGGTAATAGGCTGTGTGATATACGCCCTGGGGCTCTGACCCAAAACCGCTTTTTACTGCCTTTAAAATACACTGTGGGAACTTCCCTGGCGGTCCAGTGGTTAAGACTCCGCGCTTCCACTAGAAGGGGCACGGGCTTGATCCCCGGTCAGGGAACTAAGATCCCACATGCCGCGCAGTGCATCCAGAACAAAGAAAAAATACACTGTGAAATTTTACCCCAGGAGATTTAGCTTCATAACTGTATTAAATTCAGGTTAATATTAAAAACAAGTTGCTGTTTATATTTATACTGAACAGTGAAGAAGGTAGTCTAGGAAGTTCTCACGGAAGCCTCATGGAATCTACAAAAGGGTAGCAACCTGGGCACCACAGTGGGTCACATACAGGAAACACCCCCGCCTCCCCCAAACCCCTCCTGCTCTGCCCCACGTACTTGGCCAGTGTGATGAGGCCCACGTTGTTCTCAGGGTTGCTACGGGTCTTGGAGTGACAGACTATGTTGACGGCATCCTGCTGGGCCTGTAGCCGGGTGGGTAGGAAGTCCCCGTTCCGCATATACTCGCTGTTGTCCACGCTGTCAGATTAGGGTGAAGGAGGAGAGAGAAGACACACTGCAGGATCTCTCTGAGACATGCTCTCCAGTTCCAGGGACCCCCACCTCCTTCAACAACTCTCCCGTGAGGGGCACTGTGGTGTATGGCAGCGGCTCTCAGTCTTGGCGGAACAGAGAATCACCTGCAACCTTTTTTCTTTTTCTTTTCTTTTTATGTAGATGACCAAGCCTTCTTCTAGACTTACTGCCTCAAAATAACCAAAGGAGGAAAAACTTTTTAAGTCTCCACAAGTGATAATGTAAGTACCCAAGGCTGCGAGCTACTAATGTACCACAACCACCTTCTTATAAGGTGCATTAAGTGTTATTAATCATGGTCATGGAGGAACATGCTGTCTGCTATTAAAATAGGAGTATTCCAAAGGTAGGCAATGAAGAGGGCAACTTAAAAATATTTGTAAAATATTTGTAAAATAACACACACTTGGCAGCACTGAGTGCAGGAAGGCACAATGTAATTATCTGGTTAAATGTTTAACAACTTTGGCAGCTGGACTGAACTGCAAAAATGAGGTTTCATAGATTTGGGGGTCTCGCCTATACTCTCCCTGCAATTTTTCACAATCGCGAAGAATCCAAATAACATGAAATACAAGGGCCAGCTTCCTGGAGACCAAAAGAAGGCAGGTAAGTGAAGCAGTTATATACACCCCAGCAGAGAATCAATTCTTGATGAACTGAGGTCCGTTAGAACTCTAAAAGGAAGCAGTGTCCTCGATGTGACACCTCATTTCTATTGGCAAGCAAAATATGGGCTTGAGGGCAATTTTTTTCTTTAGTATCCTTTGCCTGGGAATAAATACAAATCAAAAATGACGAAGAGAGGTAATTAAGAAGCTACTGGAAGACAAGTAGAAAGGGAGGGAAGGGCACTGTTCAGGCACAGGCTCAAATCTCCACTCTGCTACTTACTTGTTCTGAGATCCTGAGGAAGCTACTTAATTTCTCTAAGGTCCAGTTACCTCATCTGTAAAATGGGTTTTATTATACCTACACTCATAGGGTTGCTATGAGGATTAAATGCATGGAAAGCACTTAGCACAGTGCCTAACAGTAAGCATGAAACACAGACTAGTTCTTATAGTGGAAATTCAATCTATATAAAGGAGGTCAAGGGCAGACTCTACTGACCATGCATTATATTCTTTTTTCCCCTGATACACTGTTTCCAATTACTTTCCCAGCAGGGAAGTAACTGCCTTTCCAGCTTCAAATACAGCAGGTGAGTCCAAATATAAAAACAATGGAAGCTTTGAGGATCATCCAGATGGAATAGCTACTAAGTATAAAGACTGTGGGCAAGACCAGCGGATGGATGAGGGCTGGAAGGAAGGTGTCAGAGGAAGAAGGGGGGCCTGAGAGGGAGGGAGAACCCACAGTGCAGAACATGGCGGTAGTTCTCACACTGTCATGTGTGCATCAGAACCACTTGGAGGGTGATGGTGGTGCTGGCAGTGTTAAAAACACAGATGCCTTCACAACTATGTATGCATCCCTAAAAAGTGCGCTGTTTAGTTTTCCCAATGTTGAACTTTATATGAATGGAATAACATATGTATTTCCTGTGACTACTTTTGCGCAATGGTATGTTATTTTTCCCAACAAAAATTCATATCAAAAAGGGCTTACGATATTATCCAGCTATTCCATAAAGCCTTCATTTAAAAAAAGAATACAGATGCCTAAACTTCCCTGGCTGGGTGTCTGATTCAGCAGATCGAGAGTAGAGTCAAATATACACAATTTTTTAATAAGCTCCTCCAGAGAATTCTGATGCACAGCAAAGCATGAGAAAAGGAGTGGCTCTCATCGTTATTCTAAGGCTGGGCTAGTACAATAGGCCACCAATACGTCTCTCTGGACCTAATCTTTCCTCCTATACATCAAGCCAGATCAATATTCTTAAATTCCATTTTATATACAGCTCTGCCTCGACCAACCTCAGAACTTTTTCAGTAGTCCTGTACTGAAGGGTACAGGACGGAACTCAGCCTCCTCAGCCTGACATTTGTGGTCTTCTACCTGGTTGTATCTACCTTTCTCTAAAAAAAAGGAACTACCTTAAACCAACAACCTAATAATAAAGTCATACTAGTCTATTTCCTACTTCCTAAACATGCCCTGATAATTTACACTTCAGCAGCTTTCTTTATGCCCTTCTCCCTACCCGTAATGGCCTCTCCTTAACATTTGTCTAAGTCCCTTCAAGGTCCCTCTTAAATTCTTTCTTGAGGACTCCTCAAGTCCATGGCAACTAACAGATGTACAGTGCTGTACAGTTTACAGACCACCATGACCTACATTTTGCCTACCTGTGCTACAAGTAGATGTTACTATTATAGTCTCATTTTATAGATAAAGTGAGAGATTTACTACATTCTCAAGAACATGCAGCTGGTAAGTACTAAAAACACAGGTTTTTGGATTCCAAATCCTGTCCTCTTTCTACTCTTAACATGCTCTCTCCCACAGGCTGCCATATTTAGCAAATGAAAATATAGGACTCCCAGTTAAATTTGAATTTCAGATAAACAATAACTTTTTAGTATAAGTATATCCCACGCAATATTTGTGACATACTTATAGCCACTTTTTGATATTAAAAACTACTGTTTATGTGAAATTCAAATTTAACTGGGCATCCAACATGTTATCTGGCAACGCTATCCTCCTGGCAAATAGAAAACTCCTAGGTGTCTGTTCCATGCAATTGGAGATTTGTGTGTGTTTGTCTACTATTCTGTTTTCATTCTATGCTCACACTTAGAAGAAACTCTTGAAACCTTGCAAAAGTTTGGTCCTCAGCTTCTAATCTGACTCCCAATAGCTACTCAGCCAAGTCTGAGACTGATGAAGAGAGCTAGCTCACTGGATAAAAGCCTCTGTGTCAGATAATCCTGGGTTTAAATCTTGGCTTCACCACTTAATTAGATGTATGACTTTGTATAAGTCATTTAAAATTGCCGACACTTGGTATCCTCATCTGCAAAAGGGAGGGATGTTTACCTTGAAGTACTGCGAGGTTTAAGGCAGATAAAGTAAATTAAATGTCTGACACTTCGAAAGCAATCTATAAAGAGTACCTCTGAAGATGATACAGGGAAAGGCAATGGAGTTAGAGACGAGTGAATGGGGCGGGGAAGGGATTTATCATCTCTCTTTCTAACATCCATCACTCTGAAAAGAAGACAGGAGGGCAGAAGACTATCACGATGAGTCCGAGAAGCGGGACTCCGGCTAAGACAGGCCTGGGCTGGGCTAGAGAAGACGAAGCTGGAATAGAGAAAGGCAGCAGGGCCGATCAATGACTCTCCGCGGATTGAGGGTTAAGGGGAGTACCCCGGGCCTGTACTCCGGGAACTACCTCCGGGGCCCCAGGATGACTCAGGGAGTCGATGGGGCTCCTTCCCTCCCGGCCCAAGGCCTCATCTCGCCCATCAGGCGCGCTCACCCACCCGAGGCCAGCCCGGCCTCCGAGCTACACGCGCCCCCGACCCAGTCCCGCTCCCCACGGGGGCCCGAGGTAGCTACTCACCAAACCATAGTGCTTTCCAACACCATCTTGCCGCCTTCCTCCCTCCCAGACCGGTTCTCCTGGACCACCTAACAACAACTCCTCCAATTGGCCCAGCGCTCATCACCAATCACTGATCTCAGCTCCGCCAGCTGGTTCCGCCTCCATCCTCCGCGTTGCGTTCTGGGAGTTGTAGGCGCCGCCAAAATAAAAGGGGCGTGGGGGGTGTTGGGGAAGAGGCGAGATAACCTGAAAAAGAGGGTCCCACCTCCACGTGCCCTGTCGTTCAGGTTTTCTGGTGGGGTTCCCTGCCGACAGGATCTAAGAGAAGCTGTGGAGCAACCTTTGAAAGTTCTGTGGCTATGTCTGTTCCAGCATCAGCATTTTAAAAAAGTGGTGGGATGACTAGTGACCTTCCAGCTCACTCTGTTCCCCATGGCACTTTGTTCATCAAACTACTAAGCCTTTATGCCCCTGAATTGCATTTGCTTGTGTATCTATCTTTCCCACTGCATTAAGGCAGGAAAGGTGGCAATCTCTGCTATCCCTGAGTCCACTACATAGCCTGACACATGGTAGGAATGCAGAAAAAGTTTGACGAATCAATAATTTTAACTAATCTCCCAAAGAATGGGAGACAACCTAGTCAACGGTTTTGGTTTCTTAATTAAGAATTACATTTAAAAATGCCTTGGCTGGGAATTTCCTGTCGGTGGTTAGGACTCTGCGCTTCCACTGCAGAGGGCACGGGTTCCATCCCTCCTTTGGAGGTGCAGAGAGAAAGGAGGGGTGGGGTAGAAAGTATACATAAAACAGATTGGCCTTATTTATGTTGACAATTATTGAAGCTGGGTGATGCATACATGTCAGTCTCCTATACTGTACTTTTGGTTTGGAAATTTCCATAATAAAAATTTTTTTTTTAAAGTAAAAAAAAGAGGAGAAATTAGAAATAGCTCATGCTTTTTAATGAACTTTTAAGAAATAATTTTACAGGAGATGATATTGAACTGTTTTTGTGTCTTTGAAAAACTAAAGAATGAACAGCTTGTTTTTTGTTTTTTTTTTTAAACAAGACGTCCCTTTATTTACTTATTTTTTTGGCTGTGCCATGCAGCTTGTGATATCTTAGTTCCCCAACCAGGGATCAAACCCGGGCCCCCTGCAGTGGAAGCGCAGAGTCCTAAACCTGGACCACCAGGGAATTCCCAAGAATGAACAGGATAATCTGAAATCTATTTTAACTGGCTAATCTTTGTTTAAAGAGTGAATGAGACTCCAAGTGCGGTGAATAACTTTCAGAATAGCTGAGATTGACATGCTTAAGAGTAAAACATTAGACCAGGATTTCCAGCTTTATAATCCTATGGTTTTGATTTCCCTCATTTTTGGAACAGGCCCTACTTGCATCTGAATACAGATGGCAGGGTACAGCTGTAGAATAAGTAGTAGCTGCTACCCACCACTAGAGGGACCCTCTGACCATCTAGTGCACCCACTCAGCAGCTGCCTGAGTATGTTGAAGAGTGACGAGGTATGCAAAAGCTTTTAAGTTTCATTAGGTCCCATTTGTTTATTTTTGTTTTTATTTCCATTTCTCTAGGAGGTGGGTCAAAAAGTATCTTGCTCTGATTTATGTCATAGAGTGTTCTGCCTATGTTTTCCTCTAAGAGTTTTATAGTGTCTGGCCTTACATTTAGGTCTTTAATCCATCTTGAGTTTATTTTTGTGTATGGTGTTAGGGAGTGTTCTAATTTCATTCTTTTACATGTAGCTGTCCAGTTTTCCCAGCACCACCTATTAAAGAGGCTGTCTTTTCTCCATTGTATATTCCCTCCTTTATCAAAAATAAGGTGACCATATGTGCGTGGGTTTATCTCTGGGCTTTCTATCCTGGTCCATTGATCTATATTTCTGTTTTTGTGCCAGTACCATACTGTCTTGATTACTGTAGCTTTGTAGTATAGTCTGAAGTCAGGGAGCCTGATTCCTCCAGCTCCATTTTTCTTTCTCAAGATTGCTTTGGCTATTCAGGGTCAGTTTTTGCACAGCAAAGGAAAACATAAACAAGATGAAAAGACAACCCTCAGAATGGGAGAAAATATTTGCAAAATATTTGCAAATTTTGGATTAATCTCCAAAATTTACAAACAGCTCATGCAGCTCAATATAAAAAAAACAAACTACCCAATCCAAAACTGGGCAGAAGACCTAAATAGACATTCCTCCAAAGAAGATATCTATATTGCCAACAAACACATGAAAGGATGCTCAACATCACTAATCATTAAGAGAAATGCAAATCAAAACTACAATGAGGTATCAACTCACACCAGTCAGAATGGCCATCATCAAAAAATCTACAAACAATAAATGCTGGAGAGGGTGTAGAGAAAAGGGAACCCTCTTGCACAGTGGGTGGGCATGTAAATTGATACAGCCACTATGGAGAACAGTATGGAGGTTCCTTAAAAAACTAAAAATAGGACTACCATACGACCCAGCAATCCCATTACTGAGAAAGCCATAATTCAAAAAGAGTCATGTACCACAATGTTCATTGCGGCTCTATTTACAATAGCCAGGACATGGAAGCAACCTAAGTGTCCATCGACAGATGAATGGATAAAGATGTGGCACATATATACAATGGAATATTATTCAGCCATAAAAAGAAATGAAACTGAGTTATTTGTAGTGAAGTGGATAGACCTAGAGTCTGTCACACAGAGTGAAGTCAGAAAGAGAAAAACAAATACCGTATGCTAACACATATATACGGAATCTAAAAAAAAATGGTTATAAAGAACCTAGGGGCAGGACAGGAATAAAGACGCAGACCTACTAGAGAATGGACGTGAGGACAGTGGGAGGGGGCAGGGTAAACTGGGACAAAGTGAGAGAGTGGCATGGACATATACACACTACCAAATGTAAAATCGATAGCTAGTGGGAAGCAGCCGCATAGCACAGGGAGATCAGCTCGGTGCTTTGTGACCACCTAGAGGGGTGGGATAGGGAGGGTGGGAGGGAGGGAGATGCAAGAGGGAAGAGATATGGGGATATATGTATATGTATAGCTGATTCACTTTGTTATAAAGCAGAAACTAACACACCATTGTAAAGCAATTATACTCCAATAAAGATGTTTTTAAAAAAAAAAAAAGAGTGGCGAGGTAAGGGTAGCAGAAAGATCATTTTTTTCCCTACCACATGTTCAGATTCAATTCCTTTTTGGGAAAAAGTCTTCTCCTTACCCAGCCTAAAGGAGGGCTGAGCCTGTGGCTTAAACTCAAATTCAAAACTTTGAGAATACCCAATTCCTCCTTTATTCCAATTACTTGTTCTATCATAAAGTTGTTTTCCTTTTTATTACCATCACAATTCTCTCCCTTCCTCTCCAGTTGATACCACCATCATCCTAGACGCACATCACCTCACACCTAAATTATTACAGTCTAAACTATCTGCTTTTTCTATCCACTGTGATAGAACTTTGTCAACAGATTAGTTTCGGAATTTTGTTTTGATCACGTCCCACTTAGGGACAAAAACGTTCTATGCTTCCCCATTGCCTACAGTTTAAAATAAAAATCCCTCAGCTTCTATCAGTCAGGGTTTCCAGTGTTGCCTCCACCTATACTTATTCCAATATTCTGACTCAGGTCTCCCTCCACCATTGCTTTCACCACGATCTCTTCCTTGTTCTCTAAAACAGATCATTCTCATACCTCTAGGCCCTTGTGCTCAAGTGAAACTTTCCCCAACACTTCAGGCCCACAATAACCTCTAATCTTCTTCGACCTTTATACTCTGTATCACTTTCAGAGAACTGAAATCCTTAACCGTATCACATCTAACATGTTGTTTTTGTGTGCACATATGTGTGTGCTCCTCCTGGACACTATAAACCCTTGAAGGTCAATTACTTCTTTTGACCTTCCACTGCCCAATGCAGTCATGGCCCTTGCTCATTAGCTGCTGCACAAATATTTGTAGAATGACCTTAACAAGGTAGGGAATAGTGGTGTGGAAAGGAACATTATTTAGTTTGTTTCTCTCCAAATCTCCCCCATCGCCTTAGAACATCCCTTTTTGTCTAGTTTCCCATTCCAGTAAAATAGCCTAAGCTCAACCTCACAGAAGAGAAAAACACATAGCTGAGGAAAACAGTCTCTGTGCTTTTCTAGGAGTGACAGACACCTGGGGCCAGGTCAAGGGAAGGAAAGGCAGAGAATCCTAGGGCCAACCAATCTCAAGCTTGCTTTTCCCACTGTCCCTCTCTTTTCCTCCTAAACCTGAGTAGAATTTTGAGCTTTGGATCCCCAAATCCCTTGGCAACAGACCCACATTAATTCCCTTCCTATTCACTCACAGCTTTTCCTTGTCAAGTTTAAGTTGTTAAGATGGAGGAGGTGACCAGAAGGTAATGAATGAAGCCATTTCTCTCAGCCTGAGTTAGACTGAAGCTGGAGTGAGGAAAACTGGAAAGGATGCATTTGTTTCAGGGTAACATGAACAAAACTGAGCCTGAGGTAGGTGGGTGGAGCAGATGGTATATGAGAAAGAACCAGGAAGTAGCAAGAAGTCTAAATAACTGATGAAAGTTTAATACATTAAAACCAGGTATTTATCACTTTTATATTGTATTTGCCATTTCTGAACAATACAAAGTAGAGGCAAATAGTGACACTTCATAAAAATGTTGATTCCCCATTCCCTTCCCTAAGACCCAGCCTCCCTCAAATATTCCCTCCCACCCCCTACAGAACTCTGTCCTGAATAAAACACTTAAATACATCATAAATAGTAAATTATGAAAAAAAAAATAGCAAGAATTGTTTCTTTTCTTCTTGTAAAAAAGAACATGGCAGCAAAGACAGGCAGCCAGAAACTGGCTGGGGGTGTCTAATATAGACAGTTACTCGGGGTATGAGCTAACCTACTATCAAGGCAGGGTGGGATGGAGAGGGGACAGGATGGGGATTCAACAATCTGCCTGAGATGCCAGGCCCCCTTCTTCCCCTGACAGGGGTAGGAGGATCAGATGGAGAACACGGGGAGGAGAGGGATTACACAGCCCCTGTTTCCACGTTCTCTGCATGAAGAGAGGCGGCAGGGCATGTGGCACAGCAATGATCTCACTAAGGCAAGAATCTGCTGGCTCTCCATGAGTTTAAGAGAATATTCTCTAGCCTCACAGTTATGGACTACCTGTTAAACAGACACAGGTGTCCCCTTCTCCATCTCAGCTCCACGAACAGCAGAACGCTGTTGGAAAAGGTGGTAAGAGCAAGGAAGAAATCTCCTTTCGAGAAGAATCTAAAATTCATTTGATAAGTCTTCATATTTAGAAAAACAAGCAGAATACATTTCAAATTGCAAAACAGTAATAATCATTATGGCCTGGCCGTGAGTAGGGTCCTGCCTAGGAAGGGTTCTGACCTTTTAGCCCTATGACTGCCCCACTGTTTAACAAAAGGGGTAAAGATTACCCCATGTCCCACTCTCTCCATTCCTTTAGCTTTCAGAAATTCATTAAGAGAGGAGGAGTTAAAGAGGAGCCGCTCCTGGCAGAGCAGCTTCTGTTTCTCAAACACCAGGGCTCTTCTGAGGGAACCCTATGAATAAGCATCTCTCCAATACTTATGGAGTTTTGATCTGAAACTGTCTGGCTTGAAATTGTGTGCTATTTTTCTTTTCCTTTTTTAAGGAACCAAAAGAAGGCGGCTGGGAGGTGGTTAAACACCCTTACCCCCCAAAAAAACTTTACAAAGATTACAGGGGTCTTCTTCCACAGAAAAAGAGCTAAGGTCGGGATAATGTACCAGCCAGTCTGTCCTGAGGAAATTAAGAGTCCAGCTCCTGGTGAAAGGTAGATGAGGGGGAAGAAAACCACCAAGTCCAGCAACCCCACTTCCAATAGGAAGAATGGGGGTTTGAAAACAATTCAGTTGTGGAAGCAAGGCTGGCTAGTTGAAAACTTGTGCCACCCAGCTCAGGAGTACAGAGGATGCTGCTGTCCTCAACTGTCCGAGGCACTAATGCCCATTCATGAGGAAGGGGAAGTAGAAGAGGTTCTTCTTCAGGGAGGAGATGGAGAGCTCCCTTAGCCTCCATTACATTTTTTTTGATGACCAAGAAAAAGAAAACTCAGCATTGCTGGGTCAAGGGCTGACATCTTGGGATCGCAGAGATGGTAGAATCTTGCTCCAGGTCTTCTGAGGATTTTTGTTCACTGAAAAGGGAAAGGGTTTAAAGTTAAGGATGTGCAGTATGAGACAAGGAGGCAGGAAAGGAATTCAAGTTTCCTTCTAGTTCAGTCTCAGCTTCCAAGTACAAGGTATCAGAAACAAAAATTTTGAAAAGTAAGATTTAGGGGGGCACCCATTCCCCCTAACCCTGCCAATTACTTTGTTGCTCCACTCCATCAGTGATGCTCTTTATACCCTTCCAAAGCATCCACCTCCCCCACATCCCAGACACTTACATGGATGAACTCTGACTCTGGAACTTCATGCTTTTCCAAGAGGGTTGAGCTAACAGGAGGGGGAAAAAAATGGAGGCAGAAAGAAGAATTAGTAAATAAATGAGAAAAGGGACTCTCAGGTCAAATCTCATACTGCTTCTCCATTTCACTGGGAATCAATTTAGGATTCAAAAAGAAGGGGCTAAGAAGCTACTAGATGTGGAAGCACATTGTTTTAATTAACTATTTACTTTCTTGTCTTGACTTCTATAAAATATTTCCTAACACCCTCCTCTACCTTCTTCAATCCTCAGGTGTGGTAGGCACCCAATGAACACTGCAGCCTGATAGTCATGCCATTGTGTAATTTTCCCCTCTTTAGTGTGGGCTGAACTTAGTGACTTTCTTCTAGTGAATAGAATGCACCACAGGAGATGTAAAGTCAATTCTGAGATTAGGCTACAAAAAGACTATAGCTTCCTCTTGGGCACCTGCTCTCTCACTTGTTTCCTCTGAGGAAGCTAGCTGCCATGCAGTGAGCTGCCTTATGGAAAGGACCATGTGACACGGAACTGAGGGAACTGGCCAACAGCCAACAAAGAACTGAGCCCTTAGCCCAATAGCCTACAAGAAACTGAATCCTGCCAACCACCATACAGATAAGCTTGGAAGCTGATCCTCCCCTGGGCGAGCCTTCAGATGAGACCACACTGCTGGCTAATAGCTTCACTGTAACCTCCTGAGAGACTTTAAGCCAAAGGCACCCAGGTAAGCCACACCCAGATTCTTAAGCTACATTAAATCTGAGATAATAATGTTTGTTGTTTTTAGCTGCTAAAATTTGGGGTAATTTGTCACACAATAGATAATATATATTTTTGTACCTGGAAGTGAAGTGCTGCTGTAATAAAAATCTAAAATGTGGAAGTGGCTTTGGAAGAGGGAACTGGGTTTGAGGACAGTTTTAGTGAAAGTTTAAAGTGCCCTGAATATACTGTAGAATTCTGGACTTTAAGGGGATTGCCAGTAAGGGCTTAAAGTGAAAAAAATCTTATTAAAAATTGAAGGAAAGGGGATCTTTGCAATGTAGTGGAACAAAGTTTAGCAACAATGTCATCTACAGTTATGCGAAAAGTAGAATACGTGCCTAATGAACTGGGTGATCTGGCTAGGGAGATTTCTAAACCAAGTGTTGAAGATGCCACCTGGTTTCTTCTTAATGCTTATAGTTAAAATATGAGAGAAGAAAAATAAATTCAGGGAAGGACTATTAAACAAAAAGAAGCCAAGACTTGATGGTTTTGAAAATTCTGAGCCTCTCCAGATAGCAAATAATGCTAAAATTAAGAAATGGATAAAATGTAAGGCACTGCCAGGAAAATGTGGTCTACAGATGAAGCCAAGGGTATGACTGTAAAACATCTGTTAAGAACTCAAAGTACTATTCAGTCATACAAAAGGCGATTCAAAAGATTAAGGGTATGTCTCTCAGATCCTCTCAACTTAACAGGATCTCTAAGAAGCATAGAGCTTATCAAGAAGGTATTTGTGGAGTGGCTTCTGTCTAATAGCGTGAATCCCAATGAGATTCATAGGAGGCCCACAAAATCTTTGAGGGTATTAGAGCAGCAGAAACATTGTCCTGCTTGGACTAAAAGGGACAGAAATAGTACACAATGAAAAGAGACCACTGGATCCCCAAAATTCTGGCAAGAAGCAGGCCGAGAAAATTACTCAGCTGCAAACACATTCTAGTTTTCATGATAAAGGAAGACTCAGAAGGCAAAACCAAGAGTCCAAAAGGTAGAGCCAAGAGCCACGAATTATTCTCATGCTTTGAGACCTGATAAAAGAAACTCCAACATTTGCTGGATTTTAGACTAGCTATGGATCAGACTCCTCTGTGCCTCCCGTTCTCCCTTTTTTATACAGGAATGTGTATAGAGGTTATCTATTGTTTGTCTCATCACTGTATGCTGGGTGTGTGGGGAGAAGATAGCCTGTCTCTTTAGTTTCACAGGTCCACAGTGATCGCTGCTTCCTGATACACTCTTAGGTAATTCATTCCTCAAGTGTGGGCTAGATTAAGTGACTAGAATGCAGAATAGGAGATTTGGTTATGAAAGACTGTGGCTTCTGCTTAGGTGCATGCACTGTCACTTGCTCATGCTAAGGGAAGCGAGCTGCCATGTTCTTAGTTGTCCTATGGAGGGGCTCATGTGGCAAAGAACTGAGGGAGGCCCCCAGAAAACAGTCAGCAAGAAACTAAGACCCTCAGCCCAGCAACTCACCAGAAACTGAATCCTGTCAAAAACCACATAAATGAGCTTAGAAGTGAAGCCTCTCAGTTGAGCCTTCAGATGAGCCTAGCCCTGGACAAAGAGCTTCACTATCATGAAAGACCTTGAGCCAGAGGACCCAGTTAAGCTGCACCCAGGTTTCTAACTCACAGAAACTATGACATATGTTTGTTATTTTAAGTCACTAAGTTCTGGGGTAATATATTATGATGTAATAGATGATTAACACACCAAAAACAAAATTAAATCACAATCTTTACACTGGATCCTTTTGAAAGGTTAACTGTTCACTGTTTTCAGTGCCTGGGAATCTTTCCAGCCTTAAATCCTAAGCTAAGAATTCTCACTTAACTCACCAGGAGATGAAGCATTAGTTGGGGTATTTTGATTGAATACCAGAAAAGTCTGTAAATAAAGACTTCCCACCACCCCCTAAAAATGCGGAGATGTTGATACACTTTTCCAAATCACTAAAGATGAGCTCTTAGGAAGATGAACATGCAAAAATCTAGTGAAGAGCAAAAGACAAACAATAGTCTCTGGAAAAAACAGAATTATGGAGGTTCTCAAGGACCTGAAGAGGGAGATGAGAAGATTACATGGAGAAAGGGGCCAAGGAACCAACCTTGTAGTTAGCATTTGCAAAGTCTCTCCAACTACAGGTGAGAAATAGGGGTCAGGAATAGTCGAGACCTCACTGATTTTCTCTAAAGGTGGAGTCTGAGGTAAAACATCAGGACGACCGAAGTGGACGCCTGGAAAAAAGAAAGGGGAAGAAAATCAATAAATAAAAAAGAAGAGAAAAGGGGGTGGGGAAAATATAGGAAAAAATATATAGCAACTTGGATTTTCGTGGACAGGAACGGGGAGTAGAGGTCCTAAGCAGACAAGGACTCAGAAGGAAGGGAGGGAGTGCCCCATCACACGGGGACCCCAACCCTGGCGCTGACCTGGCTCCACTTCCGCCTTTGTTGTCACTTGTGCCTTGTGTTCCCCAGAGACCGATGGCTGGTAAGTTACGCAGGAGTTGCCGCTGGGGCCTGCTCGCCGAGAGAAAGATGAGCCAGACCGAAACTTTTTGGAAGGAGAGGGCTTCACTTCAAAAGGGAAAGAGAGAGCCTACTTAGCACCCACCTCAGAAACCGTCACCAAGACATAGATACAACTTGCTAGCGTCCCCAACACAAACCCAAAGTTGTTCCTCTGCAAAGCAGGAAAAGGGGTTAATGCCAACAAAGATGGGCTCTATGAACTACTCTTCAGAGGAGGGGGCATCTCAGTCCACTTCACTTTGGAAAAGAAGCAGAGAACCTAGAGGAAAGGAGACACATATCTCTCCCCTCCTACATGCAACCTCAATGGTTTTGCTTCCGCCTGATGACATGTCTCCTATTCTGTAATTCCTTTGTTCTTTAATAGTATCCTTCAGTTAAACCAGACAAAGATGACCCTTTCACTCTATATCCCTGTAGCACTTACACACACAGCACGATGGTGATACTTTACACTTGTTTATATATCACTTTGAAAAGACTTCGAAAGGATTTTTCCATGTTTCTTAAGACTGTTTGGCCTAAGTCCGCTCTGCCTCACCAAGGGACAACTGATGCCTATGATGAGGAGACAGAGATGGGAAGGAGGAGCTGGAATTTGCCAGTGGCAGCAGCGTGAAAGGTTTGGAAAGAAGAACATTGGCACTTCCCAACCAAGAAAGTTGAGGGAAGAGACTAAGAACACCTGCTAAGCAGAAATGAGTAAGTGCTTCTCCAACCTTTTGATCCTAATCTAAGAACTTCCTGGCCTTGGGGATATGGTAATATTCTTGCCTATCTCTGTCCATAAAAGTCCAGCTTTGCCTATCTCAGCCTGTGGCATGGGTCCTACACCCACAACTAAGCATTTTTACAACCCCACCATTTTCTCAGAAATGCCCCTCCCCTCAATGACACATGTAGGGATTGCCAGGGGGAAAGCAGCAACTTGGAAACAACTGAGACAGACAAAGTGACCGACATAAGGATGGGCAGCAGCTCTCATGGGATGTGGGTAGAGTAGGAGAAGCCTCTGGCTTTGGCAGTTCCCTGACAGAGGTGTCCTGCCCCCCATCTCTTGAAGTAAGGGAGCCATTGGAGGGTCATCTGGCAGAAGCCACTTACAGGGGATCTTCTTGAACACTGTAGTGCACATGAAGCGCTGGAACCGTTCGGCATAGAAGCTTGGGCGATGCACTGATACGGTGTCCTGCAGAGCAAAAGAGATAGCTGCAGGGTTAGAGAGGAGGAGGCCCAGCAAGAGGATCTCTAGCCCAAGGGCCGTTTTTCCCTAGGCTGAGACCCTAGCAGAAGGGTAGAACCCACAAATGAAATAAGGTAAGAGGAAACTGAGGGGGCAAATCAGAAGTGAGAGAGGCAGAAAGAGGAGAGCCTCTAGCTGACTGCTACTCACCCCATCATGTACCAGAGCTTTCCAAGAGTGCTCCAACTTCTTAACAAACCTGCCAAGAAAAATGTATATCATGCATTCACATTAAATGAATGACCTTATAGTTTTCTACTTTACAGAGTTTAAAGAACAATCGCAGGAGCAAAGAGAGAGACCGGGAAAGCACCCCCACTATTATGCTGGCTTTCCAAAGAACAGACAGGGTAGTGCTTATTCCACATGGAGATCGAAGCTGTTTCTAGATAAGTCGATTATTGCCCCCCTCAGAAAGGGGTAGTCAATATGTCCCGGCAAGTCAGGGACAAGAATATTTATTGTAAAAGGGGAGCTGGAGGGACAGATGGGCAAACCTGGAAGGGGGGTCAAGTACTGTCCAGTCCTCATTAGTACCTGAAACCTTACAGGAGCAAAACTGGGGTCTAACATTTCCAGCTCTTCCTTCACTACCACTCCACTGCCTGAATTCCACAGGCTAATACTTTTCACAGAACACAGTGATCCTCTTGTTTTTCCTCCATGGAAAGGAGGGATGTGTTTCCAGCTGTATCCTAATGTGGAGTATGACTCATCTCACAGGTTTCCCACAAAAAGCCAGAGAGATGGCGTTTCTACCCTGGTGCTTCTAAGGACTGACTCAGCTTTCCACAGAGGTGTATGCTATGTTTGGGGAGATGGTGGGATAAGGAAGCCAACAGACAGGCATAATCAGGAAATAAAAAACCATCTGAAACCCAATGAGGCAAGCAGCCAGACTGCAACTTACTCTTCTTGCTTCAGGAAGAATTTGGTGACACCCATCTAAAAGAGCAATGTGAGTAAATCTACATCCACTCTGCCCCTAGGATCTATATGCTCCTCACCTGTAAGACTGCAGAATGTCAATGATCCCAATATAAAGCAGCAGCCTTTCCCCTTTACTATTCCGGGCCGGGATGCCACCCATACTGGAGAAGACAAGAAGGAAAGAGTAAGAAAATCTTTTGTCTAGCAGGCAGAGGCTTCTGCTAACCTCAAATCAGATCACGACATGTAACTGAGACCTAAGCATAGTTAGAAGTCTCATCTTCCATAAACTGGGGAAGAGTGAGAGACTTCGCCCAGCCCCACCCACTTTGGCTTATGTATTATAACCTCTTTCTCTCCAAATCTCACCTGCCTGCTTCTCCCACCCCAAATTCACGGAAGAGAATCTAAAAATCACCCCTACTCAGAAATTTTAGGAATACTCTCCCAATTAACTCTAAACTTCCTTAGTACTCTACTCTTTTTTTTTTTTTGGCTGCGCTGCAAGGCTTGTGGGATCTTAGTTCCCTGATCAGGGATTGAACCAGGGCTCTCAGCAGTGAAAGCATGGAGTCCTAACCACTGGACCGCCCAGGAATTCCTCCCCAGTACTTTCATATTTTAATTTATGCCCACTGAGACACTCTTCTGGAGAGTCATGGTAAAGAATACTTTAAAATGAAACCACTTAAAAGACATTTGATACTTTAGTAACTACACTTCCTTGATCCATGATGGTAACAAAGACACCTTCCATAAAGAAGTCTATAATAAATTGTTTTTGATGAAGTTCTAATATAATTTGCAGGCGTGCATCTAAGACTCTGAGTGAACATTTTTTTTAAAGTCTTGGACTTCCCTGGTGGCGCAGTAGTTAAGAAACTGCCTGCCAATGCAGGGAACACGGGTTCGATCCCTAGTCTGGGAGGATCCCACATGCTGCGAAGCAACTAAGCCCATGTGCCACAACTACCGAGCCTACACTCTAGAGGCCATGAGCCACAACTACTGAGCCCACGTGCCACAACTACTGAAGCCCATGCACTCTAGGGGCCCGCATGCTGCAACTACTGAGCCTACGTGCTGCAACTACCGAAGCTCACACGCCTAGAGCCGGTGCTCCGCAACAAAAGAAGCCACCGCAATGAGAAGCCCGTGCACCGCAACGAAGAGTAGCCCCCATTCGCCGCAACTAGAGAAAGCCCGTGCACAGCAACGAAGACCAAACGCAGCCAAAAATAAACTAAAAAAAAAAAAAAAAAAAGGTCTCAGGACTTCCCTGGTGGTGGAGTGGTTAAGAATCTGCCTTCCAATGCAGAGGACGTGGGTTCGATCCCTGGTCAGGGAACTAGATCCCACAGGCATGCCTCAACTAAGAGTTCGCATGCCACAACTAAGGAGCCCACCAGCCGCAACTAAGGAGCACACGTGCCGCAACTAAAGGAGCCAGTGAACCGCAACTAAGGAGCCAGCAAGTCGCAACTAAGGAGCCTGCTGCCACAACTGAGACTCAGTGCAACCAAAAATAAAAATTAAATAAAATAAAAATAAAATAAAAACAAAAAAAGAGAAATTATATGTTTGTTTAAAACTAAATAACTAAATAAATAAATAAATAAATAACATTTTAAAAAAAAGAAGTCTCTTAATTTTGAATAGTTCTCCTTCCCAGATGTACAAATCCTAAATTTAAGACATCTTCCTTTCCTTTTACATTCTTAGGAAAGCTCATCCTATAGTTCTGTAAGCATTAATGCTATTGACTTAACTGCTGAATAAAGGCTACTCCTTCTCAGAAGCTGCGTCCCTCCCTCAAGAAAAAGTGCTCTGAGCCTATGCACTCCTTCCCAGTGCCCGAGTCCACTCACTGGTCATCAGTCTCCATGGTGCCACCTCGTCGAGCCTCGCCCTGGATAGATTCCATGGCTGTGGAATAGAGAGCCTTTTGGGGGGCTGGTCTGCGAGTGTCAGTTGAATATTGTGCTTCATTGCCTAAAGGCTCTCGTTGTGCATGATCTATGTTATGGATTGACACCAGGAGGCTATAGTCCATTATCTTGAAGCTCTGCAGCACCTAATGGAAGGAAAAAACATGATCTGAGCCTTGGGAGGTACGAGAATCTTTTTTCAGGATCTCACAGCTTTCCTGATCTAATTGTTCTTGATAGTGAACCTCCAGAGCTAACCACAGGATTATCCTTTGCTCCTCCTACTCCTTGGAGAACAGTACATTGACCTCTTCTGGTCACCCTTCACTGATATCCCTTCAGCTTTCCTTCACCAGAGTACATACAAATTAGGCCACGGCCTAGCCCACAAGATCCTCTTTGTTTGTTCTTTCCTTGTATCTCTTCATGAAAAGAGCATTATATTCTCAATGAAAGAAGAAACACATATTTGAGCTCTAAAAAATCCACAAGGAGGGTCTGGTAAAAGTAAACTTTGTGACAGAGCAGATCTGTGGCAGGTCCTTATATGGCTAGCTTCACTTCAGTTCATTATTTGCTGAATCCTTACCATCTGTAGGCACTGTGCCTGCTTATGTGGATACAAAGATACGTAAGAGAGCTTCTGTCCTCATGGATATTATAATTTAGAAAGGGAAACTAATGTAAAAATAAATACAATACAGTCTACTATGTGTAACAATGGAAGTGCATACATGATTGAGGAATACTACAGAGACGTACATAAATAGGTTTATGAGGGATCGATTAGAGAGAAAATAAGTGCAGGTAAATAAAGGAAGGAAAGAAGAATGCCAAGGCCTGGAAGCATGAAACAGCAGGCTACGTGCAGGCAGGTATAATCTGGTGTTGCTAGAACATAAAATGCAAAGGCTAGGTGTTTGGCACATGAGAGAGGATGGTAGGGGCAAGACAATGACAGGCCTGATGTGTCATATTAAGGAGCCTGGATTGTCTCCTACAGTTCTCAACCTTGTATATTTCACCAGTTCCAGTAGCTCACTTTGGGGGTTTTGGTAGGTGGATAGAGTAAGGGATAAAGAGAGTTCAGGACTGATTCTTATGTGTGGTTTGAAAAACCTCTCTGCTCCACCAAGTCTCCAGTCCTCACAACCAAAAGAGCCAAACTAAAATAGGCATTATCCTGGAAGTAGATGCAGAGTAAGCAAAGAAAGGCAAGGATGGATAACATCATGGACTGAATAGAAGATGACAATCCTACAAAAGCAGTTTGCAAAAAACAAAAAAAAAGGTGGAAAAATCAGTAGGGAAAGATGTCACAAAAACCAACAGATGTTAAGAAAGTGGAATCAGTCAACTGTCAGACACTGCAGAAAATTCAAGGAAGGACTGAGGAGTACTCTCTATTCGGTATCTAGGTGGTCATTGGAGAGAGCAGTTCAATTGAAGTGGTGAGGGCAAAAGCCAGGACACAGTGGGTTGAGGCAGGAATAGGAGAAGAGAAAGGGAAAAGAGAAATGGAGGCATCATTAAATGAAGACATTGAAAAACATTCTCCTAATCTTAAAATAAAAAAGAGATAAACTTGTTTGTATATAGATAGAAAACAGTCAGTTGAGGCTGAAGCCAGAGGTGGGAAAGGAAGTAAGTGATGAAGCAGGATCCTAGAGAAACAGGAGGAAATGGATCTAGGTCACAAAGGGACTGACCTGGAATAATCGACCAAGTTGGGAAGAAAATATAGATTAAGGATGGTTAAGTGTAGATCCATTTATAAAGTGATGATGGGGGCAGGACAAAGGGATGGTACAGAATAGAAAGTTGAGGTAGTTTGTTGAGAAACAAGGCTGGGGGGATGAGAGTCAGAAAACTGTTTGAAGAGAGTGCCAATCATGTGCAGTCTCTGGGAGGAATAGGAAATGGATCGATGAGGAATACTGAGGGCCCAGGTAGGGCTGGATATCATAAATCTGTAGAGATGCCAGTAAACACAGTTGTGTGATTTTTTTCAGCAGTACTCAGCTTCTAAGATATAAATTTGGATTTGGCAGACAGGACCAAAAACTGAGCAATGGTGGTGCTGGTATGAAAATAAGGAGAATGTATGCTTATGAGGCCCAGGACAGGTAGCAGCTACAGAAAAAAAAGACAGGGGAGGGGAGTTAGACAAACGGGGAGAAAGTAAAAATGTAAAGGCATAAATGATCTAATATAAAGGTTATTTTAAATGAAGTCTGGCACAGATGGAGCTAAGGAACAGAGTCCCGTCTCCCACAGATTAGATGCCTAAGAATGACCAAGCTGTTTTAGAGTCTGAGATTTCTGGTGCCTGAGAGAGAAGGAAATATGACAAACTCACCAAACAGTCACGCTGCAGGGTCTTACACAGAGCATTGTACATATCGGCATCCAAAAAGAGACCATCAGGGATGTCTTGTAAGAAGTCCAGGTCTTTAAGGGTGGGGAGAGGCTTGTCTCGCTCTTTTTGGGAAGCCCGCCTTTTGTAGGTTGAGCCCTTGAGGTCATATTTGATATGCATCTTGACTGACCGTGGTAAGAGATTGTTCATCACCACAATTCGAATGTTCTTACCACCTGCCTGCACACAGTACAGTCCATAGAACTTAGGCAGCAAAGTCCGAGGGTTCTGGTTGAGGTTCTGAGGGCAAGAAAGTAAAAAGAAGTAGAAGAGCAAGCTAGCTGATTTTCAATAAAACTCAAGGGCAAAAGCTGTCACCCCCCCTTCCTTTGTCTGTTACATGGGATTCAGATACAGTCTGCCCATAAGCCCACATTACATTTGTTTAAAATTTCCCAATGTATCTATCTCAATAATGAGATCACCACCAAGCCGAGTGGCAGGCCTACAATATAGTAAGCAGTCAGGATACTAAACATATGATGAACATGTTCCTTCAGAGAGGTTTAAGAGAAGACAGCACTGAAAAAGACTTAATGCTTAGCCTTCTGTATAGTATATTCTTGTGAGTATGAAAGGAGGCAAAGGAGAGTTCCCTAACTTCTCCAGAACCTCCAAGAGGTATCAGTCAGAGTAAGAAAAAATACAGTATTATCAAGGGAAGTAACCAACCTCATACTCTACTCTAGGAGCTGGACTAAGAATGGAAAGCAGAATCATCATTGAATAAAAACAAAAATAAACAAATGGGACCTAATTAAACTTAGAAGTTTTTGCACAGCAAAGGAAACCATCAACAAAATGAAGAGAAAGCCCAAAAAATGGGAGAAAATATTTGCAAATGAAGTGACCGACAAGTGATTTTTCTCCAAAATATACAAACAGCTCATGCAGCTCAATATCAAAAAAAAAAAACCCCAATCAAAAAATGGGTAGAAGATATAAATAGACATTTCTCCAAAGAAGACATACAGATGGCCAAAAAGCACATGAAAAGATGCTCAACATCACTAATTATTAGAGAAATGCAAATCAAAACTACAATGAGGTATCACTGCACACTGGTCAGAATGGCCATCATCAAAAAATCTACAAACAATAAATGCTGGAGAGGGTGTGGAGAAAAGGGAACCCTCCTACACTGTTGGTGGGAATGTAAATTGGTACAGCCACCATGGAGAACAGTATGGAGATTCCTTAAAAAACTAAAAATAGAGCTACCATATGATCCAGCAATTCCACTCCTGGGCATATATCCAGAAAAAACCATAATTCGAAAGGATACATGCACTCCAATGTTCTTTGCAGCCCTATTTACAACAGCCAGGACATGGAAGCAACCTAAATGTCCATCAACAGAGGAATGGATAAAGAAGATGTGGTACATATATACAATGGAATATTACTCAGCCATAAAAAAGAATGAAATAATGCCATTTGCAGCGACATGGATGGACCTAGAGATTGTCATACTGAATGAAAGTAAGTCAGAAAGAGAGAAATAAATATCATATATTTATCACTTATATGTGGAATTTTAAAAAATGGTACAAATGAACCTATTTACAAAACAGAAGTTGAGTCACTGATGTAGAAAACAAACTTGTGGTTACCGGGGGGAAAAGGCAGGGGGATAAACTGGGAGACTGGGATTGACATACACACACTATTATACACAGAACGGATAATTAATAAGAACCTACTGAATAGCACAGGGAACTCTATTCAATACTCTGTAATATGGGAATAGAATCTAAAAAAAGTGGATATATGTGTATGTATAACTGACTCACTTTGCTTGCTGTACAGCAGAAACAAAACACTGTAAATCAACTATACTCCAATAAAAAAAAATTTTTTTTTAAATCATCATTGAATCTTGTCGTTGGGTAGCAGGGTCTAAGCTAAAAACACTTAAAATGGGACAGATAAACAAAACCCCCTTTAGCCATAGAGAGACAAAAGAGATGGGAAAAGCACAAAGATGAACTACGTTTCTATGACAGAAGTGCTGACATTGTTTTGTCCCCCTGATGGCAGCCTCCCCAGCTTTGCCCTGGAGTGGAGTGGGCAGCTCAGGCAGCCAGTGCTCCTGGTCCTCTCACCATGTAGTATCCTGGAAGCAGCTTCTGCAGAAACTCCGCCTCTTTGTGCTGGACTGTTTTAATGATGAATTCATCATCACTGGACACATAGAAGAGGGAACCACTAGCCCCAGAGTTGCAGAGTTCAATCAGCGGCTCATTGCAGAGGGAGTACTGGGCCCAGAGAAAAGAGAGCAAGAGGTTCAGAGATACAAGGGCATGCCCAACCAGAAATCAATTACAGATGCAATTCTATTCTAAAGGAAAACTAGAGCAAGAGTGTGGAGAGAGGGTCTTCCTTTGGAAGTATCCCTCTGATACTGGAGTCCCACGGTTCTGAAATCTGGAAGCTTACCAAGTAATCATCAGGGCGGATACCAAATAACTCCCGAAAGTAGCGGAAGGCAACAGGTGCATAGGTCTTGAACCGAAAGTCATTGTAGTGATGAGCAGGAGTCAGGTTGCTCCCTTCACTGTGGGGTTAAACAGAAGAAGCCATAACTTACCAGTCCCTGTAATTTAGGGAGTCCACACCCTGGAAAAACACTCAGTCACCCAGAGGCAGGTCAATACACCCCTCCTGAGAGAACCAAAGGGACTGGATGAGTCAGTTACATAATGGGACAAGGCGCAACATGGGAATTAAGACATGGGCACAGGGAATCGTATTACCTCCTCCCGATGCACTAAATTGTTTTTGAGGGCTCAGTCCACAGGCCAGAGGCTCATGGAAACATCCAAAGGAGAGCATGTGCTCTTCAAATTCTCCAGTCCCCATATCACCCTGATTAAAATCAGGTTAAGGATTGGATGCATGCCTAAATTAGACATGAACCCTAAAATGCCCTGATGATGATATAAAAAAGCCACATTTTCTAGGACATTCCCCTGAACATTAACCTCTGTACCTCGGGAAGAAGATACTCTCCACCACATAGAAGTCTTGCATGAGGACATCCCGCTCTGGTTTGGTACTCAGGCTCCCCACAGTGTGAGTAATGCCTAACTGGATGGCACCTTTTAAAGCTGATGAGGTTGTCTGAGAAACAAGAGGAAAGGTTCTAGTATTAAATCTGATCATAGCAATAAAAACTCAGGAGAGAAGAACCAGAAGGAACACCGGAGAGCAAATGCCTTTCTAGTAGTTCAGACTAAACTGGGGCAATCCAGTTTCTCCATCCCCACGCTCTACATGGCAGTTAAGCCTGCAAAGATTGGAAGAGCATGAAGATACAGAGTAGCAAAGTGGGGACTCTCTAAACAAGGTGTTCCCTCCTATCCACATCTATATCTGGAAGATACATTGTACTGAGAGAACAATCCTAGGTCTCATTCCAAAGGTTCCTGCCCCCAGAGTATATGGAGTCCTCCAAACATTTTACTCATCTGATACAGAATGTAACTAAAATTAACTGATACTCTGATTCACTGCCTAGCTACTGAAGCTCAGTTCTCTAAGGCAAGGTCTGACTGGCGTTCCAAGGACAACTGAGTGGCAAAAAAAGCTCCTAACTGAAGAAGAAAGCCTGAAAGATTCAAATTATTTCTGAGAGGAGTATTTAGATTTAAAATTATCATACTATGGTCAAAACACAAATATAAGAGCCCCACTCTTACAACCCAGGATTTCAATGTCATGGGAAAATGTCGTATTATCTAGTTCTGTGCTGTCCAATATAGTAGCTACTAGCCACACTCGGCTATTTAATTTTAAGTTAAAGTTCATTTAATTTAAAAATCATTTCTTCAGTCTTACTAGCCACATTCAGGTATGATTAGTGGCTATCACACTGGATAACACAGATATAGCACATTTCAATCACTGTAGAAAGTTCTATTGGACAGTTTTGTTCTAAGTGATTTCCCTTATCCCCAAACCTCACCAAATATTACTTGTATCAATATTCTACCTAGTCCTTATTGGGCATTAAAATTATAAATAGGGACTTCCCTGGTGGTCCAGTGGTTAAGAATCCGCCTTCCAATGCAGGGGATGTGGGTTCGATCCCTGGTCGGGGAACTGAGATCCCACATGCCATGGGGCAACTAAGCCCGTGCGCTCTGAAGCCCACGTGCCACAATTAGAGAGAAGCCCGTGAGCCGCAACGAAGCGCCCACACACCACAACGAAAGATACCGTGTGCCACAGCTAAACCCGATGCAGCCAAATAAATAAATATTTTTAAAAATAAGAATAGGGATTTCCCTGGTGGCACACTGGCTGAGAGTCCACCTGCCAATGCAGGGGACACGGGTTTGAGCCCTGGTCCGGGAAGATTCCACATGCCGTGAAGCAACTAAGCCCATGCACCACAACTACTGAGCCTGCGCTCTAGAGCCCATAAGCCACAACTACTGAGCCCGCTCACCACAACTACTGAAGCCCACACGCCTCCAGCCTGTGCTCTGCAACAAGAGAAGCCACTGCAGTGAGAAGCCCGCACACTGCAACTAAGAGTAGCCCCTGCTTGCCACAGCTAGAGAAAGCCCATGCACAGCAACGAAGACCCAACGCGGCCAAAAAAAAAAAAGTTTAACACTTTAAAAAAAACTTTAAAAAAAATTAAAAAAAAATAAGAATATTTTTTAAAAATAAATAAAATTATAACAAATTTTTTAAGTGCTTGCCTCTCCAATTAGGCTAGAAACTCATCTTTCTGTCTCAGTGTTCAGCACATAAAAAGAGCTCAATAAATGTCTGTTTAATTGACATGGGCCTCAGAGCCCATTGCCAGGGAGAGTCAGGTCCCTGACTGAGAATGAGTCAGCCCACCTCTATCACTTCGGACAATGCAATAAAGACAGAGAACAAACACAAGAAAAATTTACATGGGCCAGACAAGGTATAGATGCCATATAGGAGGTTGAACACTGTACCCCAGGAAACCTAAGCATCTCCAATTAGTCCAGAACTGGGGAATTGGGTCACTCCAGGATGCTTCTCTCCTGTTTTCTCTTCACCAGTTCAATTTTCTCTTCTTGGCTATTACTACTATCTTTCCAATCCATTTGATACCTCTAGCTCAAAATCAGGTGTTCTAGGCCCTATTCACCAACTGAAACTACAATCTTAAAAAAAAAAAACCCCATGGACTTCCCTGGTGGTCCAGTGGGTAAGACTCCATGCTCCCAATGCAGGGGGCCTGGGTTCGATCCCTGGGCGGGGAACTAGATCCCTCATGCATGCCACAACTGAGAGTCCACATGCCGCAACTAAGAGCCTGCATGCCACAACTAAGAGCCAGCATGTCACAATTAAGAGTCCACATGCCACAACTAAGAGTCCACATGCCACAACTAAGAGTCCGCATGCCGCAACTAAGAAACCCACATGCTGCAACTAAAGATCCCGCATGCTGCAATGAAGACTCTGTGTGCCACAACTAAGACCCAGCACAGACAAAAAAAAAAAAAAAACCAAAACAAAATATACACACACACAAAGAAAAATTCTTGACCTGCTGTCTATCTCTGTATCACCAAGCTGAATGGGATCCAGCCTTCACTTTATGTACATCCAGCACAAGAGACATGGTTCCCTAAAGCTAGGTAAGAACGGCCTTAGGGGCTTATTACATGTTTATATCTAACAGGAAAACACAATTTCTTCAGCTCAGTGAAAAAGCATCCAACACCAGATTTGTTCATTAAGAACATTCTCATTTAAACACATATACAGGGACTTCCTTGGTGGCACAGTGGATAAGAATCCGCCTGCCAATGCAGGGTACACGGGTTCCATCCCTGGTCCGGGAAGATCCCACATGCCACAGAGCAACTAAGCCTGTATGCCAGAACTACTGAGCGCACGTGCCACAACTACTGAAGCCTGCGTGCCTAGAGCCCATGCTCCGCAACAAGAGAAGCCACCACAATGAGAAGTCCATGCACCACAATGAAGAGTAGCCCCCTGCTCGCTGCAACTAGAGAAAGCTGGCGAGCAGCAACAAAGACCCAAAGCAGCCAAAAACAAAAACAAAAACAAACAAAATGAAAAACACATATACAGGGCATCCCTGGTGGCACAGTGGTTAAGAATCTGCCTGCCAATGCAGGGGACACGGGTTGGAGCCCTGGTCCGGGAATATCCCACATACTGCAGAGCAACTAAGCCCGTGCGCCACAACTACTGAGCCTGTGCTCTAGAGCCCATGAGCCACAACTACTGAGCCCGTGGGCCACAACTACTGAAGCCTGCGCGTCTAAAGCCCGTGTTCCGCAACAAGAGAAACCACCGCAATAAGAAGCCCGCGCACCGCAACAAAAAGTAGCTCCCACGCGTCACAACTAGAGAAAGCCCGCGCGCAGCAACGAAGAGCCAACGCAGCAAAAGATTAAATAAATAAATAAATAAATTTATAAAACAAAACAAAACCCATATATACAGATGCGAAATAATTGACCCTTTGTGAAGTAAATTCTAAAGTTCAAGTTGCAGGGCTTCCCTAGTGGCACAGTGGTTGGGAATCCGCCTGCCAATGCAGGGGACACGGGTTCGAGCCCTGGTCTGGAAGGATCCCACATGCCACGGAGCAACTGTGCCCATGTGCCACGGCTACCGAGCCTGCGCTCTGGAGTCGCGAGCTACAGCTACTGAGCCGCGCACCACAACTGCTGGGGCCATGCGCCTGGAGCCCATGCTCCACAGCAGGAGAGGCCACCGCAGTGAGAGGCCCACGCGCTGCAGCGAAGAGTGGTCCCCCCTCGCCGCAACTAGGGAAAGCCTGCGCGCAGCAACGAAAACCCAACACAGCCAAAAATAAATAAAAATAAAATAAATAAATTAAATTTATAAAAAATAAATAAATAAAGTTCAAGTTGTATGATGGCTATTGTGCAAAGGTTTAGCGTATGAAGAAATGGGATGGAATGTGGAGAATAATATCAAGGAGACAGAACTATCCCTTCCTGGAGTAAGATGAATGGGTTTCACCCAGACACACCTTTTTATATGTTGTCTCTCCTGAGGAATCAACACCTCGGTGTCCTATTTTCTTCATGGACATGCTAGAGGCATAAGGCACCTAGAATAAGAAGAGTCAAGATTAGTACGTGATTCCCATGTAACACACCAAACAGCTACCACGATGGTAAATCAAAAAAAACAAAACATGCAACACACCCTTTTTAGGTTAAGAACATTTTATAAAATCTTCAGAAGATCCCTCCCATGCAAACACACAGCTATAGTGTTGCTCCCCAAAGAACTAAACTGACTAAAAGAACACGAAGAAAACTCCAAAGGACACATATTTCACCTTTGGTCCTCAGAAAGATGACATAGAAAATTAAAATGATTATCATTAAGGAAAAGCAGAAACAGGAGAAGTAAGCAATAGCAGCCCCAGAAAAAAGGAAAGACCCTCAGTTTACAAAAGCAAGACAGAAGTAGAGCTCCACAGACCCAGCTTCCTTTCAGAAACTACTACCCCTCTAATATTCAACCCGACCTGAACACTATTTGTTCAAACTGAATTCACCAGCAGAAGTGATCTAGCCACTGGCAAATGCAAGTACTGCAAGCCAAAGTGTTAAAAGGCTGTGGCAATAAGATGAATCCTCTAAGATAAGGGCCTCAGTGCCTCAAAGAGATTCCTGAGAATGTGGTATGGCTTTGTTTTCTACTCACATACATCACAGCCTCTGAAAAAAGGAAGAAGTAAAACCAGTGGAGCAGAGGCTAGAAGGCTATTCTCCACAGCCAAGATGCCAGCATAACAGACATGAAGGTATTCTTCATGATGTCGATACTCAAGTTAACAAGCCAGAAGGCAAAAAGACTACTGAAAATAGCATGCTACCATCTTAAAGCCTGATATTTAAGTTCTACTCTTCTTGCTAAGACCCTCAGTGCCAGAAAACCCTCAGTATATAACCTGACAGATCTTGGAAGATGTTCTGAGAAAAAAGCCTAAAATCCTACGCCAAAATGGTCCGCACTCTGAGGCCCCGTCACAAAACCCAGGAGAGATACAAGAAGTAAAAAGAGGAATGGGAAATACTCTGTGGGAAGAAACTTAAGCAAATACAAGATACTCTGCACAAAAGAGAAAAACTTAGAATATCAACAGCTTCAGTACGGTTAAAAGAAGTTCGCCACATTCACTGAAGCTACGCAATCAGGAGGTATTAACAGCAAAACAAGAGAATGAGCTTTAGTGTCAGACTGGCTTTGAATTCTAACCTTATTAATTACAGGACCTTGGGCAAGCTATAGAACCTCTAATCTTCACTTTTTCATCTATAAAACATGGATAACACCAGTACCTACACTCATAGAGGCTCTCTGCAGGATTAAATAAGAATACCTATAAAGAGCACTTAGGTACTTCACTCTTTGGTACATTAAAAAAAAGCTCAGGGGCTTCCCTGGTGGCGCAGTGGTTGGGAATCCGCCTGCCAATGCAGGGGTCAAGCCCTGGTCCAGGAAGATCCTGCGTGCCGTGGAGCAACTGGGCCCCTGCGCCACAACTGCTGAGTCTGCCCTCTGGAGCCCGTGAGCCACAACTGCTGAGCCTGCGTGCTGCAACTGCTGAGGCCTGCGCGCCTGGAGCCCGTGCTCCACGACGGGAGAGGCCACCACATTGAGAAGCCCGCGCACTGCAGCGAGGAGTAGCCCCCACTCGCCGCAACCAGAGAGAGCCTGCGTGCAGCAATGAAGACCCGACAGATCCAAAAATAAATAAATAAAATAAATAAATTTAAAACATTAAAAAAAGAGCTCAGTAAATCTGAGCTATCATTAATATTCATAATAAACTGTGACAAAAGTAGAGTTGTATAATTACTAGCCTACCAAAGAGATGTGAGAACCCTACCTAGATTCCAAGACCCAAGTAGGGGGAAAATAAGGATGTTATAAACAGGTATCCTTCTATCCCAGAATTAAGGTTTTAGAACCATTGTATCAATATAAAACTCACCTCAGATGCCATGGGTCTCTTGATTCCAGATGCTGTGAAAAAAAAAATAAACAAACACAACCATAAGTGTATACACACACTCACATGATCTCTATCAAGCACACTGAAACAATCAGGATTT
This sequence comes from Eubalaena glacialis, assembly GCF_028564815.1. Lineage (NCBI taxonomy): Eukaryota > Metazoa > Chordata > Mammalia > Artiodactyla > Balaenidae > Eubalaena > Eubalaena glacialis. Next base: position 85,295,480 of record NC_083718.1, read on the forward strand.
GAGTCACACTAAAGCTGACAATGAGCTCCTGCCTCTTGCTCATTGATACCATATCCTTTTGGATAGGGATTTTAAACGTCCCTTCTTTTTCCTCCTCCATACTCACAGAGCCCTTATGCATATTCCGTTCTCATTCTAGTCCTTTTTCTTACACAAGTGTTCATATTTTCTCTAGGAAATATATCTGTTCTTGATACATTTAACCATCAGAGCCAGAGGGTCTCATGTGATACCATGGCTGAAAGAGAAAGGGCGTAAGAGACACCTAAGACTTATTGGACAGCCTGGGCTTGATTAATAATTTTTCTTGTAGAGCTAAAAGGGTAGGTACTCTTAGAGAATATCTATGGTGCTTTATACTTCTACTAATTATTTCAGAAAAAAGGTAAAGAGTTGGTCTATGGAAGCTTTATTTACAGTAGCCAAGATATGGAAGCAACCTAAGTGTCCATCAACAGATGAATGGATAAAGCAGCTGTGGTGTGTTTGTGTGTGTGTATACATATACATATTTATGCAAATGGAATATTATTCAGTCATAGAAAAGAATGAAATTCTGCCATTTGCAACAACGTGGATGTCCCTAGAGGGTATTATGCTTAGTGAAATAAGTCAGAGAAAAACAAATACTCTATGTTATCACTTATATATGGAATCTAAAAAATAAAACAGATGAATGTATATAACAAAACAGAAACAGACTCACAGATATAGAAAACTAGTGGTTACCAGTGGGGAGGGAAAAGGGGGGAGGGACAAGCTAGGGGTAGGGGATTAAGAGACACAAACTACTGTGTATAAAATAAATAAGCAACAAGGATATATTGTACAGCACAGTGAAATATAGCCATTATTGTGTAATAACTTTAAATGGAGTATCATCTATAAAAATACTGAATAACTACATTGTACATCTAAAACTAATATATTATTATAAATCAACTATTCTTCAATTTTTAAAAAAAGTTGATCTATGGAGATAAGGAGGCTAAGGATGGGAAAATGCAATGTCAAAAAAATGGAAAAGCATAGAGTACAGGCAGAACCTGATTCTACATCCTTCCATCCTCATCTTGATTTCTGCTGTAAAAGCAACAGGAATTTGTTGGTGTGTACTTACTAAATATATAATCAGTGGAGATGTGTAAGATAAGTGTGTAGTTAAATCTCATAAATATTATGACTTTTATCCATTTAAATGCAGAAAAAGATTTCAAGACTAAGTATGTTTAGAAAGTGACTAAAAGACCATTATCTATAGAAAAATACTCTAAAAGGTTAAATCAATTCTTAAGGGTCTGCGATCCCTATAACTTTCATCCATGATCACATTGGAAACAGGGAGACAGAACTTTCTCCCCTTCATATTGAAGAATGTTGGCCTTTTTTCTTCAAAGACTACTGATATATTACTTTGATCTAGTTCTAAAGAATTCAAAATGAATAAAGATTAGCCATATTAAAGAAAATTAAAAAGAAGAATCCAATTCGGACGAATCCTCAATAATATAATACCTGAGTAGGAAGACCCCAGTTCTGGTCCATATGTAAGGTTTAATGGTAAAACAACAGCAGAGACAAGATGGGCTTAAGGGCAATCAGGTAAAGCTCTAATTACTATTGTGTAAGACCAACGATCAAGGGCCCTAAGAATTCCAGAATATAGCTGGGCTCAGAGGAGAGATTGTGGTAGACTTAGTAGTACAAAGGCCACAGACTAAGCATTTCTGGTACCAAAAAGCAGAGCAGCAAATTTCCTTCCCCATAGTGAGTCAGAGTAGCAAAATTATGGGGAACAGATGGTTTTCATTCCTCTTCTCAAAAAAGGAGGTAAGGGAAATGTCATCTAGCTGTTAGGAAGATGTGCTGCATAAAATGGCCCAGAAAATTAGAAAAACAGCAGAGCCCAATAATCTATGCTTTTTGCAGGATGCTTCATCTTCAGTCAGGTCAAGTTCAGGTAGGTGAAAGACCATTTTAGAACTGGAACCCTAAGCTAAAGCTTCCAAGGAACAATAAGCCAGGACGAGTCAGATTTATGATTAAAACTGTTACTGACTTAAAACCTTTTAGATAAGAGCCAACATGCTGAGCTATTTAAAAACCAGAAGACCTGGGTTCAAATCCCTGTTACATCAGGTAAACTGTTCTCTATATTTAACTAAAAAAAGAGGAACCATATTAGAAGGTTTATGTAAAGATTAGATAAGACAAACTAAATCAGGGACTTCCCTGGTGGTCCAGTGGTTAAGAATCCGTCTTGCAATGCAGGGATGCTGGTTCAATCCCTGGTCAAGGAACTAAGATCCCACATGCCATGGGGCAACTAAGCCCGTGTGCTGCGACTACTGAGCCCCCATGCTCTGGAGCCAGGGTGCCACAACTAGAGAGAAGCCCACGCGCTGCAATGAAAGATCCTGCGTGCCGCAACTAAGACCCACCCAACACAGCCCAAAAAAAGATAAACTAAATCAAAGTACTTCATGGACTGCGACGTGCTATACAAATATGTTGTCATATGTGAATTTTTTTTTTTTAAAGAAACCACAGACAGTGCAAGACTGTTTCTTTTTTTTTTTAATTTTTTTAAAATTTATTTTATTTATTTAGGCTGTGTTGGGTTTTCGTCACTGCATGCAGGCTTTCTCTCGTTGCAGCGAGCAGGGGCTACTCTTTGTCGCGGTGTACATGCTTCTCTTTGTGGTGGCTTCCCGTGTTACAGAGCACAGGCTCTAGGCGCGCAGGCTTCAGTAGTTGTGGCACACGGGCTCAGTAGTTGTAGCTTGCTGGCTCTAGAGCGCAGGCTCAGTAGTTGTGGCGCACGGGCTTAGTTGCTCCGCAGCATATGGGATCTTCCTGGACCAGGGATCGAACACGTGTCCCCTGCACTGGCGGGCAGATTCTTAACCACTGCGCCACCAGGGAAGCCCCATATGTGATTTCTAATGCAAGAGTAAAGCTGGGCCCCCAGGAAGGTTTAATGTTCAATTACCTAGACCTTCATGAAATTCTAATTAGCACCTCAAAGTTCTTGGCTCCTCCCCAAACCCTCAGCCTCCGCCTCCCCCCAACATAACCTTGTGCAAGTGTACAGGCAACTGTAGAATTAGTAAGTCTCAATAAGGAAATCAGTATGCTTTCAGTTGAGAAGACAACACTGATTCTGGACTCCTTGGTCAGTACCTGGCTTATCCCTTCCTCTTTTACCCCAGAGGAAGGGGTTTGGAGAGAGCTGGCAGAACCAAGAGCCAACATCCAGTCCTAGGCTGACAGTCTCTCCTAGAACATAACCTCTTCTGCATGCAAGGAGTCACTGGACCAAGTTAAACAATGGAGGAAAAAAAGCAGGTAAGTGATTTCAAGGCAGAGAGTAGGTCTGAGGCTTTCTTACTCCCTAAAAAGTTCTACTTTGCTACCTTTCCTAGTTTTATCACACAAACACATAGCTCTAGGGCTGCTACCCTCTTACAAAGTATCCAGAATGACGGTGGGAGGACTTCACTCAGTGGAATATGGTGCCAATTACTTAGCTATCTGCAACTGCAAAGCTTGGATTAATCCCAAGAACACTATAGCTGAAGCAGTTGGATGGATATTGGGGTCTAAATAATAATAATCAGAACAAGTAACACGGGGAGGAGAATCAGGACCCAAGACTTACTCTCTTCCTTGTCTGAAGTTTTGCCCCTAGGGCACAGGTCAGAGCTCCAACCTCCCAAAGAAGAATGGACAGGAATAGAAAAATATCTAGAGAATTTTATCAATGTCGCTGTAACACCCAGCTTGTTCCAGAAGAAACCCAATGAAGAGCAGAGTGATATTTCAGGGAACCAGGTACCATCTGCTAAGGCTTGACCATTTGGCCCAAGGCTCTGCCAATGAGAAACTGCCTACTGAGACTGAAGAGTCACCAGCACTGTACCTGTTCATCTCATAATCAAGCTTTCTCTTCAGAAGGAAGAGGAGGAGCAGAAATGGAGGAAGAGGGGGGAGGAGGATGGAGGGGGGAGGAGAAGTGAGGGAAAAAAAGAGAGAAAAGAAAAGAATACCAACTCAGCATGGCAACACCCGGCTTAGCAATGCCATCCAGCCAATGTTTAAGGAGAACGAGATTCATCCTTATGGATAAGACTAGAATGTTATTCAACAGAAAGTTTGTTTTCTAGCATCTGTGTGAAAAATGATCTCTGATAAGTATATACTATCATCTTATAATCCCCATATCCACGATCCATATGTATCATCCTCTTTTTGGGTGGGGAAACTGAGTATAGGGCAGAGTTCCAACGTTAAATTTCCTCTTCCTCAGGGAAAAACGTTTCCATAGTTTGTTTCCTTCATGACTATGTAACTCCTACTTATTAACAGGCCCTAGACCAAGAAGCATTCTAAACAACCAGCTAATGTTGCTCTACTGGAAGCAAAAAATAAAGCCATGACAAACAGCCTGCATCAGAAAAATAATGGTTCAAATAACTTAATTCTGAGTGGCTCAATAGATGATATAGAGCTAACCATGGTGATTTCAAGCCCTAGTTCCTCTGCAGAAAGATGGAAATGTAAAAGACCTAGAGGACATTATCAAGGATCAAGGTACAAAATTGTACTCAATTACATATTTACTAAAAAAAGACTGACTTGTTGTTCACCAAAAATATTAATAAATAAAAGACCTAGAGGAGCAAGGGTGTACTCACTTTGGGAATTTTTTAAAAATTCTGACCAGAGCAGGTTCAATCTGGCTGAAATTTATAGATATTAAATGAAAGTTGATTTTTAAATAGAACAAGTTGAGAACTTAGTTCCTTCAGCCACATATGAACCTACTTGCCCATTTTCAAGCAAATAAATCAATAACAATTTATATTAAGAAAAAATCATTCAGCAAGGGCCTTTGAGATTTTAATCTAATCTTATTTATAAGTAAAAGTACAGAGCATAAAGGATGTGCTCAAAATCACAGAGCAAAGGCGGTGACAGAGCCAGAACTGGAATCCATATTCCTAAGCCCCAGTTCAACTCTCTTCCTTCTAAACTATCTTTTGTTTTCAATTTCCTGGCCACTTGGAGTCTAGGTAGGACAAGAAACCAAGGGAACTAGAATACTTTTACAAACTAAATAAATCTCAGAATTGCTAATGGACAATATGAACATATATTTTCTTCCCTTGAGGTATTTCCTTCCCTTCCATTTTCACTGATAAGAGGATTAAGAGCAGAGACCTCCTCCTTCAGTTCCTCTCAATGAAATGAATAACAACACTCTGTTCCTCCAGCAACAGTCATCAATGTCACTGGCAAAAACAGTAGGAAAGTATCTTTCATTTCTTTTAGTGAGATTATCCTTGTTCTGAATCAGACAATGCCAGTATTCTAGAGGAGCAGAAGCTATCTTTCAAGTCTGATACTTGAAAGAGCAGTTTCACAGATGTTAAGGTCCTCACTAGCAGTAGAAAGTACCTTTTTGTCTTTGTAATAAGACATGAACAACTTTAACAGAGAGAGAAAAAAAAAGTTTTTAATTCATCTCAGATTGGAGTTTTCTTTTTGGTGTAAATGGAACCATGTCTTGCTCTGATTAAAAGCATAAGGGTTACGATCATTGAATTTGCAACGACAAAAAGAGGGCATCTGATGGGCACTCTTGTTTCAGTGATCTTGGAATTGACTGCAGAATCAGTTACCAATCCTTGGCAAAAATCCACATTAACTTCTAAAATATTTTCTTAAAGAATGATCAATAACTCCACATATTATGCACCGAGGAGCTCAGAATTTGGTTGCTTTTTTAGGACAGCTAAAGTCAGAAGGGGAAGTTCCCTTCTGCACTATTCTTTTGTTGAACAACAAATATTTAATCTGGTTTAAAGTCAAGTTAGTTCACAAACAGACTTTCAGATTAGTGAGAGAGCAATAAGGTATAGTGGGTAGGAATGTGGGCTCTGAAACCAGAACACCTAGGTTGGCTAGATTTGAATACTAGATCTACCATTTACAACTAGGTAACTTTGGACAAGTTGGTTAAAATGCTCTAGGCCTTGGTTACCTCATCCATAAAATGGACATATAATAGCATGTATTTCATAGGGTTGTTATGAGAATTAAATAAGTCCTGTATAGCACCTAACATGTAATAAATGCTCTATAAATACTAGCAATTATTACTACTATCATTGTGAATTATGAAACCCCATCTACAGGATGGGAAGGGTCAGGGGAAATGAGAGGTACAACAGAAAGGGAAAAGAAAAAGAGACTCATTTACTGAAACAAAAGAAAATGGAGTTATGGGAAGACTTCGAGGGAGACAAAAGATAGTGAACTGATTCATTTCATACTGTGGAACTGTGAGAAAAGAAGTTTCTGTGTTAAGACACCATCCTTTTTGGAGAGGACAGAGGGAAATGGGAGCTAAAGTGAAATAATGCTTGCAAGACATCCACAGCCTTCTCAGAAGGCCATGTACTACTACTAAAAAAAAGTCTGCAATTGTTATGGGGAAGAGGAGTTGGCTGCTAGTAACTGCAAGGAGTTCATGCTTCTTCAGCACAAATACACATCAGTTCTACCTCTCTTACGGTTGACCCCACAGCACAGAAAGTTGAAACCTAAATGAGGAAAAACAGAAAATTATCACTTACTTCTGGGGTTCTACCTGCTTAACAGCAAAATAAGCACATTTAAAAAAAAACAAAAACAAAAACAAAACACACAACTCTAAAGTTTAAAATTATGAACAGGACCTGACCTGATGACCCCCAGCACCATACTGTGAAATGTTACATGATTTTCTGCAGTTCTAGGTAAATGTCAAAAAAAAAAGAGACAGAAGGAGAAGCTCAGGCAGAAAAATTCCAGGAAGAAAAAAAAAAAGAAAAAAGAAAAATTCCAGGAGTGATCACAAAACTTGTAACCCAAACAATTTCACACTGGAGTGATTTCCGATTGGCAAAAAAATTTCAGGTATAAAGCTCCTTGCATGCAGGCTTCTATCCTTTTAAAAAAGACTGTGTATACATTTTATTTGACTGTCTTCCACTTGTGACGGCAATTTGGTAATATCTAGCAAAAAGCCTTAAAAACAAATATGTACCATTTATCCCACAAGTGGGAATTTATCCTAAGGAAATAATTAGTCAAGTGGACAAAGACATATATACAAAGATATTTATTGTAGCACTGTACATAATAACTATAATTGGGTAGATATAATGGGAAAGAATCTAAATGAACAATATAGGTGACATAAGTTGTAGTGCAGTCATAAAATGGACTAGTATACAACCATTATTTTTATGTGTAGGATAAAATCCATTATTTTTATGGATAGGATGTCATAATAAATTGTTGAATGGAAAAAGGTAAAAAATTACATAATGCAACATTTTTCTAAAACACTTACCTATAAAGTCACATGTATTTATACACATAGAAAAGGTCCCAAAGATTATATACCAGAATGTTAAAATATGACTATACTGGATAGTGGGATTAAGTTGATATTGTAAGTTTAAGTTTCTATTTTTCCTTATCTATATAAATTTTCTGTAACAAATAATTAGATAATTTAACAATTAAAGGAAAGAGATACACACGGATGGCTTTATTATCTTTCTCTGTTTTATAACCATTTTTCCCAGTAAACTAGTGCTCAACAGTCCCACACATACAGACCACCATCAATCCCCTCCCCACACATTAACTCAAGCTCATTACAACATATTATGCTGCTGCAGAGATAGAGGAAAAATGTGAAAAGATGTCTAGAAACCTGCTGACAACTCCAAGCTACAAATAAGCATGACTCCTATACACTCCCTCCCATTCTTTATTATTACTTTGAGATGCCTATACAACCTGCAACAAACCTGTATCAGCACATATAAGAGGTTCTCTCTGAAGAATTTACCTTTCATATCCTTCAGAATATCAATTTTCTCCTATAAAACAGGTATACCTAATTTCAGCAGATCTCCTGGATACTTGAAAAATAAAGATCTAGCCTCAAAATTATGAAAATTAGCTGAGAAATCTTTAATGTTACTAAAATAATTTCACGACAGCTGAACTAGCCAAGTCAAGTGCCTAAGTGGAAACAACCCAATCAATTCCTGCTAAAATACAAAGTTGAATCATCATACCATGTCACAGAAAATTTTTCTGAGTAACTCTGTACTGGTCTCAAGGAAGCACTCCATTTTGGTCCTTGGCCCCACCCTAAATTGTGTTTGTGATGAAAAAGGTACCGAAGGCCTTAAAAGAGGAGATAATTGAAACAAAGATATTTTCAGACAGTAAATAGCTCCAAAATATGAGTTGTTGTTCCCCTCCCCCGCCCTGCTCTCAGTGTGTGGAACAAAACAGAGTTGGCCTTAATACCAGAGCCTCTCCCAGTGCTTTCAGGGCAGAAACATTTCCGTCGGAGATGAGATGACATCATCTACCAGATGAGAAACTAAGAGGCAGTCTGTGACTGACTTCAATGTTTGAAGTACTCATATAATTTCGGGAGGCTAGAAGTTGGCCGGATGTGCATTCCTCAGACGAGTTTTGCCTGAACAGGTCATAGAGAAGCAATTCCAGAGACCTACCAATACTACTACAAAAATGTGTCAATAATTCTTATATAAAGCAGAAAGAAACAAGCAGACTTTTTGGAAGCAAAATGCTAATTTTTAGAGGGTCTCCTGGTTAATAATATTGAGAGCCAGAGATTTCAAAAGGGAAAAAAAAAAAAAAAAGAGCAAAAGCAAAAACCTGCACAAAACAAAAGTCATCAGCCCAGTTGTTTGCTGGACTATCTCAAACAAGCTCTCTGGTCCTCTTTAACTTGAAATACTGAATTTTAATTATACCACTGCATGTAGGAGGCATAATATGATATCCAAATGAAAATACTCACAAATATGTCTGAAGTGTCAGCCTACCTAATGAGAAGTACTGCTGAGCACACAGCTCTAAGAGATAGTGTTAAAAGGAAAAAAAAAAAAGGCACTATTACTATGCCCTCAATAAGAACTAAACCAAGCCAATTAAGAAAACCAAGCCACATCTTAGAGAAGAGCTAAATTTTATTTCCTAGCAGGTGTCAATTTTTCCTAAGGATCTTCTAGAAAAAATGAGAAAGGCAAGGATGCTCTTAGAAACAAAAGCTCAAAAGCAGTTTGACCTACCAGTCCTGGGGTCAGCTGAGAGCCAACCTGGCTCAGCTAAGAGCCAACTAAGTAAGTAGCAAGGAATGAGCCGCAAATTTACTAAGACCCATCTTGACAACATACAGATTTTATGCAAAGTCTTTGCCACTATTAACAATGTCTTTGAATCTCACTTTCCTAATTTGGAAAATGAGAGGGTTAAATTAAAATATCTCTACATTTCCCTCTAGTGATAATTTTTTTTTTAAATTTATTTATTTTTGGCTGCGTTGGGTCTTCGTTGCTGCGTGCGGGCTTTCTCTAGTTGTGGTGAGCAGGGGCTACTCTTCATTGTGGTGCGTGGGCTTCGCATTGCAGTGCTTGTTGCAGAGCACGAGTTCTAGGTGCACAGGCTTCAGTAGTTGTGGCACACAGGCTCAGTAGTTGGGGCTCGCGGGCTCTAGAGCGCAGGCTCAGTAGTTGTGGCACACGGGCTTAGTTGCTCCATGGCACGTGGGATCTTCCCGGACCAGGGCTAGAACCCGTGTCCCCTGCATTGGCAGGCGGATTCTTAACCACTGCGCCACCAGGGAAGCCCTAGTGATAAATTTTTACTTCTAGTTCTATAAGCCAAATTTCATGGTTCTCAGGCCTCAAATATGTATCTCTTAGCAGTAAAATTTTGGTTGAAATTTGTGAAAAAAAATCTGAGTCCTTCTTTAAAAGACCTGAGTCTCCTGGATAAGCCAACCCACAGCCAAGAAGCAGTTGAGATTTCTGGCAGATCACCACCTCCCAATTCTATTTCCAAACCTGGTTCTAACTACCTTGAAAAAAAGCAGTGGATATTGCTGGCTTAGAATGTACATATTTGAGCCGAGAAAGTAACTTAAATGATATCATAATGAGCATAAATTACCTCAACAATGCACTTCAATCACCTCCCAGACACTAACGCAAGAAACTAAGAGATATGGCCAAGTTACTTCTCTGCCATCCCTTTTATACAGGTTCTTGTCAATGACAACTTGGAGTTTACCAGGGATGTTTACCTACACTGTGCACAGAAAAGCTAATATACTCTAAGCTATTTATATATCCCTAAAATAAAAAAAAAAACCTCTTCCCATTCTCTTCCTGTAACTTCCCTTTGCCCACTCCCCATCAACATTACTGATCCTTTGGGATAGTGCTTACTCTTGGTTAACTCCATATTGCTCAGTTTAGTACACAAGGCAAATAATAAGATATATGGAACTCCCTACAAGGAATCTGCCCTTCTCTCTCTTTTTACCAGTCTTCTTCAGACTCCAACAATAAGGTGACTTTTTGGGAATCAGATATTTAAAAATTAATACATATTGTATACAGCCATTATAAACAAACAGACTAATTTCACAGGAGGAGAAAGAGAAATGATCAATAACAAAGTTTAAAAAGATGGAGGAGTTGAGGGAAAAAAGTTCACTTCAAACAAAAAAACATTAAAAGAAACAACAGAAGCTCATAGAAGATATGAATGAAACAGAACCAACACATATGTAGAAACTAAACAATGTTCTCTTTTGATAGGAAAGGGTGGAGAAGTGAAGCGCAACAGGGGAAATGAACTAGGAAGGGGTTTCCTCTAGGAAACACCATCAGTCCAAACACTCTCTCTCTGAGACTGAATGATGGGCTGGGGTTTGGAACACAGAGAAACAGAGATTCTCTCTGCCGAGCTATCAGAAACAGCATACTTCCTGAAGCATACCTGTATCCTTGATCAAGAGGATACACCCAGTAAAAAGAAGAGAGAAGAAACTGACAACTTTGGTCTTTTTGCTTTCTTCATGTCAAGTAAGAATGTCTCAAAATTCTAGGAAAGAAAATATCCAGCTTAAAGGACAAAATACTCCCCCACACTTTCCTTCTCCCCAGTTCTGAATTTGGCCTGGTGTTATCGCTGTTGTTCACTTCACAGGCTATAGTTTCCATTATTTATTATCAAAGAAAAATAGACTGATAAAATATTTAACAGCTAGTAGCTAGCACATATTTAAGCAAAGTTATTAATCAGAACAGTTTTATATCAAACCAGAACAGCGCACAGAAATTAACAAACAAAACATAATATGTATTTTGATATTCAAAGCTAACTTATAAAGTACACATAACCAATTAATATCAGATATTGGATACCTAATAAGTCTATATAATTATACTTGACAGTGGGCTTGAGCAGCCATGGCAGAAATAAATGGATAATTAAAAACAATGACATTCTAATGTCAGTTTTCCGGAAGAATCTACCAAGGGGACAAAAGAAAAAAGGAGGGGGTAGGTGGGTGTAAACCCTCTGCGGAGAAAGCAAAAAGAAAAATATCTCCCTACTTATAAAATACCAATCAAAACGAAACCTGGTGATATTCCGCCTACATGGCATTCTGTTCTATCTTTACATTTCCAAATTTCAGTTTCTCACTCCAATAAAGTGGCTTAAGTTGCTTTATTTTTCACTAGTATGGAAGAATTGAAGGGAAAGAGATCAGTCTACAAATGGCCTACACTGTACCAAAGAACACAGACAAAAAACCCCTACCATTTGGAGTTATCAGATTACAGCATACATTTACTGGTGGAGCTCTGCTGGGAAGAACAAAGCCACCAGAATCAAGGACTGATAAGACTGTCTCTACTACAAAAGTTCCAAGCAAAAATCTTCTCTCCTGTGTCTTCCAGGGTCTCCCTCAGTAGTTAAGGGAAAGTCAGAAAAGGAGCTGTAAAAGTTACCTCCAAATCATTTGTGCTCATGATAAAACCATTTGGTGATGTGTGACAATTTCAGAAATGTTCTGGTCTGAAGCAAAAGGAGCTATAGGTTCATGATCTTCTAAGGTTTCAAGTGCTTTTTCTTAGGGGAGTCACACATGATTTTATCACACAGCTCTTATTTCAGGGGAGCAAAGGACACCTCAACGCTCTAACTTTACTTTTTAACTCCTCCACTAACTTCAAATCAAGTCTCCAAAACAGAAACTCTTGACTCCCTTCCTGGTGGTAAAACGGGGACTCGGTGGCTGAATTTCAAACTCTTGATGGACTAGTCAAACTGCAGACAGGGGGCTCTCTTACACTGGTGTGACAGATGGTCACACTGTCAACAGCACCTTATCAGGGTTGATTTTATTTTTTAAGTGGTGCCACTGTCCAAATAATGAGGATAGGAGGGAAAGGAAGAGAAGGAATACATTTCCTTTAACACATGAAACAGCTGACAGCAAACTGCATCACCTTTTCTTAACCAAAGTTTAAGAACAAGCACATGATAATGGCTGCTGTAAACTGATATTCATTTGTAATTGCCTCCCTCCCACAAATCCAAACATGGTAATTACTCCACTGGGAAAAGATCTCTCAGACATCTGTCAAATATCTCTCAGAGTGAATGCTTTGTATTCTGTATTTTGCTTTGTATTTTGCTTTGTATTTCTGTATTTTGTATTCTGTATTCTTTGTATTCTGTCAACCTTCTGTATTTCACTCGTCAGCAGCTTAAAAGACCAGCTCTCGCTTAATGGTGAAATAATACAGACAGGGTAAGTTTAATACTGGCAGGGAACAACTGTCCTAAATTACCTGTCCTTCCTAATTTGAATGCCAAAAGATTTTGAGCCTCCAAAGGTTATGAGTGACTTATCTAAAACATCAATTTGTCCCTGAATCCTGACATTCTTATTTTGTATCCACTTTCAACACTGCCAGAGAATCTTGCCTTTAGGATTTCAGTTCCACCAATATTTGAGTTCAGCTAAACACCTAAAGACAGTAACTTGGTTTTAGGATGATTAAAACACAAACACACACAGTCCTACCTTGAATTTCTACAAAGGTAGCCTTTAACAATTTAGGAACTCATAAACCATTGTTTATTCCTGCCAATGTCTTAATTCCCCTGGTACCATCCCGACAGAGCACCACTCCCCTCCAATCACAAATAAAACACATTCTCAGTAGCCTTTTTTGCATCAGAATCAAACATCTTATCCTCTTCAAAAACATATCCTTGAAATGAAATATTCTATTAAATTAAATTCAGTAAGCCAAAACCTAAGTGAGCATGCAGATACACCAAAAAGTCAACACTGCATATCTGCACACGATAATCCCATGTTTTCAGAAATATTTATGAGAATTTTTCTTAATTTCTTAATCCATTTCAGTATTTGCCAAAGAAGCAGAAAAGGAGGGTGTTAAGAAACAAAAGTAAAAAAAGGAATCTAAGCTATTTATTTTTAGTCATTTTTATATCTTGACTTCACATATGAACACAGTAGAGCCAAGGAGCTGTAAAGTCCACTAAAATCTAATATTTGATTTTCTGGTGAAAACACAATAGCAAAAAACATTTATTCAATCTGAATTACATCCTGCTAGTCCTCGGATCTGGCAGAAAATATAAAAACATACAAAAATATCAAATAGTGACATCTAAAATAGATAGTAGGACTTCCCTGGTGGCGCAGTGATTAAGAATCCGCCTGACAATGCAGGGGACACGGGTTCTAGCCCTGGTCCGGGAAGATCCCACATGCCGCGGAGCAACTAAGCCCGTGCACCACAACTACTGAGCCTGCGCTCTAGAGCCCGTGAGCCACAACTACTGAAGCCTGTGCACCTAGAGATCGTGCTCCGCAACAAGAGAAGCCACCGCAATGAGAAGCCCGCGCATTGCCAACGAAGAGTAGCCCCCGCTCGCCGTAACTAGAAAAGCCCGCGCGCAGCAACAAAGACCCAAGGCAGCCGAAAATAAAAAATAAATTAATTAAAAAGAAAAAAAAAAGGATCAACCTGGTTTCTAATCCCTGATTTGATAGTGAAGTCTGTTTAATGACTGTACACAACAATTCTTCTTTCAGCACTGGGGGAGGGGGAGAAGAGGCTTTAAATTGAGGAGCTACTGTATTAAAAACACTATCATTTTAACTTTATCCTTCTTCACATTTAGAATGCAACATGAGTTGTTCTGGCCTGCTAATCCTTTATAGGAAAGGTAAAAATCACCTCTCAAGAAATTAAAAATAGATGTACATAAATAAAACTGCAGTTTGGAAAAAGATATTTGTGACCAAATATTTGCTCATCTGAACTGGAATATGAAAGGTGGAACCCTCTATTTAGTCAACTCAAAATGGGAAGGATGCAATCGCAGGCCTAAGGAAATGTCAATGTCTCAGGTAAAGCATCCATCATCTGGCAGCCTCTCCTGTTCACAGTGTAGAGGCAGCAGTCACTGTGGAACCCCAGACATTTCTGATGGAAGCTCTAGAACAGTTTCTGACTCAAACTACCCCCCCCCCACACACAAACCCCAACACCACACATTTTCCCTCCTACACACAATCTGTTGCTTTTCTTGTGGGCTCCTCAGCCCTCCCTCAATCTTCAATAGTTTCTAACCACTTTGAGCTATATTCCCTGGCTCCCTTCTCCAAGTGCCAATGTCGTGCCTAATCATTCCTCCAGTCCATCTCCTATTATGCAATATTCGCCACAGCACTGAGAGCCACCCCCACCCCATCCTTCTCAGGCCTAATTCCCAGCATCACCTCCCTCAACCTTTACTGCAATTAGAGACGCCAGCGTTCCGCCTTCTCCATCTGTCTTCAGGGTCTTTTAGCCCTGATTTTCCACATTCCTCAGGTTTTCTTCAAAACCTCCCATTCCTTCCCAAAGTTGGGCAGTCTAGAGATGGGAGTCTCCAAAGGAGGATGTTTGATAAAATGTGTACGTGTATCTGTGCGAGCGCACGCGTGTTTGCGGGCGGGGGGCACGAAGTGAGAAGGAATGACGCATTAGGGGAAGGCTCTGACGAAAAAGACGGCTCCAATAACTCCCACCCCCAACAAAATCCACAATTCCCTAACTCCCCAGCAATGGAAAGCGTCCCATAACGCTTCCATACCTTTTAAGTCCCATTGCTTCTCTTCCACAGTTTCATCCAATTAATCCCGCAATCAACTTGGATTCTACCTGCCTCTCACACTACGTAATTCCTCCCTACTTATGAAGCCTCCATTTACTCTACTTTACTCCCTTCGGTTCCCTTTCTGTTGCCTTCCTAACCCCACCGTCAATCTCCATCCCTTCCTGACCCTACTCCTTCAAAGCCCTCAACCCGGTCTCCTCGAAGCCAGCCAATGTTCCTGACAGCTTCCCTTTTCTCAGTCAAATCCATCCTTTCCTCACACTCCCCCTGCCAGCTCAGAAAGCTAGGAAAGCCTAGTCCTCTGTCCTCCTTACCGGCAACGACTCGGACATCCCCAACTACAGGTGCCCTTCCTGGGTCTCGCTCTTCCTCCCATCGCACAGCTGTCAACAGCCCCCAGCCCACGCTCCGCCCTGATTACCTGAAGACGAGGTGCAGGGAGGGACCCCGGAGTCCGCGAATGAAAACCCGACCGCCGACGACCCAGAAGAGGCCGACGCCATCTTGGCAGCCCCCTCCCCCTCAGCGGCCTCGCTCCCTTTCAATCCTCTTCCTCTTCTCGGAGTCGAATCTTCCCCACGTCTCTTCACAGAACCCGCGTTCTGCGGGCCACCTGCCCGCCCCCTCTCTCAGATACGTCGCGCCGGCTCCGGGACCAACTCAGGGCCGCACCATTCGGCGGGCATGGGGGAGAACTCTCGTCTCGCACCCTCTCCGCAACTTTAACCGCTTTCCACGGGAGCTACTTTCCCCTTTCACGACAGAGGAAGCTCAAGCCAGCTGCCGGGACCCCCGCGTCCGGACCAAACCACACCTAAAAGAACAGGGTGGGGAGTGAGAAGTCCCAGCGGAGCGAATGCCCCCTCCCCCTCCTCCCTAGCCACAGCCTGTTTATCGCCCAACCCCACCGCTCCACTCCCGTTGGCCAAGGCAATCCAGGCATCGCGCATGCGCCCAACCTTCTCCTCCACGGCCTATCCCATCCAATGGGGGAGGAGGGAGGTCCCCAGAGAAATCAAGCCAATCAGGAGGCTGCTCCTGGTCACATGACGCGGGTCCCTCTCGCCCTAACAAATCCAAGGGTCGAAGACGGCGCGCCCCTGTCTACGGTGCCTCGGTGAGTAAATCTACGTTCGACTCTTTGAAGGGACTAGGTTGCGAAGTCTGAGCGGGGGATCAGAGTACGCGGGGCTGACCCTTTCAGTTCACAGCCCAGGAAGAACTCCCGATAGAAGCGCCGGTGTCAAGTCAAAGACGTTGAACAGTCGAATATCACAAAACATCACATTCCACCAAGTATTCTTCCGGCTTTACTGCCTTGTTTACCATTTAGTTTAACATGCGTGCATGTCTTGCCTTCCTCTGAATGACATCCGAAACAGATCTACACTTTGCCTCAAACGCAATACTGGGCACAGTGATTGAGTTGAGTAAATATTTGATAAATGAACGAATAACGCCCATTTATTTGATAAATAGACAGGAATAAAGACCTGTCCAAAAGGGCCACGGAAGGCGATCAGAAACCTAACACAATCTTCCTGTGATCCAAGCCCTTAGCCTCTCTCAGTTACCTATGCTCCAAAGGGCATGGAGACTCAGAGAAATTCCCCATTCTAGTCTAGTCTTCGTACTAACCCCGCTCAATTTTAACAAAATACCCTGGAGATTATGAACCCTGATGGGGATATGAAGACCTGACTATCTCTCTCTGAACAGACTGTAAGCTGCTAGAGAGCAAGGACTGTGTTTCACCCTTGTATCTCCAGCTCCTCCCATGACGTAAGTCTGTACATAGTAGGGGCTCAATAATTATTCGTGGAATGAATAAATGAAGAGGAATGGAGGGAAAATCCTAGGTATTGCAGCCCCCAACATGGGCCTGGTTATCCTCTATCCGGATGTCTTCTGGGTCTTCAAAAGGGAACATAGGACCTGAACGTCCAGAAAATATCTCCAAGCATTTACCTCTGCCTTCTACCCCCTGCCTCATCAAGATCTAAAATAATTGTTTCCCTGCTGCCACCTGCTGGGTTATTCATCTTCCTTTAGGTACTGAAGGTAGACAAATTTCAAATGCTTGGATTACCACTTATAATTCCATAGCAGTGGGATTGTGTAACATTGAAGTATTTTATGATTCTGATTTTAAAATTGGAAATAGACCAATAAAACCCTGACTTACCAAGGCGGTAAGTCAACAGGGGGATCTTCTCCCTCGGATTTGATCTATGAATTAGATTTCAGCCCTCCTGAAAGAAGAGACCCGTTTTGTAGCTTCTTAGGCGTTTTTGTTTCTCCTTTACGTACCAGAAAATAGCTACTGTTACTCCTACCACCTTGTATTATGTCAGTCTGTTTGCTTGTTCATCTCCCTCATAAGACTGTGAACATTTCAGGGCAAAGATTACATCTTATCCATTTTTATATCTCAGACATCTAGAATAGTGCCTGGCACAGAGCAGGTGCCTAGTACATTCTCCTGAATATATGAATAGATGAAGGCAAAATTCAAAAAGTGGGGCTAGGGGTGTTTTCCATATTTTCCCCAAAACCTTGTCTTTGCCTCCACTCCCAGTCAATCCCTGGGGTGGCCTCTGAGTCATAGAGCCACTCTTCCCCAGTAACATTCCTGGCATAGCAGTACTGGGGTGACGTGGCAGGGTGTGGAAGCAGGGGCAGAACAGCACACATTGGCTTGGTGTCCCCAAGGAAATGCAAAAGGGAGTTCACCAATATATCCTTTAGAAAGGGGGGTGGCAATCTGGTGATCTCAAAATAGAGCCACACATACAGACTTGAAGAAAATAGTGTATACACAGACACACACAAACACACACAGCCTTACTAAAGTGACCTTCGTGTCTTAGGACAGTTCCTAACGTCAAAATGGAGCGGCTAGGTCAACATAGAGGCAAAATAAGAGGATGGGTATCTTATTCACTCAATTAGTCATTATTTCATTCATTCATTGAATTAGCATTATTTAGTCTCAACTACATCCTAGGCACTATGGGAATTCCTGGTACACACAGATGAAGATAAAGTCCCTGGCCTCAAAAAGATCACAGACTAATGAGAAAGACAGACACAGAAATGATTAGAATAAAACATAATAGGTGCCATCACAGAGTATGCACAAATGCTGTGTTTTGAAAACCATATTTTCAGAATAAAAAATGGGAAGAGGGCTTCCCTGGTGGCGCAGTGGTTAAGAATCCGCCTGCCAATGCAGGGGACAAGGGTTTGATCCCTGGTCCGGGAAGATCCCACATGCCGCAGAGCAACTAAGCCCGTGCGCCACAACTACTGAGCCTGTGCTCTAGAGCCCGCGTGCCGCAACTATTGAAGCCCACGTGCCTAGAGCCCGTGCTCCACAACGAGAGAAGCCACCGCAATGAGAAGCCTGCGCACTGCAACAATGAGTAGCCCCTGCTCGCCGCAACTAGAGAAAGCCCGCGTGCAGCAACGAAAACCCAACACAGCCAAAAATAAATAAATAAAATAAATTTATAAAAAAAAAAAATGGGAAGAGAAGTTGATACACTTTTTTTAAATTAATTTTTATTGGAGTATATTTGCTTTACAATGTTGTGTTAGTTTCTGCTGTACAGCAAAGTGAATCGGTTATACACATACATACATCCACTCTTTTTTAGATTTCCTTCCCATTTAGGTCACCACAGAGCATTGAGTAGAGTTCCCTGTGCTATACATAGGTTCTCATTAGTTATCTATTTTATGTATAGTAGTGTATATATGTCAATCCCAGTCTCCCAATTCATCCCACCTCTCTCCTTCCCTCCTTGGTAACCATAAGTTTGTTTGCTACATCTGTGACTCTATTTCTGCTTTGCAAATAAGTTCAGCTGTACCATTTTTCTAGATTCCACATATAAGTGATATACCATATTTGTCTTTCTTTTTCTGACTTACTTCACTCTGTATGACAATTTCTAGGTCCATCCATGTCGCTGTGAATGGCATTATTTTGATACATTCTTTTTTTTAATATTTATTTATTTATATTTTATTTGGCTGCCTCAGGTCTTAGTTGCGGTACACAGGATCTTCGTTGCCGCGTGTGGGCTCTTAGTTGCGGCATGTGGGATCTAGTTCCCTGACCAGGGATCGAACCCCGGGCCCACTGCATTGGGAGTGTGGAGACTTAGCCACTGGACCACCAGGGAAGTCCCGATACATTCTTGATAATACCACAAACTATTTGAGATTGGAACTATTCTCGAGGATTCAGGAGGCATGATCTCAAGGGTTATAGGAGCTGTGACTGGGAAGAGAGAAATGGGTGTTGAGAAGACTCCACTGTCCTATAGAATTGGAATTTTGCCAGATAGACAAGAAAGGAAAGAGATTTTAAGGAGAAGGAAAAGCATGGAGGCACGACAGTGAATTGGTGTCAGGGAAATGATGCTAGAATAGGATGATGTGGCAGGAGTTGAGGCTATGAAAGGCAGGGAGAGGCTAAATTATGAAGGACCTTGAGTGCCATGTGAATAATTATCACCTAGGGACTTCGCTGGTGGCGCAGTGGTTAAGACTCCACGCTCCCAATGCAGGGGGCCCGGGTTGGATCCCTGGTCAGGGAACTAGATCCCACATGCATGCCGCAACTAGGAGCCGGCAAGCTGCAACTAAGGAGGCTGCCTGACACAACTAAGACCCAGAGCAACCAGATAAATACAAAAAAATTAATAATTATCACCTACTAAACATCTATGTGCTTACTAAATACTGTGCTAAGCAGTTTACAAGGATTACATTTCTTAATCTTCTCAACCACCTTAAAGGGTAGGTATTATTATTAGTCCCACTTTACAGATGAGAAAACTGAAATTCAGCGGGGTAAAGCAACTTGTCCAAAGTCACACAGCTAGAAGACCTTAAGCTCAAACGCAAACTCAGGTCTGGCTGACTCTAAAGCTGTGCTCTTAACCACACTACTATTCTGCCACAAGGATTTTGGACTTTATCCTGTAGTTGACGGGGAGCCATTAAAGATTTTTGAGCAGAAGAGTGACAAAATCTGGGTTTTTAGAAAGGTTTCTACTGACAGCAGAGTGGAAAACGTACTGGAGCAGAGGGAGACTGACCTCTTCTAAATGAAAATTTCTACACTCCCAAATTCTGTACTTGGGGTAGTGGGGCTCCTGGTGTCACCGAGCGGAGTCATTCCACGGCCCATATGGGCGCGCGAACTGGGGCGAGGAGCTTGGGGTGGTCTCTACGCAGGAGTGGGCGGGGCTGAAGCTTTGAGAAGGCCTAGGGGATGGGACTAGGAGCCTGTCGACGCTCTGCTACTTCTGCCTGTAGGCGACCGGCTTCCGCCGCCCGCCCGCAGGTAGTGGTGTCGAGCACCGAGCCCAGAGAACGGTGCTGGGTGAGGGGCTGCTGGTGGCGACGCAGTTCGTGTAGGCGATATGAGCTTGGCTGGGGGCCGGGCCCCCCGGAAGACCGCGGGGAACCGGCTTTCTGGGCTCCTGGAGGCAGAGGAGGAAGATGAGTTCTACCAGACGACTTATGGGGGTTTCACAGAGGTAAGAGCCGGGCCCAGGAAGAGGGAGGGAAGAAAGGTAAAAGGAGTCCTGACGAAGGGAGAAACCTCGGACAAAGAAGGGAGCGGGGAAGAGAGAGGAGCCCTGGTAGCTGATCCTCGAGATGGGGTGGGCGAGATGGGGGGATAAACTGGAGTCCTAGAAGGGGAGCCCTGGATGGGTTTGGACGGGTCAGGAATGGTGAAGCTGTCCGGAGGACCCGCGAGTGTGGCTGAAACCTACTGTGTATTTCCCCAGTTGTGTCACTTAGTGCACTTTTGACGTGTCTAGCATACGCCAGGCACATCGTAGTCACGCGGTATATACTCGTTGGCCCACTGCCTGGTTATTAACGTGAAGTATAGAAAGGAACCTCTCAAAAAAAAATTAGAGGGACTTAGCGTACTCCTTTTTCAGCTTTCAAATCTCGTTGTATAGATGTCTTAGATAACCGTTCCTTGACTGTCCAAAAAAGTGTCCCCGTATATTTCCTTCATAAAACATATTTCAATTTGTAATTAGATTTGGTTTGCTTATTTGCTTATACTTTCCCATTAGATTGTAAGCTCTGTAAGGTCAGAGGTGGTCTGTTTTGTTCAACAGTATATGTCCAGTGTCTGGATTGAGTTGGCACTTGTTAAATTTTTTTGATTGAATCTATCCATTCTTCAATGTTTTAAGCGCCTAGAGCAAGCCAATCACTGTGACAGGCTCTATGGAAACAGAGAGAATTAAAAACACCTCTTTATCTTTACATATTCCAGACTCCAATGGGGGAATTAGCTGAGTTAACAGTCAGTTAAAATATTGTGTGATAAGGAGTAAAATAAGTGTTAAGCATAGGGTGCTGTGGTAACACATGGGAGCCAGAGTTGTTGTTTGGGATGGACATCCCTGGGGGACATGATGTTTAAGCTGAGAACAGTATGAAAAGTAGGTTTTGGGTGGATGAAGAGCCGTAGGACTGGAAGCAGGGAGAGGAGGAAGGTTAGTCCCGCGAGGGGGTGGGGCACAATATGTAAAGGCACTGAGATCCTTGTCTGGAACTCTCACATCTACTCTCATTCTCCAGGCCATGAAGGAGAATACAAGTTAGAGGGAGTAGGCATGGGCCAGATCCTGTACAGCCTTGTGAGCCATGTTAAGGAGTTTTGCTCTTCGTTCAAAGGACTGAGAAGATTATTTCATGATCAGATTTGTACTTTAGAAAGATTACTCTGTAATGAGGAAAATGATTTGAAGGAGGCAGTGGGAGTGGAGAAACATGGATAGGAGGGGTCAAGAGAAATTAAGGAAATAGAATCCACAGGACTTGGTGACTGATTAGGAATCATTACTTACACAGCCCTGACCAATTAGTTTAAAATAGAACCTTCTCATCCCTCCTCTAAAAGCCATTTTCCTATTCCTGTCATTTTACGAGTCGTTATTTAATATGTACCCTTTGTGCTTCCAAAAAGGATTTAAGGAGGCTTACCATATAAACAAAAAGTAGGAACAGTAAAAATAGAGACAGATCAGAAGTAATTGTACCAGGAGCCTCTGCTAAAATGGCAATAGCAGTTGATATTAAATTTAGCTGTGACTCTCCTGGCAGCCAAATCCTGAATTTCTTTTTTTAGTAAGAAAGAAGCATATAAGTTCTTTAAGAGAGATAAACTTATTCAGCATTAAACCTAGGGAGAATTGTATCCTTATATATAAAGTAACAGGGGTTTGGTAGATGATGTAAAAACATACTCTTATCTAGTCATGTCTCTTAATGACCCTCGATAAAAGCCAAAGGAATGGTAGTAAATACGTAACTTAGTGAAAGCATTTCAATTGGGCACTAAGCTAATGTGTAGTTGAACTACTGCCCTCTGGTGATTTGACTTAATACCAGGTCAGGGCTGAGGGGATTAATGTGTTCCCAGGTTGTCTTTCACAAACATCAGTTGGGAGGAAATGATGGTCATCAGTGCAAGACTGAACGCTGGCTGGCTTGGAGTGTCAACTGTCTGTGTTATTTGCTTACTTTGGCACCATGTGTACCAAGATTAGCCCATTAATCTCATCATTGATTGAAGAGAAAGCCACATGTTTGAGGTGCAGCCCCACCCAATTAACTCTCCTGTCCCCAACTGGTTTTTTTTCCTCTTTCCTTTCCAGTGTGGCTGCCGTTTTAGCCCTAGCTTGTATCACCTCAGGCCTTGGCTCTACTCCATGTTCTCTACTCCAGCGCATCCGACCACCTCCAGAGCTTTCTGAAACACCCCTTGTATACAGTTTTCCCCTCCCCCCAAATCTTCGGTGGCTTCCCATTATAGATAGTAGTAGTACCCAACTATTTTTCTGTCCCAACTCACCTAGGAATGAGACATATTTCTCGGTAACTTTAGTTTACTTCAACAGTGATTATCAATGCTGGGACAAGTAAGGAGAGGGAGAGGATTGAGAATCACTGGCCTGCAAGTTAAAGTCATAAGTTTATTAGCCTGACATTTAAGTTTCTCTACAGATTGAATACCTTCTTTTCAAATCTTGTAGCTCTATAGGGCAATCAGTTAATGTTGGAAGGAGGCTGTACTGGAGCCAAAAGCAGTCAGCTAGGAAGACTTCTTGCCAGAGACAAACCTTCTGCTTTACTTAGGTCTAAATGTTTATTCTATCAACATGTTATACACATTCTTGCTTCTGCGTCTTTGTTCCTGCCACTTGATCTGCCCATGATTCCTTCTTCCCTCTTGGTTATCTAAATACTACCAGTATTTTAAACCATGGCTCAAGTCATCTTCATTCTTTAGAGTCTAAAGCAGGGTTTAGTAAACTACAACCTGCTGGCTGAATCTGGCCCACTACCTGTTTTAATCTGGCCCTTTACAGAAAAAGTTTGCCAGCCCTTGTTCTAAAGGAATAAACTCTAAAGTTTAGACCTTCCCAGGCCACCTAGTCATAGCAGGTGTACCTTCCTCTGAACACCTGTAACATTTTATTGCCTTTGGTAGTTTATATGTTGCCTTGTATTAAAACTTCCTTTTATAATTATGCTGTGACATCTACTAGACTGTGAGACCCCTGAAGGTAGAGATCAAACCATATGCTTTTGTACCCCAGCACTTAACACAGTGTGCTACAGGAGAACGGCAATCAATTAATGTTAGAAGGGGTGGTGCTGGAGCCATCAGCTAGGAAAGCTTCTTGCCTGAGGCAAATGAAAGGTTGGGATGGGAAGGAGAGTGGGGCAGCCATTATCAATAAGCAGAGGGATTCTGTTCCTCTTGGAGGGGCATTAATAACTGATGCCAGTGAGAACCTCATCTCCCTATGTCCTCAGGAATCAGGAGATGATGAGTATCAAGGGGACCAGTCAGACACAGAGGATGAGGTGGACTCTGACTTTGACATCGACGAAGGGGATGAACCATCCAGTGATGGAGAAGCAGAAGAGCCGAGAAGGAAGCGCCGAGTAGTCACCAAAGCATATAAGGTGCAGGGGAGGCCTGGTTTTCTTGGACTTCCTTAATTTGTAGTCTCCCTTTCATCAGGTCCCAGTTGTCCCCACACCAATCTCATTTCCTACTGTGCTGGTTTTCTCTTCCTAAGATCTTCATCTTCTTTCTTCTATTTCTTCTCTTCTCTGGTGTCTGATTCCAATCTGTCCCCAGGAGCCTCTGAAGAGCTTGAGGCCTCGAAAGGTCAGCACCCCAGCTGGTAGCTCTCAGAAGACCCGAGAAGAGAAGGCATTGCTTCCACTAGAACTACAGGATGATGGCTCTGACAGTGAGTGGGGATGTTTGGGTCAACTGACAAAATTGAAATATGGTGATAAAGTATTGTATTAGTGTTAAGTTTACTGAAGTTGGTAACTGTACTATGGGTATATAAGGACAATTCTTATTCTTAGGAAATATACACCGAGTATTTAGGGGAAGAGAGCCATGATGTGTGCAACTTAACTCACAGATTATTCAGAAAACACACACACACACACACACACACACACACACACACAATGCAAATAGGGCAAAATATTAACAGGTGATCTGGTAAAGGATACATGGGTGTTCTTTGTACTATTCTTACAGATTTTTTGTAAGTTTGAAATGATTTCCAAATAAAAAGTTTTAAAATTAAAAAAAAAAAAATACAGAGGAGGTAGACATGAATTCAAAGATTTCTCCCTCTCTTATTTTCTTCCCAGGTCGGAAGTCCATGCGGCAATCTACAGCTGAGCACACACGACAAACATTCCTTCGGGTACAAGAGAGGCAAGGCCAGTCACGGCGGCGAAAGGGGCCCCACTGTGAGCGGCCACTGACCCAGGAGGAGCTGCTCAGGGAGGCCAAGATCACAGAGGAGCTCAACTTACGTTCACTGGGTCAGTCTGGTTTTCAGAACAGTGGGTAGAGGGGCTAAGGAGCATGAGAAAAACTGAGACCTGGAGGACCCAAAGAACTGGAAAGATGGAGATTTGGGACAAGGGAATAAGAAGAAAGAAATGGAGAGAGTAAGTGATTAGGAGCAAGGAAGTAAGCAGTTATGAGGGCTCTGAAGAACAAGTTATATTGAAGTACTTTGGTGTAAAATAAGAGTCATACAGAACTCAGTTCAGATCCTAGTTCTGCTGTTCATTTGCTGTAAGACTGCAGGCAAATTACTTGCAACCTACTTGCATCTTTCTCTCCTTGTTCACAAAATGGGGTGATGATGCCTACTTTAATGATCATGAGAATTAGAAATTGAGTAGAGTCAGTCAGTTCATGGGATACATTGCTATAAAGTAAAAATTCTTTAAAATCTTTTCAGTTTATGTGCTATTGGGCACACAGTCATGTATGGTAACATATTGTACAAAAACATACATTTCTTTGAAGGATGGTGAGGATTCTCAGATCACGAGAGGTACGTGAGAAATTGAGGTAACAGCAGATTTCGTACCTCCCATCACATGCTCACTCTGGGGCACACTTTCAGTGAGTGAAACAACAGGTGAAATCTCCTACAATATTTAATTTGTTATTTCTCTCTCTCTGAATCTGTCTCTTTTTTGACTAAGCACATATAATTGAACGTGTATAACCCAAATACAATTTCACTGTGGAGTAGAAGATTGTTTACCCAGAATATCTGGACCCAACTCATTTCAGTTTAATGATAGTTTTGAAATTTAGATAACTTAACTCCAGAAGACCACAATGACTGAGAAAAGATTTAATTCATTTCCAACATTTTCAGGATGTATTCTCGTTACATTTTTTTTTTTAATATATTAGCTGTAAAATGGGAAATATAATCTCTGTCTGTATAATGGCAATGCCGTGCTTTAAAACAGTAGCTATCTCTTAAAACATATAAATGAGAACCATCACAAATAACGTGGTCACTTGATGTCACTGTAATTACAATCTGTATCCTTTGACTACATTGATTGTTTTAGGCCACTGTAAAGAGAGTGATTCCCAGGCTTCTGATATCAGTAACTGACATAGGAGATCCTGGAGGGGCTTGTTTGGCAGGAGAAGAAATAATAAGTTCATTTTTGAACATGTTGGATTTGAAGTGTCTATGAGCAATTCATGCAGTGCTGAGAAGTCAGTTAAATACACAAATCTGATGCTTGGACAAGATATCTGGGCTAGAAATATAAATTCGGAAGTTTTAGAATATGGATGGTAATTGACATTGGAGTGGATGAGATTACCCGGGGAGAAAGCATAGAGGGAGAAGAGTAGACAGAGGCTCAAGAAGGTCCTGCAGACACTAAAATGTAATGGTCTCCTGTAAGAGGAGGAGCTTAGAAAAGAATATGAGGAGTGGCCAGAGAGTGGGAAACTCCAGGAGAGTTTGTCATAAGAGCACTAAGGAAAGAGACTGTTACAAGAGAGTAGTTGCTGAGAGCTGCTGAGACACCAGTGAAGAGAACTGAGAAGTGTCCATTGGTTTTGGTGACATGGAGGTCAGAGATGACCTTAGCACATTTTGGGGACCAAGCCATTTGGAAGTTGGTTGGGAAGCCAGACTTCTAAAATTTGGCCATGAAGGGTAGGAGAGGGAGCATCAAAGATTGGAGAGTGTGTATTTTTGGTGAGATGCAACTGAAAGAATTTAAAGACAGAAAAGAAAGAAAGGATTGTTAGTAGTGTAGGGTTTTGGAGAAATGGGAGGCGGGGTGGGAGCTAGGGCATGGGTGGAAGAATTGGCCTCCATTAAGAGGAAGGAAGGAAGGGTGGCTCATAGTTGTAGGGTTGTAAATCCAGAGCAGGACAGTGCAGTAGTTTTCATCTGATGTCTTTCAGGCACTGTCATCTCTCAGGTGTTGGGAATAGAGTTGGAAGCTTGAGAGTGAAGACTGTTTGAAATAGTTGTGGAGATAGGATCATCTGCTGGTGTTGGCGGGTCTGTTGAAGTTTGGGACCATGAATTTCTGGGGTTCCACTCTACCTATTGTGTAACTTTTCTCCAGTAGCACTCAGCAATCCAGGTCTGGGCGAGGGAGTTTACACTGACAAGAGAATGACTGATAGATTGAGGAACCTAAGCTCGATTTTAAAAGGAAAACCAGGGACTTCCCTGGCGGTCCAGTGGTTAAGACTCCGTGCTTCCATTGCAGGGGGCACGGGTTCGATCCCTGGTTGGGGAACTAAGATCCCCCATGCTGTGCTGTGCGGCCAAAAAATAAATAAAACACAGGGTTTAAATTAATAAATAAATAAATAACAAGGAAAATGAAGGCTGGAAGGGGTGATAGATAGAATGAAGAGATATTCAGGTATTAGAAGTACTGAAGAACTAGAAGAACAGAGGTGTCTAGAGTGTGGAGCAAAGAGACCTGAAGTGTGGGGCCCAGTAGGACACAGGCACATCCTGCCCAGGATGTGGGAGAATAATCAGCCTCTACCAGAGGAGAGTGGTGGCCTCCGTGGATGACAGGTTTCCCGTAAGGCAAGTTTTGGAAGGCATGCTGAGTGAGGAAATTGAGGAAATAGATGAGTTGGCTGATTATAGAGCAGGAGTTACAGAGGGTACAGGGAAGTGTTCGAGAGAAGGGTTGGAAGGTTGGCTCAAGAGAAAGAAAGCAATATTACCAACCAGAATTCAAGTACAAAAGAGGTTAAATCACTGGGGGTGTGGGGGGATGGGGGGGCAGGGGGGGGTGTAGTCCAGAGGACTCTTCTGCTCTTACTCTATCTAGAGGATTGTGTTCACAGTACCACATTTAAGGAGGACAAAGGGACCAGGAATATTTAGATCTGTTTATACATTAACAAATCTTTATTGAATTCCTGTAACGTGTGGAATGCTGCGTGACCGTGATAATGTATAGGTAATATGAGTCACAGTCACTGCCCTTAAGGAAGAGACATACATACCAACAATGAACTGCCATAGAGCAGTGTCACCGGGTCCAGCCAGGGCAACTGTTGTGAACTAGAGAGGAGTGCCTGAAAGGAGGAGCAGTTACTCAGCTCAGCTAATCGTTGCCCTGTGAGAATACAGACACAGGGTTGCCAGATTTTCTTGTTATTTTTAAAAGGGACCAGAAATCTCTGTATTTAAATGTAATTTCCTGACTTTTAAATGTCAGCAACTAATTCAAAATTTTCTTTAAAACGCTATACAAATCAAGCAGAACACGTAAGGGGGCTGCCATCTTGCAGCCTCTGCCATAGACTGTGATAAAGTACAGGAATAGAAGAGTATTTTAGGCACAGGGGTGGCAAAGGAGGGAGTGACTCAGAACCATGTTGTATGAGGAATGGTTCAGTGGAAGGGGTGTTGTGATCAGCCTGGAGAGAGACGGACACTAATTTCTTTCTTTCTTTCTTTTTTTTTTTTAATTATTAGCGCCTTTAATTATTATTTATTTATTATTTTTTGGGGGGGGCTGTGTTGGGTCTTGTTTCTGTGCGAGGGCTTTCTCCAGTTGCGGCAAGCGGGGGCCACTCTTCATCGCGGTGCGTGGGCCTCTCACTATCGCGGCCTCTCCTATTGCGGAGCACAGGCTCCAGACGTGCAGGCTCAGTAATTGTGGCTCACGGGCCCAGCCGCTCCGCGGTATGTGGGATCTTCCCAGACCAGGGCTCGAACCCGTGTCCCCTGCATTGGCAGGCGGATTCTTAACCACTGCGCCACCAGGGAAGCCCTCTTTTTTTTTTAATTGGGGTATAGTTGCTTTACAATGTTAGTTTCTGCTGTACAGAGAAGTGAATCAGCTATATGTATACATATATCCCCTCTTTTTTGGATTTCCTTCCCATTTAGGTCACCACAGAGCATTATGTAGGGTTCCCTATGCTATACAGTAGGGTCTCATTAGTTATCTATTTTATACATATTAGTGTATATATGTCAATCCCAATCTCCCAATTCATCCCACCTCCCCCTTTCCCCCCTTGATGTCCATACATTTGTTCTCTACGTCTGTGTCTCTATTTCTGCTTTGCAAACAGGTTCATCTGTACCATTTTTCTAGATTCCACATATATGTGTTAACATACGGTATTTGTTTTTCTCTTTCTGACTTACTTCACTCTGTATGACAGTCTCTAGGTCCATCCACGTCTCTACAAAAGACCCAATTTCGTTCCTTTTTATGGCTGAGTAATATTCCAGTGCATTTATATACCACATCTTTATCCATTCATCTGTTGATGGACGCTTAGGTTGCTTCCATGACCTGGTTATTGTAAATAGTGCTGCAGTGAACATTGGAATGCGTGTGTCTTTTTTTTTTTTTTAATTTTTATTTATTTATTTATTTATTTATTTATGGCTGTGTTGGGTCTTCGTTTCTGTGCGAGGGCTTTCTCTAGTTGTGGCAAGTGGGGGCCACTCTTCATCGCAGTGCGCGGGCCTCTCACCGTCGCGGCCTCTCTTGTTGCGGAGCACAGGCTCCAGACGCGCAGGCTCAGCAATTGTGGCTCACGGGCCTAGTCGCTCCGCGGCATGTGGGATCCTTCCAGACCAGGGCTCGAACCCGTGTCCCCTGCATCGGCAGGCAGAGTCTCAACCACTGCGCCACCAGGGAAGGCCCACGTGTGTCTTTTTGAATTATGGTTTTCTCAAGGTATATGCCCAGTAGTGGGATTGCTGGATCATATGATAATTCTATTTTTAATTTTTTAAGGAACTTCCATACTGTTCTCCATAGTGGCTGTATCAATTTACATTCCCACCAACAGTGCAAGAGGGTTCCCTTTTCTCCACACCCTCTCCAGCATTTATTGTTTGTAGATTTTTTGATAATGGCCATTCTGACCGGTGGGAGGTGATACCTCATCGTAGTTTTGATTTGCATTTCTCTAATAATTAGTGATGTTGAGCATCTTTTCATGTGCCTCTCGGCCATCTGTATGTTTTCTTTGGAGAAATGTCTATATAGGTCTTCCACCCATTTTTTGATTGGGGTGTTTGTTTTTTTGATATTGAGCTGCATGAGCTGTTTGTATATTTTGGAGATTAATCCCTTGTCTGTTGCTTCGTGGACACTAATTTCAACTATTTAAAGGACTGTCAAGTGGAAGACAGGTTAGACTTGTGTCCCTTATGGCCTTAAAAGGTAAAACAGTGTCAACAGGAAGTATGTTTCAGCTCAAAATGGGAAAGCATTCTAATGATTAGAGATGCCTGAAGATGCAGTGCGCTGCCTTGGATGGAAGCAAGTTGACAGGGCAGTAACGGAGGGGTATCTGGGGAAATGAGTAGGCTCTTCATCAAAGGGTCCCTTTCAGCTCTGAAGTCCTACAGTTCTGAGTGGGTGAGGAACCAAGTGGACCTAAGAAATGATGAGCAGAGAGGATGTCAAGAGGGGCAAGCAGAAAGCTTATGAAATGGGAGATGCTTGAGGGCCTTAGAGGACTTTCCTGATTGGCTTGGGTAGGCAGTGACTAGACAGCCAGGAAGATAAGAGACTGTAGGACAGAACTGGGGTTTGGGAAGACGGGAATTGACCATCCCCTCATTCCTTCCTGAAGAGACATATGAGCGGCTTGAGGCTGACAAAAAGAAGCAGGTCCACAAGAAGCGGAAGTGCCCTGGGCCCATAATCACCTACCATTCAGTGACAGTGCCACTAGTTGGGGAGCCAGGCCCTAAAGAAGAGAATGTCGACGTAGAAGGGTGAGTGAGTGAACCTCAAGGGGAGAAGAGGAGCGCGGTTTCTCCCTTCTGTATTCAGCTTGTATTCCCTCAGCCCCATCTCACTTGCTTTCCTCACACAGCTCTCTAACACCTGAGTATCTTTCAGATTCCTCTTCCTGTCATCTCCTATTTCTCTTTTAGCCTCTCTCTTCTCCTTTTCTGTTTTTCCATCCGGCTCTGCTTTGTTTTGTTCTGTCACTTAATAGATTCTCTCAGAATGTTGCCACCGACTGCCTCCTCCTCTTTCCTCACCTGTCTGATCTCTTTCTTTATCAGTTTTCTCTCCTCAGCTTTTTTTAATTTTAAAATTATTTATTTATTTGGCTGCGCTCAGTCTTTTGCGGTGTGCATGTGGGATCTAGTTCCCTGACCGGGGATCGAACCCAGGCCCCCTGCATTGGGAGAGAGGAGTCTTAACCACTGGACCACCAGGGAAGTCCCTCGGCTCTTTGTGTTTTTCTCTGTCTTTTCCCTCAGACTTGATCCTGCTCCCACAGCTTCTGCATTGACTCCCCGTGCTGGGACTGGACCCGTCATCCCTCCTGCTCGCTGCTCACGTACCTTCATCACTTTTAGTGATGATGCGACGTTTGAGGAATGGTTTCCCCAAGGGCGGCCTCCAAAGATCCCTGTTCGGGAGGTCTGCCCAGTGACCCATCGCCCAGCCCTGTACCGGGACCCTGTTACAGACATACCTTACGCCACTGCTCGAGCCTTCAAGATCATCCGTGAGGCCTACAAGAAGTACATCACTGCCCACGGACTGCCGCCCACTGCTTCAGCCCTGGGCCCTGGCCCACCACCTCCTGAGCCCCTCCCTGGCTCTGGGCCCCGAGCCTTGCGCCAGAAAATTGTCATCAAATGAAGGGATGTCTAGTCCTTAGAAACCTCTTTCCTGTCCTAACTTGGGGCTCTTAAGTTAGGGCTCTTAAGAAGCCCGCTTCTCCCCTTTGTCATGCTGGTCTTTGTCCAGCCCTTCTCTGTATTTCTTTCCCTATCTTTTCCCCTAGTTCCTACTGCTTTTGTTTGTGTTTTTTAATCTAATAAAATAGAAAGATCCCTTTTGTCTGGTGTCTAATCTAGGTTGGGAGCAAAAAGTATTTGTGAATGAGTATATATGGGCCTTTATATTTGTTTAATAGCATTTATTATGAGTTGCCCTTTTTACTTATTTATTTTTTTAAGGGTTATTTTTATGTTTTGGCCGTGCTGCGTGGCTTGTGGGATCTTAGTTCCCTGACCAGGGATTGACCCTAAGCCTTCAGCAGTGAAAGCGCCGAGTCCTAACCGTTGGACTGCCAGGGAATTCCTAGAGTTGCCCTTTTTGAATTGTAAAATATTCATTCCTCCAACAGTTTATAAACACCTTAAAATTAGACACCAAAACAAAATCCTTATACTCACCTTTATATCTCTGTATAGTCACTGCTTTGAATATAGCAGGCACCAAATAAGTAGGAACTGTGTGATTCTCATAGAACTCCAGTTTCTAGGACTCGGGCTTGTATGAAGGGGAGGAGGTGCCATGGCTCTTAGTGGCCACTAGAGGCTCTCAGGGCTGGGCAGGGTATGGGGGCTGTGTATATGTGATCTCCCACTACCCCCACCTGGCCAGAGCTAAAATAATAAAATGCTGAGCTCACTGTTCCCCCACCCTCTCCCCCGTCACTGGGCTCCTCCTGCTGCCAGGACAGTGCTCCGGTAGAACAGACAGACCAACCGACAGAAGGGGAGGTGAGAACGGAGGTGGCCACCAGGACTGGTAGGTGGGGAAGGCAGGGGCCTCACGGGTCAGAGCCTGGTGGGAGATGGGAGGAGAAGAGTGGCTCCTACTGGGAATGAAATGGAGTGTGTGCCTCTGTCACTCAGCATGTTTCTGCCGCTGTCTTGTGTTCTCCCGTAACTGTAGTTTATATTGTCAATGTACGTATCTCACACATTCTCTGAATCTTTCATATTCAGCATGGTATGTGTGGCTTGTGTTTATTTTTCACATTGTAAAAGATCATGCAAGTTTAATCCTCTCACTGTTTTTAGAGAAACTTTATCCCATTTAGAAGGCATTTCCCACCCATTAGACTGGTGTCACCTTCCTGTCCAAAGCCAGGGACAAATTATGGGAACTCAGTACCTGCTTCTAAGGCCGTACCACCCTTCCCCCAACCTGGAAGTCCCCCAGCTCCTCTGAGCCCTTGCTTTGCCTTAGGATTTAGAATTTTAGCAAACAGTGAAATCTTGATCCAACACAATAAAAGAGGAAATGAGGGTAGAGTCAGAGCACTGTCTTTCCCCCCCTGCAATCCTCCTTGCTTTCTTAAACCAGTTTAGGAAAAACTGGATTATGGGGAAGAGAGGAGGAATTTCCCTGAAGCTCTCTGCCTGCCCCGCTTCCTTTCCATAGGAGCTGGGCTTGGGGCCCGCTGTGCTTGCAGGGCTCCCGGCAGCTGTGCTAGGGCAAGAGGCACGGACAGTCGAGGTAATAGGGGAGAGGTACTGCCAGGATTTCTTATACACTGGGGAAGGCAAATTCAGCCTGGATGCCTGGGATCCCCATCCGGAGTGGGTGGAAGTTGTGGGAGCCAGAAGGAGGCTCTGGTCCTAGCTAAGCAACCTAACCTTCCCCCGTCTTCCCATGCCCAACTAGGTCTGTCCTCCAAGGCAACCAGTTTATTGTTCTGCCCCACTGACCTGTCTCTCTGTGTCCCTACTGCGTCCATGTACATCTTTCCATTGTCCAACCACTTTCCCCATGTACCCCAGGCTCCGTGAGTGCCACACTGTGGGGAGGGGGTGGGGGCCGTCATGTCATCGTATCAGAAGGAACTGGAGAAATACAGAGACATAGATGAAGATGAGATCCTAAGGACCTTGAGCCCCGAGGAGCTAGAGCAGCTGGACTGCGAGCTACAGGAGATGGACCCCGAGGTAGGGGCTCTAGCACAGTGTACCAGGGGCAGTCCCCAGGCATTTGGGAAGGGTGTGGGGCCCTGCGTGACTGAGACCAGGGCTATCTACAGGGCCTGGAGTCCCAAGAGGGTCAGGGGAATGGTGTCTGGAGATGTTTTAGGGAGTCTTGGAGGTGCCCCAGGTCAGAGGGGAGGTCTGACTTGCTCCCCAAAACTCATCCCTAAGAACATGCTCCTGCCAGCTGGACTAAGACAACGTGACCAGACAAAGAAGAGCCCAACAGGGCCGCTGGACCGAGAGGCCCTTTTGCAGTACCTGGAACAGCAGGCACTAGAGGTCAAAGAGCGTGATGACTTGGTTCCCTACACAGGCGAGAAGAAGGGTATGGAGACCCTAACATCCATGCCTCCCAGAACCCAAATGGTTGTCTCTCAAATGTCCCCTCCAGCTTCCCTCTCACCTTCCAGCTCCTAGCTGCCCAGGGACTCAGCTGCCTACACCTGCATGCCAGCTTGCACTCTTCAGCTCTTAGACGAGATCAAGGGGACCCAGGAGTCCTGAGCTTGTAGAGGACTCAGGCTTTACAGTGGCTCCTAGTGACCCAGCATTCCACCTCCTGGAGAAGGAAAGGAATCTGGAGGCCAGGATCTTAGGAGAAATGACCTGTATCTGAACCATCCTCATCTCCCCATCAGGGAAACCCTACATTCAGCCCAAGAGAGAAATTCCAGCCCAGGAGCAGATCACTCTGGAGCCTGAGCTGGAGGAGGCACTGGCCCATGCCACAGATGCTGAGATGTGTGATCTAGCAGGTGGGCAGCTGTGGGAAGTTGAGGAGTTGGGAAGATCTGGGGCAGGGGCTCCTAACCATGGCATGGGGCTAGCGGGGAAGGCCCTGAACCAGGATGTGGACGTTTTGAGAGAGCCTCAGGCAGTGGTTTTAAATTTTTCTTACTTGTTTATGTATGTATTCACTCATCTTTAAATTTAATAAGTTAACAACTCTAGGGCAATTTTACAGGGATTATAAAGCAAAACTATTCTGGCTGAAAACAGGAGGGTCTGACAGACTCCCTCACCCTGTAGTGTCTCCTTAGGGATCTTCCCTTAGCCCTGTCTCAATGTTTTAAAAACCACTGCCTTATGCAGTTTAATGGAAGGGACCCCTGGGACCAAGGGAGAGTGGAAGAGTTCAGGCTTCAAAAATGCAACAGATTCAGAATGAGGTCGGTGGGGGCCCTGGAACAAGTCCATTTTTCTCATTCCCCGTCTCCCCTCTGCTTACTCTCTCCAGCCATTCTGGGCATGTACACACTGATGAGCAACAAGCAATACTATGATGCTATCTGCAGCGGAGAAATCTGCAACACTGAAGGCATTAGCAGTGAGTGTGTTTGGGAGCATGGCACCCTGCTCTTGGCAGGCAGTCCCAGAGTCTGAGCAAAGGTAGCAAAGGGTGAAACAGGTGAATCGGGGAGAGGACATGATGCGTAAGTCATGAGAAGCAATGGGGAGGAGATTGTGGGGGACATGTTGGGGTTTCCTTCCTGCCCTCACCCACCAGGTGTGGTGCAGCCTGACAAGTATAAGCCAGTGCCAGATGAGCCCCCAAATCCCACAAACATCGAGGAGATACTGAAGAGTGTTCGAAGCAATGACAAGGAGCTGGAGGAGGTGAACCTCAATAATATCCAGGTATCTGACCCCCATCCTCTAAGCAATAACACTGGGATAACTCTGCTGACATGTGTGAGTCCCCTAGCCCACCATCCCCTATTCCCCTTTGATAGGACATCCCGATACCCATGCTAACTGAGCTGTGTGAAGCAATGAAGACAAATACCCATGTCCGGAGCTTCAGTCTGGTGGCCACAAGGAGTGGTGACCCCGTTGCCAATGTAAGGCTAGTTGACATCCCTAGCCCTCTCCCTGCACCCTGACATGCCCCGCTGGCAGGGCTGACATAAAGGGTTGTGCTGGGGGTGCTATTCCCATCATGCTCTCTTAGGGGAGCCCTGCTGGAGACTCCTACCCTCAGTCCTATGACTCACTGCTCTGAAATCCTCAGCTCATCTTCCTGAAGAGCCACAACCCTCCTACCCACGCCAACTGCACCGCACACTTAATCTCCCTGCTTTCCTGGCTACCTACTCCCACACCTGCCTCCCTCAAGCCCCACCCACAGCTCAAGGACTCTTCTCCAAGAGCTGTGTTTCCCTCTTGCTCCTGTTCTTTCTCTCCTCAGTCATCTGTGAAACTGTCCCCTAATGCTAACCCAAGTTCCTACTACCCAGGCGGTGGCTGACATGTTGCGTGAGAATCGTGGCCTCCAGAGCCTGAACATTGAATCCAACTTCATTAGCAGCACAGGGCTCATGGCTGTGCTGAAGGCAGTTCGGGAGAATGCCACACTCACTGAGCTCCGCGTAGACAACCAGGTCAGCATTCCCTTCTCCTGGTCTTTGCAGTCAGCTAACACTCACTGAGCCTCCTCCCTGAGGCAGCCACTGGGGCAGGATCTCATCTGATCTTGTTTGAACTCTCCTCTTCGTTGTCCCTATGAGGGGAGCCAAGGCAGCACCTCTCATCACCCACTCTGGAGAAACAAGCCTCTTTGACCTCCCAAAGGGTCGGTGGTCTAGGACTGTGAACAACCCAGACAAGGGTGGGTGACAGTTTCCATCTCTCCTTCCCACAGCGCCAGTGGCCTGGCGACGCAGTGGAGATGGAGATGGCCACCGTGCTTGAACAGTGCCCCTCCATTGTCCGCTTTGGCTACCACTTTACACAGCAGGGGCCACGAACTCGGGCAGCCCAGGCCATGACCCGGAACAATGAACTGCGTGAGTAGCTGCAGACGTGGTGTGTGGGGGAGAGGGCACGTAGCTGCAGAAGCTGGTGGATGCTCCTGAAAGCTGACTTAGTGACTAACAGCCTGGGGTGCTGCCAAAGTGACTCACATGAGCAGCTCAAACCCCGTAGGTGATCCGAAAGTAGACAGAAAAGCTCCTCTGCCCAAATATACCAGGAGAGAGGCGGAGGGAAGCTACACATACCTGTTTGGGGGAATGATATTTTTATTTGCTAAGTTGTTTCTTATTTTGTTAATGTGAGGGGGGAAGGGCATGTTTGGTGGCCTAAGACATTACCTCTTTATGAGTCTGGCCAAGGAACTAGAAAGAAGAAGAGCAGCTTTGCAGGAAGCAAGAGATGGGATAATGACTTGTGTTTACTCTTCTTTCTTTACAGGTCGCCAGCAAAAGAAGAGATAACACTACCCTTCCCTTTACCAACTAGAGCTCGGAGCCCTGAAAGCTTAATCCTCATCTTGTAAATAAAGGCCCTTCTGTCCGCTCTGCCTGCCTCCTTCCTTGGGCTTTGGGGTGGAAATCTTGGCGCTAACCCCCAAGGGTTACTGCCAGTTCATCAGGGGATTATTTATACTCTGGGCATCAGCAGGCAGGGAGGTTCAGGTTACCAGCAGGAGGTGGGGGAGCTCCCTCCCTTGGTGTTCCCCATAACCCTGCCAATGCCTTTAGTCTCTTCTACTTTCACAGGGTGGCCAGCCCTGGCCCTGTTTCTTGACATGTCCGGCCCCTCCCCCCGAACGCCTACCCACAACCCCCATGTTATTTGAAGGAGGAAAGGACTTTGCGTGGAGGTGGAGAAGAAGGCAGAAAACATGAAGGGCAAAAACCTCCTTCTGACAGACTTATTAATAGGGCACCGGGCTGCATGCAGCTGACGCTTGGCATGACTTTGGTAGAAGGTGGGGGAGGGGTTAGAAGTATGGGGAGCTGTGTACATTGCAGAGAAGAACTGGCTGGGCTGAGAAGGTACAGATCTGAAATCCTGAAACAAGGAGCCAGACTCAAGGAAAGTTAGGCTCCCAGCACCCGCTGTAGTTTATTCGTGAACTGAACGGGGAAAGAGGGTGTCAGTCCAAGGGGAGATCAGGGGGTTCCTCTTCATCAGAGTCAAACTCAACATTTTCATCTTTTACCCATCGACCTCGTCCATCTGGGATCCATCCAGAGCTGGAAACATCAGAAAAAATAGAATTGGTCAGGAAAGGAAGTTTATTAAGAAATTAGTGGGGATAAGTAAAAACACTTGAGAAGCTTTGAAAAAAGGAGGGTCAGAGAGAAAAGGGGAAATCTGAGGAAAGTGATTCTGCATACTCACCTTCGAAGGGTGAGGTAATGATCCAGGGCCCGTCTTCTTGTGGGGCTCATAGGTGCAGGGGATGAGACAGTTGCTGACTCCTTGGTCTGTGAGCCAGCCTCAGGCTCAGGTTCTCTACTGATCTTCCCACTTTGGGGTTCAACCTCTGGGGGTGGCAAAGGGGAACGAGAGACAGAGGGACGAAGGGCTTCTGGTCTGGGTAGAGAAGAATCAAAGTCTGTAAAAGCAGTAAAGGAAAGGGCCAAATCTCCCCTGACTCCCAACACTCCCAACAGTGTTCCTCAAAATATTAATAAGCGTTCTGCATAAAAAGGATTTTGGAATCCAGTGAATTTAGGAAAGGCTAAGTTAACTTTTTTAAGGTTTTTTTTTTTTAATCTTAAGACTTTGTAGAGCCCTTAAAATACACTAATATTACTATTCTTCAAATAGGATTACAAAGCACCACTTCCCAAACTTTTTTTTTAATTACAAGATTCTTTTTCCTGCCTGAAATACAAGTTAACACCTCCAGAACACTAGTATTCCTCAGATTACAATTAGGAAAACGATCACTTTAGAGCCATCTATCTCCTGTCCCTCCCTATCTCTGGCTTTCCCACCCCACAGACCTGTACTTCCGGCGGCAGCAACTGTTATAGTGAGGAGCTCTGTGCAGAGCACTCTGGGTGATAAGTCGAGTCTGGGTTAACAGAGGAGCCTGGCATGGAGATGGGAGACAGAGTCAGAGCCTTCAGAGCTAGAAAGAAGCCAAAGCCCTTCAAGCCTAAGGTGTGCAGCACAGACCTGCCTGGAACACAACCTCCCCGCTCTGATTACCTCCGCTTTGGTCTCTTCCCTCCTCAGTTCATTCTGCTCTCTTGGATTCTGCTCCATGCCCTTTCCCGGCTGCTTCTTGCCATAGAAAAGCTGCAGGCCTGAGGAGAAAGGGAAGAGAATTAAAAGCAGAGCACCAAGGGTGGTCTGAAGAGATTTTAAGGGTTCATTCTCCATCCTCTGTCTTCTCCCAAACTTACTGGACAGATGTTTCTTGCCTGCACGGTGGGCAGTCAGCATGGCCAGAGTGTCCAGTACAGGTCGATGGGGACATATGGCACAAGCAAAGCTGGGGAGGAGGAAAGAAGAAGATAATTGGCCCCAGAGTAGTGGAGTCTTGGCCATAGGTCCCACCCCGTCCTAGCACTCCTTTCCAAAGCCCAACTCCCAAGTCTCCCAATGTCCACCAACCACATCCCTGTCGCTCACTCCTAGCTAAAGAATCCTAGATACTCCCGCTCTTCTCCTTAATAACAAAAGTTTGTTGGGCATCCCTGGTGGCACAATGGTTGAGAGTCCACCTGCCAATGCAGGGGACACGGGTTCGAGCCCTGGTCCAGGAAGATCCCACATGCCGCAGAGCAACTAAGCCCGTGCGCCACAACTACTGAGCCTGCGCTCTAGAGCCCGCGAGCCACAACTACTGAAGCCCGCGCACCACAACAAAGAGTAAGCCCCGCTCCCCGCAACTAGAGAAAGCCCGTGGGCAGCAACAAAGACCCAACGCAGCCAAAAAAAAAAAAAGTTTATTGAGCCTCTAACAGCAGAACTCTTAGGCTTGATCCACTCCTCGCCCTCACCGTCCATCCCGTAGCATCAGCGCCTCATCCTCTGGGATATAACTGGCCAGCAGATCCCCAACTCTTCGTTTCTGCAGGAGATAGGGGAAGAAGTCCGGACGGGATAAAAGTGAAATGACAGGGACGAGGACTCAAAGGGACTAAAGACCACGGGGAGAGCAGAGATCTGGGGCGAAGAAGGGGTCAACAGCAGCTCTAGTCGTCTGGCTCCCTCCGCACCACCACCCACCAGCTGTTGTCACAGCAACAAAACAGCTCCTTCACAGCCTTCAGAGGGCAGGTGAAGCTGCTCCAGACGCTCTTCTCTCGCGCTTACTTTGAGCACATTGAGTTGACTCCAATCATCCCCTTCCCTCTTGAAAGACATCACGACTGTGAGCCCCAGAAATGATCAATTCTATGGCTCCGCCTTCGCCACTCCTTTCAGGCCACCGTAGCGAGAGTCGGACTGCTACCTTCCTTCCTGTCTCTTTCCGGTTGGCCCCCTTACTTCCGGGGACGCTCTTCCATGCATGCACTGCGCGATCCCGGAAGCCCGCCCCTTGCCTGCGGATGGGGACTGCATTTCCTATGGTGCCCTGCGACCCCGCTGGCGCGGAGCCTTTAGGGAAATGAAGTCTTTTTTTCAAAGAACTTGCCGCCGGGCTGGATACAGGCCTCTGCATCTTGACAGATCGAGGGTTTGGAGGGACAGGAACCTGGATGTGGAGCCCGAATTTGAGGGTGTGACTAATTTGATGCGGAGGGTACCTTTGAGGATCGCTGAGGGGAAAGTGTGCTGTAGACTCTCGCTTTCATCACGCGCTTCTCCTGCGGCCACAGCCCACCTGGGGTGGGCCTGATTTGTTCCTGACCCTAGCAAGCCCACCCCAGGACGGGGCGGAGACGGGGTGTTGTGGGACCGGGAGGTCGGGCTGCCGGACCTAGGGGCAAACTGAGCTGAGTGTTGAGGAGGCTGTCTAGAATTCAAAGGTCAGAGTTCAATGTCGCGAGTTGTTGTGGGGAATCAAAAGTCGGAGGGGTGCTAAGGAGAGACTCAGGTAGGGACTGAATAGTCAGAGTACAGATTGGTGGGAAAGGGGCTTGGAGGGAGGAGAAGCGAGGGCTGAGAGGTCGTGTAGTGCCGGGGGAGGCGGGGAGACTTAGGACAGAAGACTGAAGGGGAAAGGAATCCTCTAAGTCTTAGAGACCCCGGGCCCGTCACTATTGGTCACTTAGACGGGCCTCCCGCAGTTGCAACCCCAGTTGTCCGCAGGGTGAGGAGATGGCTTCTCCCTCTAGACAGGCCCCCGTTGGTGGGTCAGGACTGCTTCAAGGGAGCCGGGCTCGTTCTTATGGAAGCCTGGTGCAGTCTGCCTGCTCCCCGGTGAGGGAAAGACGCCTGGAGCATCAGTTGGCGCCCGGAGACACCCTGGCTGGACTAGCGCTCAAATACGGGGTGACGGTGAGTCTAACAGGATTGGGACGCAGACACCCACTTAGAAGAGACTTACTCCTCATGAGAAGGTAGTGGCCCTCTAGGCAACTTCCCCTGAAATTTTCTTAATTGTGTATAAATTAACTAATTGTGATAAATTAATTGTGATGTAAGTCTGGTCCACCTTTGTCTTTTTGTTTATGTTCCCATCTCAGTGTTACACTGTCTGGTTGGGACAAATCCTGTCCCACTATCCCAGTGGAGGGGAGCAACTCCTGTTAATTACGCCGGTCACTATACTAAAGACTTTACATCTCTTAGCCCATTTGATCCTCATATCGCTATCAAGCACACAATTATTGTCCCCTTTTTACAGATGAAGAAACCGAGACTTAGATTGGTTAACCAGTTTGACCAAGGTCAGATAACTAAAGTGTTGAAGTGAAAATTCAAACAGGTCTGTCTGACTCCAAAGCTTGTAGTGTTAACCACATAGAAACATTAATTGAGAGTGATTAAACATTTACAGCAAACAATGGAGAGCTAATTTTTAGTCCTAAGTTCCCTACGTGCCTGTCTCTTCTTGTTCTTTTTTCCTCCTCAATGCTCTGCCCTCTTCTTTTCTGGAAGGTCGCCTCCTTGGTACAAAACAGGTACTCTCTATGCCAAGCATTTCAGCTCCTGCATAGGGTGTATTTGGTAGGTGTAAAAATACATTGTTTTAAAGTTGATAAAGGTTGTTTGTTTGTTTTTTTCCATATCCTGTTGAATTTAGCCAACATTTTAATGCTTGGTATGTTTAAAGCACTGTGGTAACCACCTTGGGAGACAGAAACATAAATAAAGTGTATAGTTGCTGCCCTCGTGTAATTTACAGTCTAGTGAGATATGGACAGGGTCACAAATAATGATTGTAGGTGACAGAATGTGGTGAGTTCGTAGAGGTGTTAACAAAGAGGGGGAAGTCAG
The DNA here is from genome assembly GCF_028564815.1 of Eubalaena glacialis. NCBI lineage: Eukaryota > Metazoa > Chordata > Mammalia > Artiodactyla > Balaenidae > Eubalaena > Eubalaena glacialis. The sequence continues at coordinate 85,337,350 of NC_083718.1, forward strand.
GAAAGAAGACTGATTTTTATTTGGAAGGGGACATCAGTGCAGATTTTAAGGGAGCCATCGCAATGGGCCTTGAAAGACTTGGACATTCTTTCCTCTCTGCTTCTCTCTATAAACCTATGTAATCCAGTGGTTTACACCTTTTACATCTTTGTCTTTCCGGTAGCCTGTACTCTCTTTAAGGGACAGAACTATTTCCTTTCAATTTTATATCTCTAGAGCCTGGCATAGTCCCCAGCACATAAAAGCTTAATAGATGTTTTTTGAATGAATGAAATTATGGCTAATATTTCCACACATGGAGATTTGGGAGTATAGTAAAGTGAACATTTCAAGTAGAGGGATGGCCTAAACAAAGGAAGTAGATGTGCAAGTACTGAGCAGTGCTTTCATCCCAGCAGAGGCTCAGAGGCCATGCAATGAAGGAAACTGTGCTGCTAGTGAATCAACAATTTTTTTTGGAGGTTTTCTTACAGCCCTGTACCTTTCTGAGTACAGAAAACCTCTGTAGTCTAGTGAAGAAGAGTTTTAGGTTCTGGCCTCATTCTGCTGCTTACTAGCTGAGTGACTGAATAGTCAATCACTTCCCCTGTTTGGGGCCTCAGTTTCTTATCATTTGTAAAATGAGGAAGACGTATTAAATTAAAAACTTAGATAAATCAATTACCTAAGTTATTACCTACCTGTCATTTAAGGAACACTTAGTATGTGCCAAGCCCTATATATTATCTCATATTTCTCTGTAAATCTTTATGAGGTAGATGTAACTATTTCCATTTAAAGGAAAGGAATATCACTGTGTTGTACATCTGAAACTAATAAAATATTGTAAGTCAATTATACTTCAATAAAAATAAAATTTTAAAGATAAGGAGACTGAAGCTTAGAGAGATAATTTGCCATAGACTATATACAACTAGTCTAATTAGTAGAGCTAGGATTCAGACCAGGTTGTCTCATTCTAAAATCCTCACTTTGAATTGCTCTATTAAACTAACTAGATTCTAATGACCTTTCTAGCTCTTGGCTCGATGGAAGTGGAACAGTGTCCCCTTATATGGTACTTCTAGGAAATAATAAAAGCAACAGAAAAGGACCTAGGATATTATCTAGACAAAAGAGACCTAGGATATTATCTAGGCAAAATAAAATGAATAGCATCAAAGCACTTGGCGAAGAAAAAGTACAAAACTGCAAGCCATTTTTAACTTTTTTTTATTGTTCAGATCAATCCAATTTTATTTTTAAACTCATTATAGCATAAGATTTTATAAGTCAACTTTATTATAGTAGTCTTGCCCTGGAGTGGAAACAGCTTTGATATTTGACAGATATAAGAATTATGATTTCCCAAACTGGTGCCATTATGGGATGAATTTTTAGTAAAACTGGCTGCCTGGCCTCGGATAATAAAATACTGACATACTGTGTCTGTGGTTCCTATATTTTATTATCTAGTTTATTTACTCATAAAGCATTAATGAGTCTCTGCTGTGTGCCAAGTTTGTGCGATGCTGAGGGGTGCGTTAGGCATACAGAGACAGCAAGTCACCAACCCTGCCCTTAAAGGACTCACAGTTTGGGCAAGACAAATATGCAAAGAGATGAATAACAATATAATAGGGTAGGTATTATTACAGCAATATTTACAGTATGCATTGGGAGCCCTGAAGAAGATAACACAAAGGGAATGAGAGTTGATGAGAAGTTTTCCAGGCAGAGAAGGGAGTAGTGGAGAAACATTCCAGGCAGATAAAGACACAAAAGGGTGAAAGATCATGAAATGTTGGAAGAAAAAAAGTTCAGGATGGCAAAATGTATAAGTGGCAGAAGAAGGGAGGTGTGGGTGGACTTCCTATGAGAGCTAGATTGAGAATGTCCTCGAATACTAATTTGGAATTTTTTTTTTGGCCACACCACGTGGCTTGTGAGATCTTAGTTCCCCGACCAGGGATCGAACCCGGGCCCTGTGAGTGAAAGTGCTGAGTCCTAACCACTGGACTGCCAGAGAAGTCCTGCTAATTTGGATTTTATCTCTGAGCCAATGAGGAGCCACAGAAGGTTTATAAGCAAGGTAGTGGGTTGGGGCTTTACTGATGGCACAGTGGTTAAGAATCCGCCTGCCAATGCAGGGGACACAGGTTCGAGCCCTGGTCCGGGAAGATCCCACGTGCCGCGGAGCAACTAAGCCTGTGCGCCACAACTACTGAGCCTGCGCTACTCTAGAGCCCACGAGTTACAACTACTGAAGCCCGCGCGCCTAGAGCCCATGCTCCACAACAAGAGAAGCCACCGCAGTGAGAAGAGTTCACGCACTGCAGTGAAGAGTAGCCCCCGCTCACCACAACTAGAGAAAGCCTGCGGACAGCAACGAAGACCGAACACAGCCAAAAATAAATAAATAAATAAATTTATAAAAAACAAAACAAAAAACTGTTACAATACCCAGATGAGAAATATTAAGAGTCTGTTCTAAGTCAATGGCAGTGAATGTGAAGATGAGACCAGATGTGAGAGATTTTTGCAGCATTTTTGTTGACCTGTTAGGTATGGATCATGAAAGAAAAGTATGAGTTAAGGATGACATTGATATTTCTACCTTGGGAGGCAGGTAGATATAGATGGTGATGTCAGTCACTATGTTCAGTGATGAATAAATAGGTACTAAATAAATATTTGATCAGTGAAATTATTAACATAATAAGAAAAGCATTCCTGGAAGGAGTAAAAAGGCCCAGAATTCTAGTTCTAGCTCTGTCAATAACTTGCTAGGCAAGTAACTTAACCTCTCTGAACCTCAGTTCCTTCATCTTTAACAGTAGTTGAAGTGAGGTCCAGGGACCCCTAAGGGGGTCCCTAAGACCCTGTAGGGATCCACAAGGTCAAAACAATTTTCATGGTAATAATAACAAGACTTTATTTGTCTTTTTTATTCTCATGAGTGTACTGTGTTTTCCAGAGGCTACGTGACATGTGATATTGCATGTAGAGGTAGATATGAAAATCCTGTTGTCTTCCATTGTCGGACATTAAAGTGATTTACAAAAATGTAAAACAGTGCCTCTGTTCTTGCTACATGTTTGTTGTTTTTGTTTTGGAAAATATAGTTATTTTTCATCAAAATATTTATGTTAATATGTAATGGAAATGTTTTTAAATTTTTTCAGTTTTAATTTTATAATACCTTAAATATTGATAGATGTGATCAACATAAGTAAAAGCTTTTTTCCTCAATAATTTTTTAAAATGTAAAAGGGCCCTAAGACCAAAAAGTATGAAAGCTACTGATTAATAAAATAGGGATAATATCAGCCCACTGTAGTTTTGGTTGTTATAGGGTCAGATAAGACTTTGTACAATCACTTTAAAAAGCATGAGGTGCTATACAAATATAAGATGGATTGTATTACTGTCATTAACTGTGGTGACTTTTTTTTAAAGATGGAACAGATTAAGCGTGCAAACCGCCTTTATACTAATGACTCGATCTTCCTGAAGAAAACCCTCTACATCCCCATCCTGACAGAGCCCAGAGACCTGTTCAATGGTTTGGATTCTGAGGAAGAGAAGGATGGAGAGGAAGAGGTACAGCCAAGTAAGGATGAAGTTGGGCCACACTCAGCTGAGAGGAAGAAACAAGAGACAGGTTCGGGACGTGCCAATGGTGAAGTCCTTCCCACACCTGGCCAGGAGCCCCCCATTCATGACCTCTCTGCCTCTGATTTCCTTAAGAAGCTTGATTCACAGATCAGCTTGTCAAAGAAGGCTGCTGCCCAGAAGCTGAAAAAGGGGGAAAGTGGGTGAGTCTTGAATGAGTCCTTTTAAGTCCCTCCATAGACTCTCTGTTCCCCCAACCGTACCTGACCAGACACAAAGTAAGTAATTCCAGTGTCAGCAGAAGCAAGGTGAAACCTTTCCTCAGGTGGCCACAAGACAATGAGCAGAGCCTGTGGCTGCTGGAATGGGTAGAGGCACTGGGTAATGGTTCTGTGTTCTCAGTGGAGTGAAATAGTTGACTGTTGTTACTGCTCTGATGTTCCATGAAGGAGCATTAGGATTAGGATTTATCCAGAGGGTACTGAGACCCCATCTTAAGGCAACCAGCTCATGTATATTAGAGAAGGACAGCTTCCCACATACTTCTTCACTCAGCCTAGTCTCAGCCTCTTCCCTTGATCTGTTGCTCTTTCCCCCTTTCCTCACCTGCAGGATACCTGGGGAGGATTCAGGTCTTCACCTGAGCTCTCCTCGGATGCAGCAACGAGCAGTCCTAGGTCCCGTGCCGCTGACCCGGACCTCTCGGACCCGGACACTTCGGGACCAGGAGGATGAAATCTTCAAACTCTGATGTCTCCAGAACTGATTGAGAGAAGCCAGATGTTGAAGGAGCAACTTGAGGGAGAGAGGAGCCTGAGGTGAGGCTCAGGAACATGGCCTCCCAGCCCACCTCCCTTACTTCTGCCATCTTCCGAGCCTTCTTGTCTGTCAAGAGTTCCTTGGTCTGGAGCAGTTCTATTGGCAAGGATAGGGGATGGGAAATAGACCCCTTCTCAGTTCTGGGGCTGAACCTAGAGTTGTCCTTTAGATTCAAAAGGCTCTTTTAACATCCCTGCTGCCTTTCCCATCCCTTTCACCATTCCTTGGCCTTAGAGCAGGGAGGCAAGGACTCTCACAGCCCCGAACTTCCTCCCCATCTCCAACTATGTTACCTAATTTATTTGGTGCTATATTGAAATATTATTTATTTGCTATATCTTATTCTTTCCCACTATTAGCTGAAAAATGGGATTTCTATAGCCCTGGGATGAGGGGAACCCAGGAACAGTAAGTGAGCCAGTGACTTCTGGCCCACCTTCCCCACCTTCGTAGCCAGCCACGTTACTGAGAACGGGCAATCAGTGATCTAGCCCTGCTGCAGGGAACGGCAGACTGTGCCTCGCCCCCAATCTCGAATGAAAGAATTTGGGCTCAGTCTTGACTAACCAGGTCACTATAACTTTTTCACAACTCTTGCTCTGAGGAAAAAACAGTGATGTAGGGTCCTGAACTCTCCATGCCACCAGTTCACCCTTCTAATCTGCTCCTCTGTTCAGCCTGTGTGAGGCTAAGGGATGGAAGAAGAATTGCTGTGGAGTTTGAAGAGGAGGACAGTTGTGGAAGTCTTTTTCTTATATCCTTTCCCGACCAGAGCCTATTGATCTATGTCTTGCTCCTCAATGCATATTTATTTGCAATTTGTAGCACTGATCTGCGGTACAGTTTTTTTGAGTTTCTTAAACAGAAGAAGTAGGCAAGGGAACCCCGGTGATGCTGGAAATATGCCTCAGTCTCCTGCATGGAAATGGAGAGAGGTGAGATGAGTGGTGTTTATATACCTCTTTCCTCTGTGATGATCATAAGATACAAGAAGCTGGAGAGATTAAACATTGAGCCCTGTGCATGTTTTAATAGTTTTATTTCCTCTGTGAGACTCTCCCCTGCCCTAGCCCCTTCTTCCTGCCCTCTGGAGCAGAGTCTCTGGTATCTGTCCAGACTCTGCCTAGAGCTGAAGGTCTAGGATGTCTCTAAAGGCTCCCTGCGCCCCCTGTCCTTAGTGTCCCCAGAGGAGTTAGATGGGCTATGCCCTCTTCCTCTGGTTCTGAGGGGAGGGGGCTTCCCTGTTTGAAAGGTCCCTTGTGGGGAAAATAGAGATCCAAGTTTCGCTTCATCTTTTTCAGGCAGCTTTGTTTCCTGTCTTGGGGCTGGAGTAGGAGAGAGGCCTCAACCCTCAGCATTGCTTCTTCTCCACCAGCAGTTGGGGGTGGGGTGGTCTCAGAGTCACAGGCACTCTTGGGAAAGACTGAAACCTGAGGGTTGAAAAGCATTAGTGCAGATGAGCAGGGTTAGAAAGCCCATTATCTGTTGTTTTCTCAGTCAGCCATTTTGCCAAGAAGGAACATGCTGGGGTCAGGGCTCTCAGAGCTTCCCCTCATCCAGCAGCTTCCTGAGCCCATCACAGATCTTGCCAAGGTGCTGAGTGTAGTCAGGCCCGTAGAGGGCCGTGAGCAGGCCTGGGTCAGAGAAGTGATCGAACACGTGGCGGATGCGGCCATGTGACTTGGGTGTGAGGTGGTGCTCCACCAGCTCCAGCAGCATATCCCGGCACTCGCTCAGCAGGCCGGCCAGCACAGCAGCCTCAAAGGTGAAGTCCACCTCGCCGAAGCTGAGCGCGGTCATGGCGCCCTGCCGCAGCTTCTGGCGAAAGCGGGTAGCCAAGGCCAGCTCGCTGGGGCTGAAGCAGCCACTGCGGTGCAGCACGGCCACCTTGACAGCCACCTTGATCAGGTCCTTGATAACCCGCTGGGCCTGGGGCCTGCTGTGTGTGTATTCTTTGGACACACGGTAGAGCTCATCTAGCACCTCGCTGCTCGTCTCATCGATGAAGAGATGAGCCACAGACCGACCTGCCATCTTACTCAGTAGCTTCTTCTCTGCTTGCAGCGCCAGACTCTTCGAACTGAAGGACTCCATGATTCCTAGGGAAGGGTTAGATGGGGGGGTATGTGGTCATAGTCATTAGAAGAAAGGCCACAGGCTTCCTTAGAGAGACATGGCTTTTCCCCTTTCTGTCTCTTTGGTTTCTATCTCATCTTCATCTTTGCTTGTCATCTTTCTCCCCCTGGGCCCCCTCAGTCCTCTGTGCTTTGTTCCCATTTTTTCTCCTTTTGTACTGTAGGAAATCATGATCTCTAAAACCAGAGGAGCAGTAATAGCTTTGGCTAGAGGAATGAGGGCACACCGGATGCTAACGCACCGCAAGTTAAGACCTTAGGGGAAGTAGGCTGTTGCTACTACAGTGGAGAAGATAAAGCTTACCTGGCAGATAGTTCTCACAGCTGCCATTTTTGGACACTGACTGGGTACCGTACATCTATGAGGTGTAGGTATTACTATCCTTGTTTTACAGCGGAGCAAACTGAGGCTTACGTTAAATAATTTACCCAAGGTCAAACACAACTGTTTTTCTGACTCCAAAAGCCCATGTCAGCTAGTGTGCTGTACTGCCTTTAAAGATGTGAGAAATATAGGGGTCCTGGGAGTCCTGATAAAAATAATAATGAACATTTACTGAGAACCTACTATGTGCCAAGTGCTTTATCTCAGTCTTCCCAACCCTTTGTAAGGTAGGTATCCCCAATTTGCAACGAGAAAAATGAAACTAAGAAAAATTAAGCAACTTGGCTAAAGTCACTAGCAAATGATAAAAGCGGGCTTTGAACCATATAATCCAGAGAAGCCTCCCTCCCTTGGAATGCTCTCAATGAGGTTGAAGCACACTGAGGAATCGTGAGAAACAAGCACCTCAAGACAGTCCTAGAGGTCTCAGGTCCTCTGCTGGGACTGTGCTGAGGACCTCCTGGTGGCACATCAGCTGCAAGTATCCAGGGCGCTCTCCCCATGGTCTTCGCCTGTGGTGGTTCTGCTTGTTTTGCTTCTTACTTCCCCCTCCCCTGCTCTGCAGGATGTGGCCCTGACCGCAGTGAGGAGCAGCCTTGCCCTCTCCCCCGAACAAGATAGGAGTCTGAAGAAGCAGGGGAGGTGGGTAACTGGGAGGAGGGGTGCTTCTCCCCCAGCTGAATCGGTCCAGTGGGAATCTGGAACCTTGCTCTGCTCCCGGCTTTGCCTGGGGCTTTCTGGACCACGCTCTACATCCGGAAGAGGAGATTGCTCCATGTGAGCCTTCCTTCCTCCTTGGCCTTCCTGCTACCCAGCTCTCCACTGCCCCCGTTGCCATCTCACGTTTTGTCCACTGTCCTCTCCCCCTCTCCGTGTTTCAGTCTCCTGTTTTCTCTTGTCTGAGTCCTGCCCTGTGGTCCTCTGGCCATGCTCTCCTGCTGGCCCTTACGTCTACCTCCATGTCTCCTAAGATCTCCTTGCATCTCTCAGTGGTCTGTCACATACCCTTATCCACCGCCATCCCTCAGCCCTGCCCCCACCCAAACCAAACCATGTCTTTCTGAGGCTGCCTGGCCCCAGGAAGAACTGAGCTGGACCTCCCCACTGGGGGCTCAAGAATTCTATCAAATGAGAGCCTCACAATATGGAAAGCTCAGGCTGACAGAGCTAGGACTCTTCTGCCACCATCACCCCTAAAGCCTACCCTTCTGTCATTGCCCGGTCCCTCACCTGCTGCGCCCTGGATGCCAGTCTTGCCTTGGATGTTCCGGGAGAGCTGACAGAATGGAGAAGCTCCTAAGTGAGAGGCCCTTTGGCCTGGCCCCACCCCCAAGCCCCGCCTACGTACTCTGTGCTCAACCTCCCGTTCATCACACTGTCACCAAGAAGGTCTATGACCCCGACAGCCTCCTAGAAATAAAAGGTCAAAAGGAATAGCACTCTGCAGGAAATAGTCTTGATTCTTTGAGGTGAGGAAGAGGAATTGTACATCTCCTGCTCCCGTTGTCTGCCTCTTTCTATCCTTCCTGCCCAGTTCCTTGAGACCTTGTTCTCCTTATATGTCTGTGGTAATGGGGAAAATGTTAAGTACAGATTGCTGGGGTGGGGGGTCCGTGGGGAAAGTTCTGAAGATTGAACTGAACTTAGACTGGAGACACCAGAGGCAAGTTAGAGATCAGGAGGTCGGAGTGTGTCCCTGGAGTCTCCAGGGATGGGTGGTGCTGTGGGGCGACATTACCACGAGCATACGCTTTCAGTGTCTGGCTGGGTAAGGGGGTCCCCACCCTTAATACTTAAGAGAGACGAAGGTGCTGGGATCAGGGCTGCCGAACTAGATATGACCAGCAGGTGTCAGCACATCATTGAACCACTAGAGGCAGCGCTCTCACTGTGCTTTATAGCAGCTAACAGGTTACAAGAATGAAGGTAGTGCTCGCTTCGGCAGCACATATACTAATCTCACCCCAGTCAGAATGGCCATCCTCAAAAAATCTACAAACAATAAATGCTGGAGAGGGTGTGGAGAAAAGGGAACCCTCTTGCACTGTTGGTGGGAATGTAAATTGATACAGCCACTATGGAGAACAGTATGGAGGTTCCTTAAAAAACTAAAAATAGAACTACCATACGACCCAGCAATCCCACTACTGGGCATATACCCAGAGAAAACCATAATTCAAAAAGCGTCATCTACCACAATGTTCATTGCAGCTCTATTTACAATAGCCAGGACATGGAAGCTACCTAAGTGTCCATCGACAGATGAATGGATAAAGATGTGGCACATATATACAATGGAATATTACTCAGCCATAAAAAGAAACAAAATGGAGTTATTTGTAGTGAGGTGGATGGACCTAGAGTCTGTCATACAGAGTGAAGTAAGTCAGAAAGAGAAAAACAAATACCGTATGCTAACACATATATATGGAATCTAAAAAAAAGAAAAAAAGAAAAAAATGGTCATGAAGAACCTGGGGGCAGGACAGGAATAAAGACACAGACCTACTAGAGAATGGACTTGAGGACACGGGGAGGGGGAAGGGTAAGCTGGGACAAAGTGAGAGAGTGGCATGGACATATATACACTACAAAATGTAAAATAGATAGCTAGTGGGAAGCAGCCGCATAGCACAGGGAGATCAGCTCAGTGCTTTGTGACCACCTAGAGGGGTGGGATAGGGAGGGTGGGAGGGAGATGCAAGAGGGAGGAGATATGGGGATATATGTATATGTATAGCTGATTCACTTTGTTATAAAGCAGAAACTAACACACCATTGTAAAGCAATTATACTCCAGTAAAGATGTTAAAAAAAAAAAAAAAAAAAAGAATGAAGGTAAGGGACTTCCCTGGTGGCGCAGTGGTTAAGAATCCACCTGCCAGTGCAGGGAACATGGGTTTGAGCCCTGGTCCGGGAAGATCCCACATGTCGCGGAGCAACTAAGCCCACGAGCCACAACTACTGAGCCCGTGTTCCACAGCTACTGAAGCCCGAGCGCCTAGAGCCCATGCTCGGTAACAAGAGAAGCCACCGCAATGAACAGTAGCCCCCGCTCGCCGCAACTAGAGAAAGCCCATGTGCAGCAATGAAGACCCAATGCAGCCAAAAATAAATAAATGTGTAAAAAGAAGTTTGTTTTTTTTTTTTTTTTTAAAGAATCTTACGGGGACTTCCCTGGCAGTCCAGTGGTTAAGACTCCGCGCTTCCAAAAAAAAAGACCCCGTGCTTCCAACGCAGAGGGTGCAGGTTCAGTTCTGGTCAGGGAACTAAGATCTCACATGCCTCGCTAGCTAAGACCCCACATGCCCACACGGCCAAAAAAAAAAAAAAGAAATGTGCTTACATTTATCTCCCAGCCTGGTCAGGGAGAGAAATGTAAGCACACATAACTGTAATACAAGTCAAATGATGTCATTAGCTGTAACAGAAGTTTAAGGAATTATGAGAGTAAAGAGAAATTTAGATTATTTCTGATAGGAGGGCTGAAGAGGTGGACTTGGAAGGATGGATTTAACTACTTACTAGGCAGAGTGTGGAAGAAATGCTTCTGCTTCCCAGATAATGGAGATAAGCATAAGCCATAGAGCAAACAAAGATAATACAGGGCATGTTCAGGAAGTGGTGATTTATTCTGTATGACTGGAGCATAGGTTGTTTGAAAGAGAAGTGAAGAAGGAAAAAGACCAGATCATGAAAACCTTTAAGGGAGTTGCTCAACACTTCAGACTTTTGCTGTAGACAGTAGGGAGACATTAAAGGTTTTTGATTGGGGGAGTGAAATCATTAGCCCAGTGGGAGTAGGTTAGAGGCTTCAGCGAAATTTTAGCTGAGGAAAGGGCATGCTTAAAAGGAAATGATCAGTGGTATAGCTTGCTTAAGCACAGTATGAGAACCAGTGAGAGACCTTGAGAGCTGGTGGTTTTATAAGAAATTCTAACAGAAAGGGAAGAATTGGAACAGTGTCCAGTTGTGAAAAGTTGAAGAGTAAAGATCGAAGTTCAGAAGTGGAGGCAGTCAGCATACCAGTGACTCCAAAACCATTGGTTCTCCTCCTTGGAGACAGTGATTGGGTCTTGGCTCCTTTCTTATTCCCACCTCTCTCAGCCCAGGTTCCAGAGCTGAGGGTCTGTGATACAACTTGGATTGGGAAATGTTAACAACTCCTTTAAGGAGTATGTTGGTAAAGGGATGAAGAGAAATGGAAATGTAGCTTAAGGGGATGGGGAACTGGATTGACAGAGGGACTATTTTTAGTTTGGAGTTCGAGGACATTTGTAGGCTGAAAGGAAGGAGCCAGTGGAAAGGGAGGCTTAGAAAATGCAAAGGAGAGGTAATGTTTATGGAGCAAGGTGTGGGGGCAGATGGAGAAGAATGGATTGCGAGTTCAGGGGAGGGAAGCGAGAGGAAAGAACTGGAGCTGGCATTTGTTGGGTGCACTCTGCTAGATGTTATATAAATCTCTCACTTCATCCTCTGATACCTTTATGAACTAAATGTCACTATCTCCTTTTCGCTGATGAAAAAGACTGGGGCTTAAAGAGGTTAGATAACCTGTTCCCAAATTAGAGAGCTAATAAATGGCAGACTGAGGACTTGTGTGATTTCCAAGCCTATGCTTTTTCTGACAACTACCTCACAAGGTTAGGAGGTAATAACTTCAACCTTATAATGAATGTGGCAGCATTCTATTCCTATACGCTCCATTAATTCACTGATCACACACTCAAGGAACAATAGTAGGTGGCACTACCAAAATCACAGGAAAAGTAAAAGTCCTTTTTAAAAGAAATATATAATCTAATTGGATAATAAGAAGAGGAATTAACATACAAGAAGATGCAAATACAGTAATACCTTCTGAATCCAGAATTCTGCTACCAGCTCCTTACCTGTTTACCTCTCCAGCTTTGCCTTATACTCTGTTCTAGCTGTGTTGTAATCCTCTCAGCTCCTCCAATATACATCATGGTTGGCTTCTCTCTCTCCCTCTCCTTCTCCCTCTTCCTGTACTCTAGACTTTCCCACTTCTTGTGTCTCTGCCTGGAACTTTCTTCCCATGCATACCTCTGCCCTGCCTGGTTAATTCCTACCCATCCTTCAGGTCTCAGCTGGAAAGTCATCTGAAGCCATCATGACTGTGAAGCCATCGTGACTCCCTAAACTACACAGCACCCCTATATTCCATAGTCCTGTAGAACCGCATACCTCCCTTATCATGATAATTACTCTTTATTGTAATTTGTGATTTTATTAACTGCCTCCCTACTAGGCTGTAAACTCCATGAGGGCAGGGGTTAAGCTTTAGTGCCTGGCACTACTGTGCTCAATAAATATTTGCTGAAAGAAGAAATTCAAAACACATCCAATAACCAGGAGATAAGGGGGAAATGGTAGGAACATAACAGTCACATGCAATAATGTTCGTTTGTTTCACTCATGTGGAAGTCTTTCTTTTATTTTCTCTTAATCTATACCCATTTCTAGTAATCTTCTCTGAACCCACAGCATATAATTAGCAGCAAGTTAAAAGAGGAAAGAGGAGCTTTTAGAAGCAAGAACACTGATAACAATGAGAATTAACACAAATAACAAGGGAAGAGAAGGAAAACAAAAAAGCCGACAATTGAAAATTGCAGCTTTTTTGGCCATGTGGAGAAGGAGCAAACAGTATTAACTACATATATTCTAGACTCTGGGGTCCTCACTGTTTACCTGGACAATTAAGTTCACAGTGCTTCCTCTGAGTAAGCAAAAATCTGCTTAAATGATGTCTTGAATGTGTGAAACACTTTGAGATTTACAAAACATTTCACCTACGTTATCTTACTTCATCTTGTGAAGTAAGCAGGCAGGTAAAGTGTCCACTCACAGGTGACAGACTCTGCCTTAGAGATAAAGTGGTTTATCTTACAAGGTCAGTCAGGGTCTTAATGACTCCTGGTTGTGGTCTTTCCACTATATAATCCACAGGAAATTAACAATATCTTTTTGAATAATCCCTATTTGAAACAGTTAACATGAAAATGTTTTGCACTTAATTTGGTAAAATCAAACTATCTGGACAAATACTCAGAATGGAACATTCCTGTGTTTCTGCTCAGCTGAGGTTTTACCATGGTTAGGATCAGTACTCTCATATCAGTTCAGAAAGAGAAAGTTCAGTGTGATTTAAAGCAGTTAAGCAAGACTTCAGCCTGACATAGCTGGAGGTAGCTTTCATCTTTGGTGCATTTATTTCTTCCTCTATTTACTATATGCCAGGCATTATGACTTAAGTGCTGGGAATACAAAGATAAAAGACAAGCTTCCTGTCCTTAGACTAAGCGGTAAGTACCTATGAACAATCCAAATGGAAGTATTCAATAAGCAATTATAAAAGTGAGTTTAGAGCTCAGGAGAAAGACTGAGATTGAATATCTATAAAGTTTATGGGGAGCCACATATAAATAGTTACTATAACTGTTGGTGCAGATTATCTCGACCGGTGAGGGTATGTAGAGCAAGAAGAGGTAGCTAAGGACATGACCTAGGAAACACCAACATTTAAGGAGAGGTCAGAAAGGCTGAGAAAGAGAGGCCACATCAATAGAAGTGAAGCCATTCATTCATTTTAAAAATGTATCTATTAAGTCCCTAGTCTTTGTTGAAAGAAAGAAGGACTCAGGAGCCAAAAGAGGAGAGTATTTCAAGGAAGGAAGGGTCAACAGGGCCAAATGCCATAAAGAGGGCCAAAGGATAAAGACTGAAGAGAGCTGTTCATTGAATGTGACAAGGAGGTCATTAGTGGCCTGGATGAGAACAATCTCAATGGAGTGATGGGGGGCCAAAACGAAAATGATTGAGAAGTGATTGAGAAGGGGGAAAATGGGTACAGCAAGAATAGATGACTCTACAAATTTAGCTGTGAAGGAAAGAGAGAAATTGAGTGTTGACTAAATACAGGCAAGGATTAAGAGAAAGTTTAGAATTTTTTTTTCTTTTCATCATGGGAGATATTTGAGCATGTGTATACGCAGAAGGGAAGATGTCAGTACAAAAGGAGAGATTAGAAATAAAGGAAGGAGAAAGTATTTGAAGACATGTGGCATAAAGCACCTAAGTAGGAGATATAGAGTCAGATTTGTTCAACCAATGTGTTACTAGTTAATAGCTGCAATGTGCCAGGCACTGTGCTAACTGCAAAGGATAACTGCGGTGAGAGAGACAAGACAGCTGGGCCCTGTGTGAATGGAGCTTACAGTAAAGCAGAAAGGGGAACCTTAGACAAGCAGTACAGACACCCCACCTGCTGGGATGAGAGAGATATGAGAATGCAGCTAAGTGCATCTCTAGAGGGCAAAATGTTGGTGGGATGCTCACTTTATTATCTCTATTTTTCTCTGAAGATGGATGTGGGTTCTGCTAAGATGAGCAAGGAAGCTGTGAGGAAAGGAACTTGAGAAAGGATTTGACACAGCTACTTGTAGGGGTTGGGAAAGGGTAATTTTCCAAGCTTGGAGATCCGGAATTTATTAAAGGCTCCAATCTGTGGGACTGTGATTTTCTCCATAAGACCCTGGGGAGTAGGATTTGTCCTTTGAAACAGCTCTAAGACTCTTCCATTTCTTTCCATACCCAATGCCACCATCCTTGTCTCACTGCCTCTCTCCTCTCATCCTTGAACCTTCCTGTTTTCTTACCAGAAGGTCTCCTTATCTTGCTAAGATAAAGCATTTTGACAGTAACACCTTTATTCAAGAACTCGAAATGATGTCCTTTTCCTATCAAATTTTTTAACCTATTCACCTTGGTATTCCAGGCCTTCCATAGTTTGTCTCCCTCTTCCCCTGTCCTCTGCTTCTAACTAGTATCTCTCTTACATATCAGTCACACAGACCCTTTTGCTATCCATGCTTCAGGTTCCATGTTCACCAAGTAAAAGCTTTTGCTGAAACTACATTCTTTGGAAGATTTTCTCCTTTCTTTTGCACCAAGCCAACTCCCACCAAAGTTCTCCCGGCCTCCATGATAAAATGTATCCAACATCCTTCCCTGCAGTTATTATGAAGAGCACTTATTGTCTTTTCTTTCATTTATGAATTATATTCAATGTAGCTTTGGGGGGGGGTTTTTGAGACTTGGTATTTTTTTTTAATTAATTAATTTTATTTATTTACTTTTGGCTGCATTGGGTCTTCATTGGTGCACAAGGGCTTTCTCTAGATGTGGCGAGTGGGGGCTACTCGTTGCGGTGCGTTGGCTTCTCATTGCATTGGCTTCTTGTTGTGGAGCACAGGCGTGGGCTTCAGTAGTTGTGGCACGAGGTCTCAGTAGTTGCGGCGCACAGGCTTAGTTGCTCTGCGGCATGTGTGATCTTCCCAGACCAGGGCTCGAACCGGTGTCCCCTGCATTGCAAGGCGGATTCTTAACCACTGCGCCACCAGGGAAGTCCCTTGGTATTGCTTTTTAATCATTTAGTACATGTAAGTCTTGTTTTAGTTCAAATAGATGGTCATTTTCTTAAAGACTGGGACTACATCTCACAGTGGTTTGTATTTGAAGTAAGTGCTTAATATGTATTGGATTGAACTGAGATTTTAGTTGGGCCCTAAAACTTTAAATGAGTTATACCTTAATCCCCATTCACTAATCTATTCAATAAGCACATATTTTAATACCTAAGCCCTGTGCTAGGAGCTGGGGACATTTCTTTCAATCTCTGAGTGCCTCTATATTTTGAGGTGTCTTTCTCCCAAAAACCTCTTTCCAGCCTTTAAAACAGCCCCGACTGACCACTGAATCACCTTGGACCCAAGACCCCCCTGCAGTTAACTTTGTGTAAGTATTGTTCCATTGTCTCTGATTCTGTTTATCTCATTGGTTCACCTTCCATTTCTGTCTCTGTGATTGTGTGTGTATATGTCTATATCTCTTGCTTACTTTGGGGCTTAGCCCAGTCAGTGATGCTACCCACCCTGATCTCAGTCCATTAAAGACTGTCCAGAAGTAGCAAACCCCTGCCCCTCTTTTCCTTCAGTCCAGAGACCAGGCCATGTTTGTGTGTGTGTGTGTGGGGGGGGGGGTGCCCGCTTAGATAAAACTATCCAATAATGTCAATGTCTCCCATGCCACCCACTATCCCAGGAATTTTGAGAACGTCTTTTGTCCCAGTCCCCACACAGGGAAGAATCTTAGCAGGTGGGAGCCAAGCAGTGATGTTTGAAGTAGCCTCATTCTTCCTCCCCACTGACATTCCTGGAATCAAAGGGTCTTTATGGAGGGTGGGGATGGAGAAGGAGCAGTTAGTTCTGCTGTTTGGAGGGATATCCGGGGCCCTCTGAGGAAAGATGGGACATCACTAATCCTTGTCTGCGGGTCAGTAAGTCTGTGTGGTGTTGGGGCAGCTGGTTACTTTCCCTCTTTCAGGTCTCCGTGTTGCTCCTCTTTCTGTGTGACTCTCTGAGTCAGTTGGTCCCGATCTCCACATCTCTCTTGGTTTCAGCCCCACTCACCTGTCCTCTTCCATCAACCAACATCCTCACTGCTGGCCACCCCGGCTTCCTGGCTCCTTAGTTCCTAGCCAACTGGCCCAACCCCATCTTGCTTTGACAATAGGGGTGGGAGGGGAGATGATGGGGATAAGGAAAACTTCCTGGCGACATCTTCCTTTCCTTTCCCAGGCCTCAAGTCTTCAAGTGCATGCTAGGCCTCCCTTATCCGGGTCAGGATGAACCAGAGGAGGCACATGGGAAGAAATAAAGGGGTTGATTTAAAAAGAGTAGAGAGGAGGAACAGAGGTTTGGGGGCAGAGTAGCGGAGAGGTGTACCCAGGAGCAGGGTAGCCAAAGCCATTGGAGAGGAGAAAGGAGGGAGGGAGGGTCACGCCGGCTCTGACAGCCCAGAGGTCCTCGGGTTTCCTGTCTCTCCTCCCAGCTGCTGTTCCTTCCTCTCTTGTTGTGAGATTTCTCCCCAGGGCCTCTCCATGTTAAAGCGTGTGACCCCCTCCTCTGTCCGGGTCTCAGCGACTGTCCGTCGATCTCGCGCCTGGCTTTGGTCTCCAGCTCAACCTCCCGGCCAGGCCTTCTCGGTGGGCGGTGCTCCTGGCGCCCCTCCTCCTCCGAGGGCTATTGGTGGAGAGGTGTCGAGAAGGCGGTGTCTAGCCGGCCTCCGAGAGCCGGATTAGTTGTGCAGACCCCGAGGCGGGCCGGAGGCGGGTCCGGCCAGGAGGCGGGCGGGGCGGCTGGGGCCCGGCCCAGAGCTCCGGGCGGTCGCATTGTTTTCCTCCGCGGAGCCGCGGCGGGAGTGGGGTTTGCGACTGGGATCCAGGGCTCACCCGACCTGACAGCGCCCGGGAGCTCAGATCCAAGCTCCATCCAATTCAGACGTTCATCACGTCTCGCTAGAGCCCCAACCACCGACTGCGAACTCGGCGCGGTGCGCGGCCGCTGCCCGCCCGCTGAGATCTCTATTCCACTGACCCGGATCTCGGAGCAAGTACCCCGGAGCAGGGCTGGGGCTGCAGGGCGTCGGGGAGGATCGGGGCGCCTAAGGCTGGGGGCAAGCTTCCGAAGTGCCAGAGGGACCCGCCTGGGAGGGTGCCAGAGCGATGTGTGCTTGGTTGACGGAGAGGGTCAGCGGAGTTGGGGTGCGTGGAGGGAAGAGGGGACCGTGGCCAAGCCCTGTCACGGGACTGTGGGGCGCAGGGTCTGGGCACCTCTTGCGACCCGGCTTCTCTGAGTCGCATCCCTTGGATTGGGGAGCGCGAAAGGGATTATTTGAGGCGCGCACCGTACAGAGGGTGGAAAACCTGGTCTCTTTCCTCTCCAGCAGAGAAATTAAGGCTTCGAGACCCGTGGAGAACTGGACCCTCTCGTTGCCCCTGCAGGGATGGGAAGGGGAACACGTCGTTCCAGACTTTGGTGTTACAGCTGCACCTCTGTCCTTGTGCAAGCGGGAGTCTGAGCACCTCCCAGGGGGTTGGCTTGGGCATAGAGTCGGGAATGGGGCCCCTGAGAAACAACAGTCCTGGTGCCCATATCCTTCCTTCACCCCACTCGCCCTGGGGCTTTGTTAGACCGAGGTCTCCCAAGGAGGAGAGCCCAGCTGGCGACTGCATCTCGAGCCCGCGGTCCCCGCTCAGCCCTGGCCCCAGGCCCGCCCTCATCGGTTCCAAGCCTCTGGCCCTGTTTCCCTGGCCTCGGAGACCCGCCTCCACTCCCCAACCCCCGCTCCCATCCCCATTCGGTCTGCGCCTGCAGGCCCCTCCAGCCCCTCCTCCCGCTAACGTGGCTCTGGGACCCGGTCCCGGCCCAGACTCTCCTACCCGCCCCTCTCGGAGCCCCAGATCCAGTGAGGGGGAGACACGTAGAGCCCCTGGCTTCAGGCCCACCTCATGCGAGGCTCTAGACACCTGGATTATCCTCGTTGGGGACTGGGTGGGAGGGAGGGTAGGTAGCAAGCCTGGGGCTGAGAGCTAAGGGTGGGGGGGAACTGTCTTGGAGAAGGGAACGTGCCCGTTCCGTGAGGCTCCTTGGCGCGCCCCCCGTTCCTTAGAGGAAGGTGGACTGGGGCGGGCGACCAGCCCGAGGGCTTCCTGCTCTTGTCCCCCACCCAGTCTCCCCTTCTCCATCCCTTCCCCAGCCCCCGCTAGAATCTGGCTTTGACCCGGGCCACTCCCCAGAGGTGGCTGCGGGGCCAGGAGGAGACAGAAGGGCTGTTTCCTCTTCCCAGCAAGGGGAGAACCTAGGAAGGGGAGAAAGAGCCGGCCAGGCCTCCCCCATTCGCTCCAGATGGGGGGTATGAAGCAGCTGGGATTGGTCCCGGCAGGGTAAGCCTTTCCCCAAGCCAGGGGTCGGATGGGGGCCGCTCAGATGCTGCTCCCTAAAATCAGCTATGGGAAGCCCCCTTAAAGATATGTCATAGTTAAGTCTAGGGGGCCAATGCAATGGCCAACCAAGTGTTTTTAGAGGCTGGACTAATCCAGTCTAAGGTGGGGGGTAGGGTGGAGAGAGACTGGGTGGGAGGGAGGCAGGGACTGCTCTCAGGGAAGAAGGAAGGGGCTGGGGGTGCTTGCTATCAGAGCATTTTGCCTAGAAATGAAGAGCATGCAAATGAGATGCAAATTAGCCTCTATTGTCCCCAGCTAGGGAGCTTTTGCTAAGAAGGCTGCTGGATTCTGAAGGTTTTAATGTGGGAGTGGTCGTCATGCCCTCCAAACTCTCCCAGTCACCCCTTTTCCCAAGACTGGTCCTGCAGTTCCAGGAGTTTCTGGGTAGGGGCCAGCCCCAGCCCTTGCCCTCACGTCTCTGGGCATGAAGCAGCCAGCACCTTTGTAATCAAGCTCAATGTCAATGTGCCCCCGACTTCCAGGGCAGCATCTCCCCTACCCTAGCCTCATTAGACTTCTCCTGAATGTTCACATTCACTTCTATTGGATGTGGTAAGGAGGTATAGCTCAGCCTCTTCCCTCCTTTTGTCCCTTCTTTCATCAGGTCAGAGGTCTCCTATCCCCCTCAAACCCCCACAGGAGTCACCACCCCAGGTAAGGAAAGGGCAACAGCTCCTGAGGGCAGGGGATGGAAACAGGCATGGCCTGGGAGCAGAAAGAGGGTCTGACTGTCCTCCCCACTTGCCTGAGACTGAAGTTGTTTCCTGGGTGAAGATACCAGTTGCCCAGGGCAACCTGTGGGGGAGGGGGCAGGAGGGGGTGGATAGGAGACAAGCTGTGTCCCTTTCTCTTCCCCTGGGAGCACCAACATCCAGAAACATGGGGCGGGGGTGGCAGAGGGAGGCTTGGCCTTTCAGCACCAGAGGGTCTTTAGCTAGCTGACTGCTCTGCCCCTGGGGAGGGGGTCATCGTTAGGTGCTCCTACCCCTTCCCTTCCTCCAGCTCTCTTGGGACCCCATCTGGCATCAGCCTCCCCACCAGTGACGCTGGATTGTGGGTGGGGTACACGTGGGTCCTGGCTCCGAGAGTGGAGTTGTTGGATGGAATGGGCTAAGCCTGGAAGCCCAGGGTCTCTTCTTTAGGGGACATGGCGGGACAGGCAACTAAGGATTAGTGAAGGATGACTGTCTGTTCACAGAAAGGAAGGAGTCTCACCCTTCCTGACCTGATTTCCCGAGCCTACTCAGCCCTTCACTTCGACTTCAGGGGAAGGCAGGAAGCTGGTGTACACCTCCCACTGTGGGTTCCAGCCAGGGTCAGCTTGGCTGGGGGAGGCTGATGGAGGCTGATGGGTGGGAAGGAGGGCTGTCTCACCGTCCCTTCCACCATATCTATCTTTTCCTGGACTTTGGGCTACAATCGCCTGGCTGTCATTGAATTATTTATATTTTCATTCCAAGGCAGTCCGAAGAGGGAAGGGAAGGGAAGGAGAGACATGTTCAGCCATATCTCCTCACCAGTATAGCCCCTTCTATGCCTGGCTCCTAATAGCGGGTGGGTCTGCTCTTCCCCACATTAAGCACATGCAGTGGTTCTTAGGAGTCAGGGAGGGAACAGGGGGCTAGGGAGGCTGGGAGGGGGCACAGTGGTCGGGCAGACAGCTGCGGCCAGAGCTAAATTTAGCCTCTGATCTGGCTTTGATGCAGATTCATTTTTGGCTAAGACAGCCCCCCTCCCCCACTCCCCTCCCTACTCACTCAGCTTCTCCCTAGCAATGGGAAGGGCCCCAGAAGCGTGAGCTTAGACCAGGACAAAGACCCCTAGGCTGCCTCCCCCACTCTGTTCTTCCTCAACCCTAGACAATGATGGCTGCTTCGCAGCTGCCTCTACCAGGGCACAGCGCCTAAATTGCTCCCGGGTGCCATGGGGGTCCGGGAGGGAGGGGGGAGGCAGACATGGTGCCCTCTTCCTCCTCCCCAGTGCCAAGGAGTCACTATTTATAATTTTAAGGCTTCAGTGTCTAATTATAGCTGAGAAGAGGTTAGCAAGAGGGGGGCCAGGAGGTGTCACCTACTGAATGTCCCAGGCCCAGTCAGGAGAGAGGAGAAAAGGTTGAGTGAGAAGGCTGGGAGGGGGAGCAGGCGGGTCCTGTCCTTACCTGGGGTCATGCTGGCAGGCTTCGTACCAGCCAGTTTGGGCCAGTTGGACAGGGAAGGGCCTTGAGTGACAGTGACAGCTGGCTGGGACTGAGGCAGTGCCAGAGAGAGGGTTCTTCTCCCTACTGCACTGGGTCTTCTGGGGATAGACCTGGGAAGGAGTCCTCCTGCTTCAAAAGGTGGAGGAAATTTGACCCCTTCCCCCACTTTTCTGTCTTCTCTTTCAGGGCCAGCATATGGGTGAGGGGGCAACCCCTGGGGCCTGAGCTGCCCCACACAGGATGCCCCGTGCCCCCCGCTTCATGCCCTTGCTGCTACTGCTGTTGCTGCTGTCACTTCCCCACACCCAGGCTGCCTTTCCCCAGGACCCCCTCCCTCTGCTGACCTCTGACCTGCAAGGTGAGTGCTTGGTACCTCGCCCCCTCTATATGAGCTCAGCACTCAGTCTTGGCAGGTAGACACTGAGACCCCTTGTGTGGGTGGCAAGGCGCAGGAAGGCTCTCAGTCTCAAGGAAGCTAAGAGCCTGACCAGAAAAGGGGAGAAGACAGGTAGAGTGAGCTGGCACCTCAGGTCAGTCACTTCTCCTCTGTGGGCCTACTTCCTTCACTTCCAGGCAGCATTGTTCAGTGATAAAGAATGTGGACTCTCGGCCAGACCAAACCTTAGCAGGTTTGAACCCCTGCTAAGCTGCTCACTAGCTGTGTGAGCTCTTCAAGTTATTTAACCTTTCTTTGCCTCAGTCTCCTCATCTGCAAAATGAAGATAGTCATAGTATTTTACCGGGAATTCCCTGGTGGTCCAATGGTTAGGACTCGATGCTTTCACTGTGGTGGCCCTGGTTCAATTCCTGGCTGGGGAACTAAGATCCTGCAACCCATGCAGTGCAGCCGAAAAAAAAAAAAAATAATACTAATAATAGTATTCTACCTCATAGAGTTATTTAGGGATTAAATGAGGTAATACAGGTAAAGTTCTGAGAACACTGTCTGGCACAAAGTAAATGATTTATATATGTTTGCTATTATTATTAGCTACAAATTGAAGGCTTGGGACTAATTCAGTGGTTTCCAACACCTCTTACCTCCCTCTCCACCACGTTATCACTACCAAGTCTAGGTCCCACCGTGAGGGAAACCACCAGCCAACTTTTTCTGAGAAGGACCTTTATCTGTTTGCAGGTTCCTGTTATATATGCAGGATTTAGAGTAAATTTAAGGACGAAGGAATGGCAGTTAGGTTATTGGGAGTAACTGTTGGGGGATAGATAAGAGCAGCAAACACATGTGCCAGACGTGGTGCGAAGCACCATAAGAATGTTAAATCATCTCTCTCTGAACTCGGGGGTCCCTTTGAACGCTGATGACTGTGGTTTCCATGATCAGGCCAGGTGGATGCTGGAGTTGGTCAGAGGAGGCAGAAACCTTGGAGGGCTGAGGTGGCCTGTGAAGAGCCTTGAGGGGAGGGTGCAAAGAGAGGGCTGGGAGAAATGGGGTGAGTAAATGGTCCACATGGGACAGTGTACAATGTGGGAGTGAAAGGGAATTGCTAGCCCTAAGGCAGTTCCAAGAAGGGGTTGGGCTCAATTCTGGAGTCAGACAGACCTGGATCTCAACTGGGGTGCCTGCCACTTCCAAGCTAAATGAGCTGTGCAAATTTCTTAATGGCTTTAAGCCTCAGGTTCCTCATCTGTAAGATGGGGCCAATGTTAGTACCTGCCTCATAGGGTTGTTGTCTAAAGTGAGACAATGCATCTAACCTGCTAACATAGTGCTTGGCAGAGGTTAAGTGCTCAGAGTTAGCTGGTATTACATTTATTAATAGCCTTATTAATAGCTTTATTAATACCTCACAACTCATCTCACATATCCATTTTATGTCCGTGGCTGGGTTTCATCTGGTTGGAGAAGGTGTCGAGGGAGTACGTGGTATTCTGGCTGGTCCTCAGCACCCACCTCTCTGTGCCTTCTAGGTATTTCCCCATTATCCTGGTTCCGGGGCCTGGAGGATGATGCTGTGGTGGCAGAACTTGGGCTGGACTTTCAGAGATTCCTGACCTTGAACCGGACCTTGCTAGTGGCTGCCCGGTAAACTGGCTGCGGCACCATTGTGGGGCTGACAGGCCTGCTCCTGGGCAGGCATGGGACCTGTGTGGCCACTGCAACATCTTGCAGGGGACACATGCAGGTGTATAAGCCATGGGACATGGGCATGCTAGGACCCAGAGCACAACTGCCAAGTTGTGGAGTAAGGGGGAGGAGAGAGGGCACTGTTTGTCCCTGAGCAGCTGAACACGGGCAAGGTGGGAGGCTCAGGAGTTCGGGTGGGGATCCATGGCTTGGCTCTGATCCCTCCTTGCCTGTCTCTTCAGGGATCACGTTTTCTCCTTCGATCTTCAAGCCCAAGAAGAAGGGGAGGGGCTAGTGCCCAACAAGGTGAGGGGCTGTGTGGAAGGAGGTTGAGGCATGGAGAGGAGGCTGGGAAAGGTCTAACCGGGATCAAGTGGGTAGGTAGAAGACTCCAAGAGGAGCCATAATGTGAGGTGGTTCCAGGTTGCCCCATGATTTTTCCCCTTCTACTTCTCCCTCCAGTATCTAACATGGAGGAGTCAAGACATGGAGAACTGTGCCGTGCGGGGGAAGCTGACGGTGAGGAGTGGGATGAGAATCTTGAGGGAAGATGACCCTGCCTCCAGGCTCTGTCTAAGTGGCCCTCCACTGTGCCCACTTCCCCCCCACTTCTCTCATCTTGGTCCGCAGAGGAAAATGTACAGGAAAGGGAGTTCATGATTTTTAGCTTCCTTCACACACCTCACACAAAAGGAAAGTGAGGCTCTGAGAGGCCAAAGAACTTGCCCAAGGCCACAGGACCAGGAGTAGATAGCTTAGTTGGGACTTTACCCCACACTGCTCTACCTGGCTCAAGTGGAGTAGCCCTACTTCCTGTGACCCCCCCCACCCCATCCCAGTCCCAGGCAGCCCTGTCACTGACCGAGAATTTTGGATTTTCTAGGACGAGTGCTACAACTACATTCGTGTTCTCGTTCCCTGGGACTCCCAGACACTCCTTGCCTGTGGAACGAACTCATTCAGCCCCGTGTGCCGCAGCTATGGGGTACAAAGGCGAGGGCGGGGCATCAGGACTGGAGTGGGAGAAGAACCCAAGCTGGGCAATCAGTTCAGTGGGGATGGACCAGCAGGGGTAGGGGAACAGGAGTGCCCAGAGTGGAGGGGTCCGGAAGGGGTGGAGCAAGGAGGCAAGGGGACACGAGGAAGTGGGCTATGGAGCCAGACTCGCAACACCCCAAGGGTTCCAAGAACCTGTTTCCTCTGCCTCCAGATAACTTCGCTGCAGCAGGAGGGTGAGGAGCTGAGTGGGCAGGCTCGATGCCCCTTTGATGCCACCCAGTCCAACGTGGCCGTCTTTGCAGGTGTGCACCTGGGCATGTGAGCAGCAGGCATGTGGCTGGAGGGAACTCCCACGTTAGCCCCTTTCCTAATTTGGTCTTTCCCCCATGCTCCTGAGTGGAGGGTTAAGGTAGGGGCCAGGGTCAGGCCAAGGGAGGGGTGTGGGAGGCCCAAGAAGAGCCAAGATATGGATCCCTGAGCCCTCCCCTGACCCCACCCTACCCCTCCAGAGGGCAGCCTGTATTCAGCCACAGCCGCGGATTTCCAGGCCAGTGACGCTGTGGTTTACAGAAGCCTTGGGCCTCAGCCCCCACTCCGCTCCGCCAAGTACGACTCCAAGTGGCTCCGAGGTCAGGGCGGGCCTAGGGCAGGGAGGCTGCTCTTGGGGAGGAGGTGCAGGGGGCGGTCGATGGCAGGCAGATGGTGGTAGTGGTGAGCATGTATGCAGAGGGGAGAGGCTGTGGGGGGCCAGGAGCTTCTGAACAGGTGTAGTTTCTCTTCCGTACCTTTCCTCTCACTCCCCCTTCAGAGCCACACTTTGTCCACGCTTTGGAGCATGGAGACCATGTCTACTTCTTCTTCCGAGAAGTCTCTGTGGAGGACGCCCGGCTGGGGAGGGTAAGGAAGTGGGCACCAGGGGTGGGTAGCTAGAGGGCTCTGCTGGATGGTGAGGAGCCAGTCATTCAGGGGAGATCTCCTGGCCCTAATCTCCACAACGCAGTCCCCTGGACTCTGAGGCCCCAACTTGGAGTAGCCCCCAGGCCTCTGCCCCCGCATCCTGCTAGGTCCCTCACCTTGACCCACATTGACCGACCACACCCTTCCTTTGCTGTGCCCCTAACATTTGTCTCTTGGTGCTCTAACTCACCACATTGCTCTCACCCTGCTGGCCCTGGGATTCTCTCTCACCGATCTCCTCATCTCCAACTCTCCCCCACACAGGTACAGTTCTCCCGTGTGGCCCGTGTGTGTAAGCGTGACATGGGCGGCTCACCTCGGGCCTTGGACCGCCACTGGACATCCTTCCTGAAGCTGCGGCTCAACTGCTCTGTCCCTGGGGACTCTACCTTCTATTTTGACGTCTTACAGGCCTTGACAGGGCCTGTGAACTTGTATGGCCGCTCTGCTCTCTTTGGGGTCTTCACCACCCAGACCAATAGGTTGGTACCAGACTAACCAATGTGGCCCAATCTGTCCCCTGCCCCACCGGCATCCAAGTTCCTCTCTCAATGCCTATTGATGAGGGCAGTGAGCTGAAGCTCCATTCAAAGCCAGTTTGCTGTTCTGCCCACCGTTTTTCTCCTAGCGTGGCCCCCAGGGGCTGCCCCACCCTCTCAGTCTCCACCCTAATACGGTATATGAAGGGGAGCTGCCATGTCTTACCTAGGAGGAACTGTGCTGTCCCTTCCCACACCTAGCCCACATCCTTTTCTGGCTCCCTCAGCATCCCCGGCTCTGCGGTCTGTGCCTTCTACCTGGATGATATTGAGCGTGGGTTTGAGGGAAAGTTCAAGGAGCAGAGGAGTCTGGATGGGGCCTGGACCCCTGTGTCTGAGGACAGGGTCCCCTCCCCCAGGTACGCAGGGTGGGGGTGGCCTTTGTGGAGGTAGAAACAAGCAGTGTCTGCTCCCCAAATGGGATTATGAGAAGTGGGCAAGGTGTCCAAGGCCTGGGGAGGGGGCTGTAGCGGGTTGGCAGCAGGGAAGGGAAGCAGTAGTGTGAATGTCTGTGTGTAGGCGGAACAAGGGTTACCAATCATGTTTGGGAGCAGTGGGTAGCTGGTGGTCACACAGCCTAACTAAGCCCCAGCTCCCTGCCCTAAGGCTCCCTCTCCCTTTGTGTCCACCAGGCCAGGATCCTGTGCAGGAGTAGGTGTAGCTGCATTGTTCCCCTCTTCTCGAGACCTCCCTGATGATGTCCTGACCTTCATCAAGGCTCACCCACTCCTGGACCCTGCCGTGCCGCCTGCCACCCATCAGCCTCTGCTCACCCTCACCAGCAGGTATGGGGCTAGAAAATGCTGACCACTGCCTTCCCCCCACCAGCCACTCTCTTTCCCTGACCCCACCATGTAAATCATACTGGTAGGAGGAAGAACCCGTGAAAGTGGAAGGGAGAGAGCTAAGAAGAAAACAGTGGGCTGGGGGAAGGGCAGAGAAGGGGGTACCCAGACACATGTGCTGTCCTTGAAACACTCAAGCTTCCACTGGTCAGGTTGTCCTGACCTGAGGCCTATCCCTCCAGGGCCCTACTGACCCAGGTAGCTGTGGATGGCATGGCTGGTCCCTACAGTAATACCACAGTCCTGTTCCTTGGCTCCAACGATGGGACAGTGCTGAAGGTGCTGCCCCCATGGGGGCAATCTGGGGGCCCTGAGCCCATTCTGTTGGAAGAGATCGATGCCTACAGCCCCTCCCGGTGAGCCCTTTGTCCAGCAGGCCCCCTGCAGAGCAGGGATGGGATGTGAAGTGGTAGATGGGGATATGGGGATGGGGTGGGGACTCCAATATTGGAAGTTGTGGGGAAGAGAGAGGGCCTTGGCGAGAAGCTGGACACTGTGTTGGGGCAGAGTAGCCCTGTGAGTTGTACTCAGTTGCTTGTATGCCTCCCCCCCTTCTGTTCTTTAACTCACCCAGGGAAAAAGGAGCCTCACCTGCTCCATCTCTGACTCCTTCTGGCCTCACCCTAGGTGCAGTGGGAAGCGGGCAGCCCAAACAGCACGGCGGGTCATAGGGCTGGAGCTGGACACTGAAGGTCACAGGCTCTTTGTGGCTTTTTCTGGCTGTATCATCTACCTCCCTCTCAGTCGATGTGCCCGGCATGGGGCCTGTCGGAGGTGAGAGGGACCTGAGGTCAGGCCCTGCCTGGGTGGGCTCTCTGGGCCTGCAGGCACACAGGAACACAGGCATTGTGGGTGGCAGGGAAACGCCACCCAGGGGATGGTTTGGGGCTGGGTATCTCAAGCATTCTGCAGGTGGGCAGTAACCAGGGACTGGACTAGGGATTGGGGTGGATAGGATGGGAGTATCAGGCTAAGAGCCTCCTGCAAGCCAGGGTGAGAGTGGAAGAGGCAGGGGAACGGAATGTGATTAGGGTGGAGAGGGTCCCAGCCTCACATGACTCAGTTTTCCCTAGGAGCTGTCTGGCTTCTCAGGACCCATACTGTGGATGGGATAGCTCCAGAGGCTGTGTGGATATCAGGGGACCTGGTGGGTAAGTGAGAGGCTCCTGGATCTCCTGAAGAGAAAGTTCCCCACTAAGAGAGGAAGCTGAGGGCTAGGGTGGGGGATGGGGGCAAGATGTATACCTGCACTGAGCCACCTCCATTTCCTCCTAGGATTGATGTGCATCCAGCTGGGAACCAGGAATCCATGGAGCATGATGACTGCCAAGGTAAACAGAAGGGGCAGGGGTAGCTGTAGCCATTGTCGTGCATGGCTCTGATGGCCATAGACACCATCCCAGCTGTGGGCTTTTGTCTTTCTCTCCTTCTGTGGTACAGTCATGCCCATCAGTTCTTCATGAAGCTTCCCTCTGCCCCCATCTTCACCCTCTCTCTCCCTTTTTCATAGATGGAGCTACTGGGAGTCAGTCTGGCACAGGGGATTCTGCTTATGGTGAGTTCTATTGTCCCAACTTCACCTTGCTCAGCCCACACTCACCCAAGTCTGTGCCCCATGGCAGCAGCAGACCAGCACCCTGGACACCCTGAGAGAGTCTCAGAAAAGGGTTAGCATCCTCCAAATACCTAGCATATAGCTCAGTGCTTGGCACATAATAGGGTGCTTAATAGATAGTTTTTGAACAAATAAATGAAAGAATGCCTTGCATGGTGAGCCCTTCCCCATTTCCAGAGGAAAATGAAGGCTGCAGTTCTGGACCTTTGGGCTCCAAAGGGGGTGCGGGGACCCGCTGAATGGGTATCAGAGGTGGAGAGCAGGAGCCTCACTGGCTCTGACCTGGTCTCTGTCACCAGTGCTTCTGAGTCCTGGCCCTTCCCCTGAGACCCCAAGCCCCCCCAGTGATGCCCACCCCCGGCCCCAGTCTTCCACTCTTGGAGCTCACACTCAGGGTAAGGGGGCTGGCTGGGAGGGACAAGAGTGAAGTGTGGGGCTGCTGATTCTTGAAGAATTCTAAGCCCCTCCCTGATCGCTGTTTGGTGCTCACTAATAATGCCTGTTTGGATCCTGCCCTCCCAGCCCCGCCTCCCTCAGCACGGGCAGAGTTTTGCAGTTGCTCTTGGCATGGCTACAGGGGCTAGAGCTGGGATGGGGACTCCCCAGGCCCAAGCTCTAGCTTGCGTGTGAAAGGTAGTTCGGTGGGTTGTGTGTGTTGAGGGGTCAGGGGAGGTGATTCCTGAAGAGGGTCAAAGCTGCGTTGGAGCTAAGCAGCATCAGGAGAGAGGCGACACTTCGGAACCTGCCATCCCGCTGGCCTACCTTCGCTGAGCCTCCCTCCTTCCTCTCGGTCGGCAGGCGTGCGACGGGACCTCCCGCCAGACTCAGTCTCCCGCTCCGTCCCCATCCCACTCCTCCTGGCCTGTGTGGCCGCAGCCTTCGCCCTGGGCGCCTCGGTCTCTGGCCTCCTGGTCTCCTGCGCTTGTCGCCGCGCCCACAGACGTCGGAGCAAGGATATCGAGACTGCGGGGCTCCCGCGCCCTCTCTCCCTTCGCAGCTTGGCCCGTCTGCACGGGGCGGGCCCAGAGCCGCAGCCAACGTCCAAGGACGGAGAGGGGGCACAGACACCCCAGCTTTACACCACCTTCCTGCCTCCTCCCGAGGGCGTACCCCCGCCGGAGCTGGCCTGCCTGCCCACCCCGGAGTCCACGCCGGAGCTGCCGGTCAAGCACCTCCGCCACGCCGGGTGTCCCTGGGAGTGGAACCAGAACGGGAACAACGCCAAGGAGGGCCGGGGCCGCGCCCGGGGCGGCAACACGGCGGGCGGCCCCGCGCCGCGCGTGCTGGTGAGGCCGCCGCCGCCCGGCTGTCCCGGGCAAGCCGTGGAAGTCACCACCCTCGAGGAACTGCTGCGCTACCTGCACGGCCCGCAGCCGCCCAGGAAGGAGGCCGAGCCCCCGGCCGCCGCCCCTTTCACCTCGCGGGCGCTGCCGCCCGAGCCCGCCCCCGCCCCCGCCCCCACCCTCTTTGCCGGCCCCAGCCTGCTACCCCGGGACTGTGCCACGCCTCGGAGGCTGGACGTGCCCCCGGAGGGCAAGCGCCCGGCCCCCGCCACCCGGCCTGCTGTCTCCGCCCCAGCTCCCCGGCTCGGGGTGGGCGGCAGCCGGAGGTTGCCCTTCTCCACGCACCGTGCACCCCCCGCGCTGCTCACCCGAGTCCCCTCGGGAGGCCCCTCCAGGTACTCCGGGGGTGCCGGGAGACACCTCCTGTACCTGGGCCGGCCTGAGGGGCACCGGGGCCGCGCCCTAAAGAGGGTGGACGTCGAGAAGCCCCAGGTGCCCCTGAAGCCTCCCCTTGTCGGGCCTTCCTCGCAGCCGGCCGTCCCTAGTGGCAACCATTTTAACTTTTAAAGGGAGCTGCTCCAAGGCCTCAAATGGGACCCTCGAGGCCCATGCCCTCAAAGGCCGTGAGCGTGGACGCATCTCCAAGGACAGGTCACCTCCTTCTCTCCTTGTTCCACACCTCCAGCCTTCCTGGACTCTGAGAGTCTCCCGGGGTCCCTGCCCGCCCCGGGTTTATTTATTGACTGCCGACTGTCTTTCCCCCTGTCCTCGAGAGAGGAGTGGGAGGTGAGAAGCTCGCCCCCTCAGTGAGCCAGCTTTTCGGGGGGAACTGGCACACTCCCACCCCCCCCACCTCCCTCAGCCAAGCTGCCTTAACTCGCCCCTCCGGGCCTCCAGAGACTGGGCCCCGGGCGGGCCGCACGGCGGACGGACGGGGCTGCGCGACGCCCGTTGTGTACAGAGTTCTCGGGCCTCCTGGGACGTGCCTCCTCCTACTGTGTAGGAGCCTCCCCTTCCCAATACAGCTGTGTCCCCGAGCCGCTGCCTGACTTTACTCGCGGAGGGGGCGGGGCGGGAGTCGGTCGGTTGCTCTGAGCCC
This sequence comes from Eubalaena glacialis, assembly GCF_028564815.1. Taxonomy (NCBI): domain Eukaryota; kingdom Metazoa; phylum Chordata; class Mammalia; order Artiodactyla; family Balaenidae; genus Eubalaena; species Eubalaena glacialis. Next base: position 85,367,772 of record NC_083718.1, read on the forward strand.
TTTTTCTCCAGAATCCCTGCCTTCAACTTGGCCTTGAGCTCTCTCCCGAGTAATTGGGATGGCTGCGCTCCCACCGGGGTTAATCAGGAAAGATTTCCTGAAGCAGGCAAGCTAAGAAATGGTGCGTGGAGATGAACCAGGGCCCAGGAGACCCCGGCTAGAATTTAGGTGGGGTTAGGGAGGGTACTCCGAGCACGTTTCTGGACCGAGATAAGAGGGACTTTTTCGTAGAATGCTCTGGCGTGGGGGGAGGGTATTTTTGGAGAAATAAAATGAAGCTGCAGCGTAAGTGACTTAAGTTTCGCATCAGGAAATCTTGTCATAAAGGGAATTTGGCTGGAAAAACCCGGGTCGCAAGAGGGGTAGGCTGCAAAAAAAAACCCCAGCAAAGTCCTGGTGAAGTTAGGGGTTTGCCCCAGCAGTTCCCTCAGGAGCAGTTCCTCTTCGCGGAGCCAGAGGGGTGCCGAGAAGCGTTATTTTATTGCACGCATGCGTAGCCTCCTCTCGCGGACTCCCGGGCCGCACTCCAGCCCCGCGCGCGGAAGATCAGCTAGCGTGTGTCGTGAGGTTCCTCTGGCCCGGGCTGGGTGCAGATACCTGCCCGTTACTCCCGAGGGCCAATGAGAGGGACGAACAGGACGGCCTGCCCCGCCCACTACCTGGAGCTAAAGACGCTTAAGGCCTCGCGCGGGCGGCGGCTGCTTTTGCGGATTTACAAGTCTGGTTTTCACTGGCGCGTGGCGGGGATATCCACCGGGTTGGAGCCCTAGGCCGCCCTGCCGCTGGCGCCACCTGGAGGCCAGACCACGCCTTGCAGCTAAGGAAGCCTCGCCAGTTTTTTGCCTAAAAGCCCTCGGCAGGAATCCGCTGGGAACAGTTTGAAGAACCCTGAGATGGTTTCTAGCTCCGCCCTTTACTGCTTGTGATCCTGCCTAGTCAAAGCTCTACCCTAAGCCTCCGTTTCCTCACCTGAAAAATGGGGTTGAGAGGGTCAAGTACGATAATGTACGTGAAAACCCTTTCTAAAGGAGAAAACATGGTATCTTGTGAGATGGTGGTTCCTTCAAACTCACCTTGGACTATTATTCCTAACTTTGCGATCTGCTTCTACTCAGCAATCCGTTTCCCTTTGTATCCTTACAAACTTCGTTTATAGATTTTACCCTCAAGGTTTTTAAATGCCCTCTGAACACTTCTCATACATCGGATAGCTTGTTCCACCAAATTTGGCTGTCCTCCAGAGTCTACCCTCTTTCTGCTTGGAGCTTGTTTCACCGGGCTGGAGAGGTCCTTTAGATCTCAATTTTTTCTCTCACTGGATACCTTACTTAAACCGAGATACTTTGAAATCATTGCTAGTTGCTAGATAGTGGAGGAGAGAAAGGAAGAAGTAAAGAATCTTTCCAGTTCCCTGACTTCATTATCCATTTCAAACCAAGCCAGGACAAAGAAAAATTCTAAGACTGCAACCTTTCATAGCCCTCTAAGGGCCAAGTCTCACAGATACTTCAGTTCTTGTCCTGATGGTGGTCACAAAGGGGTAAAAGATCCTCAGGTTTAACTGTAGACCCAAAAGAGAAGTACAATAGAAATTTAACCTTGTGACTCTGCAGGAAGCAACAATTTACAGGTTAAAGTCCTGGTTTCAGTTTAATTGTAAAGGATGTTCATTTATTAGTATTTCTAAACTATGGGGACTTTCCTGGTGGTCCAGTGGTTACGAATCCGCTTTCCAGTGCAGGGGACGCTGGTACAATGCCTGGTCGGGGAACTAAGATCCCACATGCTGTGGGGCAACTAAGCCCGTGTGGCAACGAAAGATCCCGCCTGCGGCAACTAAGACCTGACGCAGCCAAAAATAAATAAATATTAACAAACAAACAAAAACACTATGGCAACTTCTCTAGCCAAGAATGCCTAAGCTGGACTCTCAGAACCTTCTCAGGGCTAGTGAAAGCAACTATGTTGCAGTGAGAGCAACAGTCCTTGGACTCTGCCAGTTAATAATTTTATGGGTGACCTTGGCAATTCCACTAACCTCTCCGCGCCTCAATTTCTTTTGTAAAGTATGGAAAGAACATATGCCAACATGGGGTTTATAAAGCACCATATAAATATATAGGCTTAAATTAAGTGCTTTGTGGGAAATGGTTATTTGCCCAAAATAGACTATTAAGAATGCAATTCATTAGCACTCATCCTGAAACACCTCATCCTGACAGAGTAGTGAATAATAAATTAGGGATAAACTGAAAGAAATTATTATCACTGTCAACACAGGGATAAACATGATCCTAACCCAGGAATCTGCTGATAGTCTTTTTTTTTTTTTAATAATTTATTTTATTTATTTTTGGCTGTGTTGGGTCTTCGTTGCTGCATTCAGGCTTTCTCTAGTTGCTGTGCGCGGGGGCTACTCTTCGTTGTGGTGCACGGGCTTCTCATTGCGGTGGCTTCTCTTATTGCTGAGCATGGGCTCTAGGCACGCAGGCTTCAGTAGTTGTGGCTTGCGGGCTCTAGAGCGCAGGCTCGGTAGTTGTGGCACACGGGCTTAGCTGCTCCGCAGCATGTGGGATCTTCGCGGACCAGGGCTTGAACCCGTGTCCCCTGCATTGGCAGGCGGATTCTTAACTACTGTGCCACCAGGGAAGCCCTGATAGTCTTTTTCTAAAATTAGGACATTAGCTCAGACTTTGTCTTTAGAAAAAACAGAATGTACCAACAGGATAAAGTTATCATCCTGAGGGATTTCTAAGCTGATTTCTCAGAGGTATCCTGGGAGGTTATGGAGAAACCAGGGCCCCAGTAGGCAGAGTCCATCAGCTTGTATAAAGCTTTGGGGACCCGAAACAGAGGAGGTTCCACAGTCACAAAGCTTGAAAAGCTGTTCAGCATCTTGGGTCCTTTGGTAGCTAAGTCACAGGGGCCTGAGCTATTATCTCTCAGATTTATGTCTCCTTGATGCTACTACCCCACACTTGGGAACCACACAGGTATGAGTCACTCCCTGTTACTTAATCCAGCAGTTGACCCTTCAGAACTGTTGACTCATAAGAATTTAAGGTCACATGTATGAGAGTAAGATTGAAGTACGTGGATAAAATATGAAGTCTATGAATCCAAAAGACCACCTATCTTCACCAGGTGTATTAGGGTCCCAACAGAAAATAGCTGACATGCTCAAAATAATGAAGGGCTACTTTTAAAAAGTGTTGGCAAGGGATAGGTCAGTAACTGGAGGCTAGTAACAGCCTTACACCTGAAAGGACAAAGGGAGGTAATGGCTACTGAGACTTGGAAGGAGAGATTGCATTGAGTGGAGCAGTGGCCTTTAATCAAAGGATACAGCTAGGTCCAGGTGACCCCAAGGGAGGGAACCTGGGAAATCAACACACTGATTTCAGTCTTTTCTCTCCATCCAGTCTCCTGCCCAGAGCTCCCTACTGACTGAATCCAACTGGAAGCCAAAGCACAGGAAACCCGTTGATGAAATTCATACAGGTTAGCCTCCCAGGATAGAGAATGAGATACAGGAAGGAGGAAAGTGATCTAAAGGAAAGACAGAAGAATCCAGCACACCTAGAGATGAAGACCCCATCCATTTCCTGCAAGAGAGGTTATCTTTGACTCTCCTTGCTCAAGTGTTGCTGACCAGCAGCTTTATGGAGATGCCTCCTGAATTAGTTTTGAAGCAAAACTTAATTTGGAGATTTTGCTAGAAAGGCTGCTTGGAGAATTTACTTCTCTCCAGTTTCTTAACTGCAATTTGAGATGAATTAAGCTGCCCAAAATCAAGTGAGACGGTATTGTGACTAAAGGACAAACTACAGAGGAAAAAACGCTACTAACTCTATGTAGAAACTGTAGTTTTAGAAAGAAAAAAAAATTTTTAAGCTGAGGGACTTGGGGCAAAGTCACAGCCTGTTTTTTAATATCTATATACTGAAGATAATACACACCTTGCAAGATAGGTATGTTTGTGTGCATGCAAAGTTCCTAGCTCATTGACTGACACGTAGCACGAACTAAAAGCATGTTATTATTTATGATATTGGCCTCTAAAATATCATTTTACTTTACAGTAAGAACTTTCTTAAACTTTAGGACTGTTTATGGTAGCAGAGTGCAGCCCCACACCTGGCTCAGGGGTCCCCTATAGTCTAAACTTACTGTTAGCTATCAGACATCTTGCATAAACTCCTACATAGGTGTAATTATCACTAGGCTGCTCCCACTTCAACCTTCTCTTGTATTTTCTACCTACTGATCTTGGAGTAGAGGGCTCACTTTCACAGAGAGAGAAAATCTTAGGCAAGTTGCCCTAGTTCATGGTTTTTTCCATCATTTAAGAATATTTACCCTTCAGAGAACTCTAGGTTCCTATCTCTCCAATTCCCTTCCAACTTTCCCATATGCCTGATGATTTTTCTCACTAGGATTTTTTTTTTATTTTTGGCTGCACTGGGTCTTTGTTGCTACATGCGGGCTTTCTCTAGTTGTGGTGAGTGGGGGCTACTCTTCGTTGTGGTGCGTGGGCTTCTCATTGCGGTGGCTTCTCTTGTTGCGGAGCACGGGCTCTAGGCGTGCAGGTTTCAGTAGTTGTGGCACGTGGGCTCAGTAGTTGTGGCTCCTGGGCTCTAGAGCGCAGGCTCAGTAGTTGTGGTGCACGGGCTTAGTTGCTCCGCGGCATGTGGGATCTTCCCGGACCAGGGCTTGAACCCGTATCCCCTGCATTGGCAGGTGGATTCTTAACCACTGCGCCACCAGGGAGGCCCTCTCGCTAGGATTTTAATTCAACACTTTCAGTTCTTTGCTTCTCAAGGCTTTCTGAGTTCCTGCTCTTTTTCTCTCGGCAGAGCAAAGACCATATATACATTTATGAGGTACCTGCCAGATGTACCTTATAGTTAATATGTACACAGTATTGTTTACCAAAAAGCAATTATCCACATGCAGCCTAGTACATGGTAAGTGTTCAATTTCCTAAATATTGACTTTGAGAGCTTACCTGGAGATTCTAATGTTGAACACTGATACTTATATGTCCTTGACTTTGGTATTACCCTCCTTTATTTATTTATTTATTTTTGGCTGTGTGGGGTCTTCGTTGCTGTGCGCGGGCTTTCTCTAGTTGCGGCGAGCGGGGGGCTACTCTTTGTTGCAGTGCGCGGGCTTCTCATTGTGGTGGCTTCTCTTGTCATGGAGCAGGGACTCTAGGCACGCGGGCTTCAGTAGTTGTGGTGCGCAGGCTCTAGAGTGCAGGCTCGGTAGTTGTGGCGCACGGGCTTAGTTGCTCCGCGGCATGTGGGATCTTCCCGGACCAGGGCTCGAACCCGTGTCCCCTGCAATGGCAGGTGGATTCTTAACCACTGCGCCACCAGGGAAGCCCTACCCTCCTTTATCTGAGAAAGGCATCTTTATTGCCAATGGAGCAGCTTTTGAGAACACTATACACTAGACGGGAACACCCAAGTAGCCAGCCAGGTGGGTCCGTTCAACCCTGGCTATCAACAGGGATTGCGCCACAACCAGACTGCTACTCATATTTACTTAATAAGTATGTGCTGAATTAGACTGAGATAACAACAAGCACCTTATTAACTAAGAGTAGCTTAGAAGCCAGCAGAGCAAATGCACTATGTCCAAGCCTCCCTGGGCCTGATGTTCTTCCCGCACCCCGCCCCTTATCTTGGCATTGACTTTACTCCCACACAAGGCACAGAATCATTTACTTCAGCTACTATTCTCCTCTCTTGGTTGTTTGCTTTTAGGGAAGGGAGTGGGGGATAAAAGAAGGAAAGAAGATGCAAATTAATAAGCCAGTCAAAAGTTCTCTCCATTCTCACTTCAGTTCTTACCTCAACTTGCTCTGCCTGTTAAGAATACCAGCTGACGAGTAGCTAGATAAGGAAAAGGTAGAGAGTGTGAATGGGTCAGAAGAAGGCACCAAGACGGGAAAGAAGATGCCCCCCCCGAAACCACCCTCCCACTGCTCCACCCTCATTAGCTCAGTAGGACGGGGAAAACTTGCTCTTAAGGATTATCTGTGACCAGGGAGTAGATACAATTTTTGCCCAGGAGACGGAAAAAATTTCAATGACACCTGAAAATGGTAAGACTGTGACATTTTAGTAAGAAACATTTTTTTATTTTAAATGATAGTACAAAAATTGTATATATAATATAGATCTGTATAGGTGTAAATACACACAAATGCTCACACACACACACACACACAAACTTGCTCATCAGAATCAAACCCTATTTAATTAAAATCCTAAGTAAAAAAGAGAAGTATACTTAAGTTTTCTTAAAACATACTGTACATAAAGCTGTCAGACAACCTGAAAAACTGAAGATGTTTTGAGAAGAAGCTAGGCACCCCACCTACCCTTTCTCTGCTCCCCCCAACACAAATGGCCTTGGCAGAAGGACAGTACACAGGGCAAAGCCAGAGAAGGGAGCTGCTGCTATCATTACTGTTGATAGAGCAAGATGCCTGAAACCAACTAGGAAGCACAGGATATAGGGTATGACCTAGATTAATTCTCAGAAACAAACCACTTAAGAATAAACAGAAAATATGTGGTAGGGAAGGAGGGGAACAGAAAGAGGAAAGACAAGGCCCATAGATTAGTAATGACCTATTAATTAAATTCTAGTGCCTGGGAAAGACTCAATGAGATAAGAACAATGGGGTCACAGACGCAGAAGTAGTTAGAGGGGAAAGGGGAGGAGAGAGACAGGGAATCACGATTTCCTGCCATTAACAAGCCAAATTGCTATGTAGTAGTCTGGAGTCTAGGGATATCACCCCACCTCCTAATCTTAACAGAGGCTTAAAAAAAAAAAGGCAGCACCACAGGTTCAAAGCTACTTAATTCGAATTCACATCCTTCTTGCTCCTGGTCTCTTGTTAAATATATTGGCATAGGAAATAGAGTACTAACTCAGAAGGGGAAAAGATCACATAAAGTGGAAATAGATAAGAGCCTAGAGCAGCACGTAGGCGCTCTTAATATGTATTCCATTCTAAAGCTCCTTTTCTGGCCATACAGAGATGTCTATATAACAAGTAGAGAACAGGAGGCCATTCTCCAACAAATCTGGACAAAAACCGATTCCCACTCAATATTAAAATTCTGGGAATAGTTCACTATATGCCTCATGTCTTCTAGCTCTGGGGGTCCATAATGTTGTTTGTTAGGAAAGAGCCACAGAAGCTTTCTCAAAATGATCATTCCTTCAAAGGCTGAGATGTCTAAACTGGGAAGCAGATGTATAGAATGTCTGCTCCTTCTGCCATGGAACTTTATCTAGGGTTTCTTTCCTTTTCAGAGGTGTAAGAAATTATACAAATGCCAGGCAAAACAGCTACCATAGGAGCTGAAAGGAGGTTTGCTCTGTGGAAAGGCAGCTCCATCTCTACCCCTGACCCTGCTCTGAATCTTTCAGTTTACGCGATGTCATCACACTGTATGCTAAAGAAATCTCTGCAAAGCTAGGTACTAGCTCTCCCTAGGGCCTCACTCCTCAGGTTTCTCATTACTGCCTGTTGAGCATGCCTCTCAGAAACAGGGCCAAAGTAATGCTTTTTCTTCCTCAGTGCCTTTACTCAATTGAAAGAAACCCTCTCTAATGTTTTTAATGAAATAAAAATATTTCCAGCTTTTACCAGGTACTTTAGAGTTGAACCTCAAATAAACAAAGAGAAAAGTGGGAAAATTCATATGTATTTATAAACGTACACAATATATACGTGCAGCAAAGGGGTGTTAAAAATGCCCTGGTCACAAAACACCTAACTTCAACTGGAGAGCCCTCTGTTAAATTCATTTCTTTTACAGCAATATAAAGAAAGAAAGTCATTTTGCATGCCACAGATTTCTAATATTGCTAAGCAGACACAAACATTTTAATAATGCAGTGCTAAGGCTGAAAAAGGAGGAGAGGCAAAGGCAAAAATTATGAAACACAGATCTGACAGAGAAAAAGAACATCTTTTAAGGTGCTGAGTTCAATATACAGAAAACCTAAAGCCAAGTTCTCCCATATTTCAATTAAGAGACCTCAACTCTGGCATTACAATTAAGGGATCCCACAGAGGTAATGATAGGAAGGGAATGTACATTTATACATTTGTAAGTAATTTCCCTGAAGCCAGAAACAAGAACAGAAATATTAAGATTTATTTCTTTCTCCTTTTTAGGGGAAAGCTTAAAACTAAAATGTAAATGTAGGGTCTAATATTCCTATATTAATACTGATATTATTAAAGCAGCTTTATTTTAAAGTAGGCAATCATCCTAGGCTTCAGGTTTCTCCTGCTCAAGTACCATCTCTGAACCACTTGTCTGTTTGATTCTCTGTAATCCAACCTTACCAATAAGCCAGTTGGAACCCCCAAACCCAGAAGATATAGCAACATTTTTCCAACTTCCATGGCTGATCCAGAAAAATACGCAAAATCATACAACAGTACTGCCATTCATGTCTTTAATATTTAATCTAACTACTTCAAGGGATCCTGACCTACCATTCTCTCTATGGCAATACAATTAGAGATCAAGTCCTATTTCCCTTCTCTGGGATGCTAAAAGGTCTATTCCAAGTAAATAAAAACAAATGCCCTTTTGCTACCCACCCCTTTCTAGACATTTCCCTTCTCTCTCTCCCTATCCCAACCCCCCCTTTAACTCCCTATCTCAGAGACCCCATCATCAAAAATGACTTGGGCTGTATTAGATATTTTACTGGGTGGGAATGATAGGCTCTTACAAAAGAAGAATACTAAGAAACTCTAAACAGTTCCCCCAAACAGTAGGGACTCTGTATGCTCAGAAGGAAGTGTTGGATGGAAACTCCCCGCCCTCAATCAGAAGCTACCTCAGAGAGTGAGGTGGTTGGGCCTGCATATTTTCTACACAGTTAACCTCCACTCCCTTAACAGGAAAGAATAAAAGAAGGAATTAAAGTCAATGTATGCACCAAGAACACACACAAAACACATCTAAGATAACACTTGGTCCCTCTATAGTTAAGCTAAAGCTTTGAAATGGCACACAATAGCAGCTTATTGTTAGCACCTGATTCACAAAGGGACTCAGAAAAAGGAAAAATATTGCAAACAGAAATAGGACGATTTGACAGCAGATACCACAATTTTACCCTCTCCCTTACCTAGGCTGCTCCACTGCATTTCTCCATCATCCCCAACAGTGCAGACTAATCTCTGATCATCTGGGAAGTGCTTAGTACTTGGTCCATGGAGAAAACCTAGCTACGGTGGCCCGCAGCCAAGATTAATTTCAAAACTGATATTTTTGGGCCTTCCTGGTGGCACAGTGGTTACGAATCCGCCTGCCAACACAGGGGACATGGGTTCGAGCCCTGGTCCAGGAAGATCCCACATGCCGCGGAGCAACTAAGCCCGTGTGCCACAACTACTGAACCTGCGCTCTAGAGCCCGCGAGCCACAACTACTGAGCCCGTGTGCTGCAACCACTGAAGCCTGCGCACCTAGAGCCCATGCTCCACAACAAGGGAAGCCACCGCAATGAGAAGCCCGCGTGCCGCAACGAAGAGTAGCCCCCGCTCGCCGCAACTAGAGAAAGCCCGCGCACAGCAACAAAGACCCAACGCAGGCAAAATAAATAAATTAATTAATTAAAAAAAACAAAAAAAACAAAAAAAAACCCTGATATTTTTGTCTATAAACCTCTAATATCCAATTCTGTTTGTTAAATTTGGTTTGGGGAGTTATGTTTTCAGTCTATTTTGAGCCCCAAATGATTCTGTACCTCTGGAAAACTGCAGCAAATTACTTCACTAATCAAGGTAAACAGAACCATGTTAACTGTCACATTTTATTCCAAATTAAAAATGTATGTTTTCCCCATGATTGATAATTAAGAAAACCATATTCTAAACAGTCATTCAAATGTTTACTTGGCACAGCTCCCTCTGGTTGCTTCTAATTTACAACAAAGCAAGCAAGCAAGCAAGTCCAGGATGATGACCTCTCCATAACCCCTCTCTCTCCATCCGTATTCCCTTTTTTTAAAAAAAACTCCAAGAAATCCCAGCAATGAAACACTTTCAAAAGTATAGAGGCAAAGGGAGCAGGCATAGTGGGAGAGAAGACAGTAAGGTGACGAAGCATCTGGTCAGAATCTTTGGTTCCTTACATTACGGCACTGGTAGTTCTCACTCCCTCTGCCAGCACACACTGAGCACCTATAAGGCAAAAAAGCTCTGCACAAGGCCTGACCTTAAGGAAATAGAGCGATTTACTCAACCCAAATAAGATGGAGAAAGCTATACAACATCCTCAGCATTCATCTCTCCCCCGGTCTTTTCTTGCATATGAGAGGATACCATGTAAGTTCCACAGAAAGGCACACTTAGAAAACTCAACAAAGTTTTATAAAATTAAAAAGTTGATATTAAAGCTTGACATTACATAAATAAATGGTTGGAAGCAAGTTGTTCTGACAACAGACTACCCTCCTGATTGCAATTTCATAAAATCCAGCCAGAGCAAAGTTGGTATCTCAGGATCAGATTGTTTCCTAACCCCACGAGCCTCTTTCTGGCCACTTTCCAGCATTGCAGAGGCACAGCCTGGAGGATTTTGGATTTATATACACTTCTCTCCTTTCCAGTTTTTAAAAATTCTATTTCAGTTTCTTAAACTGGCATCTGAGCTATGGACACACAATGGATGCAAATTTAGTCAGGCTATCACACATTTCTTTTCAGTGAAATTAACTCAGGATAGTGGGGAGTGCCTGCCCGCTCCTTCGGAAGTGGAATATATTTCTTCCTCTTCCCCAAAACTTGTGTCTAATCCCTCCTCGCAATTAGGTTTCTCCTCTAACAGGTACACATCATAAACCTAAGGCAAAGTTTCAGGTCACTTGATGGTACAACTATAATATTAAAGGCTCTGGGTGTGTCCATATTAGGAATATTATTTTAAAATCTTTTGATAGAAAGTCAGTTATTTAAAAAACAATCAATCTGCAACATCCAGCATTCTTTTACCTCTATGCTTCAAGCAATGATGTGAGCTGAGAAATTTGGTCCTTATTCTTTTGGTCCCTCAGAAGACTTGTTCCCTAAATTTGGCTTTGAATTTTCCAGTTGCATAGAGAGCCTTCCTGAGCCCAAACTCTGTACCCTGCTATAGTTTTCTTCTTTAGGACATTCTTAATTTTTATACAATGTTTGTCCTTTGTATTTTCTTTTAAAAAGAGGAAAAAGATGGACACAGCACAAGCTGTGGCCCTTGCACATTAAGTTGAAACAGTTTCCATGGAAACTCCAGTATGAGGCTCTGTGGTCCCTACTGCCCCAGTCACTTCTGTCTCTCTCTCCTCCATCTCCCCCTCTGTAACTACTACAGCATCTACCTCAGCCACCTCTTCAACCATGGTGAAATCAACTCCATTGGGCTGTTGTCGGGCCATGGCCTCTAGCTTGAGGCGGTACTGTTCTGCCTCCTGCTCTTTCTTTAGGAGCTGATGTCGGTATTCCTGGGCTCTTCGATTAGCCTCCTGGAGTTGCTGCTGAAGTAGCTCTCTTTCAGTGCCTTCCTGTAAAAGTAAACCACCACAGGTAAGAATTCCTGAGAGTAGACAAAAAAAGAAGGGTTTGGGCCTTGAAAGTTCTGGCTTTTGAATCTTTGCCTTCTCTTCTCTCCACCACTGCTAAAAACATTACCTTGCTTTCCTCCACACTGTTTGTCATCTCTTCTATCCTTGGTTTCTTAGTCAGTGGCAATTTCTCTGCTTCTTCTGCCTCTTCTTCAATGACAGTCTCCTCTGCAACCTGACCGGCAGGTACAGTTAGAACTATAAGCCAAAGGACACCAATTGGAGGTGATGAATACATAGTAAAACAAAGAGACTTTGCTTACTTTGAATCAGACAATAAACTAAAATATAGGGCTTCCCTGGTGGCGCAGTGGTTAAGAATCCACCTGCCGATGCAGGGGACACGGGCTCAAGCCCTGATCTGGGAAGATCCCACATGCCACGGAGCAACTAAGCCCGTGCTCCACAACTACTGAGCCTGCACTCTAGAGCCTGTGAGCCACAACTACTGAAGCCCATCCACCTAGAGCCCGTGCTCTGCAACAAGAGAAGCCACCACAATGAGAAACCCGTGCACCGCAATGAAGAGTAACCCCTGCTCACTGCAACTAGAGAAAGCCCGCGCACAGCAACGAAGACCCAACGCAGCCAAAAAAAAAAAAAAAAAAATCTAAACTAAAATATATTCTCTGATATCTCACTGTTCATATCTCTTTGGATTTTAGAATCAACAGGCAAGGCATGGCTTTACAGAGAGAAACCAAAAAGATTAGAGGCACTAAGAAGACCTCAGAAAGGAAGTGTGAAGATTTGCAGGTTTGGAAGCCATGCAGTTAAGACCCAACTCTGAGGCTTTTCTATAGAAATGTCTGACTGTAGATCAGAAGCTGTGACCACTTAGCTTACAATTCTGCAGGAATAACTTATCTAAAGTAGGTCTGAGAAGCCACTGCAATGAGAAGCCCGCGCACCACAACTAAGAGTAGCCCCCGGTCTCCGCAACTAGAGAAAGCCCGCGCGCAGCAACAAAGACCCAACACAGCCAAAAATAAATAAATAAAATAAATAAAAAAAAAAAAAAAAAAAAAAAAAAAAATAAAGTAGGTCTGATATCTTAAATAAGAATTTTGAGAAACCTTTCATGAAAGCAGTTTGCCATTAGCTGTGTCTAATTTAACGATTTCTCTTATAGATAAGTGAGAAAAGGGTCAACACACATATGCACACAACACACGTGATGCACTACACACCTATCCGAATGGCTAAAATTAAAAAAAAAAATAGTGATACCACCAAACGCTGGCAAGAATGTGGGAAACTGGATTATTCATAAATTGCTGGTGGAAATGTAAAATGGTACAGTCACTGTAGAAAATAGTTTGGCAGTGTTTTACAAAAGTAAACATGCATTTACCATATGACCCGGAAATTTTACTTTTGGAAATTTACCCCAAAATTGAAAACTTATGTTCCCATACAACCTGTACGTGATTGATCATAACAGCTTTACTCAGATATAGCCAAAACCTGGAGACAGATTAAGTAGGTAAATGGTTAAACAAACTATGGTACATCCATACCATGGAATACTACTCAGCAATAAAAAGAAATGAACTATTGATACAAACATCAACTTGGATAGACCTTAAGGGAATTATGCTGAGAGAAAAAAGCCAATCTCAAAAGGCTATATACTGTATGATTCCATTTATATAACATTCTTGAAATGACAAAAGTATAAAGATAGAGAACAGATGAGTTAGTTAGTGGTTGCCAGTGGTTAGGAATGAGGTGGGAAGGGAAGTGGCTATAACACAAGGGATACAGAGTAGCACAAGGAATCTCGGTGATGGAACTGTTTTGTATCTCAGCTTTGGTGGTGCTCATGCATTAAATTGCATAGAACACAAACTCACAAATGAATGCATATAAAACTGGAAAAAATCTCAATACGGTTGGTGGATTGTACCAATGTCAATTTCCTATCTGTAATATTGTACTAGAGTTATACAAAATGTTACCATTGGGGGAAACTGGGTGATAGGTATACGGGATCTTTCTGTATTACTTCTTACAACTATACATGAATGAATATATGATTATCTCAAAATAAAAAGTTAAAATTATACTTAGGTTTTAGGATGCATTACGATGTTTGTTTAAAGCAGATTTACCTAGTTATTTGGTTTGGTTGATTTTAAGATTAGCTTGTATTCCTTGAACACTCATCAACTGATAGCAGTAGAAAGCAGCTTGGATATCTGCTAAGTGGAAATGGAAATTCTGTCTGGGATTAAAAATTTCTTACAATTAATTCACAAAATTTCAGCTCTCCTTCTTTGGGCCTGGTTAAACGCATCTGTAAAAAGTAGTGTAGTGGACTTCCCTGGTGGCGCAGTGGTTAAGAATCCGCCTGTCAAGGCAGGGGACACGGGTCTGAGCCCTGGTCAGGGACGATCCCACATGCTGTGGAGCAACTAAGCCCGTGCACCACAACTGCTGAGCCTGCGCTCTAGAGCCCGTGAGCCACAACTACTGAGCCCGTGTGCCACAACTACTGAAGCCCGTGCGCCTAGAGCCCGTGCTCTGGGCTCAATGAGAAACCCTGCACACTGCAACGAAAAGTAGCCCCCGCTCGCTGCAACTAGAGAAAGCCCGTGTGCAGCAACAAAGACCCAACGCAGCCAAAAATAAATAAATAGGTAATTTAAAAAAAAAAATTTAAAAAAAAAGTAGTGTAGTTTATCTAGGCAAAACCTCAAATTTTATTTTTTCCTTAAAACAACTTCGTTCTCATTTATTTAACTCCATTACAAGCAGAGTCTCTCACTTACTCAATGAGCCCCCCAAAACTTTAAATGATAATCATGTCCACAAAAATATCAGTGGTATATTTCCAAATAAAGCTCCAAGAACTTATGATACCAAAGCCTGAATTATAAAGGTTTAATTTCTACTCTTTCTTCCCATACTGCAAAGATCCATCAATTCAAATAATTTGAAAATTATAAAATCCCCATAATTATTTAGGCCAAGTCAAAATTTTGATGACACAAAAGGTAATTATACCAACCCTCCTTCTTCAACCTCCAGTATTTCTGAGGAATGAAGTTGTAATGATTAGTTTCTTTCTTTTTTCAAAAAAAATTTACTTATGTATTTTTTGAATAAGTAATACAGTCACATGGTTCAAAGATTAAAAGCTATAAAAGCATATACATTGAAAAGCTTCCTATCCATCCCTAGCTACCCAGGTGCCCTGCCACAAGGGAACCAATGTTATCAATGTTATTTCTGAATGTTCTTCCAGAGGTAGTCTAAGTCTATGAACATATTAGCAAATATACATATATTTCCCTTTTTAAAAAATACAGGGGCTTCCCTGGTGGCGCAGTGGTTGAGAATCTGCCTGCCAATGCGGGGGACACGGGTTCGAGCCCTGGTCTGGGAAGATCCCACATGCCGCGGAGCAACTAAGCCCGTGAGCCACAATTACTGAGCCTGTGCATCTGGAGCCTGTGCTCCGCAACAAGAGAGGCCGCGATAGTGAGAGGCCCGCGCACCGCGATGAAGAGTGGCCCCCACTTGCCGCAACTGGAGAAAGTCCTCGCACAGAAACGAAGACCCAACACAGCCATAAATAAATAAATAAATAAATAATATTTAAAAAAAAAAAAATACAAATGTAGCATGCTCTACACACCCTTGCATCTTGCTCTTGTCACTTAATATATTTTGGAGATCAGACCATACTTGTATACAAGAATCTTCCTCATTGTTTTTTATAGCTGCATAGTATTCCATTGCATGGGTGGGGTGTATCATAATTTATTTATCCAGTTCCTTAATGACTCCTACTTAGGTTCTTTTTAATCTTTGATGATTACAAATAATGCTGTAATGAATAATTTAGTATATATGTCATTTCTGTGTGTGTGAATATAAATTCATAGAAAAATAACTTTTTAGCCAAAAGGTATATGCATCTTCAATACTGATATATATTGACAGTTTGCTCTTCAGAGGATGCAGTAATTTACACTCTCACCAGTGATTTATAAGACTGCCTGTTTCTTGCTGCAGTATTTATTTATATTTCTCTTGCATGAAAGAAGTAGGTTGAATGTATTTTCCTATTTTTAAGAACCATCAGTATTTTCTTTTCTGTGAACTACTAGTTGACATTATTTGCTCTTTTTTCCACCAGATTATTGGTTTTACTCACAGATTTTATATATATTAGGAGAATTAGCCTTTGCCAGCCTGGCTTCTGTTTCTTTTCCTTTTTCAGAGCTTCTTTGTCCCATCTGGCATCTGGCTTTCTCCCATTCCCACTACTTGCCTTAATGCCTCATTTTTTTTTTTTTTTTTTTTGGCCATACCACGTGGCATGTGGGATCTTAGTTCCCCAACCAGGGATTGAACCCGCGCCCCCTGCACTGGAAGTGCGGAGTCTTAACTACTGGACCGCCAGGGAAGTCCCCCTAATGCCTCATTTTTAGAGGTGTGTTGAGTGTCTAAAGTATCTTTTAATAAACAACTGTCTAAATGGGATAACTCACCTTGCTGTCCATCTTGCATAGTTACAATAAATGGCTGGCCAATGCCTCCAGTAGGGATTGCAGTTTGGATATTACCCAGAGGGACTCCATCGGTCACTATGGTGATGACCCTCTGGCCTCCACTCCCCACCACTTGCTGGATTGATGAGTCAACAGAATTTCCTTCTATGATTTCCTCTGAATTAGCTACAGATGACAAAAGGAAACATAACATTTCAGCTTTAAAAAAAATAGGAGTATAGTAATTTCAGCCCCCTTAAAACTGATAATATCAGGGATAGAAAAACTTGAAAAAAAAGTTAGATTCAACAGTTCACAAAAGCAAGCTCCTGTAAACAATGCTAAGTCAGAGGCGAAAAGAAAACAGGGAGGGCTTCCCTGGTGGCGCAGTGGTTAAGAATCCGCCTGCTAATGCAGGGGAGATGGGTTCAAGCCCGGGAAGATCCCACATGCTGCGGAGCAACTAAGCCTGTGCACCACAACTACTGAGCCTGCGTGCCACAACTACTGAAGCCTGCGAGCCTAGAGCCCGTACTCCGCAACGAGAAGCCACTACGATGAGAAGCCTGTGCACCGCAATGAAAAGTAGCCCCCGCTCGCCACAACTAGAGAAAGCCCGCACACAGCAATGATAGACCTAACACAGCCAAAAATAAAATAAATTAAAATAAATTAAAAATTTTTTTAAAAAAGAAAGAAAACAGGGAATGCATTAGAACAGTATTTTCTAAAATGTCTTCAGGGACTTCCCTGGTGGAGCAGTGGTTAAGAATCTGCCTGCCAATGCAGGGGACACAGGTTTGAGCCCTGGTCCAGGAGGATCCCACATGCCGCGGAGCAACTAAACCCATGTGTCTCAACTACTGAAGCCCGCACGCCTAGAGCCCGTGCTCCGCAGCAAGAGAGGCCACCGCAGTGAGAAGCCCGTGCAACTAAACCCATGTGTCACAACTACTGAAGCCCGCACGCCTAGAGCCCATGCTCCGCAGCAAGAGAGGCCACCGCAGTGAGAAGCCCGTGCACCCCAACGAAGAGCAGCCCCCGCTCGCCGCAACTAGAGAAAGCCCAGGCACAGCAACGAAGACCCAACGAAGCCAAAAATAAAAATAAATAAATAAATAAAATATCTTCATTGACATGTTAGCTTTCACTAAAGATAGGTTCTACGTACAAATACATTTTCAAAATGCTCGTTTAAATATGCTTAAATTTTTGTGTTTGTTTATTTTGTAGGAAGTATCAGAGACCCTAATAGACTAATGAGCATTGTGACTCTCTAATATAAAATAAGATATGCTGAGTTTCCCAAACATATTTTATCTCGGAACTCCTTTTTCAGAAAGCATCTTGAAAGTCTAAATAACTTTAGAGAGCTTAGAAAAGTAACTATAAATTAGAGTAGATCTATTTCTATAAGAAATAAAGGCATTTAATAGTGAATTAACAAAATAATATGTCAAGAAGTCAAAACATTGAAGAAGTCTGATAGACAAAAATAGTAGATGGCTTCTCTCATCTGACACATCAACAATAACATTAACAGCAATGACACTATGTGCCAGGTACCTTTCTAAGAGCTTTACATGTATCATGTTGAATAAAGATTTCCAGTTTGGTTAGTCAGTATCCCCAATAACTATTAGGGGAAACAGCTCCTACCACTATGAAATTTCTATATCTAAAGAGTCACAAGTAGAACTTTGCAATAAGTGGGGTAGGGACTATCCATATGAGACACATTCAGGCAGTTCAGTGGAAATAGAGCATTCACACCTCTTAGAAACAAAGAACAGTTAAATGTTATAGCTGAAAGGACCCTGACAGGTAATTTAATCCAACCATCATGTCAGAGATGAGGAGACTGAGACCTGGAGAAGTTAAATGATTTATCCAACATCAAAGAACAAATCAAAAGACTAACAAGTACAAGTTTAATACATTGCTTTTTCCTCTGCCATGTTGTTCACTCATACACATCTGAGTAGAGATCTTTATGATTGTTGCCAGTTGGAAAAATAGGATTGGAGGAATGTTCTCAGCATCCAAATGTCAACAGCAGAAAGAAATCAACAATCTGCTTTCATTTAAGATGGAGCAGACTGCCAGAGGTTTCCAGAAAGATTCCTAAATGACTATTTAGCCTTACCTATGACTATTTGTCCCCTACCTATATGAAGCCTTAAGCCTTTTCCCTGTGGGTCACTAGCTCTGGCTAAGTGACCTGAAACCTTTCTGTTTTAAAATAAGAAGGGCACTATACAGAATGTATCTTCACAAATCCACTGGAAATGCCAAAATAACATCTCCAGTGAAAATAAAAGCAAGCCAACCTGAGGTACAAAGAATATAACAATGAGCGAGGTAGCAGTCCCATGTATTTTGATGCTTTAATACAAGATATTTAGGCTGCTATTTTGAATCATTCTATGATAGCATCAGACAAAACATAACATAGAGTATTTCCAAAACTCTGCTAATATAAGACTAAACATTTCAATCTGATGCAACTGGAGTCAGGGTAAACAAACTTGAAGCTGCAAAACTACAAAGGAATAACTTAGTCATTCTCTGATATTATTCAGCTGACTGATTATATCACTTAGCAATTTTTCTTTCTGATGCTAAATGACTCTACATCCCTTTATCCTAGCGGTCTCTAACCATAATTCTTTAACATTTCATGCAAATTAAATCTGCTGGAGATTCAAAAGCAAAAGAAGAAATGGTGATTCACCCAGCAGATATCCCTTACCTACCTGTGGCTCTGTGTGAGTTGCAGAGGGGGGCTGATGCCTCAGCAAGAGCTGCAAGGGTGGCCAGCACTGAGGTGGTAGAATTTGAGAAGTGTACTGTTGAGGAGGCATGGGGGTCACCTATTTCGGTAAAAAAGGCAAATGAGGTCCAGCGGAGAGAATAAATTGAGATGAACTAAAAATGGCTTATTAAATCAAAACCTCAGCTTTTCACTCTAATGTGCTTAATCTTGCTCTCTAATACAAACTTACAAAAACCAATTATCATGGTGTTAAAACTCTTTTAAGGTTTAAAGTCTTCCCTTTAAAGTGGATTAAGGTAATATGCTTGGTATAGGGTCACACTACATTCCCTTCATTTGATCATTCTCTTGGCATTGCCAATGCTGAGCATCAGTAGCTGACAGACCAAGAGTGCCACCCACTCCCTAGGCTGGCTATGCAGAGCTCTCCTTGGCAGCAGGCAGTAAGCATACAAAGCATGCCTCACCCCAAACTAAGCAGTGGTGAGCGAATAGGCCCCTCCTGGGCTTTACTCAACCATGCTACTTCTATTCATCAGCTAGAGAGGTGAGAAGACTAGGACTGACCTCAAGTGCAAAAACATTAAAAACCTGAAGTTTCACATATTGAATGTCAAAGGCTAAACAATTACCTACTTTACTTACTTTAGTTATGTCATGATGTGCTTTTAAAAAACAATTTGTTCATAACCTTTTTCTCTTGTATCTGTGTGATATCCTTACAGCTAAGTTCCAAGAGGGAAGTGTATTAGATCTGGCAATAGGCACTCCTAACTTTATGAACTGAAAGTATTACTCAACAGTTTTGCATCAATCAAACTTTTATAACATGAATTTCATTTCCCTAAGTCTTTCACTATAATTTCAGAGATACTTATTGTACCAGTTGTGAATTAATTGCTTCTTGGCTGCAAATCCACTCTTCTTTGCCGTATCTTGTGATACTGAAGCTGGACCCCATAAATATTTCTTGTCATCTGGCATGAGATTAAGTTTTGTCATACAGAAGTAGTGGCTGCTCCCCATACTGGCTATTCCTGTTTTCTTTAGAGTTCTCCTCTGCTCATGGTAGTTACTCCATTGTTACTAACAAGTGTTTATAAATTAAGTTTATAAACTTATAAATTATATACTTATATATATATATTTTATTATATACGTATAATAAAATAGATATGTTTATTTTATATGTATAATAAAATTACGTATAATAAAACTACACCATATGTAGCTTTGTCTCCTGACTGAAATGTGACTGATACACTTATTTTCTTTTTAAATGTGCTCTTTTTTTTTTCTTAATTTCATTTATTTTATTTTTGGCTGCATTGGGTCTTCACTGCTGCACGCAGGCTTTCTCTAGTTGTGGCAAGTGGGGGTTACGCTTTGTTGCGGTGCGCAGGCTTCTCAATGTGGTGGCTTCTCTCGATGCGGAGCATGGGCTCTAGGTGTGCAGGCTCAGTAGTTGTGGCTCATGGGCTTAGGTGCTCGGCGGCATGTGGGATCTTCCTGGATCAGGGCTTGAACCCATGTCCCCTGCATTGGCAGGCGGATACCTAACCACTGTGCCACCAGGGAAGCCCTAAATGTACTCTTAAGTTCTCCTACTACTATGCTTTAAAAAAGTCAATTATCTGTAAAATACTTAAAAAAAACTTAAAGTCCTTTTCTGATATGATTAATCTAGTTAGTTTAACTGGTTTATAAATTTAAATTTCAGAAGATTTTTCCATAAAAAGGTGGATTACTTGTATAATACACATAGCTGCAAACTATCTTAGTCAAAGCTTTTGGATGATGACTGTGGGAGTGAAGATAAGGGTAGAGATAGTAATGATATCCTTATTTTAATTTCTCATAAAATACTCAGGGAACCAAATGGTCTGAGTAGAACACAGTGCTTGACCTCTAGAAAGGAGCCTGTGTCTATCTAATGACTTCAGTAAGAGCAAGATTCAGCTATAGCCTATACTCTAATTTTCCTGCTTAGTTCATGTTTTTCTTATCACTCAGACTATCGTACCAAGTGCTGACATAAAACTCAGAGATGAAACAAACAAGGAACAAGCAATTTTCAGATATATGCCTCATGGAGGTTGGAATATATGTGACAATAAGTCACTAACAATAAAAAAAAAAGGTTGTTATTATTTTACCACAGTTAAAACACACACATACACACACAGACACACACACAAGCAAGGCTGTTATAATTAAAGTTCTAGGACAGGGCTTCCTTGGTGGCGCAGTGGTTAAGAATCCGCCTGCCAATGCAGGGGACACGGGTTCAAGCCGTAGTCTGGGAAGATCCCACATGCTGCGGAGCAACTAAGCCCGTGCGCCACAACTACTAAGCCTGCGCTCTAGAGGCCTCGAGCCACAACTACTGAGCCCGCGAGCCACAACTACTGAAGCCTGCGCCTAGAGCCCGTGCTCCGCAACAAGAGAAGCCACCGCAATGAGAAGCCCGCGCACCGCAACCAAGAGTAGCCCCCACTCCCCACAACTAGAGAAAGCCTGCGCACAGCAACAAAGACACAATGCAGCCAAAAATAAAAATAAATAAATTTATTAAAAAAAAAAAAGTTCTAGGACAAACATCTGGTAGGCCACCAAGCTAAAGGAGAATACCTGGGTAGAACTACTTCATGAGAAAGGCATTATATACTTCTTAGCATACAATGATTCCAACCTAAGGGTGCTCTCCCTTTGATTCAAACATAATGACTCACCCAACTTCCCCTCAATAGCAAAATGAAGAACTTATGTGAAAAATTAGGTTTAGTATTCTGACATATACAGTTGAAACTAAAGAGATGATGCAAATTACCTCTTTAGACTTACCCCAGGGAGTTCTAGGAAAATAAAGTACTTTATTGTTAAATAATGTTAATTCCTTCATTCTCTTTCATATAAGACCCCCACATCAAATAAAGTGAAATGTGCACGGTTGCTGTTGTTTTTGGAAGGGAAATGGCATTGTTAGTGACAACTTTTTACCTATTCAGAATGAGGCTTATATAAATAAATAAGCTCTTCAGACCAGGATTTAGGGTAGTGTGCTATGGTCGGCTAGGCAACCTCAGCAAACTAGATCCAGAAAAATTAAGTAACTTGCCCGGGGTCATGCAGCTAGTAAATGTCAGAGCCCAGATTAGAACCTAATTATTAGATTCCAAAGCCTGTACTCTTTATGAACCAACATAAGGCAATTTATATTTGACTTTGGAGTGCATCTTATGATTCTACAGAAACAGGAAATTCATCTTCATAACTTTGTTTTGCTCTGATTAATGTTTAGTCTGCCTTCCCAAATCACTGCAGTTTGATGGTGGCACTGATGACTGATATCTTTAGTCACAAATGGAAAATTGAAAGCAAACTTTATAATCTGGATTTTGGTATCAAAAATATCCACCAAGGACTTCCCTGGAGGTCCAGTGGTTAAGACTCCGGGCTTCCAATGCAGGGGGCATGGGTTCAATCCCTGGTCGGAGAACTAAGATCCCACATGGTGTGGGGCGCAGTAAAAAAAAATCCACCAAAATGATAATCCTAGGATACTTTCAGTTAATTCTTTTTTTTTTTTAAGGTCTTTTCAGTTAATTCTTAAAAATATTACTGGATGATAGGAAACAAGAGGCCTGCCCCGCCATTCAGGAAAAGAAAATCCTTTAACCCAGTTCAATAACACAACCTGAATTTGGCTTATAACTTTTCTCCTTTCTTTTATCTGCACTGATTAAACATCAGATAGGCCAATCCCCTAAAGGGGAATAGCTAGGTAGAAATGCTTCATGAGTAAGATGACACTGGAGAGATCAGCTCTAATTATGTGACGGTTTAGCAATTTCAATTTGCCGTTGTCAATATACAGAAGAGAGAAAGAAGAGTAGGTTTGCCAAAAGCAACACGACAAGCATGATATAGGTCCATGGGAATCAAGGCTAAGAATCTCTATCCTGAATGTCTTCAACTTTGCTTATCATTCCAGATAAGAATCTGGAGAATTTCAGTAGTTAGACTAAAGACTTAACTCTAGTTCTTTTTATTCAATATGTGTTTGTGAACATATAACTTTATTGGCTTCTAAAAACTTTTGGATTAAAAAAGCACTTGTTCTAATCAGTGTGGCCTGAACCACAACAAATCCAAATGGCTGTGAATATTCTGATTACAGTGATTTTAAACAAGTTGATAGTTTATAAAATGAAGGTCACTACTGCCCCCTTGTGGGCATGATGGACTCAACCTTCACTGAGAAGTTATATTTCCACTTAACATTAGCTATTATTGAAGCCCTTTTATAAAATGGGTACTGAAATACAAAATCTCAGTCTCACAACAACCTCATAAAGTAGATTATTATATACCAATTTTATATATGAGTACAGAAGGCTTAGAGAAGTAATTTTTCGAAGGTCAAGCATCTTAGTCAAGTAATAAATCAGTATTTGAAAGCAGTTCTGAATGCAAAATTCTAGGTATAGTGTGTATATGTTCTTTCTATTTTACAATGCCTCTCAATAATAATACCTCATTCAAGATCTTCCTTTGATATTTTACAAACTTAACTATGAATACAGTTGCGTATTTTTAAATGAAAGTCAGAAACAGAAAAAGAAACCAAGAGTCAGTAGGAAAATTTATTTAAATGAGGACACAAGTTCCTTCATTATAAAACAAGTATTTGTAAGGAGATGTTGAAAATAAACTCAATTTGCTCCTTTTTATTTTTATTTTTAAAAAATTTTTATTAGAGTATAGTTGATTTATAATGTTGTATTAGTTTCTGCTGTACAGCAAAGTGGATTTGCTCCTTTTTAGATAGATATTTTTGTTAAAAACATACAAGTCTCAAAAGATCAACACCAAGTGCTTTTCTTTGCTATTTTGTTGTTATATATGTTCTCAAGAACAAATCAAGACTCTTACACTTTAGTCAAATAATCACATATACCTCTTTTATATCAGCATTCCAACAACCATTTATGTTTATTCTCCTTTGTTACTGCCTTAGACTATAAATATTTAACTATTTTCCTTAGCAGTACCATATTAAAGCACCCGTATATTTTCATTTTGAGGTCAGACATAACCCTTCAACAGATTAATCTGTAGAATATTTTACTTTTAACACAGCAAACACTTATGTACAATCCCAATGTATGATTTTCCCTTCCCCTAGAAACAGTAAGTGCATTAGCTTTTAAATCTATTATAAATCTTCCATTTGGGGAATATTTTAATAAAGGAGTGGGTATCAGACAGGGTACCTATTCATCTCATAAGAAAACCTGTAATTCTGTTCATTTAAGTCTAAAATAAATGTCACATTATCAGAACATTACCTGAGGTTGTTTTGGTGCTGGCTGAAGAAACAAGGCTTGCGAGGTTGACAACTTCTCCTGACGTGAAGATGAATGGGGTACCCATAGTCACAGGGTTGGCTCTCTCAGGATTAGCATTCACCTGATTCTGCATTGCTTCCTATAAAACAATGCAAGATATTTCAAAGTCAGAACACTTACTAACCAGCCTTAGTTATACAGTTACTGAACAGCCCCCCCACAATGCTCTGTCAAGCAGAACTAGTTCCGGCGCACAATGTCCCAGGGACCTCACAGTTCTCATTAAGACGACTGTTTTTTCTCAGACCAGGGCAACACAGACATTAGATTGCTTTCCCAAGCTTATCTCTACTTTAGAAAAAAAAAAAGGCGTTATTATTTGCAAAAACTTCTAGACAATTCACTTAACCTCTCTGGATATTGGTTTTTAATTTGAAAAATAAAGGGGGTGGCCTAAAAAGTAATTTCCAGCACTAATATTCTATGATCAATTATGTACAACACAATGTGCTAGCTGGAGATCCCTGCAGAGAATCTACAGAGAACAATATTCTCCAGAGTTTTGTCCAACTACTTATTCCATTCTGCCATTGAAGAAATCCCTAAGAGAATATATAACAAGCAAGTAAATGAGTGCCGGATTTTAAAGTCTAGTTCCATATGCTGCACTTCTGCTTCTAGAGATATCTGCACAATTTCGGTATAAAGATGCTTATCTTTATTTTATTTTTTTACTTTCATAAGCAGTTTTCTACAAACATGATCACTACTAAAAAAAAGTCAAATTATAAAAGGGCTCTAAACAAGGAATTGAAAGTTGAAGAGAATAACCAGTCTATAGGGAACCATATGTCAGAAAAAACCAACCAACCAACCACTGATAATACAGTAGAAATGGCTATTTTTTTACATATAATTATCCCCTTGCTAAGAGCTTCAATTGAAACGGATTATCCATTCTGATTACTGTAAAATTCCTTCTTGAATCTGCCCCTCTACCCTCCATTATCACTTCCTTAATTCAAGCCTTCATTGGCTCTTGCCTGGCCTAATGAAGGTCTTCAGCATTAAGTGTCTTCTCTCTCAAGTCTGTACCACACTCCAAACAATCATCGTTTTAAAAAATCTTATCATATCAATTCTCTACTTAAAAGCTTCTATTGGATCCCCCTTGCCCACAAAATAGTCCATACTCTTTTGCATGCCATCTAACAACCCTATGTTCAGAACTCAGCCTCTGAAGCCTTAGCTCCTGCCACTCCCAAACTCTGCTTCTCTTGCCCAATCTCTGGTCACAGAACTACTTACTCTTTCCTGAATATTCCATGTCCTTTCCCACCTCCGTGTCTTTGATTTGCTTTTTCTAGCCTAGAATATCATTTTCTCACATCTCTGCCTACTACTCCTTCAAAACTCAGTTCAGAGTCTACATATACTTTAATCCTTGCCTTAAGCATTATCAATACTCCCTCCTGTAACACTTACTAGGTATCTGTTTACCACCATAGTATTGTAATGCTTTATATCTTGTCTTTACCTTCATCATACTGTAAACACTCCAAGGACAGGGCTATGTCCTATTAATCTTTGTATCTCTCATCCTGTTATTTCCTGATATACCAGTGCTGGCTTAGGAAATCAATGGATGATATCATCACAGCTGATTTTTAATTCTGAGATGGCTTCCTTATGACTCAATATGCTTTAGAGCTATGTACTACCGCACAAGAGCTGATGTATATTCATAAAATATAAAGAGGATTTTAATATTATCCCAAGTCAAGTTTAATTAGAAAGAGAAATTTTCATGGAGAAAAAACATTCTAAAGCCAAATAAAACTTATTTTTGTACTGGCCACAACATTGTTCTTCAATCACCATGAATAATTCAGGGCTTTATAGAATATTATTATTTTTTTTTAAAGATACTAATGACACTGAGTCACAAGATTGAGATATAGTGGAAGTACTACTTTGATAAGATAGAGAAAATTCAGTTTTGATTCAGTTCCTACAAAAAATCCTTAACTTCAACTGAAGTATACTGTGGTGTATAAAAAGAACAGGACCTGAAGAATGACCAGAATCTCAGCATTGTTTTTCTCCAGGGCTATGTCAAAGGCAGATTTATCAAACTTGCTGAAAGCATGGACATCAGCTCCATATTTGATAAGTAGCTCTACAACATCTCGATGGTGGTGCTCTGTGGCCCAGTGCAAAGCTGTCATCTTCAGCATGTCCTTGGCATTCACATCTGCACCATTCTGTCACAGAAAAGTAATTTTTTTCAAAGAGACACTGGTTACAGTAGCACAGGTGCAATATCCCATCACCATATACAGAGGATTTCCATAGAGATTACACATATTCAAGTTTAGAAATGTTTAAGAAATATAAAAGGGAAAAACATGTCTCCTGAATTCAAATTCTCCTGAATGCTGATAGACACAATGCCTTAAATGAAAGGACCTTTTAAGGACATAATTGGAAATTATAACAGATGGGAGAGGAAGGGGAAAAGAACAGATTTTTGTTGCATTTATTAACAGAGAGCTGAGTGCCTGAAAAAATAGGCATAAGACCAGAGAACACCTGCAGAAGAAAAATGAAGAAAGATCAATAAAGTCTGTTTAGCCTTTAAAAAATTAGAAAATAAAATCCTCATAGCCATGATGACTCTTGAAAGAGATGCAATTCAATGCTATAAACTGTCCTAAACTTAATCTTTCCCAACCTAGTTTCCTACCACCTGTTTAAGTAAAAAAACAGGGAGGTATTTGTCTTTTTTACAATATAGACCCCTCACTCTTCTTGCTTTACCCTAACAAGTAGTTCCACGATGTGTGCATGTCCATCAGCTGCAGCCATGTGCAAGGGAGTCCTGTCCACTTTGGTCCGGGCATCCCTGCTAACGCCTGCTCGAAGGAGCACTTCTGCTGTGGAATAATGACCATACTGGGCTGCAAGGTGGAGGGGTGATGTTCCAAGCTGTGGGAAAATAATACTCATTTAATATCAACTGTGTGCAGAGTCCTAAATCATTACTGGAGGGATACAAATGAACAACAGGTGACGCCTAGGTTCCTGTCCTTGGAGAGAGAATCTGGCTGGACAGATAAGCTGAAGAAATTATTTCATTAAAATTAATACACTAATGGACAAATAAATATACAACCAATTAAAGAAGCGCTAAGTATAATGGATTTAAGTCAGGTGGACTTACCAGGTAAAATTCCATAAAGGGTATGATTTTAAATAGGGCTTAGAAGAAGGTTAAAAAAAATGGATAGAAAAGAGCATTCTGAGTCAGGGATAAAGGGAAGGGATAGGCAAGTTCAAAACAATTCTAGGAAAAGGGCAGAGACTAGAAAGTTACATGTGAAATTTAGGGTACAAATTTAATTGGTTGAAATAGAAGTTTGTTACCACAGTAAAGCAAAGCAAAAAGACTGATAAGATGAAGTGCCCCCTACTCACACCCGCAGAAAAAAATAGCAATTGTGTGTCAATAGCAATAAGCAAGTCTGTATCATCTCAAAGTAAGTCTTGTTACTAATCACAGTTATCTATCAGCATCCATTTTGGCCAGAGATCTATTCCTTTCTCGTGTTATGTTCTCTATTTTAAAACCTATTTCGTTTATTCTTTGCTTTTCATATATTCACTCTCTTTACCTGACTGGATTTAATTCACATTGCTCTTTTCAGTTCTATTTATAGAAATGCAAATCTCATGGGTTTCCTTTCTTCCTTTTTGTGAAGTTCTAAGAAACTGCTGGCCTCTAAAGTTATGAATTAATCACCCCAGAATAGAGGACAGTGCTTATCGAATTGTTAAAATTAGGCAATGCTTACAAAATCTATGAATGCTAAGCAAGCCCATGTTATAACCTGGACCTGGATCTTCTGACACTCTGCTCTCCAAGTTGACTGTCTGAACTCATGAAATTACACCTTCCTCTTTAATGTTTTTTAACAGTGGTAAAGGAAACAAAATGGCTAGACTATTCCTTATTAATGAGGACATTTTAGAGAAAAGGAAACAAGGAGTTTCATTAGTTTAGAAATGCACTCAGTATACTGATTTTGTTTAATTTCTAGCTAATTACAGCCTATAACCCAAGTACACTCCAGGGAGAAGTAAACCTTTAGAAAATACTCTAAAAAAAATTATAGAAAATCACAAGTATATAGTATCTTACAATTACCACCCATATATCCACAGGAGATTCTTTCAATTTGGAAAACTAAAAGAAAAGGAAAACCACATATTCAGATGAGGCAAAGAAAATGAAATGCTTGTAAGGAGACTGAGGCAGAAAGAGAATGAAGAAAAATCAATACAGACTGTTTAGCCTTTAAGAAAAAGGTTGGTAACAGCGCACGCTGGGAATAATTAAGAGAGCTTACCCAGTCTGTGGTGAATGGGGCACCATTTGCCATCAATGTTCTCACTTCATCATCTTGGCCTTTTCTTGCTGCTTCTAGCAACCTCTTCCCCAAGTCCACCAAAGACATCTTTACGCATAGGAACACAAATTTTTGGGAAGCTGTCACTCAAACACAAGGAAAGCTGCCTGTAAAATGTTTTTAGAAGACCTCTTGTATGTATGTTTTTAGCAGACCTCTTGTATACATGTAAGATATTCTCAAGTGGACTATCTGATAAGGCACTTCTTTTCTACTTCATCTAACACAAACAGTCAGATATTTGGGAAGTTTCAGGCCCTAAACCATAGTTCCCTCACTTTCCATCTCCAGAAAAATACTTTGGAAATATGTGAAACGCATTACTGCCTTTCTAGCTTAAGGAATCAATAAAACAGCATTTCACCCCTTTGAAACAACCATGGGTAGAAATAGTATGTTACAACAAAAAATGAATAGATAAACCAAGGATATTGAGACTCAGGTACATGGCAGACACTTTTTCAAAAATGAACAGAGACGTCACTGCACCTGTTGGAGGTGTCTCAGCAACACCTAGAGTTTTTTTTAAACAAAGTCATCAGCTTGGCCAGATTACATACTTTGTTTAAAAGTATGGTTATGTCTAAAATCATTACAGTTTTTCACTTAATAATGTGGGCATTATTAAATCTTTGTGAAAGCTCGTAGTAAAAAAAGCATCTCAGTAGGAGAGATTTTTTATTCCCTGTAAAAGGCAATAGCCAACTCTCAGTTATTTAGGGTAAAAGAAAAAACAAAACTGTTGTTAAACACATGAAATCAAAGGTAATAAATGGTGGCGATTAAGTCTGAAGAGCATGCAAAATGGTCATTTAAATGGATGGTTACTGGGACTTCCCTGGTGGCGCAGTGGTTAAGAATACGCCTGCCAATGCAGGGGACACGGGTTTGATCCCTGGTCCAGGAAGGTCCCACATGCCGCGGATCAACTAAGCCCGTGTGCCACAACTACTGAGCCTGCGCTCTAGAGCCCATGAGCCACAACTACCGAAGCCCGTGCGCCTAGAGCCCGTGCTCCGCAACGAGAAGCCACGGCAATGAGAAGCCCGCCCACTGCAACAAAGACTAGCCCCTGCTCGCCGCAAATAGAGAAAGCCCGCGGGCAGCAACGAAGACCCGTTGCAGCGCCCTCCCAGCCCCCCCAAAAAAATGATGGTTACTGTAAATTAGAAACTGGCCTGGGTATAAAAGATACCCAGGATAGTGAGAAGTTCCTATATGCAATGTAGAATTGTCTGAATGGTATATAATCACCACTCACTACAAATCTTCCAACCAACGAGGAAACGGCTATTCTTGATAAATTTAATTTTTATTATGTTTCATCTTGTACTGCTTTGTCCATATTGTAAAAAGTAATTTCTCATTAAAAAAATGAACAAAGAGAGTCTGCCATTTCAAGGAAGACAATCGGCAGTATTTACTGCCAATTATCAATTATAATTTCAGCTTCCATGCAAAAAACAGAATTTTGGGAATATCCACCACCATGAGTTGATAGCTTACTACAAACTTTTCTCATAAAAGTAGTGGTGATACTAATGAATGTGATTTTTTATATTGTATAAAATGCATCAACATTTGGAGGATGGGAATTATTTGGTGAACCAATATTTTTCAAATGACCAATGCATGTTACAAAACCATGCTCAGGTAAAAAGATTCATTCAAAGTGAAAGCAGATCAATGGGTTTTAACGTAATCAAGTATAAAACATTCATTGACATGGTTTCAGATTCCTCATTGCAACTAACTTTTAAGAAATTGCCACTTGTTGAGTTTTTGTGTATCATCAAAGAATATCCAGAATTACCTGAACAAGCTATTAAAATACTCCTTTCTCCAAGTACATATTGCAAAAGACTGAATGTAGGATAGATATGAAAATAAGAAATACATATGAAAATTATTAAGCCAGAAGTTAAAGAGATTTGCAAAAATATAAAACAATGCCATTCTTTTTTTTTTGGCCGTGCTTGTGGGATCTTAGTTCCCCCCGGCCAGGGATTGAACCCAGGCAGTGAAAGCGCCAAGTCCTAACCACTGGACTGCCAGGTAATTCCCAAACAATGTCATTCTTCTATTTCTTTAACTTGGAAGTTATTTACTTTCATAAAATTTTGTTATTTATGTTAACATGTAATGGATTTATTATTGTATTTTAATTAACATTTAACAATTAATTTCTAAACAGTAAATAGCAATAGATAAAGCAGATTGGAGTCCTTAATAATTTTTAAGAATATTAAAACATGAAAACCAAAAATTTTGAGAATCATCTAGCCACTATGTGATTTAGATTTATTTTATTTAATATTCCAATCTATATCATAGAATATTGTGCTCAAACATGGGTATCCAGGAAACCACCAGGGTAGTTTATTCAAAATGAATATATAGTCCAGGCCCTGTGACTGGATGGGAGCAGAGGATGAATTTTAATAGTGTGAAAGTCTATAACCTGATCTAAGTTTTTACGACTTAAGAAAATGTTACAGAAAAAATGATAGCATACCCTTCTTACAGAAAACTTATATTTGCATTCCTCCATGGTTATCTTTCTTTTAAAATATCAAACCTGCCTATTTATTTATTTATTTATTTATTTATGGCTGTGTTGGGTCTTCGTTGCTGAACGCAGGCTTTCTCTAGTTGCGGCGAGCGGGGGCTACTCTTCCTTGCGGTGCTCGGGCTTCTCACTGCAGTAGCTTCTCTTGTTGTGGAGCACGGGCTCTAGGCACGCGGGCTCAGTAGTTGTGGCTCCTGGGCTCTAGAGTGCAGGCTCAGTAGTTGTGGTGCACGGGCTTAGTTGCTCCGCGGCATGTGTGATCTTCCCGGACCAGGGCTCGAACCCGTGTCCCGTGCACTGGCAGGCGGATTCTTAACCACTGCTCCACCAGGGAAGTCCCTACTAATAGTTTTTGTTTTTGGCTGCACCCATGCCCGCCGTTGTGGAAGCGCAGTCTTAACCACTGGACTGCCAGGGAAGTCCCAACTAATAGTTTAAAACAAGAACAAACATTGTTAATCAACTATACTCCAATATAAAATAAAAAGTTTAAAAAAAAAGAAAAAAACAAAAAATAAACTGACAGAAACAGTGAAAAAAAAAAAAGAACAAAATTTTAGGTGGTTCATTAGCAGAAATGACTCTCACATTTTCTCAAATTATACTATATATAAAAAGTATATCACCAAGACCTAAACACCTCTACTGGGAATTCCCTGGCGGTCCAGTGGTTAGGACTTGGCGCTTTCACTGCCGGGGCCAGGGTTCAATCCCTGGTTGGGGAACTAAGATCCCACCAGCGCACAAGGCGTGGCCAAAAAAAAAAAAGGAAAGTCATGGAATGTCCTTTTCCCAAGATGTTTTCAAAAGAGAGATGAGAGAGGAAAGTCCTCCTGGGAAGGGGGAGCAGAATAAGATGATGTCAGCTGGCTCAAGGAAATCTGTGAGAATAGGAGAAAGCTAACGGGAAGGAGAAATGGAAGCGAAGAATCCATGATCTGACGACATTTTTTTTTCTTTTTCTATTGCACACGTCCCCACTGGGCCGCCAGCTGTACAAACAACTGTGCAAGAACTGGAGGCGGGGCCCTTACTGCTCTTGCTCAGCTTACTGAGCTCACTATTAATCTTTAGGCTATTACTGGGGTCAGAGAATTAGGGTCTCCGTTTTCTCCTCTATCACAACTCATCCCGTGCCTCACAGCGATGTTCTGTCTTTCTGGAAGAAGGGGCAGGGAGCCAAGGTCTCAGCCTAGGGGGCAGCCCCCGGTACGGGCTCCGCGCTGCCCCCTAGTGGTCACCTCTGTGGCCTTGGTTTCCCTCGGTCCAGCTCCCCAGCCCCAGGTCTTACACCCACCCCGTTCTTCACCTCCTCCCAGTCCCCTCCCCTTCCTCCCGGCAGCATCCCCTTCCTCTCCTTCCCCCAGCCGCCCCCGCTCTGGTGAAGGGGCACCGCTCAGTCTGCACCCAGAAGTCCGGGGCTGGCCTGGGAAGCGGTGCAAATTTTCAAGGCAGTCTCCCTCCCAGCCGTGACACCCCCCCGATTCCACGCATCTCTTCTTCCCCCTCACCTCCTCGTCCGGGACGCTGCCGGCTGTGTTTTCACCGAGCCCGCCAGTTTGGTCCTGTTTCCTTCTCTAGTTAAGACTCCCTGTCACTGACGGTTACTTTTTGACCTTTTCACATATGCATATTTTGGGGGCCTTTAACCCCCCCTCGCGGAGAAATGGAGGCAGCAAAATGGCGGACCCGGAAGTGAAGACTCGGCGAATATAATTTCTGGCGGAGGAATCTATGAAGAGAAAACTATTAGAAAACCCACATTTGCATTCAAAAAGAAGGGTGGTGTACCCCAGAGGCTCATTTTCTATGCTCGGAAGGGCTTTGAGATAAAATAGTGTGTATCCGAGACATTTTAGACAGGACTATTTAGCGAGGCGGAGGATTATCGATTACGTGTCTTATAGTTCCGGCAGGGGACGGACCCGATGGTTTGTTTTGGCGCCAAGAACCCCGCAAACCGCTGAGAAATCGGATTCTGCATCGGTCCTGCTCTCTTAGTTGTTTTTAGGGGGCCACCCTTAGGGTTGATGAGAAAACCCTATTTCTCTGTCTCAACCTCGGGTGAAGATGCTTGAGACATTGCTGGCTTTGCGTATGAATTGAGCTCTGGTGCCGGACGGCCACATTTCCAGATACAGCCTTAATATAAGGAGCCCAGAGCCAAGCTGTCAGCGCGAATATTGAAACAATGGCGTCATTTCTTTGTGGGGGGCCTGGAAGAGGATGGAGCATGAGTTTGCAAATCCATTTGGGTACTTTATTTGCCAAACAGTTGATTCCCATCTCCACCCACCGTTCTCCTTGAACTAAAGGACAGCGAGAAGTCGGGAAGGAAGACCTTCAAAAATAAGTAAAAATAGAGGACATATCACTGCTCCACTCTTTATTCGATTTTGGCTTTTGTCGTTGATGGTGGGCCTTTCAAAGTCTACGGGGAAGATTTACATGATTCCTCCTTCTCTGGATTTCTTTCTTTCTTTCTTTTTTGTAATTTATTTTATTGAAGTATAGTTGATTTACGATGTTGTGTTAATTTCTGCTGTACAGCAAAGTGATTCAATTGTACATATATATTTTTTATATTCTTTTCTATTCTGGTTTATCACAGGATATTGAATATAGTTCCCTGTGCTATACAGTGGGACCTTGTTATTTATCCATTCTATATATAATAGTTTGCATCTGCTAATCCCAAACTACTAATCCACCCCTTTTCTGAATTTCTCTAGATCCTGTTCATGTACTTTAAAGGACTTACGGCATACTGCCCAAATTGGTATTTGCAGCTTCCCTTTTTGAGGGTCAAAATCATTGTCTCATTCTTGTTTACAACCTCTCTGTTGTCCGACTGTCTCATATAGTAGGCACCCATAAACTACTTGTAAATTAGTACAAATAGTTTTTTTTTTTTAATGAGGTGAGTTATAAGTAAGCAGATAATGTATTTGGGTTAATTCATTTATTTTGTTAGGCACCCAGGCTGAGATAATGCAGTGCAGATTGAATGCCATAGGTGCCTTCTGAGGCATCTGGAATTGTTACCTCAAATACGTTGGTAGTCAGTGGGCAAGCACAAGAGTGGTTGGTTACAGCTTTCTCCCAAAATACTTTAAATAATTTTAAGCTGATTTCACCCTTGTTATCTATCTGTTCAACCTGAAATTCATCATTTTAATGTATAAAGGCTACTCAAACCCTCCTCAAAGTTGAATATTAGATAAAATATATAAGCTGAACTTGGAAGCAAGGCTAATTTTTGAGATCTATACTACTTCCTTGTGAAGAGAGAAAACTAGAATCCAGTCCTGGGATTGAATGTCTTTATTAAAGAAGTGATTAAATGGCAGCACAAATCAGCAGCAATAATTTCGGAAGGAGTGGAGACAAGGTGTAGGGTCAGAGTTGATTGTTCATTTCATGGTATCAAGGTAGCTGAAGAACTGTGCCTGAGGCCCATTTGATCATTATTCTACATTGCAAATGCAGGAGGGCAAAACTCAAATACTAAGGACCAAACCCTACTATGCCTTTTAGAAACTGAGTAAAACCCTACAAATTATCATAATAGTCAGCAGGATTGCCTCTTAAGATTTGAAATCCCAGTGGTTTTCCCTCAGCTAGAGTTTTCAGCCCACAGGAGCAAAATTGTACAGTAAGCTTGAAGAAGGAAAACCCTTTTGAGAGAGCATAGCTATTTCTGAAATGATTCAGTGCTTTCCCCTATTGTCATCTCCCATGATGTATTATTTCCCCTTGTTTTAAACCTTTATCCCCAATTTCTCTGAGAAAAAGAGTGTATTACAAGAAGGAGCAGGATCGCCTTAGCCTTTTAGAGATCCTACCGTCTTATAGCAGATAATCTCAAACTAAAACTTACAGGGTTTTCATCAACCCTTGAAGAAATATTTGTGTTTACTGGCCTGGAGCAAGAAATTAGGAAGGTTTGAGCAATCTCTGAAGCTGATTAAAATGAAGTAAAAAAAATCAGTCCTCCATTTTGCACTCCATACTACTCTCTGGTGCCCTCATCAGGCCTGTTTTCTGGAATTAATATCTGGGGGGAGGAAAGGAATCCCTGTGACCCAATACTCCATTGCTTGAACCCTTTACTTTGTGGCTTGAGGGTTTTTGAGAGAAACTGATAAGAAAGAAAAATAGATAGATAAATTAAATAAATAAATAAATAAATAAATAAATCACAACTCTGGCAGATTCATCAGCACCACCTCAACACAATAGAGGGGAGAGAGCAAGACTGATAGGGTAAAAGGGTGGAAAGGAGGGGCTTGAAAGGGCAGGAAAGGAGGGCCAGGTGGTGGGAGAGAGGTCTTGGGCTTAGAGCAAGTCCAATTCGAAGGAGTGGATGCTGGCAATGGGAGCTCTCCAAAAGTTGAAGGTGCTGTACTCAAGGAGGGCATCGCCTTCAGGGTTTTTCTCCTGCTCTGCTCCGGTTGCTTGCCCCGTCGTTTTGCCAACGCTGCTGTCCTTGATCTTGTAGGTGGACGTATCTGACAGACCCAGGCCTTCCAGCTCCGACAGATCCAGTTCTGGAATGGGCATCCTCCAGAAAAGAAAGGAGCTGTACTGGCTACTCACAGGGTCCCTCATAACTTCCTAGAAAGAAACCACTTATCAGTCTTCATGGTATTGCCACCTCTTTGCGGCCCATGGCCTTTCCTTACTGAGAAACTTTACATCCCCATTTGCCTCTGTACATAATCCAAGTTCCCTAGGACAAGCTTCAGGAATCTTCCTCTATTACCATTTTCTACCATTTCCTAACTCCTCCCCATCTTGGAATGACTTATTTACTGCCTACTGCTTGGGTCTGGTTTTCAAGGCCTTCCAGAATCTGGCCCCATTCTTCCTAGCAGTAGTACGTTCTCTGCTACAGCTATGCTTATTCCTGTCTTTCTTAACTCTCTCCACTCTCCACCTTAAAATACTATCCAAGTTTCAAGACTCCATTCAAGTCCCTAGAGGAATCTTTCCCCTGAACTCTTATTATATTTCATATTCTTGATTTCTTCCTGCCTTTGGTTTAATAGGTCATGGTACCTCTGAAAAGGGTTTCCATGATTTTTCTACTTTCTGTTTTCCTCCCTGCTTTCTAAACCTTACTGTAAACTCACCTCTTCCTGGACATCCTTAAACTTACTCAGCTCCATCTACCCTATTTCTTCCAGTATCTCCCACAATGCCTGTAGAGTTTTACCTGACTATATCAGTTTGGGGTTACAGATCACTGTTACATGTCTTGTATAGGGATAATCTTATCTCCTTCAAGGAACTGAGAGTTTCCCCAAGGGTAAAAACCAGTCTACTTTGTACCTTCTTCACAAGTGCTGGGCTTTAAACACAAAAAACACTCAAGGCTGCTAATTTTCCCTTAGTATTTAATACAATGAGTACCTTGCCACTCCCATTTATAACCCCACAGATAAACCTTAACAGCCTATCTATTTCTCTCTAGCCTACCTCCCCTTCAGAACAAAATGCAGGTGCTAAAAGAATTTTCCTATGCCATAACAGGATCGCTTCTCTGACCCAGTGCTAGAATACACCTGATGATAGAGCAAATGGATTGGAAATTTCAGGTAAGGAAAGTAAAGTTTAGATTCGAAGGAGAAAATCTTTTACAGAATTAGATACTTTTCCATGTTTTAATGAGTACTTCTCTCACCTTTCCTGCCCCTTCCACCCACACCCTGAACTTAGACTATTATACCTCCCTGCGGCCTCCACCCTGCTGCTTACTAACCAAGGGAAGGGGCAAGAAGCATTAGTTGAAATGTTCCCAAAGGAGCAGAAAGAACATTCCACTGCCTCCAAAAATAGAACCCCCATTTCACAAGGCCTTCCTGCAACAGAGTCCATTGGCTCTCGCCAGGCCTTGAGACTCCTAAATAGTGGCCTTAAATAGGTTCCACAATGCCCCCATATAATGTGGCAGAAAAAGTAGGCCTTAATCTAGAATACAGTTATGTGTGAGTGTAGGGGCTTTAGGAATGGTAAGTGGGTAGACTAGGATGTTTTTAATGTTAGAGTTACTCTTTTTCTTCTTAGGTTCAAGCTCCAAAATAAACCCTGGGAACTGAGCATTACTCAGCAGACAAGCTGCTTAAAAGGAGGGTAATTCGGGGGCTGGAAAAGGGTGGGGGAGCATGTTGAAAAGGTGAGGTCATCATCCTATGATATTCAGCCCTGATCACCTCCACAGTAATTTGCAGAGGCAAGTGCACAGAAAGCTACAAAAAATGTTGTTCCTATCAACCAGCCAACCCTGGCTTAGTCTGGGACTGTAGAGATTGTAAGAAGCAAACCTTAGGCATCAGCAGCATTATTGACTTCTTCCCATGGGGATTTTTTTAAACTAACAGTACTAGTTGTTTGCCAATCTAGCTGGCTTCTTTTATATCCCCTCCCTTACCAGTCCCCTCCAGAGTGAGCTTAGTATAATGCTGGGCACATAATAGGCTCTTTAAAAAATAGAATCATAGGGGGGAAGAAAAGCATAGAATTTTAAAACTAGAAAACATCTTAGAAATTATCCAGTCAGTTTGGATAGGGTCTCATAATTTCCAGTCTGATTCTGTTTTGATGTGTTGTACATAGATAGTTGCCTGCAGCTTTTTATAATCCTATACCAGTATTCTCAAAACTTGCAAGAATTTTTAGTTCCTGAAGAACAGATATTCAGTGGGTTAAGTGTGATTCTGATATGAATGGTGAAAATGCAAAAGGCAGAAGAGAGGAAGATAGGATCTGAGAAAGGGAAAAAGCTCTTTGACAAACTGACTCCTTTTCTTCAAGCAGTATATGTATAAAAACAGTCCAAACAATTCTGAGTGTCTGGCAGAGCTTCTCTTGCAATTAAAAAAGGTAAAGGAAATTGTACAAAATATTAACTTAAAAGGCCCAAAATCTCTAGCCATGCCATTGATTCAGACACATGTACAGAGTACCAAATGCATTTCGGAAAGGCACTCAATCAAGTATATACAGCATTTAAAATCAAGTCAAGAACATTGACTGCACCGAAAATTGACGCTGGAATACCCGAACATTTTAAATTTAACATAGTATGGATTTAATTCCCAAATACCCAAATTTTGCACAGGGTCCCTTTTCAGCTAGCTTTCTCTTCCCCAAATATTTTCTACCCATAGCTCATCTATCTTTATATCTCTCATTTACTTATCTTAAAGGGCTTCGACAGTGCCTTGTACCACAATATATGTTCAATAAATGCTTCCCACTATCCTTCATTTAAAATTATTCAGGTATTTTAGGCAAAGGTAATTTCTAAATATCACTGTCTAGTCTTAGAGATACACAATTAGCAAATACATAGCATAAAGTGGCTCTCTCTGAGCCACACAGACACGCCCAGATACCCTTTGTCCAGATCCTCAGTGGGACTCTAGGGCCTACCCAACAGGGCCTTGCTGTGTCATGCTGCCACTGTAGAGGGGAGGACAAGGGATGGTGGTGGAGGGGAATGGAACCTCTCTGGCATCTCATTATATGTGTCTCATTCTGCTGCAAATAAGCATTCCTTTTCCAGAATCTGCCCCCATACCTAGCTCTTGTGGACTGTACTGATTTCAATATGGGATCAGGCAGTTCTCCAGCACAGAAGCCCTTACCTTCCTACCTCAAACTGCCTCCCTCTTTGGAGAAAAGGTTTGGGAATGGGAGAAGGAGACTGTTAAAAGAAAGATCAGGATTAATCTCCATATTATCGCGTATCTCTCCCTCCAAACTCCTTCCTATGGAGACAAATAAGTTTGGGGTGAGGGTAGACACATCAATGGAACACAACAGAAAACATTTGAAAATACAGGGAAGTAGAGGCTAGAGTGGTACAGTAGGACTAGAGATTCATCAAAAAGCTGGGAGAACAAATTGACAGCTTGAAAAGGAAGATGTAGATTACTAAACTGAAGATAATAAAATTAATAATTTTATTATCTTCAGGACAATAAGTTATAGGCAAACTGACAATTGAAATAAGGAGATAAATGCTGAGAAATAACTACATGTAAATTGTTAGAAATTAAAATCTGTGTAAAGGATTATAAGGCATGGATGGAGATCTTAGCAAAGATGTAAAACGGTGAACAAATAACTACCTATTGTTCACAGCGCCGCCTTTGCTCCTCTTGAACTGTCCCCCAACCCCATCCTCATTTGGGGTCTTCAACCTAACTAGAAGCATCTACTATCTTTTCAGCCCCTTGCCGCCGCCCCGGTTTCGTTTACCTGTTATCAGTGAATTATTAGCGTGTTCCAAAGATGGAGGGAGTACTTCGGGGGCTCCGATGTCTGCTCTGGGCTGGAGAACAAGAAAGCTGTTGGGGCTTTGACGGCTTTGTCTTCTCACTCCCTCTCTATTCGGAGACTGAGTCAGTCTGCTCAGTCTCCCCCTGCAATGCAGCCCCTCCTAAGAATGGCGGAAGGATTCCCCGCCCCCTCCCGGCCTGACTCGGCTAATTCAAATGATAGGTTCCAGAACACTTGAGGGAGGGAGACAGGACTAAAGCATCTCCGTAGGCTTATTGGTCTGATTCCCGAGCTCTTCCAGCTCCCCCGTGCAGACTGAGGGTGTAATGAATGAGTAGTTAATTGTCCTCTAATTTTAGGTGTATGGATTAAAAGTCTTGACTCTAGACAACGTGGAGAAGAGGAGTGTCCCTTTATTCCCCAATTTAAGGATTTCAGGTTACCCGAAGTGTTCTTGAGATCACAAAAATTTTCCCTCCGTCCCTCCCGATTTGCCTTCCCACCCTCACAATGGGTAAATAAACCTAGCCCTATTGCATTTGCGGTAGGGCACAGGAACATCGGGGATGCGTGTGCTTCTGCCAATCTCTGAACTCGGTGGGGGCCGGAGGATTTGGGGGCTCCGCTTCCTTTCGCCCCGCAACGCCTGACGCGCAAACGGAACGCACGATTCTGGAGGGTCCAGCTTGGGTGCCAGGCCTTCCTCGAGGGTCCGCTTTCCCGGGTTTTCCCGGCAGGGGCGGCGGCCCTCGGGGGCTTCCGAGGCCCCTCCCACGTCCCTCCGTCGTGCAGCGCCACCTCAGTCCAGAGGGGAGCTGTGCGCCCGGCTCCCAGCCGGGCGGGTTTCGTAATCGCGTCGCGGCCGTTTCCGCCCTCAGCCGGCCGCACCTCTGCCGCTCCGCCCTCGGCTCCCCCACCGCGCCGAGGAGTGAGCCCGGGAACCCCACGCTGGCGGGCACCGAGCGGGAGCCCCCCACCAGCTGGCGCCGGACGCCTGGATGCCGGAGCAGAGCAGGTGAGGCCTCGGGCTCGGTCCCTCGGCCCGTGCGCCCCGCCTGCCCAGTCAGGCGGAGACGCACCGGATGCTGGGGGTGGGGGAGGAGGGCGTCCACGGCTGTCGAGATGCTGGGTCGGTGGCGAAAGGGGTGCGCCGGCTGAGGAGCCATCCCTGTCCGTGCTCTGGCGGTGCGCAGGTGAGGCCGGTGAAGAGCAGAAGGGAAGACGGGTCTGGAGTGTTGGGGGGAGACGGGAGGTGGGAAGAAGGTCTCTTTTGAGACTCACCAACCTCGGTGCTGGCGTGTGCCAGCAAACTGAAGCAGAGCTGGTCCGGGAAGGTCTAAATCTGAGACAAGCAGCCACGCCAGACAGTGACAAAGTCGGAAAGATTCACAGAGAGGCCCAATCCTAGTTCAGCCTTGGGAGGAGCAGAGAATTTCTGGGTAGAGTCCGGGGGTGGGCAGAAATGGAGCCTATGTGACTGAACCTATTGGGCAGGGGGAGTTGAGGGCCTAGCCCTGTTTCCTCTTAAGCCTCCACAAGACCTTTCCTGGGGAAGGGCACGGTCGGTGCTGGGGCAAATGCCTGTCACTTGACTGAAAGTTGGGGGCCACCCCCACTTCTCTAGAGCCCCGCAGCAGCCCTCATGTCTGGAGGTCTCCATAGGGGACCAGCTGCAGCCCTGGGCTCATAGCCAGAATTGCCCGCTCCATTTTCTCAATTCTCTTTCTCTTTCTCTCCAGCTGCTTCTTGTGAAGGCTTGTCAGGCAGCGGGTAGGAGGCCTTGGGGCTGGAGTCAGCGGGACCGGGAAAACCGGTTTGGGGCTAGAATAGGACCAGGGAACTACCTCTGTACATCCTTCCTCCCTGGAACCTTTCTCCCATCCATTCTCCTGCTCACTCCCCAATAGTTTTAAAGCTCTTAAGCTCTACTGTGATCTTGGTGTCTTTTCCAGCTCTGTATTTCACCCTTCCTACTTGGGACTCAGGCCCAGGTCACAGCACTACTTGGCTGTCAGGGTATGGCCTTATACGATCTAATCCTGACCCCTCCTACTGTTTACCCAGCCCTTCCCCTTCACTGTGGAGTTGAAATAGTGTATAGTGGGTTCAGGTGCCTCCTCTTCCTGGGCTGACCACTTGAGGACTTCATTTTTCCTCAACCCACTCTTCTCTAGATATTTTAAAGGAGAGTGGCAGCCAATCACTCTTACTTCCTTTTCTGGCCTGTTCCCCTCCCCCCTCACCACCACCACCACCACCACATTCACCCTGCCCAGTCTTCTCCTCACGCTGACCCCACCCCCAGGTTTCAGAGACCCTTATGTCCTGTGTCCTAGGGAATGGAATTTCCTGGTCACTTCTCATCATCATTGGTCATTTCATGCCAAGTCCCACACACACACTTTCCCTCCACCCAGCCCTGGCCAGGTCCCTGGAAAAGGAACAGAAACGTCCTTGTTCCCTCCACTGCCCCTTTCCCTCTCTCCTCCTCCCCCTCTTCTCTCCTTTTCCCTCCCACCATCCACTTCTGTTCACTCAGCTTTGAGCAAGGAGGGTGTTGGGGGAGAGTCCAGTCTTAGTACAGCGTGTCTGGTAGTGTTGGGGGTTTCCTCTGATTCTTCATTGTTTTCTTCATCCCCTCCCACCCCCCATCCCCCCAACCCTTACCACCCAACACCACCACCATCACGACAAACCCTGTGACTGACTGACTTCCCCACTGACCACAGCTCCCCTCTCTGGACAGCCGTGTTCTGACTTCCGCCCTGTCTCATTACTCCTCCCCTCCAGTGGTGGGAAGGGAAGTAAGAGAAAGCCTGGACTCCCGGGTCCTTCCATCCCTCAGAAGCTGTGTCACAGTGTTTGTGTGATCTCATCTCAAGGCTGAGAAAAAACCCTCTCAGTTCTTAGATCAGTGTAGGGTGCCAGAGCATCAGGGTTCCAATCTTGGAGGGAGGGGAGATTCCTATTCAGGCTAAAGTGTAATGTTCATGAAACTGCCCTGTTTGGAATCTTTGAGGTTGGTTGTATTATAGGACTAGGGGAATGCAGTGAAAATAGAGGAAACCTATATGTGCCCTACCCTGGCTGGCGGTAATGAAGAGGGGAGGAAGTTCTTCCTTGGACACTAATGCTGTTGGGAAGTTCCTCATGTCTGGTTGGCTGATGAAGATTGGGGGTGGAAGTGGTAAGGAGGGAAGAGAGAACAGGTCACGGCATGAGGGGAGGAGGGAGGGAGGGAGGCCTAGGCCCTATGGGGTGTGAGACAGAGCAGAGTGGCACGACAGGACATGTGAAGAGGGTGGGGAGGCTGGAAAAAGATTCCTCATGGG
The DNA here is from genome assembly GCF_028564815.1 of Eubalaena glacialis. Classification (NCBI taxonomy): domain Eukaryota; kingdom Metazoa; phylum Chordata; class Mammalia; order Artiodactyla; family Balaenidae; genus Eubalaena; species Eubalaena glacialis. Next base: position 85,410,717 of record NC_083718.1, read on the forward strand.
ACAGAAGATACCTGGCACGTGTACCTACAACCTGTGCATAGATGATCTCCACAAGACACACACATGGTGATAGGGTCATGCCACATATGTGCAAACAGAGGTGCACACAGAGGAGTGCATTGATACAGAACACAGATAAAACAGAGTGTAGGCAGCCCTCAGGAAGGACCTCAAGGTCAAGTAATAAAGAAACTGTTAAATGGCTTCTGGGAGGGGTTGGATCTCAGTTGAGGGAAATGAGGAGGAACAAGGGCAGGGAACGGAGAGGGAAGAAATTCCTCACTGTAGAAAGTCTTAGGTTCCAACCTGCTGCAGTTGGTCACCTAGGACCTAGGTAGTCAAGGCCTCTCTTGGTCTTAGAGAAAATCTAGGTGTTCAGAGTAAGGTAAGGAAAAAGGGAGGGTCAGGGGTGGAGGCCTTGTTTGTGAGAACAAAAAACCACCATTTCCTCTTCAAAGTCACTTAAATGCCCCTCCCCTTCTGCCTTAAACCAAGGGAGAAGGGAGGTGGAGCTTGTAGCACCCCCAAACTTTGCTCATTTCTGCCAGTATCATTTAGTCCCCTCCCATCCTCTCTTCCTAGCTTCTAGCCCCTTTCCTCTCCCCTCCGTGGGTACCAGCAGCTACTGTTCCTTAACCCTTTGGTGCCCTTTTGGTTCTTTGCCTTTCTCTGAGAGTCAGACTTCGAGGTTCTTATGTTTGGAGAAGGTTAGTGTTGGTTGTAGGACTAGGACCTTTACAGGGGAGCAAGAAGATATGGGCTCATCAGGAGCCTTTTCAAAGAGTGGGGGAGTGGAGATTTCTCATTAACTTTTCTTCTCTCTTTACTTTCTGCTCATCCAGGGTTCCAGGTCTGTGGAAGACATAACCTTGTGCCTGCTTGCCCACCCCACTCTCCGACCTTGCTAGTCTCTCAGGGTCTGAGACACTGACCTTCTTCACTGCTCACCTTAAGGGCTCCGAGGACTCCACTTTCTCTAGACCTGTCTAGCTGAGTAAACCCAGGGTGTTGTTACACCTGAGGGGAGTGAGGAGTGGGCAGTCAAGGCACCAGAGCAAGAGCCCTCTGGGGCCTCAGGCAGAGGCGTGAAACTGGAACCATCGGGGAACATGAGTGAATTTTGGCACAAACTGGGCTGCTGTGTGGTAGAGAAACCCCAGCCGGTAAGTCTCCCCCACCCCACCCCAACACACAGAAACCAGTTACCGTATACTGGGACGTAGATACATCAGTCTAGGATCCGCCGTCTAAAAACCACACTTCTTGCCTCCTTCTCTGTCAGGATAGCTTCTATGGCCTGGCAGGTGTGTACATGGAATAAAGGGGACTGAGTGAGGGAGGAAGTGAACAGTCCTAGCTATCACTTCTTTTTCCCGTCCATTTTGAGTTGGACAGGGGTTGTAGGTGGAGCTTAATACCTGTCAGTTTTCCGCACTGTTTCTTCATCAGCCAGAGGTGACTTTGACATGTCCTTTCTTTGTCCAGTGTTCACTCTGCAGGCCACTGCCCTTACCACCCTGCCTGTGTCCTCTCTCTGTTTATGTTGTTCTAACCTTGCCTTTCATACCCTAGTGATTTCCCTGTTATAATGCCGTATCCCCTTTCTCACCAGGCCCTTAGCTCTTCCCTTAGTGGTTTTCAGCTCTTTTCCCTTTCTCCACTGTGATGTAACTCCCTGTCTTCTCCAATCAGAAGAAGAAGAGGAGACGGATTGACCGGACCATGATTGGGGAACCAATGAATTTTGTCCACCTGACTCACATTGGCTCTGGGGAGATGGGTGCCGGAGATGGACTTGGCATGGTAACAAGGGAATGGGGAGAGGTTGATATGAGGTTGTGGCCTAGAGCTGTTCCCTTTTTTGAAAGTTCAAGCTGGGGGCATAACAGAATACTTGATGGGAAGCAAGAAGCTAGGATTCTAGTCCTGGTCACAGGCTGCATAAATCTGAGATCTGGCATTTCAAGTCTCTGGCCTAGGCTCCCTCATCTTTACAATTAGCAGATTGTTCTTCACTGGATGGAGGATATATATGTCTTAATAGTTACTTGGAGGGCTTTTTCCAAAAACCATAACCGTTCCTTCTATTAATTAAGAACTGCTGTCTCAGCGCCACAGTAAGTCATATTGTGGTTGGGAGTGTTGGGACAGGGAAAAGGCTGAGCACCTCTATCCTAAGTAATGTTTAATATGCATTTCTGCTCTCAGAATAAGGGAAATGGGCTTGGAGGTAGTGAAGGAATCTTTTCACCAGTTATGAAACACAGATAAATATGGGAGAGTCCTTTGTGAGAGGATCTTACTAGTAAAAGACCCACTTTGTCTCATCCTCATGAAGGTCATTGTGAAGGGAGGCATTGAGACTTCCCTTGGAGGAAGAGAGATTAGTTTTAACATTTTCAGATTGATTATATTGTCAAGGAGATGGGGTCAACCTCTTCCATGGAGGGCACAGGGGAGCTCTTTTACTGTGCCATATGAAGATTTAGGAGAGGGTCTCACATGTGCTTTTTCACAGACAGGTGCAGTTCAGGAGCAGATGAGATCCAAGGGAAACCGAGACAGACCGTGGAGCAATTCTAGGGGCTTGTAGCTCCAATACGACTGGTGAGTGATTAGAGAAACCCATCCAACACCTCCAGCCCCCTGCCTCAGAACCGTGATCCTCTGCAAGAATGGGAAGTGAAGGGAGGAAGAAAGAATTAGAATGGAAGAGTCAAAAATGTAGGATCCAGAAAAGCAGAGAGAAAGGGATGTGCAGACAGATAGAAATAGAAAAAAGAGCGCACTGTGGAAATAGTTAAGTGTGAACCAGGTGGTACCCTCTCCCTAAGGTTTTCTTCGAGACTAATCTTCCTTCTTCTTTTTTTCCTTTAATCAGGTTCTGCTGTGTGTCCAGCCTTCACCCTGTCCAGCCCAGAAGAGATGCTGGCCCTACCAGTTTCCCTCCTAGAATCAGTAACCCCAGGGCCCCTCTTTTCCCTATCTGTCTAATAGTGCCTCAAATGGCTTGGGGGCTGGACTCCCTCTACTCCCTCTGGCTGTAGCCCCTCCTGGAGATGGGGTCAAGGCAGCAGGACTGACCAAGTGACTACTGGTTGGCCAGAAGGAGCTCAGCTGAAGCCCTGGACACTATCAGATCTGAGATAGGAGTTTTCTGGGAACTTGGAATGAGTTCCCTTCTCCTGAATGACGGTCTAGGTGCCATATGTTTTTAAACTGTTAACCTGGAACTCCTTAAATGTGGTGGGTAGGTGAGATTACCAAAGCTGAAGCCGGCTTTGCTAAGAAGCTCCCTACCTCCCTGCCCTTATCTTTCGTCCTGGAATGAACTGAAGCAGACGTCAAGCAGGGTCTGGGAGGGTGACCACTGGCTAGTCTACTTTTTCTCTTTAGATCTCAGACTTGAAACTCAGTCCCTCAGTATCTCTCTGCCGATACCAGGGTCTTTCTCTAGGTAGGCCTCTAACCCTATGTTTCTGTAGCATTGCTGGCTCCCTAAGATCTTTCCTTTTTTTTAAAAATTAATTAAAAATTCAATTTAAGATGAGTTCTCTTAATTACCCCCATCCTGCTACTACCTCTATCCTTAACCCCATCCCTGTCAGGAGCCTTATTGTTTCCCACTGGATAAGAGTTAAGAGGTGGGTCTTAACCTGAAGTCTTGGGGATCTGCCCTCTGCCCACCTCCCTGCTGGCCTAGAGAGCAGGAAGAGGGATCTTGGAGAGAAACCCAGAATGCAGCAAAACTAGGAGTTATGTCTCAGGGTAGACTTACTGATCACTGAGAATGGGAGTGGTGGTGAAATAAATAGGTTGAAAACAATCATACTTGAGTGATCTTAAGATTCTCCGGCATGAGAGCCGGAAGACCTCTAGAGCAAGTTTTCTCAAACTAGGCACTTTTGACATTTTGGGCTGGATAATTCTTGGTAGTGAGGGACTGTCCTGTGCATTATAGGATGTTTAGCAGCATACCTGGCCCACCCTAGTTATAACAACAAAAAATGTCCCCACATATGGCCAAATGTCTCTGAGGGGGCAAAATCACTCCCAGTTGAGAGCCACTGCACTATAGAGTCGAGATATTTTTCTCAGATGATTTCCACTTGTTCATCCTAAGCCTGAGTCATGGATGAACTAGGGCCCTGTGTAAAGTAGGCTCAGTAAGGCTGCACATAATCTCCAAACACTTCTTTATTTTGTGTTGCTTGTGCTTGCATGGGTTCATGTCTCTATGATGGACGTGTACTGTGCTTCTCCATCCTTATGCTCTCTGGAGGAGGGGTTCCTGCAGTGTGGAGACATGAACAGGGTATGGGGGCATTGGGGAAGGGAGGGAGTGAAAAACAGTAGAGCCATAGATACCCCAGCTTATCCTCCCCAAATTTTAAGCTCTGTTTCTGTGCCCTAGTCCTAGAACCAGACACAAATAAGACTCAGGGAGTTTTGTCTGAAGACCAGGTCCCACTGCCCACCTGGCTGAAGAGTCTGCTTTAGGTGGGAAAATAATGTAGGAGTAGGGTCTTTAGGCATTTTCAGTTTTCTCAGGTGTTTTGTTCTGGCCCCTTCCTTGCAGGGTGATTAGGAGGGCAGAACAGATGAGCTCCTGCCTGCTCTGAGATGAGAAGGCGGGGGTCTCATTAGCTCAGTAACAGGAAGAATCCTGTTTAGTGGTAGTGGGGGTCAGGAATGTGAGAACTAAGATCCACTCTGCTGATTCCACCATCCATCCAGTTTGCCCCCACCTATAGTGACTGAGGTTCTAATTTCAGTGTATTTCCTGCAGATTTTTTTTTAGTGTTTAAGCTTGGTTATAGAGATACATTCCCAATGTACTCAATTCCAGTCTAGCTAGTTGCTCTGAAAGTAGCTCATCTTGTTGGCCTAAAGTAGCTGAATAGCCTGAGGGTTATACTAGATCTAAAGGGTTAACAGGATAGGGCAGAAAGATGGGGGAACTCCTGGAATCTCCGGTCACCCTGATCTTGAGCCTTATTGTATTGCCTATTCTTTTTTTTTTGGCCACGCCACGCGGCACGCGGGATCTTAGTTCCCGGGCCAGGGATGGAACCCACACCCCCTGCAGTGGAAGCAGGAGTCTCAACCACTGGACCGCCAGGGAAGTCCCTCTACTGCCTATTCTTTAGACACAATCTTTTCTTTGGTGCTCTCTCACCTTTAGCTACCTTCTCTAATGTGTATGCTACCATCACTTTAACAATATTTAGAGTGATGGGAATGGGTTTGAGAGTCATAATTTATATTAAAAATTGTTGGACTTTTAAATACATTTTCAAATAAAAAAAGTTAAAGCAAAATAGTCCCAGAGTAATCACTACAGGTGTGTGTTGGGTTAAAGGGTAGACGTGGTTAATGAAGGCAACTCCTAGAAAGTGGCTGTCATGGAATTTTGTGCCAACCTTGCCCTTTCTGAGGAGAGAAGGCCAAGTGTCGTGAAGGCAAGGAGAAGATAACCATCACCTCCCAAGGGCTCAACTCATTGTTCTTCCTGTTCCTTTTTCTTGGCATTCATCTGAGATTTTTCAAGTCTTTAAAGAAGTACTTGTTTAAAAACAACTTTGGAAATGAAGAAGATGAGCAATATCAACATTTTTATCCTGGGGGACAGTGGAAGGGACCAAGCCAGACGCTGCTAGTACACAGTTCAGTCTTAAGGTTCAAGAGATTTATGGCCTCCCCTCCCTCAGGTACCTCTGTAGAAAGACACAAGACCAAACAATTTTTTTTTCTAGTTTTGTTTTTCTGTACTAAAAATATCCAGTGGGTGCTGGGATTGAAAGGGGAGGAGAGGTTGAGATGATGACACCTCCTGTTGTGGATGAAGTGGCCATTACCTCCGATTTCTGTTTATCTGGGTAAGGAAACAAAATAGAGAAAAGGGAAAATATAACCACATCCATATTCTTTTCCCCTCCTTGCCTCATCTCCCTCTCCCCACAAACCCTCATTCCCTTAACACTGCTGCCCACTATTTATGCTTCTTTTTTATATTGAATAATGGTATTAGACACAGCAAGGAGAGAGACAAAAACAGAAACTGACAGAATGACCAAGTATACATTTTATTGTCCTTCTCCTTTCCCCAAAGGTCCTGTCATCCTGAGACCTTGAGAATATTTTATCAGGTCGATCAGGAACTTTGGTAGCTCTTTTGGTGAAGTAGAGGACTATCCTTCCCTGAGAATTCTTAAGTTTCTGGGAATAATCCCAGGAGGACAGTTCTTTGGGTTAGTAGTGGTTAAGAGCATTGGCACTAGTGTCAAACAAACCTGGTTTAAATCCTGCTGTGACTCCGCTACTTACTAACTTTGTAAACCCCCTGTTTCTTCATCTGTAAAGTGGTAATAATAATACCATAGAGTTGTTGTGAGGACTGATCCAGGTAGAGTGCACATAAGAAGACCTCAGATATTGGCAGCTGTTACTGTTAAGCTGCGTTAATAAGCTGAAAACTACGAAATCTTCCACATCCATCAACTATCTCCACATCAAGAGTTCTTTATATATCTACAATCTTAACAGTTTGGTCAACAATCATCTAATGACCTACCTGTTGCCTAACAGCCAAACAGCAGTTGCTCAAGAAATGATAGGTGGAATCAATGGCTAACAATAATGTGAATAACCAATGCATTTTATGAATCAATAACCAAACATAAGCAACAGTTCACGCAGACACACTGGCTGGCTTAGCGACAGGGTTCTGGATATCAGGACTTTTCAGATGCCTTAACAAAGATGCTGGCTCATCACTAGACACTTACTGGTTGCATCTCTGTGAACACTGTAGACAGACTGTTCCAAATATCCTCCAGCCCAGTCCTGACCCTTTTCCAAAAAGCAAGGGCTGGGTTGGGCCTGAGACTGGGGATGAAGGGGGTGGGTCTGAGTCGGCTGACTAGTGGGGGAAGGGGAGTAGTGGTGGTGGCCCTGGTGGTGGTCTGAGTGGTGCAGCTGGTGTCAGGACAGAGACCTGCATCGAGGGGGCACTCCTCCCGCTCGCGGTTGCAGGGGCATTGGTGGTAGGTGCAAGGCCGGTGCTCAGTGCGGAGTTGGCTCAGCGCCCCAACTCGCAGGCGCCCCGAAAGGCCACGCAGTTTCCCGGCCCGGGTCCGGCTCATGGTGCCGGACTTGCAGTGGCAGTGCCACGGGCCCCAGGGCATCAGCACCAGCCGCAGATCCTCGGGAGCTGGCATGGCTGTGGGCGAGGGCGGTGGCCACTGGTTCCGGGTGGACCGTGCTGTTGACCACTGGTTCAGGGTAGTGTCGGAGAGCAGGTGGTCCACATTAGCCTTCCAGGTGGAGGGCCGCTGGCTTGAACTCATCCTGATTTCGGAATCCTGGTCATTCGCTGTAAACCCTGGGCTAGGCCCCCCAGGTGTACTGGAAGTCGTATTGTGAGTCTCCAACTCCGTGTTATTCTTTCTGGCGTAAATCACAACCCCCTCTTCCAAAGACCCATCCTCCTCCGCCGACAAACGCGACCGGCTACCTGTGGACACCGTGGAGGCCAAGAGCTCGGCAGCGGCCGGGCCTGCCAGGCTGTCGGCCACGGCCACGACGTCGTCCTCATCCTCCATTGTTACCCTCATCTTCTGGGAAACAACGCTCCGGGTGCTCCGGGCGGTGGTCCGGTAGCTGCGGGTCATAGGGCCCCCGAAGCGGAGACTGTCCCGCGGCATCGCGGTCGAAGTTAGGCCTTCGGCCCCCGCCGCCCGGGGCCCCAGACTCAGCAGCAGGGCCCAAAGCAGCGCGCCGGCGGCGGGGACCATGGGGCTGGACGGTGTGGGGCTGGGAGGGAGGCCAGTGAGGAAGGCCGGGGCTCCCACCTTCTCTCCCTCCCTTCGGCTCTCGACCCACCGGGTCGTTAGAACCGAGGCCCGCGGGGGAGGGGAGGGGGGCTCTGACGCGCGCGCCACGCCCCTCCCCCAGGCCCTCTCCCCGCGGGTCAGCTCCGGCAGGCCCAGGGGCTCAGCTGAAAATCCCAGGGAACCTCTGCAGCAAGAACTCCTGTGCCAGAACCGACAGACGGATTGTGATGTAAGGGGCTGGGGAAAGAGTAGTACACTTCCTCGGCGCGGCGCTTGAATCTCTCATCGCAGTTTATTAATCGCTACAGATCTGAATTTACTAAAGAGGACAAAATACAGGTTTTGAAAATGCCCCTCCCCAGGCTCACAGGCAGCAGATGAGACTACTGAAGGAAAGAGGGAAACAGAATGGCTCTTCAACATTTAGGGCACTGACTCCTGGCTCCCAGCAGGAGCCCTGCCCTCCCCATCCACCCCTCACCTTCACAGACTGCTAGAATACCCCAGGTGGAAAGGATCTCAGACTCAAAGAGAGGAGGTTATTTGCCCAAGGTTCTACAGCTAAAGCAGCACAGCTTTGCACTTTCCTATATAAAATGCCACAACATGCACCCCTCCAGCTGAAATGAAAGTCACCCAGCACATCAGGTTCCCAACCTCAGAGCCCTGCTTTGAAGTCAGGGTCATGGAAGGAACGACATCCCATTGAGATGTGAAGATCCAGTGGTACTGGGATTGAGGATGAGTTGATTTACAAAACAGCTCAGATGTTTCAGGGTTTAGGGTGTAAGCAGATCAATATCTTTGCTTGGTTCTTAAGCTCATTATTCCAGTCCTATGCTAGGTCCCTCCTGAGCCATGGAGATCCTGGTCCAGCCTAGGAGAAAGAGAGGGAAAAAAAGTAGTATAGGAGCAGACTGGGTTTTACTCAGGGGTTTAGGGAGAGAAGCCAGGTGAACTGGAAGAGGTAGATTAGATGCTTGGGTCGGTCATCATGTACGATCCTTTGCTCTCTAGCAACCCTCCCCCACTGGATATTCTCTCCTATTCACTGCCAACATATCCCTTCTTAATTTCTAGGGCTGGTCTGAATTTCCTCTAAATTCTGTGCTGTGATTACTCCTTTATTCCTTGATGCACTTATAGGATTAATTTTTTTCATTTGTTCTTGTTGGATACAGTAGTGTCCTGCATGTATGGAGTCTTCCCAGATACACTGAAGCCTCTGAAAGCAGAGCCTCTGTCTTTTAGTTCCTTTGTTCCAACAAGGCATTAAGAAAGTGGGAGTTGGCTCTTACATATCCCATCCCAAACTTTTATCCTTAAGCCAGGACTCACCGTCTGACAGCTTCTGGGATGTGGACCTGATCCAAGGAGATGAGTTGGGCCAGCTCTCCAAGGCTGTTCAGAAAACGGATCTTCCGTGTGAACTTGGAACTAAAAAGAGAGGATCAACCAAGTGTGTTTTATACGGGGAAGAGGGCTCCTGGAGATCCTTACAAAGGGAAACATAATAAGTAGAGAGTGGTTAAGGCTAGAAAGAGTCAGGGTGGGGCAAGAAGTTCTTAAGCTTGATTGTGAAAATGGGGAGAGCGGAAACGGGGTCTTTGTCCCCCAAGCTAGTACCTGATGAAGGGCCGAATCAGTGTCAGGAATGCCTTCACATACCATGTAGCATGGACAACCACCAGGGCATGCAGGTTTTTCCGGAGCCTGAAGAAGAACATGAGACCATTCCACTCTCCTTCCACCTTCATGCCTGAAGATCAGGTGGAGCTACCTTCTGTACTTTAACTTCCCTTCTTCTCTAATTTCTAGATTTCTCTGATAGTTGGGTCGAATCCCCATTCCTTTAACTGCAATCTCAGCTCCATCCATCTTGCTTAGCCTCCTCATTTTTAGGAAACTCTCCTCTTGGAATGCCTTAGCCTGGCCTTCTCTACCCCACTTCTTTCCTGTGCCCTACGCTCCCATAGTTCCTTTTGTATACTCCTCCATCCCTCCATGATCAGGTGAAGACCAATGAGGAGAAGAAAAAAGGAACAAGAAGAGAAAAGTGAGCAAATGGAAGACGGAGGGAAGAAAGGAAACAAGAAAAGGGATATCAAGGAAAAAAGGCATAAGGGTCAGGGATGAAGGCAGACAAGAAAAGAAGACAATGGAGATGTGAAAAGTGAAATAAATGGCAAGACTATGAGAAAAGGAAGGGCTGCCTTCCATGTGCCAGGCAATGCGCCATGTTGATTTGATTCAAATACTCAGTGGCAAAGGTATTACCACTGACATTTTACAGAGAAGGAAACTGAGTCCCAGAAAGTTAAGTGACTTGTCCACAGTCATAAAGGTAGTAAGTGATAAAGGCAAGATTTGAAACTAGATTTCCATGACTCCAAGAGAGGACAGAAGATAGGAGAGGCTTGGAAAGGGGTATAGAGGGACAAAGAAAAGTGGAAGAGGGAGTTCCCTGGTGGCCAAGTGGTTAGGATTCCGGACTTTCACTGACAGGGCCCCGGTTAAATCCCTGGTCAGGGAACTGAGATCCTGCAAACCACGTGGCATGGTCAAAAAAAAAGTGGAAGAGATTGAATGGAAGAAAGTATGGAAAGATGGAAAAGAAAAAGATAAGATAGAGCGTGGTAGCCCTCTTGTCCTAGAGGCTCACCGCCGATCCAGGGTGTGGTAACACTGGCGTATCCAGCTCAGAGGTGGAACTTGGGCCCTACTTGTGCCTCCACTCAGGTGAACAAGCAGATAATTTTCAGCTATCAGCAGCTCCAGAGTACCCACCATATACCTGGGGAGATGAAATTGTCAGGGAAGGTATGCGTTTGGGGTTGTGGGGAGTGAGAGGCACATTACTGTAGACTACAATCAGTTACTGATCAGAGATGGGGTTCTTTTTAATGTTTCCCTCTCTAACATCCACTCTGGAGCACTTTAAGCCTTCCACCTCACCTAAACAAGTGTTCCATGACATAGGTGTAGTCGGGGATGCTGCTTCTGGGTAGATAACAGGAAGCAAAGAGGATGACAACATTGAGGCCATCACCATGGTAGCCTGGGGAGGAGAAGGGGAAAACTCATTCAGTCAACAAATAAGTATTGATGGACAGTACATCTGTTTAGGTTGAGAGACTCTGAGGGTCTCTAGAAGTTGCAGGAAGGATTCTGAACCCATAACTGAATTTCCAGCTTCAGCATTTTACTTAAGAAGTCACAGTTCTTACCCCTCCCTTACCTCCATGAGATAGGACTTTCTTATAGGGCTCAATGACGGTCATGTCCACTCGCTGCTCCCGCTGTCCTGTTCGAAACACCCTCCAGCAATGACCGTCTTCTCCAGCCACATCCCACATACAACCCTGGCCCAGCCTTTCAGCTGCCTCACTGGCCCCCAAGCCCTCTGCCTGGGGCAGCTCATCTAAAAAAGAGGGATGGGGAAGGATCAACAAGGCAGAATACATACCTTCAGTATCTTGTAAGTTCCTCAGATTCTTAGAGTTTATTACCTCAACATCTAATTCCTCATTTTTTACCCATGACTCTAGCCCTAGTTTGTCCAATCAACCCAACCCCTTGCTGGTTTCTCTTTCCTGTGACTCATTATCTTCACTTTTTCACTAGACAATGGCCTGGAGGTAACCTTACACTATGGTAGGTTGATGGCCCTTGCCATTTTTCCAGATTCTTTCTGCCCATGCTTTTCCTTCCTTGGGTGAGCTCGTTTATTCCCATGTCTTCAATTACTGCCAGTAAGGCGATGATTCCTTTCTAACCCAGACTTCTCTCCTACCACCAGACCCATATCCCTAAATGCCTAGAGTGGACATCACTATTTTGTGTTTCTCTGTCATCTCCAAGTCACCAGACTCCAAGTGCAACTCAAACTCATTCTCTTCCTCCTCTCTCTCATATTCTTTCTTGATGAATAACACCATCCATCTAGTTTCCTGAGAGAGAAAACTCTTTGTCATCAGAGACTCTTTCTTCTCTACCAGCCGTCAAGCCAACAGGACCCCAGATCCTCCTCCATCTATCTCCATTATATCCTTTTATCATTCTTTCCACTATTAGTGTCCCGGTACAGGTTCTGAGCCTTTCTCATCTGGCCTTAGTACTAGCCTCCTAACTCGTCTCCCTGCCTCTTGTCTGTTTTCCTCCATTCTACCCTTTACACCACTGCTGGAGCAAGCTTTCTTTTCTTCTCTCCCTTTTTCACTCAAATGGCAATATACGTAAAATACAATATACTATACTCACTAATTTTGCATTATCTTTCCATAGCAATAAAAAGAACTGCTTCATCTTAAAAAATAGTGCCTAGTATTTAGTATTCCATGGTATGGATGTACTGTAATATTGTAGAACTAACATCCTATTTATGGACCTTTAGGTTGTTTTCAATCTTTTGAAAGCCATCAAATCTGATCATGTTAGTCCCTTGATTAAAACCATTCAAGGGACTCCCCATTGCCTACAGGATAAAATCTAAACTCAATGTGGCAGCAAGGACCTCCATGATTTAACCCTTGCCTACTTAACAGTCTTTTGTCATTCTCTCTTCACCTCCCAGCCACAGAATATATATTATATTCTGTGATATAATAATATATATTTTGGTTTTGTTCCTGGCTTCTAAAACAGCTCCTGATGATAAAGGTAAAAGAGGTATCTTTTCCTATTCATAACAAGCCCCTTTCAACCACAGAAGTTTATATTAATGAGGTGACTTTGGAAAACTTCTGTGGATGAGTGGCTGGTTGCCAGGCCAACCAACCACATGATTAGAGGTTTGGAACTTTTACCCTCTGACCTCTGAGGAGGGGAGAGAGACTGGAGGTTGTGCTAAATCACTAATGGTCAGTGATTTAATCAATCATACCTACATATGAAGCCTCCATAAAAAAACCCTAACTGAAGGGGTTCTGAGAGGTTCTGGGTTGGTGAACACGTGGAGGTGCTGGGAGGGTGGTGCACCCACGGAGCTCCACACCCCCTTTCACATAACTTGTCCTATGTATTGCTTCCTTCTGGCTGTTCCTGATCTGTATCTTATAATAAACCTGTAATCTAGTAAGTAAACTGTTTTCCCAAGTTCTGTGAGCTGTTTTAGCAAATTATCAAACCTGAGGAGGGGGTGGCAGGCACCTCTGATTTATCGCCTGTCGGTCAGAAGCACAGGTGACAACCTGGACGTGTGATTGGTGTCTGAAGTCTGGGGCAGTCTTGTGGGTGAGCCCTTAACCTGTGGTGTCTGTGCTAATTCCAGTTAAGTGTCGTGACTGAATTGTAGGACACCCAATTTGTGTCTGGAGAGTTGGAGAATTGGTTGGTGTGGGGAAAACCCATACATTTGGTGTCAAAAGTGCTGTGAGAAGAAACAAAGTTTTCCTTAATACCTAAATAGTCATACTTAATACTCTGAATTCCCCACCATGCCATGCTATTGCCCAATTTGCTTCTTCCACCTAGAATGCCTCTCCAACTACCTGATAAGCTCAGAATGGCATCCTCTGTGAAGTCTTTCTTAACACCTCTCAGGTGGAACTGACCTTTGCCTTCTCCCTGCTTACACTGTACCCTATACACATGTAGATCATAACCTTTAACTGCACTTATTTGTATATATGTTTATTTCATACTAAACAGCGAATTCCCTGAGGGTACGGATTATCTTATTCATCTTTATAACTCAGTTCTAGCTCAATGATAGCAATATAACAGTTATTCAATAAAATTTCCCTCAATAAATGAAGTACCCCCTTCTCCCCCTATACTGACTACTCTCACATTGGACCAATAAGCTCTACCTTTCCATTCTGAGGAAATTTTGCTGGTCTTACCTCTTGGTCCCCACCTTATTAGTTCTAACTTCAGTCCCATTAAATCCATCCTGAGCTTTTTTAACACTGGCCTCTACTTCTACCATCTCAGTCTTCAGCTTTCTTTCCCACCTTCCCGTTCAAATTCATGTCCACTGTCCAGCTGCTCCGAGTCTGAAGGTGTCTCCAACTCGTCTATCTCCAGGTCAGAACTGTCATCAGGAGAGGAAGGTACAGAGTGGGTGGGAGAAGCTCCGTTATCTCCAGGCCCCTTAGTCAGATTCAGTCGCAACTCTGGGGCACAAAGACGCTTACGCATGGGGCGCTGGCCACATGGGGCTAAAGTGTTGGGGGTTGCTGGGTTTGGAGGAGGGAAAAAAAAAGGAGAAAGATGGGTTTGTGTTGGTGGGGGATGTTAGAATTCCTGTCTATGTAAGTGATAATATGGGGTGAATCTAAAGAAGGACTAACACGGGACATTTGGGAAGTAGAACCGCAAAGGGATAGGGTGGCATAACCCTTCCCTGGACCAGAATCAGGGAGGCCTGGGTTCTAATTTACGTACCTGCCTGTGAGTCTCTTTCAGGATTATGAGGATCTCCAGAAGGGTCAGCCTCTTCAGGAAGCAATCTAGAGGGGAAAAGATGAAAAGGGGGAAGAAATATAGGCTAAAGGCATTAAGCTGGTATCAATTTATCAATTCCATCTCCCCGCCATGATGTTATCACCTCTTCTTTCTTTTCCCCACCTCTTTCCTTCAAGTCCCAATTTACCATCGCTGCCCTCCATTTGTGACCAGTCCTCCCTTTTCCCAGCCTCACTCATACTTCCTCACCTAGGGAATTCTTCATCCTGCCAGTCTTCCTTCAGCGCCAGTTCCCCAAGTCTCAAGGATGCTCCTAGTCCTGCTGTTTCTGCATTCTCCCTGACCCTATAGATAGTCTCCCAGAAAAAAAGATTATTATGAGACAAACTAGGCAGTGTCTTAAGGGAAATGGAATGAAGAGCAGTAATGAAGGTACAGAGCAGAGGGCAGGCCTTAAAAAGAAGTCAGATCTCTTGTCTCCTAGATGTTTCTACCACCTTCACCACTTGTTAGAAAGCCATCACCCCTAGTTGGGTTTAGGAGCAGAGCAGGCATGGAAGGTAAAGCTAATTATTTTTACCTGTTGGCAGTTGCTCCACCTGCACAGTAGGGGTGAGAGGTATTTCACATTACAATTGGCTGAAACCCGACAGACCTGCCCAGCTGTCACTGGGCAAAGTTGGGGAAGATGTCACCTAGTCAGGCCTGCCTTTCCTCCACCACACTAGGGAGTGGTGAGGGGAAACCATGGCAGAGGGGTAGGGGAAGAAGGTAAGGAGGAAGAGAGATTTGCTGGGAAGGAGAACCTGGACCTTAACTTAGTTCTGGGTCAGCTTTCCTGAGGGCCATTCTGGAGGGTGGGTATTAGAAAGCGGAAAACGGGGCAGATTTATCAAAAACAAAACATAGAAACTTCCTTAAAAAAAAAAAAAAAAAAAGCAATAGGGAATTATCCTGGAATCCCTTGTTCCCTAATTCCCATACCTCACTGATATTTCCTACCTAAAGCCACCTCTATCCCTTCTCTGCAAATTAATTCTCTTACAGTCTTATCTCCTCTAGGAACCCGAGATTTGACTTGGAAAGAGCTGGATGGTGGGAAAGTCCCTTAAGACTATTCACTCCTTGTTTCCAATCAAGTTAGCCAGCGTCTTCCTTACCTGAGAGCTGTCTTTTCTCCTTCCTCTTGTACAGTTCCCATCTTCAGAAGTCTTCCTGTCGCCTTTAAACACTTGGAGTTGTCGGGGAGCCGGATGTCTCAGCTCCCCAACACGTCTGTATCCCCTTTTTCTGTCTCAGCTGTTGTTGCTCTTGCCTCCAAGGAGGAGGGAAGGGTGGAAGGGAGGTAAGTAACCTCACCTTCAAACAGGTTTTGCCACCTCCCTTCCCAAGAAGCAGGTTTCCACAAAAGAGAAACCATGCCTATTGGGGCGGGTTCTGGGGAGGAGACTACATATTCTAAAGCGGCTAGTCTTGGGTGAGTCGAGGAAGGCAATTTTCTAGACTCCTTAAAACCTTCTGGAAGCTGCTTTAAAAAAAAAAGTAATGGTAGCAACCATTTTAGTTTTAAGACTATCGTGGGCCTACTTTTCAAGCATAAGCAAAATCAAGGACGCAGAAGTATGTTATAAAGAGGGTTCTGGAAGAAACAAACTAAAGGAAAGGCTGAGGATGAGGGGAGACATAAGACTGTTGCTCCTTATTCCCAAAAAGAGTCAACAGAAGGAAGACAGTAAGTACAGCAGAAAGAAGGGAAATGAATCTTGAGGAGGTTAAAACAATTATCAGAGGGAAAGGCCTGATTATAGTTGTAAAAAGAGACAATAAGGCCCCAAACAGGAAAAAAGTATTTAATACTTTAACAAAATGCAAAATAAAAGTACCCAAGTTACACAACATAAATTCCGTTGGTTCAGTAATCACGCCACTATTTTACCTTCCAATGGCTACAAACATCCCCTCAAAGTGAAGTCAGTTTCCCTCATATGAAGACATCATGCCAAAACCATCACATACCCCACTGTTCAGCGAAACTGTTGAAAACTTACAGGGAACAGAGCTGTGGTGTAGGAAAAGGGGGAACAGGTTGGTCTGAAGAGAAAAGGGAGACTCTACACATGCAGAACAAGTCAGTGGAAGGGAGCTTTTTGCTGGGTCACTATGGTATGAATCATACCCCTGTACATGCTACATGAGGCTGAGTACCTTGGTACAATCACAAATAAACAGAAAATTCAGTGACCCTGAGCATTCCCAGGGAAACAGAAACAAACAAACAAACAAAAAACCAGAGAAGCGGAGGCAAGAAAGGACGGTGTGGCAACAGGCAGATCACAGAAACCAGGGAACATCAGTTTTGCAGACGGGGAAATGAGATCTAGAGGAGTGAGTGTCTGGACAAAAGACACACAGTTTATGGCACTCGGTATGAACTCCATGTTTCCTTCTACTACGCTCAAGGAGAAAATTAGATGGATAAGAAATCGACAGAGCCGGGGGTCTCATTGTAGTTCTACTGTCTTTTGCAAAGAGTGACCATGAGGTCTTAAGGCTTTCCCAGGTGTCTCCTGAACTCTCAAGAACCAGGGGTCTTCTAGGTCTCTTCAGGGTCCCTGTGGCTCTGAGACAGAGGGATCCAAAGAAACTGAGAGCCAGGCCAGCTGATCAGGACAGAAGATAATAGCCTCCAATCTGCTCCCAAACAATCCTGAAACAGTCACAATAAGCTCAGAATAGAAATTTAGCAAACTGGGAAACAGACACCATCACCTAATTGGGGGCAGAAAGAGGAGTCATGGAGGTGAAAATCAACTAAAGGCTAAAAACTGGAAGAAGCTAAAAGTAGGTATTGTGTTCAATAAATACTTGAATTCATAAGAAAATAAATGAACACTGGAGACAATGAATGTTTGGTTCCATAAGAAATACTGGTTCTGTTAAAAAGCCTGACTTAGGGCACTTTTGGGGTATACATTCTTTCTGTGCCACTCTGCTGGAACTGTGTATGTTATTATATCATGACCCTGGCAAATGAAATAGAGGAGAGTCAGTGCAGATTTAAGGAGTTAAATTAAATAACAAAATTTGTTTGATTGGTAGAGACTGTGGGGAAAAGGTAGAAAGCCAGCTCAGCTTTCTTTTACTTCTTTCTCCTCCTAGGTTTATGATAACAGTATACCAGATCCTGGAACAATGAAGACAAAATTGCTGAAACACCTCAAAACATGCATTCAGGGTGGTTCAAGCAACCTCTCTCACTTTCCCCTCCCCTCCCAACAGTCATTTCTTGGACCGGGAGGCAGTGGTAGATTCTGACAGCGAGATCTGACTACATTTCTCAAAGATGACCTCGGCTGAGAATTTCGGCAGCCCCTGATCCAGAGGGCACTCATCCACCAGGCTGTTCATGGGTGTGGGGGGCAGTGGAGGCTCCTCCTCATCTTGACTCAGTCCAGGAATCAGGGAGTTACCTGCCCTGTCCAATTCCTTGTCCACCTGCTCCCTGGACACACCCTCTGTCTCAGGCTGTCCTGAAGGGATGTTCGTGGAGTCAAAATATGCTGACAGGGCTTCCTGGAGCAGAGGCAGAAGTTTCTTTCGAGAGACCTGGGTGTTGCCTTGAAGATAGGCTTGGAGGTTAGGGTGGATGCTTGGGGCAGGGGTCAGCTTCAGGGACGGAGAGTGGGATTGTTCCAGGACTCCACAGACCTAAAAAGGAGACAAGATGGGGAGGTGGTACATAAGGTGGTGAAGCAAAAAGCTGAGACTTCTAAGAGACTTCTCTTATAGAGGAGAAAAAATATATTTTTTTAATTAAGTCATCCAGGGTTGTTTTATTGCTTGCAACAAAGGCACATCAGCTAATACACATAGTATTTTAGAAACAGAAGAAACATTTGAGATGATATATTTCATTTAATTAATAAGTAGACCAAAGCCCAGAGAGATTAAGTGCCTTGAATGTAGATGATGGTAGAGTCTGAACCAGAACCTGGGACTCCCAGCTCCTAGGATACTGTTATTTCCAAGGGTATTCCTGTGCTCAAAAACTTGAACTCTATCCTTCGCTGAAATGGGACAAGCATCTACTATACTGAGGTCAGGAGAAGAATACAGGCAGAAAGAATAAATAGATCAAGTGGGTGTGGGAAGTATGCCAGGCATCATGCCACGTCTGGCCATTTTCAAATATTAATTTCCTCATTTAATCCTCACAACTACCTTACAGGTTGGTATTACTATTACCTTCATTTACAGGTAGGGAAACTGAGGATTAGATTAGGTAACTTGCCGAAGGTCAAGTTTTTTTTTTTGAATTTTATTTATTTTTTATACAGCAGGTTCTTGTTAATTATCTATTTTATACATATTAGTGTATATATGTCAATCCCAATCTCCCAATTCATCCCACCACCACCTCGCCCCTGCTGTCCCCCCTTGATGTCCATATGTTTGTTCTCTACATCTGTGTCTCTATTTCTGCCTTGCAAACCAGGTCATCTGTACCATTTGTCTAGATTCCACATATATGTGTTAACATACGGTATTTGTTTTTCTCTTTCTGACTTACTTCACTCTGTATGACAGTCTCTAGGTCCATCCATGTCTCTACAAATGGCCCAGTTTTGTTCCTTTTTATGGCTGAGTAATATTCCACTGTATATATGTATCACATCTTCTGTATCCATTCATCTGTCGATGGACACTTAGGTTGCTTCCATGACCTGGCTATTGTAAATAGTGCTGCAATGAACACTGGGGTGCATGTGTCTTTTTGAATTATGGTTTTCTCTGGGTATATGCTCAGTAGTGGAATTGCTGGGTCATATGGTAATTCTATTTTTAGTTTTTTAAGGAACCTCCATACTGTTCTCCATAGTGGCTGTATCAATTTACATTCCTACCAACAGTGTAGGAGGATTACCTTTTCTCCACACCCTCTCCAGCATTTTTGTTTGTAGATTTTCTGATGATGCCCATTCTAACCGGTGTGAGGTAATACCTCATTGTAGTTTTGATCTGCATTTCTCTAACGATTAGTGATGTTGAGCAGCTTTTCATGTGCTTCTTGGCCATCTGTATGTCTTCTTTGGAGAAATGTCTATTTAGGTCTTCTGCCCATTTTTGGATTGGGTTTTTTTTTAATATTGAGCTGCATGAGCTGTTTATATATTTTGGAGATTAATCCTTTGTCCGTTGATTAGTTTACAAATATTTTCTCCCATTCTGAGGGTTGTCTTTTCATCTTGTTTATAGTTTCCTTTGCTGTGCAAAAGCTTTTAAGTTTCATTAGGTCCTATTTGTTTATTTTTGTTTTTATTTCCATTACTCTAGGAGGTGGGTCAAAAAAAGATCTTGCTGTGATTTATGTCAAAGAGTGTTTTTCCTATGTTTTCCTCTAAGAGTTTTATAGTGTCCGGTCTTACATTCAGGTCTTTAATACATTTGGAGTTTATTTTGTGTATGGTGCTAGGAAGTGTTCTAATTTCATTGTTTTACATGTAGCTGTCCAGTTTTCCCAGCACCACTTACTGAAGAGACTGTCTTTTCTCCATTGTATATCCGTGCCCCCTTTGTCATAGATTAGTTGACCGTAGGTGCTCAGGTTTATCTCTGGGATTTCTATCCTGTTCCATTGATCTATATTTGTTTTTGTGCCAGTACCATATTGTCCTGATTACTATAGCTTTGTAGTATAGTCTGAAGTCAGGGAGTCTGATTCCTCCAGCTCCACTTTTTTCCCTCAAGATTGCTTTGGCTATTTGGGGTCTTTTGGGTCTCCATAGAAATTTTAGGATTTTTTGTTCTAGTTCTGTAAAAAATGTCATGGGTAATTTGATAGGGATCGCATTGAATCTGTATACTGCTTTGGGTAGAATAGTCAATTTCACAATATTGATTCTTCCAATCCAAGAACATGGTATATCTCTCCATCAGTTTGTGTCATTGTTGATTTCTTTCATCAGTGTCTTATAGTTTTCTGAGTACAGGTCTTTTCCCTCCTCAGGTAGGTTTATTCCTAGGTATTTTATTCTTTTTGTTGCAATGGTGAATGGGATTGTTTCCTTAATTTCTCTTTCTGATCTTTCATTGTTAATGTATAGGAATGCAAGAGATTTCTATGCATTAATTTTGTATCCTGCAACTTTATCAAATTCATTGATTAGCTCTAGTAGTTTTCTGGTGGCATCTTTAGGATTTTCTATGTATACTATCATGTCATCTGCAAACAGTGACAGGTTTACTTCTTCTTTTCCAATTTGTATTCCTTTTATTTCTTTCTCTTCTCTGATTGCCGTGGCTAGGGCTTCCAAAACTATGTTGAATAATAGTGGCGAGAGTGGACGTCCTTGTCTTGTTCCTGATCTTAGAGGAAATGCTTCCAGTTTTTCACCATTGAGAATGATGTTTGCTGTGGGTTTGTCATATATGGCCTTTATTATGTTGAGGTAGGTTCCCTCTATGCCCACTTTCTGGAGAGTTTTTTATCATAAATGGGTGTTGAATTTTGTCAAAAACTTTTTCTGCATCTATTGAGATGATCATATGGTTTTTATTCTTCAATTTGTTAATATGGTGTATCACATTGATTGATTTGCGTATACTGAAGAATCCTTGCATCCCTGGGATAAATCCCACTTGATCATGGTGTATGAGCTTTTTAATGTGTTGTTGGATTCTGTTTGCTAGTATTTTGTTGAGGAGTTTTGCATCTATATTCATCAGTGATATTGGTCTGTAATTTTCTTTTTTTGTAGCATCTTTGTCTGCTTTTGGAATCAGGGTGATGGTGGCCTCATAGAATGAGTTTGGGAGTGTTCCTTCCTCTACAATTTTTGGGAAGAGTTTGAGAAGGATGGGTGTTAGCTCTTCTCTAAATGTTTGATAGAATTCACCCGTGAAGCCATCTGGTCCTGGACTTTTGTTTGTTGTAAGATTTTTAATCACAGTTTCAATTTCATTACTTCTGACTGGTCTGTTCATATTTTCTATTTCTTCCTGGTTCAGTCTCAGAAGGTTACATCTTTCTAAGAATTTGTCCATTTCTTCCAGGTTGTCCATTTTATTGGCGCAGAGTTGCTTGTAGTAGTCTCTTATGATGCTTTGTATTTCTGCGATGTCCGCTGTAACCTCTTTTTCATTTCTAATTTAATTTTTTTTTAATTTATTTTATTTATTTATTTTTGGCTGTGTTGGGTCTTCGTTGCTGCGTGTGGGCTTTCTCTAGTTGCAGCAAGTGGGGGCTACTCTTCGTTGTGGTGCGTGGGCTTCTCATTGTGGTGGCTTCTCTTGTTGCAGAGCACAGGCTCTAGGGGCGTGGGCTTCAGTAGTTGTGGCACATGGGTTCAGTAATTGTGGCTCGTGGCCTCTAGAGCACAGGCTCAGCAGTTGTGGTGCATGGGCTTAGTTGCTCTGTGGCATGTGGGATCTTCCCGGAGCAGGGATCAAACCCTGCACTGGCAGATGGATTCTTTTTTTATTTTTTATTTATTTTTTCTTATTAGTCATCCATTTTATACACATCAATGTATACATGTCAATCCCAATCTCCCAATTCATCACACCACAACCCCCACCCCCCGCCGCTTTCCCCCCATGGTGTCCACACGTTTTTTCTCTACTTCTGTGTCTCTCAATTTCTGCTCTGCAAACCAGTTCATCTGTACCATTTTCTACGTTCCACATATATGCGTTAATACATGATATTTGTTTTTCTCTTTCTGACTTACTTCACTCTGTATGACAGTCTCCAGATGCATCTACGTCTCTACAAATGACCCAATTTCGTTCCCTTTTATGGCTGAGTAATATTCCATTGTATATATGTGCCACATCTTCTTTATCCATTCGTCTGTCGGTGGGCATTTATGGCAGGTGGATTCTTAACCACTGCTCCACCAGGGAAGCCCCTCATTTCTAATTTTATTGATTTGAGTCCTCTTCCTCTTTTTCTTGATGAGTCTGGCTAAAGGTTTATCAATTTTATTTTCTCAAAGAACCAGCTTTTAGTTTTATTGATCTTTGCTATTGTTTTCTTTGTTTCTATTTCATTTATTTCTGCTCTGATCTTTTTCTTTCCTTCTACTAACTTTGGGTTTTGCTTGTTCTTCTTTCTCTAGCTCCTTTAGGTGTAAGGTTAGATTGTTTACTTGAGATTTTTCTTGTTTCTTGAGGTAGGATTTTATTGCTATAAACTTCCCTCTTAGAACTGCTTTTGCTGCATCCCACAGGTTTTGGATTGTCGTGTTTTCATTGTCATTTGTATCTAGGTATTTTTTGATTTCCTCCTTGATTTCTTCAGTGATCTCTTGGTTATTTAGTAACATATTGTTAAGCCTCCATGTGTTTGTGTTTTTTACATTTTTTTCCCTGTAACTTATTTCTAATGTCATACTGTTGTGGTCGGAAAAGATGCTTGATATGATTTCAATTTTCTTAAATTTACCGAGGCTTGATTTGTAACTCAAGGTGTGATCTATCCTGGAGAATGTTCTGTGTGCACTTCAGAAGAAAGTATAATCTGCTGTTTTCGGATGGAATGTCCTATAAATATCAATTAAATCTATCTGGTCTATTGTGTCATTTAAAGCTGTGCTTCCTTATTAATTTTCTGTCTGGATGATCTGTCCATTGGTGTAAGGGAGGTGTTAAAGTCGCCCACTATTACTGTGTTACTGTCGATTTTCTCTTTTATAGCTGTTAGCATTTGCCTTATGTATTTAGGTGCTCCTATGTTGGGTGCATATATATTTATAATTGTTATATCTTCTTCTTAGATTGATCCCTTGATCATTATGTAGTGTTCTTCCTTGTCTCTTGTAACATTCTTTATTTTAAAGTCTATTTTATCTGATATGAGTATTGCTACTCCAGCTTTCTTTTGATTTCCATTTGCATGGGATATCTTTTTCCATCCCCTCACTTTCAGTCTGTATGTGTCCCTAGGTCTGAAATGGGTCTCTTGTAGACAGCATATATATGGGTCTTGTTTTTGTATCCATTCAGCGAGCCTGTGTCTTTTGGTTGGAGCATTTAATCCATTCACATTTAAGGTAATTATCGATATGTATGTTCCTATTACCATTTTCTTAATTGTTTTGGGTTTGTTTCTGTAGGTCCTTTTCCTCTCTTGTGTTTCCCACTTAGAGAAATTCCTTTAGCATTTGTTGCAGAGCTGGTTTGGTGGTGCTGAATTCTCTTAGCTTTTGCTTGTCTGTAAAGCTTTTGATTTCTCCATTGAATTTGAATGAGATCCTTGCCGGATAGAGTAATCTTGGTTGTAGGTTCTTCCCTTTCATCATTTTAAATACATCGTGCCACTCCCTTGTTGCTTGTGGAGTTTCTGCTGAGAAATCAGCTGTTAAGCTTAACGGGAATTCCCTTGTATGTTATTTGTCATTTTTCCCTTGTTGTGTTTAATAGTTTTTCTTTGTCTTTAATTCTTGTCAGTTTGATTACTATGTGTCGCCAAAGGTCAAGTTTGAATGAAACAAAGCTGATACTTGAACTCAGGTCTGTCATCAGAGCTGGTGTTCTAAATTACTATATTATACTATTCCTAACAAAGGAGGATGAGAGGAAATGGTAGGGCAGACCGTGAAAAGAGGACTACCATTTTCCAGCACAGAGGCAGCCCGGGTAATGGTAGAGTTATCAGATACCTACAGAGTTCCAGAGGGACCATGGTGGGGAGAAGGAGGGGAGATTTCGGAAGGTGGGGAGAGGTACTTCTTACGGTCAAAGCACCCTTTCCTTCATGACATGATTAGTAAGAGAACATTGTGCCCAGCAATGAACCTTACATATGATATTATGTTTAATGATTACATCACACTAATTAGTAGGTGGTAATATGACATGTACAGAATCAGAAGTCAACTGACTTGCCTTTGGTCAAAGAGCAAGTAAGTGGCAAATCTGGGACAGAAAAGCCTATCTCTCTGCCTTTAAAAGCTGTAGTTCTTTCCACAATGCCAAACTACTTTCCACTGAATGAAATTACATTTGCTTCCTGGAGGAGAAGATAAAGGCAAAGAGGTGGGAAGGGGCAGACATACCTTTTATGCACAAAAAAGATTATCCAGCTGTATTCAGACCAGTCTTCAGCAGTCCTCACTGCTAAGAAATCCGAAGAATCCCTGGACTGCCTTAAGTCCACTTTTAAATTCTTCCCTGGGCTTATCAGTAACCAACAGAGGAAAAGAAAGGGGAGGAGGTGGGAAAGGTGGCCAAATGGAAGATCAGGGAAAAAAAACAAACCTGCTCCTAGACCACTTCTCTACAGAGTTAGCACAAACTGGTTAAGTAGTAGAAAAGGTTTCTCGTCTGTTTCCAATTTTCAAGGCAATAAGGTAAAAAGAAAGGAATTGATTTTCAGGGGTGAGGAATTAATGATTAAACCAAGAATCAAGTTTTAACTCCAGATTTATAACACATCCTTTTAACCTGATTTCAATTCCTTCTAAATAGGAACTGTGTCTCCAATTCTCTTTGGAATCTCCCTTTCTCAACAAGAGTATGATTAAGGATATTCACACATAGAGAGAATGGAAAAAAGCGGGTAGTGGGGATTCTGGAAACAGATCAAGGACCTCTGGATAAATACAAGAACGAAGGAGAGGTCTTTACAGCACAGGACAGTGCGTATAGGCAGAACTCTGTAGGGTCCTCAGGCTGGAGAAGGGACAGGGACTCACCGTCACTCGGAGTGCTGCGTGGGGACAGAAAACTGCCAACTGCCGCACTGGCTCATTGTAAGTGTTGAAAAAGATAGTCATGGCGACCAGGGCATCGTAGCTGTGAGCCTGGCAGAAGGCATGGAGATCTGCAATGAGGCCAGACCTCTGCAGAAAGGCCTAAAACAGAAGAAATGGACAGGGATGAGGGCTGCTGCTGGATCCTCATTATCACCCTCAACAGAAGATGCTTATGAAGGGATTCTTTGCATGTTAACCTGGGACTTGTACTCCATAAAAAAGGTATCTAATGTTTACTCTGTGCTATTTATGTGCTAGAAGGCAATATACAGAATGAGGAGAATGAGCCTTTCTATGAGGCCATTCTATGAGCCTCACAGAGTGAGGCTTTGGGTTCAGACAGAATTGGTTTGAAAATCAGCTCTGTTACCTATCAGCTATATGATCAAGGATCCCTGGACTTAAGTTTCCTCATCTGTAAAATGAGGATAAATCATTTACCAAACTTGATTGTTTTAAGAATTAAAAAATGATAATGTACGTAATGTGCCTGGTATGTCCAAGGCTATCCTGCTCTTGCAATCAATCAAGCAAGGTCTTTACCTTGAGGGTATTTTTATTCTAAAACAGAACAAGGGCGCATACAAATAAGTACAGACACATGACAACTGCATCCTTGGCTCTTCATTCTTTGTCTATCTATCTATATTCTTCTCCAAAATCTCACGCAGTATTTCCTCCAATGAAGAATACCACCAGCTGCTTTAGATCAGGGCTTTTCTTTATCCTTAGCATTTCTAATGAGTCAATTTGTACTATGATTATGGTACTAGGCAAGCCTTTTGTGTTCTTATGTTTGGTTACCAAACTAGGTTATAAGTAGCAAGGGAAGAGGCCATGCTATTCTGTTTCAGTTAATTATTTAGTAAAAAATTTTACATGTTATTTAGGAGAAAGCTGTGCAGTCTATGAGAGTACGTGTTCAGATCAGTTGAATGATTTAAACCAATAAGATATGGAACCAGGTATTAAAATACCACTATCAGAGTTATATTCACTCACCCATTTGACAAAATTCACTGAGCATCCACTATGTGCCAGGCATTGTCAAAGGTGCTGGAGATACAGCAGAAACAAAAGAAATAGGGTCTCTGCTCTGGTGGAGCTGATAAACTAGCAGAGGAATATAGACAATAAAGAAGGAAACCATGAAACATGATTATTTCAGTGTGCTAAGTGCTATGAAGAAAACAAAGTGGGAATTCCCTGGCAGTCCAGTGGTTAGGACTCCGTACTTCCACTGCAGGGGGCCTGGGTTCAATCCCTGGTCAGGGAACTAAGATCCCACAAGCTGCATGTACAAAAAAAAAAAGTAATATTTAGAGATTTTTGAGCACGGAGGATATTACTTTAGTTAGGGTGGTCAGGAAAAACCTCTTAAAAGAGAAGACCCCTGAGCTAAGTCCTGAATGAAAAGAAGGAGCCAGCTCTGCAAAAGGAGTGCAAAGGCTCTGAGCTGAGAGCTAAGAGTGAACTTAATGGTTCTGAAAAACAGAAAGAAAACTGGGGTGGCTACAGTACTGTGAGTGTAGGAATGGGGCTGGAATGAAGAAGAAGTCAGAGAAAAGGACAAAGGCCTGATAAAGGAGGGCCCTATAAACCACTGTAAGGCCTTTAGATTTTATTAGAAGTGCAATGAAAAGGCAGTAAAGAGAGGGGGCCAATAGGATCTGACATATCTTTTTTTTTTTTAATCTCAGTTCCCCGACCAGGAACTGAACCCAGGCCACAGCAGTGAAAGCGTTGAGTCCTAACCACTAGACCACCAGATTACTCCCCTGGATCTGACATGTCTTAAAGAGATCACTCTGGCTGCTGTGGGGAGAACAGTTTGCAGGGGTCAAAAGTGGAGGCAGGGAAACCAGCATGGGGGCCATTATAGTATGCAGTGAGAGACGATGGACTGTGGAGTAGAGATGGAGAAAAGGAGGGGTAAGATACATTTTGGAGGTGAGCCAGGAGTGAGGGGCAAGGTTACATACAAAACTAAAGGTTTTCTCTCTCCACCCACACCTACATCTTGCTCTTACCTCCAAATCCATATATATTGCACTAATGGCCACCTTGGTGCCTTGTCTGGAGATGGTCTTCTGGTCCTTTCTCAGCATCTGCTCTGTGGTCAGTCCTAGAAAGTGGATGTGAGACTAAGGGTGAAACAAAAGAACCAAGAGAACCCAGGGTCCCAAGACCAGGAAGGTGAGGACACCAAGACAGGTCAAGGAAGAGGAAAAACATAGCCTCTCTTTGGGGCAATGAACAGGGCTAGTAACTCAGGATGTAATTATATAATAGAAACTTATTTATTCATTTAAAATAATATTTATTTATTTATTTTGGCTGCACCGGGTCTTAGTTGTGGCATGCAGGATCTTCATTGTGGCATGCATGTGGGATCTAGTTCCCCGACCAGGGATCGAACCCGGGCCTCCTGCATTGGGAGCGTGGAGTCTTACCCACTGAACCACCAGGGAAGTCCCAATAGAAATTTACTCTAAATAAAAAATTACTTTCGATTACTGGGTCACAATAGGTACCTTTAGAGCAAGGGACTCTGGGGAGAAGGGTAAATGGAAGAAGAGAGGCTTTTATTCCTGATTTTCCCCATTCTGTGTTGGTTTACTTTTCTAAAAGTACAAGTGGGACCTCTCTCTTTTTTTTTTTTTTTTACGTCAACAGGCGGTAGCTGGGTAACAAATCATGGAATTTTTTTGTTCTCTTCCTTCGTCCTTTGTATATTCACCCTAAATGGTTCTTCTGCTTCCCTAACCATTTATCTAGATCTCACTCTGATAATTCAGTAGAGCTGGCCCTCTTTATCCACGGGCTTACATTCACGGATAAGGAGGGCCGACTGTATTCATTATACTATGCCATTTTAT
This sequence comes from Eubalaena glacialis, assembly GCF_028564815.1. Classification (NCBI taxonomy): domain Eukaryota; kingdom Metazoa; phylum Chordata; class Mammalia; order Artiodactyla; family Balaenidae; genus Eubalaena; species Eubalaena glacialis. Next base: position 85,438,596 of record NC_083718.1, read on the forward strand.
GTAAGGTGCTTGAGTATCCGAGGATTTTGGTATCTGTGGGGGATCCTGGAACCAATTCTCTGCAGATACCAAGGGACGACTGTATTCCCTCAGCATACTTTATTTATATGTCTATATTCTCTAATTAGACTGGAAACCTCTGAGACTCTTAATATATTCCTTCTCATCCACCCAATAGCCAGGATAGAACAATCCAGTAAATGACTGATTAATTCATGATCAGACTCACACACTACCTAGCTTCTTTCTGGTATAAAGCTTAAATCATTATGCACGCTCTGAAATTGTTTTGATGGTATTCAAGAACATAACGAACAAGGCTTTTGTCCACCAGTTTAACACTTCATACCTGATACATCAAACTTTGCCTTTTGCAGAGAATCAAAGATATCGTTTCTGTTGGGCAGATCTGGGAAGAGGGCCTCTAGTTTCTCCACATATCGGTTGTCCTTTAGGGTTGCCTTTCCAATTTTAAGGTCCATGTTCACACAGTCCAGGATGATTGCTCCTGTGGAGAAGGAGGATGGCAGAACTCAAATCCTGTGGCCCTCCATTCCTGACAACTAGAACACACATAACCCTCAAACCAAATGGACACAATACCAAAGGAGAATGTATGGCAACTCACTGAAGACAAAACAAACTGGGACAATGTCCTGAGTAAGACATCCCAAATCCAAACTAAAATGTAGGCAGGGAAATGGGGAAAAGCTAGAAAGGAAGTGTAAATATCTCAATTCTTGGAGATTTTGAAACCTAGTCAGAGAGAGATGACCTCTCTTCCACAGGCCAAATTCCAGCTGGGAGAGATAGTCTAATCCAATTCTCTCTCTTTTTCTCTCTCTTTTTTTTTTACAAATGGAGAAAATAAGAACAAAAAAGGTTAAGAGATTTGCTCAAGGTCATATAACTACTTCCTGGGCAGAAATGGTATTAGAATTCATTTCCTGCTTCTTTGGCTAGTCCTCTTTCCATTATACAATGCTACTAATAGGCAGCTTCTAGGTCTGTTGTTCTATGCTTCCTTTCTGCTTTCTCCAACAAAGTATTCCACAGGCCTTCAAAGGACAAAGTATCCCACAGCCTTTTTAATGCCTAACTGCCCCCTGAAAGAATCCCCTCCCTCATATCTACTAAATGGCTTTGAGAGGGTGTGGTCAGGCTGGAAGAGTCTAGACTTCTCCACTTTCCCTTCTCTGGCATGGGAATAAAGGAACCAATCAGGTCCCAACCCCCAAGCCACCCTCACCTTGAAGAAGGGCTGCAGTTTGCCTGTCCAAGATCTCTGGTGCCCTCTGCAGGATTCTCTCGGCCACCAGGGTAGCGCAGGACCCCACCAGCTCAACTGAAACATGGCAGGGAGGGCAGTGTTTCTGATCGATGGGCCGATGGTCTAGCACCTCTGCTACTGCCTCCTCTAAGGCTGCGTCACTTCTGTGTGGGAAAGGGGGGAGGTGTGGGGGAAAAGAGAAAGAAAGATAGGTAGGGGCACTCCAGCTGCACCTCACTCATGAAGAAAACAGACATCTTAGGCAGACACTTAGACCTTTGATCACTTCTACCTCTGCCTCACTCCTCTCAGTTCTTCTCTTAAATATTATAACTGAAGCCATCTTTAAACATCGTATAGGTGAATTTGACGAAGTATCTGCTACCAGTATCTCACCCACATATTTGATATCCTTTAGTGTTGTCTTTCCAGTTGACACCTGGACACCCAACATCTAAATCTCTCCTGTTCCCTCAATTCACTTAATATCCAAATTTCATGCAGGTCACCTGTGGCTTCTGGCTCAATTCCCATCCATTCCCTCCTTTCCAACCCTCTGCTACTGCCTTATTCTTGGCCCTCAACCTCTCTCATCTGAACTACTCCAATAGTTCCTTAACCAAACACCTGCTTCCAGTGCCCTCCTAAACTGTCCTCCATAAGACTACTTGAAAGATCATTTGAAAAATGCAAATTTGGTTCTGCTAGGATCTGGAATAAATAGAATTAACAATAGTTCTCCACTGCTCAAAATAAAGTCTAATCTCCTTGGCAAGGCCTACAAGATCTCCACGATCTGGCCCCTGCCTACCTCTCTAGTCTTATCTTTTTTATGTCCTACTTCCTCCCTCATATTTTATGTGCCAGTTATGCAAAACAAATCTCAGTTCTCCCAACTCACCATGCTATTTCATACCTGCCTGCGTTTTGCTTTTCCTAACTACCTCAACTCCTCATTCACCAAGCAAATACCTAGTCTTTCAAGACTGAGATCAAGGATCAACTCCATTAGGAAACATTTCCTGACACTCCCATCTACTCCCCTCTTGCATATTTAACCACTCCATCCTGCACGTAACTACTGTCCCCTAGAGTGACGGTCACCACTTACCTCTAACACCCATTACAATGACCTGTTTACCTAGTTCCCTCCTCTGACTGACAGCTTCTTGAGGACAGTGATTCTACCTCACCTTCGTCCTCTAAATAGAAATTTATTAATGAGCGAGTGGATAGATGGGTTAGTACCCTTAGGCTGTCCTCTGTCAATGTCCTGCTATAACCAGTGTGCTTAAGGAAAAAATATTCATATTACTATTAGCAGGAGCCAGACACACTTGGGAAGGTCTTGTACTCGTATTGCTTTGTTGGCAGTTTTTTTCCAGTCCTAAATTAGGGATGGGATTATCATAGATGTGTACGTTTGTTAAATAGCATTAAAGAGATATTGCTTTATGGAGGAAATGATGTTGCTAACTTTTTAAAAGTTAAAAATCCAGTTGTAACCATTATTCAAAGGTTTCTATTGTAATAAATCTGCCATGAAATCTTAAAACAATGATACCAAAGGTAGATTTACAATATTTCTGAGTTATCCTTTAGTTTGAATTCTCCATGTTTCTATTTCTTTTTATTACTTGTATAACTAGAGAACTGACAATATTTTGTATTGTCTTTCTATATCTGATATCACCCATCAACTATGCTTAGCCTGTGAGATCCTGTGAGAAAACATTCTTTCTTCTACTCTTTAAAAACCTTACTCATCACAGCCCAGGGCACATGGTAAGTATCAGCTTAACTTTCTTCCACTTACTTGGGTAAGACATGATGGTCAACAAGGATGAGGGTGAGCTGGCCAGCCTGCTGCAATGCATGGAGGTCAATCTCATCCCGGAAAATCAAGAGGGACTCTGGAATGTGAGTCTTCTGAAGGAAGAAGACATTGTCACCTCGTAGAGGTAGCTCAGAACGTTTTATATTTAAAACTGGCACAAAGACTTCTTCAGCCTCAGTTGTCTAGAGAGGAAAGTGAAAAGAAGGTATGGCTATGTTATGTAGTAGGACAGGAAAAGTCACAAGACTATTGGGACCAAGGGAGACATGATCTTGGGTAAGTTACTGCCTTCCTCAAAGCCGCAGTTACCCAGTCTTATCAAAATAAAAGGATGACTCTTGCCCTCTCTCCTTGTTAGCAATAGCATGAAGGTCAACAAGACAACTCATGGAAAAGACCTACTTCTAGATGCTGGAGAGAAGGCAATATCAGTCCTCCAGAGCTGACATGGGCATGAGGAACATACACAGACCATTGATACCCATAAGGAATTCAATAATTAACTGTTTGAATATTGCTTTATAGTTTACAAATTCTTCAAAATACATTTGTTCGTTTGATCCTCACAGCAACACTGCAAAATATTACCATTTCAGATTTTATAGTTGGTGACAGGAGACTCAGCAAAGTTAAGGGATCTGACTTACCCAAGGCTAAATGCTGTTAAGTAGCAGAGCTGGGTCTTGAATCCAAATCTTTTCATTTTAAGGCACTCTGTTCCTAGGTACTCACCTTTGCCAGATAAAAAGCCAGGGCGAGAGCTGACACCATGGAGTCCAAGTCACAGGCTTCATTTCCCAGCACAACATGTATGGGTCGGGACCCCTAGAGAGGCAGGAGAGTGGGAAATTAACAGAAGCATCTCTATCCATTTCCGGTTACCTTATACTCATGTAGGGCTGCACACACATCCTCTCACTGATCTTCACAGAGGAGGTAGGTCATATAGTCTTATGGGTCCTCATTTCATGGATAAGGATATTAGCTAAGAGGGCATTAGTGTTTTAGCTAAGCTTTAAGCATTCCACGCATATCTAGTTAGTGGAAAAGTGCTCCTTCCTCTCTACTACACTGTCTCCTTGAACGTTAACTTTCAGAAGAACAGCAGTAAATCATTCTCTGATTCTTATGCTTCTTTGGGCACTTGAGGAGAAGTCAAAAGTAAAGCATCTGGGGTAGCTGATGTATTCAAACCATATCAACCCTGGTTTGTACTTTTCCCCCATTTTTAAAATAGGGAAAAGAATCCTTGCACTTCTAAATCATGAGAATAGGTGAACAGACTTTGAAAATAAAGGTAAAAATAAGATCTAGTCCATTATTTAGATATCTCGTCCATGAAAACTCCCCCTACCCAGAGGAGCTTCAACCATAACCAGATATAAACAACACTCTCACACCCAAGAAACAGACACTTTCTGCAGCAGGTTCAGATTAAAGCAAGAACAGTTGCTGCTGCTGCTGGAACTTTTATTTTTAAAGCTTTGGAAAGTTTCTGCTGATAAGAACTCTGAGGAGGGAGGCATATCTGTCATTATTATTAATCTTGTTCCCTTGCGTCTCCCTACCAGAATTTTAAATAAAATTCATTAAAACCTAAAGGTGCCCACAATAGCAAAGAGAGGGGTTTTGTTTTGAAATATCTATTGAGTGTGCCATGTATTAAAAAAATTTTTTTCGGCTGCGTTGGGTCTTTGTTGCTGTGTGAGGGTTTCCTCTAGTTGCGGCGAGCAGGGGCTACTCTTCATTGCGGTGCTGGGGCTTCTCATTGTGGTGGCTTCTCTTGTTGTGGAGCACGGGCTCTAGGCGCACGGGCTCAGTAGTTGTGGCACGCGGGCTCCAGAGTGCAGGCTCAGTAGTTGTGGCGCACGGGCTTTGTTGCTCTGCGGCATGTGGGATCTTCCCGGACCAGGGATTGAACCCGTGTCCCCTGCATTGGCAGGCGGATTCTTAACCACTGCACCGCTAGGGAAGTCCCCCATGTACTGTTCTAATATTTTTACATGCATTAGCTAATCATTTAATCCTCAAAACAACCCAAGGGGTAGGCACTGTAAGAATTATTATTTCATCCCAAGTAGAAGCATTTGGCCAGGTGGAATGAGACTATACAGTCCATGGCTCAGCTTAGGCACAAGGATTCTATCTTACCAGTTGACTTCTGAATTTCTATCTCAGCCTACTTCTGAAAGAGAGGAAGGAATAAGAGAGACAAAAGTGACACACTAGTTTCTTGATTTCAGCACGGGGCTGCTGTCCTGTGCATTGCAGGGTGTTTGGCAGCATCCCCCAAACTCCACCCACTAGATGCTAGCAGCACCTCCAGTCATGACAATCAAAAATGTCTCCAGACTTTGCCAAATATTCCCTGAGGGGCAAAATCACCCCCAGTTGAGAACTACTGGGTTACAGAAAGGTGAAAATCCACTCTGGCTTCTTCAATCAGGGAAGATTTGCTAGATAGAAGAGTTTAGAAAAGTGGGAAAGGTGTTCAGAGGAGTAAAACATAACAAGGAACAGTTTATCAAGTAATGTAACTTTAGGAAAAAAGAGAATCTAGGAGAACCTAGAATCATCTTCCTTGTATTGGCTGTTACCTACTCCCCTCACTTGCCCAGAAAGCCAAAGCCAGAAAGGGACAATTTTAGAAGACTTCTGGTGGTATAAATTGTCCTATCTCGTAACTAGAAAGGTTTTTATTTTTAAACCACCCTCTTCTCCATCTCCTACTCCCATCCCTAGAGAGAAGGACAAAAGGCAGAGGTAATCTGTCAAGGTTTTGGGCAAAGGGCCTCTGGGGAAAGTCTGCCCTTAGGTTCTCCCCTGTGCCCATTTCTCTAAGCCTATTTCAAGAGGGTGGCAGCCAAGACCCATTCATACTGAACAGCATGGGAGTGGGAAGATTCTTTTCAATATTAAACTCTTTGCCAACACAATATGAGAATTCTGTACCCAAGACCCAAGGCCTATATTAACTCCTCTGACTTGCAATTCATCCTCCTGATACCAGAGAAGGCCCCTCTGTTTCCTGGATACCAAGAACTGCCCAGATGGCTGTGGACCAAAGTGGCAACAAAGCACTTGAGATAAGTGGCTGCTGAGATAACTTGATCACTGAAGCAGTAAGGGAGGGCACCATGTTCTCTAGAGAGGGAACTATACAAACATGAGAGGCCATATGGCCCTGACTCTGGAGAATAAAGGGAAGAGGAACAGAGAAAAGGCAGAGCAAGGGGGAGAGGCCTATTGCTGGGCTTGAAGAGGCCCTCGGAGAATCTTTCCAAAACTCATGTTAGTGCTGTTTCATTCCAAGTGGCAGCCGAATCAGGATCAGTCAGATCCCCAGCACCAAGAGAACATAAAGCAGAAAAGCAGAAAGTAGGGACCAAATGCAACTTCATGGCTCTGAGGGGAGGAGAAATGACCCCCAGAGGAAGGTGAATAACTAATCCCTTGTGCTCAGTCAAGCTCAGAGAACGACCAAAAGGAACTAACACGAAAGGAATACTCTGGGACTTTCAGCAAATCTTGGAACAGGAACAACCAAGGGAGGTGGTGGCATTCCTTTCCCCTGTCAGCACCCACCACTACCCCACCCTGACTGGTCCATTTGCCACCCACAATACATGATGTGCACATTCCCAGCTCTGTCCTTTGCACTATTTGTTCTCTGTCTGAAAGCAGCAGAACTGCCATTTGAAAAGACCACAGACTGGAGCTGAATCTCAGCTCTGCTTCATGTTGTGGGACTTTGGCCTCTCTAAGCCTCTTTTTCCTCATATAAAAATAAGGATACTACTGTAACCAATTTCATGAAGTTGTTATGAGGATTAAATGAGATTGCACACAAGAGCCTACTCTGTAGTAGTACAGATGAGCTCCCTTCCGTCTTCTCCTTTCTCTAGCCCTTGCTGTCCAGTCAAGCCTGACCGAAAGCCCCTTCTCTCTGTGAAGCCTTCCCTGCACCCGGGCCACAGCAGTCTCTTCCCCTGCACTTCCAGCTTCTGGCACTTGGGATTCTCATACAGAACTTAACTATTACCTTAAGGAGCTCGCTATCTTTTCATGGGCATGTATCACAAATCCTTAACGTAGCATACAAGTTAGGTGACTATATACTTTGTTGTTCAAACCAGTACACTTTTGAGAATGAAAAGGGGTGCAATTAATGATTATGTCTCAATAAACTGACTGTCCTGGGCAAGTCGGGTATATGGATGCCTAACTTACAAGGTACCATTCTCCTCTTCGTTTAGGAAAAACATGTGTTAACTCTTAACCCCCACCCCATCCCCCACTAGCTGAAAGCACAAGCTTCAGTTTTCTGACCATCAGAGGAAGAGTTCAGGGCAAATATAGCTATACTTAGAGCATAAGGAAACCTGAGCTGCCAATGGAAGAAATACAATCTGACAGCCACCAGTAGATATAAACTTTTTTCTTCTTTTAAAAAACCCGGGGCTTCCCTGGTGGCGCAGTGGTTAAGAAGCCGCCTGCCGATGCAGGGGACATGGGTTCGAGCCCTGGTCCGGGAAGGTCCCACATGCCACGGAGCAACTAAGCCCATGCGCCACAACTACTGAGCCTGCGCTCTAGAGCCCACGAGCCACAACTACTGAGCTTGCGTGCCACAACTACTGAAGCCTGCAAGCCTAGAGCCCGTGCTCCGCAACAAGAGAAGCCACTGCAATGAGAAGCCCGCACAGCACAACGAAGAGTAGCTCCCACTCACAACTAGAGAAAGCCCGCGCGCAGCAACAAAGACCCAACGCAGCCAAAACAAAACAAAACAACCCAAAAAACAAAGAAAAACCCACTAGCTGAAATGACTGTATCCTGATGTTCTTTGTGGCCTCAACACGGGGGGAGAGGGGATGGGTTTCAGGGCTGGCAAAGCCAACCACTTCCCTTCCAAGGCTGCATATGGTCTGATGCCTATTCTACAAATTACTTAATGAGGGAGAAATAAAAAAAGAAGACAAGGAGCCAGAGATAGAGAAGCCTTCCCAGCAGGGAAAATGGGACTGACGGATACTGATGCAAGGACTGCAAATTTCTAAGGATAGTCAGCCACTCCTGATTCCTGCCTCATTCCTGAGAAGTGCAGACAACACAGATTATGCAAAGCTTCTGGATGAACACCTAAACTTGAATGCAGCCCCACCCTGAGCAAAGATTTTTTTTTCCCTACTAAAAGTGAAAGATGACTCACCATGAATAGGACATTAAGTTAAACAGGATTTCTTTTAAATGGAACAACCTACTATCATTGTGGCAGAGACTGTAGAAAATTTCTCTGGTATCAAATGCTGAAAATATGGTATCAGCAGGAGAGGTGGCTGGTTTGTCAGCTGTTTCTGTCTTGTGTAAAAGGCAAGCATTCACAATTTCCTAAAAGTTATATGTGGTTTAATAGCAACACTCAAACTTAATAGTGTCTCTGTCTAAACCATGTCTTTCTTTACACAAGAAACAACAGTGTGGCCTCTGGGGAATTGGATAGGGAGAAGAAAAAGGATCTTTTTCTTTTTCTAATTTCATATCCTTTTTGTATTAACATTTTTCCCTATGTACATTTACTACTTCTATAATTAAAAGCAATCTAAATTGTTGGTGTCCACCTGTATGTCCTGCCACCAGTTCACCCACTAACATTGCTAGAGTCTAATTTTCTCATCTCTCCTGGCCCCGGCCAGGTTGTGTGATAAGAGCGCTAAGATATGACCTCACCTTCACAAGCTCACAAGTTTGGAAAAAGGAAGATCTAGATCTTGCTCCTTGGGGGATGAATGCAGACAGAGAAAGGTCAGGATATCAGTAGTACTGAAAAAATCCAGTATTTTTCAGCTTCATATTCCTGAGGAAGATATACTCTTAACCTGGGGCACTTCTGGAGGGTAGATGCTGTAGTCTAGATGCATGCAATGAAATGCTATCTGGTGAGGTTTCAGGTTCAAGGACTCTTTACCAAATGGTGGAAAACAGACTGGTCATTTGGGTTATTGGGGGAAACAAAATCCAACTTCTTGGCCCTTGGAATGGTGCCACAAAGACTCTATATTAGTCCTCCAATGAGTTCCCTGTGGTGGAAATCAGAGGTAACCAAAATGAATTGGTCCCAAATTGCCTTATGCATTAAACAACTTTCCCCAAATTTGTATTTCACAAGGAAAAATTTGGTGTAATTGGTGTTAAAATTGAACTTCACTCCTATTCTTCAGGTGAGGACATTCATTTATGACAGCAGCTGAGTCTGCAGGAGGAATTCGGTGACTTTTAGGATTTGTTAAAGACCAGAATCTTATCGCCCAGGGGAGTTTGTAGAGTTTAAGATATTTTAAAAGGAAACAAAGTCAACCATCTGTCTAGGTTTCTCCAGGGGCAGTGTAACTTGAAGTAGTGGGGGCCAGGTGACCTCCTGGAGCCTCTCTCTGGCCAGCTTTTTGCTGCTAACTGCGGATAGCGGCTTAAGGCTGCATGACCAGTCAGCAAGACTGGGAGATTCCAACTGGCTCAGAGAGTACCAAAAATAAGCCACAAAGCATTCAGGAGTCATGCTTATAGTTTTGATTCCAAACACACTTTGTGCTTATCCAGTCCAGGCCATGGATTTTTATGTAATTTGTGTGTGTTAAGGCCAATGAAGAAAACTGGAGGCAAAGGAATGCAGGTTGTCGTCAACAGACATGCCTGCTGTATTGTGTGTGTTTACCTTAAAAACAGATTTAAAGCAAAGCACCACGACCACTTTTAATTCAGAATGAGTTAGGCCCACCAGACAGAAACCGCCGTTCAGAGGCAACAAAGCCGTGGGCACAGCTTCCCTCGTACCCCCGGGGTTCACCAGTGGGCCAGGGAGGCCTCGTGAGCGGAGAACGGAAAGAGGGGCGGGGAGAAAGGAACAAATACACCTCGCGCAGGCACAGCTCCGATCCTTTTGACGGAACTGACCCAGAGACAGCGAGCAGCGGCTCAGAGGCAGGACCCAGACCCACAATTCCGCCTCCCCGCTCTCGGGCAGACCCCAAAGGCAGGAGCCCCCAGCTCAGGAGTGGGGTGACTGAGCAGCATTCCCACTCTCAAGGGCTAGGTTCTCGTTCCTCACTCCTCAGGCCCCAAGCCTGATCAGATCCCAAGCCCCCACCCCACAATTCCGCGTTCCCTCCACATAGACCCTCGGGGCTCCCCAGGTCCCACATCTTCGTCCTTCCGGGACCCCAGGATCCATTCCTTACGATCACAGACAGGGGTCCGTTACCTGCAGAGCAGCTCGACAACCCTGCAGATAGTCCTCCATGGGGAAGCCCAAGGTGTGCCACCGCCCCTCGCCGCGGAGAGGTTAACTGGCGAATGAGCCCCGCCCCGGGTTCAGGGGCTTGAGGCGAGTCGGGAGCTGGGACTCGAACCCGCCACAACGCGACTCGGCCCGGACCCCGGGAGGAAGTGCGTAAGCAAGGGCCCCGGGAGTCCGACGTCGCCCCGCCCCCAGCGGCGGAGGCCAAGTTCTGCGCCCAGGGACTCACGGGAGGAGCGAAGTGGGGGCCGGAGGCGCGAAATGGGGCGTGGTGAAGGGCGTCCTGGGAAATGTAGTCTCGAAGCGCCGAAATGGCCCCAAGAATTGAGGGAAGGAGAATTTTCTGAGATCACAAGTGTGTATGTGTCACATAACCTATCTTTGTGGCATCTGAACTTTCCCTCTTGAGTCAGGCTAAGTATAGCATCTTTCCGTATATTACACCGCCCATCTGGTTGACATCTTAAATTACACTGGGCAAAAACAGCTCTTCATCTCTCTCTCAAATTCTCTTCCTTACCAAACTGACCCATTGCCACCAATTGCGTGATTATCCATGTTATAAAAACATTAGAATAGTCTTTGACCTCTCTTCTTTACTTAATACCTACAGTCTCTCGCCAACTCCTGCTGCTGCTTTTCTGTAGCCTGTTTTTTTCTACAGCGTCGGCAAATGTCTCATTCTTTTCCTGGACTGTTGTAACCTGGGTTCTTTGCTCCCTGCCTCCCTCATTGTTCCAACTGCTCTTTCAGCCTTCGGAGTTGCTTGAAGTTTCATCCTGCGGCAGCCCTGTACGTAGAGCTTGGAGGGCCCTTCAGAACGTAGAGTAGGGTTCCAGCCTCCTTTAACTGCCACCTTCCAGCCCCAGGGTAGTGCAGAGTACTGCAAATAAAGGTATTCTCATCATCAGATGTTCCCCCATTTATTAATCCATCCCTTTATTTCCTACCACCAACCTCACACCAGCTTTTCCTGCTCCCCAAGCTAGGAATTGAGAGGAGGTGACAGATGAGAAGCTGAGGCCCGTGGTGGGAACAAGGACTAGAGCACAGGGGTATTGGATCTCCTGCTTGCTCAGCTAGTTTTCTCCCTGCTGCACTCTTCCCAGAGCCTGGGGCTTCTTCCACACCTTCTTCTGCACTACCTAGGCACAGCCCAACCGGTTTCATTTCTAGACTAAAAAAATGATACAGTAAGGACTTGGAAAGGATCGGGATTTTTTCACTTTATTGAATAAATATGGAAATATCACGCTCTTTGGCCCTGCTTCTGTGGATCCAGGGCAAAGGACTGCCATGCCCGGGGAGATCCAACAAGCTGCTGCTGTCCAGCCCTGCTCCTCCCCACTCTGCAAGGGCCCTTGCTCTTCCCTATTCTCACCAGAGAGGCACAAGTGCTCAGTCCCTTCCAGCGGCGGGCGGAGGGAAGAGAAAGGGTCTGTTGTTTTTCTCTCCTTGTTTCTCTCCCTCACTGCTGATCACCAAGCTGCTGACCAGGTCAGAAAGCCCTAATGGAAATCTTCCAGTGCTGGGCAGGCTCCTCCTCCTTTGGGGAGCTTGTCCTTGACTGATTTTTCTTTGTCCTGATGGGAAAAAAGAGAGAGAGAGAAAGAAGAAAAAAGAAAACCCACAAACTTCCTTTGAAAACCAGCTTGTAGACAGGGCCTGGAGCGCACGCCCTAGACTCGGCGACTCAGAAACCCCGAAGACGCTCTGAGCGACCTGGGAGCACCTGGGCTGCACCCCTGCCTGCCTGCACCCTCCTCCAGTGCCCCCCGGTCGTGGGCGTGAGTCCGGAAGTAGCCACAATCCAGCCAGGACCGCCGCTCGTAAACCTGGGTAAACCTGTATAAGCTCTGGCGTTGACAGCTGGAAGGCAGCTGGGACTGTGGCGGCGCCCCTCCCTGTACCCACCTCCGCCATCGCATTGCCAGAGTTGAACCCCCCTTCTAAGTCCTGGAACAGCACCCACTTCTGTAAGGTAAAAACTGTTTTAACCATTTCCTTCGCCTTTTCTCCTAACCCCCACTGCTCTTTTTCCTCTCCAGCTCTGGAGAAGTGACACTGGCTGTCCTTCCACCTTGGGTCTCTGTAAGTCTGGATTTCGAGAGGAGCTCAGGCAGAAGGAGTATGTAAAAGAGATGCTGCTTGGTCCCTACACTTCCTCCTTTTAATGACACCTTCCCCCTCTCCCTTGCTAGCAAGTAGACAGGGCACTGTGGTTGCCTTATTCTGAGGGGAAAATCTAAATCATTAGTTGCATGAAGATTTGGGTCAGAGTGAGAGGGAGATTAGAGTGGGACAGTCAGGCACTTGAGGGGAGAGTAAAGTTCCTGGGGAGCCAGGGCAGGGGCCGCGGGTGTCTTCTTGAAGCTACATACCCGGTTTATATGCTTCTTCCAACTTTTGGCTATTTACTGCCTCTGGCTATAGGGAGGGGCCAGGGCTGTTTTGACTCCCTTACCGCCACCAGAGGATAATTCCAGCTGGAGAGAAAGTGTAGGACTTGAGTTAAGAAAAGAGGAAAAGCATGAAATCCTGATTTGTTTGAGTACCTATGAGTCTCAGAGCCTCTCCTGCTCTGAAATACTCCATGCCCAACCCACCAGGCGTGCTCCCTGTAGAGTGGAACTCCTCCATCACACTTCTGGCCCCTCTTCTGAAGACTTAGCCCACTTAGCTTTTTGCCCAGATTCTCTGAGACCCAGCTCCCTCTGGTATCCAGCTCCTGGGTTCTTTTGGCCCACTGGCCTGGCCAGCTAGTGGCCCAACCCCGCTTAATTATTGATCATTTCTGGCATTGGACAGAAAAACTAAGAAATAAGCGCTGTTTTTCTCCAAGCTTTTAAAAAAGTGTCCCAGGCTCTGGTTTCTGCTTCTAAGGCTCATCCTAAGTGTCGTTTGGGAAGGGAGGAAAAAAGGAGAGAGAGGAAAAAAAAAGCATAAGGCCTGCAGGCAATTTTTGCTACTATGATTCTAAATCAACAACATGTAAATGAGACGCAGCTAGCATAAATTATATTTGAATCAGGAGGATGATCAATTTGGGTGACTAGGCTTATTTCGGTGACTTTTCTATTCCTCAACTTCACCCCCCAGGCTTTACCTTAGCCCTAAATTCCTGCCGGATTGCAAAAGGAAGCATAGTCTCAGGTTAGGAGGAAGCAAGAGAAAAGATTTCTAACAAGTTTAATTTCTCCCCCTTTCTCACCCTGATCAAGGGGGCGAGGGGAGTAAGGAGGTTGAAGGGAGATGTTTTCCAGGGGGCAGGGTTTGTGGCTTTTTATTATCTATGATCCATGGTGTTAATTAAATGTCTATGCTTAGCGCTGGTAGAGAACGGGTTAAACAGGTCCAGAGTTGACATCTAAAATGACCTAGATGGGAATAGATGGAAAGAACATATGCACAGGTAGAGGAGTGGATACGGAGCATTTTTTGTTTTACAGAAATCAATAATCAGTATTTTCATATTCCATGTAGTGGGCAAGAGAGTATCTCTGGGTTTGGGCAGTTTTTGGAGCATAGAGGACCTGAGGAGACGTCGCTATCCCAACTCTAGCTGTCAAGAGAAGCTTACTGGAAGAATGGGGTCGGGTGGGGTGTGTTTGTGTGTGTGTGTGTGTGTGTGTGTGTGTGTTTTGTACGTCTAATCTGAAATTACTTATCAGAACCGATCTCTGATTCAAGTCCCCATGGCCTGCATTTCCCCTCTCCAGCCTACAGGAAGCTCCTCCCAGGATCTTTTTGTTGTGGTTTACGATTGTGTAAAGCTGGAGTTGTGAAGGTGGAGTCCTTTGAGGAGAGAGACTTCTTTCTCACCAGTGTTTCGCCTTTAGGGGCATGGTACTGACTCTCTTTATTCTTCACCCCAAGCACTATATGACTGTTCATCTTTTTGCCCTTGGGGTGAGGCAGAGAGAAGATGGCCCTAAAGATATAAGCCATGTGTGCTCAGGATGTTTCCTGAACAGCCAAGGGACAGGGTTCGGGTAGGGCAGAGGAATTACTCTCATTCTGGCTATGGTGGGGTTTACTGACATGATGCCTATTACAGGGTGAGCTAAAGATCACTGTATTAATAATCATTAGTATAGTTTTAACATTTCTTTCTCCATCTCTTTTTCTTCTTTCTCCTTTTACCCACCCTTTCTGTCTTGTCTCCATTCCTTGTCCTTCCTGTTTCAGGGAAGCTGACGCCACCCAATGTCTTCAGTCCCACCGGAATCATCCCCCCCAAGCCTGAAAGTCCTGTACCCTCAGTGGTCCTATCTGGTCACAGCAAGTTAGAGGTGAAAGAGCCTGGCCTGGGGCCCTTCTGTTTACCCCAAAGCTGTACTACCTGTAGCCAGGAGTGGCTAACATACGCTAACCGAGCCTTCTGCACTACATTCCTTTTCCAAGACTTTTCTGGCTCTGTTTGCGTTCCAGCCCAATGATTTCCTTCTTATTGGATCGTTCTCTCTTTTGCATATCAAGCCTAGATTAAGCCAGTCCCTGAGGACAGTAAAGTCCTTTGGTGCCCCTCAGTTGACGCCTCCTGACCATGGAACACCATCAGCCTGAGCATCCAGTCTGTGGTGAGGCCAGGACTGCAGAAGCGGTCAGCCCTGAAAACCACGAGATCCTGTCAGGACCCAATGAGCCCCCTCAGGACAAGGATGCTGAAGAGGCTGCTGGGGCAGCTGGAGAACAGGAGCCAGTAGATGAAGCTTTGCTGCCGGCCCAGGGCCAGGATAACCTCGAGTCCCCTCCACCTGATGCTAGCTCAAGCCAAGAAGGGCCAGCCCAGGGGACACAGCCTGAGGTAGAGACAGTGGGGGCCTGCTCCTGGCCCCAAGAGCTTCCCCAGTCCCCCAGGGCCCGACAACCTGAGCTAGACTTCTACTGTGTAAAGTGGATGCCCTGGAAGGGAGAACGGACACCCATCATCACCCAGAGCACTAACGGCCCTTGCCCTCTCATCGCCATCATGAACATCCTTTTTCTTCAGTGGAAGGTAAGAGAGAGCTTGGATGGGGGCTCAGAAAACCTTGATCATTCTGATTTTCTCAAACCAAACTTTCCAGATTATTCTTCCTATTTCTCCAGCTTGAACAAATGAGATAAGATATTCGTAAAAACAAAACAAAACAATTATCTGTCCTACTCCTCTGTCTTCTACTGTCTAGCAAATGGGAATGCCTTGCAGTTTTCCACATTCATTCCCTTGCTCCAGTTGCAAGCCTTTCTTTTCCACCACACCTGACTGCTGGACAACCCCTGCCCTCCCCCTGCCTTTCTATGGGTTCCTCCTTCAGTGCTCCATGAAGGAAAGCACACACCTGGCTAACACTTTGATCACTCTTTGCCTCCAGGTGAAGCTGCCACCTCAGAAGGAAGTGATCACATCAGATGAGCTCATGGCCCATCTTGGTGAGTGACTGGGCCTTGAAGAGGAATTACCCAAAAGCTTCCAGTGCTATCTACTCAGCCAGAAATCCAGAGTGTTGAGGGACTCCCCATTCGGGGATCTTATGTGGCAGGGAAGGTAAAGATCTGTGGGGCTTCTCTGCAAGGCTGGGGAATGAAAAGGAAAAGTCAAGGTGTCAGGAGTCCTGGGTCGTCACCCCAATTCTTCCCTTAGCTTTCACATGTGACCTTGCGTGTACCCTTCACCTTTGTGGGCCCATTTCTTCCTCTGAGAAACTAAGGCCCTTTGCATCTCTGAAAATCTGTGGTTCTGTGACATTACCTCCATTCTCCTGGAGAAGAGGAAGCAGCTTTTGGGACTGTTGGCAGGGTAAGCTGATAAGGAATCCTGTCTTGTAGGAGACTGCCTTCTGTCCATCAAGCCCCAGGAGAAGTCAGAAGGACTTCAGCTTAATTTTCAGCAGGTGAGGCGAAAGGTCTGTGGACATGGGGGTTTGCAGGCTTATAAGGGGACACCCAGGCTATTAAGAGAGGCCTTTCTGATGCTTCTCAGGAGGGTTCCTTGAACCATAATTTCTTTCTGCAGGAGGGGGAGGGTGTATCTCTGTCCTAGAAAATATGTTCATTTACATAAGATAAAGAAGGGTTGAGACAAGGGAGGAATTTCCATTGTAAGAGAACACCAGGGAAGAAAAGCAACAAGATTAAAAATTTTTTTTTTCTGGAGGTGGGAGTAGAGTGGGGGGAGGGGAGGCTAGAATATCCATCATTTTCTTTTTTTTTCCAGTTTTACTGGGATTTAATTGACATATAACACTGTGTAAGGTTCTTTTTTTCCATTTTATTTTATTTTTTAAATTGAAGTATAGTTGATTTATAATATTGTGTTAGTTTCAGGTGTACAGAGTAGTGATTCAGTATTTTGCACATTATATTCCATAATAGGTTATTATAAGATACTAGGTATAATTCCATGTGCTATACAGTATATCCTTGTTGTTTACCTATAGCACTGTGTAAGTTTAAAATATACAATGTGTTGATTTGATCTATCCATTATTTTCTTTTCTACCCCAGAATGTGGACGATGCAATGACAGTGCTGCCTAAACTGGCCACAGGTCTGGATGTCAATGTGCGATTCACAGGTGTCTCTGATTTTGAGTATACACCTGAGTGCAGCGTCTTTGACCTACTAGGCATACCTCTGTACCATGGCTGGCTTGTTGATCCACAGGTGAGGGTAGGGGGCGCAAGTGAGACTCAGTCAGCTCAAGCTGAGAGAGAAGCAAAATTTTGTGTGGAGGGGTTTAGGGAGGTAGGGAGTAGGTTGGCTTGGGAGGGGATTAGGGCTTAGAGGCTGGATCCAGTGCGGAATTCCTTTAATTTTCACCTTTTTGGGGGGTAATATTCAAATACAAGCAAACAATATGGAAATAGGTCAATTCTTCAGACATCAAAAGTTTCAGGAAGCTTTGGTCGTAGGGTTGCCGTCCTTGTGGGCTTGCTTCATTTCCTTCCTGAAAAAGATCTCCATTTTTTTGATACCACCCCACCCCGCTGCTCATGCAGAGTCCTGAGGCTGTGAGTGCAGTTGGGAAACTGAGTTACAACCAACTGGTAGAGAAGATCATCACCTGCAAGCACTCCAGTGACACCAACCTCGTGACAGAAGGTGACCTCCCTCCCTTCTCTTCTGTGGATCTTATGTGGAGGGAGTGATGGCTACTTAGGTTTAGTGTTTATTGTCTGTCTCCCCACCACCATGTCCCACTAGAATGTGAGCTCCATGAGAGGGAGTTTGGGGAATTGTCTATTTAGTTCACTGACGTATCCCCCGGTACCTAGTGTGATGCCTGGCAAAAAGTAGCTGCTCAGTTAGAATCTGTCGAATGAATGAATACAGCCAGGCTTCAAGGAAGCGATTTCACAAGGTGGGACTGACCCCTAGGGCTTTGACAGGGGCTCTCTGGATGATCCTACCGTGGACTTTGCATTTAAGCCACCCGCCCCCCTCTTTCTTGTGCCCTGCTGCCAGGCCTGATTGCAGAGCAGTTCCTGGAGACCACCGCCGCACAGCTGACCTACCATGGTCTGTGTGAGTTAACAACAGCTGCCAAGGAGGGCGAACTTAGCGTCTTTTTCCGGAACAACCACTTTAGCACTATGACTAAGCACAAGGTGATGAGGGTTTAGGAGGTGGGGGGTTGGAGTGCTGTCATTCCCTCATGCCTTTTTCTTCTGGGTCAGTGTTTCAGTCAGGATAAGGTAGATTAAGCTGTGATAACTAATGACCCCTGAATCCCTGTGGTTTACCGCAACAAAGGTTTATTTCTTTTTTCAAAAAAATATTTATCTATTTATTTATTTATTTATTTTGGCTGTGCCGGTCTTAGTTGCGGCACACGGGATCTTCGTTGCAGCATGCAGACTTCTTAGTTGCGGTATGCGGACTCTTAGTTGCGGCATGCGTTCGGGATCTAGTTCCCCGACAAGGGATCAAACCTGAGCCCCCTGCATTGGGAGCACGGAGTCTTACCCACTGGACCACCAGGGGAGTCCCCAAAGGTTTATTTCTCACTCATGTTGCACGTCTGCTGCAGATTGGCTGCAGCTCTGTCCCACATCATCTTCACTCTGGGGCCCAGGCTGACAAAACAGCCTTTATCTGGAACATAGGAGGGGAAAGTGCGGGGGTGGGGAACACACCGCACGCGTGCTTTTAGTGCTTCTGCCTGGAAATGACAATGTCAGTTCTGCTAACATCTCACTGGCCAGAGCGAGCCATAAGGAGTAAGCCTGCCATCAGTGGGACAAGAAAGTGTAAATCCTCTCCCAGGAAGGGGCAGTGGAATTTTTGAACAATACTATAGTTTTCCAAAGCTAAAAATTGTCTAAGCTCTCTTGGAATTGAGTAGAAGAGGGAAAGGTCTTTGGTTCTCAAAGGATTTATCCTTATAACCATCAGACGAGCCCAGAGAACCATGGGAAGTAGGGTAGGAAGCAGGGTCGTATGTGGGACTTTAGCCCGAGGACTCCATGCTTGACCACAGGGACCACCATACTCACATCCAGCTGACCACGACTCAGACAGCCCTTCCTTCTCCCCACAGCCGCGCATATGTATAAAAGATCCCCATGCTCACACTGCCACGTTCCAGCTAGCACACCGATTGATTCCAACGGTCTCTGTGCATCTCAGATAGGTGCCTCTGTCACCTGTCCCACCAATGCACTTTGTCCTCCTCTTTGCAGGGTCACTTGTACCTACTCGTCACCGACCAGGGCTTTCTACAGGAGGAGCAAGTGGTGTGGGAGAGCCTGCACAACGTGGACGGAGACAGCTGTTTCTGTGACTCTGACTTTCACCTAAGTCACTCCCTAGGCAAGGGACCTGGAGCAGAAGGTGGGAGTGGCTCCCCAGAAAAGCAGCGGCAGGTGGACCAGGTGTGTGGGGCCTCTGGGGAGGGTGCAGAGAGCATGTCCGCCTCAGAGAGCTTCTTGCCACAGGTGCGAGCTGCCTGCATCTTATTATCTAGAGACTGTGACGTATGACAGCCATGCCCCTCTCCTCTCTGTTACCTTTTGGACCATCTCAGCACTTGGTGTGTATTCTCTGGCACCAGAGGTAAAATACTTGGCTGTATGTGTTGCTCTGGAGGAGAAGGAGCTGGAGAATTGGAAGGATGAGGAAAGGCTGCTTTTGTTGTTGTCGTTATTTATTTATTTATTTTTTTGGCCACACAGCTTGTGGGGTCTTAGTTCCCCGACCAGGGATTGAACCCGTGCCCCCTGCCAGTGGAAGCTCAGAGTCCTAACCACTGGACTGCCAGGGAACTCCCAGGAAAGGCTGGTTTGGAAACCTAAACACAGCCTGGACATCCCCCCGCCCCAGCCTCCCTCACCACCCCCGTACTTTCCCCTCTCCAGGACTACCTGATCGCCTTGTCCCTGCAGCAGCAGCCGTCGCAAGGCGCATTGGGTCTTAGCGACCTGGAGCTGGCCCAGCAACTTCAGCAAGAGGAGTACCAACAGCACCAAGCCGCCCAGCCCGCGGCAGCACGGGCCCTGTCACCGCAGGTGGGTCTGCTCCCCCTGCCCTTAGCGCTGCCCCTCCAGCGTTCCCACATCCCCGGCGTGCCACTCCTGCTTCCCCTGGTCCGGACACTTGTTATTCCTGCCATGTCTCTTCACGGTTTCCCTCGGGGCCTTTCTCCTGTCTGTCCCTCTCCCCTGGGTCCCTTCCTGTCTTTCTCTCCCCACTGCCCCTCCCAATCCTGACCCTGCTTCCATCTAGAGTCTCTGTCCTGGGCTCTTCCACAGTTGATGGGTGACCAATTGTTAAATCTGATACAGGGGAGAGGAGCTGCATTTGGACGCCCAGCTGCCGAGCGTCGGCAAAGGCCGAAGCAAGAGTCCGACTGTGTCCTCCTGTAGCCCCGCTCAGTGCCAGGCTGCCTTGCCTCCGCTTTCAGAGGCTGGGGCTATTTTGCTTGCTCCCCAGCTCAACTTGAGATATGCAGGGTAACTTATTTATGGAACATTGGGGATCAGAGCAGGCAGTAAATGCCAAGGTCAGACTTGGTGACGTCTTTGCCCTCATGTGCTGCCTCCTCTTCCTCCCAACCATCCCGGGCAACATTGGGGTTGGTGGGGTGAGGATTTCTGATTCCCAACTCCCTTTCCCCAGAATAGTCACATTAATATACAGACTCAGGCTCCAGGGTGAGGTCCCTGTCTAGAACCCATCTCCCCTACTTTCTGCTCCTGCAGGCCCACCCGTATCCATCCGTTTGTTTCAGGGTTTAATTTTGGGTTTCTATCTCCATTATTTGTAATGCCTTCCTAGGGGGTTGGAAATAAAACTTCTTTCCTGAGGTCTGTTGTTTGCCTTACCCTGCAGCTATGGGGTTAAGTATTTGACTCAATTGAGGAATGCAAAAAGGGGGAGGGGGAGGTAAAAAGATGTGAGGGGGTGGCCTGTCATTTCTAATACAAGCAGCAGGGGGAGCCAAAGCCTGCTTTTTCCTTTTTTGTTTTTTATCTGTTTTCGATAGGTCTTCTTTTGGAAGTAGTACTATAATTTGGGAGGTGGGTTTCCAAGTTCCTGCTTTGGACATATGAATTTGGGGATTGTGCACCCTGCTAACCCAATCTTCCCATGCAGGGGAGGGGTAGCTTGATCCTCTGCTTGCTTCTCAGGTCATACAGATGGTCCTTTGCTTCCTCTAACCATTTCTGACCTCATTGTGGTTCCTGGTTCTCAATTATTTTACCTGAAATTTCCTGGGGAAGAGAGATTAATGGGGGTGAGGGGAGACACCGAGGGGAGGGGGGTTGTTGACAACTGCAGTCTAGAGCCTCAAACAGGACTCCTGTTGAATATCCAAGTGCACATGAAAGGCACCTCCAGCTTCAAGGCCTCCTCCCAGCCCATGTCCTGCTCCACCCAAACTTCAATCAGGGAACACAAATGACAGTGAAGTTTGCCAAAAGAATCCAAATATCAGTGAGATGTGCTGGCCAGAATACGGAAAGAATGAGTAGAGCAGAAACTATCAAAGAGATCCCATTATCGCATACCCAAGACAGAGCTAGGGGACCCAGGTGCAGACATCACTTTGAGATGAGGGAAATTAAGGGATTTAAGAGGAACTTCGAGTTCCAGACTCCACAAGAAGCTGGAACATGTGGTGCTCAAGTGAGGGGTTATCTTATTTGGAGGCCCAGCTGGTCTCCTGCAGGCTCAGCCATCCGTGGGAATCTCAGATCCTTGAAGGTCATGTGGGGATGAGGTCTCAAAGGTCTTCAGCCCTGCACAGGGCTAGTAGGGCTGACCGGCAGTTGCCTTTCACTGCATTCTGCAGACAAGAAAGTCAAGTATTAGAAAGACCCACCACCACTATGGCTCAGGTGCTCTGTCCTCTCCCTCGTGCCGGCCCAGAGCTTGTGTGGTGCCTGGAGTCCTGCACTAAATTCACCTAAGACCCATGAGTTCTCCAGGACATGACTATGCTCCACTGTGCGCAGTGTGGAGGTTCGGGGTGAAGCTCCGGGGCTCCAGGTTAAGAACCAGCAAAGTCTCACCTGGAGGGAAGAGTAGAGGGACTTCCCAAATTTCTTTTTGAACTCAGCTCGGATACTTAAAAGATCAGGCTCACTTCGAGAAATAAGGATGCGCATCAGGACTTGGTAATTGTCTCAGTTTCCCGGTAGAGGAAGAAACAGAATGTGGATGTGGTGGTAGTGACATTCTCACAGAGTAGGGATTGGGCCGCATGGTGAATTATTCTAGGGCGTGTTGGTGAGGAGAGAGTCAAGGAAAAGAGAAATATGCATTATGTAAGGGTAAAAGTTATCTTTGTCCATCCTCATAGGAGATGATGTGGCAGGAAAGATCGGTTGCTGTGGGGAATATTACTGGAATATTACTTGTTCCATCCACGTCTTTCCTGGCCCTGCCACTAGCTTAGAGCCTCGCTCCAAGGGCAGGTACTCAAGAAAAGATAGAGGAGACTTGCTACCTATAAAGACTTACAGCATGAGGAATTTCCCTAGTGGCACAGTGGTTAAGAATCCGCCTGCCAGTGCAGGGGACACGGGGTCGAGCCCTGGTCCAGGAAGATCCCACATGCTGCGGAGCAACTAAGCCCATGTGCCACAACTACTGAGCCCACATGCCACAACTACTGAAGCCCGCACGCCTAGAGCCCATGCTCCGCAACAAGAGAAGCCACCGCAATGAGAAGCCCGTGCACCACAAGGAAGAGTAGCTCCCGCTCCCCACAACCAGAGAAAGACTGCATGCAGCAACAAAGACTCAATGCAGCAAAAAAAAAAAAAAATCTTAAAAAAAAAAAAGGTTTACAGCATGAAATCCAGAAAGACTGTTTTTAACTTACAAGTTCGAGAAAGTCCAAGGAGGATACACCCACCCTGTCCTTAAACTGAGTTGATGGGGCTCTGATAGGGAGCAGGGTCATGTGACTTCCCGTTCTGATCCTGACCTACCAGGGTCGTCTTGTTATCCTCATCTTTATACATCAGTTTCTCCTGGTTGGACCCCTGGGGTTCAGCATCACTGTCCTTCTCTCATACCTGCACCAGGCCTCTTGCCTTTTGGTTAAAGATGGTAATGGAGGGTTCAGTTTAGAAATAATAGAGATATAGTACATATTCAAATCATGAGCTATAACTGATTATAATAAAATATTTTGGGGACTTCCCTGGTGGTCCAGTGGCTAAGACTCTACAATCCCAATGCAGGGGGCCCAGGTTCGATCCCTGGTCAGGGAACTAGATCCTGCATGCCGCAACTAAGACCCAGTGCAGCCAAATAAATAAATAAATATTTTTTTAAAAAAAAGGAAAGAAATGTTAAAACAAATTTTTTTTTGGTTGCAAAAAACCTGTTTGTGTCATGAGCTGTGCACTGGTGCTGTCATCATTTCCTATTATCCTCCTTTTCAGAGTTTTCTCAGTCACTTGACTCCTGAGACCCTTCCCAGAACTGCCTGAAACCTACACTTAGGGCAACCCCACAGATCATAAACTCCCGCAAAGAAACCAAAAAAAAATGATGAAGTGAATACAGGATGCTATATTTTATTTGGACTCATTCATTACCTAATTGTCAGTGGGCCTGATGGCTACGCTTTGTTTTTTTTGCACTTTAAATTAAATTTAATTAATTAATTAATTTTTTGGCTGTGGCTTGTGGGATTTTAGTTCCCCGACCAGGGATGGAACCCAGGCCCTCAGCAGTGAGAACACGGAGCCCTAACCACTGGACCGCCAGGGAATTCCCTGATGGCTACTCTTTTGAATTCCATGTATCATTGGTTTTATGTTGTGATGAAGACTGCCAAATGCTTCCCAGTATCCATTCTTCCCTTCTTCCAACTCTTGTTACTCCATAGTTATAGAATTGGGGTAGGAGTCACTCATTAACTGAATATTCCCAATGGTGTACAAGTACCCTCTACACCAAACCTATATCAAACATAATTCTTGTCTTGTTACTTGAGAATATATTTGGCATCTCATAGTACCCTAGGATCTTTATAATGAACCTTCATTTTATGGTTCAGATTGGTCTGAATTTGTCCTGAATCAGTTGTCATTTAAAGGTCATTTTTCTGAATAAATATTCATCACAATTATGTTTTCACATGTCTCTCATAAAAGAATAGTTTGGAAGTGTCTTGATTGAGTTTTTCCTTTTTTAAAATTTTTTTTCAGAAAAATAGGCCTGTATTATTTTTTGACTCCTACTTCTAAGATAAATCTGGCATTTACATCCAAGAGTCTAGGTCCTGTAATCCAAATACTTTACAATCATTTACTGCTGTGGTATAAGTTTGTTTTTATGACAGGAATTTAGATAACCACAACTCTTCAAATGAATCTTAGTGTTCACTCATTATAATAGTACAGGCTTTATTGGATGAGTACAGTAATCTACTGTCAAAATGGAAATCTCTGGATGATAAAATAAATGCTTCTATGTACTGTCTTGAATAGCTGTTAACAGGCATGATGGTTTCTCAACCAGTATACAAAAAGCTATTCCATCTTCAAATTTTTGGTGAGCTTTTTTATTTATAGGTTTTGGGGGACAGTTGTACTAGGAGACCTAGCTCAACGAGCACAATGACCGGATTCTGTTTATGAAATTACTCAAACCAAGATCGCCAGTTTAAGTTTGGGTAATACGGAACAAAGTCTGACCAGTGTGGAGAAAGGTGGTCTTGGGTGCCAAGAGTATGCTATAGCTTATAGGATAGACCAACACCTATGATATAGACCAGGAGTTGATACATGGCAGTTACATGTCCTATAGGATCATTATGTGTATTGTAGGAGACTAGGTGACTTAATAGCTGTGTGACCTTGGGCAAGGTATTTAACCTCTCTGTACTTCAGTTTTTTCATCTATAAAACAAGGATGTCAGTGTGGATGTGAGGATTCACTGAAATGTGTAATGTGCTCGGCATAGGCCCTGGCACACAAGGAGCCCCTAAGAAATGGTGGCTCTTTTGTTATTTTTTCTAGTGTTATCACCATCCTCATTCTGGCAACTGAATCCATATCTGTATTTGGCCACCTAGACATTAACTGGGCCAAAAATTTTAGCTTTGGTGCCCTGGTGGGTCAACTAACCTATCTCTAACCACAGCTCACTCCTCTACTCTTGACAAGACAGTTTGTAAACCTAGGAAAAGAGAGCTGCTCTATGTTTACAAAATAATATGAGATTGTTACATCAGCAGCAGTGTGAAACTTCCTCTCTCGTGCCCAGGAGATACTCTATTGAGTATCGTCAGTTCCTCCTTCCGGGCTCCTTCTCGGTCTACAGACTGGTTTCTAAAAGGTAATATGCCCAAGTGCAGAGGGAAGGGGCTCACCTTGGCCTGTGATGGCCCTCGGCAGCCTCTGCACATCCTTGTCTATACTGAAGCTCAAGAAGGTTCTGAGGGTGCCCCAAGCTGCAGTCTGTAAGAGCACGGGGGTACCAGAGTCTGCCCGTTCCCCAGTGCCCCGGCCAGGCCTTGGGCATGGCCTCAGGGCCAGCTCTCCCTTTCCTATTCCCCGTCCCACCTCCCAGCCCCTGTGTTGATGTAAAAAAAAAAAAGATTCCTACAATCCCAGCAGCGCCTACCTTGTTGGCAAGGCCCAGGTGGCTAAGGATCTCCTGAGCCAGGGATAGTCCCATCTTCCCGCTGGTCACAGACATGGTGCAACTGGATGCCCTGGGGGGAGGGACACAGGAGCCAATTCAGGGGAACGTCCCAGCCTTTCTGGGCCGCTTTATGACCCCAGGTCCGGGAGCCTGGACTCCCTTTACCCATTCTTTTCCCTTGTTGCAGAAAAAAAGAACAACCTGCTTGGCAGGTTTGGGAGCCCAAGTGGAGGGTAAGAGGGGAGCCTCCACCTTCCCCACTACTCACCATCCTTCCGGAAGCAAGTTTGATCAGGGATGCTGCTAGAACTAGCACCAAACAAACCCTCCCAGACTCTAGGGTTGGTCCCAAGGCTCCCCAGCCCTTGGTCTGAGGTGGATGATCCCCTTCTGAGGTCACCTCCCTTCCTTCCATGGCCTGGCTGGGTGTTCCTGGGGCAGTGTAAGGGAGGCGAGGCGAGGCAGCAGGATTAAGTATGTGGGGCGGGAGGTAACAGCATCTTCCCCCACCTTCAGCCCCAGCCTCCAAGTAAGCCACCCGCCCTGCCCACAGAGCTTCCACCACTGTGCGCCTTTCACCCTCGGAGTCTCCAGCTGGGATCTTTAGGTCAGCAGCTGCAGTCTCTGAGCTGATATGAGTATGTGTTCTTGTGGGTACATGGGGGCCTGGAGGAGGAAGCAGGCACTCATGTTAGAAAAGGAAAACTCCTTTCTCCCTCGCTCAAGTGATCAACAAGTTCCTCCCTCCCCCCGCAGCCCCAGCATGAGAGCCCAGGTCCAGTGCTTACCGGAGGTGCTGGGGGTGAAGTGGGTGTCCTCAGAGCCCAGCGGTGCACCGTGTATGGACACCAGCTCCTGTGTGGCCTGTACAGGGGAGGGTGTGTGTGCAGCCCAAGCTGAACAGCCGGTCAGAGGACCTCTCCAGTAGACCAGCCCAGCTATCCTCTCAGCCCCTCCCAAATGCGGGAGAGGACCAGGCTGCACCAGGTCCCACATGCCAACACCTCCCTACCCAGCATCTCTCCTCCCAGGAACTGGCCTTAACCCATGCGGAGAACTCCGCTGGCCTCTCAGCAGCTCAGCCCCGACACAGGAGGCTTCGTGCATTGCCGTCCCGGCGGGGCCAAGTGGGACCACAGAAGCCCAGTCTCTAAGTCCAGCTTCTGACATGGCTCTGCCTCTGACTCCAGCTCCCTGGAGGGGGGGGCGGGGTGCAGGTCAGACAGGCTCCAGGCTGATTTGGAGGCTGGTACGGAAAAACCTGTTGGGGCACATACCAGCAGGGCACCCCAGCCTGCATCCCAGAGGGGTATTAGAGCAGTAGCGAGCGGGAGTGATTGGAAGAGAGTAGTAGAGTGAGGAGGCGGGGGAGGGGACTGTGTAAATCTTCAGGGAAGGAAGGGCACAGGTATTCCGGGGATAGGAGCAGCTCAGAGTCAAGAGAGAAAAATGCACAGGGTGTTCCCTGTGGGCAGAAGCACCATGCTTCCAAAAGGCAACAGGGAGATGAAAGAGGCTCCCTGGGTCCCTGTGTCTTAGATTACTTGTGTTGCCTTTTGGCCGCCAGGGCTGTTTTAGCTGCAGGTGATGTAACCCCAGCAGCTGGGCTGGAGGCTGTCTGTGCACAGAGCAGCAGGTAAACAGTCTTGGGGAGCCTCAGGGGCCCCTGAGTAGACAAGTACTCGAATCTCACAGCCAACTCCCTAGGGTCTGGGAGCAGTCTCCTTCCTGCTGCCCTAGACAGGTCTGCTGGGGTCTGGGCACAGAAGCCAGAGACCTGTCTCCACTCCTCTGCCACTCTCCCACCCTGGGAAGGTCCTCACTGGTTTTCTGAGGAGGGACCAGCAGCTCTTCCTCAGAGCAGACCAGGCCTAAGGAGATGCTATAAAGGGAGACTTCCACAGTGGCAATCACTGCTTCTCACTTTTCTCTCCTGTTAAAGTGGAAAACACGCACCAATTTTTGTTGGAGAATGTGGGTTCAGTCCCAGCTCTGCCACTTGTTATATTCTGCAACCTCAGCTAGTCACTTCAGGTCTCCATCATGTCTCTGTTTCTTTTTCTTTTTTTTGGCCATGCCACGTGGCATGCAGGATCTTCCCTGACCAGGGATCGAACCTGTGCCCCCTACGTTGGGTTCGCAGAGCCTTAACCATTGGATCGCCAGGAAAGTCCCTCTGTTTTCTTTACCTGAAAAAAAAAAAGGGAATATTGGGAGAAGATGAAGTGTGGGGGGGTGGGGGTGGGGAGGGGGAATCCTGGGGCACCTGAGAATAGGCTTCCTGGGAGGATTAAATGAGGTAATATGTGTGATGGCATTTGGCAGAGAAAAGTGCCTTTTCTCTTAACTCAATTAGGGTTGCCGGATTTAGTAAATACAACACGTAATTTGTTAGTATTAAGTATGACCCATATATTTCGTAGGATATACTATGCTAATAAATTATTTGCTGTTTGTCTGAAATTGTAATTTAACTGAGCATCCTATATTTTACCTGGCAACCTGAAAAATGGGATGCAGTTTCAGCATGGTGATTAAAAGCAAAGGTTCTGAAGCCAGATTCCTTAGACTTAGAATTCTGGTCTGCTGTGTGACCTTGGCAACCACCTTAACCTTTCTGTGCTCAGTTTCCTCCTTGTCAAAATGGAGATAATAACAGTGTTTATATTATAGGCTATTGTGAGAATTAAATAAATTAATACATGTAAAGCACTTTAGAAGAGTGGTGGGCACAGAATGGTAGGTACACATGTCAAAATGTTAACTAATACGTAATAATTAATATGTTATTTTATAGCGATAACTGTTATTAGCATCTCCCTAAGAATTCCAATATTGGCTCTCTTCTGCAACTTCTTTCTTGCCAATCCCCAATCTGGCCACAAGAGGCCATCGAAACCCACTGAGAGAGAGCCTCGAGACCCCTGGCGGCCACTTGAGGTCTCTGAGGCTCTGGCTCCACCCACAGATATCCAGGGGCTCTCTTGGCCCACTTGTTGGGAAGCGCAGTCTCCTGAGGACATCAGGTTCCAAGGTGAACTTGGTGGGCAGGCAGGGTCGGGGAAGAGCCTCAGGTAGACATCTACGCAAGGAACCCTGCTGAGACAGACCTCAGGACACATGCAGGAGACTTCTAGGCTGGGTTACCGTAGTACAGCGGCTCCACAGCCAGGGTCCCTGTGCCTTTGGTTTTCTGTACCCTTCAGAATGTCTTTTGGGCACACGTTCCAAGTAGGCTTAGGGGGAAATGAAGGGCGAGAGAGGGCTCCTGTTCCCCCAGTCCAAACCTCTGCAAGGTACTGCTGGCTGACCTGCACGGCTGAATCCTGAATTTGGAGGCAGAAGAGTGGTCCCAGTTGCCTAGGAGTGTGTGTGTGATGTGTTTACAAATGCTCGCCTGAAGCTAGTGGAATCTCACTCCTTTTGTCCCTGGGTTTTGTTTTGTTCAACTCCAGGGCCAGATTGAGGTTGTTTTCAGATTTACTAAATCACCCTCCACCCACGTGCTCTAAATTTTAGAATTTCAGAGTTGGAGGAGATCTTAGGGATGACCTGGTCTACCACCCTCTTGTTACTGACTCAAGGAGGCTGAGTGACTTCCAGAGGCTGTAGTGTTAGAACCAGAATCCAGGTCTCCTAACTTCTCAGTGTTTTCCTCATCACTCAGATGAGGGTGTCGACTGAAAAAAAACGCACAACGTAAAAGTTGAGAATTATGTTTTATTTGGCAGACAATACTGAGGGCTTAAGCCTGGGATGCAGCCTCTCAGACAGCTCTGAGGGACTGCTCTGAAGAGGTGAGGGAGGAGCAGGATATATAGGAGTTTTGTAACAAGAACCAGGCAGTCAGAATATCAAAAGAGGGACTTCCCTGGTGGCGCAGTGGTTAAGAATCCGCCTGCCAATGCAGGTGACATGGGTTCGAGC
The DNA here is from genome assembly GCF_028564815.1 of Eubalaena glacialis. NCBI lineage: Eukaryota > Metazoa > Chordata > Mammalia > Artiodactyla > Balaenidae > Eubalaena > Eubalaena glacialis. The sequence goes on from NC_083718.1 coordinate 85,468,018, forward strand.
CCTGGTCTGGGAAGACCCCACATGCCGCGAAGCAACTAAGCCCGTGCGCCACAACTACTGAGCCTGCGCTCTAGAGCCCGCGAGCCACAACTACTGAGCCTGCGCACCACAACTACTGAAGCCCGCGCGCCTAGAGCCCGTGCTCTGCAACAAGAGAAGCCACCACAATGAGAAGCCTGCGCACCGCAACGAAGACCCAACGCAGACAAATAAATAAATAATTAATTAAATTTATTTAAAAAAAAAGAATATCAAAAGATTACTGTTCATTAAAGAAAATAAGACATGTCAACTTAATGAATTTAGTGCATTTCTATGTATGGAAAGATGCAAAAGTCTGGGCTCACTGAAATCATTCCTCTGATATGTATCTCAGCTATCTGGGGCCAGTATCCTGTGTTTTCCCATCCTGAGTCTCCTCAGGGTGCATTGTTGGGGGGGTGTGTGTGGCTGCAGTGGCTGATAGCTTGATGGTGGGCATCCTGTTTCCGTCCTGAGTTCTCTCAGGATTCACTGTCAGGGCAGCTGTAATGTGATGCCTTTTCTTTTTAAAAAAATTATTTATTTATTTATTTATTTGGCTGCGTCGGGTCTTAGTTGAGGCATGCGGGATCTTCGTTGCGGTACGTGGGATCCAGTTCCCTGGCCAGGGATCGAACCCAGGCCGCCTGCATTGGGAGCTCAGAGTCTTAGCCACTGGACCACCAGGGAAGTCCCTGTAATGTGATGTCTTGCTGGCTGCAACATCCTTTGTTTACTGATATGGCAGGCAACATTTTTTCATTCACAAGGGCATGGCTGACTTGGGGTCCCTCTTAGTGGAATGCAGGAGGATAAGCAGTAAGTAACATACAGAGTCTTAGCTGTTGACTCATGAAAACTTGTTCAACTCTAAGTCCATATTGCTTTTCTGCAAATACTTTGCATTGCATTGTTTCAGAATACATAGAAACTCCTCCTGGCCATTTTTCCTCTTGTTATAAAACTTTTTCTCCCCAGAATTCCTGGCACCTCAATTCCTCTGCTCACGTACTAGCCACGCTCTACTCTTTTATCCAAATAGGTTTCTGTGTTGCACGAGCCAGCCTGACCTGGGAAGACCAAGATCCACTTTCCACAACTAGGGTCCATGTCTTTGCCTGTCCCAGATACCTAAATCCCAGGCCAAAGGCCTAGTTGTGTCCTCAGCCTCGCCTCCGGACACCTCAGCAGCCCATACAGAGGAAGTGAGTCACAACAAGGCGGGCAGCTTGGGGCACTGTGGGCGTGGCCATGCCAGCCCAGGGTGGTGGGGGATGGGTCAGAGTGATCTAAATCTCTTGGTCCAAAACAGGCAGAGAGAGAGAGAGAGAGAGAAAGAGAGAGGGAGGGAGAGAGGGAGAGAGAGTGTGCGCGCGTGCGTGCGTGTGTGTGTGTGTGTGTGTGTGTGTGTGTGTGTGTGTTCCTAAACTGGTAGCATCATTCTAATGCTGCCTGAGGCCATTTCCCTTTCTCCATCCACCTTCTCCTTTGTCTCCTGGGGGAGGGGTACACCCTCTTATCTTTATTTTTCAGGTCTTGTCTATTCAGCTTCTGCCCCAAACTTCCCCTCCCACTGCTATCTTAAAAGAAAGTTAACTGGTCTTCAGTTCTCTGAGGAATCATTTAAAAAGTCTGGTGAGGACTTGGGAAAGTCTAGGAAAAATGCCCGAGAAAAGGGTTCAGAAACTAAAGGAGGGGAGCCAAGTAGGACAGACATGGGGAGGAGGAAGAGGGGTACCCAAAGTTTAGCTGGGGCCCTAAGTGGAGACACTGGAACCCTGCTGGAAAAGGGAATCTGGGGAGGGCACTCAAGACAGATAGAGGGGACTTAGGAATTGGAAGGCAAAGGAAGGGGGAGAAACAGAGGGGTAGAAAGATATGATATGCTAATAAAGTTCAGCCTGGGGCAAAGAAATTAAGGGCTGGAGGGGTTGCTGGGAACTGGAAAATCAGGCAAGTCTGGGGCTGAAAAAAGGCTGGAGAGTCCCCTGGGTACCGGTTCAGGGGGCGAGGGGCGAGGGGCCAGGGGCCAGGGGGTGGACCAAGTCTCATTTCCCCAATGTAGGCCTGGGCCGGGGGTCCCTGCAAAGAGCAAAGGAAAAGTTTGTAAGTCAGTCAGCCTCTGCCTCTCTACCTCTCCAGATAGCGTCTTAAGCGAGGGCCAAGCTCTCAAACTGGATTAGTGGGAGGTCACATTCTTTCCTAAGAGAACTGTCAAAGCACCTGAACTTGTCTAGATAAACCATGAAACAAGCTACTGTCAGAGGTTCTAACGGTGACAGTATAAAAACGCCATTTCATTAAGGTAAAAAATTAAGTTACCTCTACTAGGCGGGCTCTCTCTCTAAACAAACCCTCAAACACATCTTAGTCACACTCTGTCCTCATTAGGAATCAAGGCCAGTTTTCTAGGATAAACATGTTGCCTCCTCCTGAAACATCAGTTTTACCAGTCCAAGGGAAAAACATTTTAAAATATGAATTTGAATACGGATAAACGTGGTCTAGATTTAAAACTCAAATACATTTTACACAACAAAAGTTGGGGTTTGGCTCCTTCAGAGTCTGCTACTGTAGGTTATGTGTGCCACTGGGGGTAGGTTTTACAGCACTTGGGTGGAAACTCTGTGAGTTTTAAGGCAGGTCTTGGGTGGGGGACGCCCTAGGGGTCGCAGGCTCTGCGCTGGGAAGGGCAGCCGAATCTCGAGGGTCCGCAGCCTGGGTCGGCCCTGGAGAGGTGCTCGGCCTCGGCGCGCGGCACTTGGGATGGATTCGCAGAGGCTGCGCCGGCCGGGAGCCGGGGAGCCCCCCTCCCTCCGCTGCCCAGTGGGGCTGGAGGGGGGAAGTGTGGCAGTCGGTCGGGCAGAAAGAATTGGGGGCCGCAGCCGGGCGGAGGTCGAGGACCTCAGTTGGCGGCGGGCGGAGTGGTGCAGGGGCCCGACCGCTCCGCGCCCCGATCCCCGGGCACCTCGCGGGTCTGTCCCAGGGTGCCCGGGACTACAGCGCACCTCTAACGGAGAGACTGGGAGAGTCCCCACACTGCCCGCCCTCATCGGGGACTTCTCGCCCAGTGCGGTGATTCTACTGGGCTAGGCCGCCGGCCGGGCGCCGCGAGGGCTCGGGTCCTCGCCTCGGGCTCCGCGGCCCGCCCCGGGCCGCGGGCCGGGAAGGGGGCGGTGGCAGGCGGCGGGGGCTGGGAGCGGCTGCCCCGCGCCGAGGCCCCGGTCCCGCCGCCCGCCCTCCTTTCCCCTTTCGTCGCCGGGCCGCAGGCCCACGCCCAGTCTCCCGGCTCCTGTGTTGCTCGCGGCCTTTCTTTCCCGGGCTGCCTGGGCTCGCTCTCCGCTCGGCTAGGCTCGGCGGGCGGCGGGAGAAGGAGGGAGGAGGGAGGGAGCGGGCAGGCGGGCGGGCGGGCGGGCGGAAGGGGGAGGAGGGAGGGAGCTGGCAGGCGGGCGGGCGGGCGGAAGGGGGAGGAGAGGAGTGAGCGGAGCCAGTCCGGAGGGGGCCTGGAGCTCGGACGAGAGGAGAGACGGAGCAGCGGCTCCCGGCCCGGCCAGCTCCGCGACGCCGCTGCCGCCGCTGTTGCCGCCGCCGAGTGAGTCGGGACGGCCTCCCGGGAGCCCGAGGCGCCGCGCGCAGGGGTGGGGCGGGACGCGGCGCGGAAAAAGTTGGGAGAACTGGGGGCCCGCGAGGACGCGGCTCCACGGACAGGGCCGGCGGGGAAGGCAGCGGGCCGAGGAGGGGAGAGGGGCCCGGGCGCGGGGCGCCGCAGCTGGCTCGGGGCCTCTGCCGGGCGCGCTCATGGCGGCGGGCCTGGGGGAGGGCGGGCCGGAGCGCCTCGCGGGAGCGGCCGGGCCCCCAGCGCCGTCCGAGGGCAGGCTGGCCGTGCGCCTGGGCGTCCCCGGGCGCGCCGCCCCGAGCCCGGAGGAGCCCTCCTGGGCAACAGGTAGGGGCCGGGAGGTGGGGACGCGGGGCTGCTCGCGGACAGCCGAGCCCCAGGCGCCCCTTTGTCGCGGAGTAGGCAGCTCCGGTGACCACTTGCATGAGAGCCCCCTGCCTGGCTGCGGGCCCGCGGCGTGGCCCCTGGCCCGGAGGGTCCCGTGGCTATAGAGTGGGAGGAGAGTGGAGGGTCTTGCTTTTTCTTACCGGTTCACTGTGCCCACTCCGGGAGGGAGGTCAGAGCGTCCATGTGCTTAACGGGAAACAGGAAGGTGCGGCTCTGAGTGTCTATCCCGGCCCCCCAAGGCTAAGGCTCTTATACCGTTATGGGGTGTGTGGGGCTGCGGTCGGGGGGAGCTGCTGGTGAAACTGGTTTTCTGGGCCTCACCTCCTGGCTAATTTTTGGCCCGGAAGCTCTCTGGTGAGTAGGTTAATTGCATGTGTGTGATTATAGTCTTTGGCCTCAGCTTAGGGGTTCACTTCCCAAGCCAGGTTCTTGGCATCAAAATCTGGTTTGTCACCTGAGTAGCCAGGTCCAGGAAGCAGGGGGTTCTGAGGATCCTGAGCAATGGATTGAGCCCCTCTTTCCAGAGAATTGAATCAGGGAAGGCTTCTAGCAGGCGATCACTCCCTCCCACATCTGTGTTGGAAGGGTTGCTGTCCCGTACCAGAGTCGAGGTGACTGGGCCCGATGTGGGTGGCTGACAGTGCTTGTGATGGGACTCCTAAGGGTAAGGGCTTGTCTGCAGCCTCCTCCCGCTGGGTCTGGCCCTAACCATACAGTGACCTGCACACCCTCTGTTCTGAAGAGAGAGAGTTCCTTGTCTGCCGTGATACCCCACAATCCACTCCCTTCACTGGGGCCTCTGGCCAGCTTTCCCCCTGGGAAGGAGGGCTTCCACTTTCCCCTGTCACTGGCCACAGGCTGGCTGATCCTTTACTGTGCCTTCTGCACACACCCCCTCCCACCTGCCCCTGGGGGCTGTAGTCTCATGCAGTATTTGGGTGTGTTGGGGCCTCTGGTGGGGCAGCCCAGAAAAACGAAAATTTGGGGACCTATACTGCAGCCTGGAGCAATGACACACCTCTTCTTGGCTTCATCCATTGCTCACTGCCTTCTAGTTTATGACCTGCTGTCGCTCCCTGAAAAAGTTTTCAACAAGGAGGACTATTCAGGTCTCTTCCACTTCTTTTTTGTAGTCCCTCAGGCTTCAGTGGAAGCTGGGAGTCTGTGGGACCCTCTCTTTGTCACTCTCTCTTCCCTTACTTACTGATCCTGTTATATTTTCCTCAATTATTCCTCCAAACTGAGAGCTGCTGGGACCGTTATCCCATTGAGTCTGTCTGTGAGATCCCTTCATCCCAGACTCAAACTTCTGCCCTCCTAGCCAGCTGGGTCTACAAGCCCCCATGGGGACTTTCTGCCCCTTTTCGTCCATCGGTGAGGGTCTGGGACAGGTCAGTCAGAGTTGGGGCAAAAGTTGGGGGCTGAGCGGAGCCCTGTTCAAGTTGCTGGTAATCCAGTGCCCACGAAATCCCCGCTCTGCTGGCCCCTCTCCAGCCTGTGCCTCAGAAAGTGGTGTCTGGGTCTCTGGGGCAGGATGTGTGTCTGTGAGAGAGAGAGAGAGACAGGGACACATACACACACACCCTATTGTCTTGTCATGTGTGTGTGGGAGTAAATTCTATAAGTGGAAAAATATCTATAGGTGTGATTTTCTCCACCAGGAGATTAAGTAACGTGACCCAGAAAAGCAGGGTTGTCTCCCTATCCTGAGGGAACATCCCCTTTTCTTGACCCAGCTTTTTGTTTGTGGGATCCCTTTACTTGGCTGGGTGTGCCAGGGATGCCACTGGGAGCAGACTGATTGGTTCTGTGGGGAAGTGTAAATGAGGCCAGCTGGGAGCCCCTGTTGTCTTCCCTTCCCCCTCACATGGAGTCAGAAGTCCTGACCCTGCTGAATCTGGTGCCTCTCCCTGCTGGGCTAGGCCCTGGCGGGTGACGGGCAGGGCTGGGGCAGTTGCTCCTCTGCTAATGGAAGTACTGGGCGGCAAGGGAGGGCTATGGTCACAGAAAGCCTGAAACCCAGGTGTGAGAGAGCCCTCGTTCAGAATCTGCCTCTCTGAACTCCTGACACATCATGCCCTCCTGCTCACACCATCTTCCACTCTCCCTGCTTGGAGCAGGAAGGGGACAGGTGCTGTCTTGTCCTGGGGTTGAGATCTTGTCCAGGCGCTTGCCCTTGACCTCTCTCTGACCCTCTGCCTACTTCCCCAGCTCCTCACCTTCTTTGTAGGGATCAGACTGGCATAAGACATTCCTGGACCCCAGGAATCAGGAAGAGGGGCTCCACTCATACCCTCCAGGACCCCAGCTAGCCCTCTGAATCTTTAATCCTCAAAATATCTGTGACGAGAGAAACTTCCCTGCCGGTTTCCACTGACCGGAAACCGGGTCAGGGATGGGACCCAATTTCTAGGCCTGACAGTGCCCTTGGCTTTAAACCTCAATGCAGGAGAAGTTGGGCTCCAAGAGATATAGCAGTGAGGTGACTGGGGCAGGTCTATTTCCTCACCTCCAATCAAGCTAAGCAAAAAAGTTGGAAAAGAAGAGCCAGAGGTGTGCCACCACATCTAGGCATTCTGCCTTGTCCCTTCTCGACTAAATTTTCTACAACTTCTCTCCAGGAAAAAAGTGTGTGTGTGCACGCCTGGTTGCGTGGGGAGAGTTCTACTGTGGATAATTGTGTTTTAATTTTGTTCAGTTCAAAAGGCTTCCATCTCTTTAACTAATTAAGTATTTCTTCTGGCTGAGGTGGAGGGGGAAGGGGCAGTACCCTCAGGAGCTGAGGCCTGGAATGTGTGTGTGTGTGTGTGTGTGTTGCTGGGGGCGGGTGGAGCTGAAGCTCCTTTACTATCAGTGCTGACCTCTGAGAGAGCAGTGACCAGGAGTGGGGACAAGAGGGTAAAGTCCTTGAGCTGGAATACAGACCCGTGACAGGCTGAGAGGGATTTCGCAAGTGCTTCTGTGGTGGGTGGGGGCGGAGCCGTCGGAGGAGCAGCCCAGCTCAGCTGTGATATGATCAGCCTTCAGCCGGAGAGCGGCACCAATTGGTCTCCAGTTCATAGCAGAGAACAATCTCCCAACTCTTTTTCCTCCCTGGCTGGGAGGGGACCACCTTCCTTCTGTGTCAGCTTTTAGTCTCAAGGCCAGCCTGGATACCGCCCACCGAGCCTCCCTCCTGGGAGGACGAGGGGTCGGGAGCCTGGCAGATTTGCCCTTGTCATCCTACTGGGTTCACTGCTGAGTCCCAGGACTGCCAGGTGTTGTGTGGTCCCAGCATCACTGTCTCTTCAGGATCATCTAGCTGCTTCTCTCAGCTCCAAGCAGCTGCTGTCCCCGCTTGGGCCCCAGATCATTCCCTTCTTCATTCGGGTATTCAAGTAGTCAGTAACACCCTGTAGATCCTTTCTCTTTCAGTGGAGGAAAGGGGGGAGGCGGGGGAAAGCAGCAGCTCTTTCCTAGCTGAGGGTATTTGTGATGGGTGTTCCCCACGCAGACTAGTATTTTATTTTCTAGATGAGCCTTAATAAGAAATAGCTCCTAATTCTACCAGCTGTCTTAGTCTGCTGTCTCGACTCTCTGTCCCCCAATCCCTGACTCCCTGAAGCCTTGTCTTCATTTTGTTTCTGAGGATAGGCTTCAGATAGGGTTCTTCTGCCTTATGTTTGGGAACTGGATGACTTGGCATGGGGTATTAATCTTGTGTGCAATATTTTGATGTCCATTGATTGTCCTGGAGCTCAGCATTCTTTGGGAGCATAATTTTGCTTTACTCAGGCCTCTTAATTTTCCCTAGGACCTGCTGCCTCAGTGGGTTATAGGGAAGGAGGAGGAAGGGTTTGTCCCAACCCTGCAATCCTTTCTTGGGCTTCCCTGGCAAGGAAGCTTCCAGTTATGGGTTGCTTGGGGGCACTAGGGGGAGGCTGGAGAGTGCGGGGAAGGGAGGATGCCTCTGACTTTAGTTAAGATTGTTGGCTACAGCTTCTAGGGCCAGATCCTGCCTGTCCTCCACGTGAGGATAGCAAAATGATGGAGAGACCCCAAGATTCTTAAGTCTAGGGAATCAGGACTTCTACGGGGTGTTAGCATCACCTTTGGTTGATGTGCATAGTAAATGTTAGAACTGGAAAGCCACCATATTTCGGATGGGGAAACTGATTTGTCCACACGGCCAGGACTAAAACCCAGGGCTTGAGTCTTTGCCCCTGCTCTTTCTGTTAACACTGTGAAAATTTTCATCTGTCTCTTCTTGCACTGCTGCCTGCTTTGATGCCCTCTACCTTCCCCTTCCTCACTCAGGATGCTCCAGACCTTATATGACTACTTCTGGTGGGAACGGCTGTGGCTCCCTGTGAACTTAACCTGGGCTGATCTAGAAGACCGAGATGGACGTGTCTACGCCAAAGCCTCAGACCTCTATATCACTCTACCCCTGGCCTTGCTCTTCCTCATCATTCGATACTTCTTTGAGCTGTGAGCATACCAACATACCCCTATGCCTTCCCTGGCTGCCAGCCACACAGTTTCTTGTACTTGAAGTTTGTCTCTTGCTGTTTAATTGGTCCTAGACCCTGGTGTTCTCACCACCCAGGTCCCTGCCTACTGTGTGCCCCCCACTGAAGGCAGCATTGTCTTTCTGAGGGCTCAGCACCCCCAGGCCCTTTCCTTCAATGGTTATTTGTTCTCACCCTCCACCCGCCTGGTCGCTAGTGAACACAGGCAGCTTTGTCAGCTATGGGCAGCCCAAGGCAGCCAGAGAGGGGGTTGCCGGGAAACTGAGGCCCAGGATAAAGTTGTCTGAGCTTGCAGTCCCGCCCCGCCAGCCCCCTAGCTTAGGGGCTACCAGGAGACTGAGGTGCTTCAAGAGAGCCCGACGGTCCTCACTCATATCCCTTCCCCAGTTACGTGGCTACACCACTGGCTGCCCTCCTGAATGTAAAAGAGAAAACTCGGCTGCGGGCACCTCTCAACCCCACTTTGGAGCATTTCTACCTGACCAGTGGCAAGCAGCCCAAACAGGTATGAGCTGCAGACCCTGTTCTGGGAGTTAAGAGTTCTGGTGGGGAGTGAGGAGGAGATAGGGTTGGGATGCCAGCTCTGGTGGCGGAAGAGATGGGAAGGCAGTGGGGCCAACTTGGGTCATTACTGGCAGAGGGTGGGGTGCTGCTGAGTTCTGAAGCGGAGTGTAATGGGCTTCTTCACTACACTCAGGCAGAGGTAGAGCTTCTGTCACGGCAGAGCGGGCTCTCTGGCCGCCAGGTAGAGCGCTGGTTCCGCCGCCGCCGCAACCAGGACCGGCCCAGTCTCCTCAAGAAGTTCCGAGAAGCAAGGTAGGGGAGGTTGGAGCAAGAGAAACTGGGCGGCAGAGGAAGGTCTGATGTATTTTGCTGGGAGGGGTGAGTCATAGCTGTATGCAGGGAGATTATACCCGGCTGAGGAGGGAAATTTGGTTATTAATATCCGTGAGGGGGTATCTGGAGGGAGGTACTTGGGGGTTGGTTGGAGGGCTGTCCCATTCTCCCACCCCTCTATCCTAGCTATTTCTGCTTCCTCTTCCAGCTGGAGATTCACGTTTTACCTGATTGCTTTCATTGCCGGCATGGCTGTCATTGTAGACGTGAGTGGGGATTCCTGGGAGGTGGGAGTAGATTCTCTGGCAAGGTGGGATGAGGCCACAGAATTTGGGTCCTTCCTCCTTTAACCTCTCACCATCTCTCTGCAGAAACCCTGGTTCTATGACATGAGGAAAGTTTGGGAGGGATATCCCGTACAGGTACGAGATGGGTCCTGATTCCTTACACGGGGTGATTAAGAGAACCAGTGTAGGACAGGATTAGGACATACACATTCTTGTGAAGAGATGATCTCGGAACATGTGACAGAAAGGACTGGAGTCATGGTGCTAAACATAACCTCAGATTCTGGGAGGGCTGGGTTTGGAGAGGTGAGACCCTTGAGTCCAGTTGCTCTGGGGTCCCTTACCTTCCTCTTTTCTCTCCCCTCTCCCAGAGCCTCATCCCTTCCCAGTATTGGTACTACATGATTGAACTGTCTTTCTACTGGTCCCTGCTCTTCAGCATTGCTTCTGATGTCAAGCGAAAGGTGGGTCAAGGGGCTGTGCCATTAAGCCTAGGAGCCAAAATGAAGCCCTGGGATGAATAGCCTCCCCTTTGACTTCTGGGTGCTTTGGATGGAGTTGTGGGATAAGTGGAATTAAAGGTGAGGGGGAGGAAGAATGGAGGCTAGGGGCCAGGAAAAGGTCCTCTGGAGGCTGCATCTTTTCTACAGGATTTCAAGGAACAGATCATCCACCACGTGGCCACCATCATCCTCATTAGCTTCTCCTGGTTTGCCAGTTACATCCGAGCAGGGACTCTTATCATGGCTCTGCATGACTCTTCTGACTACCTGCTAGAGGTCAGGATTTCTGGGCATTTCTTCAAGCCTAGAGACCCTGGTGCAGGTTCTCTGTCTCTCTATCCATTTTCGGTGGGGTGGGGGTTGGGGGGTAGTGGTTGGGGGGGGGGTGGATGTTCCTGGGATCAAGAAGCTGGGGGCACAGAGCCAGTGTGGTAACTGGGGCATACATATGAACGTATACGGGAGAGTCGGGAGCTCATGATGGATGGGGGCTATATCTACACAGTCAGCCAAGATGTTTAACTATGCGGGATGGAAAAACACCTGCAACAACATCTTCATCGTCTTCGCCATTGTCTTCATCATCACCCGACTGGTCATCCTGCCCTTCTGGTGAGTAGGAGGCCACACTATACTCCTGTTTTCAAGAAATCAGGAGTCTCCCCGCTCCGCACCCACGTTTTCAATCCTCCATCTTAACCCCTTCTTTTCTGTGTTCACAGTTCTTGTCTCTCCCTTTTCATCCCAAGGATCCTGCACTGCACCCTGGTGTACCCACTGGAGCTCTATCCTGCCTTCTTTGGCTATTACTTCTTCAATTTCATGATGGGAGTGCTACAGCTGCTGCATATCTTCTGGGCCTACCTCATTTTGCGCATGGCCCACAAGTTCATAACTGGAAAGGTGAAGCTTCTGTCCCCATTGTGTAGGCCCTACTCCCCTCAACTCTAGTACTGCCCAAATTCCCTTCCCGTATCAGCAACCCTCTAAAAACTACTGTGGGGCCCTGGGTGTAGCTGGAGAAAGCCTACGGAGAGAGGCAGTCCTTAGGAGTTTGTAATCCTTCTCATCCCTTTCCACAGCTGGTAGAAGATGAACGCAGTGACCGGGAAGAAACAGAGAGCTCAGAGGGGGAGGAGGCTGCAGCTGGGGGAGGAGCAAAGAGCCGGCCCCTAGCTAACGGCCACCCCATCCTCAATAACAACCATCGTAAGAATGACTGAACCGTTGTCCCTGCTGCCCCTCAGATTAAAGCATAAAGCCAAGGAACTACCCCACTCTCCCCACAGGGTCGCCTGAAGCTCTGGGGAGAAAGGAGAAAGCGAGAGGAGGGTGTTCTCTGTGCCCCCACCCCTGCTGCTTTTTCACCCAGTTGCCTTTAAACCAAATGCTAACCAGCCTATCCCCAGGGAAGGGGAGGCTGGTTATATCCTTGTTAGAGGGGGGGATGGTCTTATTTTCCTCTCTACTTTCCAAGTTGTCCTTTCTATTGCTTTCGAGACCTTTCCTCAGCTCCGGGGGTGGGTGTCACAACTCACATTCCTTATTCTTCAGAATCTGGCCCTAGCTGTCTGCCTTTGACTCTCGGACCTCCAGAGCCAGGGTCGTGCCTTACTGTCCCACCCGTGGGCCTCATTCTGCCGAAGTTGGACCAAGGCTCACCTTTCTAATCTCCCTAACTTGGACCAGAAACCAAAGCTGAGCTTTTAACTTTTTCCCTCCTAAGATACAAATGAACTGAGTGTAGGAGGGTGCACATGACCCTTATCCTACCTCTGCCAAAAAGTGGGGGCCACAATGGGGACTGCTCAGACAGTCTCTTGTTACTTCTCTGCCAGCTGTCCCTGTAGTCACAGGTCCAAGATCTTACTGCCTCCTTTCTCTGGCCTCTTTCCCTAGGCTAGCTGGTTTGGAATAGAATGGCAACTAGTTCTAATTTTTATTTATTAAACATTTGGGGTTTTGGTTTTGAAGCCAGAATTACAGCTAGCGCCTGGCATTTCAGCAGAGGGACCACTTCAGACCAAAATGTACTGTTAATGGTTTTTTTAATTAAAATATATTAAAGATTAAGTAAAACATGGCAACAAGTGTTTGAGACTCTTAAGAACTGAGAAGAGGGATCAACTAAATAAACTAAGGTCGTTTTCCTCATGCCTTCCTCACAGTTATGTAACATTTAAAAATTTCAGATGGCAAGTAAGAAAAAGCAAAAGTAGAGAAAGGTCAAGATTAATGACAGCTGCCCACTGGGAAGGATGGGGGCAAAACAGATCTTTCATCAAAAGACCCAGAATTGGGAGCTGAGGGAGAGAAATCAAATCACAATCTTAGTTTTAACATCTTGTTAAAAGACTTTCAAGAAACAATACAAACCAGGGATAATAAAATACACAGCCCTCATTCTAGGAATAAAGTCTGTTAGAAGCATGAACACGTGAACAAATGTAGGATGGGAGGGGTGAGCAACAGGAGGACTGAAGGGATGTCAGGCCCAGGTTAGAGTGGTGACGTCTCCCACCTCTGTGCCTCAGGAGGTGGGGGAGGGGCCCTGCCTGCTAGCACCACAGTGGAAGGGATCTCCTGATCCAGAACCCCCATTTCTATCTACTAGGAGCTGGGGGAGTAGCCAGACTAGAGACTTGGGGGTCAGAATTCATCAGTCAGGAAGACCCAGTTCCTGAGGAAAGGGCAGTTCAGGAAGGGTTCGGAAGGTTAGGAAGAAGGCTGTCCTCTAAAGAAGACGCCCTCTGCATTCGATGGCCCCACAGCAGCAAAGCAGCTCCTTGCCCTCCACGCTGCCCACCTCGTAGTTGTAGTCCCAAGTGAGTTCTGTCCCAGCCCGGATTCTCCTGAAGAGGAAGAAAAGGAAGGAGTGTGGTGAAACAGCAGATAACCCAGGCACCTGGGGTGACTGAGCATGCAGGTGGCGCTGGATCACAGATGGAGGAGCGGCCCTTCAAATTTCTGTAGTCCTTGCCCCTCCCCAACCTTGAGCTTCTTTCCCTACCCAACCATCCCCTTTCCTGACTCCCTCTTACTTGCTGGCAAAGAAGGCCACCCACGGGAAGCGAAGATCATGAGTATCCACGAAGACATTCTGGACAAACAGGTTGGGGCTGCAGCTGTGCTGTAGGGTTAAGGACAGATTCAAATAAGAACTAAGGAAACAGAATCTGGCTTTGTGGGGTGAGTGAGAGTTGGATGAAAACAATGCCATTTGATCCTCCCCATCACAACAGAGAAGTTTTGAAGGATCCTTTGAGATCAAGAATTTATAACAAGAAAAGGTGGGTTTATATAGTTGTGTTAGAAGAACTAGAAATGTGAGGACCATGGGATAATCAGCACATACAGGTGAGGGAAAGGGGTCTCACATTGAGGTAGCGGCCCAGGTTGCCTTCAAGCTTGGCATCGATGATGTAGCAAGACTCCTCCCCATCGTAGAACTGGCGTGTGTTCTTACGAACAGGTGCACTCTCCCCCTTTTCCACGGATGCCATGTTGGTTGATTTAATGGCAATCCCATGGGTTGATTTAAGAGCAAAACCCCGGGTTGATTTTACTGCCACTTGGCGCTTCATTGGACCTGGACAGGAAGGAGAATGGGGTTAGGCCTGTCCTGCCCCATGACTGGACATTCTACTTCCATTTTTATCCCACCCAGGGCAGCTCAGGAATACCAATAAGCTGGGACTCTGAGGTAAAGAGCCTAGGTGGCATTTTTTTCAAGCAGGATTAGATCTGCTGGATAAAGGAGCTGAGGGAAAAGAGTAGGGAACTGGGAAGAAGAGAGGGAAGGGATGTGTCAAACATTGATATTAACAGTTTAGCTGGGACTCAGGGAGTCCTCCCAGAGATGCTTCAACTCTAAGGATCTGAATTTTCCCTCCAACTGGTTCTTTCCTACTACCCCCCAAATTCTTCCAGACTACCAGACATGTTCTTCTTGTCCTCAAAGTCATCGCCTTCAGAGCCAGAGGAGATGGTCTGGATATCATCACTGTCAACGGCTGTGGCTGAAGTCTGACCAGCAGTGGGCTTTCGGCTGGTCCCACTCTCCCCCTCACTTTCTGTGCTGCTGGACAGTGTCAGGATGTCCTGGGGAAGCGGAAGGGTGAAAAGAAGGAATAAGGGTAAATGGAGAGGGCCCTTTTGAATCCCTGCTTTTACCTATGGTTACGCAGGAAGGGGCTCAGACTATAACAAGATTAGATGCTGGGTGAAGGAAAATGAGGCAGGAAGTCAAGGCAGAGAAATAAGATATGTAACAGTAATTATGGTGACAGACTCGATGAGGTGAGAATGTTCAGACTCTGAATAAAACAGAAGGCTGGGTAAGGTACAGCTTGAGAAAGGTCACTTACGTCAGGGTTTGACTGAGCAGAGGCCATGAGTCGTCGGCTCTGATGCATGCTAGTCTTACTTGGTGGGCGTCGAAGTCCTTCAGCCTTCACGGGAGAAGGATTGTAACCATAATTTCGAGAGCTTTCAGTAACTCTGATGGGAGAGGAAGACATGAGAGGGGTCAGGTTACTGGCTGTTTCTTAGGCTACTTCTGTAGGCTTTAGAGAAGGTAGACTTGGAAAAAGGTCAAAGAGAGAGGCACTTACATTGACATCTTGTTTCGGTCATCAGGGTCCTGGAAAAGAGAGTAAGTGAAGGGTTAAATGTTTTCATGGTCCTGGATAACAAACCCAACGATTACAGACTTCACCTCAAATGACCTCCAAAGACATTAGCCAGTAAGAGGTACACTATCTAAAGTGGGGTGTGTGTGAAGAAATTACTCTGCAAGTTAAGAATAACAATCATTCTCATCAGGAAGCCCCCCTGGGAGGGGTCTTTAACCCTTCCCAACAATAGGGCATTAAAAAATGTACATGGAAAACACCATGGGCAGAATCTTACGAGGACAAGGGACAGTTCACCACCTGTAATGTGCTAAATTTCAACATCATTAAAAATACACGTAAGATCAATTCTTGTAAGATCATTCTACTATACAATTCATGTAAGATCATTCTACTATAATAAAAGAAAGCAATGATGTAGATAACTTGAAATAGCAACTAAAAAAATTACTTATAAACCCTTCACTTTGGAATAAATCAGATACTTTCCCCCCAGCAGGCTGATTTTAAAATAATTTGGTTCTTTAAACCAACACTAGGAATGTATTAGGGGTAGGTTAATCAGATTTGCCACAGAAATATCCATCAAGTAAATAATCTGCATGTGAAGACTCATGAGGGAATTCCCTGGTGGTCCAGTGGTTAGAACTCCACGCTTCCACTGCAGGGGGCACAGGTTTGATATCTGGTCAGGGAACTAAGATCCCGCAAGCCGCGTGGCATGGCCAAAAAAAAAAAAAAAGACTCATGGTGAGACTACATTGTTACCATAAAAAAGTTATACAAAAGCTACAATTCTCAAGAGTTTCCTGCCACTGCTTACCTCCTTCTTGGGCTGCTTGATGTCTCCCTCATCCTTGAAGCCCAGCCCTGAGGTGGAAGCCTTCTCAGCCTCCCCTCTGCCTCCCCCAGCGTGACCTTCCCCACCTTCACTAGTTTTGAAGGATGAACGGCTATCAGAGTCAGCAAAGCCACCTTCACTGACACTATTGCAGCTCAACCACGAGGCCACTTTGTTCTTGGGTGTCTCTTCAGAGGAAGGTGGATTGCAGCCACCTACAGGGATCGATGGAGGGACAGGAACACGTGGGGGCCCAAGGTCTGGGGGGCGAGAGTCCTTGGAAGGCATCTCAGACAATCCATTCTCCTTCTGGCCCCGGGTCTGCCGCCGGGTAGCATAGCTGCGCCACACCGAGCTGGTGCTGAAGTCCTCATCCTTACAGAAGTTATCATCTGAGCTATCGTCATTGGACTCTTCGGGGTCCTCTGTACCGCTGTTGCCATCTTCCTGGTCCTTCAAGTCTACACCACTGCTGTCAGAGGAACAGGGGGCATCACTCTCATATCCTTCCTTGAAGTTCTCCACGCTCTCGATATGGTCCAGATTGGCAAAATACTCATCACCCATTTCCAGGCCCTCCTTGTCGGCAAAGTCATCTGTCAGGATTTTGCCTGGGAATGAAGAGAAAGGACTTCCAGGGTTATGAGGTGCTTTTAGAAAGAATAAAGTTCATTCCATCAATATCCAGCCCACCAGCAAAGGGAGTCAAATCGCCTCCATTATGGTGTCTCATTTCTCTTTGATGATACCTCTTTCTTAGTGTCTTAACTATGAGAGTAAGGGGAACTTACTATAGTTTTAAATCTTGCCCTTTCTGCCATCCCATTCTTCCTCTTTACTTTGTTTTCCAAAAGAGAGTTCTTCAGTTATGCTAAATCTCTGGGTGGAGTGGAGTGATGTGGGAAAAAATGACACACTGGACTCTACTATCATGTCTCTCTGATGAAACATCATGTCCACAATTTCATCCCTTTTCGTTCCCGTCCTCCTGAAGCACTTCTGTCCCTTCTTGATCCACCCAGACAGGCACATCACTCATGTTCTTTATAGAAGAAAATCCTGGCTTCCCCTTTCCCCCAGTTCACATGTTAAGCATTCTTAAGTTCAACTTGTCTATGATTCAATGTCCCACCATGTCCTAACCCCAGAAAGCAACCCTTTCATTTCATCACCAACCTGCATAAATACAGACAAAGGAGCCTTTGGCAATGTCATCCAAGCAGCGGATACCCCAGCCCTTGTTCTGGGTCTTGAAGAGCTGCAGTCGAACCTGCAGTCCATGCTGTACCAACCGGTTTGTGCACATGTTTGGGTCACATTTGCAGCGTTTGTTACACTCATAAACTCTGGGAGGAGGTCACAATAAAATCAATCATAACACCATCACTAGAGCATCCATTACATCCACAGAACTTTTATAATTTTTAAGGTGTCATCATTTATCAGGTAATGATCTAAATGAGCAGACTTACTGAACTGTCTATGCCCTTTGATTCATCTGGGAATATAGCCCAAAGAAATAACTCAGAAGGGGGAAAAGTGACTGATACAGATATTTATAGCACTACAGATAGTAACAGTGAATAACAGAATGCCTAACAACTGGAGAAAAGCTAAGCAAACTATGAGGTGAATATGGATTCAGAGCCATTAAAATAAGTCAATTTGTAGAAATAGATACATAAAATAAAGATATTTAAGGGACTTCCCTGGTGGTCCAGTGGTTATGAATCCGCCTTACAATGCAGGGAACGCGGGTTCGATCCCTGGTTAGGGAACTAAGATCCCACATGCTGCGGGGCAACTAAGCCTGTGCGCCACAACTACTGAGCTCGCGCACCTCAACTAGAGCTCGTGTGCCACCAACTACAGAGCCCACGCGCCCTGGAGCCTGTGTGCCACAACTAGAGAAAGAAAAAACCCCGGAAGCCACAACTAGAGAGAAGTCTATGTGCTGCTATAAAGAGCCCACGCGCTGCAACTAAGACCCGACGCACCCAAAAATTAATGAAAATAAATAAATCTTAAAAAAAAAAAAGAAGCGAAACATCTTTGTTAGGTCCCTTAAAACCCCACCGGGGTTGGGTAGGTATTAGCGCTCATATTCTCTGTTTACAGCTGATAAAACAGGATCAGCTTGGAAGCAACAAGGCCAGAATTTGAACTCAGGTCTAATTACCACCACATGAGATTTTCAGAGTAGCTATACTGAGTATCATTCATTCATTCATTCAACAAAATTTGAATGGTTACTATGTGCCATGCACTGGGTAAATTAGCTGCTGGTGATACAATGGTGAGCAAGAGAGACAAGGTTCCTGCCCTCATGGAGATTACCTTCTAGCAGAAAAGAGAACAAAAACAAGTCAACAAATAAAATAAAGTTGTCACAGATACTAAAGGACACACTCTCAATGAGAGAATTAAGGGAGTGAAAATGACCTAGTTTTAGAGTGACCAGGAAAGGTCTCTCTGAGGAGGTGAGATTAAAGCTGAGAGCTCAAGGTTAAAGAAGATAATCATGCAAACAACAGTGGAAGGATGCCAAGAAGAGGGCACAGTACGTACAAAGCCTCTTGAGGTAGGCTGGCAAACACTGGGTGAACTGGATCCAGGCACTGAAGAATATCAGTGTGGTTGGAACAGTTTTGGAAGTAGAGAGATAGGAAGGGGCCAGATAGTACATTGTCTTGTGATCCAAGATTAAGAGTTAGAATAATATCCAAAGTGCAATGGAAAGCTTTTAAAGAGTTTTAAGCAGGGGAGTGACATATTTGTGGTTATTTGAAAATATTCTTATGAAACATTTCAAACATGTAAAAAAGATATAATGAACAGGCACCTACTACTCAGCATTATCAAATCTAAATGTTGTTACAAGATTCAATTTTCTTTGTTTATAATTAAAACATAAATGATACAATGCAGCTAAAGCTAACAGGTGTCTTTTCCTTTGCTTAGTTTTCAATATGCACTCAGCTCAAATTTATGTCCTGATTTCCCCAGTAGTCTCAATCTCCTCTGAAGATACTCAAACCCATCAGGTTTTCTATCAAACCCCCCTTCCCAAAAGTCTCTCCTGCAGCCAAATCTGACCTGCTCTGACACTGGCTGTTCTCTACATCTGGTGCACAGCTGTCAGCCTGGAAGCCCCCTTGACTTCACTATCATGTGGGATTCCCCTCACTCCTCTTTTGAGCTGGAGCCTCTGTTTCCTGGATCAGTATATGCCTTCTTCTCTCTTGTCTTTTTCCCCCATTTTAGTAAACATTTCCAGTAATTTTCTGAGAGGGAAAATAATGGAAAATTTTGAGGTATTTCATGTCTAAAAAATGTCTTTAGGGACTCCCCTCGTGGCACAGTGGTTAACAATCTGCCTGCCAATGCAGGAGACAAGGGTTTGATCCCTGGTCCGGGAAGATCCCACATGCCACGGAGCAACTAAGCCCATGTGCCACAACTACTGAGCCTGCGCTCTAGAGCTCACAAGCCACAACTACTGAGCCTGCGCGCCACAACTACTGAAGCCCACGAGCCCTAGAGCCCGCGCACCCCAACTACCGAAACCTATGCACTCTAGGGCCCACATGCCACAACTACTGAGCCTGTGTGCTGCAACTATTGAAGCCCGCGTGTGTAGAGCCCACGCTCTGCAACAAGAGAAGCCTGCGCAACACAATGAAGAGTAGCCCCCGCTCGCCACAACTAGAGAAAGCCTGTGTGCAGCAACGAAGACCCAACGCAGGCAAAACCAAATAAATTAAAAAAAAAAAAAAAAAAAAGGCTTTTGCCTACTTTAACCAACAACTGATAACTCTAGGTTAGAAATAATTTTCCTTAGAATTCTGAACAGATTCCTTAATTGCCATCTAGCTTCCAATGTTATTTTGAGAAGGCCGAAGTCACTTTGAATTCTTTTCTTTTTTTTTTTTTGAATTCTTGTTTCTTTTGTGGTCTCTTTCTCTTCTCTAGAAGGTTTTAGTATTTTCTTTTTGTCCTCAGTGTTCTGTGGACACAACGATCAGATTTTATCATCATGTGTTTTAGTGGGGATCTATTTTCATCCATTATGCTAGGACCTGATTGGCCTTTTCACTTTGGAAACACAGTCCCTTCCATTATGGGAAAACATCTGAATTATTTCACTGATGATTCTTTCCTTTTTTGTCCTCTCTGTTAATTATGTATCTTGAGCACTAGGCTAATTAGTTCACATATTCATACAGACCCAGCTTACCACATTATATCCCACTTTTTTCACTGTCCTCCTCTTTCCCTGACCTGTCCTTCTGAATCTCACATGCTGGTTCCACCTCCTCTGCTCAATTTCTAGTTGGAGAGCCCAGGGCTTACTCTGGGCCCCTTCTCTTTTCTATTATCAATATTCTCTCTAGATGAACTCGTCCAGGCTTTAACTACCACTCCTGAGCTGATGACTCCTAATTCTTTATGCCCAATCCTTACACTTCTCTTCAGAAGTCTCAATGTCTTTTCTTAAAAAAAACAAAAAATTAAATAAATAAATTTATTTATTTATTTGGCTGCGTTGGGTCTTCGTTGCTGCGCGCAGGCTTTCTCTAGTTGCAGCGAGTGGGGGCTACTCTTTGTTGTGGTGTGCGGGCTTCTCATTGTGGTGGCTTCTCTTGTTGCTGAGCACGGGCTCTAGGCTTGTGGGTTTCAGTAGTTGTGGCACATGGTCTCAGTAGTTGTGGCTCGCGGGCTCTAGAGCGCCGGCTCAGTAGTTGTGGTGCATGGGCTTAGTTGCTCTGCGGCATGTGGGATCTTCCCGGGGCAAGGCTCGAACCTGTGTCCCCTGCACTGGCAGCCGGATTCTTAACCACTGCGCCACCAGGGAAGTCCTCAATGCCTTCTTGACATTTCCACTTGGGTTGCCTAACGGGCATCTCAGACTTAACATGGCCAGAACAGAAGCTGAATTTTACTCAGACCTGCCACTCTAGCTCTAGTCTTCCATCTCGGTAAAAAGCACCAGCATCCACTTAGTTGCTCAAGTATAAAATTTAGGACTTGTCCTTGATTCTGTTCTTTCCCTCCCATTCCGCAATCTATGAAGTTCTGCAGCTCTACCTCCAAGTGCATCCCCAAGTGTATCCGCTTTCATCTCTACTGCCACCTTCATTCTAGTACAAGCCCCAGCAACCACCACTTCTTACCTATGTTCCTGAAAGTATCTAATTGGTCTACCAAATTCTACTTTTGCTGCCCTAAAGACTTATATTTCATAGAGAAGTCAGAGTAATCTTTAAAAGGCAGATCACATCATTTGCCTGCTTAAAATTCTCTAACAGCTTCCCATCACATCATGAATTTGACTCTAATTTTTATTCTGATTTACAAAGTCCTATATAATCAGGTCTCCTCTCTGAACACATCTCGCTTGCCAGAGTAAACCACAATCTGTTAGAATAATCGTACAGCTCTGAAATCAAGGTGATCTTTTACTGCAACAGAAAATTGCTAGATACTATTCAATCATTATATGTATTCATTTCGAGGAAAGCTCAAGGAAGAAACATGTGCTGGGAATTCAGTAACTAAGGCTTAATTGATAAAATGTCTGTTTCAGTTATCCTATTTTTGGCTCCAATTTTTAGAATTCTGACGGTTGTTACAAGCACAGAAAAACAAGAATTCAGTCTCTGAGGTGCTTCACTTTCCCCTGACTACTTACCCTGTGGGCAGACACTCTTCTAGTCTCTTGTACTGGTAGCCAGAGTTAGGGTTGATTTGGCCGCCTGGGGTGCAGGCTGTAGCCTGGATAGTTAGCTGATGGCAGGCACACTTGGACCTGTATAAAATAGAAGGGTACAACAGCTGCAGCTGTGAGACTTTCTTTAGAGCCAAGAAGTTACTACTGATAAAAGGATGGTGATAAAGTAGTGAAATTTCTTTTTCTTCTTGCATACATGTAAATGAGAAAGGAAAAGACAGTAAGAATATGACAGAGTGAGAATAAGATAAAGAGACAGAGAACAAAACAAGTGGCAACCGAAAGCATAATGGAGGGAAGCAAAAGAAAAGGAGAATCAGAGAAACGAACATAAGACACATGCACCCAGGGTTAAGCTGTGGGGCCCCAGCCTCTCAGTCTCATAGTTTTCATGGAGGCCTTACGGCAGGAGCTCCAGCTAAGGAGGTAAAGGGAGGTGAGGAAAGGAGGAGTGCAGTATAAGGCAAAGAAGTGGAAAGAAAGACAATCACAACAAAGTTGGAGGCAGGGCCAGCAATTCCTTAACCAACTCACTTGTCCCGGCACCCATCTTTGCAGTCACAGCCAACCAGAAATTCAGGGCCTGTGTTAATGAAAACACCCTTGCCCGGGATTCGTTCCTTGCTGTAGGCCACCTGAGGTGGGGGAGTTGTGTCAATCTCATTGACACAGGACAGAGGAACATCTTCCTTCCCATAGGTGATGTCCAAAATATAGTAAAAAGGCTTATAGGGCTGAAACTTTCGGTCCACAAGAACATATGGATCCAAACAGAACATCTCCAGGAAGAGGAAGTCACAGCCAGTCTCAAAAAGGTAGCGCTCAATCTCTTGCATTGTCCGAAGGCACAGGCCACAGGGTGTCTTATAGATAACATGGAAGCCCATCTTGCGGTTAACTCGGCGCCGGGCTGTCATCCGCCGGAAGTCATATAGTAGTGGGACTAGGAGAGGGTTCTTGCCCCGATACTGTTCATTTCTCATAGGTCTGACTCGAGACAGACAAGTATAGCTGCAGACATGAGGTAAGTAGAAAAGCTTCTCCATGGGGGCGCGGTAGGAGGGCTCTGCCGGGGCCCGCTCCAGCATGCCATGGAAGGCTGGGGGTGCTGGGGGAGCTGTGGGTGCTGGGGCAGAGGTTGTGGATCCTAAAGGTGATCTGCAAATGAGATGTAAGAATTCAGATAAGAAAGCAATAGCACCTCTCTGGTGTACACTTAGCCCATCAGCTGGCTCAACCACTTCTCTAACCTTTCAAATAGCTGTCCTCTTAAAGCTAAAGATGATACAAGAAAGTCAAATTTCCCCTTGCCTTACTAAACCTGGACAATGACACGCTCTGGTTACTCTTCAGTGACTGAAAATATCTCTATTTCAACAGCATATATTTTCCTAAAAATTTTTTTGCCTGTCTTATGGAAGTAGAGTCCAGTCTTCTACCAATGCTAGTTTTTCCTGCTATGTGTCCTATAAATGCCCTGACTCCCACGATTCAAAGAAAGAGGCTACAGAGTTCCCTTTCTATTGTACCAATGATGACACCATATTCAATAAGCAATCTTAACAAATGACTTTCTGGTGATTGTATTTTTAGGCACCTAGTTTCTAATTCAATTATTTTTACATTCTGTTTCCTGGAAACGTCCAAGGTTGAAGCTTCCTTTTCAAATTCAAACTTCTCACCATCATAATCTTAACTAGACCCCTTGTGGCCAAGGAACCTCCCTATACAGTGACCACTCAGTCCACACTGCCAACACCCCCAACAGAGAGCCTGAGATTTTCTCACCTATGTGTCTGACTGATCCCAGGTTTCCCACCAGGGGCATTTTCACTGAGTGCAGGGGATGTAGGGGAGGAATGACCAGAGCCCACAGATCCTGGCCGGAAGGATGTGCTTTTTTTGGCTACCTGCTTCCGAGATTGGGCAAGCTGGCTTTCCAAGCTTCTAGGAGATTAGAGATCATACAGTAAGGGATACAGAAAATACAATATGAAAGAAACCGGCAAAAAAGAAGGAATAGCACTCACTCACTGTCACCTGCCTGGGGGGACAGAGGTGGACCAGGTGGGGCAGGTGGGGCAGGTGGGGCAGGTGGAGCTGTAGGCTGAGGGGGCTCCACTGGCTTGAACTGGGTTCCAGTACTGGTCAGATCCTGAGTGTACTGGACCACGGGACCTTTGCTCCTCACAGCACCTATAGGAAAAAGGAAATTGACCATTGAGAAGATGAAAGCCATGTCATTTATATTCATGCACACATCTAATCCTCAATTTGTATAATCTAAAAAAGCAACAATGGAAACATTTTGACTAAGTGCTAAGACTGTCGGATCTCACTATATACACCAATGAGTGGGAATATTGGCACAGGCTGACTTTTACTTAAATAACAAGATTTTATCTTCCTGCCTCAGACGATTTACATTAGTAATTATGTTATACTTCGGTAAAATTTTTCAAAAACGCATTCTTCGATCAACTAATGTTGTCAGGAAAAATTAACCAGAAAGTATGCCAGGAATATATAAAAACAAAAACAAAACCGGTTTGGGCTTTAAAAAAATTGACCACAGATAACACACAAAGCATATAATCTTCACGTGGATAACAGAGGTAATTACTACCAACAATACCCCTAACCTAAGCCAGTTGTTTCAGATTTTTATGTGTTTTTTAGAACAAATCAGAGCCATAGCATGTGGAGGCAGCATCACAAATCCATCACCACTACTGGAAACAATTCAGGGCACATGTCCTGTTTTCAGTGAGTCAGTAGTGTCATCCTGGCAAACAAAGGATATAGCCATTGTACATACACCCCTTTGCTGGTTTGTCCATTTCTTCCTTCTCCCAGGGTGTCTTTCAGGACATACCCATATTTGGACGTGTCCTGAGCTGTCCACCTTGCTTCTTCTCTAGTGCAGAGGCTGAGGATGTCTTCATGCTGAACATGGGCTCCAGCCGTGTAGAGCCTCGATAGATCCATTCACATCTTTTGTCATCCTGGGGGATTGGGAGGAAGGAAAGGTGGCGGGGGGAATGGGTTAAAGGCTAGAATCTACACCGCCGCTTGTGAAGAAGATATACTATGTGCCTCCCTTGGGCGAAATCTCCCTGATGAGCCCTGAATTCCCTATCTATTCAATAAACTTATGTGCCAGGCTCCATGACAGGCATCAGGAATTCAACAACAACAACAAAAACAAACAAAAAAAACCCCCCAAAACAAAAACACATACATTCCTTGTGTAAAAAATTATAAGAGAGATAGATGTTTATACTGAGTATAAGAAGTGTAACAAGGATCATAAGGCCTTAGGATCAAAGGGCTGAAATAGTTCAGAGAAGAAATATAATTCTAAGAAAGGCATGAGACAGAAGAAAAGGATAGGTATAGAAGATCTAAGAGTTAAACTGGGCCTTGAAAGATCATCAAGACCTTGAATTCACTGATCCTTCTTTTTTGTCCCACTATGCTATCAAAGCCCTAACCCTGGCAAACAGAACTAGCCGCCTTCTCTGTACCTACATGCATTGTGGATACTCCTGGAGAAAAACAAAAACACTGTCATGCAGATTAGTGTCATAATTAAATTCAGGGAAATTATTTTTAATAACCACTCATACAGGAACCAAAAAAGAGATAAAGTAAAATTTGACCCAAAACAGCAAGAACAGGTAAGAGGGTAAGAAAGAGGAAAACTATGGCATTTCTACAAAATCATCATCATTATTGCCTCTTATGCTCCCCCATCTCACCCATATCCCTGCCTCTAAAACTCTAGGGAAGAAGAGTACCAGGAAGAGGATCCTGACTAGGCTGCCGTCCACCTCCTCAACTCGGGACTTCCACCACGTGCCTTCCCACTCAGTCTTGATAAGCTGTCCACTCTTGAGCAAAACCATGGGGCGGTTGGGGTAAGCAGTGATATACTCCTCTATGAAGTCTCGGCAGGAGATGTCTTCTATGTCCTCCCAAGTCTTTTTCACTGTCCCAAGGAAGAAGTAGGGCTGAGAGAGGGCAGGTAGGGCATGTCTTGATAGGGGAAAATGGTTGGCAAGGAGACGTTTGGTATTTTTCAGGTTGGGAGGGAGAGAAAAAATAAACGAAGAAATCATAACCTCAAGGGAAGCAAAACCAAGATCACCTAAAAGTATTGAACCTAATGTGTAGATGTACACTCAAATCAAGTAAATACTAAATAAGCAATATGAAAACATAGGTGAGGCACTAATTTCATAAAAATGGATGTTTCTTCTTAGTAAAAGACAAGTGGAAATTCTTGCTAACTTGGTAAGTCTAAAGGTAAATCAAAAAGAATCAGGTGGCACCATGAAATTGATTTAAAAAAACCTGTCCTTCCTTCTCATGCTCTATCAGGCTTTTAAGGGACCCTGAATGTATTTACTGCCATGTTATGTGGAAACACAGCCATGTTAGTTGACTCTTCTGCAATTAAAAACAGTCGCTTCTGTTAAGAGTCTCTGCCAAGCCAGAGTCACAGTATAGAGGACACTATGAAGCCCCCATCTAATACAGCTTCTATAGAAAGCACCATGAGAAAGTGCTATGAAAGCACTATGCAGACTACAGATTTATACAAATGTTAGATTAAGCATGAGACTAGGAAAGAAGTAATATCTTCTCAAACCTAAATCACTCAGAAATGAAATCAAAAGACATCTACAATATGAGCATCCACTCAAGGTCACTCATGATCTTCTAGTGTCTGACTCTTTGGCTGCAAAGACCCAGCACTAGAGATGAGCAAATAAAACTGTAACTCTCAAAGGACATTAATCAAACTTATCCTCTTTGAGACTAAAGCACCAAAAACATTAGGGCCTTTTAATTGGTTGTCTTAAGAAGAAATACAAGGTAAGGGAGGAAATGGATAGAACTAAGGAAGAAAGGAGGGACACTCACGTGGCCGGCAAATGGGATACAGTTCAGACTGTGTAACATAGGAGGCGTAGCCATCATCAAAGAAAATGAGAAACCTGTAAGGAAAGAGTGATGGTAGAAAGATTGGGGGTTATGATATTTAACATGACCGACAGAAATTATCTTATCATAGCTTCCATGCCTCTGGATCACAAACAGGACACACTCCAGGGAAGATGTTCGGGGCACTACTTTCTTCCTACTATTCTCTCTTCCCACCTCAAGAGTTAAGAATTCTCCCTTAAGTTAGCAGATGCAAACTATTACATATAGAATGGATAAACAATAAGGTCCTACTGTATGGCACAGGGAACTATATTTAATATCTTGTGATAAACCATAATGGAAAAGAATATTAGAATTCTCCCTTAATCTAACCAACATATCCCCACTTTCCCAAAAGCTATTTATTCTCATTACACTGTCGGATTCCTACACTGCTGAAAAACATTTAGTCTCCATTTCTTCCTTCTATATGTATTCTCTATTCCCCCTAACCATTAATCAATCTGAATTATTCTCCCCTACCTAGTTTTCTCCTTGAGAAAAGGAGAAAAAAGGGGGGGGGGGAAGCGAGAAAGAATCATCCACATGACTCCATGGCAAAGAAAGAGTTTCCGGCCACTGGGGACTAAGAACACGAAAGCTAATTGTGAGATCTGGACTGTGGCTTGAACAGGGCAGGTGCTGTGCTCCCGGCTCCCACTCTCTTTACAATCCTCTGTCCAGGTACCTGAGCTTGTTTTTGACGTTTGGTGTCTCAGCTACAATGCCAGCGTAGAGCCAGACCTGATTCCCATCTTTGTATTTGGCCACTACTCGACTGCCCACATACAGCTTGTCAGCAGGAGGGTGGTAATCATAGGCAATATGGTTCCCTGACAGAAGACTCTTTCCTTTGTTGTCAAATTTCACCTTGTACTTCTTTCCTGGCCCTGAGTAAAAGAGAAAGATAAACAAAAAATTTTAAAAACCATCAGTTTCTGTGTGAATCCTGGTTGCTACGTGAGAGACAAAAGGCAAGGCTATGCGGAAAAGAAACAATCAGCATTGGAGACCTGCAGGTTGTCTTTCATTAGTTCTTCCTCTAGCTTGAACATACCAACCGTCTGGATGGCAATAAGGGTGCCTTTGTGCCACGTCTTAGTTCTCTTCTTGCCCAGAATGCGCATGCTAACTACCAGGTCACCATCTTTACTCAATTCTCCAGACATTTGACTCAAGGTTCCTAGGAAGAAAGCATAAAGAGATATGGCATAGACTGCGGAAAGAATGGAAAAATAAAGAGAGTACTGGGTTATTGGGGCAAGTGGGGTAATCTTTTGATCCTTAGCCACTTTTACTGCTCTCTTGGCCAAGGGCAGAAATGTAAGACACAGCCGAATCAACTGTTTATGCTAACACGAAAAACTTGAATTGAAATTCACATGTAACTCAAGACCATCTCACTTTAACCAAATATTTCCAACTCCTTATTAATAACATTAATTACCACTCATTAAATGCCACGTAGCATTTTATAAAACATTTTCCTGGGAGGGATCTCTTAACAGCCACACTCTACAAACAAAGCTTCCCTCAGACCTCTTTTTAAGGGTTTGAGTTACTCTCTTCTCTTTAACGTTCATCTGGAAGAAGAAATCACGAGCATGGAGCTAAAAAGGTATTTGGACAAAGCCATCACACAGTAGAAAAGCAGCAGACAAAAGACTTAAGCCAAGGGACTTCCCCGGTGGTCCAGTGGTTAGGACTCCGCACTTTCACTGCTGTGGGCCTAGGTTCAATACCTGCTTGGGGAACTAAGATCCCGTAAGCTATTCAGCAGGGGGAGAAAAGACAAGCAGACAGCAAGGAAAATCTGTGGTGTTAAAAGAACCAAACAGAGGTGGAGAAGGATTCTGAAATGCTAAAACAAAGCCAGTTATCCATGAAATCTCTGTGTAGGATTTCACGTCCGCACCTATACCAAGGTGCCTCCTGACTCTAACCTTTGTGTAGATCCTGGGAACTGCTCTTCTTGTTGACAGCATCCATGAACTTCTGGACATCCTGAGCTGACTTTCTTAAGGCAGCCATAGCTTCACGGAGCTGTAAGGAAGGGGATGAGGGAAACAAGTTTCAAAATAGTAGCACCGGTTCTTTTTTAACATCTTTATTGGAATATAATTGCTTTACAATGTTGTGTTAGTTTCTGCTGTACAACAAAGTGAATCAGCTATATGTATACATATATCGCCATATACCCTCCCTCTTGCGTCTCCCTCCCACCCTCCCTATCCCCCCCCCCCACCAGGTGGTCACAAAGCACCAAGCTGATCTCCCTGTGCGATGCAGCTGCTTCCCACTAGCCATCTATTTCACATTTGGTAGTGTATGTATGTCAATGCTACTCTCTCACTTCATCCCAGTTTACCCTTCCCCCTCCCTGTGTCCTCACGTCCATTCTCTACGTCTGCGTCTTTACTCCTGTCCTGCCCCTAGGTTCATCAGAACCATTTTTTTTTTTTTTTTTTTAGATTCCATATATATGTGTTGGCATAGAGTATTTGTTTTTCTCTTTCTGACTTACTTCACTCTGTATGACAGACTCTAGGTCCACCCACCTCACTACAAATAACTCAATTTTGTTTCTTTTTATGGCTGAGTAATATTCCATTGTATATATGTAGCACCAGTTCTCGAGAATAAGAACTTGTCTTTTAAAAAGCAAAATAGAATGAGTTATGTTTAGAAGCTTATAGTTACTTTATCAGGCAAAACCTACCCTTTCTTACAAATCTGGTTCAGAAATCAGCTTAGGAAGCTATCCTTGATTAATTTAACTGCCAAATTCTACATTCATATAGCACTCAGTGCATGCATCTATAAGAAACTTTTGCATTCTTTTAACACCTATTAGAGAACTGCAACCCATAGGGCTGATTATGAAGGGTGAATGATTATATGCTGATGGCTGAACTGACTGAATGGTCAGGCCAAAAGTTTCTCCCATTTTCATATTCTTATCTCTCACCCTTCTCTTACCCATCCCAACTTACCTTCTGGTCTTTTGGAGTTCTGCTCCCAGCATCACCTACAGATGAGAAAAACTCTGAGTGTAAGGGACTTACACATAAGAATTTCCAAGAAATCAAGAACTAAGCTACTTAACAGGATTACCATGGAAACATTATTGATAACAACTGAAAACTAGATATAGATATACATATCTATGTGAAAGTACCAAAAGCATTCAGAAAGATACACAGCAAATAGGTAACAGTGCTTACGTGGGGATAAAGTACTGGGACAGGTGATATTCTGTGGGATTTGGGGTTTTCAAATATTTGAATTCTTTCTTTTTAAATTTATTTGTTTATTTTTATTTTTTGGCTGCGTTGGGTCTTCGTTGCTATGCGCAGCCTTTCTCTAGTTGCAGCGAGCGGGGGCTACTCTTCGTTGCGGTGCATGGGCTTCTCATTGTGGTGGCTTCTCTTGTTGAGGAGCACAGGCTCTAGGCGCTTGGGCTTCAGTAGTTGTGGCACATGGGCTCAGGAGTTGTGGCTCGCGGGCTCTAGAGCACAGGCTCAGCAGTTGTGCCACATGGGCTTAGTTGCTCCACGGCATGTGGGATCTTCCCAGACCAGGGCTCGAACCCGTGTCCCCTGCATTGGCAGGCGGATTCTTAACCACTGCGCCACCAGGGAAGCCCAAATATTTGAATTCTTATAACAATAATTTATTTATGGGTTATTTGAATGATTTGAAAAATGAAATATAGTCAGTGAATTAAGCAAAAATGTTTCTTCTTGAGTAGTGCTGTCCAACAGAACTTCCTGCCATGATAAACATGTTCTGTATCTACACTGTCCAATATGTTAAAATTTGGCTACTAAGCACGTGAAATGAATTTTAAATTTTACTAAAAAATTTTTAAAAATCAGGTATAATTCACATACCAAGAAATTTACCCATTTAAGATGTTTAATTCAGTGGTTTTTAGTGTATTCACAAGGTTGTACAACCACCACCACTATCTAATTCTAGAACATTTTCATCACCCTGAAAAGAAACCCCACTAATGAGTATGGGGTTTCTTTTCGGAGTGATGAAAATACCCATTAGCACTTCACTCCCCATTCCACCCTTCCCACAACCCCCAGCAACCATTAATCTACTTTGTGTCTCTATGGATTTGCCTATTCTGGATATTTCATATAAACGGAGTCATATTATATGTGGTGCATCGTATCAGATTCATCTATGTTGCAACATTTATCAGCACTTCATTCCTTTATATGATTGAATAATATTCCACTGTATGGCTATGCCATATTTTATTTATCCATTCATTAGTTGATGGACATTTGGGTTGTTTCCGCTTTTTGGCTGTTATGAATAATGTTGATAGGCACATTTGAATATCAGTTTTTATGTGGGCATATGTTCTCATTTCTCTTGGGTATATGGCTAGGAGTGGAATTGCTAGGCCATAAGGTTTAACCTTTTGAGGAACTGAAAGATTTGTCCAAACTGGCTGTACCATTTTACATTCCCACAAGCAATTTAGAGGGTTCCAATTTCTCCACATCCTTGTCAACACTTATTACTGTCTATCTTTTTAACTACAGCTATCCTAATAAGTATAAAGTAGTTTTGACTTGCTTTTCCTTAACAACTAATGATGCCGAACATCTTTTCATATACTTATTGGTCATTTTCACATCTTTGAAGAAATATCTATTCAAATCTTTGGCCCATTTTTAATTGGGTCATTTGTCTTTTTATTCTTGAGTTGTAAGAGTTCTTTATACATTCTGGAAAATACTAGGCTTCACATTTCACAAAATTTATTTTTTTATTTTTGGCCACACCACGTGGCTTGCAGGATCTTAGTTCCCTGACCAGGGATTGAACCTGGGCCCTTGGCAGTGAAAGTGTGGAGTTCTAACCACTGGACTGCCAGGGAATTCCCACATTTCACATAATTTAAATAGCCACGTGTGGATAGTGGCTACTGTATCGTACAGTGAAATCTTAGATATTTATAACATATATTTAAAAATGGGGGGACTTCCTTGGTGGTCCAATGGTTAAGAATCCGCCTTCCAACGCAGCGGACGCAGGTTTGATCCTGGTCGGGGAACTAAGATCCCACATGCTGTGGAGCAACTAAACCTGCACACTGCAACTACTGAGCCTGTGCGCTCTGTAGCCCACACACCACAACTAGAGAGAAGCCCGCACGCTGCGACGAAAGATCCTGCATGCTGCAATGAAGATCCCACGAGCCACAACTAAGACCTGACGCAGCCAAATAATAAATTAAAAAAAAAAGGAAGGCAATGGTGGTAATCATTTTGCAATAAACATACATATCAAATCATTATGTCTTATACCTTAAACTAATACTGTATTATTTGTCAATTATATCTCAATAAAACTGGGGGGGAGGGAAGTAGCAAAAATAAATAAATAAATAAAAACAAAAACGGAAAGCAATGTAAATTTCTGAAAATAACAAAAATAGTTAAATAAACTACAACATATCTAAATGAGGTTCATAAAGAATCTTCAATAATGCGAGGCAATGCTAATGATATATATTAAGTTTTAAAAGTTAGGATACAAAATTATTTATTTGATATGAACTCAACCTTGGAGAGAATACACAGACACACCTGTGCATGTGCACACATTCCTCAAAAAACTGTGACTATGGCATATGATTAATATCTGTTATCTTAGAACTCCACAACTGTAAAAGGCTTCAAAACACATGTTCTATATTTGAGGACAAATTAAGGAAGAACGGTTATTAATCTTGCAGGGATTTTTACCTTTAAAATATATTTAGATACATTCATGTGGTAAAAAATTCAAACATTATAAAAGGACACACAATCAAAAATAAGTCTCCCTCCCACCCTTGCTTCTCGTTACTTGCCTCAGAAATAACCAATATTAACAGTATCTTTTGCAGCCAAAGATATTCTGCAAAGTTACATATGTATTCTATGTGCCTTCATCCTTTTACTCACACTCAACATGCAGTTTTTTTTTTAATAAATTTATTTATTTATGTATATATGTCTGTCTGTCTGCACTGGGTCTTCGTTGCTGCGCGCAGGCTTTCTCTATTTGTGGCAAGCGGGGGTTACTCTTTGTTGCAGTGCGCGGGTTTCTCATTGCAATGACTTCTCTTGTTGTGGAGCATGGGCTCTAGGTGCGCGGGCTTCAGTAGTTGTGGCACACAGGCTCAGTAGTTGTGGCTCGCGGGCTCTAGAGCACAGGCTCAGGAGTTGTGGCGCATGGGCTTAGTTGCTCCATGGCATGTGGGATCTTCCCGGACAAGGGCTCGAACCCATGTCCTCTGCATTGGCAGGCAGATTCTTAACCACTGCGCCACCAGGGAAGTCCCAACATGCAGTTTTTTTGTTTTTATTTTTGGCTGCATCGGGTCTTAGTTGCAGCATGCGGGATCTTTATTGTGGCATGCAGGATCTTTCGTTACGGTGCGTGGGCTCTTCGTTGTGGCACACGGGATTCTCTAGTTGTGGTGCACAGGCTCCAGAGCATGAATGCTCTAGAGCTCGTGGGCTCTGTAGTTTGCGGCACGCGGGCTCTCTGGTTGAGGCGCACAGGCTTAGCTGCCCCACGGCATGTGGGATCTTAGTTCCCCAACCAGGGATTGAACCTACATCCCCTGCATTGGAAGGCATATTCTTAACCACCAGACCACCAGGGAAGTCCCCTTCATGCAGTTTTTATGTTGCTTTTTATCTCCACACTTAAAATAACTAGGAAAGTATTCCCTATCAGGACCTACAAAGCTGATTCTTTTTTCCCCCAATTTTTTTTATTGTGGCAAAATACACGTAACACAGAATTTACCATCTTAACCATTTTTAAGTGCACAGTTCAGTGGTATTAAGTACATTCATGTCACTGCGCAACTATTACCATCAGTCATCTCCAGAACTCTAAGTCACCAAGTTAAGACATGAGGAACAGGACAGAGGGAGCATGAGGGAGTATAGTCATCTGTATGAAAGGTCTGAATTAAATGGCCAGCTTTGCTAAAAATATAAGCAGAAACTTTACACCAATAAATTGAATACTTAAGAAAAAATATAAATTACTAGAAAATTACAAGTTACCAAATCTGACTCAAAGAAATAGAAAAGCTTTGCTCAAAGTAAATAGATACCTAGATGGCTTCAAAGGCAAATTCTATCAAACACTCAAGGGATACATAATTCCAATTTTGCAAACACTTCCCAAGAATTAAAAGAAGAAATACTGCCTATTCCATTCTACAAGGCCACCAAAATCTCAATATTGAAATCACAGAAGGGTAGTACCAAAAAAAAAAAAATTATAGGCCTATCTCTGTTATAAAAGTGAAGATGCAAAAATCCTAAATATCAGCACAACAAATCCAGAAATGTTTAAAAAAGATATATTTAGTTGGAGTCATCCAAGGACTGTAAGGTTGGAAAACTTAGTGATTTAAAGAAAAATATCCACATAATAATTTTACTAGATATATAAGGTATGTTCAATAAAATCAACATCTACTCATGATAAAAACTCCCAGCAAACTAAGAATACGGGACAAGTTCTATTACCTGACAAATGACATCTTCGAAAACCTGTAACAAGCAATCAGCCTTAATAGTACAAGATGAAAACATGCCCTTTAAAACAAGCCACAAGGGCTGCTCTCGCCTTCTGAGATGGCCCACACTGTGTCTGTGGAGTGTGTTTCTCTCTAAATAAATCCACTTCTTACCTATCAAAAACAAAACAACCAAAAAAAACCACCAAACAAGCCACAAGACAAGGAAGTCCTTGTCATCATCATCACTCCTATTTAACATTATAATAAAGGTCTTAGCTGGTGAAATATGACAAGAAAAACAAGACTTATCTGCCATAAGTATAGGAAAGGAGGAAAAACTGCAATTATTTTCAGATGACAGTCTACATAGAAAACTTAAATGAAATCATAGAAATAAAAATTTAGTAAGATTGCCAGATACAAAAATCTATATGCAAAAGTCAACTGCATGTCTATATACCAGCAGCAACTAGTTGGAAATGTATTTTCTTAAAAAAGATATTTTTTGTGGCTACTGAAAATGGTAGTTGGGAATAAATCTGACAAAAGACGTGCAAGCTTTCCGTGGAGAAAATTAATCAACTCTCCTGAAAAATGTTAAGGACTACATAAATGATCTTTGTATAGGAGAGTCAAATACTATGAAATTATCAACTATTCCTAAATTGATCTTGTGATAATGTCAATGGTTTGGGAGTTTTTATAGGTTGGGGGGGGAAGTGGGGAACATGACAAGCTAACTCTCAAATATAAATATAAGCACAACAGGTGAAAAAGAACCAAGACATCTGTGAAGAAGAACAAGAAACTGAGGTTACTAGAGTTAAAAGATATTATAAAGCCACAGTGATAGGCTCTATAGAAACAGGAGGAAATGACAGACCAGTGAAACAGAACAGAAAGTCCAGAAACAAACCCAAATATATGGAAATAATTTATGATAGAGTAGGCAATGTAAATCAATAGGAGGGGACGCATTTCAATAATGGTGCTGGAAAACTGTTTAAGAACAACATGAAAAAAAGAAAATACCTTGAATATTACACAAAAAATAAATTCCATTTGGAATTAAGACTTAAATGTGAAAGACAAAACTATGAAACTTTCAAAGGCAATGTAAAAGAAGATCTTTATAGACTCAGGGCAGTAAGGATATAAAAAGCAATGACCATAAAAGAAAATGTTAACGTTAGAACTTCTGTTTATTAACAAATAACATAAAAAGTAAAGACAAAACATAAGCTTGGAGTGATATGTGCATTTTATAACTGCAAAGGATTAGTAATTATAATTATAGGAATAATAGGTAGACTTCCTATGAATTAAAAAAAACAGTTGAGCAAATGAGCAAGATACATGAACAGACACAAAAAAGAAAACCTACAGATGACTCACAAACACATGAAAAGATTCCCAAGTTCATCTGTAGACAGGGAAATCAAATTTTAAAATGACAGTGCTAAGTGTTGTCAAGGATGTGGAACACAGGCCACTCTCAGCCACTGGTGGTATAAATATAAATTGGCACAACCACTTTGGAAAGCTGTTTGGTCACTAATTATCCAGTAAGGTTGAAAATTCCATATCCTAAGAACTAGCAACTCCACTCTTACAGTACCCTAGGATATCCTAAAAAGATTCTTGCACATGTGCATCAAGAATCATTTACAAGAATATTTAGGGCATTATTTACAATTGCAAAAAAAACTGAAAACAAATGAAATGTCAACTGTTCGGAGACTAGATAAACTGTGGCATATTCACATAATGGAACACCATACTGCAGTAGCAACTGAACCAAGCATCACACATCAGCATGATGTTGAAGAAGTCATTGAAGAATGCATACAGTGTCTAAGATTCCATTTATACAGTTCAAAAATAGGCAAAACTACAGCACTTCTGGTAATAGTGATGTGACAAGATTGGACAATCCCCCTATGCAGAAAACAAGTATAAAACCAGACAAAATTGTCAAAAGCAATCATTTCAGGACATCCCTGGTGGTGCAGTGGTTAAGAATCCCCTTGCCAATGCATGGGATCGATCCCTGGTCCAGGAAGATCCCACATGCCGCAGAGCAACTAAGCCCATGCACCACAACTACTGAGCCTGAGCTCTAGAGCCCGCGAGCCACAACTACTGAGCCCATGCACCGCAACTACTGAAGCCTGTGCGCCTAGCGCCCGTGCTCTGCAACAAGAGAAGCCACCACAGTGAGAAGCCCATGCACCGCAATGAAGAGTAGCCCCTGCTTGCTGCAACCAGAGAAAGTCTGTGTGCAGCGACGAAGACCCAATGTAGCCAAAAAATTAGAAAAAAATCATTTTAGGACACTGGAAATTTGACCAAAGGCAAACAATAGATTGATAAGTATTCCTGAAAAACTGCTAAAGCTTCTGGTAACAAAGGTGGGAGTCTATGGATCTCTTGCCTGGGGCAGCTCCCATCCCTGCTCCACCTCTAGCTTGGTGGGCAAAAACTGTAGCTTTATCACTGAGGTGCTAGCCATAACAAGCAGCTTTGCTAATTTGAGGTTGTAGCTCTTGTTTAGGGTAAGCAGCAAACCAGTAAATTTAACGAGGAGATTCTGAAAATGAGAGAGCCACAGACAGGCTTAGATAAATTCTCTATACATTTTTGGGTGACTGCTAAAATACGCATATGCAAAGAGGACCCAAGAGTGCCTGGTTAAAAATGAAACCCAAGGTCAAAGAAAAAAATCACAAAGGAAATTAAAATTTATGAGTTATCTGAAAATGAAAATTCAACATATAAAAATTTATGAGATGCAGCAAAGCAATGCTCAGAGGGAAATTTATAGCTTTAAATGTTTATATTAGAAAGGAAGAAAGGTCTAAAGTCAATAGTCTCAGCTTTGACTTTAAGAAACTAGAAAAAGAAGAGCAAATGAAACCCAAAAAAAGTGGAAGGAAGAAAATAGAGATCAGAGTAGAAATCGATGAAATAGAAAACAGAGAAACAGTAGCAAAAATAAATCAATGAACCCCCAATACTGATTCCTTGTAAAAGAACAAAAATTGATAAACCTGTATCTAGACTAATCAAGAAAAAAAAGAGGAGATCTAAATAACCAATATCAGGACTGAACGGGACATCACTACAGAACCTATAGAAATTAAAAAGGATCATAAGGGAATACTATGAACAACTTTATGGCAATAATTTAGACAACTTTGATAAAGTGAACAAATTCCTAGAAAGACACAAATGAACAAAATCAACTTGAGAAGAAATAGAAAATCTAAATAGATATATCAGGTAAAGAAAATGGATTAGTGATTTATCTTCCCACGATAAATTCAATGTGATATCCTGGATTGGATCCTGGAACAGAAAAAGCCCACAAATTAAATAAAGTCTGGAGTTTAGATAAAAGTAATGTACCAGTGTTTGTTTCTTAGTTTTGACCAATATATACCATGGTAACATTAGCATTAGAAGAAACTGGTGAAAGGTATGCAGGAACTCTCTATTACCTTTGCAATTTTTCCATAAATCTAAAATGATTCCAAACTAAAAAGCTTATTTAAAAAAAATCTTTCCACAAAGAAAAGTCCAGGCCAAGATGGTCTCATTGCTTAATTTATCAAACATTTAAGGAAGAAATAATACCATTCCACACAACTCAGTGGAAGGAACACCTCCCAACTCATCTTATAAGGCCCATATTACCTGCTACCAAAGCCAAAGATATCACAATAAAACTACAAACCAATAGCCCTCAAACATATGTGCAAAAATTGTTAAAACATCTGCAAATCCAATACAGCAACATATAAAAAGGATTATACACTAAGACAAAGTGGGGGGTGGGGATGCGAGAGTTATTCCAGGAACAAAAGATTGGTTTAACATATAAAAAATAATTATTGTAATACATCCTATTAATAGGATAAAGGACAAAAGCCATATGATCACCTGAGGACAACAGAGAAAAAGCAGCTGACAAAATCTGAAATCGAATCCAGCTATTATAAAAACTCTCAGCAAACTAGGAATAGAAGCAACTTCTCTCAACCTGATAAAGGATACCTACAGCTCACATCATAATTAATGCCTAAACATAAAATGCTTCCCTGATAAAATCAGGAACAAGGAAAGGATGTCTGCTCTTTTTTCAACATCATACTGGAGGTTCTAGCAAGCATAATAAGGCAAGGGAAAAACACAAGACATCTAGATTAGAAAGGAAGAAGTAAAATGACTATTTGCAGACAGCATGGTCTAATATATAGAAAATCCTAAGGGAGCCACAAAAAACTTCTAGGAAACTGATAAGCTGATGCTAAAATTTATTTGGATTATATATGAAATACAAATGAATTTGGAGGACTTTCACTAAGTGATTTTAATACTTACTGTAAAGCTACAGTAATTAAGACAGTGTGGTGCTGGTATAAAAATAAACATTTAGTTCAATGTGACCCTCAAATACAACATATGGCCAGCTGATTTCTGACAAGGATACCAAAAGAATAGTCTTTTCAACAAATGGTGGTGGAACAACTGGATAGCCATAAGCAAAACAAACCAACCAACTACCCTCAACTCTTACGTTAAGAATTTTTATTCTTCAAAAGACACCATTAAGAAAATGAAAAGACCACATCTGGGAAAATGTTTGTAAAATAGATCTGATAAATGAATTGTACCTAAAGTATAATAAGTCAGAAGACTCATATATATTGACTTAGAAAAGTCAATAATAAAAAGACAACCCAATTTTTTAAAAAAGGCAAAACGATTTGAATAGATATTTCCTCAAAGAACATACATAAATGGCAGATAAGTATGTGAAAAGATGCTCAATGTCTTTAGGAACATGCAAACTACAATCACAATGTGAGGGAGTCCCCTAGTGGCCTAATGGTTAGGATTCCGGCTTTCACCACTGTGGCCTGGGTTCAGTCCCTGGTTGGAGAACAGAGATCCCACAAGCCACGCAGCGTGGCCAAAAAAAAAAAAAGCTACAATCCCACTTTGCTAGTGGGAATGTAAAATGATATGGCCACTTTGGAAAACACAATAGCGGTTTCTTAAAAACTCAAACATACACTTACCTAAGACTTAGCAATTCCACTCCTAGGTGGAGTATCCAACAGACATGAAACATAATGTGGACATTAAGACTTACACACCAGGGACTTCCCTGGTGGCGCAGTGGTTAAGAATCCACCTGCCAATGCAGGAGGCACGGGTTTGATCCCTGGTCCGGGAAGATCCCAAGTCGCACAGGGCAACCAAGCCCATGTGCCACAACTACTGAGTCTGCGCTCTACAGCCTGCGAGCCACAACTACTGAGCCCATGTGTCACAACTACTGAAGCCCGTGCGCCTAGAGCCTGTGCTCCGCAACACAGAAAAGCCACCACAACGAGAAGCCTGCACACCGCAACAAAGAGTAGCTCCTGCTCGCCGCAACTAGAGAAAGCCCATGCGCAGCAACGAAGACCCAACGCAGCCAAAAATAAATTAATAAACTAAAAACAACAAACAAAAAACTGTTAAAGAATAGACAAAACCAAATAATCTGTTTTGAGATATATACATAGGTGCTAATGCCACCTATAAAGAAAAGCAAGGGAATTCAGAATACAGGTTACATAGAACGGGGAAAGGAGAATAATTCAATCAGGAAGTAGCAAGAAGTGAAAATCTATGATATCAATACTAACAATCTTCTATTTTTTTTTTCTGTAACAGACAAGTCCAACAGTTAGGAATATGGAGTTAGTGAGAATGGTTTCTCCTTTCTTTTATCTTCTATTTGCTCATCTTCCCACGTTTCAATTTTAATCCTGAGACTTTCCTGTCCATAGCCTCATCTCTTACCTGAATCAATACTGAGGACATCATCGTCTTCATCAGGAATCTCAATTATTTCTGTAGGCCGGGAAGCTTCATCTTCAGAGCTACTGTCGCGGTACTGTAGTCCCAGTTTGGAGTAAAAGTCCTTCACCAAAGACTCACAATTAGTCACTGCCCTAATATTGGAACACACGTAGAAAAGGTCAAAGCCAGCAGAAGCAGGTGTAAAAGCTATGAGAATTTATATATATTTCAGTATACACTGACCTCTATTTAAACAGGCCATATTCCAAAGTGTTTCTGTTTTGAATTTTAAATGCTTATCCCACAGAAAAATGTTTAAATAGTGGTTTCCAGACTAGTTCTTCAAAAATCCAAAATAAGCCCAAAGCATGGTCCTTTCAACCTTACCTCACTATTTACCTTGTTGTTATTTGGAATATGTTCTAAGTGACAACTAGGGCAGGAGAAACAAATCTTCTGGGGGTTTAGGAGTAGAAACAGGGCTCTAGGAACTTATTAAAGCTTCGCAGTTACATAAAACAGCAAGTCTTTATAATATGCACTCCCTAGATGATTCTACTAAGAAAACAAAACAATTGCTCTGAAGTAGAGTGAAGTATAAAGAAGGGGAAGGGAGTCAAGACTTGGACTCCCCTACTGTTGAGCATATTAGCCTCTGATAGATGAATATTATATTATATGGGTGGTTGTGAGGTCAGATTATGGTCCTTAACCCTTGAGGAACAGTAAGGTTCTACATATCTGTACCTTCTAAAGTACAAAGTGCACAATGTCATGAACAATTATACTACTTTAAAAATGTCTGCCAATAGGTAGATTTCCTCCTATTTCCTATGTGGTTCTTACCTGGATGCATCATCAAAGAGCTGGTCAACATGGGCCACCTCGGATTCCTTCTGTATTACCCACGTCTCCAACTCTGCTAGTTGCTTCTTGCGCTGCTGTATACAGTCCATCTTTTCCAGTTCGTCATCAATGAACTGCCGAAGTTCCTCCATAGAGATACCCAGCTCCTCAACCACTGCTTGTTGCAGCTCTGCAATCTCTTCAGACTCCACTGCAGCTGTTGCTGCATCCAAACCAATGCACCCAGGGAGGGAGGACATACTGTTGTCCTCTACATGGAGCAGGAAACTAGAATTACTTTTGGAGTTATTATGACTGCAATAGAGAATTTCAGTCCCCTAATAAAACTCATTCCTACTCCGCTACTTGTTACTCAAATATACGTAGTTAGGTTTAATTCTATGTTCTCTTTCCCCATTCTCCAGTATCTGAAGCTGAGATTTTGTAGAGTTCTCATCTCCTGCAGGCTATAGACTATAGGCCTGAATAAAATGCAAAAGTTTGAGAGGGCACGGAAGACATATATTATGCAACAGGGAGCTACCGAAAATAATGTTTTAGGAAACTGAAGAGAACCAATTTATTGAGGAAGATATTTCTGTGGTCTGTGTTCTTTAACTGACTAATGAGATAAATCTTTGTTTGCACGCTCTGCCTAATTTGAACAAATACTCCCCACCTGGAGGGGAGGGTTTAGTCTACAACTCCCTAATTCGTTGTTTTCTCTTTAATTACTTTTCCCCTTACATTACTTTGCTTTTGTGTGGAAATTTCCTGTTTGAAAAGTCTATAATACTTAAGGACACAAAAGCTTGCAGCAAAGAGGTTTCCCCAAAGTAAAAGGAAATAAAGCAATTTGGGAATAAAAACGTGGCTACCTAAAATCGACAATTCAAATACTCCCACATACAACTCACATTGGTGTTAACTGCTTTTTCGATCAAACGGTTAAAGCAAAACTGATGCCATAACGCCGTGCGACCCCAGCGCCAGTTCTCACTGCCTCCATTTTTCTTTGGCCCACACACCGCCCCACCCCCGCGCTATCCATTTTAGGGGTGCGTCCCACCCACCCGCAAAGCCAGCTCAACCCCGCCCCCGCTAGTCTCCCGGGGAAGACCTCCTTCCCACCCTCGCCCGACCTCCTACCACAAACAAAACATTCCATACAAGCCCTTGGTCTCCAAATACCTCAATTAACAGTATTTCCCACACCTCCCAGCTTCCAGCTATGATGGCTCTTTCTCACCAACCAGAGCCCAGACTCACGACTCAGGGGTCGGCCTCGGTAGGAAAGAACGAAACCAAAGGGAAAAGGGAGCAGGGGGAGGGGAAGAAGCGTGAGGGAGGGAAGGGGAAGGAAAAAAAAAAAAAAAAAAAAAAAAAAAGACGCCGGAAGCAAACCTGAGGTGCCGTTCCGGTCGTCGCGACGGTAGCCTGACGGGGTCAAACCCAAAGGTGCAGGGCGCCCCTCAAAGGCTGGGCAAACTCAGGCGAGTACGCATGCGTCGAGGCAGAGCCTTCCAGGGCACACGTGAGAAACGACTGGCCGGGTAAAGTGGGCGTGGCCTAGAGTATATTACAGAAGCTCCGCCTCTTCCACCACCCCCAACTGGTGGCAGCAATACTAAGTTTATTGTGTAAAGGCTCAGTTGGCAAACACTCTTAGGTTTAGAATTGTTTCTCACTTTTACTTGAGTTTGTTTTATTACGTAAGTTGTACAAATTGTAACAAGTCGAATATTAAGATGTAATAAGAAAAGTATGAAAATTTCCTCTCCACCCCATCACTTAACCATCCCTGCTCCTTTGAGATAAAACAGCTTACTTTTCTAGGCTTGGGTGTACAAGGTGAAACATGTGGATTTTTTTGTTATGTTTAGTTTTCATTTAACATGTGGACATCACATGAAGTCAATAAAAAGGATAAAAGTTGTCTTTTTAACAGTTGCATAATATTTCATAATATGGCTAAACCATATTTAGGAATTTAGATTGTTTTCAATTTTTAGGCACTACAAATAACTCAACAATAAACATTAACATCCGTTTGCAGTAGTACTTTAATTTCTGTGAAAGAGATTCCCCAAAATGGAATCTGAGTAAAAAAATAATGTACTTTCTCCCATTTTTATTAGGATCTGCTGTCAAATTACTTTTCAAAAGGTTGAAACAATTTTTACTTCCACTAGCAAATCTGTGAAAGTATCTCTTTCCCCCACACCCTCATTAGGACTATTTGTTAACTATTTATTTATTTAAAATATTTATTTATTTGGTTGCACCAGGTCTTAGTTGCGGCAGGTGGGCTCCTTAGTTGTGGCATGCGAACTCTTAGTTGCTGCATGCATGTGGGATCTAGCTCCCTGACCAGAGATTGAACCCAGGCTCCCTGCCTTGGGAGCACGGAGTCCTATCCACTGCGTCACCAGGGAAGTCCCTGGTAACTGTTTAGTTTTTAAGAATTTGATATGTGTTTAAATAGTATCTGTATCAGGATAGACTAAGCTATGTGCAGAAACAACTCCAAAAGCTTGAAACAAAAACACATATTACTTGCTCACACCGCATAATCATCTCTAGAAAGTTGACAGTGGAGCTCTGCTCATGATAGCTACTCAGAAACCCAGGCTGATGAGCTGTCCTGCCAAAAGGAGAGAACAGTAGAGGGTCTCACGTTGGCAATTACAGTGACTCAGGACACTTTAATTTTCAACTCATTGGCTTGAATGAGTCATAAGGCCCTACCCAAACACAAGGGGGCCAGGAAGAACAGTCACGTCTCATCGCTGGAAGGAGGGAGAAGCAGATGTATTTGATGAATCAGCACTATTGACTACCACAGACTCTCATTATTGCTTTAATTTGTTCAGCTATATTTACACTAACTGCATCTAACTTCATTTAAAAAGTATAAACCAGAACCTCCTTCCTTTTTTTTTTTGGCCGTGCCGCATGCATGTGGGATCTTAGTTCCCCAACCAGGGATGGAACCCGTGCCCCCAGCATTGGAAGCCTGGAGTGTTAACAACTGGACCACCAGGGAAGTCCCCAGAACCTGCTCTGTAAGACTGGAAATAAGCCCTGAGCAGCCAGGATCATCAGAGTTTTTAAAATCCTCTCCTGGTAACCACACTTTCACCTATGCTCATATCACCTGCCCACCAGTTTCCTGGGACCATGCTAAGTGCCTATTTCTAATTGTTAAGACACCAGGAATTGAGGTACAGAGAAGTAAATGTCTCCTCTAGATATTTGAAATTCAGAATATTCCAGACTCACCTCATGATCGTATTATTTTCTAACCTGAGCTAGAAATTTTAGACATATTACTCCTTATAAAACATACACACACACACACACACACACGATATCTATTGAGTGTTTACTTCATACCAGGCACTGTTCTAAGCACTTTACAGTCATTAATTTAATGCTCACAATAATCCTATGAGGTAGGAACTATTATTATTGTCTCCTTTTTTTAAATTAAATTTTTAAAACTGAGGTATAATTGACTTACAACATTATGTTAGTTCCAGGTGTATCAAATAATTTTTTTGATATTTGTGTATA
Organism: Eubalaena glacialis; assembly: GCF_028564815.1. Classification (NCBI taxonomy): domain Eukaryota; kingdom Metazoa; phylum Chordata; class Mammalia; order Artiodactyla; family Balaenidae; genus Eubalaena; species Eubalaena glacialis. The sequence goes on from NC_083718.1 coordinate 85,512,214, forward strand.
TTGCAAAATGATCACCACAATAATTCTAGTTAACATGCTACCATACATAATTTTTTCTTGTGATGAGAAATTTTACGATTTTTTTTCTTAGCAACTTTCAAATATGCAATACAGTATTATTAACTATAGTAGCCATGCTGTATATTACATCACCATGACTTCTTTATTTTATAACTGGAAGTTTGTACCTTTCAACTCCCTTCACCCATTTCACCTAACCACCCCCCCGACCCCCACCATGTCTGGAAACCATCAATTTGTCCTCTGTACAAATTGGTTTTTGGTGGTCTTTTTTTTTTGTTAAGATTCCACATATAAATGAGATTATACAGTATTTGTCTTTCTCTGTCTGAATTACTTCACTTAGCATTATGCCCTCAGGTCCATTCATATTGTCTCAAATGGCAAGATTTCATCCATTTTTATGGCTGAATAACATTCCATTGTATATATTATTGTCTCTTTTTTTATGGATGAGAAAACTGAGGCACAGAATTAAATAAATTTCCCAAAGCCACAAAGTTAAAAAGTGTCAGAGCACGGCAGTTTGGCCTTACAGCTTGTGGTTTTAAACCTTTATACAATACAGCTTGTTTATCCTAGCTTATGAATGCTTTTTATATCTTTTCCCTCCTTTCTTTTCCTATTCTACTGCCTTTATTTTGTTCTTCTTTCTTTCTATTTTTTTTGGACACACCACGCAGCATGTGGGATCTTAGTTCCCCAACCAGGGATTGAACCCGCGCCCCCTGCATTGAAAGCCTAGAGTCTTAACCACTGGACCACCAGGGAAGTCCCCTAGATCTTATTTCTTGCCAGGACAAAATAGTCTCCTAATTGATAGGCCATATTGTAGATCAGTTCTATCAGTAGCTCTGATCATGTCACTCCCTTGCTTTAAAACTGTTTTCTTTATGTTTTAACTTTACAGTATAAAATTTGAGGCTCTTCATAATTTGGCCCCAATTTACCTCTCAGGCCGTGTTTCCCATTTCTCCTTTCACACTCCTGATTATGTGCTATTTACCCAACAAGTTTATGCATTTCACTTGTATATCTTCATACTTTTGTTTACTGTGATCTATCTCCTGGAATGACCCTTCCCTTTCTGTTGGTGAAATATTAATTCTCTAAGGTCCAACTCAAATGTCTTCTCTGTGAAGTTTTCATAGACCAGCAGTTGTCAAACTTTAGTATGTATCAGAATCACCCGGAGGGCTTGTTAAACCACAGATTGCTGTCCCCACACCACACTTGGAGTAGGTCTGGGTGGAGTCTGAGAATTTGCATGTCTAAGATTTTCCCAGTTGATGCCCATGCCATTGGTACTGGGACCAGAGTTTAAGAATCATTGTTCTAGGGACTTCCCTGGTGGCACAGTGGTTAAGAATCTGCCTGCCAATGCAGGAGACACGGGTTCAATCCCTGGTCTGGGAAGATCCCACATGCCGCAGAGCAACTAAGCCCGTGCTCCACAACTACTGAGCCTGCGCTCTAGAGCCCGCATGCCACAACTACTGAGCCTGCGAGCCACAACTACTGAAGCCTGCGCGCCTGGAGCCCGCACTCTGCAACAAGAGAAGCCACCGCAATGAGAAGTGCACGCACCACAAGGAAGAGTAGGCCCTGATCACCGCAATTAGAGAAAGCCCATGCGCAGCAACAAAGCCCCAACACAGCCAAAAAAAAAAAAAAAAAGAATCATTGTTCTAGACCATCATTTACCCCCTTCAGAATTAACTCTTGCCTCTGTTCTTCTGCTACCTTAGTTCCTTTCCACTTGTCTGTTATCTGTGTATGTGTGTTTCCTCTGCTGGTTTGAGATCATCTCAAGGCTGAGTTCCTATCTTAATCATCTTTGTTTCCCCTAGCAACTGACCTATTGCCCCGTACATGCGGTGCTCTGTAATGTGTGATGATTAAAGGGAAGTCTTTGCTCTGCCCTGATTATGTTTCTATTAGTTAGATTCGTTCAGCTTTCTGATGTGTGTGTGGGTGGGCTGGGGGTGGAAATGAGGAATGGGGATGTTGAAGAGAAACAGGAGCTATTTGGAGCATCACATTCCAGTCTGATTTCTTCATTGCCCTGAGGAGGTGAAGTGATCAGTTCAGTAGATCAGCAGTGGGACTCAGGGAAGTGTCTTCTAAGGACTTGTTGCTAAACATGCAATCAGGGAGCCTGCTAGAGAACCTAAACCTCTGGCCCCACTCCGGATGTACTGAATCAGAATCTGAATTTTAATAAGACCTCCAAGTAATTTGTTCGCTCACTAAAATTTGAGAAGCACTATAGGAAAGGCAGGTTTGAGCTGTATAATCCTTTCCAGGGCAATATTTAGGGAGCCAAGCTCTGGCTTCGTTTTTGTTAAGTATTGAAGACTAACTCTTGTCAGAGATGATGAGGCCCTGATATAAATGACTCACATTATTAAAATTTACAAATTATTGAAGTAGACAGCTTATTGTCAGCTTAATAATATGAAGTAATAAATAACTGATACACCAATTGGAATGCTCATGTTGGTGTGCTCAGCATATTCACTCCTGTAATCTATTGTGATATGTTGAAAAATCACAACCATATGCTACTTAGTACTTGATCATGAGAAATCATAGTATGGGGGCCAGAACCTTGGAATGCCAAATGATCCTTTCCTTGGGGAAATTAGATCATAGTCTGAAGGTTACTGTGTGATCTCAGAATCAAAACAAAGGAACATAGGGATTAAAAACTCAGAGGGTTTCAGGCATCAGGAAAGTATTGTAAAGAGCAAAATGGGGTGAGTGAGGACTGTGGTCACCTGGGAAATACGTGTCTCACCTACAGGGAGCAGTTGATGATATTTAGCTCTAGCTAATTTTTGTCCTGTGTGACACATACAATGCTGCTAGATCTCCAATTTTTCAAGTGAACTTAAAAACCCATATTTTTTTTTTAATGAAAGCTTCTGAGTTTTGAATATTGACAACTAATTCAAAAATTTTGTAAATTCTGCAATACTCTGAATCAGCATTCAAATTCTAGGAATTAAAATACATACCTTTGAAATGACATAAAGTGCTAAATTATCTTCTGCAACATTGTTTGAAATAACAAAATATTTAGAAACAAAATAAATTTTCATCAGCAAGGGTTGGTTAAACAAACTATGGCGAAACAGGGGCATACTTTTCAGCTGTGTTTTTAAAAAAAGGCTAAGGAATCTCTTTGTGTATTAATATGAAGTGATCTTCAAGATACTTTATTAAATGAGGAAAACAAGTGCAGAACATGGTATACACCATGCTATTAGTTGTTAAATAATAGTAAAAATATACATTTTTATACATATACATAAAATATCACTGGATGGATACCTAAGAAATTAACACTGGTTGTCTCTGAAGAGGGCAAATGGAAGGGTGGGGGACAAGAGTTAGAGTTAAGAGTTTTTACAGTACACCATTTTATACCTTTTGAATTTTGAAACATGAAAATAGTTTATTCAAAAATATTACTTTAAAAATAAAAGGAAAAGAAGAATGTCTGGAAAGATACACATATATGCAAAAACAAACTACTTTAATTGCAGTTACCTCTAGAAAGAAGGATTGGGAAACAAGGCAATGTCTAGGAACTTTCTGCATTTTTATCCTTAGGTAATGATTGAAAAAAATTTTTTTATTATGTGCATTTGTTACTTTTACAATAATAATTTTAAAATGTCAACTCAAAAAGCAAATATAAAACCCAACACACAACCACACAGGCTTTGTAGATTACACTGGAGGGGGTCTGGCCCAATAAAACTTCTTTGCAGACCCACTGGATTTCTAAACTGCCAGTTTAAGGTAAGTGAAAGGAATGTTTAAGGACACCAGATTAACAGAGATAATGTGGGCAATAAAACCAGACAGACCCAAGGTCTGTGGGCTGCAGCTCCCTGAATCTCCACACCAAGGACTATCTGGCTACTGAGCCTAGAAATACTCAGCTGTCCAATGGCTAATTGCCTTCTTTCCTGAACAGCATTCACACTGGCCCTGTGTGAGTTTGCCTTGGGTTGCTCCTCTTTCTCTGCTTCCACATATGATCCATTTCTTCTGACTGATGCACTTTTTTTTCCCCTTGGATAGGTTACTGGAGAAAGTAGGATAACAGTCAAACCTGTCACTCTCTAGTGACTATATATGGATGCTCTCATTAACCATGTGTTTGTCTTGCATTTTATTTTAGAAGGTGGAGAAAAGGTTAATTTCTGAGCTTCTGGAGGGGAACACATGTAACCCTCAAGTACTGCTTCAATCTTAATCTGCTTTCATTTTACCCTGACCTGCACCTTGCCCTGAATTTCTTTTCATCCAATAAGGGTACAATCATCTCTTTCTCTCTTTCTCCAGTTTAACCAATATAGCACCATCTGTTCTGGTGAAGGCAAAGTCTAGTATCTCCAGTGGAAGGCTCCAGTTTCCCTGCCTCCATTTTCAAATAATCCTGAGCATTTACTCAGGCCAAGCAGGGGGGCAGCCCTGCTTCCAGGAATCAAGAACACAGACAATTATCAAGTCTCTGCTAACAGTGCATGGCTAGAGTTATGTCTCCATACCATTTCGTATTGCTGCTAAAGCCTGGTTCAGCATGGTCCCAAGGATACAAGTCTCCTCTGAAGTGACTGCATGCTGGTACAAGTCCCTGCACAAGCCCAAGTTATGCCCCACACTTAGATTCCAAGGTTACGACTCTCTTAGTTCACATTCCCGTGCGAGGTCACTGTTGCCTAGAACATTTGGCCAGCCTGGCTGGACTTGAGAGCTTTAGTCTCTATTATTTACTGTGCTAGAACCAATTCTCTTCAGCCAAACCTGTGTTGAGCCTTGGTCAGTGGCCTAGATGCCTCCTTTCCTTCTAGTGAATTCTCTTATAGACTTTCCTGCCGGTTAGCCCTAGTTCACTCTATCAAATTTCCGTAACTTCAGACTTTGGAGAGTAGGCATTATGATTTCCTTCTCTTTTCTCTTAAAAGGTCCCTGGGATGCTGATTGTGACACTCATCATCATCATCATCATGTATTATATATTAACTTCCTGTGACTGCCATAACAAATTATCACAAACTAGGTGGCTTAAAACAATAGAATTTTGTCTCAGAGTTCTGGAGCCTAGAAGTCCAAAATCAAGGTGTTGGCAGGGCTGCACTCCCTCCAAAGGCTCTGGGGAGAATACTTCCTTGCCTCTTCCAGCTTCTGATGGCTCCCACCAAGGGTTCTTTAGCTGTGGTTGCAGAACTCCAATCTCTGCTCTCATCTTCACATGACCTTTTCATCTCTCTCTCTCTCTCTCTCTCTCTCTCTGTGTCTTCTCTTCTGTCTTTTATAAAGACACTTGTCATTGGATTTAGGGCTCACCCCACTAATCCAGGTTGAGTTCATCTTGAGATCCTTAACTTTCCATCTGCAAAGACCCTTTATCCAAATAAGGTCACATTCATAGATTTCAGGGGGTAAGGACATGGACATATCATTTTGAGGGCCTCTTTTCAACCTACTAGATGTTATTTTATAAATGAGCAAATGAGGAAATGTAGGCTGAGGGAGATTAAGGGGCTCACCCAAGGCAAATTTGTTCCCCTCTACCACAGAGCTCTGCCTGCTTGAGAAGGGCATCAGCTTTTTTTTTTTTTTTTTTTGGCTGCGTTGGGTCTTCGTTGCTGCACACGGGTTTTCTCTAGTTGCGGTGAGTGGGGGCTACTCTCCGTTGCAGTGTGTGGTCTTCTCATTGCGGTGGCTTCTCTTGTTGAGGAGCTCGGGGTCTAGGCGCATGGGCTTCAGTAGTTGTGGCTCGCAGGCTCTAGGTGCGCGGGCTCAGTAGTTGTGGCGCATGGCTTAGTTGCTCCGCGGCACGTGGGGGTCTTCCCGGACCAGGGCTTGAACCCGTGACTCCTGCACTGGCAGGCAGATTCTCAACCACTGTGCCACCAGGGAAGCCCCAGGGCATCACCTTTTATAAAACCTCACACACTAAAAAGGTCCTGTAAGACTCTTATCTTATAAGGTTCCTGCTGGCCTTATATTTGCATAACTAAAGGGACTTCCTAGGGCCACCTCTAGGAGGGCTTCTAGTTTTAGATGCACCTTACCAAGCATCATGATATTATATTACATTACCTCATAAAATTATGGCCAACTGTCTTATCTTAAGAATATTAGATACTGGAGGATTGAAACCCATGGCCTTATTTTAATCAATAAGTTCAACCTGTCTCTGTCCCACTTTGGTAACTATTTCCCTGAATAGGAACAACACAGACTGGCTTGTGTTTCATCCTTGTTATTATTCTCAACTTAACCTCATGTGCCTATTGTGGAATGCAAGAGTGAGAAGGCTGAGAAATAGGGAGGTGAAATAATAAAAAGTCTGTTGCATAAATGTCTGTATAAAAGATTTCAAATCTCCTGTGAAGGGAGGTCTACCAGGCTTTTTCATAGTTCAGCTCAGAGATGGTTCTGTGGTTGTAGAGCTGACCTCATAGGGATTCTTCACCAACTTGGCACACCGAAAAATCATCACCATTAGGAACAAAAAAAGAAGAAGAACAAAGGCAATGGCAAAGCCTTTGTCTGCATCGACACTGCTGGACAGGCTTGAATCATCCATGAGAACACACACCTCTTTACCCTTGTCCAGCTGTAGCTACTTCCTCAGGAATGCCTTCAGATTTGTCATATTCCTAGACAAAAAAGGATAAAACAAGTTTACTGGTTTGTATATGTATATATGTATTTTCTTAATAATGCTATGTTGAAACCAGAGGGTTTTCCAAAAAAAAATTAGCAAGATTTATTTGAGGCACTTGTGAAACTGATAACATTAGTATAGGTGACCTTCAAGAAATACGCACATGCAAGATCAGAAGAAATACTCTAAGGCAAAACATGAGCAATTATGTGTATCTCAGAAATCAACTGGGGCTTCCTTGCTCTGTTAAATCCAGGTAAAATTGTCTTGAACACCCCAATTCTGTGTGAAGTCCAAATCGTTCTCTAATATTTATTCAAATTCTGAGTACTTACTCTAGGTAATTTCTTGTAGAGTCTTAACTTAGTAGGTATGAACATAAAATTGTTTTATTTTTTCTAATCACTATGTTTGTGCTGTCATTCCCATGTCTTAATTAAAAATCAGGTATGTTGCAGAAGTGATCAGGTTCAGTTATTAAAACTTAATCGGACTTCCCTGGTGGTCCAGTGGTTAAGAACCTGAGCTTCCAATGCACGTGGTGCGGGTTCAATCCCTGGTCAGGGAACTAAGATCCTACATGCCATGTGGTGCAGCAAAAAAACCCCAAAAAACAAAAAACAAAAAACAAAAGACAGCTTAATCTACCAAAACAATACTGAAAAGAACAAAGTCAGAGGACTCCCTCTTCTCAATTTCAAAACTCACCATAAAGCTACAGTTATTGAGATAGTGTCGTATTGGCATAAGGATAGACATATAGATCAATGGAATAGAATTGAGAGTACAGAAATAAACTCATATATGTATTGTCAACTGATTTTTGAGAAGGGTGCCAATACCATTCAATGAGGAAAGAAAACAAATGGTGCTTGGACAACTGAATAGCCATATGCAAAAGAATGAAGTTGGACCCTTTCTTCACACCATATATAAATATTAACTCAAAATAGATCAAAGACCCAAATGTAAGAACTAAAACTATAAAACTCAGAAGAAAACAAAGGAGTAAATTTTCATAACTTTGGATTTGGCAAAGGATTTTTAGATGTGACATCAAAATCACAGGCAACAAAAGAAAAAAAATAGATAAATTGGACTTCTTCAAAATTTAAAATTTTGAACTTCAAAAGACACTATCAAGAAAGTGAAAAAACCCACACAATGGAAGAAAATGTTCACAAATCTTATATCTGATAAGGGATTTGTATCTAGAATATCTAAAGTATTCTTACAACTAAATAATAAGACAACCCAATTAAAAATTGGGCAAAGGATGTGAACAGATATTTCTCTAAGGAAGATATACAAATGGCCGATAAGTACATGAAAAAATGCTCAACATCATTAGTCATGGGGAATTACTAATCAAGAGGCATAAAGTTTCAGTGAAGCAAGATGGATAAACTCTAGAGATCTGCTGTATGACATTGTACGTGTAGTTAATGATAATGTATCATACACTTAAAAATTTGTTAAGAAGGTATATCTCATGTTAAGTGTTCTTACCATAGTAAAACAAAATTTGAAAAAAGAAAGAAAGAAAAGAGGTTGGCTGAAGAAGCCTGTGGTAGTAGAGAAGAAGGCAGTGTTGAGATTGAATTGATCAAGGCGAATTTTTTTTTTCTTGAAGACCAGATATGGACCACAGAGAGGGACCAGCCTGGGGGTCACATAAAAGAGGATCTAGCCCAACAGAGCTTCCTGCTAAGATGACGGTTACCTTAATAGAAAATGGCTGGAGGTAAACTCGGATTCAGCATTGTAAAGACCAGTCAGAGGAGAAACATTGACCTGGAGGGATCTGCAGTTAGATAACCCTAGTGAGGGAATTTCTGGGGAGCTCATGAAAAGCACATCATGAGAGAAAGAGCCCTGAACATTATCCAAGCCTAGAGAGAAAAAATGCCAATAGATTTGTTGTGAAAAATGGTTTAATGGGACTTTTGGTGACACATAGAGAAAGCTAAAATATTGTTTTATAAAAGATTAATTGGGATAGTGAGGAACTAAATTGCTCTGTGAAAGAATATCAAGAATTGCGTTCATAATGGGCAGAGTTGTACCTTGGCAGAGAATTGTAAGGAAGTGTTCCTAAACTGAAGATGAGAGAAAAACTAGTCTGGTAGCTGGAAAATGGGGGAAGATTGGTAGATATTTGTACCATCTTTAAGATATGTATCTCATTTACGTATGTATTACATTCTTTATGTGCCTTATCCTTTCTACAGTGCTCTTTCAGGGCAGGGTCATGTGTATTTTTGCGTTCCACATTTCAGTGGCTTATCACTCTCTACCTCTGTTAATATCCTTTTGGGCCTACTTCCCAAATATGTCTCAGATCATTTCCCTTTTCTTTATCCCTATGGCCACCCCTGTGCTCTAGGCCACCAAATGCCAGATACCCGCAAATGCTCTCCGATCTCCTGAAAACACTCTTATTCTCCTCCAAACCACAAAGCAATCTTTAACAAATGTAGATCAATCAGTCTTCTGATTAAAATCCTTCAGCAGCTTCCCACTGTCTTCAAACTTCTTGATGGGGTTTCAAGGCTGTCCACGATTTGGTCTCATCTTGTTTCTTGCCACTCTCTTCTTTGTACTTTTTTACCCAGCAGTGCTGGGCTTCTCACAGTTCCACGAGTTTTGCATGATCCCCCTTTGCCTCCATCCCTTTTCTATTAACATTATCTTTGCATTACTCCCATCCTTCTATACTCAACTTTTAGGCCTTAGCTTAAATGTTAATTTCCTAGGGAGATATTCTAGTAACATTCACTATAGTTTATTATCATTAGTTTCTGTCTAGTCTCATAAAATAGTAATCCTACATGAGACTAAAGACCCTATATAATTTGTTTTTTTATCCAAAAGTCTGGCATACATTAGATGTTCAGTAAGTATCTGTTCAATGAATGACAGTAGCACTACACTTTGCAAAAGTGAGCATGTAAAGATGCTCATTGAATGAATGAATGACTTTGAGAATGTGGCATTGAATTAAGAAAGGAGAAGACTGTTGCTGATGTAAAAGGATAGTGTTAGCAGAGTGGTAAAGAAGGAATCCAGACTTCAGTGGATTAAGCAGGAAAGGGCAGTGAGGAAATGAAGACACCAAGATTTTAAATCGTTTATGAGGAGTTCAACTAGGAAAGAAAGAATAGCAGCTAAAAGCCTATTGCAGAATCAAACGAGGGATTCCTTTTCAAAGGCAGAATGGAAAGGTATCAGGTAGGATGTGTTTGGTTGCAAGACACAGAAAAGTCCACTTAAGTGAGATTAAATAATACATGAAATTTATTGACTTATAAGACTGAAGTCCAGAGTAAGGATAACTTTAGGTATGGTTGGATCCAGAGATTCAAGGCGTTATCAGGGTTCTGCCTTTATATGTCTACCTTTCTTCTATGTTGATTTTATACCGAGGCTGGCTTTCCTGTTGTAACAAGAATGGCTCCAGAAAATCCAGACCTCACATATTCCCCTTTCATATTATCTCCTCTTCATCAATTCCAGAGGAAGAAAGAACACTTTTATATCAGTCAGGATTCTTGTTTGCAAGCAATAGAAACAGGGTTTCCTTTACTTAAGCAAAAAAGGGTATTTATTATAAAGAGATCAGGTGGCTTCCAGAATCAAGCAGAAGGAGAACTGGTCCTATAAAACAAGCAGAAACCAAGAGAGGCCAGGCATTGAGAACCACAGCCAAGGTCAGCACAGGAAAAGTCTGGTTAGGGCACTGTCGGCACTGGACACTACCACCATTGGACACGGCTGTTGCTGAGCACTGCTGCTACCGTCATTGGATACTGCTGCCTCTGCCATGCCTGAATTATAAATTGTGTCATCTTTGTGTCATTCAGTATTCCAGACCCTGGCTGGAGCATCCGACTGGTCAAGGCTGAGTCATGCCCCAGCACTTTAGCCACCACAGGGTGGAAGAGGGAATATTTGGTATCTCTAGGCACTGTAGTGAAAATGATGTTCTGCCTCTCACAGACTCACATAAAGGAAGATTTCCCTCAAGTAAGAAGAGGTTTTGGATGTTGAGCAGACAAAAAATGACGAACATCTATTTTTCGGTCTTGGCCCCAATCCAACTATATGCTGTTTATAAGAGACTCACCTAAAATTTAAAGGCATAAAAACATTGAAAGTAAAATGTATACTAAGTGAATACTCACCAAAAGAAAACTGAGGTGCTATATTAATGTCAGACAAAATAGACCTTAAGACCAGAAGCATTATTAGGGATACAGAGGAATAACATTATGATGAAGGGCAAAATTCAGTAGGAAGATGTAACAGTTCTAAATTGTATGCACCTAATAAAATAGTCTCAAGAGAAATAAGAAAACAATAGGACTATAGGGAGAAATTGATAAAAATTGTAGTGGGTAATAAACACATTCTTCTCAATGATTGATAGGTCAACTAGACAGAAATCAGTGAAGATATAGAATATTTGATTAATACAATTAACAAGCTTGATTTATAGAACCATGCATTCAACACTGAGCAAACTCATACTTTTCCATATATTGTTTAATCACATTTGAGTTGGCTTTGGGGGGTTTTTTGGTAATGTGAAACTAAAAACATCCTAATTCCATGTATTAAATCCCTTTCTGCTTAGAATAGCTAGAATGGTTTCTGTTCTCTGCAAGTAAGCCTTGATGGATATAGATACCAAGCTGAGTTTATCCCAGAAGTAGAAGTGTAGCATGTATATATATATATAAACCATATGAATACCTCAGTTGTTGCAGAAAAAGCATTTGATAAATTTCAATACTAATATAAAACGCCCATATTAATATTCTTAGCAAAATAGGGGTAGAAGGGAACACCTTTAACCCAATAAAGGTACCAACAACAACAAAAAATTTATAGCAAACATCCTACTTAATGGTCAAAAGTTGAAAGATTTTCCTTTTAAAATCAGGAACAAGACAAAGATGTTCACTAGCTTCACTTTATTCAACATCATTCTGGAGGTTCTAGCCAGTGCAGTAAAATAAGATAAAGAAAGAAAAAAAAGAAAAAAGAAATAAAGGTTTAAAAGGAAAAAACAAAAATGTTCGTTATTCACAGATGTCACTTCCTTCAGAATAGTCTACAGAAAATATAAGAAATAGGCAATTTAGCAAGGTGTCTGGATGAGATACACAAGTCAATTGCATTTCTAAATGCCAGTAACAAACAATAAGCAAATGTAATTTTAAAAAGACACCGTTGGGAATTCCCTGGCGGTCCAGTGGTTAGGACTCAGCGCTTTCACTGCCGTGGCCCAGGTTCAATCCCTGGTTGGGGAACTAAGATCTTGCAAGCCATGTGGTGTGGTCAAAAAAAAAAAAACCAACAACACATTATTTACAATAGCATAAGAATATATAAGGTATTTAAAAATAAATCTAAGAAAAGTTGAGCAGGACCTGTTTGGAAGAAATTATCAAACTTCACTGAAAGTCATTAAAAACACCTAAGTAAATAGAGAGATATGCCATATTTATGGATTCAACATGGTAGAGCTGTTAATTCCAACTCTCCCCAAATTAACCTTTAGAGGCAGTGTAACTCCACCAAAATCCCATCAGGGTTTTTTGAGAAAACTGACAAACTGATTTTCTTAATTGTATATGGGAGCTCACAGGCCCAAGAATTAAAAAGACACTCTAAAGAAAAAGAATAGGGTGGGGAGATTTCCCATATCAGTTATTAAGGTTTATTACAGAGCTATAGTATTTTTGACATGGGGTATATGTGCATGTGTAGATAATAGACCATTTGAGCAGACTAGAAAGCCCAGAAACAAATTGCACATTTAGGGAAACTTGAGTTATAACAGAATGGACATTTTTGACTGCAGAAAAAGAATGGACTATTTAATAAGTGATACTGGAGAATAGGATATTCATTTTAAAAAACACATCTATGGTCAAGAGCAAACTTTAAAATGTTTAGAAGAAAATACAGAATGTTTTTATGACCTCAGGATAGGAAAAGATCACTTAAACCAGACACAAATGGCACAACATATATTTTAAAAGATGGATAAGTTTAACTTCAGAGTTAAGAACTCCTGATCACCACAGACACGATAAAGTAAGTAAAAATACAAATCACAAACTCAGAGAAACATATTTCTAAAAAAGGATTAGTATCCGAAGTTAGAAAAATAACTCCTCCAACTGAATAAATAAAGGACAAATAATAGGAAAATTAGCAAAAGACATGAACTGGCATTAAAAAAAAGAAACATGAAAGGTACAAAAATATATGAAAAGGTGTTCAAGTTCACTAGTAATCATTGAAATACAGATATTAATTTTGTATCCACTAGATTGGTAGACATTAAGAAGTCTGATAATACAAAGTGTTGGCAAGGATGCAACTCATCTAAAGTTCTTATACACTGCCCATCAGTGGTACCGAAGTACAAATTGATAAAAATCCCCTGTAGAAAACCATTTAGCATTACCTCATAAAGTTGAATATACATATTCTCCACAACCCAACAATTCCACTCCCCTGTATATACCAGGAGAAATATAAAAGAATGCTACTGTGGCATTGTACATACAAGCAAAAACCAAACAACTCAAATGACCACAGCCTGGAGAATTATCACAAAAATTATGGCATAGTCACAATCAAATATTATAAAGCAGTGAAAAGAATGAGTGAACGAACTAGAGTTGCATCCAATAATATGGGTGACTCTTAGAAACATATTAGTGAGTGAAAGAAGCAAATTACAGAAGATTGCATACATTATTATATTATTTTTATAAATCTCAAAATAAAACACTATTTACAATAACAATACACTATTTAGGGATGCATACCTATGTGATAAATCTACTTTTGAAAAAGCAAAGGAGGGAATTCCCTGGCAGTCCAGTGGTTGAGACTTGGCGCTTTCACTGCTGTGGCCCGGGTGCGCAGCCAAAAAAAAAGAAAAAGCAAAGGAGTGATATAGAAAATTCATGATAATGATCACTTCTGGGAGGGAGGCAGGAAGATGATTTAAAGGAAAGAACACACAGGTAGATGCACTGAAATGGTAATGCTATATGTTTTAAACTGGGTCATGGGTTCATAACAGTTCATTTATTACTATGTTTCATAACTAATATGTTACATATCTTCTTTTGAATGTATCAAGGGACTTCCCTGGTGGTCCAGTGGGTAAAACTCCCCGCTCCCAACAGAGGGGTCATGGGTTTGATTCCTGGTTGGGGAACTAGATCCTGCATACTGCAACTAAGAAGCCCACATGCCACAACTAAGAATCCTGCACGCCACAACGAAGATCCTGTGTGCAGCAACTAAGACCCAGCGCAGCCAAAATAAATAAATAAATATTTTTAAAAAGTATTAGGCTTGATGAAGGCAAGGAAAAGAACAATTTTCCTGCACTGCAAGTATATTATCAGAAATCAAAAGTTCTTTGGCATACGGAACTCATTGGCTCCAGAGATCACTATGTGTTCGTGGGGGTGTCCTCTGAAGAGCCGAAGAGGGAACAGCTTAGAGATAGCTCATTGGAAACTCTTGCTTGTCCGTGCAATCTTGGTTTTGGAGGGGCAAAGGGCTTTCCTTCCAGATAAGTCAACCCCTAATGAGAACAATTCAATGGCAGTCATGAAATATAACATGGTAGTGGAGAACATGAATTCTGTAGTCAGTCCCTCTGGATTTGGATCCTGGCTCTAATAAAGCTTGGTGATCCTGAGCAAGTTACTTAACTTTTTAAAGCCTTGGTTTCCTCATCTGTAAATTGGGGATAATAATACAATAATCCTATGACACAGATGTTGAAATTAAATAAATAAGTGTACGTAGAACACAGCACAGTGCCTGGCACTTAACAACTGCTATATAAGTGTTTGCTATTATTATCCTCCCTGGGTTTACTATGTTCCTCATTTCTTGCACCTTTTCTCTTGCTATGGAGTGTCTGGAAGTCAATGCTGTTTTACTTTTTCATTCAAGTGGAGTTCTAGAGCAAACTCTTCCCATATCACAGTTGTGCAGTATTGATAGTGTGTAACAGCAGCAGAGAGGGGAGGCTAAGAAGTTCCACAGTTCAAAGTGCTGACAACTACTCTGGGTTACATACAGTTCATTTGGTGCTAGAAATGTAATAGATATTCAATGTATGATATGACTTGAAGAAAGGATTCCAGTTTAAGCTTAGCCTGTGTGTGTCCCAGAATTTAAGTGTCAAAACAAGTCTTGGGACTTCCCTGGTGGTGCAGTGGATAAGAATCCGCCTGCCAATGCGGGGGACACGGCTTTGAGCCCTGTTCTGGGAAGATCCCACATGCCGCGGAGCAGCTAAGCCTGTGCACCACAACTACTGAGCCTGCACTCTACAGCCCGTGAGCCACAACTACTGAGCCCACGTGCCACAGCTACTGAAGCCCGTGCACCTAGAGCCCATGCTCCGTAACAAGAGAAGCCACCACAAGGAGAAGCCCGCGCATGGCAACGAAGAGTAGCCCCCGCTCGCCACAAACTAGAGAAAGCCCAGCGCAGCAATGAAGACCCAACATAGCCAAAAATAAATAAAATTAAATCTTTAAAACAAACAAAAAAAACAAGTCTTTATGATGGTTGGGAACTGGTCTTCCAGACATCTGGTTTATTTCTAACTAGAAATTTCCCTGGTGAAAAATTCATCCTAAGGGAAGAGATAGTCTAGGTTGTGGGTTTAGCTAGAGTCAGAGCAGAGGTAATATTCTGACAATACAGTCTCTATGAGGCAAAGTGTTTTTTGACCCATCTCCCCTGAGTTCACTCAAACCTCAGTCCTAGGGTATGGGAGAGTCAAGAAATTCTCCTTTATCATTGCTCTTGTCACTTTATTTTACCTACAGACTTGTGTGGTTTGGGAACTAGAGATTGCAAACAGATCCGTCTCTATTACTACATGAACTCTATCAACTTTCAATTTACTTTCAATGCACCATTTACCATTTAATAAGTAAAGCACAAAAACTAGGTTCTGTGGGCATAAAAAGATATATAACAAGACCTGATTTCTGTCTTTAGGAAACTTACAGTCTGGTATGGGAGATGACATATCCATACAACTATGACACCGGTATTAGAATGATAAATGCCAGAACAGAAGGTAGTGGGCCTCTATGAAATTGTCTGCCCCACACTTCCCCTCCTGTCCATCCATATGGCTATTGTGAGAGCTGCCGTGTTCTGACATGGCTCCACCATGCTGGCTGCCACAGTTCAACAGTCTGGGGTAGACATCCAAGCTGGACCAAAGCTCTTCTCTTGAATTTTTGTAACTGGAGTGGGAAATGCATCCTGGCACTTTCTGGGTATTCAATATGTACTTGCTGATAACTGAGTTGTAGTGAGAAAAGCAATTTCATTGCAGTTTTAATACCATGCCTGTGTCTTTATCCATTTGTATATACCTCAGATGTCACTTTCTAGATATATTTCTTTAATATCTCATTATATTTGCAGGCATGTACCTTCTCTTTATTCATTACAGTCCCTCAAAAAGGTCATATTATTTTACCTTGGTACTTACATATCTCACTAGACCCTTTACAGTCTGGATAGTTCATTAATTTTCCAACTTCTCTCCGTTATTGCGTTTCAAGAGACTTGTGTTTCTATCATTTATTCTCCTTACTACAGATTTCTAGCTATGATTTTATATACTATGTGAACCATCTCCATTTTATAAAGTTAAAAAGAAAAATAAACAAAAATATATACCTCCTGAATGAAAATAAATAATTCCAAAGCAATCGCTGATAAAAGTGTGAAAGGAACCCATAGGGAAGAATCAGGAAGGTTTCACTGAAGAGGCAAATACCTGAATTGAACTGAGGCCTGAGAATGAGTAGGAGTTTACCAAGCTGATAAAAGTGGGAAAGGGGAGAAGCAGGAGAGAAGATATTTCAAGTACAAACATGAAAGTCTAAGGGAGGACAGCATAGTATGTTTGAGAAACAGTAAGTGTTCAGTAAGTATTCGAGATGTATTCTCCCACCGAATGGGCAGAAGCAGTATCCTAGGGGCCTTATATGTCACTTTAAAGACTCTGGACTCAACTTTGCAATCAGTGGGGAGCCATTAAAAGCTTTTAAGCATGGAAATTATACCATTAGATGGTGGTTTTAGACATATTAGACTGGCAGGAATGTGGAGGGTGCATGAGACAACAATTAACCTGAAATTCTTCCATTAATATGAGCTTCTAGAGGGCAAAAATCTAAAAGTTTTTCGTTTTTTTTTTTTGTGTGTGACTTCTCGCAACATAGATTAACACAGTGCCCACACCTAGTAGGAAATGTTTGTTGATGTAGAGACTCCAGTGTCAGAAGGAACACTCTGCTTCTGTTGGGTGATGAGAATGGACAGGATGACCCTTGTCTGATTAACAAACTCAGCTGGGGTAGGATTAGTCATAGAAGTCTTTCTACAAGTGATGGTCAAGCTCAATCTGGAGTAAGGAAAGTACACTCCAAATGAAGAAACAGTGATAGAGACAAGGAAGCATGGGAACTTGTGGGGAAATACTGCTTAATTCAGTATGTTGGAGCTGACAATACATGAAAATGAAAGGTATAAAATCATAGAATCTCAGAGTTGGAAGGAACCTTTAAAAGTAATCTTGTCGCATCAGCCTTCGAATCATTCCTGCAAAGCCCCTGGGGGTAGGGTGAATTTAAAGGTACTGGTGTGGCTTATGCTCAGGAGGCAAAAACATGGGACTAAAGTTTAGGCGTAAAGAAGAGCGAGATCTTTAGAGCTGATAGTCACCCAAGGACAGGATAGTTGAATCACAGGAGTAGATGAGATGGTCAAAGGAGAATTAGAAACAAGGGAATGTCTGCATTTATGGTGGAGGAAAGAGGTCAAGGAACCACAGATGGAATAGTTACAAGTAGGAAAACTAGAAGAGATGAGAGAATTTCAGGTAGGGGGCGGTTTGCAAACAGCCTTGTATGCTACAGAGGGACGGACAACCTTCAGTGTCTGGAAATTTGAAAACATCAAGTTATCTTTGATTCTTCTTCTCCTCCAATTAAATCTGAATTCCTGAACTTTGAATCAAAGGTCTCTAGTTTACTTATTCAAACTTCTCACTCATAGCTGCCAAATTTCAACAAACTAATTTTGCCCCTGTTAGGCTATCTTTCCTCTCTCTCCCTTAAAAAGTAAAACATATTCTTATTGAAAAGAGAAAAGAAAAAGGATGATGTTGTTTTGGTTTCAAGTATGACATGTATGTTCTTGGCTCTTATTTTCAAATGTAAGGATCTGATCCAGGTTTTATAGGGTCTGAAGTTTATACCAGTTGGAGGTCTCTCTTTAAGAAAAAGAAAACAAGATTTTTAATACAAAATTAGTTTAAAGTTTTTAGAATGGGAAAAGATCACAATAAATTATTGGAGACTTGGATATTCAGTTTCCATTCTTCTGAAAACCCTTAGATAAAATAGCTTTTCTTGACAGATACAAATGACAGATAAAGTGGTAAATTCAAGATCTGTTTTCCAAAGAGAAGAACAGCCCTAGAATTTTTGAAAGTAGCACTTAAGTTCCTGTTTTGTTTGGGTTGAATAGCAGCACTGCTCGGGACTAGCATAGGGAAAAAGAGGTAGGGCCTGAATCTATTGGTTTATGTAAAATTTGGTCTTGCTAAAGTAAGAAACAGAATAACCGTACTTACTTACAAATCTATAGCAATGTCAGTCCCTCTTTCACTTAACACTTTCCAGAAAGATCAATCACCTTCTCCTTTTCTTGTGTTCTCTTCCCAAGTCACTTAATTTTTCCCATCTGTAGTGCCCTATATTTCTTTAAAAAAACCCAAAAAACAAAAAACCCAAAACTTAAAAAGACCCAGATTCTTTCGTGGCCATAAGTTTAGTCTGAAGGGAGAGGTGACGGTGAAGAAATACAATAATGAAGCTTTCTTAACGATAATCCGTAAAATCAAAGACTTCCTCTAGCTAATAGGACTAACAGAAGTTCCCCCTAATTTGCCTCAAACACGAGTGTGCCCAAGACATCCCTTCTCAAATGAAAATTTCGCTTTTCAAAAAATCTCTAAGGAAAAAAAGCTCTTTACTTCCCTCAGTCATTTCCCTAGTATTCCCCAAGCTTGTAGAAAGGTGTTATTCAATTCAGAAGAATTGTTGGAATTATTCCCATAAAAACTTTACCAGGAAGGCAATACAGGTAGTTATTTACCTTTTGAGAGAGTGATATCCAAGGCTGGCTGTTGATAGGGCAGTCTCCTTCTACTCAAGCACATCTCTTGGCAGCCTCTCCTCTTTTCATCAACCCCTTCTGACAAAAGGAGAGTGGTTGGTGGCTCTCTTCCTTCCCCACTCCCACACTGAACTCAGAAGCATCATGAATAGTTCAACTAAAACAGGATCAAGTTTCAGACACTCCCATAGTGAGTGAGAAAATGATCCCACTAGATTAAATTGGAGCCTAGATCAGTAGAAGTATATTTCCACAACTCTGCTAGGGCTGGGGCAGCCAAGGTTAATGGCTCAAGTAATACCTTTTAAGTAGGATCACATGGGTGGTAGAAGTTGGGTCAGTAGCCAGCTTTTTTGGTCTCTGCGATGATTCTCTGCACTAGTAGCATCACCTGAGAAATTGTTAGAAATGTGAATTCTTGAACCCCCATTCCAGCTTTAATGAATCAGGAACTTTGGAGGTATCAGCACCTGTGTTTTAACCAGCCCTTCTAGGTGACTGCAATGTATGCTCAAGTTTGAGAATTACTTGCCAACAAGAACAGTGAAGCTCTAAAATCTCCCCCTTTCCTCAAAAAGAATTTACTTAGGACATTTGGATCAGAAAAGTCAAAACTATTTCACTTAGCATTAGTTATTATACATGTACATATACTTCAAATGCAAAATTTACTACTATTTCCTCTAAGGTTTTATTTGGTTCATTTAAAAAAACTTCCATAGGATGTGTGTGCATGTGTGTGTGTGTGTGTGTGTGTGTGTGTGTGTGTGTGTATGCTTATAAGTATACAGAATATTTCTGGAGGGTCGCACTCCAGGGCTTCAAGGTGAGAATTGGGTGGCTTATATTGTACCATGGGCATATTATCTAGTCAAAATTAATTTGTTTCAATTAGACAAAATTTTAAACTATCATCACACCTTAAAAAAGTAACTCTCCTGAAAGATATGCTATATTTATTAAATATTTACTGAATGCCTACTGTGTGTCAATCACTGTGCTGGATCCTCAGGACAGAATGGAGAATGAGGTATAGTCCCAGCCCTCAAACTTTTATTTTCCCAGGTAACACTAATTATAGCGATTAAAAAATATTTTCAGTTTCCAAATGTCTCTTGCCCTTGACCATACCATTTCAAATTGTGTGAAGGAACTGAGGGAAGGTAAGGGTATTATCCCTTTCTTTCCAGGAAAAACTAAAGCCTGAAACAAAACCACTCACTATAATAGGTACCATCTATTTAGTGATGGACCTTAAAACAAAATTGTTATATCTTTCTGTTTTGCATAATTATAAATGTAATGTAAAGTCATAGTACATTCAAACATTACAGAGATACACACCAAAAGATAGAAATCTCCTATTAATCCCACTCTCTAGAGATATACTGTTAACAGTTTGGTGGATTTCTCCAGCTTCAATTTCTATATTTACCATAATTTATTATTATTTACAAAATAATACTTATTTTATGCTTTTTCATTTAACAGTATATCTTGGACATCTTTCCATTTTAATACATATAAATCCATTTCATTCTTTTTAATGGCTGCTGAGCACGCAGGTATTCCATTACATAGATATCCCATGGTCCATTTTCTCTATAAATAGGCATTTGGGCTGTCTCAAATTTCTTCTTTTTTTAATTAATTAATTAATTTGTTTTTGGCTGCATTGGGTCTTCGTTGCTGCGCACAGACTTTCTCTAGTTGTGGTGAGCGGGGGCTACTCTTCGTTGCAGTGCGTGGGCTTCTCATTGCGGTGGCTTCTCTTGTTGCGGAGCACGGGCTCTAGGCGCGCGGGCTTCAGTACTTGTGGAACGCAGGCTTCAGTACTTGTGGCTCACAGGCTCTAGAGCGCAGGCTCAGTAATTGTGGTGCGCAGGCTTAGTTGCTCCGTGGCATCTTGCTTTGTGGGATCTTCCCGGACCAGCATTGGCAGGCGGATTCTTAACTGCTGCGCCGCCAGGGAAGTCCCTCGAATTTCTTATTATTATACCAACATTGCAATGGATATCCTGTACATATATCTCTGGGTACTTGTGGAAATATTTTGTGGGCTACATTCCTCAAAATATTAGAAATATAAATGCTGGGTTACAGGATATGAACATCCAGAATTTTAATAGGTATTGCCAAATTACACACTAAAAAGGTTATAGCAATTTATGCTTCATTCTTGTTTTTTTAAGTGTCACCAATATAGATTACTTTCAATCTCTGAAATACTTGTCCATCTAATAGGCAAAAAATAATATCTTATTTTCTTAAAAACTTGCATTTCCCTAAATACTATGGTATTTGAAGTTCTATTGTTTGAACATCTTTTGTAGATTTCCTGTAACCTATCCTTTCCCTTCTTTTAACTGGGCTATTCATCTTTCACTTACTGATTTGAAGAATATATGTATTCTTATATATTCTTATATATATATATACATATACATATATATTAAAATATATTTTTACTTATAACTTTTTTTGATTTGTGCTTTTCCTCATTCCTATCCTCTACCACTCCCAATCCCTCATTTTTGAATCTGCTCTTTATCAACATCAGCTTCCAGAATTCAACCTCTTTTCTCAGCCCAATAACCTCTTTCTGGCTTCTCTTGTTTCCCTGAGCAGTCTCACCCCCTTCCACACACTTGTAAACTGTACTTCTTCTGCAGCTCTAGAATCTTCCATTCCCAAGATACTGATCTAATTTGTCAGTCATTTCTCCAATTCTGGGTAAATTGCTCTGTTTCCTTTCTTTCCTCAGGCTTCTGAGTATTGGCAGAGAAAGTAATAACAATGCTCCATAGTTTCACGAAACTTTATGCCTTCTCACTTTGGGCCCTCAGAGCATTTGACAATCTTTGTATTCATACTTTTTTATCCATACACTTTCTAACCAATTGCCTACAGCTGTACAGCTGCAACCAACACCATTTCTACCTCTTATTCTCAGTGGAAGTTTCAGCTATTATTTCTCTTTGAGAATTGAAGCCATTGCACATGAGTTGTCAATTTCTCTTTCTTCTAGTTCAAAATGTTTATACATTTTCAGTAAAAGGATGCCTTGGTTTTTCTGAGAGTAACACTTCTGCACGCAGCCCAACCTATCTCCTGGTCCCTACTAAGATCAGTCTTAGTTGTATTCTTGAGCACGTATATTTTATTGCATTTTTTAATTGTACTTTTCATTTGCCCCTTTCCACAAGCTCAGTCTATAGACATATTTTTATATCTCTACCCCTACCCTATGCCTCACCCCAAACTAACGTTTGATTATATTCTCTTAATTGCCATATCTCTTGAGAAAATGGAGTATGCTAACAACCTGCCTGTATTTACTCACTTTCTATTCACGTCTCACTCATCTGAACTATGGGTTTCACTCCTTCTACTTCCCTTAGGTTTGTTCATCTTCATCTCTGAACATATGATGCTGTTGCTCAAACTCTTATCTTGAAATTCCTTTGGCTTCCATTGCCCTGTTCTTTCCAGGTTGCCTCTTCCTTCTTCCATAACCTGAAACAGGCATTTCTTTTTTTTTTTAATTGAAGTACAGTTGAGTTACAATGTTGTATTAGTTTCTGATGCACAGCAAAGTGATTCTGCTATACATACATATATATATATATATTCTTTCTCATATTCTTTTCCATTATGGTTTATTACAGGATATTGAATAGAGTTCCCTGTCCTATACAGTGGGACCTTGTTGTTGATCTATTTTATATATAATAGTTTGTATCTGCTACTCTCAAACTCCTAATTTCTCTCTCCTCCCTTTCCCCTTTGGTAACCATAAGTTTGTTTTCTATGTCTGTGAGTCTGTTGCTGTTTTGTAAATAAGTTCATTTGTATCATATCTTAGATTCCACATATATGTGTTATCATATGATATTTGTCTTTCTCTTTCTGAATTACCTCAGTATGATAACTGCTAGGTTCATTCGTGTTGCTGCAAATGGTATTATTTCATTCTTTTTTTTTATGATTGAGTAGTATTCCATTGTATGTATATACCACATGTTCTTTGTTCATTCATCTGTCGATGGACATTTAGGTTGCTTCCGTGTCTTGGCTACTGTAAATAGTGCCGCTATGAACATTGGGATGCATGTATCTTCTCGAATTATAGCTTTGTCTGGTTATATACCCAGGAGTGGGATTACTGGATCATATGGCAACTCTTAGCTTTTTAAGGAACCCCCGTACTGTTTTCCATAGTGGCTGTACCAATTTACATTCCCACCAACAATGTAGGAGGGTTTCCTTTTCTCCACACCCTCTCCAGCATTTATTATTTGTAGACTTTTTAATGATGGCCATTCTGACTGGAGTGAGGTGATACCTCATTGTAGGTTTGATTTGCATTTCTCTAATAATTAGTGAAGTTGAGGATATTTTCATGTGTCTATTGGCCATCTGCATGTCTTCTTTGGAGAAATGTGAATTTAGGTCTTCTGCCCATTTTTGACTGGGTTCTTTTTTGTTATTGAGTTGTATGAGTTGTTTGTATATTTTGGAAATTAAGCCCTTGTTGGTCGCATTGTTTGCAAATATTTTCTACCATTCCATAGGTTGTTGTTTCATTTTGTTTATGGTTTCCTTTTCTGTGCAAAAGCTTATAAGTTTGATTAGGTCCCATTTGTTTATTTTTGCTTGTATTTCTATTGCCTTGGGAGACTGACAAAAGAAAATGTTGCTACAATTTACATCAGAGAATGTTTTGCTTATGTTCTCTTCTCGTAGTTTTATGGTGTCATGTCTTATTAAATATATTTAAGTCTTTAAGCCATTTTAAGTTTATTTTTGTGTGGGGTGTGAAGGAGTGTTCTAATGTCATTGATTTACTTGTGACTGTAACAGGCATTTCTTGAGGTGTTCTTTGTGTCCTTTTCCTTACCTGTTTTAGTTTTTGTGCTATCATCCCTGCAACCACAAGTCTCTTGTTGCTGATGCACA
This sequence comes from Eubalaena glacialis, assembly GCF_028564815.1. NCBI lineage: Eukaryota > Metazoa > Chordata > Mammalia > Artiodactyla > Balaenidae > Eubalaena > Eubalaena glacialis. The sequence continues at coordinate 85,536,152 of NC_083718.1, forward strand.
AATTTAGGTCTAGGTCCTGTCCTCTCTTTTGCGCAGATGTCCTGTAATTCCATATGCTTAATAAGCATTTTTACCTGGTTTTCCTACCAACCAATCCAACAACTGAACTTCAACTGAACAAATCTGAACTTCCAGTTAGCATCTGTCTCTGTCATTGATATCATCCAAAAGACTTCTTTGACATCACAGCTTCCTTTCATTCCATATACAATTACATGGTAGGCCTTGTTGATTATTCTGTCACAACAGTATTTGGGGCAATCATTTTCTTTTCAGTTCCATTGACCTATGTCAAGTCCTTGTAATTTCTCCCCTGGATTTCTGCAGAAGTAGAATCCACCTAAGTGGATTTCCTGCTTCTAGTCTCTCCCCTCCCCAAAATAACCTGGATCAGTGTTCCTTAAAATCTTGACTTTGAGAAGTAGTATTTCCAGATAAAAGATGAATATTTTTAATTATAAATATGTCACATGCAATATTTAGAACACACTGATACTAAAAAATTATTTGTTGTTTATCTGAAATTCAAATTGACTGGCCAGCTTATATTTTTATTAGCTAAATCTGGCAACTCTATCTGGAGAGACTAAGTAAAACTGATGTATCTGCAGACCACCATTTTAAGTAATTAAAAAAACTGGCTTACCATGAACTTACCAAAAAACTTGTGATAGTTAAAAATTTAATAGTAGTAATGGTAACTGTTTAATATTGGCAAGCTGAAAACACGTGCAATAGGGCAGGTTTCACAATCGACTTCTTAATTTTTATTTCTACTAAAATTAGAAAATCTAAATGCACAATGAGCTTGTCAGATATTGCAATGAGGGTTTGGTGGCTACTAGATAATTCTGAACAGTTGAATCTAGCAAGGATCTAGCAAGCGTCATGGGGAGCTTCTAATTGAAGACAGCTTTTAGTAGTGTTAGATCCTAAGTAGAAGAGCATATGGCAACCTAAAAAATTGAAGATTTCAAGTTGGGAAAGAGTAGTTGTATTCAATTGCATGGATTGCATTCAGCTCTGAAAAGCATTTTTTCCATACAGTTGCAACATTTGGATGTGGTTGAAAATATGTTGAATAATGTGTCATCCATTTTTTTCTCTTAATAAGAAAGAAGATTATCATGTATTGGGAAATAATAAACTCCTGGCAGTAAAGGCATTTGCATAAAAGTCTGGTTTTCTTACAAAATCCTGATACTTCGTTCTTTTTTTTAAAAAATTAATTTATTTATTTTTGGCTGCGTTGGGTCTTTGTTGCTGCGCACAGGCTTTCTCCAGTTGCAGAGAGGGGGTGGTACTCTTCGTTGCAGTGCATGGGCTTCTCATTGCGGTGGCTTCTCTTGTTGCGGAGCACAGGCTCTAGGCGCATGGGCTTCAGTAGTTGTGGCTTGCAGGCTCTAGGGTGCAGGCTCAGTAGTTGTGGCACACGGGCTTAGTTGCTCCACAGCATGTGGGATCTTCCCGCACTAGGGCTTGAACCCGTGTCCCCTGCATTGGCAGGCGGATTCTTAACCACTGCACCACCAGGGAAGTCCCGAAAAATCCTGATACTTTGTTCTTAACATTAAAAATCATGGCATTTAGAATTTCAAGTAATAATTCAGGTTAACAAAAGTAATGAAAATGTTGCTCAGATAAGCCATTTGAACAAGCCTACTTGGAAAAATTAAAATAGTTTTTGTTAGCATTATCTGTAAAGAAGGGATTTTTACTCCAGCCCTTATTTAGAAACTTGTGAGAGCACCTTCCCCATTACTGGCCTCCATATTTTATTGTGGAAAAAGCAGTGTTCTAACATTTGCCTGTTTCTTCTCAATGATTATGCTTACTGGCTGCTATTACTATATACATAGTAGTATATTTACAGTTTACACTACTTTGTTATATGTTGAATCAGAATCAGGAGAAACATTGTTTGACTACCAATGTTCTCTGAATAAAACACGAAGTGGGCTGACATTTCGCTTATTGTAGGAATAATATCCTTTGTACACCCAAAGCTACAACCCCATCAGTTTTGATCATAAGCTACCTTTTTCAGATTTTCTCATACCTCTCAAAATAATTTTTTAAGTGAAAATTTTTCTAAATGAAAATGTCTTCTTCTATAACCTGAATTTTTAATGATAAACCAAACAGGAAGTTTCTGGGCATTTTTCCTTGTGTACCACATATACACTGTGAAATGATTCATATTGTGTACATCAGTGTGTCCACTCGTAAGATAAACGTCTGTTTAGCAAGTACAGGGTCATACTGCCCTTTCATGTTGTATACCATGATTTTGTGTGATATTGATATTTGATTAGGGATTTTTGCCAAAAGCTTGTTATACTTTCTCCAAGCAAAATATTTATTATTAACTGTGTAGCTAGTTGCACAAGTTATCTCTGAAACAAAGTGACCTTTACCATTTTTTTTAAAAATGAGGATGTAACTTGATCATTTTTTATCCACAAGTTCATCTATTTCATTCTGGAAAACATTACTTTGCTTTTATTCCAGAAAAATACATTTCTTGGCAATGAGATTATTGTATTTGGGTCAAAACTGACTTGAAGGCTTTGATGGCTTTCCAAGTCACTGACAAAATTTCCTAACAGTCGAGGTGTAGTGGGCAAGGGACAAATGGATGCTAGCCCAATAAAATCCAATTTTTAGATCTTCATAGTTGTACTTCCTATTTACTGTTTATCTGTTTATTTTTTGTTGCTTGGATCAACTTACCACATTTAAAGCCACATAATAATTCATATTCTATATCTGCACTGCAGTCTTGTTTAATAGCTAGCTACCTTTAATACGTAATTTGAATTGAAGTACTTGTTACCTTTATTCACCACTACTTCTAATGCTTCAATGTACTTCATTTGCGTGAATGATTTTTCTCTTTTTGGTGAATTGGAAATATAACACAACAAAATGGTAACAAAGAAAAATTTAATTTTAACAAATGTAAACAATAATATACAAATTATGTTAAAATACCTTGGCTGAGATAAACTATACTGATAACTAAATGAGAGAAATGGATTTGTGTAATCTATGTAGTACATATACAACCTACAAGAATTCAAAGATGCTCAATAGCATAACGGGATTTCTGTTAAAATTAGAATAAATTTATGTTAGACAATTTGTGAAAGATGTGTGAAAAGGTAGTACACTGTAGTGCTAAAACAGGGGGATGGGTGGAATATATTCCCAGAGTCAGCCTTCTTCAGTTTGCCTGCCGCACCACTACTTACCAGCTGGGTGTCCCTTGCTTAACCTCTTTGCTTCTGTTTCCTTATCTGCAAAATGTAAATAATAGAATCTACCTCACAGTGTTGTTATGGGGATTAAATGAGTAAGTACTTATAAAGCAGTGTGGACAGTGTCTGGCTCGAAGTGCTCAATGCTTCCTATTATTAGAAAATAAATCTGTGCAATCATCTTACCACTTCTCTACTAAAAATCCGTCACTATGTCCCTATCGTTAATCAAAGGAAGTTATCCCACTCTTAATCAAAATACATTGCCTCCTGTTTTGGCTGTTGGTATCTCCCCTACCAGACATTAAGCGCCCAGATCCTCTTACACTACCAGTTCTATAGCAGGCATTCAAAACTTGCTGAACTTTCTCCCACCAGGGACAAAGGTCCTTAAAAGAGGGAAAAACTAGAAAGGATTACAAATCACTAAGTGAAGTTTAAGCAGTAGGGCACCTAAAGAAGATTTACAAAACAAATCATCTGCAGAGTGGCCAACCAGGCGAATCCACCACCCTGCGAAGCTTTTTAGTAAAATTATTTTTCACTGACGTCACTCGATCGCTGACCTCTAAGGTAGAAGAGGCGGAATTAGAAAGACAGCTGGACTTCTTCCTCGCCCTCTCTCCTCCACTGGACAGGCTGGCGGCTCCGTGGCCAACCCTGCTTCTGGTCGATTTGCGATTCCATTGGTCAGCTTTCCCGAGGAGGCTGGCCTTCGGGATGACCCCGCCCCCTCTAGGGGCGGGTCTCTCCGTCGTAGGGGCTGGGGACGGTGGGGCGGGGGGGCGGGGCGGTTGCTGCAGCCGCCATCTTGGATTCCGCGGTAGCGTTGGCGGCAGTACGGCGCCGCGTCTGGGGAGTGGCTCTCCCCTCCCCCTCCCCCCGGTTCCTTGGCGGTGGCTCCTCCCACTGGGGGGGGTGCGGCGGCGGTGGCATCTACAGCTATGGCGGCGACTACTGCTAACCCTGGTGAGGAGACGGAGGACTGGGGTGCCTCTCAAGGAGGAGGGGCTGAAGGGGTTGGCAACTGGGTAGACCCAGCGCTGAGGGGCCGTAGTTGGGGCTGAGGGCGCTGGGACGCGCGGGGGTGGCTACGGGGCGGTGGGGGAGGGGAGTGACCTGGGGGAGGGGAGTGACCTGGGGGAGGGGCCCGCCCCTGGGGAACAGGGGAGACCCGAGGTGGAGGGAGGGAGCAGGCGGGTGGGAGTTGGGGATTCCTTGCCCCGAGTTCTGTTCGAGCAGCTGTCCGTGCGGGGCTGGCCCGCCTCCACTCTTGTGGCGGCGTTCTGGTGTGCGATGTGGTCCTCTTTCAGCCTTCTGCCCACTGTGGACCTGCTTGATGCCGAATAACTGTGGGCAGTGTGGCTCGTTTTACTTTAAAAGTAGTTGGGACTCGTAGGACCACGTTGCTGTTTAGCTGAGGTGTTACTTCCAAACGTTTAGATTTTAAATTTTAAATATCTTTGAATTCATACTCAGTTTCTTAAAAAAAAAAAGCTGTACCTCCTCCCTCCCTACCCGAGGGCTATCCTTTGAAACTTGCGTTTATGTATTAAGAGGTGCCTCTAGTGTCATTAGGTGCTGAAGGCAGAGATTTGTGTAATGTTTGAGTTACAGGATAGATCTTGCCAACAGCAAGCATCCAGGACCCAGATTTAAATCTTGTTAGGTGGGTCAAGGCAGTTCCCATTCTTTAAGAAAAGTTCAGTTCATGCTATTTCTCAATGAACATCTCTTCTAAAGTGGGAGCTTGAACGTTAAAAATCTAGTCAGTCATGTCTAAAAGATGGAATGGGGTGTAGTGCAGCAGGTCTAGACAGATCAGGTCTTCAAATTCCTAGTCCCAGTCCTCTTTCCAGTACATTACAGTTATTTCTCCCTAGGAAGTATTTCGTTTTAGGGATCCTAGTTTACTTTGCTGACCTTGGCTATTTCCCAGAAATCCCTATCTTTGATAGCCTTAAAAAACAAGTGAGAGGTGGGGGTGAATAACTTGGAAATATGGTAGTGGGAAGGATTCACTGCTGTTCCCTTGTTAAAACTTAAATTGGATTTTTTTCGTGTCTCTGAAAGGCAGTAGTATTTTACAGTACTCAGCTTTTGCTATTACAATTGAGTCACTGAAATTTACTGTCTTTCCTACCATGTTTCTGGGAACAGACCTATTTAAAGAAGTTAATTTGTCACATGTCAATATCATATTTTTAAATCTTTCAAATTTTTTAAGAGGAAAAGGAGATAAAGTTAATGGCTAAAATTGCATTGCAGGAAGTGCTGAGTGATGGAATAAAATCGGAAAGATGCTATTATTATGGCAGACCTGACCTTGAAGTAAAATAACCTGTTAACTAGGGAGTAAATAAACAAGATTTTAAACTGATAACACATTGCAAAATACTTATATAACCCTAGTCAAGTTGCAAAGCATTTCTCTTATTAAGAGGTGGCCTGGGTAAACAAGTTTAGTGCATATGTCAGAAGCTTTTTTCCCAGCAGTGTGGGTGGGGTTGCTTTATTTTGTTTTGTTTTTTAAACAACAGTAACCAGAATGACAATCTCTTGACCACATTTTCATTAGCTGATCAATATCAACTTAAATCTGTAAGCAGAAAATAACATTCATTTGTGCAGAATCCTTGCTTATGATGAAACAGTTACTTTGTTTATTGCCCTTTGTCAGCCTGCTTCTGCAATTTTTAGGGTTCTTTTTTGATGTTGGATAATTCTCCCATCTCTTCCAAGTTATTGATCCCAAGTTCAACACATGATAATTAAATTAGAAAGTGCATTTTCTTCCTTCAATTCTCATTTTGCCCCTTTGTATCAAAAGGAAGAGATGATAGCTGCATTGTGGAGTTTTGGTAGCCTGTTGCATTTTGGGAAATGAGGACCATAAATGTAGGGACACAGGGTGGAAATGAACTGTGCTCAGTGAAAAGAAAGTAAATGGTTTTCAGGTCAGAATTCTTTGTTGCATGGTCAAACCTTTTCTCCTTAGAGTCATTTTAGGGACTAGGGACATCAGACTGATTTCTTTGAGTTTTTTCTACTTTGTCATTTTGCTAGTTAAGTTTCCCTATGGTTCTTGTTTGTTCTGTCCTCACATATGTCTGCAAAGAATTTTGGTAACAATTATTTAACTCTTCTAAGCTTCATTTAAGTTAATCCTTAGTGTTAATAACAATACTTGATGATCATTTTGGTTGTATTTAGAGTTTGATTTAGAGACTGTTGGTGGCCCTTCAGGGTCTTGCAGGGGACCTGGTTCCTTTGCATTTTTCTCTATGTCTTAACATGGTGCTGGATCAAAAGAAGAGTAAGATATGGTTTCTACTCCACAATCTAAGAGTTATGTTGAAGTAATAGTTCTAATGTGGTGGTGGCTTTTTTCTGCGTAATTGATAATTCTTCATATTCTATTATTTTTCACTAATTCTACTTAGCATTGGCAAGTAGAAGTGAGTGGGTAGGTGGTCCATGAAGTCTTAGGCTATATCTTGTCTATGGAATACTAAAAATTTTGAGAAACATTTAAAAAATTGCATGTGTGGTTTGTAATGCATTGGCTAAGGCACTGTTTGGGAACAGATTAGTTATTTGATTTATAATTCAGTATTCAAACCAGAGATGTGTATGAATTTTTAGGAGAGCAGTTTTCTCCTCCCTTGATTCTGGTCTTCTCTTTCCCAGGGACCTCTTTTTGTGGTATTAGGTACCATTTATTGTGGGTAGAGAACAGGTAGAAGGCAAAGGAAGGAACACTTGTTTGGGTTTGTAAGGCTGACACTTAGGAAAACTTTTTTTTTTCACATAATTTTTACCTCCATAAATTATAGTTTTTAAAGCATCAATTAACAGAACTCTTACCCATTACTTTTACTTAACCTTTTTCAGATACGGGAAAATAGGAATTTATGCAGTATAAAATTACGATGCCAAGATACTTTAAAAATTATATTGTATTGCAAAAACCTATTTCAAAAGTGTTTAAATATAGTTTACTAATTCAGCAATTGAAATACAATTAACAGTTTTGAAAAAGAACCTTAATCCATATACTTTTTATGCTGTTCGAATTGTGGCACCAAACTGAATCTTTTCTGTTTTTTTAGAAATTAAGAACTAGATACTTCTGCATTCTTGGAACTTTAGTTTTCTTGTTGTTTTGAAATAGTGGTCTCTCACTTTAGTTTTTTGCATTCCAGCCCTACTCCTCTACTCAAACAATCCACTAACAGATGAGAATATGTTGTTTCATGGATGTTTTGTGAAAGTCTTTTGTGGTTGTCTGCTATGGATGACTTTCTTCCAAGGCAGTAACAATAGGGATTTCCACAGTACCAAGTGGTGGTTGATCTTCAAAAAACTAAATTGCAACACTCAAGGAAACTAAACATTTTTTTCCTTGATTTTACTTAGGTTATGACATTTGGAGCATATTTAATTTCAAAACTAGTAAAATTTGAATCCTTAATTGTAGAAACTGTCTTTGGAACCATCTTTTTTTTTTTCCCTTCAGGCTATTTACAATATTTATTTTAAATGTTAATTCCCTGGCGGTATAGTCCTGTATAGAGGTGCAAGGGTGACATTTCTGTCAGTGCTATCCAGTGTCTCTGTGGTTGTATAGCTGATCTTATTTAGATGTAACAGTAAAGGAATACATTTAAAGCTCTTGTGAAATACAAGGCCTGAGCTCAGTGGAGTCTATTTGGGCCCATCATCCACACCCAATGATAGGCCCTGCCTGTACAGCCATCTGTTTTTAAGAATGCTGCCTAATATGCTGTGATGATTTCAATAAGTAGACATCAACGAATGTTGGAGTTGGATTCAAGATAACTCCTATCATTTTACATGTAAGAAAACAAACCTAGAGAGAGGAACTGGCACATTTATTAAACATCTATTAAGTTCTTACTATATGCCAGGCTACCCTTTCCTGTTTTGTTGGCTATTCTGTATGTTAGAAACCATCTCTTAGTTTCCAAATAAATTCTCTAAATTTGCGTCTCTTTTCATCATTTCTTCGTTTTGTATTTGTCCCTTCACATTTTCTCTGTAGTTGAGTAGACAAACTAAGTTTATGACTTTAACAACTTAATTAGAATTTAAGTTCCATGAGAGTAGGACCTTTACCTCCCTTGTTCACGACAGCACCCTACTGCTCTCAGGGGTGCCTAGTATGTAGGACTACAGTTCAGTAAATGTTTGTTGAATAAATGAATGTTGTAAAACCTGGCATTGGAGGTTCATATCTTTATGCACTGTTAATATGAAAATACCTTTGAAAGTATAACACTAATTAAGCCATTAACATCATGAATTAATTTATAATAGCTAACAATAATTATATGCCAGATATTGTTCTAAATATATTACCTCACTTAATATTCATATATTTAATCTCATTTAATCTTTTTCTTTAAAAAAATTATTTATTTTTTAAATTTTAGCTGCGTCTGGTCTTAGTTGTGGCATGCAGACTCCAGAGCACACGGGCTCAGTAGTTGTGGCATGTGGACTCTCTAGTTGTGGTGCGGAGGCTCAGTAGTTGTAGCGCGCGGACTTAGTTGCCCTGCAGCATGTGGGATCTTAGTTGCCTGACCAGGGGTCGAACCTGGGTCCCCTGCATTGGAAGGTGGATTCTTAATCGTTGGACCACCAGGGAAGTCCCCTCATTTAATCTTTACAAGACTCCTATGAGGTATATATTAATATTCTTGTTTTCAGGTGAGGAAACTAAGGCACAGAGTGAATAATTAGTTTGTCTGAAGTCACATAGCTAGTAGGGGGTAGAGACAGTTTTTTTTAGGGGGTGGGTAGAGACATTTTGATTGCTGGCAGTCCATCTACACAGTCAAATTTTTTTTTATAGTTTTTTTTTCTTTTTTTAAATTAAAATATAGTTGATGTACAATATTATATGTTTCAGGTGTACAACATAGTGATTCACAATTTTAAAGGTTATATTCCATTTATAGTTATTATTAAATATTGGCTGTATGCCCTTTGTTGTACTATAGATCCTTGTAGCTTATTTATTTTATATATAGTAGTTTGTAGCTCTTAATCCCCTACCCTTATCTTGTCCCTCCCCTCTTCCCTCTCCCTGCTAGTAACCACTAGTTTGTTTCTATATCTGTGAGTCTGTTTCTTGTTTGTTACATTCAGGAGTATGTTTTATTTTTAGATTCCACATATAAGTGATATCATACACTGTTTGTCTTTCTCTGTTTGACTTATTTCACTTAACATAATACCCTCCAGGTCCATCCATGTTTTTGCAAATGGCAAAATTTCATTCTTTTTTATGGCTGAATAGTATTCCATTGTATATGTGTACTACATCGTCTTTATCCATTTGTCTGTTGATGGACACTTAGGTTGCTTCCATATCTTGGCAATTGTAAATAATGCTGCTGTGAACATTGGAGTACAAGTATCTTTTCGAATTAGTGTTTTTTTTTTTTTTTTTTGGATAAATTCCCCCAAGTGGGATTGCTGGGTCATATGGTAGTTTTATTTTTAGTCTTTTTTGGGAAACCTCCATACTGTTTTGCACAGTGGCTACGCCATTTTACATTTCCACTAACAGTGTCTGAGGATTCCCATTTTTCCACATCCTCACCAACATTTATTATTTGTGGTCTTTACACAGTCAGTATTCTTAATTACTAAGTTATAAGACTTTCTCCATTGTGACTTAAAGTCACTTCCTACAGAAATGTGGCACAATGGATACTTTTTGAGGAGGAGGAGGGTGGGGTATTGTCTTTTTTAGTAGATGAAGAAGGTGAAATACTTCATCGGACAGCCAGGATGGCACAGTTGCTTGGATGGAGAAGTGAGTGCAAGGTGCTGAAAAAGTTGCTGGAAGAGTGTTGCAGTTCCTAAAATCTTTTCTATAACTTCTTGTATTCTTTCTTCATAGTTGTTTTTCAGCTCTTTAAATAATTTTTACTGGAATCCTTAACTCTTACTGGAATCCTTCTAGTTCTTCATACCCCATAATTGTCCCTTTTTGATGAACTTCTTGAATTTGGCTTCAGAGACACTGCATTGCTTGTTCTTTCTCACTGACTCTTCCTTCTTTGTTGCTCATTTTCTTTTTCTTGTTCATTATGCTTCTCCTTTTCTAGTCTCACTCCTGGGACTGGAACTCTTAATTGATTAATTAATTAGTAAGCCAATCAACTTCCTTCATTTCTATTTGCCCAGCTACCTGCCTCAATTAAACATTTATTTGGTAACTACTGTATCTCCTTCCCTTCATTTATCTTTTATATATTGAAGACTCTCTAAAATTTTTATTCCTGTCTTCTTACATAAGCTTCTTTTCCTGTATTTTCATCTATTTAAAAAAACCTCTATTTGAATAAGTGTAACATGTTATTTTTACATATATGGTCACCAGTATTTCCTTCAGATCTGCTGACCTTCCTAACTTTTCTGTATCTTTTGTGACTATTGCAGTTTTTCCAGTTCCCCAGGCTAAGCAATTAGATGTGTTTGGATTCTTTTATGTATTTATCTGATTGTTATCACATCTAGTTTTTTTTTGCATTAAAAAAAAGCATTTTTAAACATATAAGGATATTAAAACATATAAAACATTTTAACAATATAAAATATATACCAAAAAAGATGTATTTATTAATTTTTTAAAATTGATTTTTATTGGATTATAGTTGATTTACAATGTTGTGTTAGTTTCTGCTGTACAGCAAAGTGTATCAGTTATACATATACGTATATCTACTCTTTTTTAGATTCTTTTCCCATATAAGTCATTACAGAGTATTGAGTATAGTTCCCTGTGCTATTCAGTAGGTTCTTAATTTGTTATCTGTTTTACATATAGTAGTGTGTATATGTCAGTCCTAATCTCCCAAACTATTCTTCTCCCCCTTTCCCCCTTGGTAACCATAAGTTTGTTTTCTACATCTGTGACTCTTAAAATAGATTTATTTAAACATATATATGTTAAAAATTATTTTAATAAAAATTACCCATGCATACATTTAATGACTTAGTTTTACATGACTTGTTATAAAAACAGCAGTCCTCTACCCCCTTCTCTCAGCTCCTTCTCCCCAATGACATCCATTTATATTTCTTTTAACCAAACTTTTAACTTTTGATTAAATAAAATGTCCCAGAAGTAAAAGGCAAGAGTTTTCAAATTGAAGGAGCCAGAACAATGAATGAAAAACTCACCCACTCAAGGCACATTATTTTGAAATTTCAGCATCAGATACAAAGAGTATCCTATAAGCTCCAGAGAGAAGAAAATTGCTCAGTTAAAAATAAGAAGGAATCAGATTAGTTTTGCTTCTCAGTAGTCACACTGGAAGATAGATGACAATGGAGCAATGCCTTCAAAATTCTGAGGGAAAGTAATCCCAACTTAGAACTCCATACCTAGGCAAACTATCAGTTAGTGAAGTGGAAGAAAGATATTTTCACATACCCAAGGTCTCCCTTATACTCTTTCTCAGGAACTTACTAGGGGATGAGCTTTACCAATAGGCGAGAGTAAACCAAGAAAGAGGAAACATGGAATACAGGAAAGAAGCAGTACAACAGGATACGTCCATTTTGCATACATTGCTGTTAGTTTCCCTGTTTTCAGTATCGTAACCTCACTTTTAAATTTGCCTGGTGTTCCCCAGTCCAGAGGACCTCTGGTTTACACTCTGCAGAGAATAAATCAGTTTTTTGACTGGGTGGTGGAGGGGCATTTTCCCTGCTGGAAGGGACAGGGAGAGGATCTGGGAATCCACCTGCTGCTTAAACAGATATCAAATTAATCCTTTTTATTTTAGCTTTCATTTGCCCTGCCTTCTACACCCCCCACCTCATTTTTGATTAGTCTAATTAGTTTCCCTGCTTCTATTCAAATTTTAAATCTGTCAAATTAATCTTTTAATTTACATTTTCTTCTTGTCACTCTGACTTAATATATTGTCTTTCAGTTGCTTATTGAATCAGATTTAAGATTTCATCTTGGCATTCAAGGCCTTCTTACAGTTGGCTAGCATTTGACATCTTATATTTTCTCCTGAATACAGACTCTATGCTCTTTATAGGCCTGTTTCCCTACAGCTCCTCACAGCTATGTTCATGCCTCCCTTTATGATTTGCTCATGTTCTTTTGTCTATGTGGAATGCCTTTTTCCTCTTCTTTAGTTTTTCTGAGGTCCAGCTTGACCTACTTTTCTGAAACTTCCTGGCTGGCTGTCTGGCTGGCTGGTGGCTTTATTTCCTTTAGTTTTTCCTTCCTGTTGAGTACCTTCTCTGTGCTAGGGACTGTGTCAGACCTTAATTTAAACCATCTCAATTATCTTTTTTTTCTCTAAATTTCTCTAACCTTTAGATCCCATAAAAACCTATTATTGAAAGTATGGAATTTATTTTTTATGGGAAAATTTTTTTTTTCTTAGGGAAGTTACATATATTAGCTATTTAAAATTTAACTAGAAAAAGTTAATAGTAATAACATATAAAGTAAACTCAGTCTTACTAATAATAGAGAAATCCACATCAAACCAACAATGATAATCATTTTATACCTGGAAAATTAGTAAAAATTTGAAGATTGCTAAGGTCCAGTGCTGTTGGAGGTATGGATAATTTGATACCATTGGTGAGGTTCTTAATTGATATGACCTTCTTGGCGGGTAGTGGACAGTTTTAAATGTGCTCCTTTAGATCCAGCGAGTCATTTTTAGAAATTTTTTAGTTGTAGGTAATACTGGCATCTTTGCTTAAAGATATACAAGGATGTTCATGGAAACAAATGTCGTAAATGTGTACTTTTGTACTATGAAATACTGTGTAACTTAAAAAGAATGAGCTAACAGTATTTATTGACATGATATACCTTCCAAGATACATTGTTAATTGGAAAAAAATAAAAGTTTCAGAATAAATATAATATGGTCCCTCTCCTTTGTTATGTAAAAATTGCTAAAACCCTGTAATATATGGTGTATAGAAAAAGGTCTGGAAGGATTCATATCAAAATGTTAACAGCAGTTTCCCATGGGGGAAGTTGGGGTATATGTGTGGAGGATTTTACTTTTGACTGTTTGCTTCTGTGTTGTTTGAGTATTTTTAGAGACGTCTACATCTGATTTTCTGTATATCCATATTTTAATATATTACTTTTGTAATGTAAAAATTAGTAATGGCAAAACCAGTTAAAAAATTGGTGTTCGATATATTTTTACAAAGCTACTATTTAAGGCGTACTTTACAATGTGTCAGGCACTATTCACATGCAGTATCTAATTTAATCTTCCCCAAAGGTAGGTACTGTTATTAGCTACATTTTACAGATAAACCCTGAGAGATTAAATAATTTGCCCAAGGTCATATGTAGTAAGTGGTAACCTAAGGATTGGAATCTAGAGATATCTCACTTTAGAGTTTGAGCTGTGTTCTCTCAGATTTTCAACGCATGCCACAAACATAGACACATGCACATAAATTTTCTTTTTAAAAAATTGGGATCATGCATTTTCTGATTGTAAAAGTAATATATGTTTAATGTAAAAGAGAAAATGAAATGAATATGTAGAAAATCAAATATAGGAGTCTCTAAATGCCATCCCATAGATAACCACTGTTAATAGTTTATTGTGTAACATTTGCTCACTCCATTCTAGCCATGATGTCATCCACACCATTTCTAGAACTTAGGCATGCTCTCACCTCCGGGTCTTTGCACTCTGCCTGGAATGCATTTCTCCCAGATACCTGCATGGTTTGTTCCTTTACCTCCTTCTGACCTTTCCTTAAATGTTAACCTTTTCAGCGAGGTCTTCCCTCAATATCTAAAATTGCTTGAACCTTTATGTATTTCTGAGTTGACTCCCCTAGTTTATTTTTCTCCACATTTATCACTATATAACATATTGTTAGGTCAAACCAAATGAAATGATTATCCATATTTTACCTATAAAATGTCAGTTTCATATTATCAACCCATCTTATATTTTAATCATTTCTCAATTTATCTTTCTCTTCCACTAACATGTAAAAAAAAGTTAGGATTTTTGTTTCTTTTATTTATTGTTTTATTGCTAGGGCCTGCAACAATGCCTGGCATATAATAGGCATGCAGTAAATAGAAATGAATTCTTCCAGGCTTTTGTTATGCATATAAACTTTATAAAGGATTATATTATATATAATTTTCTGTAGCTTATTTTTCCATAATTATATGGTGAATAACTTTCCATCTCAATGATATAGATCCACCTCAAAAATTTTTTTATATATTGAAATTTTTTTATTATGGCAAAATACACATAAAATTTGCCTTTTTAACTTTTAAAAAATTTATTTATTTATTAACAATTTAAAAACAATTTTTATTTTACTTATTTATTTTTGGCTGTGTTGGGTCTTTGTTGCTGCACACGGGCTTTCTCTAGTTGCAGTGAGCGGGGGCCACTCTTTGTTGTGGTGCGCGGGCCTCCCATCGTGGTGGCCTCTCCTGTTGTGGAGCCCGGGCTCTAGGCACACGAGCTCGGTAGTTGTGGCTCGCGGGCTCTTGAGCGCAGGCTCAGTAGTTGTGGCGCATGGGCTTAGTTGCTCTGCGGCATGTGGGATCCTCCCGGACCAGGGACCAGGGAACCCATGTCCCCCGCATTGTCAGGCAGACTCCTATCCACTGCGCCACCAGGGAAGCCCCTAAAATTTATTTTTAATTGAAGTATAGCTGAATTACAATGTTGTGTTAATTACTGATGTACAGCAAAATGACTCAGTTATACCTATATATGTACATTCTTTTTCATATTCTTTTTAACTATTTTTAAGTGTACAGGTCAGTGGCATTAGTATAGTCACATTGTTGTGCAGCCGTCACCACCATCCACCTCCAGAACTTTTTCATCTTGGAAAATTAAAACTCTGTACCTATTAAACAATTATTTCCTGTTCCCCAGTCCCTCCAGCCCACCCCGCCATTCTACACTCTATGAATCTGACGATTCTAGGTAGCTTATATAAGTGGAATCCTGTAGTATTTGTCTTTTTGTGACTGGATTATTTCACTTAGCATAATATTTTCAAGGTTCATCCATGTTGTAGCATGTTGCAGAATTTCCTTCTTTTTAAAGGCTGAATAGTATTCCATTGGATGTATATGCTACGTATTTAAAAATCCATTCATCTTGATCAACACTGGGTTGCTTCTTCCTCTTGGCTATTGTGACTAATGCTGCTTTGAACATGGGTGTTGTATAAGTGTCTCTTCAAGACCCTGCTTTCAAATTTCAATTCTTTTTAGTATATGCCCAGAAGTGGAATTGCTGGATTATATGTTCATTCTAGTTTTAATTTTTTGAGGAATTTCCATACTATTCTCAATAGTGGCTGCAGCTTTTACATTCCTACCAAAAGTGTACAAGAGTTTCAATTCCCTCACATCCTTGTTAACACATATTATTATTTTTTTTCTTTTTCATGGTGGCCATCCTAATGGGTGCAAGGTGATATCTCAGTGTAGTTTTGATTTGCATTTCTCTAACGATTAGTGATGTTAGGCATCTTTTCATGTGCTTATTGGCCATTTGTATATTTTCTTTGGAGAAACATATGTTCAAGTCCTTTGTCCATTTTTTAATTAGGTTGTCTTTTTTTGTTGTTGAGTCATAGGAGTTCTTTATGTATTCTGGATTTTAATCTCATAACGTATATGGTTCACAACTGTTTTCTCCCATTCTGTGGGTTGCCTTTTTACTTTGTTGATACAGTGTTCTTTGATGCACAAAATTTCTAATTTCGATGAAGTCCAATTTATCTATTTTTTACTTTTGTTGCTTGTGCTTTTGATATATCCAAGAAATTGCCACATCTAGTGTCATGAAGCTTTTTCCCTATGTTTTCTTCTATGAGTTGCATAGTTTTCGCTCTTACATTTAGGTCTTTGATCCACTTTGAGTTAATTTTTGTATATGAGGTAATGTAAGGAATGATACAACTTCATTTTTTTTAACATGTGGGTATCCAGTTTTCCCAGCACCATTTGTTGAAAAGATTATCCTTTCCCCATTGAACGGTTGTGACACCCTTGTTGAAAATCGTTTGACCGTATATGTGAGGGTTTATTTCTGGGCTCTGTATTCTATTCTGTTGGTCTATGTGTCTGTCTTTATGCCAGTGTCACACTATTTTGATTACTGTAGCTTTGTGATGCATCAACATTTTAACGGTGAGTATTTGAGTACTCTCTTTATCCAGTATTAAAGGCAGTTATAATGCTTGGGCATGTAACAAAAGACATGCATAAAAGAGGTTTTGTATTTTGAGTTTAGATGCAGTTTATTATAAATATAATTTAGAGGTAGGTTTTAGGAATAATAAGTAAAATATTAAAAAACACATCCAGGACTTCCCTGGTGGCACAGTGGTTGGGAGTCTGCCTTCCGGTGCAGGGGACATGGGTTCGATCCCTGGCCCGGGAGGATCCCACATGCTGCGGAGCAGCTGGACCCGTGTGCCATGACTGCTGAGCCTGCGCTCTAGAGCCCGAGAGCCACAACTAGTGAGCCCCTGCACCAAGAGCCCGGTGCTTCGCAGCAGGAGAGGCCACAGCAATGAGGGGCCCGTGCACCACAGGGAAGAGTGGTCCACGCTCCCCACAACTGGAGAGGGCCCGCGTGTAGCAGCAAAGACACAACGCAGCCAAAAATAAAAATGAGTAAATAAATAAATAGGTTTATGAAAAAAAGAAAACACATCCAAAGTGGTTCATATTTTATACAAGGTAGGAATATGATGAGTTATTGTTAACAACATTTCTTTTTGAACATTTCATTATCTATTCAACTTTTAATGCTTCCTTTATCATTTCTGTTTTCCTCATTCATGTTTTCAATGACTTAGTTTTATATTATTTCTACTATTTCAGGAAAGGAAGTCACATTTAGAGGTAGCTTTTTAAAAAATTATTTATTTATTTATTTGGCTGTGCTGGGTCTTAGTTGCAGCACGTGGGATCTTCATTGCCGCGTGCAGGATCTTTTTTGCAGCATGCGGGATCTTTAGGTGCGGTATGCGGGATCTAGTTCCCTGACCAGGGATCGAACCTGGGCCCCCTGCATTAGGAGTGCGGAGTCTTCACCACTGGACCATGAGGGAAGTCCCAAGAAGTAGCTTTTCTATAAATTTGGGAGACTGTGTTGACTGACTAAAATATTTACTATTTTTCTGTAATTTCTGTCAAGTTATGATTTTAATAGAAGGTGCTTAAATTCGGTGCACTAAGAATACTCCTTAACTGTGCTACACTTAACATCACACTAAGTCCCTCTTCCATTTAAAAGGAGCTAATCTTAGTAAGTTAAATCCAGAGTATGTTAAAAGAATCATACATCATTATTATATTAGGTCCTTAGGCCTGTAGTGACAAATTACCACAAACTAGAGGGCTTAAAACAACAGAAATTTATTCTCTTGCAGCTCTGGAGACTCAACGTCCGAAATGAAGATATTGGCTGGTTAGGTTCCCTCTTTTCTAGCTTGTAGACACATCACTCCAGTCTCTGTATCCAAATGTCTGTCTCATTGCTTTTATAAAAACAGCAGTCATTGGATTTAGAGCCCATCCTAATTCAGTATGACCTCCGTCTTCACTAATTATATCTTCAGAGACCCTATTTCCAAGTAAGGTCACATTCTGAGTCTCTGTGGACATGCATTTTTACACTCTTCAGCCCACTACAATTTATTGAGCAAGATTTATTCCAGGAACTCAAGGATCGGTCACCCTGAGAAAACCTATATACTTTGTGTCGTTAACAAACTAAAGGGGGAAAAATGATTGTATCAATAAATGCTTTATAAAAACAGTTGTTTCTGATTTTAAAAAATCCATTCCTGATTTAAAAAAAAAAAGACTATTAAATCAGAATATGGGAATTCCTGGGCGGTCCAGTGGTTAAGACTTGGTGCTTTGCTGTCACTGCCGTGGGCCTGGGTTCAATCCCTGGTCAGGGAACTAAGATCCCACAAGCTGCATGGCGTGGCCAAAAAAAAAAAGTGAATAAATAAAGAGATTCTTAACCTTTTGTATCACGTGGACCCCTATGACTGGTGACATCTGTTGAACCCTTCTTCAACCTTATTGGGTCATTGTGGGAATAAATGAGAGGCCCAGCACAGTGCCTGGCACACAGTGCCTGGCGCACAGTGAGGGCTTAGAAAAAAATAAGTTATTATTATCACTGATTATCCATGCACTCACTGTAAAGCCAAGGAATAACACTTCTGCTTCGAGGCTTCAGAAGTTCTTATCACACTTTTTGTGTTGCATCCACGCCTAAATAAAAACCTCCTCTGGTCTGGGCCAAGTTGGAGACCCTGGTGAGGGGCAGAAAGACTTGCACATGGGAGGAAACTCTGGTGAGCTGGTGGGGCAGGTCCCTAGGCCCCCAGATCACCCTGGCATGCAGCTTGCTCTCCCTGTTGAACCCATAGAATGTTGTTCAGAGTGTAAATAACACTACATAGTATTATGAAAAATCAATTCTATTAAAAATATAGTTACCAAAATATAAAAAATTACAAATTTGTAATACAAAAATTAATGTTTCTTCTTTATTAACACAATAAATAAGATGTAGTGACAAGTCTAATAATTGCCATATTCTCAAAGTAGTATTGAATGTAACAGTAATTCTAGATATCCGTAATAACTGTCATGTGATATCTGATTTTATTGATGACAAAATCACAGATACTGCTAAAACTACTGTGTTTTACTGTACTTTCATGATTGAAGGAAATGCTAAATTTCAGTTAGAGATTAATGAAAGTAAAGAAAGAAAATTGTTCTTCATCCAAGTTTACCAGTGGATTTTATCCCTTGACCCACAGATTAAGAACCCTTGCAATAATGCAGTAAGAGAAGGAAACTAAATACTAGTGTAAATATTGAGTAAAGAAAGGTAAAATAATCATTCCTTGCAGATAATGTGATTGTATATTAAGAAAGTCCAATAGGGACTTCCCTGGTGGCACAGTGGTTAAGAATCCACCTGCCAGTGCAGGGGACACGGGTTCGAGCCCTGGTCCGGGAAGATCCCACATGCCGCGGAGCAACTAAGCCTGTGCACCACAACTACTAAGCCTGAGCTCTAGAGCCTGCGAGCCACAACTGCTGAGCCCATGTGCCACAACTACTGAAGCTCGCACACCTAGAGCCCATGCTCCGCAACAAGAGAAGCCACCGCAATGGGAAGCCCACACACCGCAATGAAGAGTAGCCCCCGCTGGACACAACTAGAGAAAGCCCGTGTGCAACGAAGACCCAATGCAGCCAAAAATAAATAAATAAATAAATAAATTTAAAAAGTCCAATAAACTAAATGTTTTTAGATAAGGTAATTTAGTAAAGTTATTTGAGTACAATATAAACACACTGAAGTCAATAGCTTTCTCTTATTCTAGCAATAACCAGTTACAAGTTGAAATGGAAAAGATTTCATTCACAACAGTATTAAGAGCTATAAAATACCTAAAAATAATATAACAAGAAAGATGTAAGACATGTGAAGAAAACTGTAAAATTTTATTAAAGGACATTAGGAAATGTCTGAATAATATTCCTGGATGATGAAATGCAATATCATGCTACTGGTCCCTCAAAATTATTATATAAATTTAATGTAATTGAATTAACCTCAAGCGTTTTTTTGTTGTTAGAACTTTATATAGATTTTAAAGTTCAAAAGGAGGATGAAGTATATGACATTAAAAGGTTTTTAAAACTTTTAAATTAAACTTTTTCTTTTGAGATGATTTTATATTCATATTCAATTATGAGAAATAATACAGAGATCCCCTACCCTTAGCCCAGTTTCCCCCAGTGGTTGTACCTTGCAAAACTATAGTGTAATATCATGACCAGGATATTGACATTGGTACAGTCAAGATACAGAATATTTCTATCATTGCAAGGGTCCCTTGTGGTGTCCTTTTAAAGCAACACCCATGTTCCTCATACTTCCACCCTCTCCTTAATCCCCAGCAGCTACTAACCTGTTCTCTATTTCTATAATTTTGTTATTTCAAGAATGTTCTACAAATGGAATTGTACAGTGTGTAGCCTTTTGCAGTTGGCTTTTTTCATTCACCGTGATACTCTGGAGATTCATCCAGGTTGTGTGTATCAGTAGTTCACTTCTTTTTGTTGCTGAGTAGGGGTGTATATATCAGTTTAACCATTTACTTGTTGAAGGACATCTGGATTTTTTCTCCAGTTTTTGGCTATTACAAATAAAAGCACTCTAAATATTTGTGTACAGGTTTCTGTATAAATGTAAGTCTTCATTTTTCTGGGATATATACCCACAAGTGCAGTGCTGGATTGTATGTTAATTGCATGTTTAGTTTTTAAAGAAACTCCCATACTGTTTCCCGAAGTGGCTGCACTATATTATATTCTCACCAGCAGTGTATAAGTGATCTTTTTCTGTATCCTTCCCAGCATTTGGTATTTATTATTATTATTTTTTAGCCATTATGATAGGTATGTAGTGCATCTTATTGTGGCTTTAATTTGCATTTCCCTCTTGGCTAATGATGTTGAACATCTTTTCATATGCTTATTTACCATTTGTGTTTCTTCTTTGGTAAAATGTCTGTTCAAGACTGTTTGCTTTTTTACTGTTGAGTTTTGAGAGTTCTTTTTATATTCTAGATACAAGTCCTTTGTCCTTTGTTGCAATGTTTTTCCCACTCTGTAACTTGTCTTTTGATCCTCTCAAGTCTTTCACAGAGCAAAAGTTTTTAATTTCGGTGATGTCCAATTTACCAGTTTTTCCTTTCATGGATCATGCTTATGGTACCAAGTCTGAGAACTCTTTGACTAGCCCCTAGATCCTGAAGATTTTCTCCTATTTTTTAAAAAATTTATTTTAATTAATTTATTTTTGGCTGTGTTGGGTCTTCATTGCTGCGCGCGGGCTTTCTCTAGTTCCAGCGAGCGGGGGCTACTCTTCGTTGCTGTGCACAGGCTTCTTATCCGGTGGCTTCTCTTGTTGCGGAGCACAGGCTCTAGGTGCACAGGCTTCAGTAGTTGTGGCACGTGGGCTCAGTAGTTGTGGCTCACGGGCTCTAGAGCGCAGGCTCAGTAGTTGTGGCACACGGGCTTAATTGTTCCGCGGCATGTGGGATCTTCCCAGAGCAGGGATCGAACCCGTGTCCCCTGCACTGGCAGGCGGATTCTTAACCACTGCACCACCAGGGAAGTCCATCTCCTGTGTTTTTTTCTAAAAGTTACAAAGTTACACTTTACATATAAGTCCATGATCCATTTTGATTAATTTTTGTATAAGGGGTCAAGGTTCATTTTTTTGCCTATGGATGTCTAGTTGCTCTAGCACCATTTGTTGAAAAGGCTATCTTTCCTCCATTGAATTGCTTTTGCACTTTTGTCAAAATCATTTGGGCATATTTGTGTGGGTCTGTTTCTGGGTTCCATTGATCTAAGTGTCTGTCCCTTTGCCAGGGCCACACAGTCTTAATTGCTGTAGCTATATTAGAAGTCTTTCAGGTAGACTCTTTTCTCCCACTTTTTCTTTGTTTTAGCTATTATAGTTTCCTTACCTTCCTGTATAAATTTTAGAATGTTCATGTTTAATTTTTAAAAAAAATTTTTTTAATACAATTAGTTTTTATTTATTTTTATTTTTGGCTGCGTTGGGTCTTCGCTGCTGTGCGCGGGCTTTCTCTAGTTGTGGTGAACAGGGGCTACTCTTCATTGCAGTGCACGGGCTTCTCATTGCGGTGGCTTCTCTTGTTGTGGAGCATGGGCTCTAGGCCTGCGGGCTTCAGTAGTTGAGGCACGTGGGCTCAGTAGTTGTGGCTTGTGGGCTTAGTTGCTCCATGGCATGTGGGATCTTCCCGGTCCAGGGGTTGAACCTGTGTCCCCTGCATTGGCAGGCGGATTCTTAACCACTGTGTCACCAGGGAAGTCCCAGAATGGTCATGTTTATATCTTCAAAAACATCTGGGTAGAATTTTGATAGGAATTGCATTAAACCTGTTTATCAGTTTGAAGAGAATTGACATCTTTTGTTGAGTCTTCCAATCCATGAATATGGTATGTCTCTCCATTTATTTAGGTCTTTGATTCTTTGATCAGCATTCTTTCAGCATACAAATCTTGTGCCTGTTTGATAGATTTACACTTAAATATTTTTTCTATTTTGAAGTGGTTATGAATGGTTTTATATTTTAAATTTTGATGCCCATGTGTTAATTGCTAGTATATAGAAACACAATTGATTTTTGTGTATTAATTTTGTATACTGCAACTTTGTTGAATTCACTTGTTTGTTCTAGGAAGGTTTTTTTGTTTATTTTGGTAGATTCCTTAGGATTTTCTACAAAGACAATCATGTAATCTGCAAATGGGAACAGTTTTATTTTTTCCTTTCTGATCTGTATGCCTTCTATTTCCTTTTCCTGCACTTTTGCACAGGCTAGAACTTCCCACACTATGTTTAAATAAGTGATGAGAGTGAACATTTTTTCGTAGTTCCCAAATCTTAGGGAGAAAACATTGTCTTTCACCATTAATATAATATTAGCAGCAGTTTTTTTTTTTTCTTTCTTTCTTTTTGTAGATACTTTTATCAAGGTGAGGACATTTCACTTTGTTTTAATTTTTCTATGTTTTTATCAGAATGGGTATTGAATTTTAGCAAATACTTTTTATGCATAGGCTGATATGATCATGTTATTTTTCTTCTTAGCCAATTAATATGTTGATTGATTTTAAGTATTGAACAAGTTTACTTCTCTTGAATAAAACACATATGGTCACGTTGTATAGTTCTTTTGCGTATTGCTAAATTCTGTTTGCTAAAATTGCTAAATTTTATTTACTAATATTTTGTTAAGGATTTTTGCATCTATTTTTATGAGGAACATTGATCTCTAGTGTTTGTTTTGTTTTTATACTGTCTTTGTCCGGTTTTTGTATCAGGGTAATACTAGCTTCAAAAGATGAATTGGTAAGTGTCCCCTTCCTCAAATAGTTTCTGGAGGAGATTGTGTAGCATTGCTGTTAGTTCTTTAAATGTTTGGTAGAATTCGCCAGTGAAATCACTGGAAAAAATTCTAGACCTAAAATTTTTTTTTTTTTGAGAGTGCTTAAATTATGAATTCAGTTTTCTAATAGGTATGAGGCCATTCATATCACCTATTTTGTGTTTGGACAGTTGTTTTAGTTTGTATTTTTTAAGGAATTGATCCTTTTGGTCTAAGTTGTCAAATTTATGTGTGTAAGTTTTAGTATTCCTAATTATCTCTTAGATTTCTTCAGGGTCTCTAGTGATATCCCTGGGGTTTTTTTTCCTGATTTTGGTAGTTTGTGTGTTGTTTGTCTTGCTAGAGGTTTGTCAATTTTATTGATCTATTTAAAGAACTCTTTGTTTTATTTTTAAATTGTTTTTCTGTTTTAAAATTTTATTATTTTGTGTTTTCCATTATTTCCTTCCTTTTGCTTGCTTTGGGTTTGTTTACTTATTTATTTATTTATCCTAGGTTCTTGAGGTGGAAGTTTAGATGATTTATTTGACTTTTCCTCTTTTCTAATATAGCATTTTAGTGACTATAGCTTTTGGGGTGTCCCACAAATTTAGCCATCTTGTGATTTCATTTAAAATTTTTTTAAAAAATAAATTTATTTATTTATTTATTTTTGGCTGTGTTGGGTCTTTGTTGCTGTACATGGGCTTTCTCTAGTTGCAGCGAGTGGGGGCTGCTCGTCGTTGTAGTGCATGAGCTTTTCATTGCAGTGGCTTCTCGTGTTGTGGAGCACGGGCTCTAGGCACACGGGCTTCACTAGTTGTGGCATGTGGGTTCAGTAGTTGTGGCTTGTGGGCTGTAGAGCGCTGGCTCAGTAGTTGTGGTGCATGGGCTTAGTTGCTCTGCGGCATGTGGGATCTTCCCGGACCAGGACTTGAACCCGTGTCCCCTACATTGGCAGGCGGATTCTTAACCACTGTGCCACCAGGGAAGTCCCTCATTTTAATTTTAGTTCACTGTACTTTTTATTCCCTTTGAGACTTCCTCTTTGACTGATTATTTAGAAATGTGTTATTTAGTGTCCGAGTGAATGGAGATTTTCCTGTTATCTTTCTGTTACTGATTTCTAAATAGTTTGATTCCACTGTGGTTGGAGAATCCAATCTATGATTATTTTATTTATTTATTTGTTTTTTAAATTTTTGGCCGCACTGGGTCTTTCTTGCAGCGTGTGGGCTCTTCGTTGCGGGCTTCTCTCTAGTTGCAGGCTCAAGAGCACGCGGGCTCAGTAGTTGTGGCACGCAGGCTTCTCTCCAGTTGTGGCTCGCAGTTTTGGTTGCCCCGTGGCATGTGGGATCTTAGTTCCCCGACCAGGGATCGAAGCCGCATCCCCTGCATTGGAAGGTGGATTCTTAACCACTGGACCACCAGGGAATTCCTGCAATTCTTTTATACTTGTTGAGGTTTGTTTAAAGGCCCAGGATATGGTCTGTCTTGGTATATGTTCTGGGGACACTTGAAAAGAATGTTTATCTGCTGTTGTTGGGTGTAGTGTTTTTATAAATGTTAATTGGACCCTGTTGATTGAGGTAGCATTGAGAACTTCTGTATCTTTGCTGATTTTCTTTTTTTTCTTTTAAGTTTTTTTTAATATTTATTTTATTTTTGGCTGTGTTGAGTCTTAGTTGAGGTATGCGGGATCTTTGTTGGCGGCATGCAGGATCCTCCCCTGTGGCATGGACTCCTCGTTGTGGCGCGCGAGCTTCTCTGTAGTTGTGGCATGTGGGCTGCAGAGTATGTGGGCTCTGTAGTTGTGGTGTGCGGGCTCCAGAGCGCGTGGGCTCTATAGTTTGCGGCACGCAGGCTCTCTAGTTGTGGCCTGCATGCTTAGAAGTTGCAGCGCGCAGGCTTAGTTGCCCCATAGCATGTGGGATCTTAGTTCCCTGACCAGCGATCCCACGTTCCCTGCATTGGAAGGTGGATTCTTAACCTCTGGACCACCAGGGAAGTCCCTGTTTAGCTCTTCTTTTAGGATAGGTCTGCTGGTGACAAATCCTCCTTAGTTTTCCATCATCAGAGAAGGTGTTGATTTCCCACTCATTTCTTAAACTTTTTTTTAATTTTTAAAACTTTTAAAAATTTTATTTATTTATTTTTGGCTGAAGCAGAAATAGTATATGACATTTAATAAGAAAATTTTGTAAAATAAATTAATGGAGAGTGGAGGACTTTTCTATTAGATAATTCAAATGTACTATAAAGCTGTTGTTATCAAACGTGTTCAGTATTGACATAGGAGCTGGAAAATATATTAATACAGAATAAAAGTATAGAAAGAGATCAATTATTTGTAGACACCTAAAAGTAAAGTAAAAGTAAAAGTAAAGTAGTAAAGGAGTCATTTCCGATAAGTGAGGAAAGGATGGATTATCCCATAAATGATATTAGAATAATTATCTAACCATGTATAAGAAAATAATCAGAGTCCTGCCTTATGCCAGGTAGGCATAAGTAGTAAATTCCAGATGGATTAAAAATCTAAATGTGAAACACAAAAGTATTATAAGAAAATATAGAAATAATCTCGAGGGTGGGGAGCTTTCCTAAGTAAGACAGAAATCCCGGAGTTATTTAGGAAAACACTGATAACTTTTACAGCATAAAATTGTGAAATGTTATATATTTAAAGGCTAAGGTAGGTGATGAAAAAATATTTGTAATACATAACAGTCATATATTATCCTTTATATATTGATATTCTTTAATATCCTTTGTATACTGATAGATCTTACAAATTCATTAGAAAAAGATATTCAGTATAAAAATATCAAATATATGAAGAGTCAACTCATTGATTTCAGATGACTAATGTAAAAAGATATAAGAATTAAAACAAATACTGTACCATTTTTACCTGTCAGGTTTGGTGAAATTAGAAAGTATAATATGCAGTCCTGGTGAGGGAAATAGGTACTCTCATATCCTGTTAGTGGGAGCAAAAATTGTAGCAGGCTTTTTGGAACATAATTAGCCATGACCAAATGTGCCTGTTTTTGATCAGAGAGATAGGTGTATATAATCTGAGGGAAAAAATAAGAAATAAAATGAGCTCAACTTAAAAAAAACCACATTTATTTATTTATTTATTTGGCTGCCCTGGGTCTTTGTTGCAGCACGCAGGATCTTCGTTGTGGCATGTGGGATCTAGTTCCCTGACCAGGGATCGAACCCGGGCCCCCTGCATTGGGAGCGCAGAGTCTTTACCACTGGACCACCAGGGAAGTCCCTGGTGGGGACTGGTAGTCCCTCTATATAATTTTTTTTGAGTATTGGAATTTAGTTGATTTTTTTTATTTTGGGTTTTTTTGTATTTTCCAAAAAAAATAAATCAGAGGAGCTAAGTTATATATATTTGTTGCATTAGTGAAATATGTAAACCAATTTGTGTGTGTGTTTTAGATTAATATTATGTCACTATTACCAGCTTTTAAAAGAGAAGGCTATAGAATATAGTACTACCTCTTCCAAACTGTATTAAGTTGGGGGAACTGAAGTGTAGGGAAATCTTTTCCCAGGGTAAGAATTCAAGAAAAGCAGTCTGGACGTGAGCATTTTTGGGTTTTCTAGCAAACTCGTGAGATTTTATCCATAGCTTGAGCCTTTCTTCTAGCCAGTTTGATGATGATGATGATGATGATGATAAGCAAGGACAATCTTTTTAAAATCTGTATTTCTGTTTTTCTCTGACAGAAATGACATCAGATGTACCATCACTGGGTCCAGCCATTGCCTCTGGAAACCCTGGGCCTGGGATTCAAGGTGGAGGAGCCATTGTCCAGAGGGCTATTAAGCGGCGACCAGGGTGAGTTTGCGTGTAGTATGTTACAAACGTCTCTCCTTTAAACCAGCCTGATTTTGTTAGTCGCTGAACCATCTGTTCCTAACCCTCTCACTTCTTCTGGCTACTTACTACACTCCTATCAGATAACTTTCTTTAGTCCCTGGATTTTTCTCTGTATGGAATTGATCTTTTTATCTTAGTTTCTTAGGAGCAGTTTTGTTTTTTTAAAACAAAAATCTCTAAGAGGTAAAGGACTCTGGCTAAGCCCAAAGATTTCACCATTGCTGAGAAAATTTCACTGCTTTCATTAAGCTTTGTATCTGCATTCTCAAAATTTTTTTGGTAGGCCTTTTTTTTTTTTGGCTGCGTTGGATCTTCGTTGCTGCACGTGGGCTTTCTCTAGTTGCGGCAGGCAAGGGCTACTCTTCGTAGCGGTGCATGGGCTTCTCATTGCAGTGGCTTCTCTTGTTGCACAGCACGGGCTGTAGGTGTGTAGGCGTCAGTAGTTGCAGCACACGGGCTTAATAGTTGCGGCGCAAGGGCTCTAGGGCGCGCGGGCGTCAGTAGTTGTGGTGCTCAAGCTCCGTAGTGGTGGCTTGTGGGCCCTAGAGCGCAGGCTCAGTAGTTGTGGCGCACGGGCTTAGTTGCTCCGCGGCATGTGGGATCTTCCCAGACCAGGGATCGAACCTATGTCCCCTGCATTGGCAGGTGGATTCTTAACCACTGTGCCACCAGGGAAGTCCCTGGTAGGCTTTTTACTTTTCTGAATTTAGAGAATGCTGAACTGTAGAATATGTCTCCTTTAAATTATTGATATGTTGCCTTGTTTGGAACCTGGAGTCCATTCAGTTCCAAAATTATTTATTAGATGCCTCATTAGTGTAAGTCATTGTGCCGATTCCTACTAGGATACAAAGGTAAATAAGGCACAGTCTTCGTCTTTTAGTTGCTTATGTTCTGAAAGGGATAATCATTACACACATAAGTATAATTCAAGATAGAATACGCCAGGTTTGCTAAGAAAGGAACAAATACACTGCTGTGTGTTTCAGTGTATGGAAATACCACCATTGGTTGGTAGAAATTGGGAAAGGCTTCAGAAAAGAGGTTGCTTTAGAAAGGCCTGGAAGAATGGGTAGTATTTTACCTACTTTTTAAAGCATTAAAGTATTGAATTTTTTTTCTTTCTTTTGCTTTTAATAATTATGTAGCTAGTGTTATAACTAGTCTTTAAGTTTCCTCTTACCAGTAGTAATGCAAGAGTGATCCCTGGGTTAAGGTGTTAAAATGTATAAAGCTCTTGGAGACATAGCAAGTCTTAATATGTTACTCATGTTAACACTGAGGTATCTGGTGAATAAGTAACTTACCCAAGGTTTTAAAGCTAGTAAGTGGAAGATCTATGATATGAACCTTGGGAGGTTAGCTTTATTGTCTACTCTCTTAAACACAGTGTTATGGTTATATATAATAGCAAACAATTAGAAGCAGTATTATCAAAATTAGGGGATTGGTTGAGAAAGTTGTATTGAAAATGTACAGCTATTAGAAGTGACAAATATGTATTGGTACAGAAAAATGTTTACAGTATATTGAGAAAAGAGGTTACAGGGGCTTCCCTGGTGGCGCAGTGGTTAAGAATCCGCCTGCCAATGCAGGGGACACGGGTTCCAGCCCTGATCTGGAAGATCCCACATGCCACGGAGCAACTAAGCCCGTGCGCCACAACTACTGAGCCTGCGCTCTAGAGCCCGCGAGCCACAACAGCTGAAGCTCATGTGCCACAACTACTGAAGCCTGCGCGCCTAGAGCCTGTGCTCTGCAACAAGAGAAGCCACCACAATGAGAAGCCCTCGCACCACAACAAAGAGTAGCCCCCGCTCACCGCAACTAGAGAAAGGCACACAGCAACGGAAGACCCAACGCAGCCAGTAAATAAATAAATAAATAAATAAATAAAATATATTTTTTAAAAAAAGAATAAAATTTAAAAAAAGAGGTTACAGTGTATGTAATATACCAACTCTATCAGGAAAAAATACATAAATAACATGTGTGCATAGCAAAAAAACTGAAAGGATACTCATCAGATGTATGGGTGATGGGATTATGGGTGATTTATTTTTTCTTTTGTTTTTAGTTATTTCTAGATATTCTGAAGTGAGTGCGTTTTATTGATAATCAGGAAAATATATTAAAATAAATAATATACATTTTTTTAAAAGAAAGATTGGAAAATATAGAAAGAAGACTAAAAGAGCAATAATCCTACTACCCAAAGTCATCTCCCATCAGTTTTTTTAGTGTAATTACTTCATTCTTTATTCTGTATGTAGATTTCTTTAAATAGTTATAATCATATAATTATGTAGGTTTATATAGCCTGGTCTTTTCACCTAATTGTATAAAATAACCTTTTTTCCATATTGTTACATATGCTATAGAAACATAATTTAAAATACTTACATAGAGGGGATGTACTTAATTGCTATTTTGGGACATTTAAACTGTTTTGAAGATTTGCTGTTATATGTAATGCTTAATGAATATCTTTGTACATAAATTTTTTTCTCTGAGTTATTTCTTTAGGATAGATTCTTAGAAATGGAGTTATTGGGTAAATAGGTAGACTTTGACAGGTGATCTGGGGCTACAGAGAGGAAGAGGAATGGACACTTTCAGGGTTGATGCTATGTACTTCATATATAACCCATTTAGAGGCCCATAATATCAGGTTATCACACTAGTAGAGATGCCAAGATCATTGGGTTAAGGTGGTAACATGAGTAGTGTTTTAGTTTAATGGAGTATAGAGATTAATAGGAGTTTGGCCTGTCTCGTTACCTATAATGTTGCCTAATCCCTTGAAATGAAAGTCACCTCTGCTTTCACTAAACATTTAAAGCTTATTGATTGTGCTCTCCATATGACGCTTTCTCATTCTCACTTGTATATTTATTTGTCTAGGCAAAGAATCCCTTGAGGGCAAGTCTTTTGTTTTCACCTCATCTAGCACAGTATCCGGAATGTAGCATATATTACATGTTCATTAGGTGAATGAAGGAGAGAAACATTATTTAACAACCTTCGGGGAATTCCCTGTTGGTTCAGTGGTTAGAACTCCACGCTTTCACTGCTGAGGGCACAGGTTCAATCCTGGGTTCAGTCCCTGGGAACTAAGATCCCACAAGCTGTGCAGCGCAGCCAAAAAACAACCAACCAACCAACCAGCCAACCTCCAGAGGTCTTAAAATCACTCCCTATGGAACATCACTGTTTTGAGAGATGTTTCAGAGAGCTTAACATAGCCTAAAGCAGACTATAGAAGTGAAAAACGGACCTGAATTATTCATATTAATTTTTTCTTGTCTTTTTGAGTTGATCCTGCTCCTTTTGTAGAGGTTGTACTGTGATGTAAAACTTTGGCAAAGGTGGATTGCTACCCTAGGAAAATGAAAGGTAGCAATAGGTATTCCTTTTTGATTGGCCAATTTCTTTGCCCAGTTTGGTACAACAAGGAAGAGGTAATATAGCTTTACTTATTCCACTTCCTCTTTTCCTTCTTCCATCTGAGTGGGTGTTCAGATAGCTTGTGGATTTAGAATTTTAATTTTTTTAATGTTCTGCATTTTCAATAAGCTTATAATATTTTTTGTTGGCTTTCCCCAGATTGGATTTTGATGATGATGGAGAAGGGAACAGTAAATTTTTGAGGTAAGATCTTAAAAAACTTTCTCTAGATTTCTGATATTAAAAATTAGTTCATTATCTTTATATTTCTGACTCATAATATTTTTGTCTTTAGGCCTAAGGAGAGTGCTTCATCCTAAAACTAAAATTACCTATTATATTATACCCCATAAAATTTTCAAGCATTCTGGTAATAGCTCCAGAGGAAAGAGCTCAATGAGGGGAGAGCAGGGAATTTACAAGACCCTCTGTATCAGTTATCTATTGTTGTGTGGCTTAAAAAGAACAATGATTTGATTTATTATTTCTCACAATTCTGTGGATTGGTTAGATGGTTATTCTGCTGATCTTGCCTAGACTCACTCATAAGACTGCATTCAGCTGCCTTGTCAGCTGGGAACTGGACTCAGCTGATAAGGCTGGGTATCTCTTTCTTTGTGGTCTTTTATCCTTAAGGAGGGCAGACTGAGTGTCTTTACATGGTGATGGCTGCAATCCAAAGGGCAAGTCCCAGTCTAAATGCTTATCAAGCTATTGCTTTGGATTGACATTTGCTGTTGTCCCATTGGCTAAAGCAAGTCATATGTCCGAGTCCTGATTCAGTACAGGATGGTGCTACACCAGGTAGTGAATACTGCAAGGTGTAATTAGTTTGGGGGTCATTAATGTACTAATCTTTCATGCCCTCTAATACTCATTGACTTCTCCTACAGAGCAGGAATTGGAATTTGTATCCTTGAGTAGTGAGTCTTCTGGAGAACTGAAAATGGACTTTTCAATATATTGATGAAGGAGTTCTTTCAGAGAAGGGAAATTTTTATTTTTGCTTATGACCAGTTACTTGGCTTTGTTTTTAAGTAAGGAAAGCAATAAGAGTCAAAGAATGGAAGATAACCTTGACCTCAACCTGCCTTTTTTCTTTTCAAATTTGAAAATATTACCTAGGTAGTGTCTACATTGCAGAATAACAAATATTTGAGAAATAAATAAAGGAGCCCTATTTTTTAAACAATTTATTTTATTATGTGAGCGCCCAGGCTTCATTATTTGTTTGTTTTATTAACTAAGTTCTTAAAAGAAATATAAACATTATATTGCAAAATTTTTAAACAGTGCAAAGTTATATGTAATGAAAGTACATCTTCCCTCACTTCAGACCTTCAGAATCCTTCCCCTTAGACAATTATAGTTTCCAGTTTATTAAGTATCCTTCCAGAAATATTCAGTGCATATGTAAGTGTATTTAAATGCACGTATATGTGTGCACATACACACACTCATTGTCTCCTCAGGTTTTGTTTTTACACAGAGGATGCCCATATTGTAAACTGCTTGCCATTGTTTAGTTTTATATTGCTTAGTTTAGTCAGTTACATCTATCTGTGTGTCTTTTTTTATTATTGTTGTTGTTTTTGCAATGTTTAAAGTGAAAGCTTGTGTTTCTAGCTACTGCCTAGTCGCGGAACACTGCCATATATTCTTGAAAACAACAACCATGATTTGGCCACCATAAAGAGATAGTTGCAAAATATTGGAGAAAGCAATTCTCCAAGAGAGCTCTTGAGACTTAATGAGTGTCAACAAATGTGAAGAGGGGTAGAGATTTCAATTTCTGTTCAAGAATAGACTTTTTTCATACAGTTCCATTGGGAATTCCTCCAATTAGGAACCCCTAATTATAATGATAAATACTGTTAGTGGAACTGTGTTGTGCATATGAATGGGATAGAGGTAAACGCTAGTCTTATTTATACCTATCAGTTAGCTCTATCCCTGAGTCATTGCTTCCATTTCCACAAAATCTGGTAGTCACAAACTATATGCAAATTTTAAAAGGTTTATTTGTCTTTTCCCCAACCATAAAAAAAGGTTTTCATAATTCATCTTACCAAGTAGGTCATTATGCCCAAGTGAGGTATCACCAATTTTTTTATTTGACCATCAGTACTTTTTTTTTTGGCCTCACGGCTTGTGGGATCTTAGTTCCCCAACCAGGGATCGAACCCATGTCTCCTGCAGTAGAAGCGTGGAGTCCTAACCATTGGACCGCCAGGGAATTCCCAGTAAATTTTTTTTTTTTTTTAATTGGAATTCTCCACTTTGGTCAATGAATGAAAGTCTTATTTGCATTGTATCTGTAAATCAATATTAAATCTCCTTGGTGGATGAAAGCTGTAATTTATTACCTCTTTTCATCACTTTGTTCAAGTGTCATTTTTTAAAAAAATTTGTTTATTTAATTTATTTATTTTTGGCTGCATTGGGTCTTCATTGCTGTGCGTGGGCTTTCTCTAGTTGCGGCGAGCGGGGGCTACTCTTCATTGTGGTGCACATGCTTCTCATTGCAGCGGCTTCTCTTGTTGCAGAGCACAGGCTATTGGCGTGCGGGCTTCAGTAGTTGTGGCACGTGGGATCTACTAACTAACTAACTACTGATAGTTGTGGCTCGTGGGCTCTAGAGTGCAGGCTCGGTAGTTGTGGCACACAGGCTTAGTTGCTCTGTGGCATGTGAGATCTTCCGGGACCAGGGCTCGAACCTGTGTCCCCTGCGTTGACAGGCAGATTCTTAACCACTGTGCAACCAGTGAAGTCCCAAGTGTCATTTTGTTATATTCTCCAGACAACATCTATAAAATAATTTTTAAGAATATGAAGGCTTTGAAATTCTAGGTATAATATCAGAGTTGCTAGTATCTAGAATAATGCTTCTCAAATTCAAACAAATGCATGTACAAATCTGCCAGGGGTTCTTGATAAGATAAAGATTATAATTCATTAGGTCTGTGGTAGTGCCCAAGATTCTGCATTCTAATAGATTACTAAGTGATGCTGCTGCTTCTGGTCCACTGACCACACTTTGAGTAGCAAATATCTGGAAGATTCATTCTTGAGATTCAAAATTAATATGAAAGGACTTCCCTGGTAGTGCAGTGGTTAAGAATCCGCCTGCCAATGCAGGGAACACGGGTTCAAGCCCTGGTCCGGGAAAATCCCACATGCCGCGGAGCAACTAAGCCTGTGCGCTGCAGCTACTGAGCCCACGTGCCACAACTACTGAAGCCTGCGTGCTTAGAGCCTGTGCTCCGCGACAAGAGAAGCCACTACAGTGAGAAACCCACACACTGCAATGAAAAGTAGCCCCTGCTAGCCGCAACTACAGAAAGCCTGTGCACAGCAATGAAGACCCAATGCAGCCAAAAGTAAATTAAAACAAACAAACAAACAAAATTAATATGTAAATTATAGGTCTCTTTTTTCAGCTTAGATCACTGTTTTCATTAAAAGTTTGTAGCATCTGATTTATAGTATATTTTGTGTCTTAGAAACCCTTTGTCCTTGAGCCCAAATTCCACCATACCTCCATGTTTGCCCGTCGTTCTACTTCTGCTTTCCAGTTATTTTCAAAAATTTTGAAAATTCTTGGGGTCAAATTAGTTGAGGATTTATATAGCCTGCGAAGGAGCAGTATAAATTCTGGCTGTAATTTTTAAAATTTTATTTATTTATTTATTTATTTATTTATTTATTTATTTATTTATGGCTGCGTGGGGTCTTCGTTGCTGCTCGCGGGCTTTTCTCTAGTTGCGGCGAGCAGGGGCTACTCTTCGTTGCAGTGCGTGGGCTTCTCATTGAGGTGGCTTCTCTTGTTGCGGAGCACGGGCTCTAGGCATGTGGGCTTCAGTAGTTGTGGCTCGCGGGCTCTAGAGCGCAGCTCAGTAGTTGTGGCGCACAGGCTTACTTGCTCCGCGGCATGTGGGATCTTCCCGGACCACAGCTCGAACCCGTGTCCCCTGCATTGGCAGGCGGATTCTCAACCACTGCGTCACCAGGGAAGCCCTGGCTGTAATTTAATAACTGGTTTAACTGCAAATTTTGTGGGTCTTACATATCTCCCAAAAGCTCTTTCTGCCCAAAGTTGATAGGTCTTTGCTATATCCTGTGACAGTGAGTGAGAAGAGGAAAATTTAGATCATCCAGAGAGTAGAGTAATGTTTTCAGAGTTAGGTTTTCCTCCTTCAACACATCCTCCTTTGCGGTTTCTGTAGTAGTAAACAGGATTTATCAGCTTATTAAATAGAAGTTGTTGAGATGAATGGATTGTGTTTCCTTAATCAAAGAGGTATAAAGTTCATTGTTTAAATCATAATTTAAGACTCTTAGAAACTTTTGCACATCAAAGGAAACAGAGTGAAAAGGTAACCCATAGAATGGAAGAACGTATTTGCCAGTCCTATATCTGTTAAGGGGTTAATTTCCATGATACTTGAAGAACTCCTGCAACTCAGTAACAAAAAAACAACCTGATTAAAAAATGGGCAAAGGACTTTTAATAGACATTGCTCCAAAGAAGATATACAAATGGCCAAAAAGCATATGGAAAGATGCTCATGATCACTAATCAGAGAAATGTAAATCAAAACCACAATGAGTAGGCCATTAGGCTGGCCACCATCAAAAAACCTGGAAAATAACAAGTGTTGGTGAGGATATGGGGGAATTGGAACTCTTGTGTACTGTGGGTGGGAATGTAAAATGGTGCAGCCACTTTGGAAGACAGTATGGAGTTTCCTTGAAACATTAAAAACAGAATTATCATATGATCCAGCAGTGCCACTTCTGGTTATATATCCAAAAGAATTGAAAGCAGGATCTTGGAGAGATATTTGCACACTCGTGTTCACTGCCCGATTTTTCACAGTAGCTGAGAGGTGGAAGCACCACAAATATCCATTGACAAATGAATAGATAAAGAAATGTGGTATATACAGCTAGTGGAATATTATTCAGCCTTAAAAAAGAAGGAAATTCTATCACATAGTACAACATGGATGAACCTTGAGGACATTATACTAAATGAAATGAGCCAGTCACAAAAAGATAAATACTGTATAATTTCACTTATATGAGGATCTAAAGTAGCCGAAATCAGAGAGACAGAAAGTAGAATGGTGGTTGCCAGGAGCTGGGCGTGGGATGGGGGCGGGGAGAGTGGGAAGATGGTGTTCAGTAGCTATAGAATTTCAGTTTTTCAAGGTGAAAAAGTTCTAGAGATATTTTGTACAGCAGTGTGAATATATTGTAGTTAGCACTACTGAATTGTACACTTAAAAATGGTTAAGATGGTAAATTTTGTGTTACACGTTTTTTGCCATAATTAATGAAAAACAAAAACAAAACAATCCCTAACCTCAGTGGTGTTGACAGGGTAGTCAGCTGTGCCCTCATGAGATCATCATCTTTTTTGGAATGTCTGATAAGTAAGAGTAAAGGACACATTAGAAACCAGACAAATAATAGTCATGGGTTTTTAAGTTCTGTGGGATGCTGTTATTATCTCTATTGCTTTGTGATGCCTTTTCATTGGCTTTTTTTTGTTGAATATTTTTTATCCCTTTCTAGTTTTCCTTTCAGAGTGAAATAGATATAACAAGTGTAATGCCTTGGACTAAGCCCCTTTTTTTCTCCTTCAGGTGTGATGACGATCAGATGTCTAATGATAAGGAGCGGTTTGCCAGGTAATGTAGTAGAGCATCTTGGTCCTTGTCGTGGGACCAGGCGATTCAAAAATACTGAGTTTTAATTTTATCTCAATGAGAGTTAATTTCTCTATCCAGTCTGTTTCTTCTTCTGAAAGCTGGTGAAACTTAGTATTATACTTGTTGTTTACGTTCGGGTAACAGGGCTTCAGACTTACAGCTTCAAACTAATGGTATATTTTACACAGTGTTTTTATGTATGTGATAGATATCTATACAGTGTGCTTGCTGGGTGTCCACAGGAACACAAACAATATGAATTTCTTTGTTGCATTTATTATTAAGTGGATCTACAAAATCTGTATAGATAATGGTTTTATTCTTTTAAAAATAACAGCAAAGAAATGATCTATGTGAAGACTGGAGTTTTTATTGAAAAAAATATGTTTATCTGTCAAGAGGATGAAAAATACTTTGCTTTGTTAAACAGATCCTTCTCAAGTCAAATATTGGTTTATTTTTAGAAAGTTTATTCTATATATTATTAAGTAGTAAATTATTTGTTTTTTAAAAATCGAGTTTGCAGCCATCTCAGAAAAGTGAATAATCCAAAATCCAGTGCTTAACTAATAAGCACTTACTATTTATTCATTGCTGATACTGCTGGTCTGGGGCCCATACATTGAGAAAAATTGATGTAGAGGGCTAAGAAATATCAGTCAGAGTAGTTTAAAACTACTCTGAAGCAGTGAGATGCCATCATAAGCTTTGAATGAGATGCTAATATATAAAATGCATATGGGATTTTTCTCTAGTAGCATTATATAGGACTGATTAAACAGAAGCACTGTAGTCAGGGAGGTAGATAGGAGGCTATTGAAATAATAAGACAGTGATAAAATCGTGAGGGCCTGGGCTAGAATGGTGGCAATGACAGTAGGAAAGGAGTGAATTTAAGAGGTTTTTGAAGAATTTGTTTATCGAAGTAGATACTTGTAAACATTTTAGGATGTGAACCATCTCTAAAATGAGAAGTTAATAATAGGGATTTGGGGAGTAGTTTTTCAAAAGCTGCATTAGAAAGTGAAGCCATCAAATAGTAGTGGTGGTACAGGTTCACAGTCTCTTGACTGAAATTCCTAAAAGCTATGAAAACATGAACTGAACTGTTTTAGCCTTCATTTGTCTTGCTTAATGTGAATATTTGTACATTCATGTATTTCACTTGGAAATATTAGAGTGTAAGGGATTATGGATCTGTAGGGGTAGGAGTAGTAATAGGAATTTTAGATACTTAACTTTCAAACAAAAGAACTCATTTCTTTTTCTTTTCTTTTTTCTTTTTGGCCACACTGTGTGGCTTGTGGGATCTTAGTTCGCTGACCAGGGGTTGAACCCGTGCCCTCAGCAGTGAAAGTGCAGAGTCCTAACCACTGGACTGCCAGGGAATTCCCAGAACTCATTTCTTTAAGATATGATTTGTTAAGCTAGTTCACCTCACATATCCTCCTTCGAAATTCAGTTAGAGGGTCTTCAGAAGCTTAAATGAATTTTCCCAACTTTTTGAAAAAATGATTTGTAGTTTGTTAAGGAATTATAACAACCCAGTGAACATGAAACTTCACTTAATATCACTGTTTTCTTTCTCTTGTCAGTATTCATAAGTTTTCACATGGTTCTTATCATTACTGTGTTATTTTTTGTCTCTCTCTCTTTTTTTTTTCCTGCTGGCCATTTTTTAGAAACTTTCCCATATATTGATAAAGTCATTATACTTGTCATTTATTTATTTATTTATTTATTTATTTATTTTATTTATGGCTGTGTTGGGTCTTCGTTTCTGTGTGAGGGCTTTCTCTAGTTGTGGCAAGCGGGGGCCATTCTTCATCACGGTGCGCGGGCCTCTCACTATCGCGGCCTCTCTTGTTGCGGAGCACAGGCTCCAGACGCGCAGGCTCAGTAATTGTGGCTCACGGGCCTAGCTGCTCTGCGGCATGTGGGATCTTCCCAGACCAGGTCTCGAACCCGTGTCCCCTGCATTAGCAGGCAGATTCTCAACCACTGCGCCACCAGGGAAGCCCTATACTTGTCATTTTTAATAACTAGTCTTTCAGCCTGTTATGTCATACTTAGACTTTTTTCTTACTCTATTTATTGTTAATCTCTTTATATTTATATATATATTTAAGATGGAACTGATTACTGATAAACTGGCCTACCAACACCTTATTTCTTCAGTTGCCACCAACCCTTATAGTATTTTAGTTATCCAGAGAAATTTAGTGATAATCTTTGTAGCCCACTCCAGGGAAGGGGGAGTTGGTACTAGGATCCGGCAATGTTATGGCTTTATTGCAGAGAAGTGGGAAAGTGACTGAATAGAAATTTACTACTTTAGGATCAAATCATTGATAGAGGATATATCAGAAACTTAGCTCTTAGTTTTATTTATGTAATTTCTCCAGTGAAGCTGTTTGGTTATTTTGTCTGTGAGTGAATGTGTGCTGTATGTGTGTTGTAGAAAGATTGTGATCACTTGTTTGACATTCTTATCATGATTTACTGTTTGATTTTTTTTCATTATAGAATAGCATATGTGGATATCATTTTCTTTTCAGATTGGGAGCAGTGTGTGAGAATGGTATTCCCTTGTTTGTTTCTTGTTCAAACTGTATATCCTTGGTTTCTACAGAGAATGATTGGCTTTCTGTGCTTAGATTATGTTAATTTATAATGAATATTGGCCTTGCTTTTATGTTGACCTTTGCCCTGTAAGTTACTTTTTCTTAATCCTAACAGATGGCTTTGTAGAGTTACAGGCAAGGTTCTTGTCCATATTTCCATTTTCCCCTCTCTTCTCTGCATCTGTTTTGTTCTATTTCTTTTCTTTCCTTCCCTTCCCTTTTTTCTCTGTCCCTTCCCTCTCTCCTTCCCTTCCTCCCTCCCTTCCTTTCTTCCTTCCTCTCTCTTCCCTTCTTCCCTTCCTCTCTCTCTCCCTTCCTTCCTTCCTTCTTTCTTTTTATTTTACTTTTAGCTTAGTTCGTTAATTCTGTTTTTAGGTCGGATGATGAGCAGAGCTCTGCGGATAAGGAGAGACTCGCCAGGTAGGAGAACAGTGTCTTTTGGCATGATGAAGCAGATCATGCTGCTTTTTCTATCCTCCTTCTTGTTCTGCTCTTTTCTTCCCCTTTCTCGTCGTGTTTTTCCTTGTCTGTGGCAAGAGAGGACAAGATTTTTAGAAGTTTGTGTGTAACAGGAACTTTGGCTTCCCCCATCAGAAAGTGGGTGGTTGAGGGAACTTTACTTAGGAATTTAAGAAATTGCTATTAGTTTTTATAGATATCTCTTTTCATCTTTATCTTAGCACTAAGTTTCGCAGAATAAAAAGCTTTCAGAAACAGTGCAGCTGTGCCAGTTGGTGCTTTAGCAGGGAAATACTCCTTTATCAGAAAACCAATAAATATATCTGTGTTTGCAATTAGTTCCCAGTCTTTAGGCCTCAGTATTTACTCCACACCTCTCTAGAAGGCTCACCCTTATTTTCCTATGTAGACTCACAGCCTAGATTACTTTGTCACGGCAGTACTGGTGTTGCTTTGGTGCTTGAATCTTTTGTGTTTCCCAGAAAAGCTTAGCAGCCTAGATGTGGCTATTTAAAAGATCAGCCTTACGGATTTCAGTGTCAGAAATCTGTCAGATACTAGGAAAATGGGTGCTTTATGTTTGAGCGTAGAATTTTATGTTTCTCAGGCAAAGTAACTAAATGTGAATCTATGTTGTGAGACCTTTTCAGTAAAGGAGACTATGGAGTTCTCTTTGGAGACTGTTGTCGATAATGTAGAAATACTGTGGAAGAAATGTTGTGCCCAAATTTTCCTGTTTTTTGGTCTCTGTGATTTGGGATGACTCAGTAGGAGATAGATCACTAATACCAGTACCAGTTTTTATTACTTCCCCCCTCTTACCTACCATTTCCTCTTTCAGCTGGGCCACAAGCTCATTTTGCTGCCATTTCAATTTACGGCCTCCTACGAACTCTTTCACTCTTCATAAAACTGATTGGTGTGGTATGGTGGGAAGAACATTGCATTCATTGGGAATGAGGGCAGCCCTTAGAAGAGTCAATTAGCTGCTTGACCTTAGTTTGCTCTTATCATTAAAAAAGAGATTTATGTTAGATTTGTTGTGTTCTTTTTGTTTTGGCAGAGAACTTTTGTTCCAATAGAATCCTTAAGTGGTAATAGAAGTCAATAAAAAAGACAAAAGCAAAGCTGCTCAAGTAAAAACAGAAATGTAGCATGTTGTTTGGGTCTCTCCTTGAAGCAGTCCCATAGAAGACACTGAGGAACTATTAAGCTTTTCAGAAATCCAGTTTGAAAACTACTGGATTATTATTTTTAACGATGATATTCTGTTTGATTTTGAGGAAGTCAGTATTGGAGATATG
Source organism: Eubalaena glacialis (assembly GCF_028564815.1). Taxonomy (NCBI): domain Eukaryota; kingdom Metazoa; phylum Chordata; class Mammalia; order Artiodactyla; family Balaenidae; genus Eubalaena; species Eubalaena glacialis. Next base: position 85,576,922 of record NC_083718.1, read on the forward strand.
TTCTACTTACCCTGGTGAGATCCAGATTGTATGTTTTCAGGCCTTTAAACATCTTCCTGTCCACTTCACTCCTATTCTCCAGTTCACTTTGTCCCAAATTGGGCGCCCATAAGGGACCTCTAGTAGATGGTATCTTACAAATCTCATGAGCTCAGTGTACTGGCACCACACCCAGATAGAGAAGGTAGGGCTTTGTGCATTAGTGGGACAAGTAAAACTTCCAATTCTGCCGTCTAGTGTTGAGAATAAGACAGATGCTTAGAACAAACAGCATTTTATAGACCAAGGGAATCTATACTATCAATTCTTGTATCAGCTGTTGAGCAACATACTTGTGTTGGAAAAAATTGGTCATTTTATGTTTTCAGCCTTTAAAAAGTTGAATTGGTAGACATGAAATCAGCCAAGCTGCTTTCGACATTTTTTAAGACTGTCATTTCTTAAAACACATTTTGTTCTGAGGGAGTGCTAATTTACATAGGAAGTGAAGTTTCCAGGAGTTAGAATTGCTGGTATCTGCTTGTACCCTGTCTGCCTCATTAGTTTCTATTCCATACTTGCTCTGCATGAGAAGTTTGGCAAACCTTACTTTAACTTCTGAGACTTAAGCATCACTAAATCTAAATACCACATTTCTTCAGCAGCTCACTTGGTATTCGTATCTCTCTCCCAGCTCCCAAATGGCCAGATGTGACCACCTGGATGGGGCTTCTCCTCTTTCTCTCTCCATGCAGGGAAAATCATAGTGAAATTGAACGGCGCCGACGGAACAAGATGACAGCCTACATAACAGAACTGTCAGACATGGTACCCACCTGTAGTGCCCTGGCTCGAAAACCAGACAAGCTAACCATCTTACGCATGGCGGTTTCTCACATGAAGTCCTTGCGAGGAACTGGCAACACATCCACTGATGGCACCTACAAGCCGTCTTTCCTCACTGATCAGGTCTCTGGGAAGCACAGCTGAGAGAGTCTAGAATCTTTTGAAGGTTTTGATCTTTTTGGGGTAGATGACCATAATCCTGAATAGCGCATTATATTGGGAGTCAGAGCAGAGCTGAGTCTGTAGTTTCTTATTTATTGATTGATTTATTTATTTAATTTATTTTTCGACTGCTTTGGGTCTTCGTTGCTGCTCGCAGGCTTTTTCTAGTTGCGGCGAGCGGGGACTACTCTTAGTTGTGGTGCGCAGGCTTCTCATTGCGGTGGCTTCTCTTGTTGTGGAGCATGGGCTCTAGGAGCGCGGGCTTCAGTAGTTGTGGCTCGCGGGCTCAGTAGTTGTGGTTTGCGGGCTCTAGAGAACAGGCTCAGTAGTTGTGGCACATGGGCTTAGTTGCTCTGCAGCATATGGGATCTTCCCGGACTAGGGCTCAAACCCGTGTCCCCTGTATTGGCAGGCAGATTCTTAACCACTGTGCCACTAGGGAAGTCCCTGTAGATTCTTTAAAGCACAAGAATTCCACTCTGAAGGAAATACTCAGACAATGGGAAAGTGAGTTTTGATCCCTGACTATACCATTTATTAGCTTTGGAGCAGTGAGAAGTAGAGAAGAATTGTGAAAGCTATTTAGCAAAACTTATAGGTACTTTAGAACTGTACTCATGAAGAACAGTTGAATCACAGGGAGAAGAGATGACTGTGTCCATGAACCAGTCCTTTTCCTTGGCTTTAGGGTTATAGAAGATGGAAGGAATCTATTTTTTATTCTTGAAGCAGCTTCCAGTTTTAGTGATACAAGGAGTCTAATAGGAAGTTGTTGTTACTTAGAGATGTGCTGTGTTACATTTGATGCACTATGAGAAAAATAGAGAAGGCAAAAACATTTCCAGCCTTTCAGAACTCAGTCTGAATATGAATATGTGAGTGGTAGGATACACACATAAGTGAAAAATGATAGGAAAATGGGTACGGAGAAGAAATGCCTTAAAAAAACTTATTAATAATTTATATAGGATTAGATATGTGTGTGTGTGTATATATATATATATATACTAGAGGGATAGCTAAAGTGAATAGAATGGCCAGGCCTGAGTGAGAATAGTCAGCAAAAACTTCAAAGAGTAAGGAAGCCATGTTGTGTTTTATTAAAAATAACACTTGGTTATTGCAGAAAAATTTGTAAAATATAGGAAGTATAGGGAAGAAAAAATTGACCTATGATGCCATGCTTTTATTCAGAGGATTAGAAGGAAAGAAAGAATATAATTTGGAAGAAAGCAATAAGAATTTTCCAAATAGGATGGTCTATATGAAAGTACATATAGCACAGATTTTATATATATGTACATTGAAATAACTAATCAATTTGTTCTAACAGAACACATACAGATATTGATTCAACAAACTCCAGTAATGCACATTTTGTAAGCTAATCAGCTGCTTTGTGCTATTAGAAATGTAAAGAGTGGTAAGAGATAGTCACTGGTAGAAACAGACATGTAAGTAAATCAATCATAATATAAACACAGAATCAGTTTTGTATCAGAAGGAGGTGCAGTAATAAGTCCTGTAGAAGTGCAAATATGGAAAGTGAAGAATAGGGGAATAGTGTTGTAAATATTGGAAATAACTTGATCAAAAGCATAGTGAGAATAATCAGGTTATTCAAGGAAAATCAGATAGTTTAGCATGCCTTGGGAGATGGTAATAGGAAAGTAGGCTGGGACCTGATGATGGAATATTTAGGTGTTATGTTAAATAATTTAGATTTTAATTTTTAGGCAATGGGGAGGTATAAAAAATGTGGTAGCATTTTAAGGATGGATTGGAGACAGTGAAAGCAGGAAGACCATTTGTCTTGGCATGAGATGACTAGGACAGTGACGTTGTATTTGAAAATAGAATTGATAAAACTGAGTTACCCCTGGAGTGTGAGAAAAAGGAGTTAGAGTTTTGAGGCCTGTATCCTGAGAGGAAGGGGATACTGTTAATCAAGAAAGGGAATGCTAGAAGAGCACAGAGGATTGTTTTCGAAGGGGGAAATGACAGGTTTTGAGATGTTGAAATTGAATTGCTGGTAAAATGTCTATTTGGAGATGCTTAATAGATTTTAGGCAAGTCTAGGCATATAGATTTGGGTATCATTTCTTAGTGGAGGAGTGGATATGATTTCTCAGGGAGAGAGTATGGAATAGAGAAGAGAACTTAAGATAGAACCTTGGAAATGCCTACACTTGAGACTTGAACAAAGGAAAGGGAATCTGAAGCAGAGAAGGCACATTTGGAAAGGAAGTATAAGTTGGAGTGCAGTGTCATAGAAGCTAGGGAGAAATAAAATTTAAAGGGTAAAATGAACAACACTATCAGATATGCAGTGAGATTGAGTAAAATGATATGGACTCAGGAAAGGGGACTTGAGTTGGCAGTTAGGAATACATTAGTAACCTGAAAAAACATGAATGTAGTGGTTTAGAGTGAAGATTGCAGTGGGTTTGAGAAATAAGTGAAAAGTAAGAGAGTAGAGCCAGTGAGTGTAACATTACTCTTAATTTAAGCTTGGCGCTGAAAGATGAATTGGGCAAAGTTGAGGGAAGTTTTGTATATAATTGAGAAAACTTGATCATGTTTAAGATCTGAGGGGAGGGACTTCCCTCGTGGCGCAGTGGTTAAGAATCCGCCTGCCAGTGCAGAGGACACAGGTTTGAGCCCTCGTCCAGGAAGATCCCACATGCGGCGGAGCAACTAAGCCCATGCGCCACAACTACTGAGTCTGCGCTTTAGAGCCCGCGACCCACAACGACCGAAGCCCGTGCGCCAAGAGCCCGTGCTCCGCAACAAGAGAAGCCACCGCAATGAGAAGCCCGCGCACCACAACGAAGAGTAGCCCCCGCTCGCCGCAACTAGAGAAAGCCCGCGTACAGCAACGAAGACCCAACGCAACCAAAAATAAATAAATAAATTTATTTTTTTTAAAAAACGATCTGAGGGGAAAGAGAGAGAAAAACGCATATATTTGTAGAGCAAGATCCTAAAAAGAGACCAGAGAGAGTGAGATCAAGAACTCAATTATTTATTTATTTTAAAAATAATTTTTAAAAATTTATTTATTTATTTAATTTATTTATTTTTGGCTCTGTTGGGTCTTCATTGCTGTGCGCGGGCTTTCTCTAGTTGTGGAGAGTGGGGGCTACTCTTCGTTGCGGTGCGCGGGCTTCTCATTGCGGTGGCTTTTCTTGTGGCGGAGCACGGGCTCTAGGCACGCGGGCTTCAGTAGTTGTGGCGAGCAGGCTCTAGAGCGCAGGCTCAGTAGTTGTGGCGCATGGGCTTCGTTGCTCCGCGGCATGTGGGAACTTCCCGGACCAGGGCTCGAACCCGTGTCCCCTGCATTGGCAGGCGGACTCTTAACCACTGTGCCACCAGGGAAGCCCAAGAACTCAATTATTGTTAATGGTAAGCCTTTTTATTCCCCTGTCTTGAGTTCTGAGGTAAAGAGGAGGAGATGGATAGTGACATAGACACATTGAGGAAATACCTATTGGAAAAAACTCTCTTGTCAGTGAAGGTAGTTACATTTAGGTTGCAAAGCCGTGCCTGTGCATTAGACAGAAGCCAGCAATTACTTATGGAGAGATACATATGGCCTGAAGTGTCTTACTTCTTTCCATGAATAATATTTGGTTTTTCAAAAGAGTTCAGTATTAACTTGTATTTCTCTTCCTTGGGCAGGAACTGAAACATTTGATCTTGGAGGCAGCAGATGGCTTTCTGTTTATTGTCTCATGTGAGACAGGCCGGGTGGTATATGTCTCTGACTCAGTGACCCCTGTTTTGAACCAGCCGCAGTCTGAATGGTTTGGTAGCACACTCTATGATCAGGTGCACCCAGATGATGTGGACAAACTTCGTGAGCAGCTTTCCACTTCGGAAAATGCCTTGACAGGTATGAGTTAATGTGGAAGGAAAATGAATGGCAAATTCTTTCTTCTTTTTTTTTCTGAGATAGAAGAGGTGTTTTAACTCTTAAATTTTTTGATTGAATCTGGCAAAACTTTTAGAATTTTCTCCTTTAATGAATATAATCTGTTCTTTTTATCCACGTGCAGGTAATATATTTTGTAGCTCATCTTTAGAAAATGTTTCATTAGTGACAATGCTCATAAAAAGTTTACTTTGATCTTAATATTAGTGTAAATACACAGTAAAGGCCAAGCCTACAATAACCCCCACCCTCACTCCTCCAGCCATTCCAGAAGAATGAAATTATCCGTGTTTCTGTCTCATTTGTATGGGTAAATACCTGGTATTTTTTCTACCCAGTTGTGCTTGGCTTTGGCTTGGTATTAGGTTCTATGATAGTAGATTTTTATTTTAGAGGGGAATGATTATCAGTGTATAAGGTGTTTTTTTTGTATTTATACTATCTTTCTGTCTTGTTTTTGCCCCCACCTCCACCCCCCATTTAATGTTATTCAGTCCTTTTGCCCTAAGGAAACAAGTCACATCTGCTCCTAAGCGATCTAGAAAAAATTTTAATGTGGAAGCAGATTAAAACTGGTAATTAAAATAAAATCCATTATGGTCATATTAATGTTGGTATTTAGCTTTCATTTATGTTTTTATGGATTTCATTTTTCTAGTTCTTCTTTTTCCCAAAAGTTCCCACTGGTTTCTATATAATAAAGGGAGGAACAATTTTAGCATGAGACAGATGGGTGTTTCTGTAGCATATAAAATTATTTGTTATTAAACCAGTGGCATTCACTCCATGCGTGTGTGTGCGCGTGCATACGCACATGCATGCGTGTTTATAAAAATAATCAGACCTAAGGATATAGCCTTGCTCTTGCTTGCCAACTTTACCTACTTCTACTCCTGTCTTGCCTTGCACAAAGTTATTTCCAGTGCTTTGAACTGAAGAGTAAGATCCACTGATGGGAATTGAGGTGTTTTAGGCTTGAAAAAAATCCATCTCCTACTTGGCTTATTCTCTTATAAGCAAGGAGATTGGAGAGCATGAATAGGCTACTTACTTATCTTTGCCTGCAGTATCTCTCTCTCTCTCTTCCCCACACACAAGAATGTACTCCAGACTGTTCTTCACATCCTTCTTCAGGGCGTATCCTTGATCTGAAGACTGGAACAGTGAAAAAGGAAGGTCAACAGTCTTCCATGAGGATGTGTATGGGCTCAAGGAGATCTTTTATTTGCCGTATGAGGTGAGTGTCAGGATGAGGATTGTGATTTGCCATAGGAAGAGTTAAGAGCTGAGGGTTTGATTTCTGGTCAGAGGAGTTAAACTTCTAAATCCAAGCTCCAGTTAGATTAAATTTAGCTCTCAAGACCCACGTGAGTTGTAACACAGAATAAAGTGTTAAGGAAACTAACATTCACTGAACTCCTCCTATGCCAAACATTATGATAGGTGTTTTATGTCTGTCATCTCATTTCCCACAGCTGCCCAATAGGGTAGAATTCATGGTTACTATTTTGCTGATTTAAAAAAAAAAAAGGACTCAAAGAAATTGACTTCCCAGGATTACATAGATAATGTTTGATACAGGATTTTATTTTAATCCATAGTAGTCGGATGCCAGTACCTATGTTTTTTCCCAGTATATCACGAGGCAACATCCATGTACTCAGACCATTTCTGCACCCCTCCTTTTTTTGTAGAAATTTAAGACTTTATTATGTCTTTCACTTAATATTTAGCATTAATAAATTATATACTATACATTTTAGGATTCTGAAGAAAGGATGGTGATACTTTTCTTCACAGCTAGAGAAAACACCTCTTAAAGTCACAAAATAAATTCAGGTTGTATAATGGAAATTGACTACATTGTACGAGAGGATGCTTCTTAGAAATGATGAATAGGATATTAAGAAAGGTTTCCTTGGGGAGTTACAAAATTGAATATTATGTGGCTTAGTGGTTTAGAGTAGTTTCTGGACCCAGACTACTGGATTTATCACTTATCTTCTGAGACCTTGAGCAGATTAAATGACTGCTTTGTGTTTGCTTTTTTTTAAAAATATTTATTTATTTATTTATTTATTTTTGGCTGCATCGGGTCTTAGTTGCAGCGCATGGGCTCTTCGTTGCAGCGCGTGGGCTTCTCTCTGTGGTGTGCAGGCTCCAGAGCACATGGGCTCAGTAGTTGTGACGTGTGGGCTCTCTGGTTGTGGTGCGTGGGCTCCAGAGCGGGTGGTCTCAGTAGTTGTGGCTCACAGGCTTAGTTGCTCCATGGCATCTGGGATCTTAGTTCCCTGATGAGGGATCGAACCTGCGTCTCCTGCAGTGGAAGGCAGATTCTTTTTTTTTTTTTTTTTTTTTTTTTTTTAAATTTATTTATTTATTTATTTTTGGATGTGTTGGGTCTTAGTTTCTGTGCAAGGGCTTTCTCCAGTTGCGGCGAGCGGGGGCCATTCTTCATCGCGGTGCGCGGGCCTCTCACTGTCGCGGCCTCTCCCGTTGCGGAGCACAGGCTCCAGACGCGCAGGCTCAGTAGTTGTGGCTCACGGGCCTAGCCGCTCCGCGGCATGTGGGATCTTCCCGGACCGGGGCACGAACCCGTGTCCCCTGCATTGGCAGGCGGATTTCTAACCACTGCGCCACCAGGGAAGCCCGGAAGGCAGATTCTTAACCACTGGACCACCAGGGAGGTCCCCCTGCTTTGTGTTTTTATTTCTTCATCTAATATTGGGAGTTATATCAACCTCATAAAGTTGTTATAAGGATTAGATGAATAAATATATGTAAAGATGCTTAAAATAGTGCATGACACATTTAAAATTCTATGTAAATTTTATTTATTATTATTAAAGAAGTGAAAGAAAGAAAGTAGAGAGGATGGGAGAGAGTGTTGCAATATGTGGACATGGCTAATGCAAAGACATAGGCAGGAGCAAAATAAATAATAACGAAATATAGGAAATAGATTGTGTTGCAGCATAGTGCTGGAGTCAACAAACCACAACTCTTTGTTTGTAAATAAATCTTTATTAGAACGTAGCCATGCCCATTTGTTCACATACTGTCTGTGGCTGCTTTTGTGCTATAATAGCAGAGTTGACTAGTTACAACAGATTGTATGGCCCACAAAGCTGAAAATATTTACTGTCTGGTCATTTACAGAAAAAGTATACTAACCCCTGATGTAGAGAATCTCTGCATTTGCAGAGCATGTAGAACATTTTGACTTAAAACTCTGGGACGGTTACAAGTTTTAGAAATACCAAACCTGACTTCTTTATCCTTCCTTGTTAGGAGCATTGTTACCAATTTTCTGTGTCAAGTTGTATTCAGAGCCTGTTATCTGGCTGTTAACTGATGGAAGCTTCTTTGATAGTGTAGTGCAACTTTTTTTTAAATTTATTTTTTTATTGAAGTATAGTTGAATTACAATGTTGTGTTAATTACTGCTGTACAGCAAAGTGACTCACTTATACATATATATATTCTTTTTCATATTCTTTTCCATTATAGTTTATCACAGGATACTGAATATAGTTCTCTGTGCTATACAGTAGGACCTTGTTGTTTATCCATTCTACATATACCAGTTTGCATCTGCTAATCCCAGACTCCCAATCCAGTCCTCTCCTACCTCCCTCCCCCTTGGCAACCTCCAGTCTGTTCTCTATGTCCCTGATTCTGTTTCTGTTTCATAGATAGGTTCATTTGTGTCATATTTTAGATTCCACATATAGGTGATATCATATGGTATTTGTCTTTTTCTGTTTTACTTCACTTAATATGATGATCTCTAGTTGCGTCCATGTTGCTGCAAATGGCATTATTTCATTCTTTTTTGTGGCTGAGTAGTATTCCATTGTATATATGTACCACATCTTCTTTATCCATTGTTCTTTCAGTGGACATTTAGGTTGTTTCCATGTCTTGGCTATTGTGAAAAGTGCTGCTGTGAACATAGGGGTGCATGTATAATACCTTTTTGAATTATAGTTTTGTCTGGATATATTCCCAGGAGTGGGATTGCTAGATCATATGGTAATTCTATTTTTAGTTTTCTGAGGAACCTCCATACTGTTTTCCACAGTGGCTGCACCAACTTACATTCCCACCAACAGTGTAGGAGGGTTGCCTTTTCTCCATACCCTCTCCAGCATTTGTTATTTGTAGACATTTTAATGATGGCCATTCTAACCGGCATGAAGTGGTACCTCATTGTAGTTTTGATTTGCATTTCTCTAATAATTAGCGATATTGAGCATCTTTTCATGTGCCTATTGGCCATCTGTATTTCTTCTTTGGAGAAATGTCTTAAGTTTTAAGACTTCTGCCCATTTTTCCATTGGGGTGTTTGTTTTTTTGTTGAGTTGTATGAATGATAGTGCAACTTAATTGCTTTTAATCTCTCTGTTCATTGAAACAGGTGTGGCAATAGCGCTGTGGACCCAGTCTCCATGAATAGACTGAGCTTTGTGAGAAACAGATGCAGGTGAGATCCTAAGCTGTAAAAAAAAAAAACCAAAGGGATGGCCAAGTACCTTTAGAGATCGTCACATTTTCAACTATTTTACTATCGTACTTCCTTCAGCAGCCCTCACCCTCATCCCTCACTTCCCAGTTACTTTTTTTCTGGCAGTATTTTCCTGAACTTCTAAAGCTTTTGCTCATCCTGTTTAAGGAAGTTATGCTACCACTTTACCTATTGATACTTTCTTCCTGCTGCAGTACCTTTCAGTTGCTTTACTTTGGCAAAGGTAAAAAATATGCTGGTCACTTTTGGGTGGGAAAGGTCCAAGTACAGTCATCCTGTTTTATAAACACCCAAGAGCCTAAAGTTAAAGGTACTAAGCCAGCATTGCCTTTTAAATGTTACTGGGTAGGGTTTTCTCCTCACACCTGTGATTTTTCTAGGAATGGACTTGGCTCTGTGAAGGATGGGGAACCTCATTTCGTGGTGGTCCACTGCACAGGCTATATCAAGGCCTGGCCCCCAGCAGGTAGGAAAGTTGAATAGTGACTTCTTCCTGGGTGCAGCAAGTTCCTCACAGAGTCCAAGAAAGTTAGCTAATATTTATCATGTACCTGTAGTATATGAAATGTACTTTGGTATAAACTGTAATAGGAAAGAAAAAGTGGACTCCTTCCCTTCTTTTATGGATCTTATATTCCAGTTAGGGAGATGGATTACTCAGACTTGAAAATGACTTGGTGATGGCTGTGTCACAGAATGTAGTTTTTAAATGTCCAAATAGTAATGTATACTGAATACCTGTATCTAAGTATTTGTATGCAAAGAAGCAGTTGACATTGAATGCAGTTGATTTGGGAAAGTTTTCTAAAGTAGGAGCAAGACTTGGATGGAGAAGGGGGGAAATGGCTTGGTTGTAGTAACTTGTAAAGGGGATATTCTCTGCAAAGACTTTAAATCAGGATGTGAGCAGATTAATTTTACTAGAACTTGAAGTCAAAAAGGGAATGTGAGAAAAGTGGTTGGGGTACAAGGATCAGCCTTTTAACCTGGCTTGTCGGAATTTCCAAATCATAGCAACTTTATTACCTCCCTGCTGGCTAGGTGTGCCTGGGAAGTGGGGGTTGTAGGGAGATAGAAACTAAGAGAGGCAAGGTGGTGTATTTTGGTAAGAGGTTAAACTTTGGATTTGGAAAAACCTGGGTTTGATTCTGGCATTGTTATTTATTAGTGGTATAACTTAGGGTAAGTTTCTTGACTTTTATGGGAAAAAAAAACCCTCAATTTTCTAATCTATAATTTAGAGATAATATAACCCATATAGAGTTATTGTGAGGATTAGATTTAATGTAAGAAAAACACCCAGCCTAGTGCCTGGCATATGGTAGGCACGCAATAAATGGTAGTTAAATGTAATTAAGAAAAATTAATTTTAAGTTGTAATGAAGTTTGAACTTTTTAGTTTATATACTGTATAAACCATGCATTTGAGGTATACATGATCTTTTATACTTCTGTGTAGCTCTCAAAGAAATACTATTTTTCTTGGTAAAAAGAAGAAAAATATGCAAAGAGTAGAGGGAAAATGCAACCTTCTTCCCTTTCCACATAAACATTGAAACACTAGCTTGTCTCTTTTCCAAAGGACATAAATAACTATTGGTGTTTGGTTTAATTTCATTTTTGGTTGTTTGCTTACTTTGAAAGTCACAGGTTAGGCAAGACATCCGTTCTCTGCCTGTGATATGGTCACAGAGTAAATGGCTGTCTTCATATGTATTTGGTTTGGCCAGCATAGTCTTTTAGAATACTTTGAGTGGGACCTGTACTCTGCAGTTTATTATAATTAATGTGACTATAATATATGAATTAATATATATAAAAGTACTTAAAATAGTACCTGATATATATGGTAAGTTCTTTGGGTTGTTTACCTTTATTCTTACCTTTCAGCAGTCTGTATTGTTTCATACCTAGTCTCTTCATACCTGCATGTGTTTTAAATCTTTACATATCTGACTTTTGAAGGCAATTTAGTTTGAGATACCTGTTAAACCTTTTAACTTCACCTTCCTGAAGGTGTCTCCCTCCCAGATGATGACCCAGAGGCTGGCCAGGGGAGCAAGTTTTGCCTAGTGGCTATTGGCAGACTACAGGCAAGTATGAATTTTCCACATCTATATCACCCATTTTCAGTGGGAGAAAATCTCCTTCAGGATGTGTTCATGTTATTTTTTCTTTTACTCTCTGAATACAAATGAAGAATTCCGAAAAACTCCGAATATTTTGAGGAATATGGTATTCATAGTTAACATTGCTTCTCTTGGATTTAGCAGAAGCTGAAGAGAGTGAGAGAGAGAGATCTTTTCCTCTTTCATACTTTTAGCTTTGCAGTGCTGAATTTTTTATTTCCAACTAATTTCTTTTGCTCCTATACAATAGCAGAGAGATCTTTTCATTTTTCATTACATGACTAACAGTAGAGAATTGGAATTATTTTGATTCTCCTTATAAAAACAGATGTTCCTTGGTTACTTGGGAGTATAATTTTCCAATCTGAATAATGAATACCACCTAACTAAATGAAAGTAAGTGGGTTTTAGGTTGAATGAATTATTATCTTTCTTTACAAAGTTCGTGAAGAATACATGTGTAGGGAATGGAGCTAGGCCTCATGCCCTATCTGTAATGATCACTTTTTCCTTTCTGGATGGGTTGTGAAAGTTTAGAAATTCCTAAAATTGGAAACTTGGTGGGAAATACGTCTGTAAAGAATGGTGTCATTTTATCTCATTTTTATCTCTTTTCTTTCAGGTAACTAGTTCTCCCAACTGTACAGACATGAGTAATGTTTGTCAACCAACAGAGTTCATCTCTCGACACAATATTGAGGGAATCTTCACTTTTGTGGATCATCGCTGTGTGGCTACCGTTGGCTACCAACCACAGGTGAGGAGCTGGAGCTATTACACCACTGATATTTAGGCCTCTGTTTTCCCTTTGCTCTGCTGAGATTATTCAATCATATAATTCCAGAGACAGCCAAAACATGTCAGCCCCAACTCAGAAAAAGAGATGATCCTAGTCTGTTGATAGCTAAATATAATTTCAGCTTCCTACCAAGGTTATCATCTGATCTAGAAAAATATGGCTTGTGAAACCAGGCTGGAGCAGCAGGTACAAATATGTATTTCTTTTTTGTTAATGATATTAATACAGATAAGGATGCAAAAGTGCTCATTTTAACTAGTTATAATGATATGGCCACCTTTAGGTAATTCATAATCATCTAGTTGCATAGTAACCCATAAAGTATGCAAATTTAGCACCAGTTATTATGATTTATTTAGATATCTCATTCAGCAGACCAGGTAACTATGTCTGAATTGAGAAACAAGTCATTATATAAACTTTCAAAATTATAGCTGCCAGGAGGGACTTCTGTAAAGAGGTTGGTGAAAAAGAGATCTTGAAAAAGGGGAACAAAGTCAGAGAGCATTTACACTACCTGCTGCAACACCTGTTGTAAAGCTGTTGTTACCAACACAGCGTGGTGTTGGTGTAGGAATAGTTACATAGATCAGTAGATGAGAATCGAGTCTGTTCTCATATTTATGGTCAACTGATTTTCAACAAAGATGCCAAGACAATTCAAGGGGAAAAGAAGCTTTTCCAATAGATGGTGACGGAACAGTTGGATACTCATAGGCAAAACAAAACAAAAAGAACTTAGACTCCTACCTCACACCGTACACAGAAATCAACTCGAAGATATAAAGGTGTAAGTGCCAAAGTTATAAAACTTCTAGAAGAAAATAGGATAAAATCTTTGTGATCTTGAGTTAGGCAAAGATTTTTTTTTTTGGCCACGTCGTGCAGCTTGCAGGATCTTAATTCCCCCACCAGGGATTGAACCCAGGCCACAGCAGTGAAAGCGCCACGTCCTAACGACTGGACTGCCAGGGAATTCCCTAGGCAAAGATTTTTTATATGACACTAAAAGCATGATTCACAAAAGAAAAAATTTGGTAAGTTGGGTTTCATAAAAGTTAAAATTTGCCCTCTTAAAAGGGCATCATTAAGAAAGTGAAAAGGCCAGCCACAAATTGGGAGAAAATATTTGTAAATCATATATCTGAAAAAGGATTTGTATCCAGACTAAAGAACTCTTAGAACTTATTAAGACAACCAGCCAGTAAAAAAGGGGCACAAGATTTGAATAGACATTTCACCAAAGAAGCAATATGAATGGCATATAAATAGTTGCTCGTCATTAGGAAAGTACAGATTAAAGCCACAATGAGATACCACTATATGCCCATTAGAGTGGCTATCATCAAAAAGTATTGGCAAGAACATGGAGAAACAGAACCTTCATATATTGTTAGTAGATAAGTAAAATGGTATAACTACTTCGGAAAACCATTTTGGCAGTTTCTTAAAAAGTTAAACATACACTTACCCTACAAATTAGCAATTCCACTCCTAAGTATTTACCCAAGAGAAATGAAAACATATGTTCACACAAAGATTTATACACAGATGTTCATATCTGTATTATTCATAATAGCCAAAAAGTGGAATGTCCATTAACTAGTGAGTGGATACACACTGTGGTATATCCATGTTAGAATACTTATGAGCAATAAAAGGGATATACTATTGATACATGGAACAACATAGATGAACTTCAAAAATATTGTGTTAAATGAAAGAAGCCAGACACAGAAGACTACCTATTGTATGATTCCGTTTGTATAGAAAAGGCAAAACTAAAGAAGCAGAAGCAGATCAGTGGTTGGCCAAGGGATTAGGAGGAGGGATTGACTACAAATGGGCAGAAGGGAACTTTTGGGTGCAGTGGACATGTTCTAAAACTGAATTGTGGTAATGGTTGTACAACTGTATAGATTTATTATAGGTCATCAAATTAGAATTATAAAATTCATTAAGAATGAGTGAGTTTATCTAAATTATACCTCAAATCTGTAAAAAATTCAGTTAAAATAAATGTACAATATCCTGAAAAAGAAGAATGCTCTAGAGGTCCGTTGTTTAGCAGATTCCATCTTTTTTTGTTTATCTTTTTTTCCCCCCCTCCACTCTTATCCATAATCCTAGGATAAAAGCAAGAGAAATGAAATCCAAGTCCCCTGCTAATGGCCCAGGAAAGTTAGATGATCATAAAAGTGTCAATTTTACTCTTCTTTTTCTCTTTTAGGAACTCTTAGGAAAGAATATCGTAGAATTCTGTCATCCTGAAGACCAGCAGCTTCTAAGAGACAGCTTCCAACAGGTAGCGTTTTTTCCTGGTTTGGATTGGAATAGTATTTTAATCTAATATCTATTACTACATTCATTCCACAAATATTTATTGACTGCTGATTAATCGAGTACTGTGGCAGGTCCTGCAGTTTTATGTTCTTTAGTACTTAGCTTGTATTTTTAAGAAACAGAGAAGGACCAGTACTTTGAAACTATGGATAATGTTCAAGGTATTTTTGTTTGGCTTTGGCTACTCAGTGTCTTATATCCAAGGGGCTGTCTTTAAAGTATTTAAAATATTCTACACTTCACTGAACAGTGGATAGTAGTTGAAAAATTCATTTGACGGTTCTTTTATAGATAAGTGAAAGTTGGCTCTTAATTGTAAGCAAACTCTTTATTTCAGTCCCTAGATCCTGAAAACATCTGGCGAATTTAATTTCAGGACAGACTTGGCTTTAGATAGTAGCTCTTACTTTATATTAGACTGGTTAATTTTCCTCTTTAAGCCTCAGTAGTGTTTTTACTGATACAATGGGTATATAAGATAAAGCATTTAAAGCACAAAGCCCAACTTCTAGAGGAAATCAGACAATGGCAGTAAAAAGTCTCTCTGTCTCTCTAATTCCTCAGCATCACCTGTTCCATCCACTCACATTCCATGTATGGGTAGTCTTTTTTTTTTTTTTTGTATGTGTAGTCTTAGAAAAGCTATTCTGACTTCTGTTGAAACCATTCAAAGCTAAGGACGTGGACTTCTGGCAGTGCAAGAAGATGTTGTACAGTATATTTTAAATCCATGAAATTCATAATTCTGACGCTTTGGGCCACAGAGTATCACTTTATCACTTCTAGAAAATTGTTTATTCCAAAGCAATGGGCCATATATACACTCTATAATCTCATGGTTTTTATTCTGACATCAGTTGCTGCTATGATACTAGAGTACAGAAGCAAAGGTATTTTTTAATGTGCAGACTAGTTGCTGCTTACTAGTTGCTGATTTCTAGATTTTGATGTTTCTTAAGTCTAGATGGATTTGTATTTCTTTTTGCTTTTCAGTACATAAATTTAGTTGCTATTTCTAATGAAGGTTGTTTTCCTCTTTTTTTTTTTCTTCCCATTTTGGTTCTTGTCATGCTTTGTTTCACATTTGATTTTTTAAAGTTTTATTTATGTATTTTAAATGTGCCATTTTATTATTGCTAAGTGAAGTATGTCCCGTTTTCTGTTATAATTATTTCTCAGGCAGATTGTAATGTCAGCAGTTACTGCCACACTCTTGTCAACTTAAACACAAATGTTGTCACTTAACTTTTTCTTAAAAAGCAATTTAAAGTGTAGGTATTTTGAATTACTGGGCTTATACTTCATTGGCATGGATATGTACAGTAATAATCAGGTTTCAAATCCAGTACTTAGTTTGTATACAAATGTAATGATGTTCATTGTGCATATATTATACAGTGAGCACATGTAAGTGTTAAAGACTACTTATTATTGTTTAAATGTAGATGTTCATATCTCATTTCTTTTTTATAATGTTAAATAAATGTTCTTAAAAAAAGAAAAAAACACATAGCCTAGTGCTTGACATATAGTAAGTACCAAATAAATGTTAGCTGCTAATATTATTTTTTTTACTGTTAAGGAGGGGGTTCAAAAGATTATTTTCTGTTCTTTGAGATTAGAAACTAAAATGATCTAAAATTGCTTTCTTTTAAAAAATAAAAGTAAAACAAAACTAAAGCCAACTTAGTTTCATTTATAGAAACCTTCATGGGTGCTATGAAAACAAATTCTCAGGCTTGGCAGAAAAAGCTAGGATTGAGGGGCAACATGTAAGCTATGTTCAGTGTCATTAAACTTATAAACTAGTAAATTTGCTAGATCAGTGTATCTTTAAGGGACTTTCCGAAGGAAGTGGGGAAAGGTAGTCTTTTCTCTCCTGGAATAATTGCTACTCCTGTTTGATATTGACAAGAGTGGTTAGATAGCTTGGGACTCTGAGAAGAAACATGATAAATATACCTCCTTATTGTTTAGTCACTTATTTTTACTCCCCAAAACAACAAAATGTTGTTTTGTTAGTAACATTGCAAGAGACTGTTACTTCAAGGACAATGACATGAGGATCTTAAGGTTGTAAATGTCTAAAGAAAATTTTTTGTGGGTTTCAACTGATAGCATGAAAACTTTTTCAGGTGGTGAAGTTAAAAGGCCAGGTGCTATCTGTCATGTTCCGGTTTCGGTCTAAGAACCGAGAATGGCTCTGGATGAGAACCAGCTCTTTTACTTTCCAGAACCCTTACTCAGATGAAATTGAGTACATCATCTGTACCAACACCAATGTGAAGTATGTACCATAAAGACCTTTTCCAATGTTGGGATTTCTCACGGGCCAAGTCTGCTTAGCCTTATCAGGTTACCTCCTCTTCTACTTTTCTAGTAGTAAACACCATTATTTCTTCATCTTCCAACTTCTTAGAATTTGGGGTAGTTCATCCAGGTAGAGTAAAATTTTTTTTAATTTAATTTTTTACTGGAGTATAGTTGATTTATACAGGTAGAGTAAAATTTTAACAAACAGTAGCTTAGAGACTAGATTCTGAAATGTGAAGGGTTTGGTCAGTTGACCTTTGAACAACATGAGTTTGAACTGTGTGGGTCCACTTATATGCAGATTTTTTTCAATAGTAAATGCTACAGTACTACGTGAGCTGCATATACGGAGGGCCGACTATAAGTTATACTCAGATTTTCGACTGCTCAGAGTGTCGGTGCCCCTAATCCGCGTGTTGTTCAAGGGTCAACTGTATTTCAACTTTGTTTCAACCCTTTCTAGAAAGGATTTTGTTTTATACACCTGTTTATTACTCTACTCTGACAGGAATTTTTTCTAGAGAAGGTATCTGCAAACTTTCTGTAAAAGACCAGATACTAAATATTTTAGCATTGTGGGGCATAGTCTCTATTGCAGCGTCTCAATTCTGCTGTTATAGCACGAAAACAGTTCTAGACAAATGAAATGAATAAAGATGGCTGTGTTCCAGTAAACTTTTATTTACAAAAACAGGCAATGGACTGGATTTGGCCCATGGACCATAGTTTGCTTTAGAGCATAGCTATATTCACTCTTTTGTTAGCTTCTCTTTCTCTGTTCCTTGATTCTTTTCTCTTTGAACTTTCTCAGCTTTGTAAGAAACAATTTTATTAAAATAGATTTCATATACCATACAGTTTACTCATTTAAAGTGTACAATTTCTTAAGTATGTCACAGGGTTGTGCAAGTATTACCACACACACAAAAAAACTATTACCTCCAAAGAAATCCTGTACTAATTAACGGTCATCCTCCCCAAGCCCTATGTAACAACTATTCTATTCTGTGTCTCTATAAATTTGCCTGTTCTTATAAATGGAAACATATAATATATGGTTCTTTTGTGACTGGCCTCTTTCACTTAGTATAATATTTTAAGGATCATCCATGTTGTAGCATGTATCTGTACTTCATTTCTTTTTATTGCCAAATAATATTGCTTTGTATTGGTATACCACATTTTGTTTATCCATTCATCAGCTGATGGATATTGAGTTGTTTACACTTTCTGGCTACTAAGAATGCTGCTATGAACATTTGTGTACTAGTTTTTGTGTGGATATGTTTTTATTCTCTTTGGTATACACCTAGGGGTAGAATTGCTGGGTCACATGGTGACTCTATGTTTAATCTTTTGAGGAACTCCCAAACTGTTTTCCAAAGCTGCTGTACCATTTTACATTCTCATCAGCAATGTATGAGGGTTCCAGCTTCTCCACATTCTTGCTGTCTTTTTTTATTTTACCCATCCTAGTGGGTGTTGGTTGTCAAGGTACTTCTTTTCCATTTAATCTATCTGTGTAGAATTGGCCTTAAACCCATGTGTGAAGATCTGATTATAAATAATTAGCAAGTGTGAATAATATCGGTGACAACATTGAGTCTCTGTCCTCCAATTCAACTTTTAGGGCTTGTAAAGTTTAGTTCTTTGCTAATTAATTTTAGTATAACAGAGTGGATTCAGTTAGAAATTTTCATTAACTTAGGACTCAGGTCATTGTAGTTTTTTGGGTTTTTGATTTTGTATCTTTATATTACAAAACAACAACTGTTTTGTGTTTCTGTTTTGCTTAAATTTTGAAATGTTAAGTCTTTTTAAGAAGTTGATTCTGGGAATAATGGCTTTCCCCATTTTTGCATACTACAGTTTTTCCCACTACAGTAAGTTTTAGTTGATTCTTAATATTTTATTTTGTAATAAATACTCTTTGTAGAAAATTCGGAAAGTATTGAAAATAGTAAAGAGAAGGAAAAAAATTCTCACTATCCAGAAATAGTCTTTGTTAATGTTTCATTGTGTATTTTCAGTTTTTTACTTACGCTTTTTTTAAAACACAATATATGGATATACAACATATACATACACACATCCACAACGACTAGGTATTGAATACCTGGAAGGAGTTAGAGCCCAAACAGGATGAACTCTTGTTCCATAGGACATAGTTTCTGTTTGTACCATGTTTTCTGTAGTGTGAATTATTTGCTGAATCTGAAGTTACAGGTTATCGTAGGATTGGACTTGAAAGGCGAATTTATCAGTGATTACCCCATGTACAGGTGAATCTATAATGTCTTATGTACAAACAGAGTCAGATACTTTTTTTTTCTTTGTTCTCTCTACTCTGCATTTTCCTAGGAACTCTAGCCAGGAACCACGGCCTACACTGCCCAACACAATCCAGAGGCCACAGCTAGGTCCCACAGCTAATTTATCCCTGGAGATGGGCTCAGGGCAGCTGGCACCCAGGTGAGAAATGGTCGAAGAATCATTTATTGAGCAGTGACTAGCCTGCGGTGGTGGCCGTATACAGTCCCACTTTTTTGTTTATTTGTTTGTTTTAAGCCCTTTCCCCAGATTCTTTTTAAAAATCTCTTTTCCCGTTTCTCTCTTTACTTGCCTTTAACATACAGGCAGCAGCAACAGCAAACAGAATTGGATGTGGTACCAGGAAGAGATGGACTAGCCAGCTACAATCATTCCCAGGTTAGTGTGTCTTCTTTGAAGGATGGTGAGCATTTCCTTAAGAAGTATCCCCGAGAGCCAGTTAGAGTATATGTGCATCTTTACATGAGTTTTAGGGTTATTGAGTTGTCATGTTAAACCTTCTTGGTTATTTTTATCATTGTATTTCCACAGGTTTCTGTTCAGCCTGTTACAACCACAGGGCCAGAACACAGCAAGCCCCTCGAGAAGTCAGAGGGTCTATTTGCCCAAGATAGAGATCCAAGATTTTCAGAAATCTACTCCAACATCAATACGGGTATGTTTCTTCCTTATTCTCATTTTAAATTCTCATTTTCATCACTTACTGATGGGCCTACAATTGCCCAATCAGTAGTCTCCCAGTATATTTCCATTTAATTCTAATACCTCATGAGTAAATAGGAACTACACTACAGCCCTTTGACTGGCCCTCCCCCAACTCCTTTTGGTCCACAGATCAGAGTAAAGGCATCTCCTCCAGCACTGTCCCTGCCACCCAACAGTTATTCTCCCAGGGCAGCACATTCCCTCCTACCTCCCGGCCGGCAGAGAATTTCAGGTGAGCCCCATATGTGTGTGCTGCTTTACATGACAACTGAGGGATTCAGTTACTGAATCCAAGTTTTATTCTTCCCTAGCTTTCTCTGGTTATTTCAGACAAAGCAGTGGAACTTGTAGGCCTAGGATGAGACAAGCTTGCTTTTCTTCCTCCTTTTTCTTTGCACCTGTCCTGTTGCCATGTTCTAGGTTCCATCTCTGTGTGTCCTGATCAGTGTGTGACTGTCAGTCTTTCTTGTCTTTTCCAAATTCTGTTATCAAGTTTTCCTTGACCCCAGGGAGTCAAGGGAATCTAGTTATAGCACTAGATTGTCCTGTGATTCCTAGATTCTGTGATAAATGCACCTTTTTAATCCTTACCTCACTATTTGTTCACTCCTAGAAACAGTGGTCTGGCCCCTCCTGTAACCATTGTCCAGCCATCAGCTTCTGCAGGGCAGATGTTGGCCCAGATTTCTCGCCACTCCAATCCTACCCAGGGAGCAGCCCCAGCTTGGACCCCTAGCACCCGCCCAGGCTTCTCTGCCCAGGTAAACCTTCTCATCTGTCTGTCCCTTGTGTATTTTTTGTTTGTTTGGTTAGGCTTTTCTACATATGTAGAATTATTGCTGTCTGTCTTAGACATCTTCTTTCCACCCCTCCCATCCCCTTCCTTCCAATTTTTATCTTTATTGGGAGCAGCTAGGTAATTAAAAACCATAGATAATACAAACATCTCAGAGTCCATGGTTTTCACGTTCACCTTAAATCAAAATTGGTCACAAACATCTTGAACAGGTTTCAGTTTCAGATTTGTTTTGGAGTAAATTCTGAGAAGTTTCCACTTTGGTTAGGGCTACAAAATACAGGAACAAATCACTAATTTATACACAGTGATATCTGTTTACCAAAAAAAAAAATTGTGTTGAAAAATCCTCATATAGTATGTATGTGTATATATAAAATATATGTTAAGGCTAAAGCTAATGTCCTGTCATATGTTGATATATGCTTATATTGCATAAGTAATATCTTAAATAAGAAAGCCAAAACCAGAAGTAAGCTCCAGAATTGTTATATGCAGTATGACCTCATTGTATAAAAAATGCATAGGAAAATAAAAACTGGAAGAAGTTATCCAAAAATGTTAACCATGGGTCTTTGGTGGTAGAATTATGGATGATTATTTCCTTTTTATTTTCCTTCCTTTTGAAAATATCCCACAGTGCGTATGCATTACTACTGTAGTGAGAAAAATGTTTAGTTACCAAAAAAAAAAAACATCATTAGGAACAAACAAATGTGGTACAGACTAAATAAAATGATACAAAGTGTTTTTTCTCTATATATAATGCTATACTATTATTAATACCTCTAGTTTTTGTATAACGTTACAGTTTATAAAATGCTTTCGTTTAAGTCATTTTCGTTTAATTCTCACAACTCTAAACGTGTACTATTACTAATCCCATAGTTCTTTGTTTTTTGCAATTTATCACAAGTGTCTAAAAATAGTGTCAAGGGAGATTGGGAGTTAATTGGAAGAAATATACAATGGGATATATGTAATGAGCTTGGCTCAAAAGAATCCAGTGATTGACAGAGGTAATGTTAACTCTCACAGGAATGGCCTGTGCAATAATGTTAATGTTCCATTTGCTCTCTACCCCTTTCTTTCTTTTAGCAGGTGGCTACCCAGGCTACAGCCAAGACTCGTTCTTCCCAATTTGGTGTAGGCAACTTTCAGACTCCGTCCTCCTTCAGCCCCATGTCCCTCCCTGGAGCTTCCACTGCATCACCTGGTGCCGCTGCCTACCCAAGTCTCACCAATCGTGGATCCAACTTTGGTGAGTTCAGACTAGAAGGAGAAAAATCACACCACTAAAGAGAAAGGATTTGGGGCTTCCCTGATGGCGCAGTGGTTAAGAGTCCGCCTGCCAATGCATGGGACACGGGTTCAAGCCCTGGTCTGGGAAGATCCCACATGCCGCGGAGCAACTAAGCCCGTGTGCCACAACTACTGAGCCTGCGCTCTAGAGCCCACAAGCCACAACTACTGAAGCCTGCGCGCCTAGAGCCTGTGCTCCACAGCAAAGAGAAGCCACTGCAATGAGAAGCCCACACACCACAACGAAGAGTAGCCCCCGCTCGTCGCAACTGGAGAAAGCCTGTGCGCAGCAATGAAGACCCAACACAGCCAAATATAAATAAATAAAATAAATAAAATAAATAAATTTATTTTAAAAAAAGAGAGAGAAAGGATTTTGTAGTTAAAATGGCTTGCTTTTGTCACGGCTGTACTGACCTAATTATGGGAAGATGCAAGGTGACAGTCCATTTGGAATATAAAACCTACCCACATGAAAAAGACTTTAGCACATATAACAAAAAGCATGTAAAGTATTGTACATTTAATAATATGCAAGTATAGTCTGAATGAGCAAAGGACTCTTTGGAAAGGGTACCTAGAGAAGAAAAATGAATCTGGGACCAGGGTTTGAAATAGAAGAGGCATTGATTTGCAGAAAGAAGGGCAGAAAGTATCTAGGTAAAATTAATGATTTGCATGTGATAATGTGCTAGTTTCTCCTCTCTAGTGGAGTTAGCAGATTGAAGTTGTTTATTCTTCCTTGCTGTATTTTTAGCTCCTGAGACTGGACAGACTGCAGGACAATTCCAGACACGGACAGCAGAGGGTGTGAGTGTCTGGCCACAGTGGCAGGGCCAGCAGCCTCATCATCGTTCAACTTCTAATGAGCAACATGTTCAACAGCCATCAGCACAGCAACCTGGCCAGCCAGAGGTCTTCCAGGTGAGAGGGTGAACAGACTTCAGAAAACCAGAAACTGGGAGAGAGTCAGGGAGGAGAGACAGAGAAGAAAGCATGCATGGATTCAGGTGTTTGATTGAGGTTAGTAAGAAGAGAAGAAAAGAGTCAAGACATATAGGAATAGATGTCATTAATTGAAAAGATTGTGAACTTAGTGTGCTGCACAGCCTTTAACCACACCATCGTTAGTGATGTGAAGCGCCATGTGAAGACATCAAAAAAAGTAATTTTGGCCCATTCACGGAGAACCATGTACCCACTTGATAGTACTTTAGGTATAAAAATACTGAATACAGCTATAAAGGTCTATTTACATACATTCTGAGGGGACTGCAAGAGTCAGTGGAGTAATCTCAGGTGGGACAAAGGAGGAGCTTAGTTTAAAACACAGGTTGAAAGAAGGCAAAACAAGGTTTTGGTGGAAAACATAATAGGATAAGAGATATTCCATATGTATCCAGAGGGAGGTTTTATGAAATGTGACAAACAGATTTTTCTCCTTTTGAAAATACTGAGGTCTAGAAAAGAGGGAAAATGTGGAACTGTAGGAGGAAGACCGAGAAGGAACTAGGAAAAAAGGTTGTCATCTAAAGGAGTCAGTGTTGCTGGGAGTAAGGAAGGCTAAGAGAACTCAGCACAGCAGAAACTCTCTGGGGCCAGAGATGACAGTTCAGGGGAATGTTGGGAGGCAGCTTGATAAATGTAAAGGATCAAGGTGTGTGACCCAAACTTATTCTTTTTCTCTTATTAGGAGATGCTGTCCATGCTGGGAGACCAGAGCAACAGTTACAACAATGAAGAATTTCCTGATTTAACTATGTTTCCCTCCTTTTCAGAATAGAACTATTGGGGTGAGGATAAGGGGTGGGGGAGAAAAAAAAGATCACCATTTGTTTTTAAAAAGCAAATCTTTCTATAAACAGAATAAAAGTTCCTCTCCCTTCCCTTCCCTCACCCCTGATGTATACCCCCTTTTCCTTCTGACCTTTCCCTTGTCTTCCTTGTTTCTCTCTGAGATAGCATTTATAGAAGAAATGGAGTGAATCCTCAAGGCTTTGGGGACCCTTTGAAAAATTGAGACTGGATAAGGTTAAGAATGCCTTTCCTTATGTCTCCTGACCAGAAATTTTGTGCAGAGATGATTTGTGCTGGGTCAAGGGGCAGGTTAGAGAACCTGGCATCCACTATTTGCCTTGGATACTATGGCTTATTTCTGGAAAGAAATTCTGAATAAGGTGGAGGAGGGGAGAAATGTCCTCATGTTTGAGGACCATGAAACATGGTAGGTATACATGGGGCTTTAGGAAGTGAGCATAGGCTCTTTCTGCTGCCTGTGAGCAATTCCTCTGGAAAGAAACATGAGTAAGGAAGTGAGAGAGAGAGAGGGAAAGAGTGTGTGTGTGTGTGTGTGCATGCATGTGCACATGTGTGTGCATGAGCACGTGCATGTTTGTTTCTGTGTTTCTTTCTCCCTATTGGGGAGTTATGCAAAATTTGTCCCAGATTTTGTCTTTCTTTGTGTTTTTTAAAGAGTCCTAAGGAGTTAACTCTTCCAGGTATTTTCCACTTAGTATTGCAGCCAAAGAGTATTTAAATAAATGTCTTTGCTGCACTTGTATCTATGCCCAGCCAATAGGCAACTATAAGCAAAAGATAAAGTCTTATATTGAAATCGTTGGTCTCTCATCGAACACATATAGTGATAAAGCTGGGTCATTCCTGCTTTTGGTGCTCTCACCTTATATGGAACATCTGCAAACATTACAGAAGTAGGCTGGCAAGATAAACACTTTTAGAAACCCCCTACTTGGCCGTAAGGATAATGCTGCATTTTTCTGTCAGAATCACATATGATGTGTGTTCTGTAGAGGTTATATATGCACGGAAACTCAACTTCTTGGATTAGCAGTCCCAGTGAAAATCCTCACTGGTGGAGTTTAAACCAAATACCAAGCCTTCTTGCAAAGTAACCTCTTTCATCCCATTCTCAAAGTATCCAGTCTGCAGGAAATGGAGGTTTAGGTCTCTTCTGGGCCTATAGTTCCTTCCTCTTTGCTCCCTTTCCAATCTTGAGATTGGATTTTGCTTTATAGTACAAGTGTAATAAATCCATGTGATAAATGGGACCTGGACTCCCATCCCGACAGGGTCACTTAGCAATTAACTATAGCCATATAAACGCGGATACAGGTTACTACTCTCACTCTTTACCTTCCTCAGGTAACAGCCATGTGTATCGGCCTTTTTTTGTTTATTTGTTTGGCTCAGGCCAGTATCCTAAGTGCAAGATTGAATAAGGAGAAGACATACTAAATGTAGCCATAGGGGACTGAGGAACATAGGTGGCCTTGGAGAGGCTGAAAGAATGTCATTAGGTTTCCCTCCCTTTTGTCTCCAATCTGGTGCCAGGTAGTGGAGTGGAAAAGGAGACAGTTTTATTTTTTTATTCTATGTGCACACATACAATATACATATATATTTATATCACAGTTTAAGAAACCAAAAAGTTGAGTTTCCAATGAAATCCTTGTTTTTTAATAATCAGCTGTTTTTAAATGTGATCAGGACTATAATATTGTACAGTTATTATAGGGCTTCTGGGGAAGGGGAGGGGCGGGAGAAGATGCTCTGGGGGTTTTGTTTCTGCTTTTCCTTCAGGGTTTTATTTTTGATTTTTTTTTTTTCCTTGTTGGCCGTTTCTGTACTGCTGGCATCTGTGCTGAGCCTTACAGTGGCAAAAATAATGACATGTAGCAAAGATTTTAAAACAAAATATTTTTTCCTTTTGTAAACTTTCCTGTGTTGTGTGATCTTGATTGCGGCTTTATTATTCCTTCCCAGCTCATAAACAACAAACAGCCACAACTAGTTGAATCCATAGCTTGCGCTTCAAATATACAAACATAAAGCACAGTATGTCTATAATTTCAGGAATCAGAAATCACAGGGCTCTGATCACTCAGCATTCCTTGGTTGTCCTCCTGATCTTGACTCATTCTGAGTAAAATCATCAGAGACATCTGACCATGGGATGGGGGGTGGGGGATTGCCCAAGTCCTTGGGAGAGGGGGAAAGTTGGGATTTGAGACCAATAGGGCACTTCTGGATTTAAAGGAATTAGGGATGGGGAAATTTAAACTATTCAGGTCTAGACCTAGTTTCCCTCTAGGACAATGTGTTTCATTAGGAAATTTAAAAAACCCATAAGCATAAGCCTGTGTTCTTGAGGGTCTATGTGTGTAATCCAGCTAGAAACTGACTCTAGATCCCATGTGTTATCCTTTTTGTTCCAAGGACCCCTTTTCCTCTTCCCACACATCTGTTTATGGAAGAAAATGTTTTGGGTTGTGGTTTAGGGACTGAACTAGATTCTTATGATCTGTCACATGCCTGGATGTTGAGGGAAGCATTTGGTGAAGCTCATATGACTGGACCTGGATCGGGGATTTTAATAATTGAGACATAATGTTCATCAGGCATCCCACCATCTGAGAGTTTTAGCAACAAAGAAGTCACATGTGAATTTGTCAGTGCTTATGGCATTGATTCAAGTGCTGTCATAAATAACCAGGAATACTGTTTCTGGTTACTTTTAGAACTGGTTTCATCTGGACTTTTCTGGGCGTATCCTTCCTCAGCAAAACCATGTTAGTCTGGGAAGGATATTCCCCTGCCTGGAAGCAATGACAACTTTTAGTCAACACGTTTATAAAATACAAATGATTTTGGAGCGTGTGACTTCCCTTACATACTTTTTTCTAGCCTTTTGTGTTCATTTCCTCATCCCTCATGTGAGGGTCAGACATATTGGAAAACTGAGGTTTCAAAGTTGGAGAGATGAATAATAACAGGAAAGGGGCTGGGAAAGTTGTAATCCACCAGTGTAATAAATAATATTTTGTCCACGAAAGAGAAGGTAAGCCACAACTTGGATAATATGTACTGAGGTCTTTTTTTGTCTGCTCTCAAAGGCAGGCAGCCACGTGAAACTAAATACCTAACAACTCTCTGCCCTGGCACACATGCTCCACATGCACACACAAACGATGCAAATCTGCTGCCTCCTTCCCTCCTCCCTAATCCCCCTCTCTTAGCATTTCTATCTCCACTGCCCTCCCCATCCAAATTTTCCAGCCAACAGCTGGAGTTGACTTCCGCAATCCTGGTGGAATAAATCCAGCACCCCTAGTCATCCGCCCACATTATCCACACTTCTCTGCTGAGACGAGCCCAGGGAACAGATCCCCATCAGCAGGTAACATTTTCAACTTCCTAGATCTTTTAGCTTCTCATTCCTTTCAGTTCTCCATTTTTAGGAATATTAGAAATGTAGTGACTTGGGGATCAAAATGAACTTTATAGGCTTTGCAGATGAAAACAGTGATGCCCTTCTTAGGTTATTTCCTGGCTAAGTAAAATCTGCCTGGAAATCTTTAGGACTCCTTTTATGGTTTGTGTGTATGTATACATGGTTATTAGTGAAAGCAAAGAATATAGGGCATCCTTTACCCATCCCTCAAGGAGTGACCTCTCAAGGTTGGTTTTTTTTTGGGGGGGTGTGTGGGGGTGGGTGGGCAGGTACCAAAAGGTTAACTTACTAGCCGGGAGGAGGAGTGGTGCAGGGAGGTGGTAGCTCAGTAAGGTCTTCCTACTGTTTGAGACATCCCAAAGCCCTTAACACTCCAGATATTAAATGTCCTCCTGGACATTTTGCCACTTTGCAAAGATTACACAAAAATGGACTATAAATTCAAAAATTATGCAAGCTGTGTGACTTGATGCAGACTAACTTGCTCTTAAAATGGAGGGCATGAAATTAGCAAGACACTGTGAGAAGTGGATGAAGCTAGAGTAAACTGAAAAGCTGTGTATCTAATAATCACAGAACATTGCTTTTCTGTCTTACATTCTTCTAACAAACTTTGGTTCTGAGGCTTTTTGTCCCGTGAGGCAGTCACAGAGGTTTTGTGGGGTTTTTGGTCAGAAAAAGAAAGAAAAACTTTCCTGCTCACAGCAGCTGGTTGAGATTAGGACAGTTTCCTGCCTGAGGAAGGAGCAGGAAGAGAAAGGAGGAAGAAATGCATAAGAAGACTGAGGAGACAGTAAACATCTCATAGTTAGAGAATAGGAAATGCTGTCAAGTTTTCCATTGTCCTCTCCTGGCAAGATCAGGAGAAGTATCAGAATTTAGGCAAGGAACAAAAGAATGCCTTGAAGAAATGATCAGGAAGCAAAACTTAGCTGAAAATCTCTCCTTTGTGTATTCTCCGACCCCACTCATCCCACCCTGCACTTACCTTGTCTATCTCCTCCAAGTCTGCTGGGGACACTGGAGCAGACAGGTGCTGTCCCATCCTGATTGTCCATTTTCTACCCCATTTCTGGTTATCTGTGCAAGTGTATCTGTGTGTATGTGTATATGTGTGTGTGTGTGTGTGTGTGTTGAATCTCCCTAGGTCAAAATACTTGTAACCAGATGTATCAGCATCCCACCCAAACCCAGAACCCTCCTGACTATCACTGTTTTTATCATATGGAAGTCATCCTCAGTCTCTGTCTACCTTCCTTATAAAGCCTGGTTTTCCTCTGCCTCGTGGTCCAGAGGAAGGCGTTCTTAACTTCGGGTTCATGAACTCCCCAGAATTATTGTGTGTGCATTCATTTTTCTGGTGAGAGGGACTATAGTGGGTTGAAAATTTTTATTAGCTTGTCATGGGAGTCTATGTGTCCCAAAGGTTAAGAACCACCTGTCTGAGAATATGGTTCCAGCTATTTCCTCATCCCAAGCCAGGTTAGGAACCTCTGGGCAAATAGAAGAGTGTCCCCTAATTATCCCCTTCCCCAGGATGCGGGGGCTCAAGGTTCTACTACTGCTGCCTGTGGTGAGCCTTGCTCTGTACCCCGAAGAGATGCTGAACACCCAGTGGGAGCTATGGAAGAAGACCTACAGAAAGCAGTATAACAGCAAGGTGCCTGGGAACCTGGAGGGGAACATGGTGGGAGGGCTGGAACCTGAGACATCTAATCCTAGCTTCCAGACTCCCTTCTTCAACCCCAATACTTTAACCACTACAACCAAGCAAACCTGCCCCTGGTCCCTAACTGTTAACATATACTTTCCATTACTACTCCTCAATTCACCCTCCATCAAGTCCTATCCTTCCTTTTCTTCATAACTGTCTTATATTTCTCTTTTGGGAAGCCTTCTCAGATTAATGCTATTAATCCGTAAGCAATTTTTTTCCTATATGTCTCTCCAGAGCTTTGCATTCTATTATTTGTTTTATATATTTCTTTTGCATGCTCTTAATAATCCCATGGTCAGTTCCCCAACTAGATTGTAAACCCTCTATGATTGTAAATGTAATATCTTCTAGAAACCTCCACAGTATTATGTAGATAACTTTGTACACAGGACACAGTCTATGCCAATACTGACAATGCTCTGTTTAGGTGGATGAAATCTCTCGGCGTTTAATTTGGGAAAAAAACCTGAAGCATATTTCCATCCATAATCTTGAGGCCGCTCTTGGTGTCCATACATATGAACTGGCCATGAACCACTTGGGGGATATGGTGAGTTGATCCTTAGCTCCTGGTCTACCTGCCCTGTTTGTCTTGGTTCCCTGCTTATGCCTGGCCTCTTTCTTCTTTGTCCCAGACCAGTGAAGAAGTGGTTCAGAAGATGACTGGACTCAAAATACCCCCCTCTCATTCCCGCAGTAATGACACCCTCTATATCCCAGACTGGGAAGGCAGCCCAGACTCTATTGATTATCGGAAGAAGGGATATGTTACTCCTGTCAAAAACCAGGTACCCTTCTTTCTCTTGAGTGTGGGTATGGAAACTGGCATGACCTCTCCCTTCTGCTTCTTTGTTCTTAAGGTAGGAGGGCATCAGGAAAAGAGGGCAAAGAATTAAGTTACCTCTCCCCCTGCTAAGAGAATAAAGTCTATTCTGTTATTTAACTCATCATCTGTTTTTGTAGATTTAGGTTATTTCTGTTTTTTCTTCTCTACAAAGTGTTGCTGTAAGCACCTGTGTGCATATATTTTTGTGAATATATACAAATATTTATGCAAAGCAAATCCCAAAATTGGAATCAGTAGGTCACAGAATCCTTTCCAAAAAAGTTTGTACAATCTTACATTCTTACCAGCATGAGAATGTAAGTTATCCACCAGATGAACACTTGATTTAACATTCATTCAACAAACACATTTTTTTCAGAACCTACCAGATATAGTGCTAGGCAGTAGAGATTCAAGATGACTAAGACATAACCTGTGTCCTCAAGAAATCCCCAATCTTAAAAAATAGAACAGGAAAGAAAGAAAAATGTATAATCTAGCTGAACAAACACTAATAATAATAGTTAGCGCTTTTTGAAAGATTATTATTATACACAATAATTCATCCTTTACATGAATTAACTTTTTAAATTCTCATAATTCCATTAAGTATATTGTTATTATCCACAATTTACACATAAAGAAAGTGAGGTACAGAGAGATTTAGTAATTTACCCAAGGTTACACATCTAGTGCATTGCAAAACCAATACAGATGGTCCCCGACTCCTGATGGTTCATCTTATGATTTTTTGACTTCATGATGGTGTGAAAGTGATAGGCATTCCATAGAAACTGTACTTCAAATTTTGAATTTTGATCTTTTCCCAGGCTAGTGATATGTGGTACGAAACCTTTTCTTGATGTTGGCCTGTGGTAGAGAGCCGCTGCTCCCAGTCAGCCACATGATCATGAGGGTAAACAACCAATACACTTACAACCATTCTGTTTTTCACTTTCAGTACAGTATTCAATAAATTACATGAGATATGCAACACTGTATTATAAAATAGGCTTTGTGTTAGATGATTTTACCCAACTGAAGGCTAACGTAAGTGTACTGAGCACATTTAAGGTAGGCTAGGCTAAGTTTTGATGTTCAGTAGGTTAGGGGTATTAAATGCGTTTTCAACTTACTATATTTTCAATTTATGATGGATTCATTGGAGGAAGAGCTGTACTCTGCTTTACTACAGCTAATGGTAACAATAGTAACAACAGTTATCAATAACAACAATAGCAATAGAACACTGAAACAAAGGTTAAATGAAGGGAAATAGGAAGACTTCACAGCAAAGGGGACAGGTGCTGGAATTTATAAAACATGGAATTTCATCAGGCAGGTAGAAGGAAGAAACAAAAAGTGTGAACAGCAATGACTGATAGTTTCTCTGTTATGCCTCTCAGGGTCAGTGTGGTTCCTGCTGGGCTTTTAGCTCTGTGGGTGCCCTGGAGGGCCAACTCAAGAAGAAAACTGGCAAGCTCTTAAATCTGAGTCCACAGAACCTGGTGGATTGTGTGTCTGAGAATGATGGCTGCGGAGGGGGCTACATGACCAATGCCTTCCAGTATGTGCAGAAGAACCGGGGCATTGACTCTGAAGATGCCTACCCATATGTTGGACAGGTGAGACTGTCCCATGCAGTCATACAGCTCTGTAATGGCTCCTCCTTCCCCAGCATGACATTTTGTACTGGAAACAAGTCCAGAAATCTTGTTTTCTGTTACCCTATTCAGCCTTCTTGATGGGATAATTTCCCACAGAAGGCCAAGAAGATTCCCACAGGCTGGGAGAATTTGGGGAGCTTAGACTACCATGGTTCCTATCTGCCTCTCTGCCCTGAAGAAAAAACAGAGGACAGGTTATCCCATACATCTCTGAGTCGGTCTCTGTAACTCTCTGCTCAACTCATCCACTCCCATCACAAATCTCCAAGCCCACCATGCTAATTTCATGAATCACTTGGCCTTATTTTGTATGATCTCAGTGTGGGTTTGGGGAACATTTAAGCAAATTATGTAAGTTAACATGCTAACATGTATAAAATGAGAGAAAAAGCAAGTTGCTTCATATTTATTGCAGTTTTAGAGATCAACTCACTTCCTCCTATAAGGTCCTTTAGTAATAGGAAGATCTTTCTTATCTAAAAGGAAGAAGATCTGAGGGCTTTTTATATACATGGGGTTGATAGATAATATAATATGGGGCCTTTGCAATAAGAGCCTTTGAAGCAGGGATAACAAGTCTGAGTAATACAAATGATGGCTACCATGTGCTAAGCCATGTACTTAGTGCATGTTCTCATTTAATCCTCATAAAAGCCCTGTAAGGTACCCTTATCCTCACTTTATAGGTGAGGACATTGACACTTAAGGAGATAAAGTAGCATATTCAAACTCACACCTCTAGTTATGTAGCAGAGCCAAGATCTATCTATTGGATCTGTTTATCTGCTGCAAACATTCCCGGGCATGTCTTCTATGCACATGTACAAGAATTTCTTTACTAGAATATAATATCTAGGAACAGAATTGCCTGAGTCTTGGGGTATGTGCATCTTCCTCTTTACTAGATAATGTCAAATTGTTTACCAAAGTGTTTGGGAAAATTTGTATTTCCCACCTGCACAGTATAAGAAATCCTATTGATTCATCTCTTCATTGGTATGCTTATCTGGCCATTTGCATTTCTTCTTCAGTGAATTGACTGTTTATATCTTTTCCAATCTTTAATTAGGTTGTGTTCTCTTTCTTACTGATTTTTAGGAATTTAAAAAAGATATTTGGATACTAATACTATGTGTGTTGTGAGTCTATTTTTCTTTTCATTCTCTTTATGATGTCTTTCAATCCAGAAAAGTTCTTAATTTTAGTGTAGAAAAATTATTAATTTTTTTTCCTTTGCAGTTTGTGCCTTTAAAAAATCCAGTAACAACGAGTTTTATTTATTCGTGTTTAGTCATCTGAAATGGTATCTCCTGCAACAAAAATGCTTATTAATGTAAATGACTGAACAGATCCATTTTACTGGATACTCAGCAACCTACATAGTAATGTCACTTCAGCACATCATCGTGACATTGGCCACATCAAAACTACTGCATTTCATAAATGTCATGCCATTAGTATTCCATGTTATGGTTTCTTTAGCTGTCAGGTAAGTAAGTCAGAGAAGTTGGAGGTTGTGTGTGGAAAGCTTTTTCTTTACTCTGTGTACAGTTCTCCGAACTGCTGGGTCCCCAGTCCATATTTGACCCTGGGGCTGCTGCCGTAAGGTGAGCACACTGAAGCTGTCCTAAAAGGTTCGCTTTTGAATTCTGAGTACATCAGGCCAGTCAGTGAGATAACCTGGACGTGGCAAAATATTCTTTTTTAAACTGTCAAATATTCTTCTGACAACTTTTTGTTGTCACTTGACATCAAAAAAATTAAACACATCCTAAGAGTGTATACAAAAAAACAGATTCATGTTTATAACTTTTTTCATATTGATTAATCCAGGCAACCAATTTAAAGGGTTGTCTAACTATATTAAAAACATAACTTAAATATTATTAGAGCTAGTAGTTGATCACTTATCCATTGACAGCTTGCATCATTTATTCAGTACTATATTAACCAGTTTGTTGAGAGACAGTTTAACTAATAACTCAGAAACTCTGAATAATTTAAAGGAAAATTACATAACATTTGAAACCCTGTTTTGGAATAGAAGGAGCAATTGACTTATAATCTCTGTTCTCCTACCCCCTCAAATGATCTCGTCAGCATTTTAGAGAAATGTGCAATGATTTTGGTCTCATAATCAATTAAAATGAAGAATTAGCTGTATAAGACATGTGTTCCATTTTTAACATTCTGAATCTTGGACAACTGTTCTCTTTTCTACTTTACAGTTTTTAAAAGCAGTTATTGTCCAAAACTGAAAGAACTTCTTATATGAACGTGTAAATGAATGGAAGGAGGTAAAGAAAAACAAAATTTAAAAAAAGAAGAGATCTGATAGGGCAGCAGCCAGATAATACAGTAATTTAAGTTCATTCCAGCCATAATACAGGTTATTTTTACTTTAAAGTATCATCACGTGGTATCCTTCCAAATCCATTCCCTAGATATTTTATTTTACTTGTAGATCTATGCAATTTTTGGCACTAGGAGGCATCAAGGGTTTGGATCATATGGCAGATAACAAAGGAATCTTGAGAAATTATTAAGACAGGAGACTACTGTAATCTTAGAATATCATGTCAACTGCTGCCATTATTGTTAATATTTAGATAACGTATTCTTGTAGATGCAACTTTAGGGTTTTGAAGGGGTAGTCTGTAGGAAAATGAACTGCCAAAAAGAATACACCGCCTTGATGTGCGTTCCCATTAGATTCCATAATTGTGGCTTGACAATGAAACATATCATCGTTAACTAGACCTGCAAAACATAACATTGGAAATTCACAGACTAAATTGCTAAGTTCTTTATTACTTTGTTTTAGTGTCATGTTATGTGCTTTTATCTCATGAGAGCACAAGGGTCCAGCCGAA
Organism: Eubalaena glacialis; assembly: GCF_028564815.1. Taxonomy (NCBI): domain Eukaryota; kingdom Metazoa; phylum Chordata; class Mammalia; order Artiodactyla; family Balaenidae; genus Eubalaena; species Eubalaena glacialis. The sequence goes on from NC_083718.1 coordinate 85,611,423, forward strand.
ACTCTTTGCCTGTTATATGTGCATGGGACCAAGGTCCTCCCTCTAGCTGGGTCTTGGCCTTGACCTCCTCCCCACACAGCAGCTGCTGCCTCCCTGCCTACTGAGGATCACACATACTACATTGCCGGAAGATGATTTGTGCTTTAAAAAAAATCTTATTTCAGAAATCTTTCTCTACCCTGAGGTAGAAATAAAAAATATTCTCTTTTTTAAGTTTTACAGTGTTTCCTTTCACATTTATGTTTTAAAACCACCTGGAGCTGATTTTTGTGTACGGTACAAGGTATCCACTTTTCATATTCTTTTTTTTTTTTAACTAATTTATTTTTGGCTGTGTTGGGTCTTTGTTTCTGTGCGAGGGCTTTCCCCAGTTGTGGCAAGCGGGGGCCACTCTTCATCGCGGTGCGCGGGCCTCTCACCATCGCGGCCTCTCTTGTTGCGGAGCACAGGCTCCAGACGCGCAGGCTCAGCAATTGTGGCTCACGGGCCCAGCTGCTCCGCGGCATGTGGGATCTTCCCAGACCAGGGCTCGAACCCGTGTCCCCCGCATTGGCAGGCAGATTCTCAACCACTGCGCCACCAGGGAAGCCCCATATTCTTTTTTTTATAGTTTCTAAAATGGTGAGGAGAGAACAGACCCTTTCTAGAGACTCTAGTCTGCTGCCCCTGTTAGTGCACTGACATCGCCCAAAACATTGGCAGAATTCCTCACTCACTGATTCACTGCCTGTTGCTTAGTCCTAGTCCTATTTCAACCTGTTTTTTCCAGGATGAAAGTTGTATGTACAACCCAACAGGCAAGGCAGCTAAGTGCAGAGGGTACAGAGAGATCCCTGAGGGAAATGAAAAAGCCCTGAAGAGGGCAGTGGCCCGAGTGGGACCCGTCTCTGTGGCCATTGATGCAAGCCTGACCTCCTTCCAGTTTTACAGAAAAGGTAAGGCACTGTTCCTATGGAGCACAATCAACCTTCTCTTATGACGTGGGCTGGGCAGCTTCTCGAAGGGTACTGAGCATTTTCAGTACTTGTTTCCATAAAGACTGAGTCTGCCAGGGAGAAACAGCTGCCACAGCACAGAACATCTCTGTCGTAAGCCCTCCTGACTGGGATGGGATTCTACAGAGGGTCTCCTAGAGTGGGAGACCCCACAGGGCGACCCTTGGATTGCAGAAAGCTTCACCTTGATAGTTTGTTTCCTAGGTGTGTATTACGATGAAAACTGCAATAGCGATAATCTGAACCATGCCGTTTTGGCAGTGGGATACGGGATCCAGAAGGGAAACAAGCACTGGATAATTAAAAACAGGTAATGATGGGAACACTACATGTCATCCTCTTAACACTCACCCTCAACTCCAACTTCCCAATATTCCTTTCTTTCTCGTAAATCAAGAGAAAGTTTTCTCAGATGTTTCAATTCTACCTTCCCAATCAGAGGCTATTAATTCTAACATTTAACGACCAGACAAGAGTATTAAAGGTATGTGTTGGGCAGCTGCTATATGTTCAAGGTGCTTAGTCACATACACAAACACATGAGCAGATGTCTGTCTTCAGTGATCTCATAGCCGTAAGAAAGACAGACCTAGCTAATGAGAACATAAAGTAGCACCAAGAACCAGCAGGAGCTTTGGAATTATATTTTTTTCTTTCTTTTCTCTCTAATGTGATTGATTTTTTAGGGAAGTTTCCATCATCAGTCCGTCTATAAGCAGTAGGGTACAGTATAAACAAAGTAAAAGTTTAATATCCTCTTGTGCATCTTTTTGCCCTTCCAGATACACTTAGGATAGACATATATAAGAACTGGCCAAAGATTTTGAAGTCTGTGAAGAGAAATGCTTTTCAGAAAGTAGATATGAGCAACAACAACAAAAATTAGTGTTTCCCTCTCTATTATTGGGAACAAATAAAACTACACGTTATTAGTAGTTGGCTCCCCATTTCTCTTTAGCCCCTTGTGACTTTGTAGGGGGGCAGATTTAGGGTAGTTGTTCTTTTTCTTTCCTCATTGGTCAACACCAGGCTAGCAGCAGCACTGATTAAATTTTCTGTCCTTGGTGCCCTCCAAAGAGCAGGGGTCCTAGACTCTGGGGAGTGCACAGGCCAATGCAGTAGTATAACCAAGTTGGGTTTGCTGCCTGGAGGGCTGGCAGGATAGAATGTAAGGCTGGGAGTTGCTTCAAACCTGAAGCAACTTTTTATATCACAGTCCCAATTAAGAGTGAACCTGAGCACCTTTCTAAGAGGATGTTCCTTCTCCCACAGCTTCTGTCTTGTGTTCTCCCTTTCTCGACTCCCAGCCCAAGCACTTACCCTGTCCTTTCTTGATCAAGTGCCAAGAGAGCTGGGAAGAATAAAGGACACACCTAGGCAGGATCAGGATCATTGGGGACCCCTGGAGAAGGGAATGGTGGAAGGGTAAAGGTCTTAAGTAAAATGTACCAGGTAACTGGTAAATTTTCTTGTTGGGGAAAAAGGACAGAAAGCTCATGAAAACAATTTAGGAAGATGTATAGACCAATCTTCCCTCTCTCTGTCTCTCTCTGTCTCTGTCTTTGTCTACCTGTATCTAATCTTCCAGTCTCTCCACTTGTCTCCTTAGCAATCTCATCAATTCTCATAGCTTCATTCATTTCTTCTGTGAAACCAAGATCACCAGCTTCAGCCTCTCTTGCCTCTTTCTTATGCTCTAGACTCACGTTTTCAAGATTACTCTTCATAAAACACAAGTTGAATGATTTTACTCTCCCAATCAGAAAACTTCAGTGTCTTCTCTACTATCATGGGCCAGAGAGTCAAACTCTTTAGCCTGGCAGTAAAGATCACTCAACCTGATCTCCCATTACTCCCTGTCAAGCACCCTGTTTTTCAGCTACATGATCCTAACACATGTCCCATGCTTTCCTGCCTCTATTACTCATTTCACACTCCCCTGCTGGCTTCCATTTCCACAGGTCCAAATTCTATCCGCCTTTGGGCTCAGCTCAAATGCCACCTTTTTTGTTAAGCCCTTTTTGATCCCCTTGGTCAGAAGCAATTTCTCCTATAGCACTATGTCTCCATTTCTTGACTTTAAACTGTTTAAAGGTAAAAACTGTCTTACTCATTTTTGTAAAACATCGTTACCTATACTCAGGTACAATACTCAGTAAATGTTTTATTGAATAAACTGAGGGTACTAAGTATTTTCCTTGCTTGGTCCTACAGCTGGGGAGAAAACTGGGGAAACAAAGGCTATATCCTCATGGCCCGGAATAAGAACAACGCTTGTGGCATTGCCAACCTGGCCAGCTTCCCCAAGATGTGACTTCAACCAGCCAACCCCATCCTGCTCTTCCATTCCTTCCACAATGGTGCAACATACTGATATACCTTGGGAGGGAATTGGTGTGCCTTTCTTGAAGAAGATGTAACGATACAGAGATTATCTGTTCAGTTTCCATGTTTGTTTGTGCTTCAAGTGACACTCCTACTACTTTTCTTCTCTCCACCCAAGGTCTTTATTTTTTCATTAGAAATAGGAAATTTCCCTAACAGGTATGCATTCTTAGGCTAAGAGATGTGACCACAGCCTGCCCTGACTGTGTTGTCCTGGGGCCAATGCTGTGTAAATAGAGGCTAGAGATCTTCAGCTAGGCTACATTCTCATTCACAGGGACTAGTTAGCTTTAACCACTCTAGAGGACTAAGGTGACCTGACTTCTCAGTCTCCACATTTACTTCTATATCTTCAAGGTAGAAATTCCACCCCATTAATAAATCTATTCATAAATCTTTGGTACAAGGTAACATGATACAACAAATGTGTTTTGTTTTTCCTTCTTTGCATTTATAAAGTAAACTGTATTTATCGCTTATCTCTAATTTAATAAATAGCTATTTAGTAAACATTCATTTTGTGTCAGATACCATGCTAGGTGCTGGAGACAAAAAGATGAACAAAACATATTCCTTATATGTGATGTGCTCACAGTTTGTCTGGAGATTCTGTTGCATAAACAATTTGTCCTAATTCATTTATTTGTTCATTCCTTCAACCAACATTTTTATTATTTTTTTAATAGATCTTTATTGGAGTATAATTGCTTCACAATACTGTGTTAGTTTCTGTTGTACAACAAAGTGAATCAGCCATATGCATACATATATCCCCATATCCCCTCCCTCTTGCGCCTCCCTCTCACCCTCCCTATCCCACCCCTCTAGGTCGTTGCAAAGCACCTAGCTGATCTCCCTGTGCTATGCTGCTGCTTCCCACTAGCTATCTATTTTACATTTGGTAGTGTATATATGTCGATGCTACTCTCACTTCACCCCAGCTTCCCCCTCTCCCGCTGTGTCCTCAAGTCCATTCTCTATGTCTATGTTTTTATTCCTGCCCTGCAGGTTCATCAGTGAGATGAACATTTTTTTTTTTTTTTTTTAGATTCCATATATATGTGTTAGCATATGGTATTTGTTTTTCTCTTTCTGACTTCACTCTGTCTGACAGACTCTAGGTCCATCCACCTCACTACAAATAACTCAATTTCATTTCTTTCTATGGCTGAGTAATAGTCCATTGTATATATGTGCCACATCTTCTTTATCCATTCATCTGTTGATGGACATTTACAACCAACATTTTTAAAGTGCTTACTCAGTATTAAGAATTGTACTGAGTCTGGTTCAAGATGGTGGAGTAGAAGGACGTGCGCTCACTCCCTCTTGCGAGAGCACCGGAATCACAACTAACTGCTGAACAATCACGGGCAGGAAGACAGTGGAACTCACCAAAAAAGATACCTCACATCCAAAGACAAAGGAGAAGCTGCAATGAGACGGTATCAAGAGCTGCACTGGGGTCTAAAGATTCTTAACCACTCCTGTTCCTTTTCCCATTACCCTTCAGAAGCACTGACCCCCAGTAACTGTCTTGCACTTCTAATTCCCTCTTGGTGTCTGCTTCTTGGAGGACCTGAACAGACATAGCCTATAAATAACAGAAGACTAGTATCTAGAATGTATATGTAAAAACAAACAAACTACAGATTGATGAGATAAAAACAAATAACTCAATAGAAAATTAGGCAAAAGATACAAACAGGCAATCCACAGAAGAAATCTAAAAAGCCAATGAATACAGGAAAAGATGCCTGATCTCATAGAGAAACCCAGGGCATCGCAACGAAAACCCAAAGCAGCCAAAAAAACAAATAAATAAATAAATATATTAAAAAAAAAAAAGATGAGGAAGTACTTACCCATCTTTAGAGACTTTCCCACATGTGCATAAGGAGACACACAGAAGAATACGTTGCAGAATTATTTGAAAGAGGAAAAGAACCTAGAACAATCTAAATGTCCAGCAAGAGAAAATGGATGAATACATTGTGAAACAGATACGCTACGGAATATCATACCGCTGTGAAAACAAATAAGCCACAGCAAAAATTTCCACGTGGAATGGAAGTGAAAAACTGACTTTTGGCTGTGAAAAGTCCTAATAATATATACTTTATTTATCTTGAAAAGCTACCAAAAAAGAGAGAGAAGTTAAAAAAATAAAAAGAGAGAGACTTGTTTATCCTTTAGTCTACAGGAAGTAAGTTGACAAGTACTTTTGATGTGATTTGTCTTGGCCACACTAGCTGCTGAAGGAGACTAATTATGATTTTGTAAATCTTTCATCTATTAAAAACAGACAGAAAAGTGTAAAAAAAAAAAAGAATTATACTAAGTTTCAGGGTTTAAATGGATATAAAAAGATTTCAATATTTAATTCTATCTGTATGGGGACCAGATTAAGTGACACATGAACCTAGGTCTTGAAAAATATCTTAAGGCCCTTTCTGAGGTTCTGGAACCTAAAATATTGCTGTCACCAAAAGAGGAAATTGAAACTCTTTATAATGATTCCCAAGCAGTATCAATTCTAAAATAACTTAGCTGGCTAATAATAAATCAGCACAACTGGTTTTGCCATTTTTCACAGAATGTTTATTGAGCATCTGTTATTACCACTAGAAAGAGTTCACATTTATTGAATGCTTACCATGTGTCAGGTGCTACTTTATTTCTTGCTGTGCAAAAATTATTTATTTTTGTGTGTCAGTATTTATTACCATGTGGTACGCAGTGTATTTAAAGCTACCAGGATGAAACAAATTAGTAAGACATGGCCCTGACTTCTATGAATGTTATAGACTAGTGACAGACATATAAACAACTGATATCAATATTATTAATAATATCAACCATAATAAAATAAATATGAATTATGGAAGCTCAGGAATGAGTCATTCTTAATCGATTTTAGATGTGGTTTCATTGAAAACAGCTTTGAAAAATCTCAGTGAGCAGAGAAGACTAGGGATTGGGGTGGATGAGGGATTGGAGAGATTTGGGTTGGGGGTGAGGAGTAGGGTTAGGGGAGGGAGGTCGGCATATCAGGCTGAAGGTTCTGGGTGAACAAAGGCACGAAGAGAGCTGTGTGTGTGAATGGTAAGGGCTGCAGTGGCTCTAAATATAGGGTGCTAACACATATACATGGTGGAGCTGAGGACAGAAAGTAGGTTGGAGGTGAGTCCTGGAAGGCCTTGAAAGCCTCTCATGTCCCTAGAAGTTCATATTTTATTTTATAGACACTCAGGCATTTAGTAGGCATCAACTATTTTTTAGTAGGAGAAAGACACTATCAAATCTATATTTTAGCAATATTCCTCTGGCAGTGGTATAAAGAACAAATAACAGATGAAGAACAAAATGGAGATGCAAGAAATTGGTAAGTCAACATTTAGGAGACACTGCACATACTCTATTTCTTCTCAAAGAAAGAATACTTAATGGAAGAATGACTCCTGAACTTTTTTGAAGCTTGGGTATGGGTTTGGCAGATTGGGAGATGTAAAATGGCATTCAGACACAAAGAACAGTATACTGAAATGTGTAGGCATGAGAGACCACATTCGATAATCTGCAAGTAGTTTTTGTTGAGCTTTGTAAAGACCAAAGACAAGCTTGAGAGATGTCTGACTTCCAGCTAGGCAAATTTACACATTTCTATTATTTTTATTTTTTTTGTCTTTCTGCCTAAAGAACATCCCTTAGAACTTCCTTTTGTATGGATATGTGGGCAACAAATTTATTTCATTCCTGTATGTATTTGGGTTTATTTCTAGATTTTCTATTCTGGTACATCAATATGTATATCTATCCTTGACCAGTATCACACATTTATAATGTTTTAATATCTAGTCAGGTTAGTCTTCCCCTTATTACTCTCTTTTTTTAGATTTTTTCCTGAAGATTCTTGCTTTTTATTTTTTCCATGTGATCTATTGAATTAGCTTGTCAAGTTGTCTAAAATTCTGCTGGTATTTTTATTTGGATGACATTAAATTTATATCTTTAATTAGGGAAAATTGACCTCTTTATACTATTGAACCTTCCTATCTAAGAATAAGAGGTGCCTTTACATTTTGTCAAGTACTCTTTTGTGCCCTTCTTATAGATATTGCCCATTTCTTGCTAACCTCTTTTCTAGGGAGTTTATCTTTTATTATTTTTGCAGTTTAAATGGGGTCTTTTCCAATATAATTTCTAATTGGATGTATATTTGAAAGCTATTGATTTCTATTATATTAGTTTTTGTACTCAGCTACCTTACCTTGAATTCTCTTTTGGTTTATACATTTTTCAGTTGAGTCTTTTGATTTTTTTTTTTTTTGAGTATGTAAGCATATCATCCACAGAGGTAAATTTTACCTTTTTCTTTCTCATTTTTACCTCTAATTTCTTTCTTGTCTGTTTGCATTAGGTAGCTTCTCCAAAATGATGCTTAGTGATAGAATTGATAGGTCTTGACTTAGAAATATGATTATTTTTATAGATGCATGAAATTCCCTTATAAAAATGTATATAATTTATTTAAACTCCAATAAATGAATATCTATATTGTTTCCAGTGTTCTCAGTTACAAATTATTCTGTAATTAATGATTGATATTTTGACACAAAGCAGTTTTAAAATTATTGTAAATCAAATCTGTTATTACATATTTTTTATTTCTTTCATAATAACAATATTAGGTAACATTTATTGAGCTTAACTATGCAGCCCATACTGTGTTAAATGATTTACGTATCCTTATTATTGCCATTCTACAGATATCAAATAGCTTCCCCAAGGTAACCTAGCTAGTAAGAGGCTGAGCCAGGAAGCAGACCAGGTCTTTTTTGTTTTTCTCTCTCCTTTTATATATTTTATTATTTATTTTTATTTTTAACTTGGTTATAGAATATTTTAAACATATATATGAAAGGAGAAAGAGAGTAGTAGAGTGAAGCGCCACATACCCATCATCTAGTGTTAACAATTATCAACATTTTCCAGTCTTGTTTCATCTATCCCTCCTGATTTTTTTTCAGTATTTTAAAGCAAATCCCGGATACTACTTTACTCATATAATGAGGGATTATGTGTAATCCCTCATTATACATCTCTGAGTGAGAAATTTTTTAATATAACCACCATGCCATTAGCACATCCAACAAAATTAATAATTATTTCTTAATATCATTTAATATTTAGTCCATTTAAAAGCCTCTCCTATTGCTTAAGGTGTCTTTTTACTGTTCGTTTACTCAAATAAGTATCCAAACAGTTTTACACATCGCATTTAGTTGTTAAGTCTACTGTATTCTTTGACAGTCACCTCCTCACCCTACACTCCCCCCAAACACACATACATTTTTTTTCCCTTGTAATTGATTTCATGGAGAAGCCAGGTTATTTGTCCAGTAGACTGTCTCATGCTCTGGATTTGGCCGATTGCTTGCTCTTTCTGAATCCAAGGTCCTAGTGCTCTTAGCTACCACAATATACTCTATTTCTCATTATCCTTCATAGATGTTGTGAGGAGTAAATGAAAACTTACAAGTGACAGCCCAGTAACTTTTTAAATTTAATTTAATTTATTTATTTTTGGCTGCTTTGGGTCTTCCTTGCTGCGCATGGGCTTTCTCTAGTTGTGGTGTGCGGGCTTCTCATTGCGGTGGCTTCTCTTGTTGCAGAGCATGGGCTCTAGGCACACGGGCTTCAGTAGTTGTGGCATGCAGGCTCAAGTAGTTGTGGCTTGCAGGCTCTAGAGCGCAGGCTCAGTAGTTGTGGCGTACGGGCTTAGTTGCTCTGTGGCACGTGGAATCTTCCTGGACCAGAGATTGAACCCGTGTCCCCTGCACCGGCAGGCGGATTCTTAAGCACTGCACCACCAGGGAAGTCCAGCCCATTAACTTTTAGTGGCACAGGTATTATAATACTCCTGGCCAATTTTATTTTTTTACAGTACATATCCTTTTTGCTGAACCTTCAGGCTCTAATGCCCTTGAAAAGCCTTTATGAGTCAATGACAGCCTTCATAATACTTACAAACTAAGTTTGTCCACAGACTTCAGGAATCTAATTCTTCACCTCTGGACATTTATAGCCTAAGGTCTGCTTTCCTGTGTCGACTTAAAGAAAAACACACAAGGTAAAAGTTGTGAGTTAAGTTTTATTCAGGGAACTTACTGAGGACTATAGCCCGGGAAATAGCCTCTCAGTAGCTCTGAGGGGACTGCTCCAAAGAGATAGGGGGAGGAGCCAATATGTATATGATTTTTTTTGGCCGGAAAATACATGTAGTCAAGCATACATCTTGGTAAAAGATTACTGCAAATCACAAAGAACAGATATCTCAAGTTAATTATTTTAGTGCTTTTCTATACATGGAAGATGCAAGAATCTGGGGACATTGAAATTCTTGCTTAGCTATGCATCTTAACTATCTGTTAAGCACAGAATGTTTCATCCTATTTTTCCCATCCTGAATTCCCCTCAGGGAGCACTGTTGGTGGGAGGGCCACTGCACTGGGTTACCGTTTAACCCTTTGTGTAATGGGATAATGAGCGACACTCTTTGTTCTTTTTGTTTACACCTGAGACTCTACATGTGGATTTAACAGAGCAAAGATGCTATGCTTTTGTAGATAACAGAAAATTCTAAGGAATTAACTGAAAAATTATTAGAACTAATAAATGAGCTCAGCAAAGTTGCAGGGTACAAGATCACTATACAAAAATCAATTTGATCTCTATACAGTAGCAGAACAAACTGAAAATGAAATTAAGGCAATTCCATTTACTATAGCATCAAAAAGAATAAAATAGGAACAAATTTGAAGAAGTGCAACAAACTTCAATTATAAAATAAATAAGTCATGGGTGATCTCAGAGAGGCAGCAGTGAGTGGTGGCGCAAAGCGAGATCTTAATTCCCTGCCCAGGAATTGAACCTGGGTAGCCTGGATGAAAACCGGGAATCCTAGCCACCAGACCAGCAAGGGCTAGAGGCTAGAAGCTATTTTTCTCTGGCTCTTGCCCCCAGTGAAAAATGCATTTCTCACGGAGGTAAAAAAACTGTAAAAACAGGTACAAAGTTTATTATTAGAGACATAGCACAACAACAAGTGGGAAAGCACACAGAGAAACAGTTTGTTTAGCTAAGATAGAAGCAAGGCAGAGATGCCCACCCGGAGAGAAAGGGTGTGGGCATCCTCCCTGATCAGGAGGAGCGCAGTAAAGAGGCTATTAAGTCATTTATATAGGGCAGTTCTTCGGGGTCTTTGTCTTCCTTCTGGCCAATCATCTTGTTTTTGTCCCCCCTGGCTAATTTGTTTCAGGACCCTCCCCATAGGTGCGCACATACCTCTCAGCCTAGATGGATCTCGATGAAAAGGCATCTGGGAGAAGCAAGACTCATTATGGCCTGGCGTTGTCCCCGGACTTTTGACCCCCGCAGGGAGCCTTTCTGCGCATGTATAGTGTCTCCCTTGCCCCAAGGAGAGGGGGGAAGCTGAGACTCTCGATCCTTTACTCAAACAAGGTTTTGCCCCTCTTTGTTAGTGCCATGACTGTTATCTTAAGGTGTCCACAAGAGACAAAGCCTGGCTATCTACCCTGTTTCTGTTGTTACTTCCATTTTGGAGGGCAAACAGGAGGCTGATTGCAAATGCCTAACCTGGAGCCCACCTACCTCCTGTCTCAGGAAATGCAAACAGGAGGCTAAAAGTAAGTGTCCGACCTGAAGCTCGTCTTTTTATCGCCCCAAGAAATGTAAATAGGAGGCCAGTTGTAAATGTCTAACCTGGAGCCCATCTATCTCCTGCCTCATGGGGATGTAATGTACAGCATGACAGCTATAGTTAATAATACCGTATTGCATATTTGGAAGTTGCTAAGAAAGTAGATCTTAAAAGTTTTCATCACTAGAAAAAAAATTCTGTAACTGTGTATGGTGATGGATGTTAACTAGATTTATTGTGGTGATAATTTTGCAATCCATACAGATGTTGAATCATTACGTTGTACACCTGAAACTAATATAATGTTGTATGTCAATTATACCTCAATAAAAAAGAAAATGAAAAAAAGAAGTGCAAAACCTATACTCTGAAAACTACAAAACACTGTTGGAAAGAAATTCAGAAGACCTAAATAATGGAAAGACATTGCATGTTCATGGACTACAAGATAATATTAAGATGTCAATACTCCCCCAAATTGATCTATAGGTTCAGAACAATCCCTATCAAAATCCTAGCTGGCTTCGCTCTCGTGGTTCCTCTGGGGAAATAAGGATGAAGCAGCGAGCGGGGCGATTGCGCAGGGGGCGGATCCAGCAGTGGCTTCCGCCACCGCCGCCACCACCATCTCCGTGCTCGTGGCGTGGGAAAGGAGGTGTGAATCGGGGGCGCAAGCCGGCGGCGGCGCCGCTGCTGCAGGGTCAGCGGCGGGAAGGCGATGGCGGATACAGATAAACTCAACATCGACAGCATCATCCAACGGCCGCTGAAAGTGAGAGGGTCCAAGCCTGGTAAGAATATGTAGCTACAGGAGAATGAAATCAGAGGACTGTGCTTAAAGTCTGGAGAGATCTTTCTCAGTCAGCCTATCCTACTAGAACTTGAAGCACCACTCAAAATCTGTGGTGATATCCATGGGCAATACTATGAGTTGCTTCGCCTTTTTGAGTATGGTGGTTTCCCGCCAGAAAGCAATTACCTGTTTCTTGGGGACTATGTGGGCAGGGGAAAGTCTCATTGGATACTATCTGCCTCTTACTGGCTTACAAAATCAAATATTCCGAGAATTTTTTCTTCTTAGAGGAAACCATGAATGTGCCAGCATCAATAGAATTTATGGATTTTATGATGAATGTAAAAGAAGATATAACATTAAACTATGGAAAACTTTCACAGACTGCTTTAACTGTTTACGGATAGCAGCCTTGGTGCATGAGAAAATATTCTGCTGTCATGGAGGTTTATCACCAGATCTTCAGTCTATGGAGCATATTCGGAGAATTATTCGACCAACTGATGTACCAGATCAAGGTCTTCCTTGTGATCTTTTGTGGTCTGATGCCAATAAAGGTGTCTTAGGCTGGGGTGAAAATGACAGAGGAGTGTTCACATTTGGTGCAGAAGTGGTTGCAAAATTTCTCCATAAGCATGATTTAGATCTTATATGTAGAGCCCATTCGGTGGTTGAAGATGGATATGAATTTTTTGCAAAGAGGCAGTTGGTCACTCTGTTTTCTGCACCCAATTATTGTGGAGAGTTTGACGATGCAGGTGCCATGATGAGTGTGGTTGAAACACTAATGTGTTCTTTTCAGATTTTAAAGCCTGCAGAGAAAAAAAAGCCGGATGCCACGAGACCCGTAACACCTCTGAGAGGTATGATCACAAAGCAAGCAAAGAAATAGATGTCATTTTGACACTCTCTGTTGGGACTTATAACATATAGTATATAACCTTCATTTTTAAAACTGTAATGTGTGTTGGTCAGCTTGTTCAAATAGTGTTTGTGACCCCGCCCTCTTCCATTTTTGACTTAATAAATGGTATTTGCTGGTTATAACAGCAAATGACTCTCCACTCCCAAGGAAAAATGTTTTGTTTTGTTTAGTTCTCTGTTCCTTTTGCAAACAACTTTAATGAAGGCGTTAAAGCTGTACACCCCAGGACAGTTTATCCTGTCTAAGGGGTGAGTGTACAACTGATATTTTTTAAATTCAGTACAGCCCATGAATAATGTAAATGTTCATTTTCTTTAGGATATAAAGAGGGCCCTAGGGTGTCCAATCTGTACCTGTTATTGTCATAAAATGCATACTATTGGGTAAAAAAAAAATCCTAGCTGGCTTCTTTGTAGAAATTGACATGCTGACCCTAAAATTCATATGAACACTAAAGGGATCCAGAATAGCCAAAACAATCTTGAAAAAGAATAGAGTTGAAAGAATAAAGTTCTTGAAAAAGAATATACTTCCCAATTTCAAAACTTACTACAAACCAACATAGTAACCAAGACCATGTATTACTGGCATAAGGATAGATTTATAGATCAATGGAATAGAATTAAGAATACAGAAATAAACTTTTATTTATGTTCAGTTGAGTTTCAGCAAGGGTGCCAAGACAATATGACAGGGAAAGGAATAGTCTTTTCAACAAATGGTGCTGGGACAACTGGATGACAACATGTAAAAGAATGAAGTTAGAATGGTACCTCACACCATGTATAAAAATTAATTCAAAATGGTTTAAAAAAACTAAATATAAGAGCTAAAACTATAAAACTCTTAGGAAAAAACATAGGGTCTTCCTGACCTTGTCTTAGACATGACACCACCAGTACAAGCAACAACAAAATAAATTGGACTTCATCAAAATTTAGAACTTTTGTGCATTAAAGTCTCAAGTGAGACACTTAAAGTGACTCAAGAGAGTCAAAAGACAACCCACAAAATAAGAGAAAATGTCTGCAAATCATATATCTGATTTTAAAAGTAATATCCAGAATATATAAAGAGCTACAACTCAAAAAACCCAATGCAAAAATGGGCAAAGGATTTGAACAGACTTTTCTCCAAACATGGACAAATAGTCAATAAGCACGTGAAAATATGCTCATCGCTAGCCTTTAGAGAAATGCAAATCAAAACCACGATGAGATATCACTTCACACCCATTATGGTGGCTATTACAAAAAAAGCAAAAAATAGCAAGTGTGGGAAGGATGTGGAAAAACTGGAACTCTGGTACATTGCTGGTGGGAACATAAAGTGGTGCAACTGTTGTGGTTTTGAAGGTTCCCCGAAAAGTTAAACATAGAATTACTTTTTTTTTTTTTTTTTGCCATGCTGCTGGGCTTGTGGGATCCAATTCTCCAACCAGGGACTGAACCCCGGCCTTTGGCAGGAGAGCATGGACTCCTAACCATTGGACCGCCAGGGAATTCCCTATAAAATTACAATATTGATCTAGCAATTTCACTCCTAGATACACATCCAAAAGAATTGAAAACATAGACAGATACTTGTACACCAATGTTCTTAGCAGCATAATTCACAATAGCCAAAAGGTAGAAACAATCAAAGTGTTCATCAACAGATGAATGGATTAACAAAATGTGGTATATACACACAATGGAATATTATTCAGCCTTAAAAAGGAATGAAGTGTTGATACATACTACAACATGGAAGAACAGTGCAAACATAAGTGAAATAAGCCAAACGCAAAAGGACAAATGATTACACTTACATGAGGCATTTAAAATAGACTAATTCATAGAGACAGAAAGTAGAATAGACTAGAGGTATTACCAGGGACTGGGTGGGGGCAAAATGGGGAGTTAGTTCTCAAATTTTCTGTTTGGAATGATGAACAATTTCTAAATGAGGGAGGTTATGAGTATGTGGGGGCGAGGAGTATATTGGAACTCTTTGTACTTTCAGCTCAATTTTGCTGTGAACCTAGAACTATTCTAAAAAATAAAGTCTATTTTGTTTTTAAAAAAAGTTCTGGAAATAGACTGTGGCAATAATTATACAATATTGTGAATGTACTTAATGCCACTTAATTGTATACTTAAAAATAGCTAAAATGGTAAATTTTATGTTATGTATTTTTTACTACAATAAAAAAAAGAACCAAAGAGAGAAGTTCTAGTAACTAGTTAAAGCTTTATTATCTAGCCATGTGATTTTTGAATTAAACATTGCTCCATGTTTAATAACAACTGTTTTGTTGTTATTCCTGTCTTCTCTGCTTCTCTCACAATCCATATTAGAAAATTCCGTCCCTCTGTCTTCAAAATATAACATGAATCTGGCCATGTCTTTACCTCCACCACAACCCACACCCTCCACCCCCATCACTTCTCCCCTGGATTCTGTGGTAGGACTACTAACTTCCCTACTTCCACGCTACACTCCCTCTACTGTAGGCACACTGTAGTCTATTCTCTGGACAGCAAGCAGGTCATATCACTCCCCTGTGCAAAGCCCTTCCATCATACTTTCATTTATTTAACATGCTAGACTGTTCTGGGACAGTGACAAAAATCCATGACCTCATGGAGCTTATACTTTAGTGAATTTAGAATATAATACAAAATTCTTAAGTGACCTACAAGTATGATCTGGTTCCAGCTTACCTCTCTGACTTCATTTTAGCCCATGGCCCTGTGGAGAGCATTTCTCTAAACAAGATTAGAATTCTGTTGGAAAGGAAGTAAGGGGTGAATGGTTGTTAAAAAATGTTCATACCTACATTAAAAAGTGCTTACCAAAGTCCCCTCCCCAGTGAGACAACCCAGGGCCTTATCTGGTTACTGTGTTCAGCTCCAAGACCAGAATTTTTGGCTAATATATATAGTCTTCCTCGTCAAGTTTGGATATGGCCCCTTGAGGCCTGGCAACCTAAAACTTAAGTTATCTATATCTAAGCTATCTTAAAAATGATGGAGAAGAAGAAATAGTATAACTACAGTGAAAGTCTCCCCTGGAAAGGGGAGAATGGATGAAAAAATAGTACACAGTTATCACTGATCCATAGCATACATTATACCAACTAGGCAGGAATACGGAAGACTCCCTCCCTGGGGGTGGAGTGAGTTTCTTGGCCAGCCAGTTGGGAACCTCCAAATTTGTTCTCTGTGGGAATCTTCCTTATTGCCACCATGGCCCCTGTTTTTTCCTGCTAGATAGATGGTCTTGCTTGTCCTTATTCTCCATGGCTATGCCAGAGGTGGGCATGGGGTAAATGCCTTTTCTGGAGATGGACTTACTCAACTTTAGCTGTGGTACAAGTTGGGAGCCTAGAAAGGCAATAGACTGCTAGGCTTAGGGATTCTTTGGCACTACAGTTTCTATGACAGCTCGGTAGCCTTTGGTTCAGTTCCTTCTGCTAGTTCCCACAGCCAAAGATTTTTTTCCTAGTCTCTGTAGCCAGAAGGATACAAAGCTCTGATGGGCTAACCTTGGGACCTACACGTACCACTGGAGCTAGGGGAGAATGTTGCTTCTCTCTTAATCCCATGAGTGTGTGTGTGGGGGGAGTTCCCCATTTTAAAATCAGGATGCTATTGCCACAGGAAGG
This sequence comes from Eubalaena glacialis, assembly GCF_028564815.1. Taxonomy (NCBI): domain Eukaryota; kingdom Metazoa; phylum Chordata; class Mammalia; order Artiodactyla; family Balaenidae; genus Eubalaena; species Eubalaena glacialis. The sequence continues at coordinate 85,627,893 of NC_083718.1, forward strand.
GGAAATGGAGGCTAGGTGGCAAATAATGTACACTTAAAGACATGCTTTAGCTCAAGTGTTCTCCACCTCTATAGAGAAGACTGATGTTCACATTTGTGACACATTTCCATGGGTACACTCACAAAATAATGTCAGTCTCTGGTAGCTATCTATAAACCCCCCTTTCCTCTCCCAGAAAGCATATTGGAATGTACCTATATCAAAGTGATGTTATTACAGAGATAACCTTAATCTCCTCTAATTTTTAAATGTATCACTTGCAAATTTTGGCACTTTATTATTACTAACAAATTTCTTGTGACTTACCTTGTGTCACCTTGTTGTGACACAAGTGTGTCACAATTGTTATACATTTGTTGGGGGAAGGGTCTTATCTGTGGCATCCCAGTACTCCTGAGTTATGTCTTGTTTTGATCTCTTAGTAAAATTAACCTTCCTTCTTTGAGCACACATTGCCACATGACAGAGAGAGGCACCCAGGATAATGGGGGATGTCTACTGGAATCAAATATTTCCAGAATAATGCACCAAGCAGATAATCTATACAGAAAGTATTAGAAATACTGTATGTTTTCAGTTAAAACATTCCTATCTTTCCCAATGATTCAAGAATCCTATTTTCTTTCTTCAGAAAATGTAAACTAGATAATTAATTAATTTTCTAGTCTCCTATACTCTATTAAGGGTGTTCTTCATCTCACCTTTGTGTACTTCTTGGGCAAAAGGGTCAGTAACGAGCGAGCTATCTTAATTATAGAAATAATGTACGTTATTAAATTCCCAGCACAAAGTTAGTCACTTGGGTAAATTAACAGAGAGTAAAACTAGCATCAGAATCATCCTGAAATTCAGAGTCCTTTTCTTTAAGACCAAGTAAGATTGTTCCTCAAAGAAACTTGAGACAGCTAACTTTCAGGGTGCATAAGCCTGAGAGATGGTGACTTTAAAACCTGAAGAAGGGGGATTTCCCTGGTGGCACAGTGGTTAAGAATCTGCCTGCCAATGCAAGGGACACGTGTTCAAGCCCTGGCCCAGGAAGATCCTACATGCCGCAGAGTAACTAAGCCCATGAGCCACAACTACTGAGCCCGCATGCCACAACTACTGAAGCCCGCACGCCTAGAGCCCATGCTCCCAACAAGAGAAGCCACCGCAATGAGAAGCCCGCACACTGCAACAAAGAGTAGACCCCGTTCACCGTAACCAGAGAAAGCCCGTGCACAGCAACGAAGACCCAATGCAGCCAAAAATAATAATAAATAATAAAATAAATAAATTTAAAAAAACCTGGAGAAGGCACTAGGCTTCCTTATTCGGCTTTCATTTTCCTTTTCGACATCATTCAGGAAATGTTTCCTCATCTGTGATGGAAGGGAGGCAGCATTCTAGAGAAGATTAAGTACTGTACTATTGCAGATTTCCTCTCTTTTAAAAAAAAATATCTCTAGTTAAATTTGCAACAGCAAGTTTGCCCCATTTCAAAGGAAACTAATGTGCAAAAATCCAATTTACAGGTTTAGAATGTTGCAGAATGAGTTTTAATTTTATGAAAGGCACTAAGTGTACCTGAGGATAGACTATATAATGATGTGTTCCCCTAATGTTTTTAAATACTGTAGTATGATTGTTTACAGACTTTTATATACGAAGAGGAGAGCAAAAGAAGCAGAGAAACCTAAGGCTAAAAGCCTTAGAAGTCACGGCCGAATGGGTGATGAATCAGAAGTGAAGATAAAACATGTCGAAGATTATAATTAGAAAATTAATCCAATAAATATTTATTTGTTTTTGCCTAAACATGTATTAAACAGAACAATACAAAGATAAGTAAGAAAGGATCCTGTATTCTCAAGTCAGCTGGTGAGATGAAACTATCTTATGTGATACAAATAGAGAATAAGTTCAAAACTGCATGGTACAATTTGTTTCTTAAAAGTATATAGAGGGCTTCCCTGGTGGCGCAGTGGTTGAGAATCTGCCTGCCAATGCAGGGGACACGGGTTCGAGCCCTGGTCTGGGAAGATCCCACATGCCGCGGAGCAGCTGGGCCCGTGAGCCACAATTACTGAGCCTGCGCGTCTGGAGCCTGTGCTCCGCAACAAGAGAGGCCGCGATAGTGAGAGGCCCGCGCACCGCGATGAAGAGTGGCCCCCGCTTGCCACAACTAGAGAAAGCCCTCACACAGAAACGAAGACACAACGCAGCCATAAATAAATAAATTAAAAAAAAAAAAAAAAATGCCCTGATCATTTAAAAAAAAAAAAAAAAAAAAAAAAAGTATATAGAATATATGTGTATGTATAACTGAATCACTTTGCTGTACACCTGAAACTAACACAACACTGTAAATCAAATATACTCTAATATAAAATAAAAATTAAATTTAAAAAAAGTATATAGAAATGGAAGATGATGAGGTAGTCAGAGAAGACTGGGAAAGGCGATACTTGAAGTAGAACTTGCAAGGTAGAGAGGCCAAGGAATAGAGAGAGTCATTTCAGAAAGACACGAATGACCGTGCAATGTGGGGGCCCACGAAACCAGTTTGACTACAACAGAGGGTGAAAGTTTAAAAAAATCTACTCTATATTGAATAAAGTGCCTAAGGATGGGCCAGATTATGGGGAAATGTAGCAGGCAACAGAAAGCATTTGCAGAAAATAGCTTGATAAAATGTGGTGTTTTTTATTTTATTTATTTATTTTTGGCTGCGTTGGGTCTTCATTGCTGCGCAGGCTTTCTATAGTTGCTGCGAGCGGGGTCTACTCTTTGTTGCGGTGCATGGGCTTCTCATTGCATGGCTTCTCTTTGTTGCAGAGCACGGGCTCTAGGCGCGTGGGCTTCACTAGTTGTGGCACATGGGCTCAGTAGTTGTGGCGCACAGGCTTAGTTGCTCTGAGGCATGTGGGATCTTCCCGGACCAGGACTTGAACATGTGTCCCCTGAATTGGCAGGCGGATTCTTAACCACTGCGCCACCAGTGAAGTCCCTAAAAATGTGTTTTAAGAGAACAATTTGGCAGTGAGGTACAGGATGAGATTGCAAGGTAGATTGGATTGAAGGCTGTTGAAATAATTTAAATCTTGTCAGTAAATATTTATTGAGCGCCTACTAACTATATCATTGCATTCTATACTGTGGAGGATACAAAGAAGAGTAAGATATACATAACTTCTGTACTTAAGGGGCCAACAGGTAGATTTGTATGACAAAGACATAAATTAGGTAGAGAATTCAGAGGATGATTTTTCTGGTCTCAGAATCTTTGAGTTTGCCATAAGAGAGCCTCAAAGTACTGTAGAGGCTCAAAAAGAGACATTAAGCTGGGGATAAAGAAAGGTTTTTCTGAAAGAGGTATCTTTTGAGATGGGCCATGAAGGAGGAACAGGATTTCAAGAGGCAGCGATGAGGGAAGGAAATTCCAGACAGTGGGAAGCAAAATGATTCTGTTGCGAAAGTACTACTTTAAAACTGGGTTCAATCCCAGGTCAGCAACCAGTTGTGTCCTCTTGAACAAACTATACAGCCTCTCAGAACTTTAATTTCCCCTCTGTAAAATGAGGATAATAATTGTCCTACCTCACAGTGTTGTAAAGATTAAATAATAATATATGAAGAGTATAACACGCTTGCTGGCATATAATTGGTGCATCCAACAAATGTTAGCTAGGACTGTTATAATAATAAAGTGAGTAAAAAGTGCAGAGGATAATAAGCATAAATGTCTTGGAAACATGAAGAAAACTACCTGCTTTGAGTGTAAGATTTATGTGAGGATAGTTGTCTTGGTCTGTTTGGACTGCTATAACAAAATACCATAAACTGGGTGGCTTATAAATGACAGAAATTTATTTCTCACAGTTGTGGAGGCTGGGAAGTCTAAGATCAAGACACTGGCAGATTCAGTGTCTGGTGAGGCCCCCTTCCTGGTTCACAGATGCCTGTCTTTTCACTGTGTCCTCACATGATGGAAAGGCCAAGGGAGCTCTCTAGGCTGGAACTGTTCAACATAAGCCTGCAATGGGTTGTCATATTAGAAAGAAAAGAATCTATTAAAGAGCACTAATCTCATGCCAAACACAGAGACTCAGGACTCAGAAGCCAATTTGAATGTTTTCACTGACCAAAGATGGGACAATATGAATATCAATAAGGATAAAACTGCATTGAATTGAAGCACATAAAATTTGGTTAAATCCATGAATTCATAATGATACAAGAAAAACTCAATGGTTTTGCAATGTATGGACCTTATTTGGATCTCAGTTCAAACAAACCATTTTTTTAAATGTATAAGATAGGGAAATGTAAATACTGACATGTTTGAGGACTTTAAGAAATTATTGTTAATTTATTTTAGATGTAATAATGGTATTGGGGTTTTATTTATTTCAGAGTCTTTATCTTTTAGGGATACACACTGGAATATTTACATGTGAAAGAATCTGATATCTAGTACTTGGTTCAAAATAATCTGGGTAGTGGGAGGGTAAATAAAGCAAGACTGGCCACGTATTGATAATTGTTGAAACAGGATAATGGTCTCATGGGTGTTCATTTTGCTATTATTGCTCCCATTTACCATTGCAACAGAAAGAATAAAATACCTAGGAATAAACCTACCTAAGAAGACAAAAGACCTGTATGCAGAAAACTATAAGACACTGATGAAAGAAATTAAAGAAGATACAAACAGATGGACAGATATACCATGTTCTTGGATTGGAAGAATCAACATTGTGAAAATGACTATACTACCAAAGCAATCTACAGATTCAATGCAATCCCTGTCAAACTACCAATGGCACTTTTCACAGAACTAGAACAAAAAATTTTACAATCTGTATGGAAACACAAAAGACCCCGAATAGCCAAAGCAATCTTGAGAAAGAAAAACGGAGCTGGAGGAATCAGGCTCCCTGACTTCAGACTATACTACAAAGCCACAGTAATCAAGACAGTGTGGTACTGGCACAGAAACAGAAATATAGATCAATGGAACAGGATAGAAAACCCAGAGATAAACCCACGCACATATGGTCACCTTATCTTTGATAAAGGAGGCAAGAATATACAATGGAGAAAAGACAGCCTCTTTAACAGGTGGTGCTGGGAAAACTGGACAGCTACATGTAAAAGAATGAAATTAGAACACTCCCTAACACCATACACAAAAATAAACTCAAAATGGATTAAAGACCTAAATGTAAGGCCAGACACTATCAAACTCTTAGAGGAAGACATAGGCAGAACACTCTATGACATAAATCACAGCAAGATCCTTTTTGACTCACCTCCTAGAGAAATGGAAATAAAAACAAAAATAAACAAATGGGACCTCATGAAACTTAAAAGCTTTTGCACAGCAAAGGAAACCATAAACAAGACGAAAAGACAACCCTCAGAATGGGAGAAAGTATTTGCCAATGAATCAACTGACAAAGGATTAATCTCCAAAATATACAAGCAGATCATGGAGCTCAATATCAAAAAAAACAAACAACCCAATCAAAAAATTGGTGGAAGACCTAAATAGACATTTCTCCAAAGAAATATACAGATTGCCAACAAACACATGAAAAGATGCTCAACATCACTAATCATTAGAGATATGCAAATCAAAACCACAATGAGGTATCACCACACACCAGTCAGAATGGCCATCATCAAAAAATCTACAAATAATAAATGCTGGAGAGGGTATGGAGAAAAGGGAACCCTCTTGCACTGTTTGTGGGAATGTAAATTGATACAGCCACTATGGAGAACAGTATGCAGGTTCCTTAAAAAACTAAAAATAGAACTACCATATGACCCAACAATCCCACTACTGGGCATATACCCTGAGAAAACCATAATTCAAAAAGAGACATGTACCCCAATGTTCATTGCAGCACTATTTACAATAGCCAGGACATGGTACCAACCTAAATGTCCATTGACAGATGAATGGATAAAGAAGATGTGGCACATATATACAATGGAATATTACTCAGCCATAAAAAGAAACAAAATTGAGTTATCTGTAGTGAGGTGGATGGACCTAGAGTCTGTCATACAGAGTGAAGTAAGTCAGAAAGAGAAAAACAAATACCATATGCTAACACATATATATGGAATCTAAAAAAAAAAAGGCTCTGATGAACCTAGGGGCAGGACAGGAATAAAGACACAGACGTAGAGAATGGACTTGAGGACACGGGGAGGGGGAAGTGTAAGCTGGGACGAAGTGAGAGCGTGGCATGGACATATATACACTACCAAATGTAAAATAGCTAGCTAGTTGGAAGCAGCCGCAGAGCACCGGGAGATCAGCTCGGTGCTTTGTGACCACCTAGAGGGGTGGGAGGGAGATGCAAGAGGGAGGGGATATGGGGATATATGTATACATATAGCTGATTCACTTTGTTATATAGCAGAAGCTAACACAACATTGTAAAGCAATTATACTCCAATAAAGATGTTAAAAATTTTTTTTCCATAATAAAAATCTTTTTTTAAAAAAAGCTAGATGGGGGACTTCCCTGGTGGTCCAGTGGGTAAGGCTCTGTGCTCCCAATGCAGGGGGCCTGGGTTCAATCCCTGGTCGGGGAACTAGATCCCGCATGCATGCCACAACTTAGTTCACATGTTGCAACTAAGAGTCCGCATGCCTCAACTAAGAGTCCACATGCCGCAATGAAGATCCTGGGCGCCGCAACTAAGACCCAGTGCAGCCAAAATAAATAAATAAATAAATAAATAAATAAAAATCTTTTAAAAAATAAATAAATAAATAAAAATAGAAAAGCTAGATGGCCACAAACATGAAAATGTCTGCTACAGGTAAGAATATTCAACATTGTAATGATACTGAGTCTCCACAAATTCATCTATGTGTGTGTGTATTAAACTTTATTTATAATACATATAGTAATTTAATATAAATATATCAATTTAAATAAAAACTCTGACAGAATTTTTCAAGAAGCTTGATAAACTGATTTTTAAAACTCATATGGAAAAGTTAACAGGCACAAAATGTTAAGACAACTTTGAAAAAGAAGAACAAACATAGGAGTGACAGGGGTGACTTACCCTATTAGACATCGAGACATATTCAAAGCTATTTTAATTAAAACTGTGTGGTATTGAAGGGGCAATAGATAAAAAAAAACAGATCAGTGGACTCAGAAACTGACCCATGTATAAATGGAAATTCTCATCCGGGTGAGAATTAGACAACAGTAGATCATGGATGAGTTGTGTTAAAAAGAATAAGGTGGTTTTTCCTAGTAAATCATGGAGGAAGCTGGGATTTCAGGAACTTAATCCTAATCTCTTCATAGCTAAAGTTTTCCATCTGAAAATTGTTGTTTCTAGGTAAAGTGAATAATCAAAATGATGAAAAATTAAAGGGTAAACGTGTACTGGTGTTATTTTGCTGCGTTTTTTCTACTGATCTCCTCTACTGGGGGCTCTTTTTGATGGTTTACTGCACCCGCTTTATCTCCAAAACTGCAGCGAGAGAGCCAGAGGTAGCAAATCTAGTTAGATTTTAAATGAAACTGAAATGAAAGTTCACTTCCTCTTTGTGGATACCTCATGTGACAAGTTCCAATTTCTTTTTAAAGTCACTTTAACTGAAGTCTCTTTGCTGCCTTTGAAATCTTTGGAGAGAGCCCACCATCAAGCATTCTTAGTATGGGAGCACCTGCTGGTTCTATCACGTATGTACTGTCTGTTCTTTTTCTCCTACTTGGTCCTTAAATCCTTCATTTGTGTTTTTAGCTTGCTCTGCCTGCCAGGTTTTACATCGCTTGTTGCAGGAAGTAAACTAAAAAATCATTGTTGCTCAATTTGCCTCTTCTGTTTTTGACTAAAAAGAGTCTATTTTTGAAAAGTTGATGTCTGCTTAAACATCTAAAGCCTGAGGCGGACACATAGCTTTCTTTGGAATATAATTTGAAGATATACATGGTTAAAAATCCAGCTGTTTTGAATGAAAAAGAAGTGGAAAGGAAAGTAGAATTCAGTTTGAGGGAGTTAGTCACTGAATTTCTGTTAAAGTCTCTTTGTATTAAATATAGAAGTGGTGTTTTCAAAAGCAGCTAACCTCTTCTTTTGAAATAGATATTTTGATTTTTAGGGGAAAAAAGAGGTTAAAAGGTAAAAATGATCCAAGGATGGGAAAGCAATACACAGGAGTTGTCTTTTAACTATCTCTGAAGGTTGTGGATAGACCAGTTAAGAGGAGCTCGTGTATTCAAAAATTATGAAGATAAATTGATTTTTCAAAGGTATGCCTTCTTCTTAAGGATTTTTTTTTTTTTTCTGGAAAGGAGGAAAGAGGATTTCCCTTGGTTAGATTTGTTGTCAAATCCTGTAAAGTGCCTGCTTCCTCATCTCCACATCCCCCCAAACTTACATGTAAATCTGGCTTACAGATATCAGGAAACTTTTTGAAAATCACTTTTACAGTGCTACTAAGAATTGGAGGGCTTCCCTGGTGGCGCAGTGGATAAGAATCCGTCTGCCAATACAGAGGACACGGGTTCGAGCCCTGGCCTGGGAAGATCCCACATGCGGCAGAGCAACTAATAAGCCTGTGCGCCACAACTACTGCAGCCTGCGAGCCTAGAGCCCGTGCTCCGCAACAAGAGAAGCCACCGCAATGAGAAGCCCGCGCGCCACAACCAAGAGTAGCCCCTGCTCAACGCAACTAAAGAAAGCCCATCTGCAGCAATGAAGACCCAACGCAGCCAAAAATAAATAAATACATAAATTAAAAAAAAAAAAAAAAGAATTGGAAGTGGTATTTCAGACAAAAATCTGCAGTTACTCCCTGTCACTATATAATCCAGAAAGTTTCCTGCATAATTCTGCTTTGTAATATTCTGTCCCTTTGACAGACTCTGCATTCCAACTTTTTGTTGTTAAAAAAATATGGTCACAATAGATGCAGCTAACAGCTACTCTTCCTATGTTACCTTTCCTTTAACAGAATGAAATGGCTGGTGTGGGTGCTCCTGTTGTGCTCCTCTGTGATGGCACAACAGCACAGAGACTCCACTCTGGATCATCACTGGAATCTCTGGAAGAAAACCTATGGGAAACAATACAAGGAACAGGTAGATGGGCTGCCACTTGAGCAATTTGCTTTTACTCAAGTACCCTACATATTGTGACAAGCAGTGTTTTCAATAAATTTAACACGCTCCTCTCTTGCCAGATTCTGTTCTTGGTACTAGAGATACATCAGGAAACAAAATAAAGTTCCTGTTTTTTTTTTTTAAATAAATTTATTTATTTTAGGCTGCGTTGGGTCTTTGTTGCTGTGCACGGGCTTTCTCTAGTTGTGGCGAGCGGGGGCTACTCTTCGTTGCAGTGCGTGGGCTTCTCATTGCGGTGGCTTCTCTTGTTGCGGAGCACGGCTTCTAGGCACGCGGGCTTCAGTAGTTGTGGCATGTGGGGTCAGTAGTTGTGGCTCACGGGCTCTAGAGCTCAGGCTCAGTAGTTGTGGCACACGGGCTTAGTTGCTCCGCAGCATGTGGGATCTCCCTGGACCAGAGCTCGAACCCGTAACCCCTGCATTGGCAGGCAGATCCTTAACCACTGTGCCACCAGGGAAGTCCCAAAGTTCCTGTTTTTATGGAGCTTATATCCTAAAAGGAGAGACAGGAAAGAAGTAGAGAAAAGTAAAGCAAGGCATGGGGGGGTTGGAAGGGTCCTGTGTGATGGCTGTGAGGGGTTGGGAGTGATTATTTTATACATATGATAGAATGGTCAGGGAAGGCTTCACATATAAGGTGACATTTGAGCAGAGAATGGATAGAAGCCAGGGAGCAAGCAAAGTAGAAAACTGGAGTGAAAGTCCCAGGCCAAGAGGGAAGGAGTGCATGTTTGAGGAACAAAAAAGGCCTCTTTCAGTCCCTGGCATAGAGAAGCACTGGCAGATATTATTTCTTGACTCTCACTTCCCAGTTTGTACTTTTATTTTTATTTCAAAACATACTTCTTGATTGATTTTAAGATTTTAACCCTGGTGCTTCAAATAACTGATTTTAACCCTGGTGCTTCAAATAACTAAGTCCTATAACTGTATAATATTTCTGAGTTTGTAAGCAAGGATTATATATTTACTTATCTGATGTATGGTTTTTGTATAAAAATGCTCTGAGTTGTTTTCTTAGTAGTGATGAATTTCACCCTCACCCACTCCCCTTTAGGACCAGACCTCTAATTTCAACATTAACTAGAGTTAGATGTGCAGTTAGCACCACTCTTTGGTTAAATGAATATTATCTCACTTTTTAATGATTCTAGTCCATCAGGAGGCATGAAAATGACTTTTGATTAGTATCCTACCATTAAAATGTATCTCAAAGTTCTCTTCTTTTTTTTCTTTCCTATACTTCATTAGATTTATTTTTTTCTTTATTTCATTTTTTCCCTCTAGTGGTTTGGAAGTATATCTGTGCATGTCCATTACTGGGGTAACAGTAAAATCTTGCTCCAAGACAGAGGGACTGCATCCAGACTTACTACCTTGAACCAGGGCCTAGGCCTGGGTTCTAATACTCAATGAAATGAGGCAGAAAAGAGTTATTGCTGACTGCTCATTGGGCTACGGCTTGTCGTAAACTCCAGCCTTGGGGGTGGAGGTGAGGGTCAGCGATTCTAGGAGGCACCATGTACGTTGCATTCTATGTAAATGAAGCTCCTGGAGGGCAACAAAATCAACAGTCTGAATATGAATTCACTCTGGATAAAATTAGGATAATAGGACCAAAATTATTCTTAAAACTATGTATAATGGAATAACATCTGCATGAATGAACAAGAAATTGTGAAATGTATTAGAAATCCAATTAGAAATCTCAGAAATGAAAAAATATAGTCATTGAAATAAGAACTCAATAAAAGGGATAAACTCCAGACTAGAAAGAGCTGGATAGAATCAGCAGTCTGAAAGATAGTACTGAGGCATTCATCAAGAAGGCAGCACACAAAAATAAAAAGGAGAAACTGAAAATGCAGGTAAAGAGATGAAAGAGAGTTTGTGGCTCCATCTGATGGAATCGTGTAGAAGCAATATTTGAAGAGATACTGGTTGAGAATTTTCCATATATGAAAAAAAATGTTCCTGAGTCCTCCAGTCAAAAGTGCTTTCCAATTAAAAGTACCCAGGAGAGGAAAATAAAGAAACCCACACCCACAAACATGTAATGAAGCTGCAAAACATCAAAGAGAAAGAAAATCACAAAAGTTACCAAAGTTAAAAACATTACAACAATTAGATTGACAACAGACCTCTAATCTGCAATAATAGATATCAGAAGACAATGGAGAAATATCTTCAAATAACTGAATAAAAAGAGCTAGAAATTTATAATCAGCTAAACTATTTTTCAAGAGTGAGGGTAAAAAAGAAAATATTTTTAAAAGGCCTATAATGATTAAGTGAGTTTACCACTTGCAAAGGATATACTTCAACAAACTGCAATTTCTAAAAAAAACTTTTTAGCAAATTGAGGAAGTTCATTGTGTATATCTAAAATGATATTAATCACCATCAGAGCAATTAAGAGGAAGAGTTAAGATTAGGGTGCAATTTTACCAGTTATATTGGATATATTCATTTATTTGCATGCTCCCAAACAGATCCACACTTAATAGGATGCTTCATAATATGTTTATTTTCATTATTGAACACATTTTTGAAGGATTCAGTATAACTATGTTCTTTTTCCTTATATTTTAGAATGAGGAAGTAGCACGGCGTCTCATCTGGGAAAAGAATCTAAAAACTGTGACGCTTCACAATCTGGAGCATTCAATGGGAATGCATTCATATGATCTAGGCATGAACCACCTGGGAGACATGGTAGGTAAATTATAAATAATCCTATTTTCATCTCTGGGTAAACAGGATTTCTGTCTCCCCAAAGGCAATTTGAAGGTAAACAACAAAGGAGTGTTTTCTGTATGTGTATAAAATTAGAAAACAGAATTTAAGGACATAAGAATTTGTACAGATTCCTTCTTTGGTCCTACTGTGACCACTTTCCTTAACAAATCCCTTCTTTAAAGGAGTAGACCACTGTTACTTTTATTTTTATTAATTCTAGAAAGCATTGCCTAAAGGCTACTCAAAATATTTTAGAATAAGTTACCATAGTTATGTAAGTCTAAATTGATAATTTAATATGGTCCACCTGCTTTCTTAATGGGGGAGTGTGGGTATTTAATATCACAAATAATCTCCCATTAGTTATTAGATTCTGTTCTACCCTACAAGACTTTTTCACTGTGGCCAAAATTAAGAATCATAGTACCCCTTGGAAGGGAACACCCTAAGTAGATTAAATGCAGGAATCTCTTTTATAATTCTTTCTCACAAGGAAAACCAGTTTAGTCCACTTTTTAGACAACCCTTTTATAAAATTCTGCCTTGCTTTGAACCAAAAATCTGCCTCTCTGTAACCTAGTTTTTATCATTTTCTTCTCCTCCTTCCCAATGCCTAACTGGGATGCTAATGGCAAAGTGTAAGACTAAAGAGACCCAGATAATTCACCTACCAGATAGTTACCTATGTTAGTCACAGCTACCACTTGTTTCTCTCAGTTGTTAAATATATTCACAGTTACGGTTATCAGGATATTGAAAAGAAGGGTATAAGTGAAAGGAGCTATGTATATATCTTTGTAGACCAGTGAAGAAGTGATATCTTTGATGAGTTGCCTGAGAGTTCCCAGCCAATGGCAGAGAAATGTCACTTACAAGTCAAACCCTAATCAGAAATTGCCTGATTCTCTGGACTGGAGAGAGAAGGGGTGTGTTACTGAAGTGAAATACCAGGTGAGTATTGTCATCCCAGGCCTCTGTACCCCAGATCGAGATCTCTCTTCCTTAAATACTGAGTCTAGCTACGTAATCTGGCAGTGAATCTCATAGTCCCTTAGGTTCCTTTCTAAGTATGTTTGCTATTCTTGTCTTCCCAACTACATTGTGAGCTCCTGAAGGGCCAGGACCACATATGATACTTTTTGTATTCCCCACAGTGCTGAGAACATCAAAGGTTACAGCCATCAATATTAGACTAAGCAAAAAACTGTGAATTAAGCAAATAGGTCTTTAAGACAGACCTTTGGTGTTCATGCTATCCATCAACTGCACTGGACCCTCCACCAAGCCAATTACTTGAGAAACAGTATCATGTGTGTGAGAGAATTTCAATCAGGAAGTTTATTCCTCCATCTCACTTATGAATTTCAGGGTTGAAGGAGAGGACAAACTAGAGCTAAGAGTGGCCTGTAAATTGTAGTGGTCAAGTTAATTCATGACTAGGCTTACGTTGTTAGAATAAGAAATATGGACTTTATAAATGTGTTCCTATGTTTTTGTATTTCCTTTAATTTGCTTGTAAAAAAAAAAAAAGAAAGAAAGCTACAAAATCCTAAATTAGTTAGGGATAACTTAGGATAAAACACATGTATCACCTTAGAGGTCAGGATAAGGGAAAAGGATCAGTGTCCTGAGCAGCTGCCCCAGCTTGTGACCAAAGAAGAAAAGAAAAATTAAGAAGTGAATGATACTGCTAATCTCTCATTCTTTTCCACCTAGATATTTTTCTTTCAACTAGTTTTGGGTTTCTTACTGGAGCTTCCCTAAAACAAAAGTATAAGAAGACCCAATAAACTACATATCTAAGTGTTAACTATAAATAATTTAATGAGATCCTTTCTCTGGGTGCTTGCATTTTAGGGGGTGATTTTGCTTTGACCAAAAGCAAATTGAATTTGCTTCCTTACACTAGAGAGCAGAGTGGGATGAGGTGGAGAGAGAGAGAACAATTATGATGTGGCTTAGAACACTCTGCACCTTTTTAAACTAAAGCAACTTTGTGTTTTTCTGTTTATTTATGCTTCCCTGTAAAATATCTTATGACCAAAAGAATTCTATAGCTAAAACTGTCTGAAAAATGCTAACCTTATGTTTCAGGCATTATTTGGCAGGAGGAAGAGTATTTTAGGTCAAGGGAATCATCCCAGTTCCTCTCAAAAATCACTTTACTATTAGCATTTATCTCCCTTACTATGGGGTAAAAATAGCTGGGATTTGGTACATGCTCAGTAAGTACTGTTTCTTAATATATTTGAATATGGCAATTATGCTCTGAGCTCAGCCATTCGTAAATATTTATTAAGGTCAGACCTTGCCCAGAGAACAATCAAGTATTTAGTCTTCATTGCCATGGCCTAAGGGAAGAGGAAACTGTAGTGGGGGGAGCTCTTCCTGGAACTGCTGAAAGTGCTGACATGTTGAGAGTTGCCCAGTTTGTGTTATGGAAGTCATCCTTACTGACTCTGTGATTGCCCTTGTGACTTTGTCTCTGTTTTAGGGCTCCTGTGGTGCTTGTTGGGCTTTCAGTGCTGTGGGAGCCCTGGAAGCACAAGTGAAGCTGAAAACAGGAAAGCTGGTGTCTCTGAGCGCACAGAACCTGGTGGATTGCTCAACTGAAAAATATGGGAATAAAGGCTGTAATGGTGGCTTCATGACAGAGGCTTTCCAATATATCATTGATAACAACGGCATCGATTCAGAAGCTTCCTATCCCTACAAAGCCATGGTGTGCCACAAGCAAACTTTTTGTGCTGCCCCTTGACCTCATGCTATCCCTCCAACTCACTCTACTAAACTTATCACCAAGCCAATTGCTTGAGAAGCAGTGCTGCTTGGTGTGTGTGTGTGTGTGTGTGTGTGTGTGTGTGTGTGTGTGTGTATGAGAGAGAGAGAGAGAGAGAGAGAGAGAGAGAATGAACCTCCATCAAGAAATCTTAAATTCTCAAGAGTTCTCTTTCTTATGCAGCAGCCTACTTAATTTATCAGTGGCACAATGATTTTTAAACAAGCAAGCAGAGTTCATGATTAAAAATAGATTTTCAGGGACTTCCATGGTCCAGTGGTTGAGAATCTTCCTGCCAATGCAGGGTACATGGGTTCGAGCCCTGGTCCAGGAAGATCCCACATGCCGCGGAGCAACTAAGCCCGTGCACCACAACTACTGAGCCTATGCTCTGGAGCCTGCGAGCCACAACTACTGAGCCTGCATGCCACAACTACTGAAGCCCATGCTCCTAGAGCCCATGCTCTGCAACAAGAGAAGCCACCGCAATGAGAAGCCCATGCACTGCAACAAAGAGTAGCCCCCGCTCGCCGCAACTAGAGAAAGCCCACGTGCAGCAATGAAGACCCAACGCAGCCAAAAAAAATAATAATAAAAATAAATTAATTATAAAAAAAAAGATTTTCAGCAAACCTTCCTTAAAATTCTTTCTGTATATCTGCCTGGTATTTAAACTTTTTTGTCCCACAACCTCCTATCCTCAACCTTATTCTCAGATCATCAACCATCTTTCTTCTACCTACTAAAAAGCTAAATAATGCTCTCCTCCTCCTCGCAGGTTCATCACACTTTTCTGTCCATACGACAGAAAATTTAGAAAAGATAAAAAAATCATTCAAAAACTTCTTACCTTAACCTCTATTTTTTTGGTTTATTTCTTTCAAGTTCTTTTTCCTTTTAAGCATTTTAAAAACATAGTTGTATATACAACAAACATGAATTTGTAAACTCCCCTTTCTCACTTGAAATATGGTGTTTTTAAACCAATATTTAAACTGCAGATCATTTTTTTTAAAGACTGGTTTATTATGTTTTGATTCAAATTTGTTATATTTAGATTTTTGTTCTGAGACTTGTTATGGCATTTTAAAAAAAATTATGTTATTTATTTATTTATTTATTTGCTGTGTGGGCTTTCTCTAGTTGCGGCGAGCGGGGGCTACTCTTCATTGCGGTGCGCGGGCTTCTCGTTGCAGTGGCTTCTCTTGTTGCAGAGCACGGGCTCTAGGCGCACGGGCTTCAGCAGTTGCAGCTCGCGGACTCAGTAGTTGTGGCTCACGGGCTTAGTTGCTCCACGGCATGTGGGATCTTCCTGGACCAGGGATTAAACCTGTGTCCTGCACTGACAGGCGGATTCTTAACCACTGTGCCACCAGGGAAGTCCCTAAACTGCAGATCATCTTGCAGGTATTATACCATCAAAAAGATCTTAAAGCTGTAGTCTCAAGTCTTGATGTAGTATGCCCCTAACAATCCACCTTAGAGTCTGAGAGACATTACCCTGGCAAATTTGCACATATGAAGATATATACAATTTAAAGCAATAGAACTGTTCTGTATTTCCTGTGTTATTGGTGAAACATAGAACTATTAGGGTTTGGAAGATTTTATTTTTCTTTCTTTAAAAGGAAGAAGGAGCCTTAGACACTTGAAAAGACTAAATGAGGAAAGAAAGCGTATTTGAAATCCAGACTTAGGATACTGTCGATTTATAAAGGAAATTGAAGTATACTTCTTTATCTGATTTATCCTTTTTCCACAGGATGAAAAGTGCCAGTATGACGCAAAAAATCGAGCTGCCACGTGTTCAAGGTATATTGAACTTCCCTTCGGCAGTGAAGATGCCTTAAAAGAAGCTGTGGCCAACAAAGGACCTGTGTCTGTTGCTATAGATGCACGCCATTCTTCTTTCTTCCTCTACAGAAGTGGTAAAAATCCAGACATGTTATCCTCGTGCTTTATACTGCCCTTGCACCATAAGAAAGAATATTCTTCTTCCCCATCACTATGCCTCTGGATGCTTAGATTAGGTTAAACGGAATCCTCCGCCTCATATCATTTCATATACATATTTTTATACCCAGTTCTAATTAGTAAAGTAATAGTTGTCAAAATTTACTAAGAGTACAGGCCAGGTACTATGCTAAATTCTTTCTGTGCATTATCTCATTTAATCCTTACAATAGCCCTATTTTACAGATGAAAAAACTAAGTCTTAGGTTAACTTGCCTAAAGTCATACAGTCTGCAAGTGGTCAGCTGGAATTAGAAACTGTGCTGCCTGACTCCAGAGCCTGAGCTCCTAGCTGCTGTAGCCGCTGTGGAGTGTAGGTGCAACACAGTAGTGTACAAGGAGGGCGCCCACTAAGGATAGAGCATTGTATTAGACAAACTAGAAGGTTATCATCTTTTTTTTTTTTTTAAACCTCACCTTAAAGATCATTTAATTTAGTAAAGGATGAAAATGTATAGAACAAACAATTTAGGAATATATACATAGAAATACAACAATATAAGTTAAAAAATAATTAGAAAAAGGTGGCAGTTCATCAAAGATTTCTGAGGGAGCTGTGATTAGACTGATGCCAAACTTGGCTAAACAAACAAACAAAACAACAACAACAAAAAAAACCCTGACAAATACAGCACTGATGGCAAAGAATCATGGACTCTAAATAGTTTAAATGTGAGAGTATATGTTCCTGACATATACCCAAAACAGTCTAATAAAATAGCATTTTCAAATGTCCTTCATTGCCACACATCACTTACTCTTTTGCTCTACCCATATTTTATTCTCAGGTGTCTACTATGACCCCTTGTGTACTCAGGCTGTGAATCATGGTGTACTGGTGATTGGCTATGGTAACCTTAATGGGAGAGACTACTGGCTTGTGAAAAACAGGTACTCACACTTTAATGTATATTTAAATAAAATCAGGAATTTGAGGGAGCCTCAACCAATGCTTTCTTGTGATTATGATGATGATCATCATGATATTGAAAATGGTGAATATTTATAGCTTCTTATAAAGTGACATTTTAAATTACTCAGAATTCTTCACTTCCTATTCTGCGGTCAGCACTTGGTCTTCATGATTTATCTTCTACAGTACTTCTCTGATCATTCCTTGTTGGTCTCCTTTATGAATAGCCATTCCTCTGCTTAGCCCTCAGTTGTTAGTCTTTCCTCCAGGGCCCCATCTTCTGCCCATTACTCTTCTTATTCTACATCTTTCTTGGATACAATCATTCCATTCTTATGATTTCAGCTATAACTATACGCTGATGGCTTTCAAATCTCTAGCTCTAGCTCTGACCTCTGCCCTGAACTTCAGACTTATTTATCTGGACACGTGCACTTCCACGTATCTTAGTTTCTCCAAACTCAGTATGTCCAGGGAACCCAGTACCCTCCCTACCATTTCGTTCCTTCTCAGAACTTCCCATCTCACTAAAAGGCAACACCACACAACATAGTTACCCAATTAGATACTATGGATTTGTCTTAGATCCTCCAGACCCAATCAAGCAACAAGTTGAACTAATTTTACCTCATATCGGTCCTTGATTCTGCCCCCTCTCCATTTCTTCTATTATTGCTCTAGTTGAGACATCTCTTGCCTGGACTCTCCCTGTAGCCATCTAACTGGTTTCCTTTACTCTTTCTTTTTCTTTTTTAATTAAAAAAAATTTTAAATTATTTTATACAATTTTTAAAGGTTACTTTCCATTTACAGTTATTACAAAATATTGGCTATATTCCCTGGCTTGTACAATACACCCTTGAGGCTATCTTACACCCAATACTTAGTACCGCCCACTCCCCCACCCTGCCACTGGTAACCACTACTTTGTTCTCTATATCTGTGAGTATGCTTCTTTTATGTTATACTCACTAGTTTATTGTATTTTTTAGATTCTACATATAAGCAATATCATACAGTATTTATTTTTCTGTCTGCCTTATTTCATTTAGCATAATGTCCTCCAAGTCCATCCACGTTGCTGCAAATGGCAAAATTTTCATTCTTTTTTATGGCTGAGTGGTATTGCATTATATATATACCAAATCTTCTTTATCCATTCATCTGTTGATGGACACTTAGGTTGTTTCCATGTCTTGGCTGTTATAAATAATGCTGCTATGAACATTCGGGTGCATGTATCTTTTTGAATTAGTGTTTTTGTTTTTTTTTGGATATATACCCAGGTCTCCTTTACTCTTAAATCTGTCTTTTATACTGCTTCCAATCTGGTTTGTCTAAAATATAAGTCTGGGCTTATACCTCTTATACTTAGTACCACTCATTGTGAGATGAATGTTCCCTAGTAGAAACGATGAGTCGCCTATTGTCTGGTCCCTACCTGCCTTGCCAGCCTCAATTCCTGGCACTTGTCTCACATTTTTCATTCTAGTTATATTGAAACATACACAGTTATAGTTCCCATACATATCATTTTACCTTTAATATCTTCATATCTTGGTTATGCTGGCCCCTCTGCCTGAAACATCCTTTCTCCTCACTTGGTTTATTCCTCCTTTCCCTTCAAAACCAGCTCAGGCATTATCTATACCAGAAAGTTTTCCCTAAATTCTTGGGCTAGGCAAAATGTCTTTTTTTCTATGCTCCTAAAATATCCTATGCATACTGGAATATTTTACACATTATATTTAAATTGTATGTTCACCTAACTATCACTCCAAAATTCTGTATGTGCCTTTGGGGCCGAGATTATATCTTGTCTTTGAATCCTCAGCACAGTATGTGGCACCTAACAGCCCCTCAATACATGAATTAGCTGACATCCATAAAACCCACAAACAAAAGTAATGTAGCTTTCAGAGGGAAAAAAAGAGGAAATATGAAGAGTTGAGACTTAAACGTGTCTGAAGTTTCTCCTTGTATTAGTTTTCCAGGGCTCTCATAACAAAGTATCACAAACTGAGTGGCTTAAACAACAGAAATTTATTGTCTCACAGTTCTAGAGGCTAGAAGTCAGAAGGGCTGTCATTTTCCTCTAGCTTCTGAAGTTTTGCTGGCAATCTTTGGCTTTCCTTGGCTTATAGAAGCATCACCTGATCTCTGCCTTCATTTCCACATGACATTCTCCCTGTGTGCATGTGTATTTCTGTCCAATGTTCTCTTTTTATAAGACAGGTCATATTGGATTAGGGCCCACCCTAATGACCTGTTCTTGGCTAATTATATCTGCAATGCTTCTATTTCCAAATAAGGTCACATTCTGAAGTATTGGGGGTTAGGGTTCCAACATATTAATTTGGAAGGGACACAATTCAACCCATAACCCCCCTCAAATCTTTACTGGAAGTACCTAGTCTACAAATCATAAATAAACAAAAAGTTACTTTCCTATCTTTTTCATGTTGTGGCCCACAAAGATGATGATATTTGCATGGCCCATTGGGAAAGTAGTTGAGGTGATTAATATCTTGGTTCATTTATAACCCGTTCACGGTACTGATCAGCTTGGGTCTAGACCGGTGATAACTTTTTTAAATGGAGCAATACTTTCACTTATATATATATCTTGTTTACTCCCTACAGTAGGTATTGTAAATCCTCTTCTCTATTGAAGTTTCTTCTTGAAGATTATATATCTTTTGGGGTTTTAATTCAAAACCTCTTCTTAGCACTTACTAATTTAACAAGCATTTTCTAGGCATCTACAATGTGACAGACATTATCTAGGCCTTGGAAATACAAAAATTAATGAGAAATCATCCTATCCTGTAAGGGTTCAAAGTCCACTTGGGAATTAGATATATTTTTAAGCAATAAAATACAACACATCATGGTATAATATGTCTAAATGGCTATGGGGCCATAGAGAAGATGCCTAACTGCCTAAAGCTCCAGAGAGAAGGCACTACTTGCACCAAGTTTTCAGATGAATGGAACTGCTCATGTGTTGGAGGAGGGAAGTAAGTTGCCCAATGACCCAAAAAGGATATGCAATGGCACAGAAATGTGAGAGACTTCTCTGCTTTATAAACTCGCTACTGCATTTAGTTCTATGACATCTATGACATATCACTTTCCTGGCTTGTTTTGCTATATCAGCTTTAGCCTCATTTCTTAGGTTATTTTCTTCCACCTGTCCCTTACACTCTAGCTCTAGCCATGCCAAAGCAAACTCCTCTGATCCTTGAGCTTCATCTATCGCCATTATGTGCATGATACCCAGTTCACAATTTCTAAAAATTACCTTTCTACTAAGCAGCAGACTTCTATGTCCAACTTCCAACTTTAGCTCTACTTTAAAAATCAAAATTCCCCACCCACCTGCCCTACTTCCACTTACAGCACATACACACACACACACACACACACACACACACACACATTCTCTCTCTCTCTCACTCAACAAATCTAAAATCAAATTCCCCCTCTCCCTATCCCAACTTGCCCTATATCCCCCATCCATGAAAATGATTTCAGAGTAAGTTCAAGGGAAAATTTTTCTCTATTTTGAGTAATACATCATCATCTTCAGATCATCAAAGCCTTGGTATCATCTTGGGCTCTTCCTTCTCTCCCTAAACCCACACAGCCCTGTCCTTTAGGCCTCTGCATCATACTTTATATGTATTTTCTCTTTTCCATTCCTAATGACATTAATTCAGATTCTCTTCTCACCCAGCTATGGAAGTATCTTCTTAAAATATGTATCATCCAAACCCAAGGTCAAAATTCTAAACAGTCTACCATTTTCGTCAAAATAAAGTCCAAACTCCTGGCCAGACATTCAAGGGTCTCCACTAGGTAGCTTCCAACATAGCCTTTTACACTTTTCTTCCACTATATTCTCATGTACCCATACTCACACTCTGGCCACAGCAAACTACTTTCTCATCATTCTTTAAGTTTAGAGACACTTAGCTATTTCTTTTTTCTTCTATTTTTTCTAATGATATTTTCTTTATTTAATTAATTAATTTTTGGCTGCATTGGGTCTTCGTTGCTGTGCACGGGCTTTCTCTAGTTGCGGCGAGCAGGGGCTACTCTTCGTTGTGGTGCACGGGCTTATTGCAGTGGCTTCTCTTGTTGCGGAGCATGGGCTCTAGGCGCAGGCTTCAGTAGTTGTGGCACAAGGGCTCAGTAGTTGTGGCTCATGGGCTCTACAGCGCAGGCTCAGTAGTTGTGGTACACGGGCTTAGTTGCTCCAAGGCACGTGGGATCTTCCCAGACCAGGGCTCGAACCCGTGTCCCCTGCATTGACAGGCATTGCACCACCAGGGAAGCCCTACTTAGCTATTTCTGATTTGTTACTTGTGCCGTTTCATCTTTCTGAAATGCCCTTAAAGCCCATTGCTGCCTACAGAAACCCCACTGTCTGTGGTGAAATGGGCACCCTTATACATTCCGGTGGAAGAGTAAAGTTTTACAATCCTTCTTGAAAGCAGTTTGATAATATGAATCAAGAACTTTTTAACTGTTCATATTCTTCATCCAATTATTTCCATTTCTTGGAATCTATATGAAGAAAATAATCCTAAATTTGGGGCAAACTTCACACCTGACTTATGTAAATTGTAGCATTCTTCTCCTTTAATAGTGAAAACTAGTAAGCAACCAAAAATGCCTAACAATAGAAATAGTGTTAAATAAATTATGACATAATCAGTCCATGTGTTAGAAATTATATTTATTCAGACCATTATTAATAACCTAATAAAATACTTGGAATATATGTTTAAATGAAAAAATACATATAAATACAACATTTATATACAGTATAAGTATTAAGTTTAAAATAGTATACACCATTTCTCTGATATATGTTATACTAAAGGACCAGAAGGAATTATACCAAATGTTAATAATGGTTGTCTTTGGGACCTCCCTGTCAGTCCAGTGGTTAAGACTCTGCACTTCCACTGCAGGGGGCATGGGTTTGATCCCTGGTCAGGGAACTAAGATCCCACATGCCACAGCTTGGCCAAAAAAAAAAAAAATCTAATCTAGGATCCCACCTGCCCCGCGGCACAGCAAAAAAAAAAAAAGATTGTCTTTGTCTGCCTATATGTATTTTCAAAATTGTCTTTAACAAACCACTTATTACTTTTAAAATGAAAAAAGAAACCTTAAAAATCCTTAAAACATCATTAAAATCCTATTCATTCTTCAAAAAACACCTACCTCAAATGCTATCTCTTCCATACCCCATTCATTTACTCAGAATTATTTCTCTAACTTCTAAGCTTTAACAATGCTTTACAAATTCTATTATAGCATTTAACAAATTGTACCTTCTGTTATAGCTATTTCTATAAATCATGTTCCATTCACTAAAATATAAACTCCTCAAAGGTAGAACAGTCTCTTGTTCATTTTTGCATCTTTGTTCATACATTGATTCAACAAACATATATTAGTACCTACCATGTGCCAAGCACAGTGCTAGGCAATGAAAAATACAGCCTTCCTATCATCCTTCAAGATACTCATAGTTTAATATGTAGAGTCAAGGAAACAGGTGTGTGCATGTACAGACCATTGCAATAGAATGTAATAAATGCTAAGATGGAGGTATGCATCCGTTGCAGTGGAAGCACAGAATAAGAGTACCTGGCATAGCCTGGGGAGTCTGGGAGGGCCTTTTAGCCAGATTATTTGACTGAATCTTGAAGGATGAGAAAGAAATAACCAGATGAAAAAGGGCAATCAGAACAGAGGAAGGTAAATGTGCCAAAATCTAGAACTGAGAGAAAGTAAATGAGTTAAGGGAACTGCATGTTCTTTTATAAAGGTAGTAGTATAAGAAGCCTGTTAGAGAGAGATGTGAGATAGGAAGGGAACAAATTATGAACGACCACAGCGATTCTGGCACTAAATCCCAGCAAGGACAGATTGCATATGGTCATGAATTCCAGGCTCCACAGAGGTTGACTCAAGCAAAACCCTCTTATATTATCAAACTTGTTCTTAATGATTTCTTAAAAGGTTAGATTCTATGTCATTCCAGTGCTACCAAGTTAACCTTAAGTAAAAGAATGTGGAGTCTTCCTCTATTTGGCCTCTTCTTTTTTATCTTCCTTTTGTTTACACTTAATCTTCTTGGTATATATATAACACTGATCCAATGTCCCTGAATTTTTCTCCCTTTCTGTACATGGGTATTTAGCTTCTTTTTATAATACAGTATAGCATAGCAAGTAAAAGCATTTACTTTGAAGCCAGGCAGAACTTGCTTAGAATCCTAGCTCCTTTACTGTCCGTGTGACCTTAGGCAGGTTATTTAATATCTTTAACTTTCAATTTTCCCATTTGTAAAATGGGAATAATAGTTTCAAGATTACTATAAGGATTTAACAAGATAATGTATGTAAAACACTTAGCACATAGTGTCTGGCACATAATATG
Source organism: Eubalaena glacialis (assembly GCF_028564815.1). Taxonomy (NCBI): domain Eukaryota; kingdom Metazoa; phylum Chordata; class Mammalia; order Artiodactyla; family Balaenidae; genus Eubalaena; species Eubalaena glacialis. Next base: position 85,651,950 of record NC_083718.1, read on the forward strand.
TCCAATAAATCATAGTTATTATTTTTGTTATTATTCCTCCTTTGAAGCTCTATAAAGAGAATACAATCTAATGCAGAAAACTATGCCCTTAGTAACATCCCAACCGTAAATGCAGCTAGAAGTTTTACAGAATGCTTTCAGAATGTCTAGCATATAGGCAAATGATTTAATACCAAGCATAACTGAGTAAAAATTATTTTATGGGGACCAAGATAATGCAAAATACCTTATTATACAACCCTCTGATGGTTTGACTTAATTCAGGAATAAAACTAGAGCATCTAAGTGAGGAATGATGAACTACATGTTTTTCAGGGACATCTCCCTAAATATTAGGCAGTAGAGATTTTGAGGTTAAACTATCTGAGAAGATCCTTAAGTATTTGGATAGTCTATGTTGCCAATGATGGGCAGATCTATAAATTTAGAAAGCTAGCTGAGCCAGAGATACAACGGCTATGTACTTAGAAAAGTTTAGGAGCCTAAACTTGGTCAGAAGGCCACCCCAGTCTAAGGGACTGCCCACAAGATGGGCCAAGATTGTCTTTGCAAAAAAAAGGGAGGAGTTTAATTTAACATACAGATCAATGAGTAATGAAGGCTCCACAGTTACTGGGCATGAGACAACTTTGGCCTGAGGAAAAAATATTAAAGGTATTAACTATGTGCCCATTAGAACCTTAAACACACACACACACACACACACACACACACACACACGCATGCATGCACACACACATACACACCCATGCATGCAAACACACACACCAAAAAACTAAGTAAGCACCCAGGACACCTTTAAGCAATATCTGGTGAACTCTCTAAAATAAACAGTTGCAAAATAGATGGGCCTCTAGGTCATGGAGTAAGTTGATGGATTGGGTTGGGGGTGGGTACAGAAATGACTCTTCTTCATCCATAAGTGGAATTAAGTTATTAAAATATAAGTTAGAAGAAAGAGCATATTCCATTTTCTTTCACTGAAAACTGTTGAATGATCTTTCAGGAGAGCCTGATTTTTTTTTTTTTTTTTTTTTTTTGTCTGCGTTGGGTCTTTGTTGCTGCACGCGGGCTTTTCTCTAGTTGTGGAGAGCGGGGGCTACTCTTCGTTGTGGTGAGCGGGCTTCTCATTGCGGTGGCTTCCCTTGTTGCGGAGCACGGGCTCTAGGCGAGTGGGCTTCCGTAGTTCCGGCATGTGAGCTCAGCAGTTGTGGTTCACGGGCTCTAGAGCGCAGGCTCAATAGTTGTGGCACACGGGTTCAGTTGCTCGGCGGCATGTGGGATCTTCCCGGACCAGGGCTGGAACCTGTGTCCCCTGCATTGGCAGATGGATTCTATTTTTTTTTAATTTTTAAATTTAATTTTATTTACTTTTTTATACAGCAGGTTCTTTTTAGTCATCAGTTTTATATGCATCAGTGTATACATGTCAATCCCAATCACCCAATTCATCACACCACCACCCCCACCCCCCGCCGCTTTCCCCCCTTGGTGTCCATACGTTTGTTCTCTACATCTGTGTCTCAACTTCTGCCCTGCAAACCAGTTCATCTGTACCATTTTTCTAGGTTCCACAAACATGCATTAATATACGGTATTTGTTTTTCTCTTTCTGACTTACTTCACTCTGTATGACAGTCTCTAGATCCATCCACATCTCAACAAATGACCCAATTTTGTTCCTTTTTATGGCTGGGTAATATTCCACTGTATATATGTACCACAACTTCTTTATCCATTCGTCTGTCGATGGGCATTTAGGTTGCTTCCATGACTTGGCTATTGTAAATAGTGCTGCAATGAACATTGGGGTGCATGTGTCTTTTTGAATTATGGTTTTCTCTGGGTATATGCCCAGTAGTGGGATTGCTGGATCACATGGTAATTCTATTTTTAGTTTTTTAAGGAACCTCCATACTGTTCTCCATAGTGGCTGTATCAATTTACATTCCCACCAACAGTGCAAGAGGGTTCCCTTTTCTCCACACCCTCTCCATCATTTGTTGTTTGCAGATTTTCTGATGATGCCCATTCTAACTGGCGTGACGTGATACCTCATTGTAGTTTTGATTTGCATTTCTCTAATAATTAGTGATGTTGAACAACTTTTCAAGTGCTTCTTGGCCATCTGTATGTCTTCTTTGGAGAAATGTCTATTTAGCTCTTCTGCCCATTTTTGGATTGGGTTGTTTGTTTTTTTAATATTGAGCTGCATGTGCTGTTTATATATTTTGGAGATTAATCCTTTGTCCGTTGATTCGTTTGCAAATATTTTCTCCCATTCCGAGGGTTGTCTTTTCGTCTTGTTTATAGTTTCCTTTGCTGTGCAAAAGCTTTTAAGTTTCATTAGGTCCCATTTGTTTATTTTTTGTTTTTATTTCCATTTCTCTAGGAGGTGGATCAAAAAAGATCTTGCTGTGATTTATGTCAAAGAGTGTTCTTCCTATGTTTTCCTCTAAGAGTTTTATAGTGTTCTGTCTTACATTTAGGTCTCTAATCCATTTTGAGTTTATTTTTGTGTATGGTGTTAGGGAGTGTCCTAATTTCATTCTTTTACATGTAGCTGTCCAGTTTTCCCAGCACCACTTATTGAAGAGACTGTCTTTTCTCCGTTGTATATCCTTGCCTCCTTTGTCGTAGATTAGTTGACCATAGGTGCGTGGGTTTATCTCTGGGCTTTCTGTCTTGTTCCATTGATCTATATTTCTGTTTTTGTGCCAGTACCATATTGTCTTGATTACTGTAGCTTTGTAGTATAGTCTGAAGTCAGGGAGTCTGATTCCTCCAGCTCCGTTTTTTTCCCTCAAGACTGCTTTGGCTATTCAGGGTCTTTTTTGTCTCCATACAAATTTTAAGATTTTTTGTTCTAGTTCCATAAAAAATGCCATTGGTAATTTGATAGGGATTGCATTGAATCTGTAGATTGCTTTGGGTAGTATAGTCATTTTCACAATATTGATTCTTCCAATCCAAGAACATGGTATATCTCTCCACCTGTTGGTATCATCTTTAATTTCTTTCATCAGTGTCTTATAGTTTTCTGCATACAGGTCTTTTGTCTCCCTAGGTAGGTTTACTCCTAGGTATTTTATTCTTTTTGTTTCAGTGGTAAATGGGAGTGTTTCCTTAATTTCTCTTTCAGATTTTTCATCATTAGTGTATAGGAATGCAAGAGATTTCTGTGCATTAGTTTTGTATCCTGCAACTTTACCAAATTCATTGATTAGCTCTAGTAGTTTTCTGGTGGCATCTTTAGGATTCTCTATGTATAGTATCATGTCATCTGCAAACAGTGACAGTTTTACTTCTTCTTTTCCAATTTGTATTCCCTTTATTTCTTTTTCTTCTCTGATTGCCGTGGCTAGGACTTCCAAAACTATGTTGAATAATAGTGGTGAGAGTGGACATCCTTGTCTTTTTCCTGATCTTAGAGGAAATGCTTTCAGTTTTTTACCATTGAGAATGATGTTTGCTGTGGGTTTGTCGTATATGGCCTTTATTATGTTGAGGTAGGTTCCCTCTATGCCCACTTTCTGGAGAGTTATTTTCATAAATGGGTGTTGAATTTTGTCAAAAGCTTTTTCTGCATCTATTGAGATGATCATATGGTTTTTCTTCTTCAATTTGTTAATATGGTGTATCACATTGATTGATTTGCATATATTGAAGAATCCTTGCATCCCTGGGATAAATCCCACTTGATCGTGGTGTATGATCCTTTTAATGTGTTGTTGGATTCTGTTTGCTAGTATTTTGTTGAGGATTTTTGCATCTATATTCATCAGTGATATTGGTCTGTAATTTTCTTTTTTTGTAGTGTCTTTGTCTGCTTTTGGTATCAGGGTGATGGTGGCCTCATAGAGTGTGTTTGGGAGTGTGCCTTCCTCTGCAATTTTTTGGAAGAGTTTGAGAAGGATGGGTGTTAGCTCTTCTCTAAATGTTTGATAGAATTCACCTGTGAAGCCATCTGGTCCTGGACTTTTCTTTGTTGGAAGATTTTTAATCACAGTTTCAATTTCATTACTTGTGATTGGTATATTCATATTTTCTGTTTCTTCCTGGTTCAGTCTTGGAAGGTTATACCTTTCTAAGAATTTGTCCATTTCTTCCAGGTTGTCCATTTTATTGGCATAGAGTTGCTTGTAGTAGTCTTTTAGGATGCTTTGTATTTCTGCGGTGTCTGTTGTAACTTCTCCTTTTTCATTTCTAATTTTATTGATTTGAGTCCTCTCCCTCTTTTTCTTGATGAGTCTGGCTAATGGTTTATCAATTTTGTTTATCTTCTCAAAGAACCAGCTTTTAGTTTTATTGATCTTTGCTATTGTTTTCTTTGTTTCTATTTCATTTATTTCTGCTCTGATCTTTATGATTTCTTTCCTTCAGCTAACTTTGGGTTTTGTTTGTTCTTCTTTCTCTAGTTCCTTTAGGTGTAAGGTTAGATTGTTTATTTGAGGTTTTTCTTGTTTCTTGAGGTAGGCTTGTATAGCTATAAATTTTCCTCTTAGAACTGCTTTTGCTGCATCCCATAGGTTTTGGATCATCGTGTTTTCATTGTCAGTTGTCTCTAGGTATTTTTTGATTTCCTCTTTGATTTCTTCAGTGATCTCTTGGTTATTTAGTAACGTATTGTTTAGCCTCCATGTGTTTGTGTTTTTTATGTTTTTTTCCCTGTAATTCATTTCTAATTTCATAGCCTTGTGGTCAGAAAAGATGCTTGATATGATTTCAATTTTCTTAAATTTACTGAGGCTTGATTTGTGGCCCAAGATGTGATCTATCCTGGAGAATGTTCCGTGTGCACTTGAGAAGAAAGTGTAATCTGCTGTTTTTGGATGGAATGTCCTATAAATATCAATTAAATCTACCTGGTCTATTGTGTCATTTAAAGCTTGTGTTTCCTTATTTATTTTCATTTTGGATGATCTGTCCATTGGTGTAAGTGAGGTGTTAAAGTCCCCCACTATTATTGTGTTACTGTCAATTTCCTCTTTTATAGCTGTTAGCAGTTGCCTTATGTATTGAGGTGCTCCTATGTTGGGTGCATATATATTTATAATTGTTATATCTTCTTCTTGGATTGATCCCTTGATCATTATGTAGTGTCCTTCCTTGTCTCTTGTAACATTCTTTATTTTAAAGTCTATTTCATCTGATATGAGTATTGCTTCTCCAGCTTTCTTTTGATTTCCATTTGCATGGAATATCTTTTTCCATCCCCTCACTTTCAGTCTGTATGTGTCCCTAGGTCTAAAGTGGGTCTCTTGTAGACAGCATATATATGGGTCTTGTTTTTGTATCCATTCAGCAAGCCTGTGTCTTTTGGTTGGAGCATTTAATCCATTCACGTTTAAGGTAATTATAGATATGTATGTTCCTATGACCATTGTCTTAATTGTTTTGGGTTTGTTTTTGTAGGTCCTTTTCTTCTCTTGTGTTTCCCACTTAGAGAAGTTCCTTTAGCATTTGTTGTAGAGCTGGTTTGGTGGTGCTGAATTCTCTTAGCTTTTGCTTGTCTGTAAAGCTTTTGATTTCTCCATCGAATCTGAATGAGATCCTTGCCGGGTAGAGTAATCTTGGTTATAGGTTCTTCCCTTTCATCACTTTAAATATGTCATGCCACTCCCTTCTGGCTTGTAGAGTTTCTGCTGAGAAATCAGCTGTTAGCCTTATGGGAGTTCCCTTGTATGTTATTTGTCATTTTTCCCTTGCTGCTTTCAATAATTTTTCTTTGTCTTTAATTTTTGCCACTTTGATTACTATGTGTCTCGGCATGTTTCTCCTTGGGTTTATCCTGTATGGGACTCTCTGCGATTCCTGGACTTGGGTGGCTATTTCCTTTCCCATGTTAGGGAAGTTTTCGACTATAATCTCTTCAAATATTTTCTCGGGTCCTTTCTCTCTCTCTTCTCCTTCTGGGACCCCTATAATGTGAATGTTGTTGTGTTTAATGTTGTCCCAGAAGTCTCTTAGGCTGTCTTCATTCCTTTTCATTCTTTTTTCTTTAGTCTGTTCCACAGCAGTGAATTCCACCATTCTGTCTTCCAGGTCACTTATCCGTTCTTCTGCCTCAGTTATTCTGCTATTGATTCCTTCTAGTGTAGTTTTCATTTCAGTTATTGTATTGTTCACCTCTGTTTGTTTGTTCTTTAATTCTTCTAGGTCTTTGTTAAACATTTCTTGCATCTTCTCGATCTTTGCCTCCATTCTTTTTCCAAGGTCCTGGATCATCTTCACTATCATTATTCTGAATTCTTTTTCTGGAAGGTTGCCTATCTCCATTTCATTTAGTTGTTTTTCTGGGGTTTTATCTTGTTCCTTCGTCTGGTACATAACCCTCTGCCTTTTCATCTTGTCTATCTTTCTGTGAATGTGGTTTTTGTTCCACAGGCTGCAGGATTGTAGTTCTTCTTGCTTCTGCTCGCCCTGTAGCCTACTAGTGTTGGAGGGTCTCCTGCAGAGGCACGGGGTGGCTGTGGCTCACCACAGGGACAAGGACACTGGCAGCAGAAGTTCAGGGAAGTACTCCTTGGCGTGAGCCCTCCCAGAGTCTGGCAGGTGGATTCTTTTTTTTTTTTTTTTTTAAACATCTTTATTGAAGTATAATTGCTTTACAATGGTGTGTTAGCTTCTGCTTTATAACAAAGTGAATCAGTTATACATATACATATGTTCCCATATCTCTTCCCTCTTGCATCTCCCTCCCTACCACCCTCCCTATCCCACCCCTCCAGGTGGTCACAGAGCACCGAGCTGATCTCCCTGTGCTATGCGGCTGCTTCCCACTAGCTATCTATTTTACATTTGGTAGTGTATATATGTCCATGACACTCTCTCACCCTGTCACATCTCACCCCTCCCCCTCCCCATATCCTCAAGTCCATTCTCTAGGAGGTCTGTGTCTTTATTCCCATCTTGCCACTAGGTTCTTCATGACCTTTTTTTCCCCTTAGATTCCATATATATGTGTTAGCATACTGTATTTCTTTTTCTCTTTCTGACTTACTTCACTCTGTATGACAGACTCTAACTCCATCCACCTCATTACAAATACCTCCATTTCATTTCTTTTTATGGCTGAGTAATATTCCATTGTATATATGTGCCACATCTTCTTTATCCATTCATCCGATGATGGACACCTAGGTTGCTTCCATGTCCTGGCTATTGTAAACAGAGCTGCAATGAATATTTTGGTACATGACTCTTTCTGAATTATGGTTTTCTCAGGGTATATGCCCGGTAGTGGGATTGCTGGGTCTTATGGTAGTTCTATTTTTAGTTTTTTAAGGAACCGCCATACTGTTCTCCATAGTGGCTGTATCAATTAACATTCCCACCAACAGTGCAAGAGTGTTCCCTTTTCTCCACACCCTCTCCAGCATTTATTGTTTCTAGATTTTTTGATGATGGCCATTCTGACCGGTGTGAGATGATACCTCATTGTAGTTTTGATTTGCATTTCTCTAATGATTAACGATGTTGAGCATTCTTTCAAGGTGGATTCTTAACCACTGTGCCACCAGGGAAGCCTGAGGCTGATCTTAAAGTAGAGTTAGGGTAAACGTTTTATACTAAACATTATAGGAATTTATATTAAATTCATACATACTGCCTCTTCTCCATGGAATCGAAGGCTGAAAAAAAGATGTAAAAAGTTATAGCCTAGTGGATTTCCTTAGAGATTTCTCTATAAAGAGATTAAGAATGTGCATATTGATTTATAACTCAGAACAAGTATTTATTACACCACTTCACTGAAATCACTCTTGCCGAGATTGCCACTCATTTCCATCTTGCCTCATTAAACAGTTTTCAAAGTCTCACCTTACCTGTCCTCTTAACATTTGATATATAATTACTCTCTCCTTTCTGAAACACTCTTTATTCGACTTTCAGGGGACCACATTCTCCTGGTTTTCTTCCTGCTCTACTTCTCAGTCTCCTGAGTTCCTTAGTTCCTTTTATTACTTCTTGCTTATAAATATTAGACTGCCCCAGACCTCAGTTCCCTCTCTCTCTAGGCTCATTCCTTAAGTAATCTCATTTAGTCTCATGGTTTTAAACACCAGGTATGTGCTGATGACTCTCATCTTTGTATCTTTAGCCCTAATCTCTCCCCTGAGCTCCAGATTCCATGTCCAGCAGTCTACCGGCTGTGTGTCTATAGGTCTCTTTAACTTAATATGTTCAAAATAGAACTCTTGACTCCCTGCTACTGCCCCAATTTTCCCCATCTTAGTAAATGCCAACAGCGCTTACCCCAGGCCAAAAAACATTGGAGCCATCTCTTCTTTCTTCATATGATACCCTACATCTAAACCATCAGCAAATCCTGTCATTTCTACCATCATTAAATTATCCCAAACCTTATCACTTCTCAATATCTCTACTGTTACCACTCTGGTTCAAGCCACTGTCCATCTCTCTTTGTCTATTGCAGTAAATCTCCCAACTGATAATCACTTTCCCTCTTATTTGCCTATAGTCAATCCTCTACACTGTAGCCAGAATGAGCCTTTTTAAATCAGAAAGCAGATGTTATTCCTCTCCTACTCCAAACCCTCTAATGGCTTTCCTTCACACTCAGAATAAGACCCACGTCTGTTAAAAGCAGGACATTATCTGGTTTCAGCCTGCCTCTCCAACCACCTCTCCAATTGCTTTCCCCTCTCTCACTGAGATCTAGGTACACTAGCCTTGTTGTTGTTTCCCAGACACACCAAGCTTATTCCCAGCTCTTTTCCCAGATTTTTGCATCACTTGCACCTTCAGTTTACTTAGGTCTTTGCTCAAATGTTTCCTCAGATAAGCATCCCCTGACTACACCATCTAAAATGTAGCCCTGGGGACTTCCCTAGTGGTCCAGTGGTTAGAACTCTGCACTTTCACTGCTGGGCCCCGGTTCGATCCCTGGTTGGGGAACTAAGATCCTGCAAGCCACATGGCATGGCCAAAAAATAAAATAAAATAAAATAAATAAAAAATTAAAAAAAAAAATGTAGCCCGGATTCCCAACACTCTGTATCCCCTTATCCTTTATTTTTCTTTATAGTACTTATCATATCATATCATATTATGTATTTCTTTGTTTATTATATGTTTCCCTTATAGAATGCATAGGCTTTAAAAAGACTTTGCCTACCTTGTTTACTTCCATAATCCTAATGCCTAGAATAGTGTCTGGCACAGCCTAAGAAGTTCAAGGCTGCAATTTATTACAAAGGAAATTGGCATATATTTTAGAAGGAATATCTAATAAGTTAGTAGTCTATAATATGCAGAGAGAAGGTAGGGGGACAAACCATCTTGCTTTGTCACTGAGTAAGGGGTTTCCCAGGCCATAGGACTTTAGTTTTAAAACCAGGACAATCCTAGGGAAAGTGGAACTGTTGGTCACCCTAGAAAAACACTACATACTTTTAAAGGGGATGGACTTGAGTCTAATCAGATGGACTTATACTTGGATAAGAACAAAAATAGCTACCTCTACTTGTTGAGCATTTACTACAGACACTGTGCAAGCACTTTAAATACATTTTCTCATTTAATTTTTAAGGTAATCTATGAGATAGGCATTTTATCCCCATAACACAGAATAGGAAACTCCTGATACTAAGAGAGTTAAGAAACTTGCCCAGAATTGAACAGTTTGAGTGAAAGGGCTATAAAGTTGATAAAAATAAACAACTTGGTAAGGACTGGAATGAGCATTTGGAACTGACCTTGAACAGTTCTGAAGACAAGAATTTGTCCTCAAATATTTATTTAGCTTGAGATTTTTAATCAGCTGTATTTTTAAAAGGAGGGTTAGCAGTACTCCGCCAAAAAAGAGGTCTGGGATCTACAAAGTTTGGGACAGTTGATCTCGTCCAGATACTGAGTGGGATCTGGGACTCCTAGCTCTCACCGACTGAGTTCATATTACTACTCCTAAGAGCCTCAATTCAACTTTCAGTACCAGAACTTAGGTCTAAACTCAGCTTATCTAAAATTTTTTACCTTGTTTTTAGGCAGTGAAATAACTATATAGTAAGATATAGCAATATACTAATTATATAAGATCCTGGATGTTCTGGTTTGAATTTCATTCCCCATACTACCTCTCTCACAGGAAGATAGTATAAAAGTTAAAGTAGGCTTTGGAATAAAATAACCCTAGATTTGAACCCTTGATTCACAATTAACCATCTGTGTGACTTTGGGCAAGCCACTTTACCTCTGCCAGTTTTTCTCTTTAGTAAAAAGAAGATAATACCTACCTCACAGGATGATGATTAAATGAGATAATATGTGTTAAGCTGCTTAGCACAGAGTAAGTGCTCAATAAGTGGTGGCTATTGATATTAATAATAATAGCTTAGCCAGAATTTATTATCGCTTTTGCTTATCAAACCAGATACTAAAAAAGCACTGCATCCATTGATGAGAGGTGACAGCAGCGGAGTTTGGATTTTATTCTCAAGGTGTTGGTGAGGCATTAAAGGATTTTGAGCAGGGGAGTGGCAATAAATGAAAGGAATCAAAAAAGGAGCCCAGGGAATTCCCTGGAGGTCCAGTGGTTAGGACTTGGCGCTTTCACTGCTGAGGGCCCTGGTTCAATTGCTGGTCGATCCCGTAAGACGCTTGGTGCGGCCAAAAAAAAATAAAGAAGGAGCCCATAAGAGAGTTTAAGAAAGAGTGACCAGAGAGAGAAGAGAAAATCAGGACACAGTAGTGTCTTAAAGCCAAGAGAGAAGTGAGGTGAGAGTAGACAACTGTGTTAAATGGTACAAGAGAGAGAGAAATAAGACCGGAAGAGTCCAGTGAATGGCTGATACATAGAACATTTAAGGCCTATTGAAGCACAGTTGTTTTAAATTATGCCACTTGTCTTCTTCCAATAGTCCAGCATTTCTTAGTTTCTCCACTGCATGCAAAAACACAACCTTCCTTTGAGTCCTGAGCAGAAGTTTGCAATGGCTTCCCTCTGCCTATGGACTTAAACAAGTTCCTCAGTCTGCTGTTCTAAGCTCTGCACAATATGGCCCCAAACCAACTTTCTATCTTCTTTTCACACTACTCCCCTAAAGATGTTCAGTTTTCCCTTCAACTAAATTTCCTGCTGCTCTCCAAATACAAACACAGTATTTCATGCTTTTATTTGTATACTAGTTATAGCACAATTCATACAGCATATGAATTCTGCCTCATATTATAATTATTTGTACACCTACAATTATAAAATCTCACAATCATAAAAGACTTCACAAGTCATTTCTCTCACAAGAATTTTGTCAATTTTTTCACTAGTATGTGAAAAAGGGAGAAAAAAGAATATTTTGGTAAATCTTTCATAAATCTAAATTTATTTGTCTCAAAGGACTATACTTAAATTAGAGGTTATGTCCTCTTAAGTTTTGTTTTTGGTGTTAAAATGTCCTTTCTTTTACAATTTGATGGTGATAATAAAGGGTTTTGTTTTTTTTAATGTCTGTACTTGCTAACTTAAAAACTGGTAACCTTATGTCAATCTGCAAAATTTTTTGAAATTCTCAAAGTCCATGAAATGAAAAAGTGAGGAACCACTGATCTCCTCTAACCCTTATCTGACCCATGAATTCCCCCTGCAACATCTCTGACAAGTTATGTACATCTCTAATTGAACACTTCCAGTGCCAGGGAGCTCATCTTCTCCCAAGGTAGCATATTCCATTTTTTACAGCTTTAACTATGAGCAAGTCTTACCTTATCTCAGCTCCACTTCCAGGTCAAAAAGGTGTTTGAAAGCTGCTCTTTTTGAGAGTCCCCTGCCCTGTGCCTTTTCCATAGTGGTCTATCAAAAATCTTTCTTAATTGACACTCTCTAAAGAAATTGAAGTTTGACAGGAAATCATCACCTATGATCCTATTATGCAAAAACACTTAAAGATGGGGTCTTGGAAAGGATAATAAAACTCTTTCCCTGCAGAAATAGGAGGATTTAAAGGTTTAGGATGGACCTTATATTGTTTTCCTTAGGTATTAAATCTATTCATTAATATAGCATTAAAACCTACCAAACCATCCTTTGAAAATTGCCTAAAAGCCCTGGGGAAATTATTATATTATTTTGTTCCAACTTTATTTTACAGCTTTTCATATATAATCTCTTTAGGAGAAAAGCAATCTAAGAGATAAAAAGTTGATAATGTGATTTGATTATATTCATTTGTAATTTTGTGTTACTTCTTTTTCTAAAGCTGGGGCCTCAACTTTGGTGAACAAGGATATATACGGATGGCAAGAAATAGTGGAAATCACTGTGGGATTGCTAGTTATCCCTCTTACCCGGAAATCTAGAGGACCTCTTTGTTTTATAACAATTCAAGAAAGAAGAAACACTTTCTCACAATTTATTTTTACCTGCTGTAACGAGTAGAAATGTGTGTCATGATCAATGTATATTTACTGTACTAACAGAAAATATAGTTTGATTCATCTACTTTTTTAACTTTGCAAATCTTGGGGAAAAGTTTGCTAAGTAAATTAATAATGTACTATAGATATAACTATGAAAATTGGTCAACCTGAGATAATCTGTCATGTTTGTCATTGTCTTATTTTATTTGTCCTTTTAAGTCCCCTGATATCCTGCTGAACCTCGATGGCATATAGATGCTTAATAAATAACTGCCTTTTCAACTTTGTATCATTACCATGAGGCAGGAGACAGATGGGCCCCCGGGGCAAATGGTTTGAGTTCTTTCCTTGTGGACTGATACTCTGACATGGGAATAACAGGACAATTGAGAGAGGAGGCTGGGCCCTGCCCAGATAGAAGATAAGAGACCACATATTTCTCATTCCTGAAGTCAGGAGACCTCCCCAACTACACATGCGCAGAAAGCCTTCTTGGAGGTCAAAAGGAGAGTGATGCCAAGTGGCCAAATCTACCCATAGGCCTCTTCGGTAGAATCCATCTTGGCTAAGAGATGTGCATGCACACATGGGAAAATCCTGAGCTATACCAAATTCAGACTTTGAACCAGGCAAATCAAAATGATTGGCCAAAGGAAACCTGGAAAAAATGCCACATATAAGTGATTTAAACTGCCACCAGGGTGCGACTCTTTCTGAGCCCGCTCGTGTGTCTATCCACACGTACTGTACTTTTTTTCTCCAAATTAATACTTGTTTCACCACTTTCCATCTTTGCGGGAATTCTTTTTCTGCAAAGCCGCAGGGCCCGGGCCTTTCACTGACTGTGCCTAAGATTCGGTGCTCTCACCGCTGCGACCCGACCTCAATCATTGGCCGGCAACCAAAACCCTGCTTCAAGCCGTTGCAGGCCGAGGCCACCCGAGATCAACCACATACCATTCTTTCCTTATTCTTAGGTAACTATTATAATCTATCATGAAAATCTAAATTGTAGTATCCTGGTGATATGCTATGGCAACTTTTTTTTTTTTTTAATAGATCTTTAACGGAGTATAATTGCTTCACAATACTGTGTTAGTTTCTGTTGTACACCAAAACGAATCAGCCATATGCATACATATGTCCCCATATTCCCACTCTCTTGAACCTCCCTCCCACCCTCCCTATCCCACCCCTCTAGAACATCGCAAAGCACTGAGCTGATCTCCCTGTGCTATGCTGCTTCTTCCCACTAGCTAACTACTTTATATTTGGTAGTGCATATATGTCGATGCTATTCTCACTTCGCCCCAGCTTCCCCCTCCCACCCCGTGTCCTCAAGTCCATTATCTATGTCTACATCTTTATTCCTGCCCTGCAACTAGGTTCATCAGTACCATTTTTTTTTATATTCCATATATATGCATTAGCATATGGTATTTGTTTTTCTCTTTCTGACTTACTTCACTCTGTATGACAGACTCTAGGTCCATCCACCTCACTACAAATAACTCAATTTCATTTCTTTTTATGGCTGAGTAATATTCCATTGTATATATATGCCACATCCTCTTTATCCATTCATCTGTCGATGGACATTTAGGTTGGTTCCATGTCCTGGCTATTGTAAATAGTGCTGCAATGAACATTGGGGTGCATGTATCTTTTTGAATTATGGTTTTCTCTGGGTATATGCCCAGTAGTGGGATTCCTGGGTCATATGGTAGTTCTATTTTTAGTTTTTAAAGGAAGCTCCATACTGTTTTCCATAGCAGTTGTATCAATTTACATTCTCACCAACAGTGCAGGAAGATTCCCTTTTCACCACAACCTTTCCAGCATTTATTGTTTCTAGATTTTTTGATAATGGCCACCTGGCCAGCGTTAGGTGATACCTCATTGTAGTTTTGAATTGCATTTCTCTAATAATTAGTGATGCTGAGCATCTTTTCATGTGCCTCTTGGCCATCTGTATGTCTTCCTTGGAGAAATGTCTATTTACGTCTTCCACCCATTTTTTAATTGGATTGTTTGTTTTTTTGATATTGAGCTCCATGAGCTGTTTGTATATTTTGGAGATTAATCCTTTGTCTGTTGCTTCATTTGCAAATATTTTCTCCCACTCTGAGGGTTGTCTTTTGTCTTGTTTATGGTTTCCTTTGCTGTGCAAAAGCTTTTAAGTTTCATGAGGTCCCATTTGTTTATTTTTTGTTTTTATTTCCATTACTCTAGGAGGTGGGTCAAAAAAGATCTTGCTGTGATTTATGTCAAAGAGTGTTTTTCCTATGTTTTCCTCTAAGAGTTTTATAGTGTCCAGTCTTACATTTAGGTCTTTAATCCATTTTGAGTTTATTTTTGTGTATGGTGTTAGGAAGTGTTCTAATTTCTTTTTTTTTTTTTTCACACACACACACTGTATTTTATTTTTACAAGAGATAAATAGACTGACACCAAGCATTGTACATGGATGACCACAACAAAAGCAACAATGATTGCAATTACCAAACATGAAACACACTCATACTATGTCATAATATTGACATTCAGTCCAGTAATCCTCCACTGTAACAGCTCCTTTACTTTGCAGTGAAAATTGTTTTGTATATTCTTTGCCTCTGAGTCCTTGTGGGATTTTTTTTTTAATTCAAACAGAAAGTCCCAAAAATTATACTCATCCTCATCAGTTCACTCAGTCCCATGTAATTAATATTTTTTTTATCTTGATCTTTTGTTAGCACTTTTATGAGTTCATCAGTTTTTCATTAGAGTTCTGAAAATGCTTATTCATTCAGTTCAGCAGTACAGTCAGTTACCAGAAACCTGTACTTGTCAGAGTCTTTTCCTTGAATTTCTTGAAGATGAAACCCTTTTATAGGAACATATTTGCAAAAGCATCAGAGTACACCCAGAACTGTCTGTAAATGACAAAAGACTTAAAAATGACCACGGTTAAAGATTTGATGAAAGTTCATAATAATGCAGTTGACAAGAAAATTAGTTATTTCTGAGATATATATTTTAAAGTAATAACTAGGATTATGACTTATAACATTATACCAGAACATATAAGATTTTTAGAAATTTCATGTAATGTCTGAAACATTTATATTAACATATTTCCATACAAATAACCCAATGAAAGTTTAGTATTAGTTGTTTTGTTTGTTTGTTTTTTTATACTGCAGGTTCTTATTAGTCATCAATTTCATACACATCAGTGTATACATGTCAATCCCAATCGCCCAATTCAGCACACCACCATCCCCACCCCACCGCAGTTTTCCCCCCTTGGTGTCCATATGTCTGTTCTCTACATCTGTGTCTCAACTTCTGCCCTGCAAACCGGCTCATCTGTACCATTTTTCTAGGTTCCACATACATGTGTTAATATACGATATTTGTTTTTCTCTTTCTGACTTACTTCACTCTGTATGACAGTCTCTAGATCCATCCACGTCTCAACAAATGACTCAATTTCGTTCCTTTTTATGGCTGAGTAATATTCCATTGTATATATGTACCACAACTTCTTTATCCATTCGTCCGTTGATGGGCATTTAGGTTGCTTCCATGACCTGGCTATTGTAAATAGTGCTGCAATGAACATTAGGGTGCATGTGTCTTTTTGAATTACGGTTTTCTCTGGTTATATGCCCAGTAGTGGGATTGCTGGGTCATATGGTAATTCTATTTTTAGTTTTTTAAGGAACCTCCATACTGTTCTCCATAGTGGCTGTATCAATTTACATTCCCACCAACAGTGCAAGAGGGTTCCCTTTTCTCCACACCCTCTCCAGCATTTGTTGTTTGTAGATTTTCTGATGATGCCCATTCTAACTGGTGTGAGGTGATACCTCATTGTAGTTTTGATTTGCATTTCTCTAATAATTAGTGATGTTGAGCATCTTTTCATGTGCTTCGTGGCCGTCTGTATCTCTTTTTTGGAGAAATGTCTATTTAGCTCTTCTGCCCATTTTTAGATTGGGGTGTTTGTTTCTTTAATATTGAGCTGAATGAGCTGTTTATATATTTTGGAGAGTAATCCTTTGTCTGTTGTTTCATTTGCAAATATTTTCTCCCACTCTGAGGGTTGTCTTTTGTCTTGTTTATGGTTTCCTTTGCTGTGCAAAAGCTTTTAAGTTTCATGAGGTCCCATTTGTTTATTTTTTGTTTTTATTTCCATTACTCTAGGAGGTGGGTCAAAAAAGATCTTGCTGTGATTTATGTCAAAGAGTGTTTTTCCTATGTTTTCCTCTAAGAGTTTTATAGTGTCCAGTCTTACATTTAGGTCTTTAATCCATTTTGAGTTTATTTTTGTGTATGGTGTTAGGAAGTGTTCTAATTTCATTCTTTTACATGTAGCTGTCCAGGTTTCCCAGCACCACTTATTGAAGAGGCTGTCTTTTCTCCATTGTATGTTCATGCCTCCTTTGTCATAAATTAGGTGACCATATGTGCATGGGTTTATCTCTGAGCATTCTAACCTGTACCATTGATCTATATTTCTGTTTCTGTGCCAGTACCATACTGTCTTGATTACTGTAGCTTTGTGGTCTAGTTTGAAGTTGGGGAGCCTGATTCCTCCAATTCCATTTTTCTTTCTCAAGATTGCTTTGGCTATTCGGGGTCTTTTGTGTTTCCATACGAATTGTAAAATTTTTTGTTCTAATTCTCTGAAGAATACCAAAGAATTCTGTGAAGAATGCCATAGTTTGATAGGGATTGCATTGGGTAGTATAGTCATTTTCACAATACTGACTCTTCCATTCCAAGAACATGGTATATTTCTCCATCTGTTTATGTCATCTTTGATTTCTTTCATCAGTGTTTTATAGTTTTCTGAGTACAAGTCTTTCACTTCCTTAGGTGGGTTTATTCCTAGGTATTTTATTCTTTTTGTTGCGATGGTAAATGGGATTGTTTCCTTAATTTCTTTCAGATTTTTCATCATTAGTGTATAGGAATGCAAGAGATTTCTGTGCATTAATTTCGTATCCTGAAACCTTACCAAATTCATTGATTAGCTCTAGTAGTTTTCTGGTGGCATCTTTAGGATTTTCTGTGTATAGTATCATGTCATCTGCAAACAGTGACAGTTTTATTTCTTTTCCAATTTGTATTCCTTTTATTTCTTTTTCTTCTCTGATTGCCATTGATAGGACTTCCAAAACCATGCTGAATAAGAGTGGCGAGAGCTGACATCCTTGTCTCGTTCCTGATCTTAGTGGAAATGCTTTCAGTTTTTCACCATTGAGTATGATGCTTGCTGTGGGTTTGTCATATATGGCCTTTATTATGTTGAGGTAGGTTCCCTCTATGCCCATTTTCTGGAGAGTTTTTATCATAAATGCATGTTGAATTTTGTCAAAAGCTTTTTCTGCATCTATTGAGATGATCATATGGTTTCTATTCCTTAATTTGTTAGTGTGGTGTATCACATTGATTGATTTACATATATTGAAGAATCCTTGCATCCCTGGGATAAATCCCACTTGATCATGCTGTATGATCCTTTTAATGTGTTGTTGGATTCTGTTTGTTAGTATTTTGTTGAGGATTTTTGCATCTATATTCATCAGTGATATCAGTCTTCCCTCCAAAGCCTCCTCCAGGCCGCGTGGGTCCTAGGGGCATAAGAGGGAGGCTGAGGAGATCAGGAGAGGCAGGCAGAAGGGGCCCTCTGGGAGGAGCAGGAGAGGAGTGGAGGGTGTTTGCCCCGCCCACTCGAGCCCAAGGAGCCTGCTGGGCTCCCAGGTGAGGTCCCCCACCCTCTGAGACCAGGGGTGGGGGGTACACCTGGGCCCCTTCTGTTCCTGTTGAGCCTATGCCCCACCCCCCACAGCCCCCAGTGCCTTTTCCAGCCTTGTGGGTCCTAAGCATAGGCCCCGCCCACCACCCAAACCTCACCCTTGCTTAGGCCCTGCCCTCCACAGCCAAGCCTTTCCCCCTCCCTTTTTTTCCCCTCCTCCTCTTTTTTACTGTTGTGGTACTGTTTTACCTTCTGGTTTTTGATTCGTCTATATTTTTATTTTTATATTGTTTCTAACATATCTGTTAGTTTCCTAGTCTAATTTTATTTTTTACTTTGGTATAGTTCTCTTTTTTTTTTTTTGCTGCCCCACACAGCTTGCAGGATCTTGGTTCATGAGCTGGGGGTGGGGCTGAAGCTCCTGTGGTGGGAGCTCTGTGTCGGAAACACTGGACTAACAGAGAACTTCAGATCCCAGGGACTATTCATCAGAGTGAGGTCTCAAGGAGGTCCTCATCTCTGCACCAAGACCCAGCTCTTCGCAACAGCTTACAAACTCCAGTGTTGGAAGCCTCAGGCCAAACAACCAGGAAGAGAGGAACACAATCCCACTCATAAAAGAAAAAAGAAAGAAAGAAAGAAAAATGAGATGGCAAAAAAAAAATATGTTACAGATGAAGGAGTAAGGTAAAAACCTACAAGACCAAATAAATGAAGAGGTAATAGGCAATCTACCTGAAAAAGAATTCAGAGTAATGATAGTAAAGATGACCCAGAATCTCAGAAATAAAATGGAGGCACAGATTGAGAAAATACAGGAAATGTTTAACAAACATCTAGAAGAACTAAAGAACAAACAAACTGAGATGAACAACACAATAACTGAAACGAAAATACACTAGAAGGAATCAATAACAGAATAACTGAGGCAGAAGAATGAATAAGTGAGCTGGAAGACAAAATCGTGGAAATAACTGCTGAGGAGCAGAATAAAGAAAAAATAATGAAAAGAATTAAAGACAATCTCAGAGACCTCTGGGACAACACTAAATGCACCAACATTTGAATTATAGGGGTCCCAGAAGAAGAAGAGAAAAAGAAAGGGTCTGAAAAATATTTCAAGAGATTATAGGTGAAAACTTCCCTAACCTGGGAAAGGAAATAGTTACCCAAGTCCAGGAAGCACAGAGAATCCCATACAGGATAAACTCTAGGAAAAACACACCAAGACACATATTAATCAAACTAATAAAAATTAAATTCAAAGAAAAAATATTAAAAGCAGCAAGGATAAAACAAAAAGTAACATACAAAGGAATCTCCATAACGTTATCAGCCGATATTTCAGCAGAAACTCTGCAGGCCAGAAGGGAGTGGCAGGATATACTTAAAGTGATGAAAGAGAAAAACCTACAACCAAGATTACTCTACCCAGCAAGGATTTCATTCAGATTCGATGGAGAAATCAAAAGTTTTTCAGACAAGCAAAAACTAAGAGAATTCAGCACCACCAAACGAGCTTTACCACAAATGCTAAAGAAACTTCTCTAGTCTGGAAACACAAGAGATGAAAAAGACCCACAAAAACAAACCCAAAACAATTAAGAAAATGGTAATAGGAACATACGTATCGATAATAACCTTGAATGTAAATGGATTAAATGCCCCAACCAAAAGACAGACTGGCTGAATGGATACAAAAACAAGACCCATATATATGCTGTCTACAAGAGACCCACTTCAGACCTAGGGACACATACAGACTGAAAGTGAAGGGATGGAAAAAGATATTCCATGCAAATGGAAATCAAAAGAAAGCTGAGTAGCAATACTCATATCAGATAAAAGAAACTTTAAAATAAAGACTGTTACAATGGATAAGGAGGGACACTACATAATGATCAAGGGATCAATCCAAGAAGATATAACAATTATAAATGTTTATGCACCCAACATAGGAGCACCTCAATACATAAGGCAAATGCTAACAACCATGAAAGGAGAAATCGACAGTAACACAATAATAGTAGGGGATTTTAACACCCCACTTACACCAATGGACAGATCATCCAAACAGAAAATAAATAAGGAAACACAAGCTTTAAATGACACAATAGACCAGATAGATTTAACTGGTATTTATAGAACATTCCACCCAAAGTGGCAGAATACACTTTCTTCACAAGTGCACATGGAACATTCTCCAGTACAGATCACATCTTGTGTCACAAATCAAGCCTCGGAAAATTTAAGAAAATTGAAATTGTATCAAGCATCTTTTCTGACCACAACGCTATGAGATTGGAAATCAATTACAGGAAAAAAACTGTAAAAAACACAAATACATGGAGGCCAAACAGTGCGCTACTACATAACCAAGAGATCACCGAAGAAATCAAAGAAGAAATAAAAAAATACATAGAAACAAATAACAATGAAAACACAATGACCCAAAATCTATGGGATGCAGCAAAAGCAGTTCTAACAGGGAAGTTTATAGCAATTCAATCTCACCTCAAGAAACAAGAAAAATCTCAAATAAACTATCTAACCCTACACTTAAAACAACTAGAGAAAGAAGAACAAAGAAAACCCAAAGTCAGTAGAAGGAAAGAAATCATAAAGATCAGAGAATAAATAAACGAAATAGAAACGAAGAAAACAATAGCAAAGATCAATACAACTAAAAGCTGCTTCTTTGAGAAGATAAACAAAATTGATAAACCCTTAGCCAGAATCTTCAAGAAAAAAAAGGGAGATGATGCAAATCAATAAAATTAGAAATGAAAAAGAAGAAATCACAACTGACACTGCAGAAATACAAAGGATTATAAGAGACTACTACAAACAACTATATGCCAATAAAATGGACAACAATGAAGAAATGGATAAATTCTCAGAAAGGTACAGTTTTCCAAGACTGAACCAGGAAGAATTAGAAAATATAAACAGGGCTTCCCTGGTGGCGCAATAGTTAAGAGTCTTCCTGCTAATGCAGGGGACACAGGTTTGAGCCCTGGTCCAGGAAGATCCCACATGCCGCGGAGCGGCTAGGCCTGTGCGCCACAACTACTGAGCCTGCGTGACACAACTACTGAGGCCCACGTGCCTGGAACCTGTGCTCCGCAACAGGGGAGCCACTGTAATGGGGGCCCCACCCACCTCAGGGAGGAATGGCCCCCGCTCGCCGCAACTGGGGAGGGCCCGCGTGCAACAACAAGGAGCCAACGCAGCCAAATAAATAAATAAATAAATAAATAAAATTTTTTAAAAAAAGAAAAGCATTAAAAAATATATATATATATATCTTAAAAATGTATATATATAGTTAGATAGCCTCAACCACCAGCGGGCAGACAGCAGAAGCAAGAAAAACTACAGTCCTGCAGCCTGTGGAACAGAAACCACATTTACAGAAAGATAGACAAGATGAAAAGGCAGAGGGCTATATACCAGATGAAGGAACAAGAAAAAACCCCAGAAAAACAACTAAATGAAGTGGAGATAGGCAACCTTCCAGAAAAAGAATTCAGAATAATGATAGTGAAGATGATCCAGGACCTTGGAATAAGAATGGAGGCAAAGATTGAGAAGATGCAAGAAATTATTAACAAAGACCTAGAAGAATTAAAGAACAAACAAACAGAGATGACCAATACAATAACTGAAATGAAAACTACACTAGAAGGAATCAATAGTAGAATAACTGAGGCAGAAGAACAGATAAGTGACCTGGAAGACAGAATGGTGGAATTCACTGCTGCGGAACAGACTAAAGAAAAAAGAATGAAAAGAAATGAAGACAGCCTAAGAGACCTCTGGGACAACATTAAACGCAACAACATTCGCATTATAGGGGTCCCAGAAGGAGAAGAGAGAGAGAAAGGACCAGAGAAAATATTTGAAGAGATTATAGTCGAAAACTTCCCTAACATGGGAAAGGAAATAGCCACCCAAGTCCAGGAAGCGCAGAGAGTCCCATACAGGATAAACCCAAGGAGAAGCACGCCGAGACACAGAGTAATCAAAGTGGCAAAAATTAAAGACAAAGAAAAATTATTGAAAGCAGCAAGGGAAAAACGACAAATAACATACAAGGGAACTCCCATAAGGCTAACAGCTGATTTCTCAGCAGAAACTCTACAAGCCAGAAGGGAGTGGCATGATATACTTAAAGTGATGAAAGGGAAGAACCTACAACCAAGATTACTCTACCCGGCAAGGATCTCATTTAGATTTGATGGAGAAATCAAAAGCTTTACAGACAAGCAAAAGCTAAGAGAATTCAGCACCACCAAACCAGCTCTACAACAAATGTTAAAGGAACTTCTCTAAGTGGGAAACACAAGAGAAGAAAAGGACCTACAAAAACAAACCCAAAACAATTAAGAAAATGGTCATAGGAACATACATATCGATAATTACCTTAAACGTGAATGGATTAAATGCTCCAGCCAAAAGACACAGGCTTGCTGAATGGATACAAAAACAAGACCCATATATATGCTGTCTACAAGAGACCCACTTTAGACCTAGGGACACATACAGACTGAAAGTGAGGGGATGGAAAAAGATATTCCATGCAAATGGAAATCAAAAGAAAGCTGGAGTAGCTATACTCATATCAGATAAAATAGACTTTAAAATAAAGAATGTTACAAGAGACAAGGAAGGACACTACATAATGATCAAGGGATCAATCCAAGAAGAAGATATAACAATTATAAATATATATGCACCCAACATAGGAGCACCTCATTACATAAGGCAATTGCTAACAGCTATAAAAGAGGAAATTGATAGTAACACAATAATAGTGGGGGACTTTAACACCTCACTTACAACAATGGACAGATCATCCAAAATGAAAATAAATAAGGAAACAGAAGCTTTAAATGACACAATAGACCAGATAGATTTAATTGATATTTATAGGACATTCCATCCAAAAACAGCAGATTACACGTTCTTCTCAAGTGCGCACGGAACATTCTCCAGGATAGATCACATCTTGGGTCACAAATCAAGCCTCAGTAAATTTAAGAAAATTGAAATCATATCAAGCATCTTTTCTGACCACAACGCTATGAGATTAGAAATGAATTACAGGGGAAAAAGCATAAAAAACACAAACACATGGAGGCTAAACAATACGTTACTAAATAACCAAGAGATTACTGAAGAAATCAAAGAGGAAATCAAAAAATACCTAGAGACAAATGACAATGAAAACACGACAACCCAAAACCTATGGGATGCTGCAAAGGCAGTTCTAAGAGGGAAGTTTATAGCTATACAAGCCTACCTAAAGAAACAAGAAAAATCTCAAGTAAACAATCTAACCTTACACCTAAAGAAACTAGAGAAAGAAGAACAAACAAAACCCAAAGTTAGCAGAAGGAAAGAAATCATAAAGATCAGAGCAGTAATAAATGAAATAGAAACAAAGAAAACAATAGCAAAGATCAATAAAACTAAAAGCTGGTTCTTTGAGAAGATAAACAAAATTGATAAGCCATTAGCCAGACTCATCAAGAAAAAGAGGGAGAGGACTCAAATCAATAAAATCAGAAATGAAAAAGGAGAAGTTACAACAGACACCGCAGAAATACAAAGCATCCTAAGAGACTACTACAAGCAACTTTATGCCAATAAAATGGACAACCTGGAAGAAATGGACAAATTCTTAGAAAGGTATAAACTTCCAAGACTGAACCAGGAATAAGCAGAAAATATGAACAGACCAATCACAAGTAATGAAATTGAAACTGTGATTAAAAATCTTCCAACAAACAAAAGTCCAGGACCAGATGGCTTCACAGGTGAATTCTATCAAACATTTAGAGAAGAGCTAACACCTATCCTTCTCAAACTCTTCCAAAAAATTGCAGAGGAAGGAACACTCCCAAACTCATTCTATGAGGCCACCATCACCCTGATACCAAAACCAGACAAAGACACTACAAAAAAAGAAAATTACAGACCAATATCACTGATGAATATAGATGCAAAAATCCTCAACAAAATACTAGCAAACAGAATCCAACAACACATTAAAAGGATCATACACCATGATCAAGTGGGATTTATCCCAGGGATGCAAGGATTCTTCAATATATGCAAATCAATCAATGTGATACACCATATTAACAAATTGAAGAATAAAAACCATATGATCATCTCAATAGATGCAGAAAAAGCTTTTGACAAAATTCAACACCCATTTATGATAAAAACTCTCCAGAAAGTAGGCATAGAGGGAACCTACCTCAACATAATAAAGGCCATATATGACAAACCCACAGCAAACATCATTCTCAACGGTGAAAAACTGAAAGCATTTCCTCTAAGATCAGGAACGAGACAAGGATGTCCACTCTCACCACTATTATTCAACATAGTTCTGGAAGTCCTAGCCACGGCAATCAGAGAAGAAAAAGAAATAAAAGGAATACAAATTGGAAAAGAAGAAGTAAAACTGTCACTGTTTGCAGATGACATGATACTATACATAGAGAATCCTAAAACTGCCACCAGCAAACTGCTAGAGCTAATTAATGAATATGGTAAAGTTGCAGGATACAAAATTAATGCACAGAAATCTCTTGCATTCCTATACACTAATGATGAAAAATCTGAAAGAGAAATTATGGAAACACTCCCATTTACCATTGCAACAAAAAGAATAAAATACCTAGGAATAAACCTACCTAGGGAGACAAAAGACCTGTATGCAGAAAACTATAAGACACTGATGAAAGAAATTAAAGATGATACCAACAGATGGAGAGATATACCATGTTCTTGGATTGGAAGAATCAACATTGTGAAAATGACTATACTACCCAAAGCAATCTACAGATTCAATGCAATCCCTATCAAATTACCAATGGCATTTTTTACGGAGCTAGAACAAATCATCTTAAAATTTGTATGGAGACACAAAAGACCCCGAATAGCCAAAGCAGTCTTGAGGGAAAAAAACGGAGCTGGAGGAATCAGACTCCCTGACTTCAGACTATACTACAAAGCTACAGTAATCAAGACAATATGGTACTGGCACAAAAACAGAAACATAGATCAATGGAACAAGATAGAAAGCCCAGAGATAAACCCACGCACCTATGGTCAACTAATCTATGACAAAGGAGGCAAAGATATACGATGGAGAAAAGACAGTCTCTTCAATAAGTGGTGCTGGGAAAACTGGACAGCTACATGTAAAAGAATGAAATTAGAATACTCCCTAACACCATACACAAAAATAAACTCAAAATGGATTACAGACCTAAATGTAAGACCGGACACTATAAAACTCTTAGAGGAAAACATAGGAAGAACACTCTTTGACATAAATCACAGCAAGATCTTTTTTGATCCACCTCCTAGAGAAATGGAAATAAAAACAAAAAATAAACAAATGGGACCTAATGAAACTTCAAAGCTTTTGCACAGCAAAGGAAACCATAAACAAGACGAAAAGACAACCCTCAGAATGGGAGAAAATATTTGCAAACGAATCAACGGACAAAGGATTAATCTCCAAAATATATAAACAGCTCATTCAGCTCAATATTAAAGAAACAAACAACCCAATTCAAAAATGGGCAGAAGACCTAAATAGACATTTCTCCAGAGAAGACATACAGACGGCCAAGAAGCACATGAAAAGATGCTCAACATCACTAATTATTAGAGAAATGCAAATCAAAACTACAATGAGGTATCACCTCACACCAATTAGAATGGGCATCATCAGAAAATCTACAAACAACAAATGCTGGAGAGGGTGTGGAGAAAAGGGAACCCTCTTGCACTGTTGGTGGGAATGTAAATTGATACAGCCACTATGGAGAACAATATGGAGGTTCCTTAAAAAACTAAAAATAGAATTACCATATGACCCAGCAATCCCACTACTGGGCATATACCCAGAGAAAACTGTAATTCAAAAAGACACATGCACCCGAATGTTCATTGCAGCACTATTTACAATAGCCAGGTCATGGAAGCAACCTAAATGCCCATCGACAGACGAATGGATAAAGAAGATGTGGTACATATATACAATGGAATATTACTCAGCCATAAAAAGGAACGAAATTGAGTCATTTGTTGAGACGTGGATGAATCTAGAGACTGTCATACAGAGTGAAGTAAGTCAGAAAGAGAAAAACAAATATTGTATATTAACGCATGTATGTGGAACCTAGAAAAATGGTACAGATGAGCCGGTTTGCAGGGCAGAAGTTGAGACACAGATGTAGAGAACAGACATATGGACACCAAGGGGGGAAAACTGCGGTGGGGTGGGGATAGTGGTGTGCTGAATTGGGCGATTGGGATTGACATGTATACACTGATGTGTATAAAATTGATGACTAATAAAAAAAATAAAAATAAAAATAAAAGAAAAAAAAAAAAAGAAAAAAAAAATGTATATATATAAACAGACCTATCACAAGTAATGAAATTGAAACTGTGATTAAAAATCTTCCAACAAACAAAATTCCAGGACCAGATGGCTTCACAGGCGAATTCTATCAAACATTTAGAGAAGAGCTAACACTGATCATTCTCAAACTCTTCCAAAAAATTGCAGAGGGAGAAACACTCCCAAACTCATTCTATAAAGCCACCATCACCCTGATACCAAAACCAGAAAAAGACATCACAAAAAAAGAAAATTATAGACCAATATAACTGATGAACACAGATGCAAAAATCCTGAACAAAATACTAGCAAACAGAATCCAAGAACATATTAAAAGGATCATATACCATGATCAAGGGGGATTTATCCCAGCGATGCAAGGATTCTTCAATATACACAAATCAATCAATGTGATACATCACATGCTATGGCAACTTTTTTTTTAAAAAATACGTTTATTTATTTATTTATTTTTGACTGCATTGGGTCTTCGTTGCTGCACGCGGGCTTTCTCTAGTTGTGGCAAGCGGGGGCTACTCTTTCCTTGCGGTACATGGGCTTCCCATTGCAGTGGCTTCTCTTTGTTATGGAGCATGGGCTGTAGGCACACAGGCTCAGTTGTTGTGGCGCACGGGCTTAGTTGCTCCACGACACGTGGGATCTTCCCGTCCCAGGGCTTGAACCCATGTCCCCTGCATTGGCAGGTGGATTCTTAACCACTGCGCACTATGGCAAGTTTAATGGAAGAAACTATTAGGTTATTCATGTCCTGAGATTGTATCTTTTCACATAAAAGGATTCAGTAAATGTTTTTAAATAAATGATGTCAAAGTAGACACATGCTAAAGAGACAATCTGTTTTCAAGCGCTTTGTAATAATTATTTTAATGATTAACAATAATTATACTAATTCAAATTATTTTTACCTAGTCATTAGCAATTGGCCAGTACCTTCTGGGGACAAATTATTAGTCAACCTGAAAAAATAACCAAACTGCATTTCTTTAAAAATATTCCATTACTCATATTTTTATGAGTAATTCAGATTGATATTCCTCACAACTGCTCTAGATTAGTAGACAGGTTCTGAAGAGGTAGCAGGAATTTTAAATTTTATAAGTTCATGTCTATGACATGAAAAATGTATGGGATGATGTCATTAATATATCTTAAACTGAACTTAAACTAATTTTACTATCTTTGGTTCCCTTTCCACAAAGTACATTTTAAAGAACAAGAATTGCTCACTATAAAAACATGGTAATAATATATGAATATCATCAAAAGTGTAGAGAAACATTGTAGTTAAAAAGTATTTAGTTGGACTTCCCTGGTGGCGCAGTGGTTAAGAATCTGCCTGCCAACACAGAGCACACGGGTTCGATCCCTGGTCTGGTAAGATCCCACACGCCATGGAGCAACCAAGCCCGTGTGCCACAACTACTGAGCCCACGTGCCGCAACTACTGAAGCTCGTGCACCTACAGCCCATGCCCCGCAACAGGAGAAGCCACTGCAATGAGAAGCCCACACACCACAACGAAGAGTAGCCCCCACTAGCCACAACTAGAGAAAGCCCGTGCACTGCAGCGAAGACCCAATGCAGACAAAATAAATAAATTAATTAAATTAAATTAAAATAAAAAGTATTTAGTTGATTATTCTTTAATTTTTATTTTGCCCACAATTTTTCAAGCACTGTAAATGGAACAAAAACATAGGTTCTTAACCTTTGTCAGTCTCATTAAGCCTATGGACACCTTCTCAGAATAATGTTTTTAAATCCATAAAATAAAACACATAGAATTACAAAGGATGCTGATTATATTGAAATACAGTTATTAAAATTTTTAAATATAACTTTGTGCTATAGTAATAAACATGTTTCTTTTTTTTTCAAGAATGCTTTCACCTTTATTTTTCTTGATATACTCAAGATATAGACATTTCATCCACAAACAGGGTTAAGTGACGTGTGTATGTTTTACGTAAACCGGAGGCACAACCATGGCTAAAATAACACTTGGCTCAGCAACTTACATCACTGAGAAGGATCCTGGGAAGTTCACCATAAACATGCTTCTTTAAAAATGCATTAAATAACAAGAGTTAATAATTATCTTAAATTTGAAATAGTGACAAGTATAAATGATATTTGAAGATACCTGAAAAAACTGTAATGTGATACAAAAATATCTGAGTTTTCTTTGGGTGATAGAATTACAAGTATTGCTAATATTACTGTGGTTTATGAACTATGTTCAGAATCGAAGGAAATGCTTTCAGTTAGAGGTTAATGAAAATAAAGATGTTATTGTTTTCCCCATAAAAATCCACAGATTTTCTGAATTATATCCATGGATCCTTTAGGAATCCATGGATCCCAGGTGAAGAACCTCTGAACTAGTAAGTAGAATAATGAAATATTTAACAAAAATTTTTATTGTATGTCTAACATAAGGAGAAATTTTTAGCCATAAGTAATTTCAAACTTACAGAAATAAAAAGCCTTTTTTAAAAAATAAAATAGTTTACACAAAAAATAAAATAAAATAAAAATGTTAAATCAAAAAAGAAATTTTAAAAAAGTCTTACTCTGGAAACTATATAGGATGATTTGGAGAAAATAAAAAGAAGAATACTAGCTTGAAGGTACTACAGCAAGTGTATGTGTGGTGCTAAAACCCTGGACAAACTTTGTAACTGTGAAAAAAGGAAAAAAATTACAAACAAATCAAAAACAAAGAGCAAATCTGGGAGACACCATAGAAGTTGACAAAACTTTTAACTGGATAAAAAAAAGGTAAAGAAACAAGAGGACTTAGACATTCCAGAACTAGGAGTCCACTGGACAATGCCATTAAAAACATATAAGACTCTTTGGGGCTATTCGGACCCCGAATAGCCAAAGCAGTCTTGAGGGAAAAAAATGGAGCTGGAGGAATCACACTATACTGACTTCACACTATACTACAAAGCTACAGTAACTAAGACAATATGCTACTGGCACAAAAACAGAAATATAGATCAATGGAACAGGATAGAAAGCCCAGAGATAAACCCATGCACCTATGGTCAACTAATCTATGACAAAGGAGGCAAGGATATACAATGGAGAAAAGACAGTCTCTTCAATAAGTGGTGCTGGGAAAACTGGACAGCTACATGTAAAAGAATGAAATTAGGACACTCCCTAACACCATACACAAAAATAAACTCAAAATGGATTAGAGACCTAAATGTAAGATGGGACACTATCAAACTCTTAGAGGAAAATATAGGAAGAACACTCTTTGACATAAATCACAGCAAGATCTTTTTTGATCCACCTCCTAGAATAATGGAAATAAAAACAAAAATAAACAAATGGGACCTAATGAAACTTAAAAGCTTTTGCAAAGCAAAGGAAACTACAAACAAGAGGAAAAGACAACCCTCAGAATGGGAGAAAATATTTGCAAACGAATCAACAAAGGATTAATCTCCAAAATATATAAACAGTTCATGCAGCTCAATATTAAAAAAACAGACAACCCAATCCAAAAGTGGGCAGAAGAGCTAAATAGACATTTCTCCAAAGAAAACATACAGATGTCCAATAAGCACATGAAAAACTGCTCAACATCACTAATTATTAGGGAAATGCAAATCAAAACTACAATGAGGTATCACCTCACACCAGTTAGAATGGGCATCATCAGAAAATCTACAAACAACAAATACTGGAGAGGGTGTGGAGAAAAGGGAACCCTCTTGCACTGTTGGTGGGAATGTAAATTGATACAGCCACTATGGAGAACAGTATGGAGGTTCCTTAAAAAACTAAAAATAGAATTACCATATGACCCAGCAATCCCACTACTGGGCATATACCCAGAGAAAACCATAATTCAAAAAGACACATGCACCCCAATGTTCATTGCAGCACTATTTACAATAGCCAGGTCATGGAAGCAACCTAAATGCCCATCGACAGGCGAATGGATAAAGAAGATGTGGTACATATATAAAATAGAATGTTACTCAGCCATAAAAAGGAACGAAATTGGGTCATTTGTAGAGACTGTCATGCAGAGTGAAGTAAATCAGAAAGAGAAAAACAAATATCATATATTAACACATGTATGTGGAACCTAGAAAAATGGTACAGATGAACTGGTTTGCAGGGCAGAAATTGAGACACAGATGTAGAGAACAAACGTATGGACGCCAAGGGGGGAAAGCCGTGGGGGGTGGGGGTGGGGGTGGTGGTGTGATGAATTGGGAGATTGATATTGACATGTATACAGTGATGTGTATAAAATTGATGACTAATAAGGACCTGCTGTACAAAAAAATAAATAAAATTAAATTTAAAAAAAATTTTTTAAACCCTGCTGTATAAAAAAATAAATAAAATAAAATTAAAAAAATATATATATAAGAGACTCCCTCTTGCGAGAACCCCAGAATCACAACTAACTAGTGAACAGTCATCCACAGGAAGACACTGGAACTCACCACAAAAGATACCCCACATCCAAAGACAAAGGAGAAGCCGCAATGAAACGGTAGGAGGGACGCAATCACAATAAAATCAAATCCCATAACCACTGGGTGGGTGACTCACAAACTGGAGAACAATTATACCACAGAAGTCCACCCACTGGAGTGAAGATTCCGAGCCCCACGTCAGGCTTCCCAACCTGCGGGTCCGGCAACGGGAGGAGGAATTCCTAGAGAATCAGACTTTGAAGCCTAGTGGGATTTGACTGCAGGACTTCGACAGGACTGGGGGAACAGGGACTCCACTCGTGGAGGGCACACACAAAGTAGTGTGTGCATTGGGATCCAAGGGAAGGAGCAGTGACCCCATAGGAGACTGACCAGACCTACCTGCTAGTGTTGGGGGGTCTCCTGCAGAGGCAGAGGGCGGCTGTGGCTCACCGTGGGGACAAGGACACTGGCAGCAGAAGTCCTGGGAAGTACTCTTTGGAGTCCTTCCTATTGGACTCTGCTCCCTCTCAGGGCATGAGAACTCCCCATTCTGATCTCCCAACTCTATTTAAGTGAGGTTTCTGTTTAATTATTTACAAAACTTTAAGTGTAAGGGAAATATGAAGCAAAATAAATAGACCAGGGGATTTTCACTATTTTTGACCCTGAAAACAGGGTTCTGGTCTTCATTCCTCTCCTACTTGACTCTGGGAAAATCTTTTCATATCTGGGGTGGCTGTTTTCTAACTGGAAATGCAGACATACCAAAGTTTATGAGTAATTAATATATGTCTACACTACTAACACAACTTATTTGCATATATAACAATCTGCAAACTAAGAAGTTTGTATTACTAGACAATCTCCAACTACCTACCAGCTCTGAGTTTATTATTTTGCTTCTAAATGAGACATTAATTACAGTAAAGCTAACACTGTCCCCACAGACATAGCACAGTGGAAACATCTAGGTAGCAGACTGCTAGGGCAGCTGGTTTCCTGAAGACACAGGAACTGTGAAGCGTGAATGCAGTATGTGGTAGATCCAATAACAAAATCAAAAGTTAGAAAATAATCAGAAATTAATTTGACTAATTAAATGGCCGTTGAGAACACTTTGGTCACTGTAAGACGGCTATGTATATCGGGAATGCTTAGCACGTGCAATTAACCTTCCCCCGCTGACATGCGGCTTTCCTGGCTGAGACGAGTCCTTCAGGCTCTCGGGGTTCCCAGCGCACCTTGCGCTGCTCTTGGCGGGAAAGGTGACCCCGACCAAAGGTCAAAAGGCTACTGTCTCGCTTCCGCTGGCTACCGTTGAAGGAAGGCGCAAGCGCATTGGGCAAAGCGCGTGCCACGTCGTGCCTCTCTCCTGGTCGCTGCCGCCGGACCCTCAGACGTTACGTAATACATGTTTGTTTTCTTTATTTCCTTTCTTTCCCTTTTCTTTTATTCTTTTGCTTTTTAATGTCTTTTCCTGTTACCTCCCACCTACTTTTAAGTTTCTTAACGTCTTAACGGCGAAACATTCGGGGGAGGGGAAAATGTATACCTACTTATTTTTCACAGAGGTTCTTGAGAATAGGTGAGTTCTGGCGTCTGGTCCAGAATTATCAGGATAAATTTAAATGTTTACAGTAAATAGACTCTGCTGTGAAGTCTTCTAGATGAATTGTCTGGTTAAGAAAGATGAAATTGGAACCAAAAAAATCGAAACTTATTTCAAAATATCAAAGAATTGAGAAATCAAAATCAGTCCAAAATATCTAGAATATTTTCTGTTGCTCTTTTATGGTTGTTCCACAGAATAGGACAATGTGTTATATCCAGAGCCATGCTCAAGTTCCGGGGAGGAAAGTTAACCTGATTTGGTCATTTTGAAACTACAAATTTAAAACAAAAATTAAAAGATTATTTTAAAGGATTTGGCAGGGGTAGTTTTTCATTACCTACTTGTGCAATGTTGTCAATGTTTGAATACTGTGAAGAAAAATAGAAGATTTTGCTTTTTTAAAAAGGTCTTTTAAAGAGCTTTCTTAATAACCCTTTTATGTGAGGGTTGCTAGTCAAAGGGTTTAAAATTAGCACTTTACTCAAAAGAGTTCTATAGCAAAATGAATCTGTTTTCAAAGATTCCATTTTAAGTTAAAAAACATCCTGTCATTTAGTCACATAAAATTCTTTCTGACTTTACATATAGTAAACCAAATTAGTGATAAAAATAAGATCTGAAGTTAAAGCTTGTATTTGTGTCACAAGGTTGAATTAAAGAAAGTACTTTATCAGAGGATGGCCACTGCACAATTGCAGAGAATCTCCATGGTATGATTTCTTGTATTTTTTTTATAATCTTGTATTTTACTATATTTTAATTTAGCTAATTTTATTGTTTCTTGAAGTCTCAACTATTTTTATGTTTGAAAGTTAGAGTCAACTCTTTGAGGGTTTAATGATATCAGTAAACTCAATGTTTTAAGAAATGAAGATATTTGCTAAACTAAGTTGAATTAATGGAGAATTCTATTGGATGCTTGATGCATTGTATTAAATTGCTGGTTCAAATTCAGTTCACATTAGGTATCAATGAATGCTATTAGGTTCCTTTGATGAAATTATCACTCATAGCAGTCCGCTCCGAGAAAATGAATTTTTATGCCCCACAGACAAACATAAAATTGTCTTCCCTTCACAGATCTTGCATTACAGTTACCTGTGTTAAACCCAGTCAGTGACTAAAGAGAAAATCAGTGTTATCTATCCATGTATTATGCAGTTACAGACAGTTAACCTGCAAGGGATTTCTAACACGATTCTTAAGCATTTTTTGCATGTTACCTTTAGGCTGCTACCCTGCAAACACCCTCACATTTTAGAAGCCACTCTGATTTTGGGGGGATTACTAACTGCTATGGTTAAAAATTCTTTGGGAAAGTACCATGCTTATGCAAAAAATTAGATCTACTTTTTTTTTTTTTAAATGAATATCATTTTTGTAACATATAATTATGCTACTTTATAATTCTTTATTTTAGTTATTTATTTTTGGCTGTGTTGGGTATTCGTTTCTGTGCGAGGGCTTTCTCCAGTTGCGGCAAGCGGGGGCCACTCTTCATTGCGGTGCGCGGGCCTCTCACTATGGCGGCCTCTCTTGTTGCGGAGCGCAGGCTCCAGACGCGCAGGCTCAGTAGTTGTGGCTCACGGGCCTAGTTGCTCCGTGGCATGTGGGATCTTCCCAGACCAGGGCTCGAACCCGTGTCCCCTGCATTGGCAGGCAGATTCTCAACCACTGCACCACCAGGGAAGCCCTAGATCTACTTTTAAGTTCAGGAAGACTGTATTTTTAATAAATCTAAATAAAATGTTTTAATTTCCCTTGAATTTAGAGTGCGTTGGTATTTCCCAGTAAGATGTCAACTGAGCAGCAGTCTTTAATGTTAGTGAAGAGGCTTCTAGCAGTTTCAATATCCTGCATCACGTATTTGAGAGGAATATTCCCAGAATGTGCTTATGGAACAAGATATCTAGACGGTAATATAATGTTTATTTAAAGACTTTCTTTAAAGATGTTATTTTTATTTTGGCTTGCTCTAAAATGATAATTTTTGACTTAGGGATTTTGTTTTTATAATGACAGCTTTATTGAGATATGATTCGCATATTTAACAATTCACTCATTTAAAGTGCACAATTCATTGATTTTGGGTATATTCACCACAGTCAGTTTTAGAACATTTCATCACCTTAAAAGGAAACCCCATACCCATTAAGTCACTCTCCACTTCCCCCACTTCCCAGTCCTAGGCAACCACCGATCTGCTTTCTGTCTTTATGGATTTGCCTATTCTAGCCATTTCAAATAAATGAAATCATACAATATGTGGTCCTTTGTGACTGGCTTCTTTCACTTGGCATAATGTTTTTAAGGTTCATCCATTTTGTAGCATGGATTAGTACTTCATTTTTTTATGGCTGAATAATATTCCATTATATGAATATACCACATTTTATTTATCCACTCATCAGTTGATGAACATTGGGTTGTTTCCACTTTTTGGCTATTATAAATAATGCCACATTCCTGTACAAGTTTTTGTGTGGACATCTAAGTGATTTTTTTAAAAAGTATATTCAGTACCTTTGAAAGCACTTAACATAAAAATTTCCCTTAATCTCTCAAGTATAATATCACCTGACATTATTCTTATAATGATGAAGTAAATAGTAAAAACATCCTATTTATAACCTCCTACAGTGGTAGTGTATGTTCTTGTGTTATTTTAAAGAAGTAAAAGTAATGGAGCCAGTTTATACTATAATAACAACTTATTGCCTAGCACATAATGTATACCTAACATTGTACACCAACTCTGTGGGCAATATGTTAAGCACCATGTTATGTATGATATCTTGTTAGTTCACATTACAGACCTGTGAGTTAGATATTATTCCTATTTTTCTGATAAGGAACCTGAGACTGAGAGATCTCGTCCTTTCCACTGTATTACTTGTTGCTTCCTTACAGGGCTCTATCTGATAGCCTGTTAACTTCTTGGCCTTTTACAAGTATTTTACTGGGATAAGAGTCCATAGCAAATATGCTAAGACTCTTGGATAACAATGGCATGAAAGTGTTATATCTAAGTTTCTATAGATTTATTTTTTTTTATTTTTTTAAAAATTTATTTATTTATTTATTTATTTATGGCTGTGTTGGGTCTTCGTTTCTATGCGAGGGCTTTCTCTAGTTGCAGCAAGCGGGGACCACTCTTCATCGCGGTGCGCGGGCCTCTTCACTATCGCGGCCTCTCTTGTTGCGGAGCACAGGCTCCAGACGTGCAGGCTCAGTAACTGTGGCTCACGGGCCTAGTTGCTCCGCGGCATGTGGGATCTTCCCAGACCAGGGCTCGAACCCGTGTTCCCTGCATTGGCAGGCAGATTCTCAACCACTGCGCCACCAGGGAAGCGCTCTATAGCTTTTAAAATGGAAACATTTTTCTACCCATCAACATGCATCCTAATCATTATGATGCCACTTTATAATAAGGATAAAAAGATTATTTGTTTCCACGTAAACTTTCTTCCTTTAATTATATTAACATCAATCATCTGGAAGTTAATTGCCATTAATAATAAACCTGTAATACACAGCTGAAGAAAATAATCTTCATTTAAATTTCTAGTTGTTTGCTAATCTTAAGTAGCTCTATATTTATATCATTATTTTTGCATTTAGATCTGTGTGTCAAAATTCTGAAAGAAGATAAGAATTGTCCAGGATCTACACAGTTAGTGAAGTGGTAAGTGAAATACCTAATGAAAGAAAATTATTTTTTCTTAAATCACATTTTTTTGTGCCTTGGATACCTTTAAGTGTTTAACCCAGTTTTAGTGATTCCCTCTTTAACTCTGGATACCATTTTTGCAGGTCTTTCGATTTTTGCATTAAAATTTTACTTTATTTCATGCTCCATGTGAGCAGGCTTCACTTTCCTATTATTGTTCCTCACAAATAGCTGCCAGATATTTTCTATCCTCCTTTCCTTCCATCCCCTATTGACATTTTATATTTCTGCCACATTGTTTTATTATTTTAAGCTAGTTAATAAGAAGGAAGCTTTAATAATAAAACTGTGTATTATTTAGTAATGAGATAATATGGAGACTTATTAAAAGAACTATTTTCTGGAAGTGCATTCAGTCTAAAAATGAATCCTTGATTATTTTTTAGGATGTTAGGATGCTATGATGCTTTACAGAAAAAATATGTAAGTTGGTATCTCTTTATCCTTTTTTTCTACAATTTATATTCTACAAATGTAACAGCCGTTACATGTAGTAAAAGATTAACTTAAACTAACTTGGGCATAAGCCAGTCCAAAGCTGAAAATTTGAATATTTTAAAGACTGATTTTCAACTCATTTAAAGCAAACAGAATTAATACTTTACAAATTTTGCCAAGTTTTGGTTGTTAACACTCATTTGTATTAATAACACATATTAACTTACAAAAACTTAATGAATTAAAAAGTCTTTTAAAATAGTTTATTCATTAGTTTCACATGCCTTCTATAATCATGTTTATACTAATAATTTAATAAATTATTTCTTCATGAGAGTTCAGAAATAAATTTACATGTAGTCTAGGTTAAATTGTGACAAGCCTTTTTGTATACTTACTTAGCTTATGTTTGTATCAACATATACAAAGAAGTCCAACTCTAAAAAAAATTATGAAAAAGATAAAATTTTATCCATGGTCACCAACCTCCCTCATTAAGACATTATGTATTTAATATTCATTAAATATTGAGTGCCTGCTCTGTGCTAGGCACGTATTCTAGGTAGGCTCTGGGTAAGCTAACAATGGTCAACAAGACAAAGAGTGTCCCTTCTATAATGGGAAAATAGTCAATAAAACAAGGAAATTAGATAACATCCAATAGTGTTAACTGCCATTAACATTTTAAGAAAAAGTACGTGGCAAATGGAGAGATGGGGTAACTTTAGATAGGGTAGTCTGAGGCGCTTCTCTGAGGGGGTGATATTTAAGCTGAGACTTGAATTAGAAGAAACCAGCTAGGCACTGATTTTGGGAGAATATTCCTGACAGAGCAGCAAATGCAAAGAGTTGGAGGGGAGTTTGGAGAGTTCAAGGAACAAACAGAAGGCCAGAATGATTAGAGTGTGATGAGCAGCGCAAGAGAGCGGCAGGAGATGAACCTGTGGAGATGGACAGGGCCAGAGCATTCAGAACTGTGTAGGTAAAGAGTTTGGATTTTGGGACTTCCCTGGAGGTCCAGTGGTTAAGACTTCGCTTTCCAATGCAGCGGGTGCGGGTTCAATCCCTGATCAGGGAGCTAAGATCCCACATGCCTCAGGGCCAAAAAACCAAAACATAAAACAGAAGCAATATTGTAACAAATTCAATAAAGAGTTTAAAAATGGTCCACATCAAAAAAAAAAAAAAAGTCTTTAAAAAAAAGAGTTTGGATTTTATTTTAGGTGTAAATAAAAGCCATTTGAAGGTTTTGAGTAGAAATGTAACATCATTTGATTTATATTCTAAATTAAAAGAAAAATCACTCTGAACTGCTATTTAGAGAATGTACTGTAGAAGGAGAATAAGATTGGAATTAAGGAGAATGGCACTTAATCCATTACTACAGTACTGATAAAAAATAATGGTGGCTTAGACCAGGATGGCAAAGGAGAAAAATGAGAAGATTCAGGATATATCTGGCAGAACTGACTGGACTTGTTGACGATTGGTTCTGGAGTATAAGGAAAAGATCCAAATCAAGGATGACTCAGATTTTGGCAGATTACTTGAGTGAATGATTTCCTGTGATTCTCTTTTCCTATAGTCTCCAAAGCCTCTTCCCTTTACTAAATGAGCAGGGCCCTGAACTCTCTTTTTCTCTTTTCAAAATCAGTTCTCATACTGGTAATATTTAATGTGTTATTTCACAATATATATTTTCCTTGTAACTGGCAGTAATGCCCCTGTTTGCTTAAGTTAGTGATATGAATTTCAGCCTTCAGTAAGTCAACTAGAAATAGATATTTTGGGGAATAGAGAAAGATATCTGAGGTATTGCTTTACCTGCATCATATGAAGTCTATTTAATGCAAGATTATTTTTATTAGGAATAAATTTGAAATAGGACAAAGAATTCTTATGGTCCATCGTGCAAAAATATTTTATAGAATAAAAATAAGATTTTTATAAACTACTATGTATAAAATAAATAAGCTGTAAGGATATATTGTATAGCACAGGGAATATAGCCAATATTTTATAATAACTATAAATGGAGTATAACCTTTAAAAATTGTGAGTCACTATGTTGTACACCTGAAACATAATATTTAAACTATGATAATAAAAATTTAATTAATTTTAAAAGATAATAAGATTTTTGTTCTTTGTTATGTTTCAGCTAAGGATGGTTGTTCTAGCTGTAAGTATTTTTAAATTGTATATTCTTTTTTAAAGACTGTCAAATTCAGCCTTGCTTAATTAAATAACATTAAAACCACCTATTGATCATGTCACTTGATACAAACTACTGATCTATTCAATGGAAAAGTAGCTAATATTTTGAGGGGGTCATTTTGTATTTTGTTTTACTGAATTCATTTAATATTTTAGTCTAAACATCCAATTTAGTTCTCCTTGAATACTTAGCCTCTACAATTTACTAAATTGTAAATTATTTTTAAATAGGTATACACTAATCCAGAAGACCCTCAGGTAAGTATGCTTAAGTTAGTAAAAAAACATAATGCCAAAAAAAAAACCATAATGCCTCTAATATCTATAAGTAACATAAAAATATAATATAATAATATCCAGTGCTTTTAACTGTGCTTTTATCAATGCACTTTCACATATATTTTCAAAATTTGAACCTCATAAAGACTTTTTTGAGGTAAGACAGGGCTTGTATTGTTATCTTTAAACAGATTAATACACTTACTACAAGAGAGATTACGTGACTGAGCCTAGGCCACAAAGACAAACCATTAGAAATAACCTAAATCTCCTGACTTCTGGTTCTTTGCAATATTTTTTAATTATAGTCTTTTTTTAGAATTATAAAATGTTTGAGTTTGAGAAAAATAAGATACTCATCCTTAATCTTTGAATATTCACCCCAATCCAGTCACATCTACCTGTTCATCTGACAATTAAAGGAAAGAAAGGGTTATAATAAATGAAAGGGAAAACCAGAGGACAAGAAACAAAGGGGAAAGATCTACTGAGTGCTTACTATTCCTAGGCTCTGTTCTTTGGGGTTTCATGTGCATTATCTCATTTATTCATTATAACCATCATGAGGTAATATATCATTATCATCTCCACTTTATAGATGAGGAAACCTAGATACAAGGTTTCCTGTGTAAGGTCATAGTGGCAGAACCAGAATTTGGACCTAAGAAGGCCAGTTCATGATCTGAGTGCTTACCCATTACACTATAGCTGTTACAATATAGTGTTTCATTCAGTCATGGAGAAGCAGATTTTTAAAAAAGAAAGAGAAAGCTAACCCCATCCCTAAGTGAGCAATGGAATATAAAGAAAGCAATAAAAGTATTAGAGCTTCAGGAGAGCTAGGAATGTCTTTTCTTTGATACTACAAATTAAGCCTACAATTAATGCTTAATATATGCCCATGGTGACAAAATCATATGGGCAAAGGCTATGAATTATTTGATTGCTCAGAAACTAACTGTTCAGAAAATGTACGGAAAATGTACATCTGAAGATGTTTTATAGTTGCACATTTTTTCTTTCAGTAAAAGAGCAACATTGCTGATGCACTAATATTTATTGAATGCTTAGTGTGCCAGATACTTTATTAAGGGCTGTATA
The DNA here is from genome assembly GCF_028564815.1 of Eubalaena glacialis. NCBI lineage: Eukaryota > Metazoa > Chordata > Mammalia > Artiodactyla > Balaenidae > Eubalaena > Eubalaena glacialis. Next base: position 85,692,363 of record NC_083718.1, read on the forward strand.
TAAATTATCCCATTTGATAAATATTCATAGGCACCAATGAGATAGGTACTATTTTCAACCCCTTTTATTAGCTGGGGAAACTGAGGCTTAGGAGGCTTAAATGACTTGCTTGTGGTTACCAAGGATTGAAGCCCTGTGCTTAGCCATTCTGTTAGAGGAAGAGATGTGCTGCCTCCCTCACCTGCCTGCTGAGTTCCTTCTCTCTGGTATGTAAAACATACATTGCAATGACTGGGGGAATAACTATCTCTCCAACACTGAAGCCCCAAATCCCAGACCCTGGGAATTGACTATTAGGACTGGAAAGTTTCAATGGACGAATAGGGATTAACATGCAGAAAAAATTATTAAATAAATGGTGAGTCATACAAAAGCTATATATAGCTACATGGCCACCGGTACTGTATATCAGATTCATAACTGCAGTATTTTCTATTTAAGACAATTTCAGAATGTTACCAGTTTAAATTCAAGTACACCAGTAATGGACCAATCATGGACTTCATAAGGTATTGTTCTATAGTTTTCTTTTTGTATTACAGATTACCACTTATTCATATTAATACTATATACCTAAACTTCAGGAATAATTCTGAAACTTCTCAAACATCCCAAATTAACCATCAAGGATACAAAATATCCTTGGAGTGGCTGCAAGACAGAATTCTGTGGCTAATTATATACTGTTTTGATTGTGAAACAGAGCCAAAGAGTAGGAAAGCGACTGTATGCTTAAGTGATTAGAAATACAATAAAGGGCTTCCCTGGTGGGGCAGTGGTTAAGAATCCGCCTGACAATGCAGGGGACACGGGTTCGATCCCTGGTCCACGAAGATCCCACATGCCGCGGAGCAACTAAGCCCGTGCGCCACAACTACTGAGCCTGTGTTCTAGAGCCCGTGCGCCACAACTACTGAGCCCGCGTGCCACAACTACTGAAGCCTGCGTGCCTAGAGCCTGTGTTCCACAAGAGAAGCCACCGCAATGAGAAGCCCATGCACCACAACGAAGAGTAGCCCCTGCTCGCCGCAACTAGAGAAAGCCCGCGCGCAGCAATGAAGACCCAGTGCGGCCAAAAATAAAATAAATAAATTTTTAAAAATTAAAAAAAAAGAAATACAATAAAAGTCCATCATTTGTTTCCTTTAAACATCCTGTATAAAATGCATATTAATTTAATATATGTAAATTAGTTTATAATAATAATATTAACAGTGATATTAATTTTTATAATAGTGGCATTAAAACACATTATATCACAATTTTTAACTTAACAACTTAATGCTTTAATGGGAATAAGAATCTCAAGTAGTAAAATGTGAAGTTATGTTATTAGAAGCCATGGGTGCTATAAAAGAAATTAATGTGTGATTCTCTTCCAGTAAAAACCAAATCAGTGAATCTAGTATGTCATCTGCTGACACCAAGAAAGCAAGTATTCTTCTCATTCGCAAGATTTATATTCTAATGCAAAATCTGGGACCTTTACCTAATGATGTTTGTTTGACCATGAAACTTTTTTACTACGATGAAGGTACTATTTTCAGTTCATCCTGTTTCAGTTGGTATCTGTATATTTTCTTGTCATTGAAACTGTTTCCATCCCAAATGTTTGTAAGCACCTAAATTGTTATATATATTTTTGAAATTATAAAATTTACATTTAATATCAGTATTTGAAAAAATATACACAACTTCTCCAGTGGTCTGAACGTGTCCACGTGAAGTTCAACCTCATTCATAACTAAGGAAGTGAAGCAATTAGATACCATTTTTCAGTTATCGGATCAGTAAAACTTGTAAAATCATTGTTGGCAAGGGTGTGGGGGTAAGCAGGTACTTTTGTGTACTCTTGAGGGAATGTATATAGGTGCCATGTAACATTTTAAGAGGACAGTTTGGCAGTATCAAAATTTGGCACATTCTCTTTAATCCAGAAATTCTGTAGCTAGAAGAGTATCTTGGGAATATCCTTAGACAAACTTGCAAGGTTATATGTTTATGAGGATTTTTATAATGTATTGGTTAAACTAGGAACAAACTGGAAACAACCTTGAGTTGTTTATTGGAGGACTGAGTAAATAAATTATGGTGCATCTATATAATAGTGCTGTGCAAGCTATTTAAAAGAATGTGCTGATAAATTGTTATCCAAAAAATATTAAAAACAGATTAAAAAGTGATGTTAAAGGGCTTCCCTGGTGGCGCAGTGGTTAAGAATCTGCCTGCCAATGCAGGGGACACAGGTTTGAGCCCTGGCCCGGGCAGATCCCACATGCCACGGAGCAACTAAGCCCGTGCGCCACAACTACTGAAGCCCGCGCGCCGTGCTCCGCAATAAGAGAAGCCACTGCAATGAGAAGCCCGCGCACCGCAACGAAGACCCAACGCAGCCAAAAATAAAAATAAATTAAATAAATTTTTTTAAAAAAGTGATGTTAAAAACAGCTAGGTACAGAAGAGTATGACCTCGTTTGTGTTTTTTAAGGAGATATACATGTATTTATTGTATAATGTAAATATTTATTATATATTTATTATATAAATATATAAAATATTATATACTTTACATGCATCGTATCTTCTAGAAGAACATAAAGTATCAACAATAATAACTAGCATTTATCGAATACTTACTCTGTGCCAGTTCTGTTCTGAGCATTTTACAGACTTTAATACCACAGTGACCCTATGAGGTAGGTACTAGTATTTACCCCACTTGACAGATGAGAAAACCAAATCAAGGATGACAAGTAGTTTCCTCAAGGTCACATAGTCAGTCAAGTGTAGGGAAATAAGTTTACCTTTAAGGAATAAAATAGGAACTTGGAGATAGTAGGAGAGTGATTTTTACTTTTTATTATATGTCCTTCTATACTATTTGAAATTTCTTTAATCTGCATATATTTTATAATAATAAAAATTAATGTATTTTCTTCAATTTCATGAACAGCACAGTTTATACTTACTTTTCTGCAGTTACACCCCCAGATTACCAACCTCCTGGTTTTAAGGATGGTGATTGTGAAGGAGTGATATTTGAAGGGGAGCCTATGTACTTAAATGTGGGAGAAGTCCCAACACCTTTTCACACCTTCAAAGTAAAAGTGACCACTGAGAAAGAACGAATGGAAAATATTGATTCAGCTATATTATCACCAAAACAATTAAAAACACCACTTCAAAAAATTCTCATGGACAAAGATGATTTCGAAGATGAACAGGAGCATTACATAAGTGTAAGTATATTCAAAGAGTTATGAAGAACAATAGTAATGAATGTTTGATTCAATTCTGAGGACTTTAATAGCTATAAATATTTATTACAATCATAAACTCAAGTTTGGAAGGGACCTTAAAGAAGGTTAAGGTTTGTGGTTAAAAACTTTTTACCTGGATGCAAACAACATTATTCTCAGAAATTTAAAAGCACAACTATTGTAAATGAAGTAGGGAATGGTCCTGGAGGCCCAGCCACTCACCACCTCACCTACCCTCATGGTGGACTCTGAGGAAACCCCTTGGTCTGGAGCGTAATTTGAAAACCACGGAATTCCCTGGTGGTCCAGTGTTTAGGACTCAGCGCTTTCACTGCCAGGGCCTGGTTTCAGTCCCTGGTTGGGGAACTAAGATCCCGTGGTGTGGCCAAAAAAAAAAGAAAAGAAGATCACTGAACTACTCCAATCCCCCAACTAATGCTGGAATCTTTTCTACCATACTACACCCCTATTAAGTGCTCATGCTTGAATTTCTTCAGGGCCTGGAAAGTCAGTGTCCTGAAGCAGCCTGGAAGTTCCTGGAAGGCAGGAAAAGTGTCTTATTCATCTTTTTAATCCTCCTATCCCTAACGCTTAGATTTTTTTTTTTTTTACAGTTTTAAAATTCTTTCGTAGTTACATGTTTTATTAATCATGTCTGAGAAAAGTCATTGATTTTCATTTTGTACAGCATTATTTTGTAAGGACAAGATACAGTGACAACTTCCAAGCTTTTTGCATATCAGAGCTGAAACTGAAAGTATCTCCATAATTGAATTTTCACTTCTTATTTGTAATAAGTTTATCCTTAGGAGGATACTTTCATAGTGTTTGACCACAGATGAGTTTGGGCATTGCTATCACTCAATAATGTTAAGCATCTGTCCTAACGCTTAGATTTACGGAATGCATTCTCCGTATTGGTTGAATGAATGGATGAATTGAAGTATAAAAAAAGCTTTTTTTGTTATAGCCTCACTCCCAGAAAATCTTTCATCATTAATACAATTGTTCTTTAATCTCATCTTTGTTGTTTTCTCTTGTTTCATTTTATTCTAAATTATGACCACAGCTCTTATGTATAGAGACTGACTATTCGGATTTAGGCTCTGTGGCCACATCCTTACAAGTAGAAAATTCAGTTTTTAACCAATTCAGTCAAAGAGGAAGGAATCTTCTTCCTAAAACCTAAATCCCAGTCTTGCCTTATAAACAAATATGGCTGGGATTTATGAAGCGTTCTTTAAAATATTTAAAGCTCTTTGACAAATGTCGCAAAGGGAATAATAATTATAGACATTAAACCTTTGCTATTTCTACCATACCATAACTGTGCTCATCCTTCCCCAACTCCCTGAAGAGGGTTGGGTCATATTTAGAGTTTATGCTAATATCTATATAGAAATTCCAGAGCTACAGAAGCGGTAGCTTGTTGTGTGACCATGTCTAATTCAGTGCTCTCAAACAATAGTAAGATCTAAGTGTTCTTAGAACCATCATACATTTTTGAGAAAGTTGTATATTTTTATCAACTGCCTTAAAGCAACCCTGCAAAGTAAAAAAAAATAGGATTTTATACTTCAGATAAATAAGTTGTCTTATTATAGTAATTATAGGGCCACTTTACTTCTAGCAAGTGTAAGGTCGTTGTAGTGTTATGTTATATTTAACCTTCACATAAAACAAATTTGTTCATAAATATTCTACCCAGTTGTTTTAGTTTCTTTTTGAAATGTGTCCATTTTCTCCTTCATGTAATTATGTAGGATGATTTTGACATTGAAACTAAAAGGGAAGAGCAGAAAAAAAACCCTGGATCTTCTGAACTTGGAGGTGAGGAGTTAATGAAAATGTAAATTAATTCACTTCCAATTCAATTTTATACCATTTTAACTTTTTTTTTTTTAACAGAACCAGGTGTAGTTTGTGAAGAAGATGAAACTATGAGGTCTAAAGAAAGTCCAGATCTTTCAATTTCTCATTCTCAGGTATAAATTTGACAGTTCTATCTCACTTCTAATTTGATTTTTTTCAAAAGACAGGTGTTTTTATGCTTATTTAGTTATTTCTCAGATTTTCTTATATTCTAGGTCTTTTAGAAGAAAATTAGGTATTAAGAATGCTTATTAATAAAATTCGAGAATTATACGTTGAAAAGTTTTGAGTATATTATTGGTTGATTTGTTTAGTAATGAACCTAAATACTGTTCAGAGAATCTCAGAATTTCAGGCTAAATAAAATCTTAAGCAATTATTAACTCCACTACCCTTTGTAGTTACAAATGGACTATATAATACATTTTTGTTGCCTTGGAGCAGAACATATTTAATTTTGTTTTCTACACACAGTAAAATACTGAAATAACATTTAGATAAAATCAACATGAAAATAATGGGACTGATGGTTGTCTGCCTTCCTTTGCGCAGCCCTTCTCCAGTGGGGGTGGGCTGAAGTTCTTATCTTCTGGAAGAGTGGTGCCTAGTGATAATTTGGGACTTTCTGAGTTCAGTGAATGGTCAATTGTGTACAGTGTCAGTTTCACTATCTTTACCTTTGCACTTTTTATGACAGTAAGAACCAACACAAAATTATTGGTTTTCATTAACTCAACATAGCAAGACCCTAAATTTTATGTGATTGAATTTTTGACCCCCATTATTGTTATGAAAAACTTTTATTATATTATTTTATGTGGTTTTGTGTAATTATTTTCTTTTCTAGGTTGAGCAGTTAGTCAGTAAAACATCTGAACTTGATGTGTCTGAAAGCAAAACAAGAAGTGGAAAAATCTTTCAGAATAAAATGGTAAAAGGATCTCTTTAGATTTGTTTTTCATTCTAACCTTGTAATTTCCCCCCATATTTGAGTTTATTTTGCTTTTAATACTTCATTTATTGGACCAACGTTTGGTAAGCACATACTATGTGTCAGGTACTTTACTAGGTGCTGGAGGTATAACTTGCTCTTAGATGAAAGTCTAGTAATTGGAGGTCAACAAGCAGTGATACGGGGCCATAATAGCAGTCTGAATAGGCTACATAGAGGCACAAAGGAAAGAATGGTTAATTTTACTGAAGGTACAATAGAGAGCGGAGGGACTTCCCTGGTGGCGCAGTGGCTAAGAATCTGCCTGCCAATGCAGGGGACACAGGTTCGAGCCCTGGTCCAGGAAGATCCCACATGCTCCAGAGCAACTAAGCCCGTGCACCACAACTACTGAGCCTATGCTCTAGAGCCCGCGAGCCACAACTACAGAGCCCACGTGCCACAACTACTGAAGCCCGCGTGCCTAGAACCCATGCTCTGCAACAAGAAAAGCCACCCTAATGGAAAGCCCGCGTGCCGCAACGAAGAGTAGCCCCCGCTTGCCCCACCTAGAGAAAGGCCACGTGCAGCAATGAAGACCCAACGCAGCCAAAAATAAATAAATTTATTTTTTAAAAAAATAGAAAGGGGAATCCAGGAAAGGCTTTGAGAAGTGATGCTATCATCCAGACTCCCAAGGAAATTTCCTAGAACACCAAACTGTTCCCATGTTCTATCTTGTAAATGGACTATCTTGTTAATAAGACATTAAAAATGACTGTTTTATGTATATCTTACATAAAGTGAATCTCTTATTTTTTAAGAAAAAAACCCCCACTGCTTTATTTTAGTTTTTGGTATGAGTTGTACTGAATAGAAATTTGTATTTTATTTAGACCCTTAAGTTACTCTCAAAGGTTCAGAGGTGAAGAAAAAGCATTCTGTAAAATGTAAGGAAACAAATAGCACACTCTAACAGTGGTATGCTGGAGCATTTGTTTCCAGCTCTTTATTCAGTGACATCATGTTGACAGCTTGAAACTGGACATGATGAGAGTATTCATAGCATGGAAATCAGCAAACGCCTCAACTCAGGATTTCTTTCTCCCAGAGAACTGTTTGTTAAACATTTACCAGAACACCACTGATGATAGTGCCATTTTTAGGTATCCTTTTCTTTTTTTTTTTTTTAATTTATTTATTTATTTTTGGCTGTGTTGGATCTTCGTTGCTGTGTGCGGGCTTCTCATTGTCGTGGCGTCTCCTGTTGCGGAGCACGGGCTCTAGGCGCGCAGGCTTCAGTAGTTGTGGCATGTGGGCTCAGTACTTGTGGCTTGCGGGCTCTAGAGCGCAGGCTCAGTAGTTGTGGCGCACAGGCTTAGTGGCTCTGCAGTATGTGGGATCTTCCTGGGCCAGGGCTCGAAACCGTGTCCCCTGCATTGGCAGGCAGATTCTTAACCACTGCGCCACCAGGGAAGCCCCTAGGTATCCTTTTTTTCCACATTCTCGATGGGAAGTTAGAACTGGTAGAAGGCAGCATTCAAACTAGTGTGCTGAGAAAAGCAAGAGATAAAAGAATTTCAAAAATTACTACCTCTAGCAGCAAAATGTTCTTCCTAGGCAGCTTCTATTTAGGATGAGTATCCTTTACTATCCTTTACTCCACCAAAGTACTCCTGTATTTGAGAATAATGACTGAATTATGGTTAGAAAAGGGCAGGAAATGAAAATATTTAATAATATATATACTAAGGAAGTTATCATTGAAAAGTGCATTTCAAGCATCAGAAAATAAGTATGTACTTTTAGAGAATAATACTATGACAGCTAATAATTTGTCACCATCTAATATTCATTTTAAAAACTGCATATGTAGCATTATTCACAATAGCCAAAAGGTGGGGAAAAAACCTAAATGTTTGTAACAGATGAATGGATAAACAAAATGTGGTATTTATACAGTAGACTATTATTATTCAGCCATAAAAAGGAATGAAGTACCAGTACGTGCTACAACTTGGATGAACCTTAAAATCATTATGTTAAGTGAAAGAACCCAGTCACACACACACACACACATACACACTATATATATATATATATATATAATATGGTTCCATTTATATGAAAGTCCAGAATAGGGATTTGTATAGAAACAGAAGGTCTTAATGCTGGCGGGAGGATGGGGGAATAGGGGAGTGATAGCTAGAAGGGTACAGGATTTCTTTTTGGAGGATGAAAGTGCTGTAAAATTGACTGTGGTGATGGTTGCACAACTCTGTGAATATACTTAAAATCACTGAATTTTGTACACTTTTAAATGGATGAATTGTATGGTATCTGAATTATATCGCAGTAAAGTTGTTTTTTTAAAAACCGCATATAGCTGCCTGCGGTTGAAAAAGCATGTTGGTTGTTCTTTGAGAAATAACCAATTAGTAATTATTCTATCTTTGTGGAGGCTAATGGAAATCAACAAGTAAAATCTTTTAAGGAAAATCGGAAGAGAAGTCAGCTTGAATCTGCAAAAACAGTAAGTCTTACAATAATATATAGGCTGAATAAAATAGCAAGTATCAGAATATCATTACTATAGATTAAATTTAATGATAAATATGATTATATTCCTGGATATACCTCAGAGCTCTGGTATCCAAATCTTGTTTAAATATATTTGATTCTAAAAAATGGGGTGATTTTAAAATAAAATATGCTATGTGGTTTATTAATTTTTCCATGTAAACATTTACTATCTTATTCCATGAATGATTTGAAATAGTTGGAGGAATTTATAAAATAAAAATCAATGTCAGGGGACTTCCCTGGTGGCGCAGTGGTTAAGAATCCGCCTGCCAATTCAGGGGACACAGGTTTGATCCCTGGTCCGGGAAGATCCCACATGCCGCAGACCAACTAGGTCCATGCGCCACAACTACTGAGCCTGCACTCTAGAGCCCGCGTGCCACAACTACTGAAGCCCGCGCGCCTAGAGCCTGTGCTCCGCAACAAGAGAAGCCACTGCAATGAGAAGCCCACACACCGCAACTAGAGAAAGCCCACGCGCAGCAACAAAGACCCAATGCAGCCAAGAATAAATAAAAATAAAATAAAATTTTAGGGCTTCCCTGGTGGCGCAGTGGTTGAGAATCTGCCTGCCAATGCAGGGGACACGGGTTCGAGCCCTGGTCTGGGAAGATCCCACATGCCGCGGAGTGGCTAGGCCCGTGAGCCACAGTTACTGAGACTGCGCATCTGGAGCTTGTGCTCCGCAACAAGAGAGGCCGCGATAGTGAGAGGCCCGCGCACCGTGATGAAGAGTGGCCCCCACTTGCCGCAACTAGAGAAAAAGCCCTCGCACAGAAACGAAGACCCAACACAGCCTAAATAAATAAATTAATTAATATTAAAAAAAATGGAGTATCATTAATAATAACTAAGTATTAAAAATGCTAAAAAAATAAAATAAAAAAATAAAATAAAATTTTAAAAGATCTATGTCAGGAAAAATATGAATAGAATGAGAAAATGAGAGTACAAGAATATTCAGGCCATTTTATTTATATAGAATTAAAATTGGGCCACAGATTTGATCTGAGCTTTCTAGAGAAAGTAGAAACAAGATAAGTTACCAAATCCACGTGTTCTCTAAAAATATAGCATCTCCTCCTAGTACCTTAGAAGAAAGAAAATTTTCTTGACCTAAATCTTGTAACAGTTGTCTTATATTTGGAACCTTATTTTACCAAATCAGATAATGTATTTGTCATTTCTGAGATAAATATTTATATTTTTTCAACCAGAATTTTTACTATTAGTAGTAGGTTAAAATTAGATAACTGAAAACTTAAGATTATTTTTAGAAATCAAGTGTTAAAGGGGTAATCTCAAAAATATACTAGTTGGTTAATACTGTTTTCAATTTATATATCTTAAGAAGGGAATGGAATAACCTGATATATTAGGTTCTTTAATTTTTTCCCCAGTATATTAAGCCTTGATTTTTTTTTTTAATTAATTTATTATTTTTATTTATTTATTTATGGCTGTGTTGGGTCTTCGTTTCTGTGTGAGGGCTTTTTCTAGTTGCGGCAAGCGGGGGCCACTCTTCATCGCGGTGCGCGGGCCTCTCACTATCGCGGCCTCTCTTGTTGCGGAGCACAGGCTCCAGACGCGCAGGCTCAGTAATTGTGGCTCACGGGCCCAGTTGCTCCGCGGCATGTGGGATCTTCCCAGACCAGGGCTCGAACCCGTGTCCCCTGCATTGGCAGGCAGATTCTCAACCACTGCGCCACCGGGGAAGCCCTAAGCCTTGATTTTTTTCTGCAAAATCATAATCCAATTTGTATCATTAGTGAGTTTTACCAGAAAAATAAAAGTTTGATAACTCAGAATCTTGTTAGCAATTTTCCTAATTCACCCTCCCATTCATTCAAGGGTGCATTGAATTTCTAAAATCTATCAGGCACTGCTAAGCACCATACACAAAAACAAAACATGATTTAAATCTTACATGATGCCAAAGTGGAATGTTTCTCTATTTGCTGCTCATTTTTTAATCTTTCCCCCCTCATTCCCCTCAAAATATTTTACTATTTTGAGAACATAATGTCAAATCTATCTTTCTAACTACTCCAACATCCCTAATGAAAACCTTATACTTTGTAAGGCTATAGTTTCAGCAGCCATCAGGATATATAAATATGTCAATAATAAAATTTACCTACTTTTAGAGAACCCAGCTAGCCTATCTTAGGAAATGGTATGTTAGTTACAATTTTTTAAAAGAAGAAAGGAAAGAAGGAAGCAAGGGAGGGACCTCAGAGACATGAAAAAGCTCGAAATTTAAAGACATTTAAACTGGAAAGTATCTATTCTTAGTAGTTGTTTTCTTTTGACAGGTCCTTCATCACTTTGATTCTTCTAGTCAAGAGTCAGTGCCAAAAAGAAGAAAGTTTAGTGAACCAAAGAAAAATACATAAAAAAATTTTTTTCTGCATGTTTGCAAAGTTCTTCACAACATTTAAAGGACATTATATTACTGTTTTAAGGTGTGTTTGCCCTACCTCTGAAAACTTACATGTAGTCTTAAGCAGTTAGTACACTAAAATTAATCCTTAGCTGACTATCATATTGTGATCCTTAATCTTATCTGAGACAAACTCAGGAGAACTTTTGAGTAAAAAGTACCAGTGTCATAATTTATTCTGTGAATTATCTACTCAATTTTGATCTATCTTCCATTTTGGTGGACACTTCCTTTTAACATATATTAACGTTTAAGGTCCTCTAAAGCCATTTTTTGAAGTAAATAATGTTTATTTTGGTATTAAATTTTGATAGTAATTCACTTTTTACTTACGTTAAAACTATACAATTTAACTGGCTATGTCTGTCATGTTATTAAAACAATGTTCTTCAGTACTTTGATATAGTGTATTAACATGATAATATATAATGTACAATTAAAAAGTGGTGCTTTAACTTTTTTAACATTTTTTACTACAAGACAAAATGATTTTAAAGTCTGGCATTTTTGGCAGCATAAATAAAATATTGTTCAGCATCTAGACTCTTTCATGGCTTCTAATTTTTATTTAAATAGCAGAAAATTTTTAGGCACTAATTTTGAGATCATTTCAGTACATGTTACTTTGCAAAAGTTGAGCACACTTTCTAGAACTTTTGAGTGGTAGTGAAAGATGCTGTGCTTTTAGTGAGAAACCTGGGACCCAGTTCCAGACTTGACTGTTTTCTGTGCTCTAGAAAAGGAAAGCTTAAAACTTGGTCTGTTTGCCTCTTGCATTTTCAGCAGCCATATTCTAAAAACATACATTATCCATGGGCTTGCCAGTAACAAGCACTAATAGAGAATGTTAGAATGAATGCTATGGTAGAAATGTGCCTATCCTGTTTAATGTAAACCAAGTAAACGTCCACAAACTGACCCAGATCGGGTTTTTCTGGAACAGGAAAGTTAGGGATAAGCTAATTGTCGAAAACAACCAATTTTTAAATGTTTATGTATTCTTAGCTCTATCGGATCCTAACCCGTCTCACTTAATTGTCACAGTATACACTGCTACAGTAACACACCTGCTACACTGAGGTTGACCAACAGAAATCTTTGTAGATCGGCAGCTGGTGATAGCTCACTGAACGCTTTGATTGGCCGGTTTAATGGGGGTGGGGAGCGCAGCCCTCTTTCCTTTCTCTACCAAGGTTCCTTCATTGGATTGACCAGCTGTCAGGTTGAGCCCAAACCTGCCTCCTTTTGGTGGTGTTTGTCTGGATCGCAACGCAATAGCCGGGCGGGGGGAGAGCCTCCCCTCCTAAGCTCCGATTGGCTGAACTCAACCTTGGAGGTTTCTGATTGGTCCAATGAAGAAACACCAAGGTAGGTTGCCTAGTGATCCTGAGGAAGCTGATGTGTTATTCCTTCTCTGCATCGAAGGATCAGGAAGTTTGTTCTCTCTGCGTGGCTGAGAAGTTTTTCACCTACTCGGACGGGGGTGGGGGGTGGGGGTGGGGACAGGTGTCCCCCTGAAATAGAGCGCAAGCTGCAGACTGAGTTTGGCCGTAACCCAGGAAGTAACGTCAGGTAAGCAACGGGGGAAATATCAATACATTTTCTAACGTAGAAAAAAATAAAACCTCCAAATTTTTCATTTTGTGGGGAGAGGGAGGTTTTTATTTATTTAATTTTGGGACCCTTGGGAATTTTTTTTCAAAGAGCGTCTTTAGTAAATGTCCAAGGGCGATTAATTTTTCAAAGAAAATGCCCCATTATTTTTTTGCCCTGAAGATTTAGTTTCTTGGATTGGATTAGGATATAAGCTCTATTCACCGTGCCAGATAGGGTTAGTGCCCTTAAGCATTTATTTCATGCTTCTCTTCCTCTTTCACTCTTCTTCCCACCTCCCGCCAAGAATTATTTGAAATATAGCCTTGTACAAAGAATCTTTTGTAAGTCACTTCATCTGTATTTCTTTTTTAAATGTTTACATGCATTTCTGAGTATTCATTTTAATCAGTATATATTTATCGAGCAGTTACAACGTTAAAGACATTGTGCTAGTTGCTATGGAGAATATAAAAACCCAAGAAGACAATATCCCTGCCCTCAAGAAGTTTACAGTTGAGAGGGAGCCATACCAAAAGAAAGACTATAATAAATACTTTAAAGGAAGTAAGTATAAATAAAGTTGTGTGAAAGTACAGCTGAGGAGAGACCTATTCTGGCTATGGGACATAGGGGTAATGGAGAAGCAGATTCACTGAAGGCTTTACAGTGAGTCCTCAATAGGACTTTGAAGAATGTGTAGAATTTAGAAAGGAAGGGAAAAGGGAGAGAACTCGAGCCTGTACAAAGGAGAGAGGTGGAAGGCATGGACATGTTTGAGAAATGGTTTAACAGTACATAATTGGGAGTAATGGAAGATATTGCTAGAAGATAGAATGGGATCCAGTCACAGAGGCTCTTGAATGCATTCTTTTGATCTTGAAAAAGCTATTTTCAATAATTGCTGATTTAAAATATTTATTGTATTTCATCTTAAAAAATGACATTTAGATTTATCTAAAGTATGCTAACTTTAAACTTTATCACACATGGTAGTGCAATTTCTCTTGACTGTAGATTTTTAAAACAACTATAGTGCATGGTATAAAAGGGCTTGTGCTCTGATTTTTTTTTGTACTTGAGAAAGAATCTGCTAATCTTTTAACATTCTCTTGCCAGTGCTTTTTGTTGTCAGCTGTTCGTGTATTTGCAAGGTGGCTAGCCTAGGGATAGAGATGAAAGTTTTCTAGCTATATGGAATTACTACACACGATCTTCTGAGTGTTATTCTCTAGACTGGTAATCTCCAAAGTGAATGCATGAAATGAGTCATTAGGGTTTGGGAAGGAAATATTGGAACATATATTTCTATTTAGTTTTTCTTAATTTTTTTTACTTTTTTTTGTATGTTTTATAATGAACTTGAATATTTATAGAAATTGCACATAAATTACTGTATGCTCTTTGGAGCTGGATGCTCACAATTTTTTGCTGTTCCATATTATTTAACTTGGAGAGAATCCATTTTGTGAAAGGAATCACAATGATTATGTGATTAGGTCATGCATAAGAAATCAGCAGGCTTAAAAGTCGGTCCTTTCTACTGGTCTTTAGAATTAATGATTTGATTTCTTGTCAATGCCTCCAGTGGAGTTCAACCTATTGTACTTTGGAAAAGATATTGTTATCCACGTAATTTTTTCTGGTCATTACTCTTTCCTTTATTTAAGTTTGTAAATATTTCTTACTTGTATACATTTTTAGTATGCATGTATGAATATCTAGATGTTTATTTACATAAGCACACATATAGATATTTTTTCATCACCCCCTCCAGAGACAGGTAAGAATGACCACTTTAACTCACCGGGCCCGTCGTACAGAAGTAGGGAAGAACTCTGAAAAGAAGGTGGAAAGTGAGGAAGACGCTAATCAAGACAGAAGTCAAGACAATGAGGACACTGAAGACTCTAAGGATATCCGCCTCACGCTTATGGAAGAAGTATTGCTCCTGGGACTAAAAGATAAAGAGGTAATGCAATTGGATTTGCTAGACTGTCTCAAAGACTTAAATATTGGAATGTTTTTAGAAAGTAATCTGATAAAATATTTTCATTAATACTAAATTGGCCTTAGAATTGTGCTTCAGCCATCTGGGGGATGGGGGAGTTTGGGAGGGTGGTTGATACTTGGAGGGTAAAATCCAGAAGTATAATTACTTGAAGTATAATTTAATTACAAAATTACTCCAGAATTTTAGAAGATATAACACAGTGTAAAGTGTTTGTACTTGTAGTTTACCAAGTGAGATTGATGGTGAAATAACCTCTTATTAAACTAAGAAAGAGGGCTCACACATTGAAGTCTTCTTGAGCTTTGGGGAGAAAAGTCTTTTAAATGAGAAGACAAGGAACATGTATGATTAGCTGTCTTACAAAAATAAACAGGGGTTGGTTTCTTATAATACAGTAAGAATAACTTTTATTCTATACTGTGTATCTTTATTTTTATTTTTATTAGTGGTTTTGGACAAGCAGAACAGCTATTTTTTAAAAAAATATTTATTTATTTATTTGGCTGTGCCGGGTCTTAGTTGCAGCATGTGGGATCTTTGTTGCCACGTGCAGGTTTTCGTTGCCGCGTGCGGGATCTTTAGTTGAGGGCACGTGGGATCTTTAATTGCAGCATGAAAACCTAAGTTGTGGCCTGTGGGATCTAGTTCCCTGACCAGGAACCTGGGCCCCTTGCACTGGGAGCGAGGAGTCTTAACCACTGGACCACCAGGGAAGTCCCTCTATTCTGTGGATTTTTAGAAATATCAACAATTGATGAGGATTATTTTAGAAAATGTTTTAAAATTAATTACAGCTTTCCCTTTTTTTCTAATTTTTCCCTTATTAACAGAACATCTATTTTATAATGAAATTAGTCGAGATAGCAAATCTTGTGATACAACCAAATATTTTCTTGGCTTTTCTACTAGTAGTATACATTATCCTTCACTTGTCATTTAACTTTTTATTGTGTTTTCCCATCACTTTCTTCGCTAATGAAGAGGTTATAAAAATATACAAATAGGGGCTTCCCTGGTGGTCCAGTGGTTAAGACTCCACGCTTCCAAAGTAGGGGGCGAGGGTTTGATCCCTGGTTGGGGAACTAAGATCCCACATGCTGTGCAGTGCAGCCAAAAAAAAAAAAGGATATACAAATAATATTTTAAACAATCTACTTCCTTTTTAAGAAGACTTTGGTGAGTACAAAAAGAGGCATATTTATTATTGGCCTCAGTTTTGAAAACTTATCAAATTAAAATGTTACTTTATATTAAAAAAATACTAAATGTGGCTTTTATCATTGTTCTTAGAAATGAATTGGTTACATACATCTAGTAATATCTCTTCTTTTCTACATTGACTCCTCAACTTGAGAATACCCTTATTTTAGTTTAGTTTAGTTTAGTTTTTCTTTACCACTTTTCCCTTCTCTGATTTTTGTCATGTCAAATTACCAACTTGAACAGAAATTACAAGACTTGTTATAGCCTGTGTATTATTAAAACTAACGTTAGAGACATGCCCATGTGTACTTGGCCAAGACGCAAATATATCATAAAATCTTGCCCAGAAGTATATTTTCCTGTTTGCTGAGAAAGTTGGTGAGGCTCTAGTTTTATAAAAGTCAAATAAATGAAAAAGCAAAACTGACTCTCTAAGAGAAAGTCAGAGTAGGTCTGAAGATTAGGTGGTATAAATACTATTTTGAGATGTTTACACGGTGCCTAGGAAACATTCACTCACTAAAACAGAAGAGCATATTAGATCTAAAAAGCTGTTTTGTTTGTGTTAGTTTTGAATAGGAATGATTAATTTCCTGCTGAACCTAGGTACTAGAATTTTTGCTTCTGTTCTGTAGCGAAACTGCCTTTGGACTTCTCTTTGTGTGTTTCTAAATTTATAATAGTTAATATAAACTTAAGGAAATAGGATAAAAAAAGGAGCTTGTTTAGAGCTATGATCATAGTGCGTATTCAACATATTGGTGAAATACTGTATAAAGATGGGCAGATAATATCCACCTTTTGAATTGTTTGAATTTTATTTTTGGAGATAGCTGATAAATTAAGTTTTTAGCTTTCAGTTGGCTCAGAAAGAATGAGAAATGATAAATCCTTAGGCGTACATAAATAGGAGAGGTCAAACCTTCTGATTTATTAAAGTAGTAATAGTTGCTCCAAAATGCCAGTTACATAACTTTCTCTAAAAAATACTACATTGATTTCCAGCTCAACTTATTTTCTTCTTATCTCTCAAACCACTTCTTGATTTATTTAATCAATGTTTAATGTGTTTAGCATTATACAAATACTAAGGTAAATATAAAATAGTATAATGTATTGTCCCTGTCATCAAGAAACTTGCATTCTAGCTGGGGAAACAAATAATACGTCTTTTTAAAAATTAAGTAACCCAAAGCTCCATCAACAGAAGAGTGGATAAAAATGAATCGTTCATTTATTTAAATGAGTATAAATATATTTTCTATATAGAATGAAAATGAACATTGTTACAAAACATGTATGATTCTCATATATGTTCAATAAAGGAAGCCAGACACAAAAGAATACATATTGTATGATTATGTGTATATAAAATTCAAAAAACTAAACTATGGTATCTGGGATTGCATATTTAGGTGGTAAAACATACAGAAAAGCAAGAAGGGGATTACCATAGTTGTTAGAGTAGTGACGAGCAGGGGAGGAGGGGAGTTTTAGTGATTAGACAAGAGCATGAAGGGGTTTCTGGGTGCTAACAGTTTTCTGTTTCTCTACTTGGGGAAAGTTTCATGGATATGCACTTAGGGATAAATCATTGAGCTTTTCACTTTTGTGTACTCTTCTGTGTGTGCATTATATTTCACAATTCAAAAGATTTTTAAAGAAGTAAACGACAACTAAAAAACAGCAAGTGTTACCAAGTTAGAACAGTAAGAGCAGAGGAAGTTGGAGGGAGGAGAGATCATCATAAGTGGGAATAATCTGGGGAAGAACAGAAGGCAGTAAAACCAGCTGGGCCTGTAAGAACGGATAGGATTTACATAAATGGAAGAAGGGAAGGGAACACATTCTGGATGAGTGAGCAAAGGTTTCATGAGCTTGATGAATTTGGGAGATAATTGAGTACCAGTATGACTGAAGTAGATGGTGTTCTTAGAAAACCATGAGATTCAGAATTGACAAATTAGACTCAGATCAGAGTAGGAATGATTTTAAGTGCCAGGTGAGACTTAGACTCTTTCCTTTAAGTAAAAGGGGATCAGCCTGATGAAAACAGCAACGTCCATTTCATTTTTGTATCCAATTGAAGAATATTTTTGCTCTATGTTCTTTGTGAATATATGTTTTGGTATGTATGTAATTTCTTGTTTTTTCATGGTTTATTTGTGACATGTCAAAAAAAAAGCCAAATGTTAAACTTTGCATCCCAATGTCTCAAAGTTAACTTTTGCTGAAGAGTTTCATAAAGTTTTCAGTATAGAACCTAATGCTATAATTTTTTAAATTATGTTTTAAAAAGCCTATACATAGAAAATAACATAATGACACTAATATTTCAAGAATTGTAGGCCTAGAAAAAAATGACAGCAGGTCATATAGTCAGATTGCTTGTGAAATATTACTGTCATCCTTTCTTAAGAGTCTTCTGAGTAGTAGCTGCCACAGACTGGTTTAAAACATTAAGCTTCATTGTCTTGTGAAATAATCAAGAAATTTTTATGTTGAAGAGTCTAACCTTTCAAATACGTTTAAAATTATATGTTACCTCAGTTCAATAACACTGACCTCAACTGAGAAAATTAAACTTGAGCACCAGCCTGACCAAAATAAAATAGATTTATTTCCTGTTGAAATCAAGATCCTGTTTATTTGTCATTATTGCCTTTGTTAAGAGTTTTCATATAGATATTTGTATTGATTCATGGACAGTTAATGCTTTAATTAAATTGCTAATATATTTAAAAGTTGTTCTTTATGAAAATCTTTATAATTAAGTTACCTGTAAGAGGAGTGAACCTACTAATGCTTTTGACTTTTGGCCATAATCTTTTAAATTTGGGTAGTATTTTTTAACCCTCTTCCCTTCCTTGCAAAGCTCTTGCTTAATAATGCCATTTATTGAGTGCTTACTAAGCACTGTGACATAAAAGCTTTTCACCATATTTCTCACGTCACTGGAGTAAAAATCGACAAGAAGTATTGTTCAATGGTATTAGGGAAATATATTTTCATTCATTTGTTTAGTCACCAAAAATTTATTGAATGTCTCATATATGTCAAGTGCTGAATATTAGAAGAGAACAAAAACAATAGTCCCTGCTTTTGAGATTATTTATAGTCTAGTGGCCTGGGGATGGCTGGAGAAGTTAGGAGAGGGTCAGGAAAGTCAGCAGACTGTTGGAGTACAGTGCGATATATGCATAACTATGTTCTGAGTACTGAGGGAACAAAGAAAGACACCTAACTTGGATGGGTGTGAAAAGTAGTAGGTGGGAGAGGGAAGGAGAAGAGATACTGGGAAAGACTTCTGGGAGGGGATAACTCTTAACCTGAATTCTGAAGATAAGCAAGAGTTAGTCTGTGAAGAGAGACAGTTTCTAGGAAAAAAGAACATGAGCTGGATGTTTGTAATAATTTCAGTGATTTGCAGCTGGAAAAATCACAAATATTTGAAAGCATCCGATCTCCTTTAAATGAACTCAGATGTTTTGAAACAAGTTCCAGAGCTGGACATCCAGTTGTGTGTTTTATTGTTTAACTTTTCAAAAATTGTGAAATATAGCACATCCAAAAAAGTATATAAAACACATATGTAAAATTTAACAAGCAATTTTAAAGCAAACATTCATGTAACCACCATCAATAGAACATTGTCAGAATCCTGGAGGCATCATCTTGTGCCCTTCCCTAATCACATGCTGTCCTACCTCCCTGTAGTTTTAACATGTGTATATATCCCTAAACAATATATTTTAGTTTTGCCTGTTTTTAAACTTTATGTTTTAGGATTAATACTGTCATGTATTCTTTTGTCCAATATGTTTGAAATTCATCCATGTTGTTGCATATAATTTAATTCAGTTTATTGCAATATAGTATTTCATTATATGAATATATGACCATTCTTTCTACTGGTAGATGGATGTTCAGGAGTCCATTATGAATAGTGCTGCTAACAATATTCTTGTACTTACCAATTATGTTCTTTCAAACAATGTCACCATACATATATAAAAATGATAAATCAAACTGAATAAAACTTTCATTTTAAATTATAAATATAAAATATGTTAATGCTAAGCTTTTCAAGCTTACTAATGATCCTTCATCAGTTATAATTTACTCATTGTAATTTATTAGCGATGGGAGATTGGAAGTGCAAACATTTTTAAAGCTGGTAAAAAAAATCTCAGTGAACAATCAGTAGGTTAAAAAAAAATCAGTCACAATAAGTCAGTACACAACTTGTGGATGAATGGCTATAGATGGAGAAAATTGCTCCTCTTTGAAAGTCGCTGAGTTCTAAAACATTTTATTAAAATCAAAAGATTAAAAGTGTAATTTATAATTTAGGTCACAACCTGGTCTTTTAGTTTCCTGATAGCACAAAATGAACAATAAATCTCTTGTCACTAGGATTGCCATTGTGAATAGGGCAAGTGTATCAGAAAGACTCGTTTGTCAGGTTTTGTGATTTTTATTAACACAAGCTGTTATTAAAAAAGAAAAACTTTTGTTTTGCTTTTTTAAAATTATATCTAGTCATATAACCACAAAGAATTATTTACTATTGGTACAAAAGGAAATAAACTGGGAGACCAATGTCCTATTTTAACAGTAGGAAAATATAGTTTAAGCTGTTTCATTGAGAGCCTGCCTCTCTGTATGCTCCCCCAACCACCAGCTGCACACTGTTGTCTTCTAAAATATCTGGTATTGATATTAAGACAAAACCCACCCACTTAAATTTGGACTTTTGGCAGTAACCACTGACTCTGTAAACTTGATGGGAGCCATTTCATCTCTTTTGTCTCCCTCTTCATATTTTATTAGTATAACATAGAGTTTTCAAAACATTTTGCACTTTCTCTTGCTTGATCCTGCAAGGCAAATATTATCCTCTCTTTATGGGAGTCAAAGTTAAACTGGCCAATAAATTGTGGAATTTATGTTCAAACCAAACATAAATATACTAAAATGTTTTAATTCTCTTCTCATTTCGTTTTCTGTATATTCTGTAACTATTTTCTTTGTTGTTACCATGGGGATTACATTTAACATCCTAAAGTTATAACACTTTAATTTGAATTTATACCAACTTAACTTGAATAAAATAGGAAAACTCTGCCTCTGTATAGCTCTATCCCACCCCTTTTAGTTCTTGATGTTACAGAATTACATCTTTATACATTTGTGCCCCGAAAGTTAAACTAATTATGATGCATTGGTCTCTTAAATTATGTACAAAACAGAATGTAGAGTAACAAACCAAAGTTATACTAACTTTATCGTTTTTAGACTAATGTTTTAAAGTGTATTAGTCTCAAAAAAAAGAAAGTATATACCTCATTGGGAAAAAAAAAAAATAAAGTGTATTAGTCTCTTAAATCATGTAGAAAACAAAAAATGGAGTTACAAACCATTTTTACTATAATACTAGCTTTTGTAATTGCCCATATGTTTACCTTTACTGACATCTTTATTTCTTCATACTGCTTTGGGTTACTGTCCAGTGTCCTTTCTTTTCTACCTGTAGGACTCTCTTTAGCATTTCTTGCAGGGCAGGCCTAGTGGTAAAGACTCCCTGAGCTTTTGTTTATCTGGGAATGTCTTAATTTTTCCTTCACTTTCGAAAGATAGTTTTGCCAGATATAGAATTCTTGGTTGACAGGTTTGTTGGGTTTTTTTTCTCTTTTAGCATTTTGAATATATCAGCTCATTGCCTTCTGGCCTCCAAAGTTTCTGATGAGAAATTTGTTGATAATCTTATTGAGCATCTCTTGTATGGGACAAGTGGCTTATCTTCTGTTGCTTTCAAGATCTCTCTTTGTCTTTGACTTTCAACAGTTTGATTTTAATGTGACTCAGTGTGCGTCTCTTTGAGTTCATCCTATTTGGAGTTCATTTAGCTTTTGGATATTTATATGTATATCTTTCATCAAACTTGGGAAGTTTTTGGCCATTATTTCTTCAAATAATCTCTCTGCCCCTTTTGCTCTCTCTTCTGGAAGGCCCAAAATGTGTACGTTGGTTCACTTTTGTTGATATCCCACAATTCCCTAGGATCTGTTCATTATTCTTCAATCTTTTTTCTTTCTGTTCCTCAGACTCAATAATTTCAGTTTGTCCTGTCTCCAAGTTTGTTAATTCTTTTGTCTGCTCAAATCTTCCTTTGAATCCCTCTAGTAAATTTTTTTATTTCAGTTATTATACTTTCAGCTCTAGAATTCCTTTTTGGTTTCTTTTTAGGTTTTCTGCCTCTTTACTGATATTTCCATTTTGTTCATACATCATTTTCCTGACTTTCTCCACATCTTCCTTTAGTTCTTTGCGAATCTTTAAAATAGTTGTTTTAAAGTCTTTGTCTACTAGGTCTGCCATCTGGTCTTTCTGGGACAGTTTCTGTCATTTTTTTTTCCTTTGAGTCGGCATACTGAACTGTTTCTTTATATGTCTTATGATTTTTTTGACTGAAAATTAGACATTTGAATCTAATGATATGGTAACTCTGGAAATCAGATTATGCCCCTTACCCAGAGTTTCCTGGTTTTTGTTTTGTTTTGTTTTTATTTTTTTCAGATTTATTTAGGTATAACTGACAAAATTGTAAAATATTTAAAGTATATAACATGATGATTTGATATATGTATACATTGCGATAAGATTCCCCCCATCATGTTAATTAACACATCCATCACCTAACATATATTTACCTTTGTGTATGTGTGAGAGAGAACATTTATGATCTATTCTCTTAGCAGATTTCAGTTGTACAGTACAGTGTTATCAGATACACATCACCATATATAAAATAAACAAGTATTTACTGTAACAGCGCAGGGAACTATATTCAGCATCTGTAATAACCTATAATAGAAAAGAATCAGAAAAAAAGAATATATCTATCTATATCTATCTATCTATCTATATCTATATCAATCTATCTATCTAACCGAATCACTTTGTTGTATACCTGCAACTAACACAATATTGTAAATCAACTCTACTTAAAAAAAGAAAAAGTAGATAGCAATACAGTGTTATCAACTATAGTCACCACATTGTACATTAGACCCTCAAACCTTATTCATCATGTAACTGAAAGTTTGTACCCTTTTACCAACCTCTTCCTATTTCCCCCCACCCCCCAGTCCCTGGCAAACATTTTTCTACTTTCTGTTTCTAGGAGCTCAGTTTTTTTAGATTTTACATGTAAGTGATACTATGCAATGTTTGTCTTTCTCTCTGGCTTATTTCACCTCCAGGTGAAATATCTCCAGGGCATAATGCCCTCCAGATTCTTCCATGTTGTCACATGTCAGGATTTCTGTCTTTTTTAAGACTGAGTAACATTTTTTTTCCTTGATCCATTTATCCATTGATGGATACTTAGATTGTTTCTATACTTTGGCTACTGTGAAAAATGCTGCAATAAACATGACAATACAGATATCTCTGAAATAATGATTTTTTTTCCTTTGGATGTACACCCAGAAATGGGGTTGTTAGATCATATGGTAGTTCTATTTTTAATTTCTTGAGAAACCTCCATACTGTTTTCCATAGTGACTGTACCAGTTTACGTTCCCACCAACAGTGTACAAAGTTTCCCTTTTATCCACATTCTTGCTAGCATTTGTTATCTCTTATCTTTTTGATAATACCATCCTAACAGGTATGAAGCGTTATCTCATTGTGGTTTTGATTTGTATTTCCCTGATGATTAATGATGTTGAGCACCTTTTCCTATACCTTTCGGTCACTTATATGTTTTCTTTGGAAAAATGTCTGTTCCGGTCCTTTGCCCATTTTTAAATTGGGTTATTTGGTTTTTTGCTGTTGAGTTATTAATATGTGTGTTCCTTGTGTATTTTAGATATTAATCACTTATTGGATATGTGGTTTGTAAATATTTTCTCCCATTCCATGTGTTGCTTTTTCATTTTATTGATGGTTTCCTTTGCTGTGCAGAAGCTTTTTAGCTTGATGTAGTCCTGCTTGTTGATTTTTTTGCTTTTGTTGCTTGTACTTTTGGTGTCAAGTCCAAAAAAAACATTGCCAAGACCAATGTCAAGGAGCTTACCCTCTGTTTTCTTCTTGTAGTTTTACTGTTTCAGGAGTTATGGTCAAGTCTAATCCATTTTGAGTTGATTTTTGTGTATGGTGTAATGCTTTTTTTTTTTTTTAATTGTTGTAGGCTATTTTTGTGCTGAGGATCAGCCTAAAGTGTAAAATTAAGGTCTTCTCAAGTCTTTTCTGAGCCTGTGCCTTTCCTTGGGCATTTACAATAACCTTCTAATTTCCCCTGTGTATGTAGTTACTTTTGAATGTCCTAGTCTTTGGTATCTGGCTCCAAAAAGAGGGGAAAGGAAAATGAAGAGGAGGGAAAAGGCATAAGCCCTTTAAATCACCTGGAAGTCACCAGAAGGGGAAGGGCTTGCAGCAAAACAGGGAGGTTACAATAATGGCCTCTGTGTCTGCACCTCCATGATCAGAATGCAGATCCCTGATATCTGATATTTGGAGGACAGAGTCCTTATTGCCCACCCTAGGTCCTAGTAGGGGCATGTAAGCTGCTCTAAGAACATATGCATAGCTGCCTGCCATGGGGTGAGGGGATGGGAGATGGGTAGCCTCTGCTAAACTAAGATTTGAAACTGACTGGAATTAACTGTAATTTATGATTCACGTCTTCCCCTGGAAGTTGCAAGCCTTCAGTAGCCTCCAGAGTTCCAAAATAGTTATGTCAGACAGATTCTACTGATACAGTTGTTGTCTAGGTGGGAAGACAAATTTCTGGTGCTTCCTACTCTGCAACTTCCCAGAAACCCCACATTTGTTTTTTATATATTCCTACCATGTTACCGTCCCCATAGTTTGTTTTAATTTAAATTCTACATTTCCTTTCAAAGCCTATCACAAATCAAACAGTGATCTTTCCATTCTCTAAATTCCCTTGCATTTATCATACATCTCAATGTGATTAGTTACTGCATTTTCTAATTTTCTTATAGGCAGTATTTAAAGACACAGGCTTTGGGGGCTTCCCTGGTGGTGCAGTGGTTAGGAATCCGCCTGCCAATGCAGGGGACATGGGTTCGAGCCCTGGTCCGGGAAGATCCCACATGCCGTGGGGCAACTAAGCCCGTGCGCTACAACTACTGAGCCTGTGCTCTAGAGCCCACGAGCCACAACTACTGAGCCCACGCACCACAACTACTGAGCCCACATGCCTGGAGCCCGTGCTCTGCAACAAGAGAAGCCACTGCAGTGAGAAGCCCATGCACCGCAACAAAGAGTAGTAGCCCCCACTCGCTGCAACTAGAGAAAGCCTGCATGCAGCAACGAAGACCCAATGTGGCCAAAAATAAATAAATAAATTTATTTAAAAAAAAAAAAAAAACACAGGCTTTGGAAGCAGGCATAGCTACATTAAAATGCAAAGTCTACCACTTACTAAATATTTGATTTGGCCTCGGTTTCCACATTATTTCCTTATACTCATTTTATAGAGATAATAATATTGACTTCATAGTGCTATTGTAAGAATTAAATTACTTCTATAAAATGTTTAAATCAACCTGACACATATAAATACTCAATAAATAATAACCAAAGTGAATTGAAATAAGTCAGACAAAAGATACTGTATGATCTCACCTATATGAAGAATTTAAAAAAAAACAAAACTCATAGACACATAGAACAGATTGATGGTTGCCAGAGGTAGGGATTGGGGGTGGGTAGGTAAAATGAGTGAAGGTAATCAAAAAGGTACAAACTTCCAGTTATAAAATAAATAAGTCCTGGAGATGTAATCTTTGACATGGTAGCTATAGTTAATAATACTGTATTATATATATTAAAGTTGCTGAGAGTAGATATTAAAAGTTCTCATCACAAGAAAAAATTTGTAATTAACTATGTTTGATGATGGATGTTAAGTAGATTTATTGTGAGAATCATTTCACAATATATACATATATAGAATCATGTTGTACACCTGAAACTAATATAAAGTTATATGTCAATTATATCAATAAAAAATAATAGCCATATAAATTTATAATTAAAAAATTGGGAAGTAAAGGAATAAAGATGGGAGAAAGCATAGGAGAAATATTAACTTTTATTTTTTATAGTAAGAAGTCAATTAGATGTTGTCTAATATTGAAACATTTACTTTAAACAAAAAACTCAACCTCTTAATCTATTTTGTTAACCTTAGAAATGAGTCTTTTAGGAAAATCTCTTGTAATAAGGAAATGTTTGAAGTTCAGTAATTCCTTCAGTTTCAGTTCATTTTCTTTTTACGTTAAATTTAAGTAAAATTATATTTATTACATTTTACTTTAAAAATAGCACATGTAGTATGATTTACTCCATTTTTTAAAAATGTTGAGTGTAATGTTACTTGAATTTGACATAAAAGGGAAATTGAGGTTAAACTGAATATTGCTTTTCTTCATCACAAGATATCATTTACTAAAAGGCCCCACTAAGGTTAAAAAAGAGCTTATGAAAAAAATAAGACTATGTGTGGACCTTGTTTGGCTCCTAATTCAAACAAACCAGGTATTCTAAAAATGCATTAAACAATTGATGGAATTTGAATGCTTACTGAATATTTGATAGTATTAAGGAATTATTAATTTTTTTAGGTGTGAAGTATTGCATTTTTTTTCCTTCATCTCTTGGAGAGATTATTGTAATATTTTATGGATGATATGTTTCAGCGGCTGGGATTTGCACTGAAATAATCTGGAGTTGGGGTGAGAGGTATAGATGAAAGATTGTACTGGTAGCTATTGAAGCTAGATGATGGATACATAGAGGTTAATAATCTCTGTAGTTTGTGTATGTTTGGAAATGTTAAACCAAAAATGTGTTTAGAAAATGGTGTTGGGGTCATGTTTTCTTAAACCACATGATTCCAATTTAGGCAATATCCTATTGACTCCCTGTTATGAAAGATTAAGAAATTACCTCTCTCACAGTTTATTTTACTTCTACTCCCCAGTATTTTATGAAAATTTATAGTGTATATGTTCTGTTCCATAATTTACACAAAGCTGTTCTATGAAAGGAAGCCCCACAACTGGGGTGGGGGGAGAAGCAGATGGGAAAATTGGTGGGTATGAGAGAAGATATGTGTATTGCATATATAAAGAAAAATCTGGTTTTACATACACCAAAATGATGATAAGATGATAGAATTTATGAGCAATTTTTATTTTATTTTTTATGATTCTTTTTTTCTTTCCATATTTTCTAAAATATATGTATATTACTTTTTAATCAGGGAGAAAAGATCTATTTGAAGACAAAAGATATATCTGCATTTACCTAGTTTGGCTCTTCTGAGGTTTGAACATACCATAAATGCCTTTATGTGTTTCTAAATCTATTTTAAATCATTTGAGGAGTTGTATGGAAGTTGATTTAGCGCCTTAGACACATTTTCAGATTTTTTACTCCCCCTTTTCAACTTTCTTTGGATGGTGTATAGCAATGAAAATTCCATTTTCTCATAAGTAACAGATTGTGGGAAAAGAAAGGCATGTAAGTTACTGTTACTGTTTTTGGTGCTACAATCATTTTAAAATTTTTTAGAATAAAAAATTGAGGACATTTTTACTGGCCAAAATGAGATTTAAAGCTTATGTAGGAATATTCAAAGATTACCAGTTGCTTTCCTTTATTTTGGATTTCCTTTTCACTGACAAGGCATTTCCATGTTGTTTTTATTTTCTGAACTTTTGATAGTGGTTTTTATTTTAAAAAGGGCGCAGGGGGAGTTCCCTGGTGGCCTAGTGATTAGGATTCCTGGCTTTCATGGCTTGAGAAATTGTATCCATTTGTCTAGGTTTATAATCCATTCTTCCCAATCATGCTGAAATCATCTGTTAAACCAGAATAACATCCAGGTCACAGTTCCTTATTCCCCATTATGATTAAGCAGAGTGAGCTTTTATTAATGCTTAATCTCTTTTCTAAAATGTCTCTTTTGACTTGGATGGACCTAGTGACTGTCATACACAGGGAAGTAAGTCAGAAAGAGAAAAACAAATATCATATATTAATGCATATATTTGGAATCTGAAAAAATTGGTATAGATGATCTTATTTACAAAGCAGAAGTAGAGACACAGACCTAGAGAACAAACGTATGGATACCAAGGTGGAAGGTGGGGGGGATGAATTGGGAGATTGGGATTGACATATAGTATAGCACAGGGAACTCTACTCAGTACTCTGTGGTGACCTAAATGAGAAGGAAATCCAAAAAAGAGGGGATATATGTATACGTATAGCTGATTCACTTTGCTGTACAGTATAAGCTAACACAATATTGTAAAGCAACTATACTCCAATAAAAATAAATAAATAAAATGTCTCTTTTGGCTCTGTGGACATAGAAATATTAATTGGAGTTAGAATGAATCACATTAATTTATAAAAGAGGAATTTAGATCAAATCCTGGAAGCCACTCTTTTTATAGAGCACTTCAAAGGAAAATAGTAAATTAACTCTTCTTAAAGTAATTTTTTAGAGGAAAAAAATGAATTAAAATTCGTTTTGCTTGTAAAACTTTTTTTTTCTTGTATAATTTTTGATAACCCTGGAGATCATCATGCAGACATTGGGCTTTGGAACTGGGCATATAGAAAAGGCTTCAAGAAGACACAGTAAAATTCTTTCTCTCATGGAAAGTGAAGCAATTTTTATGTTGAATCTTCAGATTTGGTCGGGGAGAAACATTTTTTTTTTCAGTGTAGATAATTTGGAAAAATTAGAAAACCACTTTTTTGGTTGGTTTGTAGACAGTATTTTACATAATTGTGATAATCCTGAATATACAATTATGTATTTGCCTGTTTTTCATTCACATTTATCATAAGGATTTTCGAACCATATTTTTAAAAACTCCTTTTAATGATGCTTTAAGTTTCTTTGCTTTCTTTCCTCTTTTTACCCCAAGCAGGCAACTTTAAAATCTTTAACCTTCATTGTTGTTATAAAGTGTGTCTTTAAAAAGGTTTGAATAACGAATACTTCACTAGGCAGAAATTCAGTGCAAAGTGTTGACTGTCTGAATTTATTGGAATCTTATTGTCCAACCTTTTACAAGAATAAAATAGCATTATCAAAAATTTCTATATGTATAATCTTTGACTCAAAAATTTCTTCTGGGAATTTATTCAACAGAAATACACATACAAATGAATATTTCTTTATAGCATTTTTTTTTTATAATGGCAAAAAATTGTAAGCAACCGATACATACATCAGTAAGGACTTGGGTAGATAAACTATAGTGCATTTAGGGGCTTCCCTCGTGGTGCAGTTTTTGAGAATCTGCCTGCCAATGCAGGGGACACAGGTTCGAGCCATGGTCCAGGAAGATCCCACATGCCATGGAGCAACTAAGCCCGTGCACCACAACTGCTGAGCCTGCGCTCTAGAGCCTGCGAGCCACAACTGCTGAAGCCCGTGCGCCTTGAGCCCGTGCTCCGCAACAGGAGAAGCCACTGCAATGAGAAGCCCGTGCACCGCAACGAAGAGTAGCCCCCGCTCACCGCAACTAGAGAAAGCCCACACACAGCAACGAAGACCCAACACAGCCAAAAATAAATAAATAAATTTACTAACAAAAACAAAAAACTATAGTGCATCTAAAATGCAGTACTATGCAGTCGTAACAATGATTGAGGTAGCTCTGTGTTTAGTGATGTGGAAAGATATCCAAAATAATGGCTAAGTGGAAAAGTTGCCACTCAATATGATCTTATTTCTATATGTAATATTAACAAATATATAATAGACTATGTATGTAAAATCTAGAAAATATCCACTAAACTGTTATGTGGAGGTGATAAGATTATAGGAGACTTTTACTTTCTAAATTATACATTTCTAAAATATGATCTTTCTTTTCTTTCTTTTTTTTTTTTTTTGACAATCATCTATTACATTTATAATCAAGACAAAAAAAAAATCTACTATCCAAAGATCTCATTCTGCCAATTCTCCAATAGCCTCTGTTGGTCATGAAGTAGTGTGCAATTTTGGTATTTTTAGTAGATCCTAAAATTTTTCTTTTTCTCTTTTCCCTCATGTATATAGCCTTTGGTAATTAAATTTAATGACTGAATGCTGAATTTCAGTATACATGTGCTAGATCATCCTGCATACTAAAGCAGTGGCCCTTTAACACAGCATCTTTATTATAGATGGTTTGAGAATTTACCAAGACAGCTCCATATATTTAGAGCAAAATGGACTTACAGTTATAATCATTTTTAAAACTCTTCATGTGTATTTTTATACTTTTTTCTATTATGGCATATGATTCAATAAAAAGAAAGTTAAAAAACATTTGAAGAGTTTTATATAATATGAGATACTATAATGGGAAAGGGTGATTTTGAAAAACATACAGTTTATACATCCTGGTCTCCATTGCTTCTTTTTTTTTTTTTTTTAATTCATTTTTGGCTGCCTTGGGTCCTCATTGCTGTGCGTGGGCTTTCTCTAGTTGCGGCAAGTGGAGGCTACTCTTCCTAGCGGTGCGCCGGCTTCTCATTGTGGTGGCTTCTCTTGTTGCAGAGCACAGGCTCTAGGCGTGTGGGCTTCAGTAGTTGTGGCACGCAGGCTCAGTAGTTGTGGCTCACGAGCTCTAGAGCGCAGGCTCAGTAGTTGTGGCACACAGGCTTAGTTGCTCCACAGCATTTGGGATCTTCCCGGACCAGGGCTCGAACCCGTGCCCCCTGCATTGGCAGGCAGATTCTTAACCACTGCGCCACCAGGGAAGCCTCCATTGCTTCCTTATTTGCAGTGATTCTCATTTATAGTTCTGTCGACAATCTGACATCATTGTTACTGAAACAGAAGTTATATGGTCAGGCAGAAATGAAAACACAAGAAAAACTTTCCTCTAATTGCTTTAATACTGGCTGAAATGTTTGCACACCTGTTGAGATTCATAAAGTCACCAGGATTATATAAAAGTTATGCCTAAGTATATATTGTAAAATAAAGTTATAGTTTAACCTTAATGAGGCAGCTAACTTGTATAAACCAAGTATTAATGGGGAAAAAAAAGGCTTACTGCCTCCTTAAAGAGGAGTTACAAGTATTACTCCTGAAGTAGCCACGAGGCAGGCAGTGGAGAGAATTAATCCCAGCTTTTAGTCTAAGATCAGGCCCTCAGGAAATTTGGATATGTCTAGGGATGCTTATGATTCAAGCTGACCTTTTGCCAGGTTAACATATTTACTCTCAATCATAAATTTATGCTTTCAAAAAACATTTATTGAGAAATACTGTATATCACTCTCTCCCTAAGGAATTTATAGTCTACTGAGGACAAGCAGTTGGTTGCAATGTGATATAATAAATGATAGGGGAGAAGTAGACACACACACACACACACACACACACACACACACACACACACACACACACCCAGGTGAGGAATCTAACCCAGAGGATGGAGTGGAGGGAAAGATAATGTTGGAGAAGGTGACATGGAAGATGTGACCCTTGTACTCAATCCTTAAGAACAAGGAGGAGTTGAGTAAAGAAGAGTATTGGTTCTTCTAGACAGAGAGAACTGTGTGTGCAAAGGCCAGTAGGCAAAAATGATGCATTAAGAGTACTTAAAATGGTTCCAGAAAGCTGGGGCATAGTGTTCTAGGGGAAAGAAGCCAGAGAGAGACTAGTAAGCAGCCTCCTGATTTAAGTGCTATTACTAAAAAATTTGGATTTGACTGGGAGGAGCATTTGAAATATTTTTAAGCAGAAGGGAAGGGAGTTATATGATTAGCTTTGAGCTTCAAGATCATCCTGGCTGTGGGAAAAATGGAATTAGAAGACCTCTACTTCTGGCAGTATAGTGGTAAGACTTAATTTTTAATGTATTGTTGGGCCTTTGGAATGGAAAGGAAATCTTCAGGGCCCCCAAACAAACACCAAAATTAAAATCCTAGACTTGAGCAAAAAACAAACATGAAAACCAGATTGCTCTGGGGCAAATTACCAGATCAGTCCAGAGATTCAGGAATTAGGTGGTCAGCAATAAACTTTTGGGTTGAAATAAAATGGAGAAGCTAGGTTTAAATGTGGTCCCTGTTGTGTGGCAGTCTCCCAGTCCCACCATGCCTTACTCTCAGCAGAAGCAAGTGCAGATCTTCCTCTCTAGAGGAAGATATCCTCAATTTAGGCCTCCAGAATCTCATAGATTCAAAAATAAATAAATATGGACCTCTTAATCAAATATCATCAAACATACAAAGAAAAATACACGTGAGAAAGAATCAGCAGAAATAGCAAATAACAGGTCATTCAAAGACCTTAGATATTAAAATGATCAACCAATATGAAGTATCTATGATATTTTTAAAGAAATATAAGAATCACAAAATGAACAAGAAGAAATGATCACAAATGACCAGGCAAATGTGAAAAATAACTAAATAAAACTTTTAGAGATGAAAAATAGTTGAAATCAAAATCTCAGGGATAGTTTAACATATTAAATATAAATGGAGAGAGTAAATTGGAAGCCAGATATGAACTAACTCTTGTGAAATCAATATAGAGACAAAGGAAGATGGAAAATATAAAGGAGAGATGAAAAGACATGGAGGTTAGAATAAGAAAGATTGAAAGAAAGAAAAAAGGAAATGAAGGAAAGCCAAAATTCTTAGAGATAAGAATTGAGAATTTTTGAGAAGTAAAAAATGAACGTACAGACACAGGAAGCATATTACCAAACAGGATGGGTAAGTTCACACACAGTCATGTTGTAGTCAAACTGCAAAACACCAAGAGAGAAGACCTTAAAGTACCTTAAAGAAAAACGACAAATCACCTACCACAATTAATAAGAGTGATAGATTTCTCACTGCAACAGTGGAAGTTAGGAGGGCATAATATCTTCAATGTGATAAAGAGAAAACTATCAACCTAGAATTTTATGTACAGAGAAGCAGTATTTTAAAAACAATGGTAAAATAAAGACATTTCATATAAACAAAATAGAGTTTGCCTCCAACAGACTTTCATTTAAAGAAATTCTACTTTAGGAGGAAGGAAAATGGTACCAGAAAGGAGGTCTGAGATGCAAGAAGGAATGGTGAGCAAAGAATTTGGTAAGCAACTGAGTAAATCTAAACAAGGGCTACCTGTATAAAATAACGATGATGCTAATAATGATGTCTAATTTGTGAGGTTAAAAAAAAGATAAAATATTGGCAAACTAGGAGAGTGATTAATATATTGATTTGTTTTAAAAATAAATTAGATCTTGTATGAATTTTAAATGATCATGCATGTTAAAATTTCAAAGATAACTTCCTGAACAAAAGTGAATGTATAACTTCCAAATCAATAAAGAGGAAAACTGGAATTTTTAAAAGATGTTTTTTAATTCTTTGCCACCACTTAGCTTTGTGACCTCTATCATATTACATAACCTCCATAAGCCTTAATTTCCTCATCTTTAAAATGTGGATAATAGTAATACCTCCCTTATAAGATTGTTGTGAAGATGTAATCATATAATGCATGCAAAAAAGCTTAGCACAAATCTACTGCATAATAAGTGTTAAAAAAATATTAGACATTACTGTTATTACTAGTGACTTAGTCTTGGTGATGCTTTAAAGCCATGCTAGAATCTGCCAACATCACACCCACCTTCTCTCCAGTGAGAGGGAATGCTACACACAAAGATAGCTAAAGAGTGTTAAACAGTTCTGATAACACCGATGGGTCTTCCTTGTGTTAATCATAACTCCTTGTTCAGAACCTTCAGAATTTAATATTGCCTTTCAATAAAAAGTTCAGAGCATCAAGGCTTTCCACAGCCTAGCCCAACCAACTTGATCTCATGAGTTCTTTTTAAATTCTTGAGTTAAATCTGTAAACATATTTGAGGTCTCCTTCCTTGACACTTTTGCTTGGAACGCCCTTTTGAAGAATAGGTAAAATTTGGATGACTTCCTTCATCTGGAAAATCCACCCTCTCTGCTAAATTCAACCTATTCTTTAAACCCCAGCTCAAGTCCCATAAGAGTTTCTGACTACTCTAGCCCAAAAGTGATTTATAATTTGAAAAACTATCATCTAAACCAAACTTCGGGACTTCCCTGGTGGCGCAGCGGTTAAGAATCCACCTGCCAGTGCAGGGGACACGGGTTCGAGCCCTGGTCAGGGAAGATCCCACATGCTTCAGAGCAACTAAATCCGTGTGCCACAACTACTGAGTCTGCACTCTAGAGCCCGCAAGCCACAACTACTGAGCCTGCGTGCCACAACTACTGAAGCCCACATGCCTAGAGCCCGTGCTTCACAACAGGAGAAGCCACTGCAATGAGAAGCCCACGTACCACAACGAAGAGCAGCCCTCACTCGCCGCAACTAGAGAAAGCCTGCGCACAGCAACGAAGACCCAGTGCAACCAATAAATAAATAAATAAATAGATTGATTAATTAAAAATAAACAAACAAACAAGCCAAACTTCCTATAGTGATTTATGCCTGTCTCTTCTACTCCATTTTCGGCTGAGCTTTTATTTAAATTTTATATTATCACGGAAAATTTTCCTGGAATTTACATGGTCTTTCCAGCTACATTTTCAGCTCCTTAAGACAGTGGCTATTAACTATATACCTTTGTATTCCCTATAGTTCCTAGGGAAGAGAAACTAACATTTAAGTGCCTATGATATGCCAGGTACTATACTAAATGGTTTCTTATATATATCTCACTTATTCCTCACAATAAACTTATAAAGATAGATATCAGTGCCCCCATTTTACAGATGAGGACATTGCACTTGAGAAAGGCTAAGTAACATACCCAAGGCACTTAACTAGTCAGTGGCAGAGCTGACTACACCACCCATCAAAATAGCTTGCAAATAATACATATCTTGGAGGCGTAAAAGGCTCAAATGATTTATACATTTTTCTACCTGACTTATTTGTATCCCACTCTGAAATTTAGAGTGTCATGGAAACAGATTTCAAAGAAGCCAAAAGTCTTCTCAAAAATTAAAATTTGGCATGCCAATTGTTAACTAACAGCCAAACCATAGGAATTCACAAAGACCTTGAAGTTAGACAGAAAGTCATACTTTGGGGCAGGGGGGTTAGATTAAGGGACTTAAAAAGATTTTTTTCATTTATTTTATACGTTGCCTTGAGTTCATGTAATGTGAAGTGAAATGAATCACACAACAAAATGGACCATTCTTTGGGTGCTTGCGGCAAGTCCATATCCCTTTCAGAACATTCTTTCTCTTCTCTTTTCCCCTTTCCTAGGGTTACACATCTTTCTGGAATGACTGCATATCATCTGGCCTGCGAGGGGGCATCCTGATAGAGCTGGCCATGCGAGGTCGAATCTATCTAGAACCCCCCACCATGCGTAAGAAGCGACTACTAGACAGAAAGGTAGAGCGTCCTCTGCGAACATCCTCATATGAAAGGGCAGATACCAACAGTCCATTTCGGATGAATAGGAAGATTTGAGTAGTGAGACAATATAAATATCACTTATTCAGTTGTCCCATTGTCTAGCAGGTTTAATTATCCTGTAGCAGAGAAAGAAATCCAAGTATCCATGGTCAAAAGAGTTATAAGAAATTCATGATTTTGTCTTCCATTTTTATGCAGAAAAATCACATTTAGGATGGTGTTGATTATTTTTCTCTCTATATCTGTACCTATAATATGATGAAATAGAGTATTGTGTATGAAGAGGCAAACATGTGGGTCAGGTGCAGTCTTTACTTAACTCTGGTCATCCTCAGATAACCATTCAATTTCCCTCCTTCCAAGTATTTTGCAAGTTCTCTCTAGCCTATGAGGTATACCGCTCTCTCCATTATCTTACTACTCATTTTTTCCACTCACAACTTCACTGTCATACTCAACACTCTACTGAAACTACATTCTTAGGTGTCACCAGCTAATTTTCAGTCTTCAATTTATTTTTCTCTTTTAACCTATATGTGGTGTTCAACACTTTTGACTACCTCTTACTTGAAACTTTCTGTTCTTTTTAAAAAATATTTATTTATTTATTTTTATTTATTTATTTGGCTGCATCGGGTCTTAGTTGCGGCATGCAGGATTCTCATGGCAGCGTGCGGGCTTCTCTAGTTGTGGTGCATAGGCTTCTCTCTAGTTGTGGCACGTGGGCTCAGTAGTTGCAGCACACGGGCTTAATTGCCCCACAGCATGTGGGATCTTAGTTCCACGACCAGGGATCAAACCTGCATCCCCTGCATTGGAAGGTGGATTCTTAACCACTGGACCACCAGGAAAGTCCTATCTGTTCTTGACCTTTGTTATATTACATCCTCTTGCTTCTCTGGCTGTACCCTATTTCCTTTACTTTTCCATTCCTTAACATCTAAGTCTCAGTTTGTATCACTTTGTATAACTTTTGGAGATATCATTTACTTTTACAGCTTCATCTATCACCCCCATGATATATTAACTCCCAAATTTCCAGGTCTGTCTTCTTTTAACACCCCCAGGGACATAGTTAAGTATTGTCCAGACATTTCAACTTGGCTATCCCATATCAGTTAAAACCAAACTTCATCAACTTTTCCTGACTTTCCAATCTTTATTAATTGTTTCACAAGTTGGTTTTCCAGGCTCAAAGAGTTATTATTGAATCTTTTCTCCATTATCATTTATATCCAGTTTGTCATTGGGGCCCACTTCAAATGTTTTTTTTTTTTAATCTCCCTATTATCACCCCATACTAGATTTTAAATTTCTGAGGACAGAGAAAATATGTTATGCTGCTTTGCATTTCCTATGACTTAACCAATAATATATGTATAGCATATTGAATAACTTTAATTTGAATGAAGTATATCAACCAGGGTCTCTTGTTTCTTCTTTTCTGAAAGGTACTACTAAAGTCAGACAGCCCAACGGGTGATGTTTTACTGGATGAAACTCTGAAACACATCAAAGCAACTGAACCCACAGAAACTGTCCAAACATGGATAGAGCTACTCACTGGTAAGATGACTCAGAATGATTTAAAAATCCCATATTTTATAATTTTTATGCTACTGTTAAGGTTGGGAGAAGAAGTATAGAAGGTCAGGGTGCTGCATAAGATATATATGGTTCACTGTTTAACTGTACTAATGAGGGACAAAAAAGACATGATTAATCAGTACATAAAGTTTTCCAAAGCTTCATCTTACCTCTGTCCACCTCATAAGCTCACAAGAAATTTTTTAACAACCATGTTGATGTATAATTCACATACCATACAGTTGACCCATTTAAAGTATACAATTAAATGGATTTTAGTATATTCACACAATTGTGCAACCATCATCACAACCTAAGTTTAGAACATTTTTATCATCCCCAAAATAAACCCCATACTCATTAGCAGTTTTCCCCACATTTCCCCAACCCTCCTGCCCAGCTACAGGCAACCACTAATCTACGTTCTATCTCTGTAGATTTGCCTATTCTGGATATTCCATATAAATGAAATCATACAACTTATGGTTTTTTGTGACTAACTTCCGAGGATAATATTTTCAAGGTTCATCCATGTTGTGGCATGTATTAGCACTTCATTCCTTTTTTTCTCAAGGGCAAGTTCAAAAACTTTAATATGAATAATCAAGCCTAAGGCATAATATTTTAGGAGAATATTCCACAGGGCACTTTGAGATCACAGCCAGTGTCACCTTCTGGAACAATTTTTTTAACTGAAGTTTTTTGTTTTTTTTGTTTTTTTTTTTGTTTTTTATTTAGTTATTTATTTATTTATTTATGGCTGTGTTGGGTCTTCGTTTCTGCGTGAGGGCTTTCTCTAGTTGCGGCAAGTGGGGGCCATTCTTCATTGCGGTGCGCGGGCCTCTCATTATCGCGGCCTCTCTTCATGCGGAGCACAGGCTCCAGACGCGCAGGCTCAGTAGTTGTGGCTCACAGGCCTAGTTGCTCCGCGGCGTGTGGGATCTTCCCAGACCAGGGCTCGAACCCGTGTCCCCTGCATTGGCAGGCAGATTCTCAACCACTGCGCCACCAGGGAAGCCCTAACTGAAGTTTTTATTGAGACATTTGTATATTCACATGCAGTTGTAAGAAATAATACAGAAAGATCCCTTTATATGCTTTGTCCAGAATCCCCCACTGGTAACATTTCTCAAAATTTTGATATATGACAACCAGGATACTGAAATTGATACAATCCACCAATCTTATTAGAATTTCCCCCATTTTTTTTTCTTTTGGCCACACTTCATAGCATGCAGAATCTTAGTTCCCCAACCAAGGATCAAACTTGTGCCCCCTGCAATGGAAGTGCAGAGTCTTAACCACTGGACCACCAGGGAAGTCCCAAGAATTTCCCCAGTTTTAATTTGACTCCTTTTTATTGCCAAATAATATTTCATTGTATGGTTATACAACTTTAATTACTTATTCATCAGTTGATGGACATTTGAGTTATTTCCACTTTTTGGCTATTATGAATAGTGCTGCTATGAACATTCATAGACAAGTTTTTGTGTGGACATGTTTTAACTTTGGGGGGGTATATAGTTAACTTTTTATTGTGGTAAAATATACGTATTTATTAATCATAAGTGTACAATTCAGTGACATTAAATACAGGCACAGTGTTATATAACCATCACTTCTCTCTACACTCAAAGCTTTCACATCATCGCAAACACCCCTCTTCCTCCCTCCCCTCATTCCATCTACTTTCTGTCTCTATGAATTTGCCTGTACTAAGTAACTCATATAAGTGGAATCATATAATATTTCTCCTTCTATGTCTGGCTTATTTCACTAAGCATGTTTTCAAGGTCCATTCATTTTGTAGCATATATCAAAATCTCATTCCTTTTTATGGTTGAATAATATTCTACTGTATGTGTATACCACATTTTGTTCATTTCATCTGTTGATGGACACTTGGGTGTTTCCATCTTTTGGCTATTGTGGATAATGCTGCTGTGAACATTTTTGTACATATATCTGTTCAAGTCACTGCTTTCCATTCTTTTGGATGTATATCTTGGAGTAGAATTACTGGGTATGTGATAGTTCAATGTTTTGAGAAACCACCAAACTGTTTTCTACAGAGGCTGCGCTCTTTTACATTCTTACCAGCCAAGTGTGAAGGTTGCAGTTTCTCCACATCCTCATCAGCACTTTTTATATTCTAATTTTTGTTTTGTTTTGTTTTTAATTATAGCCATCCTAGTAGGTGTGAAGTGGTATCTCACTGTGGTTTTGATTTGCATTTCCCTAATGATTAATGATGTTGAGCATCTTTTCATGGACCATTTATATATCTTCTTTGGAGAAATGTCTATTCAAGTCCTTTGCCCATTTTTGAATTGGCTTCTGTTGTTGTTGTTGAGTTTTAGAAGCTCTTTCTATATTCTAGATAGTAATCCCTTATCAGATATATGATTTGCAAATATTTTCTCTCATTCTGTAAGTTATCTCTTCACTTTATTGATAATAACTCTTGATGTACAAAAGTTCTTAATTTTGATGAAGTCCAACTTATCTACTTGTTGCCTGTACTTTTGGTGTCATATCCATGAAATCTTTGCCAAATCTAATGTCATAAAGATTTTCCCCAGTGCTTTCTTCTAAGAGTTTTATAGTTTTAGTTCTTAAATTTGGTTCTTTGATCCATTTTGACTTAATTTTTGTATATGATGTAAGGTAAAGGTTCAGCTTCATTCTTTTGCATGTGGATATGCAGTTTCTCAGAACCATTTGTTAAAAATACTATTCTTTCCCCCTTGAATGGTGTTGGCAGCCTTGTTGAAAAATCAGTTGACCGTATCTGTGAGGGTTTCTTTCTGGGCTCTCTATTCTATTGCATTAATTTGTATGTTTGTCCTTATGCCAGTACCATACTGTTTTACTTACTGTAGCTTTGTAGTAAGTTTTGAAGTTGGGAAAGTATGAGTCCACTAACTTTATTCTTCTTTTTCAAGTTATTTTGGCTGTTCTGGGTTCCTTGCAATTCCATATGAATTTGAGGATCAGCTTTTCCACTTCTGTGGAAAAGACTGTTAAAATTTGATAGGGATTGTGTTGAACCTGTAGATCTCTTTGGGTGGTATTGCCATTTTAACAGTGTTAAGTCTTCCTGTCCATTAAAAGAAGCTCAGGCTGTCTTTCCATTATTTATGTCTTCTTTAATTTCTTTCAGCAGTGTTTTATAGTTTTCAGTGTACAAATCTTCCACCTCCCTGGTTAGACTTATTCCTAAGTATTTAATTTTCTTAGACACTATTATAAATGAGATTGCTTTCTTAATTTCATTTTCAGATTATTCATTTCTGATATATAGAAACGACTGATTTTTTGTGTGTTCATCTTGTACCCTGCAACTTAGCTGAGTTTATTAGCTCTAGTAGCTTTTTGTGTACTT
The DNA here is from genome assembly GCF_028564815.1 of Eubalaena glacialis. NCBI lineage: Eukaryota > Metazoa > Chordata > Mammalia > Artiodactyla > Balaenidae > Eubalaena > Eubalaena glacialis. Next base: position 85,732,726 of record NC_083718.1, read on the forward strand.
TGGGGGATTTTCTGTGTATAGGGTCATGTCATCTGCAAACAGAGATAGTTTTAGTTTTTCCTTTACAATTTAGATGCCTTTAATTTTTTCTTTCTTGTCTACTAGCTCTGGCCAGAACTTCCAGTAAATTGTTGAATAGCAGTGGTGAAAGCAGGCATCCTTGTCTTTCTTGTTCCTTGACCTTTGGGGGATCTTTCAGCCTTTTACCATTGAATATCTTATTAGCTATGAGGTTTTCATAAATACTCTTTATCATGTTGAGGAATTTTTCTTTTATTCCTAGTTTCCTAGAAGTTTTTATCATGAAATGGTGTTTGTTTTTCTCAAGTTGCTTTTCTGAGTCAAGTGAGATGATCATGTGGGGTTTTTTTCCATTCTATTAAATGATGTATTACATTGTTTGACTTTTTATTGAGATATAATTGGCATAAACATTATATTAATTTCAGGTGTACATCATATTGATTCGATATTTGTACATATTATGAAATGATCACCACAATAAGTCTAGTTAGCATCCATCATCACACATAGTTAGTTTTTTTTCTTGTGTGAGAACTTTTTTTTAAAAATATTTATTTATTTATTTATTTATTTGGCTGCACTGGGTCTTAGTTGCAACACGTGGGATCTTCATTGCTGCATGCAGGATCTTCGTTGCAGCATATGAGACCTTTTAGTTGTGGCAAGTAGGATCTTTAGTTGTGGCATGTGAGCTCTTAGTTGTGGCATGCGGGATCTAGTTCTCTGACCAGGGATCGAACCTGGGCCCCCTGTGTTGGGAGCATGGAGTCTTAACCACTGGACCACCAGGGAAGTCCTGAGAACTTTTAAGATCTGTTTTCTTAGAACTTTCAAATATATAATACAGTGTTATTAACTATAGTCACCATGCTGTACATTACATCCCCAGGATTTATTTATTTTATAACTAGAATTTTGTATCTTTTGATCTCCTTCACCCATTCTGGCATTCTCCCCCTCCCTGCCCCTAGCAACTACCAATCTGTTCTCTGTATCTATGATTTTGGAATTTTTTGTTTTTGTTTTAGATTCCACATATAAGTGAGATCATATAGTATTTGTCTTTCTCTGTCGGACTTTTTTTTTTAATAGATTTATGCAGGCATTCAGCCTCACTTATTTATTTTATTTTATTTTTTTTTAAATATTTAGGGCTTCCATGGTGGCGCAGTGGTTGAGAATCTGCCTGCCAATGCAGGGGACACGGGTTCGAGCCCTGGTCTGGGAAGATCCCACATGCCGCGGAGCGACTAGGCCCGTGAGCCACAATTGCTGAGCCTGCGCGTCTGGAGCCTGTGCTCCGCAACAAGAGAGGCCGCGATAGTGAGAGGCCCGCGCACCGCGATGAAGAGTGGCCCCCACTTGCCGCAACTAGAGAAAGCCCTCGCACAGAAATGAAGACCCAACACAGCCATAAATAAATTAATTAATTAATTAAATTAAATTAAAAACAAAAACAAAAACGGATCACATTATTTAAAAAAAAAAAAATTTATTTATTTATTTGGTTGTGCCGGGATTTGTTGCAGCAGGCAGGCTCCTTAGTTGCGGCTCGCAGGCTCCTTAGTTGCAGCTCGCAGGCTCCTTAGTTGCAGCATGTAACTCTTAGTTGTGGCATGCATGTGGGATCTAGTTCCCTGACCAGGGATTGAACCCAGGCCCCCTGCGTTGGGAGCACGGAGTCTTCACCACTGTACCACCAGGGAAGTCCCTCTGTCTGACTTACTTCACTTAGCATAATGCCCTCAAGGTCCATCCAGGTTGTCATGAATGGCAAGATTTCCTGTTTTTTATGGTTGAATAATATTCTATTGTATGTATATGTGTGCATATATGTATGTGTGTGGTGTGTGTATATACATATACCACATTTTCTTTATCCATTCATCCATAATTGATATTTAAGTTGCTTCCATGTCTTGGCTATTATAAATAATGCTGCAGTGAACATGGGGTGCGTATATCTTTTCAATTCTACTCAGAAGTAGAATTACTAGATTATATAGTAGTTGTAATTTTAATTTTTTGAGAAACCTTTATACTGTTTTCTTTTTTTTAATTAAAAAAATTTATTTTATTTTATTTATTTTTTTGGCTACATTGGGTCTTCATTGCTGCACGTGGGCTTTCTCTAGTTGCGGTGAGTGGGGGCTACTTTTCGTTACAGTGCGTGGACTTCTCATTGCAGTGGCTTCTCTTGTTGTGGAGCACGGGCTCTAGGCGCGTGGGCTTCAGTAGTTGTGGCATGCGGGCTCAGTAATTGTGGCTCATGGGCTGTAGAGCACAGGCTCAGTAGTTGTGGCACACGGGCTTAGGTGCTCCGCGACATGTGGGATCTTCCCAGACCAGGGATTAAACCCATGTCCCCTGCATTGGCAGGCAGATTCTCAACCACTGCACCACCAGGGAAGTCCTATACTGTTTTCTGTAGTGACTGGGCCAATTTACATTTTCACTAACAGTGCACAAGGGTTCCCTTTTCTCTATATCCTCACCAACAGTTGTTATTTTTGGTCTTTTTAATATTAGCCATCTTAACAAATGTGGAGTGTTATCGCACTATGGTTTTGATTTGCACTTCCTTGATGATTAGTGCTGTTGAGCGCATTTTCATGTGTCTTTTGGCCATTTATATGTCTTCTTTAGAAAAATGTCTATTCAGATCCTCAGTCCATTTGATTTTCTGTTACATTCCTGGGATAAATTTTACTTGATCAAGGTGAATAATCATTTTATTATGCTGTTGGATTCAATTTGCTAATATTTTATTAAGAATTTTGCATCTATATTCATAAGACTTATTGGTCTGTAACTTTCTTTTCTTGTGATTTTTTTAAAATTTATTAATTTATTATTTATTTTTGGCTGCATTGGGTCTTTTTTGCTGTGCGTGGGCTTTCTCTAGTTACGTTGAGTGGGGGCTACTCTTCGTTGCGATTCACAGGCTGCTCATTGCGGTGGCTTCTCTTGTTGTGGAGCACGGGCTCTAGGCGCACAGGCTTCAGTAGTTGTGGCACACGGACTCGGTAGTTGTGGCTCATGAGCTGGGCTTAGTTGCTCTGCGGCACGTGGGATCTTCCCGGACCAGGGCTCGAACCCGTGTCCCCTGCATTGACAGGCAGATTCTTAACCACTGTGCCACCAGTGAAGTCCTCTTGTGATGTCTTTATCTGGCTCTAGTATCAGGATAATCCTTGCCTCACAGAATGAGTTAGGAGGTGTTCCCTCTTCAGTTTTTTGGAAGACTTTGAGAAGGATTTGTGTTAATTCTTGTTTAAATGTTAGGTAGAATTCACTGATGAAGCCATCTGGTCCAGGACTTTTCTTTTTGGGGAGGTTTTTGATTACTGATTTCATCTTTTTACTTGCTATAAATCTGTTGAAATTTTCTATTTCTTCATCAGTCATTTTAGATAATTTGAGTGTTTCAGGGAATTTTTGTCCATTTCCCTGAAGAAATTTGTCCATTTCTTCTAGGTTATGTAATTTGTTGGCTTACCATTATTCATAGTATTCTCTTATAATCCTTTTTTTAATCTCTGCAAGGTCAGTTGTAATGTCCCCACTTTAATTTCTCATTTTAGTTGTTTGTATCTTTTCTCTTTTTCTTTGGCAGTCTACCTAAAGGTTTGTGAATTTTGTTGATCTTTTCAAAAAACCAGCTCTTTGTTTCTTTGGTCTTCTTTGTTGTTTTTCTGATCTCTCCTTTTGTTCATCTCTTCTCTAATCTTTATTTTGTTCCTTCTGTTAGCTTTGGGTTTACTTTGCTCTTCTTTTTCTAGTCCATTAAAGTGTAAAGTTAGGTGATTGATTTGAGACTTACTTTTTTAATTTAGGCATTTACAGCTATAAATTTCCCTCTGAGCACTGCTTTCACTATATCCCATACATTTTAGTGCATTGTGTTTTCATCCATTTCTAAGTATTTTCTAATTTCCCTGTAATTTCTTCTTTGACCCATTGGTTGTTTAAGCTTGTTTAATTTACACATATAGGCAAATTTTCATTTTCCTTCTTTTACTGATTTCTAATTTCATCCCATTGTGGTCAGAGAAGATACTTTGTATGTATCTTTTGAAATCTATTGAGATTTATTTTATGGCCTAACAAGTGGTCTGTCCTGGAGAATGTGCCATGTACACTTGAGAAGAATGTGTATTCTGCTGTTAGGTGGAGTGTTCTGTATATGTCTGTTAGGCTTAGTGAGTTTATTATGTTGTTGAAATCTTCTATTTTTAAATTATTTTCTGTGTACTTGATCTAAGCCTCATTGAAAGTGGGGTGTTATAAAACTGTCTACTTCTGACTGTTCTGTCCATTTTGCTTCATATATTTTGAGTCTGTTCTTAGGAGTGTAAATATTTATACTTGTTATATCTTCTTGTTGTACTGAACCTTTTATTAATATATAATGTCTTTCTCTGTCTCTTTTACTTTATATGATTTTAAATCTATTTTGTCCAAAATTAGTATAGCCACCCCTGCTGTCTTTTGGTTACTATTTGAATGGAATATCTTTTTCCATCCATTCACTTTCAGCCTATCTGTGTCCTTTGATCTAAAGAGAATCTCTCATAGCATATAATTGGATCATGTTTTTCAACCCATTCTGCCAATTTTTTTCTTATTATTAAATAGTTTAATCCATTTACATTTAAAGTAATTACTGATAAGGAGACAGTTAATTCTGCCATTTTGCTATTTGTTTTCTTTTTTTAATTAAAAAAATTTTTTTAATTAATTAATTTATTTATTTATTTTATTTTTGGCTGCATTTGGTCTTCATTGCTGCACACAGGCTTTCTTTAGTTGTGGTGAGCGGGGGCTACTCTTCGTTGCAGCGCGCGAGCTTCTCATTGCAGTGGCTTCTCTTGTTGTGGAGCATGGGCTCTATGCCCACAGGCTTCAGTAGTTGTGGCACACAGGCTCAGTAGTTGTGGCTCACAGGCTCTAGAGTGCAGGCTCAGTAGTTGTGGCACACGGGCTTAGTTGCTCCACAGCATGTGGGATCTTCCCGAACCAGGACTTGAACCCGTGTCCCCTGCATTGGCAGGCTGATTCTTAACCACTGCGTCACCAGGGAAGCCCCAGCTATTTGTTTTCTATTACTATATGGCCTATAGATTTTTGTCCTCATTTCCCACATTACTGTCTTGCTTTATGTTTGGTTGATTTTTTGTAGTGAAACATTTTGATTCCCCTCTCATTTTCTTTTGTGTATATTCTATAGACATTTTCTTTATTGTACCACGGGGATTACATTTAACATCCTAAAGTTAATGACAACCTAATTTGAATTTATACCAACTTAACTTCAGTAACACAAAAACTGTTCCTATATAGCTTCGTTCCACTCTGTCTGTTTTGATGTCACAGATTATACCTTTATAAATTGTATGACCAATAATATAGATTAATAATTGTTTTTTAATGCATTTGTCTTTTAAAGTGTATAGAAAATAAAAAATGGAGTTACGAAACAAAATTAGCTTTTATGGTTGTCCATGTATTTAGCCTTTATTGGATATCTTTATTTCTTCATACTGCTTCAAGTTACTTCTAGCTTCCCTTCATTTCAACCTGCAGCACTCCTTTTTAGCATTTCTTGCAGGGCAAGTCTCGTGGTAACAAAGTTCCTCAGTTTTTGTTTATCTGGGAAAGTCTTAATTTCACTTTTGAAGGACACTTTTTCTGGATATAGAATTCTCAGGTGACAGATTTTTTTTCTTTCAGCTCTTTGAATATATCAGCCCACTGTCTTCTAGCCTCCAAAGTTTCTGATGAGAAGTCTGGTGATAATCTTATTGAAGACACCTTGTGTGTGACAACTCACTTCTCTCTTCCTGCTTTCAAGATTCTTTATCTTTGTAAACTACATATAATGCTGGTGAGGGTGTGGAGAAAAAGGAACCCTCCTACACTGTTGGTAGGATTGCAAATTGGTGCAGCCACTATGGAGAACAGTATGGCGTTTCCTTAAAAAACTAAAAACAGAGTTACCATACAATCCATCAATCACATTCCTGGGAATATATCTGAGAAAACTCTAATTCAAAAACATACATGCACCCCAATATTTATAGCAGCACTATTTACAATAGCCAAGACATGGAAGCAACCTAAATGTCCATCAACAGCTGATGAATGGATAAAGAAGATGTGGTATATAGACACAATGGAACATTACTCAGCCGTAAAAAAGAATGACATAATGCCATCTGCATCAACATGGATGGACCTAGAGATTATCATATTAAGTGAAGTAACTCAGAGAAAGACAAATATCATATGATATCACTTATATGTAGAATCTAAAAAAAAAATGATACAAATGAACTATTTATAAAACAGAAATAGACTCATACATAGAAAACAAACTTATGGTTACCAAAGTGGATAGCAGAGGCAGGGTGTGGGGGAGATAAATTAGGAGTTTGGGATTAACATATACACACCATTATATATAAAATAGATAAACAACAAGGACCTACTGTATAGCACAGGGAACTATATTCAATATATCATAATAACCTATAATCGAAAAAAATCTTGTAATAACCTATAATGGAAAAGAATCTGAAAAAAGAATATAGGTATATACATGTAACTGAATCACTGTGCTCTATACCTGAAACAAACACAACATTGTAAATTAACTATACTTCAATTTAAAAAATGGTTAAAAAAAAGATTATTTATCTTTGGCTTTCAATAGTTTGATTATGATGTGTCTCAGATGGATGTTTTAGTCAACATTGAGCTCATTAAGCTTCTTAGATTTGTAGATTTGTGTCTTTCATGAAATTTGGAAAGTTTTCAGCCATTATTTTTTCAAATATTTTTTCTGCCCTTTTTTCTCTCTCTTCTCCTCTGGGATTCCTACAATGAAAATATTTGTCCATTTGGTGGTGTCTCAGAGGTCCCTTAGGGCTCCATTCACTTTTTTTGCTGTTGTTCCCCAGACTTTATTACTTCAGTTGTCCTATCTTCAAATTTGCTAATTCTTTCTTCTGCCTGCTTAAATCTGTTTTTGAACCCATATAGTGTATTCTTCATTTTAGTTATTGTATTTAAGCTCCAGACTTTCTTTTTGGTTCCTTTTTATAATTTCTATCTCTTTATTGGTATTCTAACTTTGTTCATACATCATTTTCCTGTCTTTGTCCATGTCTTCCTTTAGCTATTTGCTAAAGGAAGCATCATAAAGGAACAACTCTAAGACAGTTGTTTTCAAGTCTTTGTCTAGTAAACTTGACACCTGGACTTCCTCAAGTGCAAATTATGTCATTTTCTTTTTTTCCTTTTAATGGGCCATACCTTTCTCTTTCGCTATATGCCTTGTGATTTTTGTTGTTGTTGTTGAAAACTGGACATTTAATCTTATAATGTGGTAACTCTGGAAATCAGATTTTCCCCATCCCCCAGTCTTTGCTGTTTTTGTTTTTGTTTTTTCCTGAGGTTACACCTTTTCTTGAGCAAGCACAATGGCTTTCTAAAATACTGTGTACATGTAGTTGTTTTTGAATGTAAAAAAAAAAAAAAAGCTTCTATTTTAAATCCCCTGGAAGCTGCTTCAGCTGGTGGGAATTGGGACAATAGCAGCCTTTAGCTGCATGTCAGCCATCAGAAGCTGCAATCCATAATCAGAACACTGATCCTGATATTTCAGAGACAAGGTCCTTATTGCCCACCCTGACTCAAGCAAGCTACACCAAAACAACAGATTGCTCTCCCCACAGCTGCCTATCATAGGGCTGGGGGCTGAGCAGTCACTACTGCACTGAAGGCTGAAATTGACTGATATTAACCACAATTTGCCAGCCTAGCCTTTCCCTACAAGTGTTCACAGAACCTACAAGTGTTCACAGAAACTCCAGAGTTCCAAAAATAGTTGTTTCAGATAGATTCTACTAGTATAATTATTGTCTAGGTGGAGAGATGAGTTTCTGGTGTTTGTTACTCTGCCATTGTCCCAGATGTAACATCTCAGTGATTAACATTTTAAAGACCCTTATCGGGCTTCCCTGGTGGAGCCATGGTTAAGAATCCACCTGCCAATGCAGGGGACACGGGTTTGAGCCCTGGTCTGGGAAGATCCCACATGCCACGGAGAAACTAAGCCCATGAGCCACAAGTACTGAGCCTGAGCTCTAGAGCCTGCCAGCCATAACTACTGAGCCCATGTGCCGCAACTACTTAAGCCCGCACGCCTAGAGCCCGTGCTCCACAGCAAGAGAAGCCACTGCAATGAGAAGCCCATGCACCGCAACAAAGAGTAGCCCCCGCTTGCCGCAACTAGAGGAAGCCTGGGCACAGCAACAAAGACCCAACTCAGCCATTAATTAATTAATTAATTAATTAATTAATTTTTTTAAAAGACCCTTATCAACTATACCCAGTGTTTCTTTAGGGCCCACTTCAAATATTATTTTTGTGTCCCCACTTTCACCTCATTCTAGATTGTAAATTTCTTGAGGACAGAAATAGGGACTGTTTTTCAAAGTGGCTATACTGTTTTACATTCCCACCACCAGTGTGTGAGAGTTTCAATTCCTCCACATCCTCGTCAATACTTGTTATTCTCTGTCTTTGTAATTTTATTTTAGCCATCCTAGTGAGTATATAGTGGTATGGCATTGTGATTTTTATTTGCAATCCCCTAATGACTAATGATGTTGAGCATGTTTATATGTGCTTATTGGCCATTTGTATATCTTCTTTGGAGAATTGTCTATTCAGATCCTTTGCCCATTTTTAAATTGGATTTGCTTTTTACTATTGAGTTGTACTGTTAAAATGTGTTCTAAATACAAATCTTTTCAGATACATGATTTGCAAAATTTTTCTCCCATTTTGTGGGTTGTCTTTTCAGTTTCTTGATTGTGTCCTTTGAAGCATAAAAGTTTTTGATTTTGATACATTTCAACTAATCTTTTTTTTCTTTTGTTGCTTGTAATTTTGTTATAATATCTAATAAACCATTGCCTAACCCAACATCATAAAAATTTATTCCCATATTTTCTTCTAGGAGTTATATAGCTTTAGCTCTTTCATTTGTGTCTATTATCCTTTTTGAGATTAATTGTTGTATATGATGTGAGGTAGGGCTCTAATGTCATTCTTTTGCATGAGGATATATATACAGTTGTCCTACCGCTATTGTTAAAAAGACTGTTTCCCCCATGAATTGTCATGGTACCATTGTCAGAAATCATTTGACCATGAATGTATGGGTTTATTTCTGGACTCTTCCACTGATCTATATGTCTGTCATTATGCCAGTACCACACTTCTCGATTGTTGTAGCTTTGTAGTAATTTTGAAATCAGGAAGTGTGAGTCTTCCAACTTTGTTCTTTTTCAGGATTATTTTGGCCATTCTGGGTCCTTTGCATTTCCATATGAATTTTGGGATCAGCTTGTCAATTTCTGCAATAAAGCAAGCTAGGATTTTGATAGCGATTGTGTTGAATCTGTAAATCAATTTGGGGAATAATGGTATCTTAATAATATTAAGTCTTCCAATGCATGAACATGGGATAGCTTTTCATTTATTTAGATCTTCTTTAATTTCAACAATATTTTGTAATTTTCAGTATACATGTCTTGTACTTCTTTTGTTAAATTTATTCCTAAGTATTTTCTTTTTGATGCTCTTGTAAATGTAGTTGTTTTCTTAATTTCTTTTTCAGGTTGTTCATTGTTAATATATAGAAATTAAGTTCATTTTTGCGTATTAATCTTGTATCCTGAAACCTTGCTGTACTTATTAGCTGTAATACTTTTAAAGCAGATTTCTTAGATTTTTCTGTACACAAGATCATGTCATCTGAAAATAAAAATAGTTTAACTTGTTCTTGTCTAATCTGGATGCCTTTTATTTCTTTTTCTTACCTAATTACCCTGGCTAGAACCTTCAGTACAGTGCTGAATAGGAGTGATGAGAATGACTTCCTTGTCTTATCCCTGATCTTAGAAGGACAACATTCAATCTTTCCCCATTAAGTATTATGCTAGCTGTACGTTTTTCACAAATTCCCTCTATCAAGTTGAGAAAGTTTCTGTCTATTCCTAGCTTGTGGAGTGTTTTTATCATGTAAGGGTGTTGGATTTTATCAAATGCTTTTTTGTGTGTCTATTGAGATGATCACTTCATTTTTGCTTTTTATTCTATTGACATGACATATTACTTGATTTTTATATTTTAAAGCAACCTTGCATTTCTGGTTTAAGTCCCCCCGATCATATTACATAGTTTGGGAGGGTTTTTTGTTTCTTTTCTTTTATTTATTTATTTATTTTTGGCTGCATTGGGTCTTCATTGCTGCATGTGGGCTTTCTCTAGTTGTGGCGAGCAGGGGCTGCTCTTCGTTGCAGTGTGCGGGCTTCTCATTGTGGTGGATTCTCTTGTTGCAGAGCATGGGCTCTAGGAGCGCAGGCTTCAGTAGTTGTGGCACGCAGGCTCAGTAGTTGTGGCTCATGGGCTCTAGAGTGCAGGCTCAGTAGTTGTGGCACACGGGCTTAGTTGCTCCACAGCATGTGGGATCTTCCCAGACCAGGGTGCAAATCTGTGTCCCCTGCATTGGCAGGCGGATTCTTAACCACTGCGCCACCAGGGAAGTCCCGTTTTTTTTGTTTTTTGTTTGTTTTTTCCTTCAGCCTCGCCACGCAGCTTTCAGGATCTTAGTTCCCTGACCAGGGATTGAACCCACACCCTTGGCAGTGAAAGCACAGAGTCCTAACCACTGGACCACCAGGAAATTCCCTACATAGTGTTTATTATATGTTGCTAGATTTGTTTGCTAGTATTTTGTTGAGCATTTTTATACCTATATTCATAAGGGATATTGGTCTATAGTTTTCTTGTGAAGTCTTTGTCTCCTTTTACTATCAGAGTAATACTTACTGTGTAGACTAAGGAAGTGTTCCCTCCTCTTCCTCTTCTTTTTTTTTAAGCATTTGTGAAGGATTGGCATTAATTCTTCATTAATGTTTGGTAGAATTACCAGTAAAGCCATCTTGACCACACTTTTCTTTGTGGGAAGTTTTAAAGTTACTATTCAATCTATTTACTTGTTATATATATATTCAAATTCTCTCTTTCTTGTTGAGTTGGTTTAGGTAATTTGTGTATTTCAAAGAATTTGTCCATTCTTCTAGGTTGTCTAATTTGTTGGCATCCTGTTTTTCATAGTATTTTCTTATAATCCTTTTTATTTTTGTAAGGTCAGTAGTGATGTCTCCTCTTTCATTCCTAATTTTAGTAATTTTGAGTCTTCTCTCTTTTTTCCTTGGTCACTCTAGGTTTGTCCTTTTTTTATCTTTTCATTGAACCAAGTTTTGATTTTATTGATTTTTTCTGTTTCCTCTCTAATCTTTATTATGTCCTTTCTCCTGCTTGCTTTGGGTTTAGTATGATCTTCTTTTTCTAGTTTTTTAAGATAGAATGTTAGGTTATTGATTTGACATCTCCTTTTCTAATATAGCATTTGGATCATAAATTTCCCTCTTCGTACTGCTTTAAGCTGCATCCCATAAGTTTTGGTATGTTGTGGGGTTTCTTTCATTCAACTCAAAAGTATTTTTTAAATTTTCCTTGTGATTTCTTCTTTGACTCATTGGTTATTTCAGATTGTGTTGTTTAATTTCCACATATTTTTTAATTTCCCAAATTTCCTTCTGTTATTAATTTCTAGTTTAATTCCATTGTGATTGGATAGCATACTTTGTATGTTTTCAGTCCTTTTAAATTTATTAAGGCTTGTTTTATGGCCTAGCATATGGTCTATCCTGCAGAATGTTTCATGTGCACTTGAGAAGAATGTACATTCTACTGTTATAGGGTAGAATATTCTATAGATGTCTTCTTAGGTCTAGTTGGTTTATAGTGTTGTTCAAGCCTTCTATTTATTTTTCCCATAGGTGAGACCTGGAACCCTTTCAAATTACAGTACCAGCTGAGAAATGTAAGAGAGAGAATTGCAAAGAACCTAGTAGAGAAGGGTATTCTAACCACTGAGAAGCAGAATTTCCTCCTATTTGACATGACTACTCACCCAGTGACCAATACAACAGAGAAGCAGCGACTAGTGAAAAAGCTTCAAGACAGTGTCCTAGAGCGGTGGGTAAATGACCCTCAGCGTATGGACAAGCGAACACTAGCACTACTGGTGCTAGCCCACTCCTCTGACGTGCTAGAGAATGTCTTCTCCTCTCTGACAGATGACAAGTATGATGTGGCAATGAATCGGGCCAAGGACCTAGTGGAACTGGACCCTGAGGTAGAGGGGACAAAGCACAGTGCCACAGAGATGATCTGGGCTGTGCTGGCAGCCTTCAATAAATCCTAAAGCTAGCAGGTGGGTTTCTCCTTTTCCCTTGCTGGCCAGTGACTGTCAGAGACACCATCACCAAGCTTTGTGTGATGAGATGTTTTCCATCATGTTTTTTCCTTCTCTTGAATCAAACTCGTTATTTGGGGAGAGCAACTTCAACGCTCCTGTATAGACCTTGACTATTATAAGCAGACTTTATTTTTCCCTATACTTCCACTCCAGAGGTGAATAAACTGGATGAACCAACACACACCCAATAAATAAACATTTTCTCTCATTTCTTGGTTTACTTCCATCTAGTGTGCTTTTGCATTAGCAGGAACATCTAAGTGAGATTTGGATTTCTCTAGCCACAGAATATGAATGAGAGGTAGAGCAAACCATTTATCATATTTTTAAAATTTTATTTTCCATTTTAAATATATGTTTTCAGTCTGTCTCTCAGGCTCTGCTAAGTAATGTAGCTTGTTGAAGTAACCATCTCTTTGAATAAGGGGCAATGGAAACAAAACTAATTTTTGGAGCATATGGTCTCTGGGATATAAATGCGTGTCCCGCTAGTGGTTTTCTCATTTTTCCTTTTCTAACCTGATGAGAATATTCCAAATGTGATTACCTGGTTCTCACAGTCCTAGAACCAGAAATATATTCTCTACTCTCTCTCAGCATTATCCTACTCCATCATTCATTAGAACAGAAGTCTAAATGAAAAAAATGTATCTCTCAACCACCTCCTTCAAGCAGTCAGCAATACAATTTGCAAAGGGAGGTGGCATCAGAATTTCCACTCTTTAGCACATGACTATCCTGATTCCTCCAGACTACTTTAAATGTCCCTACTCTGATTGAATTTAGGGAGTTGTAAATTTCAATTGCCAATAGCAGCATCCTGAGTCCAGACAATGTATCTAAACTCTAGATCTTCTTGTTCCCTATTTTGGCTTCCTACATAAATTGATAGATTCTGTCTATATTTAAGGGTTCTGGAGGTAGTTTTATCTATATTTAATCCACAGATACCCTTCTAGTCATTAGTCTTGTCTCAACACAACCATCTGTCTAACCAAATCACTAAAACATTTTTTAATTCAGTAGTGAATGCAAACAGAAGCTTATTAAGAAAAATCCTGTTTAGAAGGGCAATTTGATCTTAAAAGCATCCTGATATAAAGTCCAGTATTTGGGAATATAAAGAGGACAGGTACCAAACTGTGCTAATGTCAAGCATTGGTTATGCTGATACTTTTAATGGATCTTGCCTCTTGACAACTACAGAGAAACCGGCTATCAAAGGGCTAATACAGATGACCCAGACCTGATATCAAATCTTCCTGATCGGAACTAATTAAATGAATGATTGTAACTTTCATCTTCTCCCCTAAACCTGTCTAGCTCCACAAAATTCCCCAACTCAATTAACTTTCTTTTTTCACTTTAGGTATCACTTAGGTGACTAGAGAGATAAATTTTAAAGTGAAACAAATTCTTAAATGTGAAGCTGAGTAGAGCTTCAGTCTGGCTCTCTAAAAGTATAAAAACCAGTCCCTGGTTGTCTCTCCCTGACTTAGTTTTTTCTTTCCATTTGAAAACAATTCGGCATGAATTGAAACCAGGTTTTCCTGTGGAAAGTTTCAGCTTGATTGGGAGAGTAGAAGTTAAGTTGAATTCTTTCTAGCAACTCTTGGTCAGTGTTTATTTTTATATTGTATCTCAATAAGATGAAGATGTCTTCAGTTTGAATCTGCATAATGTTCATTGCAAAACACCTTTTCATTTAATGCATATGGCCTTCACATTTCTGTATAATAAAGATCAATTATTGTCTCTGGTATCTCTGTGCAGTTTTACAACTTCAGTTATTTTAACTGGAAATAAGAAATTTTCACACAAGGCCAGTAACACTCCCCGTTTACACTAGGATACCAGCCTCTGTTTCATCCTGTGTGGAAAATTAGGGATACACAAATATTATAATTGTAACATATATATACTGGAGGGCAGGGCACGTTAAGTCTAACCCAAACACCAGCTAATGTAAAGTCTGAATAGTGTCTCCATCTTGAGCAAAATAAGTTACCCAATTACACCATTATTACCATGAAGAGAATGAGTATATTCTGTCCTATTAATAACTACTTGCACATGACACCTGAACTTACTGAAGAGCTGAAAGTCTTAGGTTCCAAGTGTAGGTAACATACCTAACTATAACAGAGTTAACAACGTGTGAAAAGAAAGATAATTGAGCTTGTAATTGGCTTATCGTTCTTCACTTCTTTTATAATGTCTACAGCATAAAGGACAATAAGAAATGTATTTACTAGGATTGTTTATACTTGTTATTTTTATTTCAGAAAAAGTATTGTTTTCCCATAAGTCATCCTTTGTAACAATGTTTCTCAAAATGTGGTGCATCAAAATAACCTTTGTGGGGGTGAGTACTTTGCCAAAATACAGGTTCCTAGTAAATCAGTCTCTGGGGTTGGGGGCTTAGGAAGCTGCATTTTAAACATAGTCTCTAAAAGCTTACACGTTAAAATTTGGGAACACTGCTTTATATTTTATTGCCTATAATTCATTCATCCAAAAAATATTAAGTACTTACAAATTAAATGGCACTTGCTAGGTGTGACAATAAAAAATTGTGTAGGACACAATTTCGGCCCCGAGAACTCACATTTAAGTGGGCAAATAAGATACTTTGTGATAAATGCTCATATGGAAGTATAAACTTAATTTTTAGACGCACAAAGCAGTAGCATTCTTCCTGGGAACATTAGGAAAGACTTAGAAGAGGTTATTTATTATAGTGGCTTTCATATATTGAGTACTTTTCTTGTGAGGTACTATTCTAACCACTTCATATATTTTCTCATTTAGTCCTCAACACTAAAAAAACCATAGATTATTTTAAAGAAAATTCAGAGAGGTAGTGAGGCTTGCCTAAGGACACTGTGCAGAGCTTGAGTTCAAACACAGGCTTTTAACTACTACTCTCTCCTGCCTTCATTTAAGCTCAGTCTTGAAGAATCTTCTAAGGTTGAAAAGGAAGAGCCAAGGCTATGCTGGGCTAGGGAAACAAAATACAGAATGTACGAAGTAATTTGTTATGTGCTAGAATTTCATGAATGTGTGTGCTTTTCACATATCTCTATCTCTCAAAAGAGATTGTTCTAAGAGAATATATTCAAGTTGTAGACTAAAGAAGGGTTTTTGAAACTAGCAAATTATCTGTTTTTGTTTACCTTCATTTATTCCTTCTCTGATGCTTTTCTTATATAAAACTTTTCTGGCATATCATTTTCCTTCTCCCTTAACTTCTTTTAACACTTCTTACAGGGCAAGTGTGCTGGACATAAATTCCCTCAGTTTTTATCTGAGAAAGTATTTATCCTTCCCTTTTGAAGGATAATTTTACTGGATATAGAATTCTAGATTGCTGGGTGTTTTTTTGTTTTTGTTTTACAACACTGTTTTATTTTTTATTTTTTTTAATATGTATTTATTTATTTGGCTGCGCCAGGTGTTCGTTGTGGCATGCCAGATGAGGGATCTGTAGTTGTGGCATGCAGGATCTAGTTCCCTGACCAGGGATCGAACCCAGGCCCCCTGCATTGGGAGTGCAGAGTCTTAACCACTGGACCACCAGGGAAGTCCCCAACACTTTAAATATTTCACTGTACTCTCTTCTTGCATGAGTGTTTTCTGATATCAAATTTTAACAAAACTGGGCTGCCCTGGTGGCTCAGTGGTTGAGAATCTGCCTGCCAATGCAGGGGACACGGGTTCGAGCCCTGGTCTGGGAAGATCCCACCTGCCGCGGAGCAACTAGGCCCGTGAGCCACAACTACTGAGCCTGTGCGTCTGGAGCCTGTGCTCCGCAACAAGAGAGGCCACGATAGTGAGAGGCCCGCGCACCGCGATGAAGAGTGGCCCCCGCTTGCCGCAACTAGAGAAAGCCCTCGCACAGAAACGAAGACCCAACACAGCCATAAATTAATTAATTAATTAATTTTAAAAAAACAAAAAACTTTTTCCCCCAGCTCTGTCACCCCAGCCTTTCTTGAACTCCCAAGTGGAGGCCAGAAAGGTCTTAGATAACTTAGTTTAAACTGATTTATATTAAACTAAATTGGATTCCTTTCATTTGAGAGCAGGGAGGAAGAGATGTTTATGATCAAAGAGGGGAAGACTAGAGAAGGTAACAGAATAGTTGACTAGATTCTTAACATTATGAACATTTAAAAGACTGAACAAATACTTTTTATGTTAAAATGTTCATGTTTTAAAAATTAAATGACTTAATTCAGTCTTTCACTTCTCTCCTCCGTCTTACTCTTCACATTAGATACCTTTTAAAACTTTTTATGGAATCATAACCAGAGAAAAATGCTTAAATCAAAATAAATAAAAATGTACGACTCAATAATGAATAGTGAGCATTCCTATGTAACCAGCACCCCAGTCAAGAAACAAAACATTACCAGCTCCCCAAAAGCCCCCTTCATGCCCTCTCCCAGTCACTATATCCCTCCTTCAAGCTAACTACAATCCTGACTTTTAATACAATAGATTGGTTTTGCTTTTGAACGTTATTTAAATGAAATCATCCAATATGTATTTTTTGTGACGGTTGATTCTTTTATTTTGAACATTTGGGTTGTTCTAGTTTGGAGCAATTATAAATAGAGCTGCTGTGAAAACTTGTTTTGGTGAACATGAGAATGCATTTCAGTTGGATATATGTACCTAGGAGTGGAATTGCTGGGCTATAGGGTTTGAATTACATTTAGCTTTAGTATATAGTGCCACCAGTTTTCCAAAGTATGGTTGTACCAATTTACACTCCCACCAACCATACTACAGAGCTTTTAAATTGTCAAATCATAAATTTGGGGCACATAACTGGGCTGAACACAAATCTGAATAAATGAAGGCCACTGTAAATTCCTGTGACAATGCTTTAATTTATGGAAACAACTTCTCTGGTGGGCTTCAGTGGGTCTCTGTACACCCTGAAAATATGTACAATATTTTTGCATGCATGCATGTGTGTATACATGCACTTTGAGGAGAGAAGAAACACAGCTTGTATTAGACTCTCAAAGATCAGATTTTCCATACTTTGGAAAACTGGTGGCTGTGTATACTAAAGCTAAACATAATCCAATCCTTCACACACTCACACACACACACACACATGCACACACACACACACACACACACACACACGTTAAGAATGATTGCTTTATGGGAGCCCAGCAATCAAGAAGCTATTTGCTTGCTATTAGCAAACTGTTCTACGTTGGTTATGGTGAATTGACATAGACAGTCTGAATAGGCAGGTTTCCTGTGGTTAACAGAGAAGGATTAGCACCCTTGACCACTTAATTTTCCTTTTATTTTTAGCAGGTTAAAATCCTTTATTAAAATAGCTTCATAATGTTTTGATAACTACATATTTTGATAACTATTTTTATAACAGCTTTATTGATATAAAATGCACATACCATATAACATACCTACTTAAAGTGAATAATTTGATGGTTTTTTAGTATATTCACAGCATCATGCTATCACCACAATCAATTTTAGAACATGTCATCACCCTAGAAAAAAACACATACCCATTAGCAGTCATTCCCCATTTCCCTCAGTCCTAGGCAAACACTAATGTACTTTCTGTCTCTGCAGATTTGCCTATTCTGGACATTTCATATAAATGGAGTCATACAATATGTGTCTTTTGTGACTGCTTCTTTCACTTAGCATAATGTTTTCAAGGTTCATCCATGTTGTAGTATGTATCAGTGCTTCATTTATTTTTACTGGCAAATAATATTACACTGTATAGAAATACCACATTTTTGGACTTCCCTGGTGGTCCAGTGGTTGAGACTCCATGCTTCCACTGCACGGGGCACAGGTTCAATCCCTGGTCGGGGAAGTTCCACACTCCGTGTGATGCCTCCAAAAAAAAAGTGCTCTCCTCACCAGTGTGTCAAAAAATAAATAAATAAAGCAATGTGGATATTAAAAAAAAAAAACTCTTAAAAAAAAAAGAAATACCACATTTTAAATGATGTCTTTAGAGAATATAATGTGTCCAAAACAAAATCTATATTTCTTCTCCTAAACCTCCTACTTTCATATTTCCCCCTATTAGTAAATGGTGCCATCGTTCACCTAGCTGCCCAGGCCAAAAGCTTTGAAGTTATCCTGGATTCATAACAGCAAATTCTGTTGGTTGTACCTTCAAAACTCCACAT
Source organism: Eubalaena glacialis (assembly GCF_028564815.1). NCBI lineage: Eukaryota > Metazoa > Chordata > Mammalia > Artiodactyla > Balaenidae > Eubalaena > Eubalaena glacialis. The sequence goes on from NC_083718.1 coordinate 85,751,353, forward strand.
CCAGCCATTTTCAACCTTCTCTGTAGCTACTACCTCCTAGTCCAAACCACTGTCATCTCTCCTAATTGGTGTCCTGCTGCTGCTTCCACTTCAATGCAGTGTACGGCAGAGGTGAGATATTTATGAGAAGAGAGGCTTTTCTGTTCTCAGGGGGACAATCATTTTAAAAACTTTGAAATGGGCAAAAACATTATTGGGTATTGTCTAGAGGAGTCTTTGGCATAATCAATCTATGGCTTTCATTGTCTTTGAACTATTTTACAATTTGTAAATTGAGAAAACTGATGGCAGTGCGAATGATTCTTATACATAGAGAGACAAATGTATTTTGGCCAGTGAGATACAATTTCCACCCTGTGAAAAAGATAACTCCAAACATAATATTTTATGCCCTGGCCAATTTTATATCTATTAGCAATTTCAGCATTCTTAATTGCCTATATATGTGTCTGTCTTCAGATTCTCTTTTGAACCAGTTTAACATCTTACTAGTTCCCTCATTTGTATGAGTTATGATTTTACTTTTTTGAAAATTATCTTTAACACTGTGTTATTCTGATCATTTAGCTACTTTTCTTAGGCTACACTTAAGGCCAGCCCTAAGAGTATACATTTCTAAAAGAGACAAGGAGAGGACTGAGCTTGGTTAATTCCCTGGTATTCTCAGTCTGACCCATCAGAGAGTGCTAATGGCATGTGTCTTAAACCCAGATATTTCTGCAGTTTTCTGGCCACGCTGTGCGGCATGTGGGATCTTAGTTCCCCAACCAGGGATCGACGAGGGATGGAACCCGTGCCCCTGAATTGGAAGCACGGAGTCTTATCCAGTGGACCACCAGGGAAGTCCCCAGTTTCACTTTTTATATTCTTTTATATTCCATTCTTCTGTAGAATCTTGCTTAAGCACTGATGAATTTTACAGTGTTATTCCAAGATATCTCATCTCTCATACTCTGAAAAGATTTAGGTCTTCCCCTGAAAAATTCAAACATAAACAAGAAAAAAGACGAACAGACTAGGAATAAACAAGAAGTTCAGGTCCTCTTCTCTCCTCACTTTCCCCCCTCCAATCTGCTCTTCTCCCTGTATTTGCTTTTTGGTAAATGGCACCACCATTTACTCAGGAATTTGGGATTCATCCTTAATTCTCCGTCACCTTCATTCCCTACATCCAATATCATTTGTCTCTTCAGCTTCTCTTCATTCACACGGCCCTGCCTTTGATCAGGCCTTTCAAGTCTTGCCTGGATTACTGCAATCCTGGAGTCTCCCTCTCCACTTCAGTCCAATCTCCACATGGCTACTGTTGTCAAAAAACCTTGGCTCTCTGTGCACCGATGCCGAACAGAAATACAGAGACAGAGATTTTGAAGGATAAGGCTTTGAAGGCTTTATTCCTCTGCCATGCAAAGGAAAGACAGAGCAGGCTAGCGCCTCAAGAAATGTGCCCCCCTCCCTGGGGAATTGAGAGAGGTTATATAGCCAGGGCTCATAGTCTTTGGTAGGTGATAAGGCTCTAGTAATGAAGCTCTTGTATTCTTCTTCCTGCGTTAGTTCAAAACAGTCACAGCTGGCTCAGGCAAGCCAGGTAATTGGGTCCGTTTGTCTCTGGGTTATCGGCCTGCAACCTTCTTTCTGAAATGCAAATGCTACAAGGGGTGATTTGCTACAGGGGAGTGCAGGGTGTAATTCACATAGTGTTAAGGAGTGATAGGTTAGCTTCATGAAGTACAAATCTAGTTACAGACACTATAGATTAGTAACAGTTAAAATAAAACTAGGAGTGATTGACTCTTTCGGGCCAGTTTGTTTCTTCTCTAGCCTGTTCACTGTTCCCTTGTTTTCTTTTTTTTTAATTAATTAATTAATTAATCTGGCTGCATCGGGTCTTAGTTACGGCACACGGGCTCTTCGTTGCGGCACGCGGGCTCCAGAGCGAGCAGGCTCAGTAGTTGCGGCACAGGGGCCTAGTTGCTCTGCGGCATGTGGGATCTTAGTTCCCAGGCCAGGGATTGAACCCGGGTCCCCAGCATTGGAAGGCAGATTCTCAACCACTGGACCACCAGGGAAGTCCCCTCTTTTTTTTTTTTTTTTTAATATTTTATTTATTTATTTGGTTGTGCTGGGTCTTAGTTGTGGCAGGCAGGCTCCTTAGCTGTGGCTCACCAGCTCCTTAGTTGCGGTATGTGGGCTCCTTAGTTGTGGCAGGTGGGCTCCCTAGTTGCAGTTCAAGGGCTCCTTAGTTGCAGCACGTGGGCTTTTTAGTTGCAGCAGGCAGGCTCCTTAGTTGCGGCCATGGGCTTCTTAGTTGCAGCATGTGGGCTCCTTAGTTGTGGCATGTGAACTCTTAGTTGCAGCATGCATGTGGGATCTAGTTCCCTGACCAGGGATTGAACCCAGGCCCCCTGCATTGGGAGCATGTAGTCTTAACCACTGTGCCACCAGGGAAGTCCCAGGAAGTCCCCTCTTGTTTTCTTTGTTTATCAGAAAAGTCTCATTTCTCTTCTTGCTGCAACACTACCACAGTTATATCTTTCCAAATCCCAAGTCTAACAATACCATTTCCCTGCTTGAAATCAGAGGTTCCCCCTTTGTCTTCATGAAACCCCAACACTTTAGCATGACTTACAAGTCTCCCCAGGACCCCAGCAACCTGAACAGTGTCATGTCTTGCTGCTCCACAGGGGTTCCAAATCAGCCTTATTTGCAGTCTCTCCTTAGGGAGCTTTTTAAAAGTATAGATTTCCAGGCCCCAGCCCAGAGATGCTGATTCAACTGGGGTGAAAGAGGGCTGAGGAAATCCGTATTTTTAAAAAGTTCCCTGGGAACTTCTAATCAACTGAGTCTGAGAACCAAGGATCCACAACATGGAGTTTCTTATGGCTCTATGTCTTTTCACATGAGGCTCCTTCTGCTTGAAAAGGGCTTCTCCACACTCCCTTTTTTTTTACCTTGAGTATTCCTATACTTCCTTAAATGTCATCTCCTCCAAGAAGCTGCTTTTAATAGTCTTCGCCAGTGTAAACCGTCTTCATCTCTTATCTTCTTACTCATCTGTGAACAACTTGAAGGCAGGGACTGACCTTTATCTTTGCATCCATCCATGGTGCCTGAAATTGAGCAGGAACTTGCAGGGCCTTCTCAGGGATAGATCCCACTGTGTCCCTCACCTCTTGTTTATAGAAAAGCTTTAGCCTCCTAGGCCTTCCCCAAGTTCCAAAGAGCAAATTTAATCAAGAAAAGTGAGAAGTGCAGAAACAAAGGAAATCAGTCGAGCAAGACAAAATAATAATAGTTTAGCCATAAAATAAAGTCAAGGACCTTTAGTTCCTCCTCAAGGGCTGTAGATAATATCATGAGCCATATCCTTGAGTTCTTTTTCAGATACTAAAATCCCCACCAGGCGGAGAAAGTTAACTGCATGCTGACCACCAGCACACAGACCCCAGACCAGTTGGAACCAGAAGGTTGATGACTGAGATTCACAAAACATCACCCTGTTACCTCACCATCACCAATTAGAGAATTGTGTAGGAACTGATCACACACCCTATGACCCTCTCCCTCACACTGGCATTAAAACTCTTCTCTGAAAGCCATGGGGGGTAGGGAGGTTTGGGTCCTTTGAACACTAACTACCCATTCTCCTGTGTGGTGCCCTGCAATAAACACTGTACTTTTCTTCATCACAACCCAGTGTCAGTATATAGGCTTTGCTGTGCATCCCAAGCACAGCAGACCCAAGTTTTGTTTGGTAACATGCCCAGCACAATACATAACACGTAATGAGTGCTCAATGAAATTTGTTGGATGAAAGAGAAGTCTTGCTGGGCTAGTAGGATCTCACTCCCTGTAGAAACTCTTGATATAGATACTTTCTCCTCAGTCAGGGGTCAGTCACCCTCTAAACTTTTATAAGATAGGGTGGTCCTCTAAATTATCTTCCTTTCCTCCCCCCTCCTGCTAATCTCCAACTTTCCTATTCATCTTCATAGTCCCAGTTTAGGTTCTCTAACATCTAAAACATTCCTTGACAAGCTCAGCCAGAAATGATCTTTGAAACACTTATAAATACAACTCATTTGGTAAGTGTCATACATTACCTAATATTATAGTTACTTCCACACAGTGTGGTACCTTATATACTTAAATACACGTGTTGGTGACCTATAGCTCATTCCAACATATGGGTCGCAGACACCCTGTCCTAACCACCTTCCCTATCATGCTCTGGAACTTCAAATTTTGTGACTTCACATTTGCTTGATTGTATCAACAGTGACTACTATAGCCATATCTGGCACCAATTATAATTATTATAGGCTAGAGCTCATCATAACCTACAACGTCTCCACCTTCCCAGATACAAACTGAAATTTCCCTCTCACTGCAACTTCCTATTCATCTGCCTCTCAGTCATTCCCACCAAATCTGAGCTTCATCTGTCTCATAACCAGTTCTTCAACTCTTTTCTACTCCTCCCAGTTCATCAATCTCATTCTGTCTTTCCTAAAGAGCCTAGATGCCACAGTCAGCTATTTCAACAAACTGGCAAACCATTCTAGACTTCCTCATTGTCCTCCCTCCACTGTTCCTTCTTTACCAGTCCTTCGTCCTGGTTAATTAACTCAGGCTGTCTGTTTTCTCCATCCCAAGGCAGCCAGGAGTTACTGAGCAAAGTCACAAAGCCATGCTGATTAGGACTACTACACATTCACTCTTCTTTTTTTTTCTTTTTTTTTTTCAATATTTATTTATTTATTTATCTTTGGCTGCATTGGGTCTTCATTGCTGTGCGTGGGCTTTCTCTAGTTGCAGCGAGCAGTGGCTTCTCTTGTTGTGGAGCACGGGCTCAGTAGTTGTGGCTCGCAGGCTCAGTAGTTGTGGCGCACGGATTAGTTGCTCCGCGGCATGTGGGATCTTCCCGGACCAGGGCTCAAACTCGTGTTCCCTGCATTGGCAGGCGGATTCTTAACCACTGCGCCACCAGGGAAGCCCTACACATTCACTCTTATCTAATCTCAGGTAGATCTTTCTTGCTGTTTTGCATCATTGCCATTTTCTATAGCACAGTTTCTACCCCATTTTTCCTAGATCCTCTATCCCACCCATCATCCTTTTTATTCTCAAAAGATTAACCTCAGAAAAGCAAGTCCATTCAATATGACTTCTCTAAATGTTTAGCCACCTCAAAATCTCTCTGTACATTTCCCTTCCCATTCTTCCTTTTCAGTGGCCAAAGCCAACCTGTCTGCCTCTCTCCCTCCTGATCTAATGATCTCCTCTGAGACTTTAACTTTTTTTTTAATTGAAGTATAGTTGATTTACCATGTTGTGTTTGTTTCAGGTATACAGCAGAGTGATTCAGTTATGCGTGTGTGTGTGTGTGTGTGTGTGTGTGTATATATATATATATATATATATATATATATATTCTTTTCCAGATTCTTTTCCCTTATAGGTTATTACAAACTATTGAGTATAGTTCCCTGTGCTATACAGTAGGTCCTTGTTGGTTATCTATTTTGTACATAGTAGTGTGTATATGTTAGTCCCAAACTCCTAATTTATCCCTCCCTGCTCTTTCCTCTTTGGTAACCGTAAGTTTGTTTTCTATGAGACTTTAATTATTTATCTCCTCTTTAAAGTAGTTAATTATATTTTTAGTTTTTCTCGCAATTAGCCCTTCCCCTTTTCTAAAACTTGCTTAAATCTTGCCTACTCTCCAAAAAAAGAAAAGTCCTCTGCTGCTTCCTCTTCAGTTCATTGTCCTCATTCCTTTCTTTGCTTTATTGTTAAATATTGCTACCACCTCTTCACTCTTTAACCACTTGCAATTAGCTTTTGTCCCCTTCAACTTTAACTTCTCTGTTCTTCTCTCTTCTTACCACTCTGATCATTTGTCTCTGTGTCCCTTGCCAACTTTTCCCCAGGTTTCTGTCTTGGGACTTCTTTTTTTTTCTACTTTCTCCTTTGTTGATCCCATCTAATTCCACAACTTTACTTATAGTTATGTGAAGAAGTCCAAATTTCATTCATATTTGGCTACTACTTTTATTCCAAACCCAGATCTATATTTCCTAGAACGCTAAAATTTCAGCTATGGAGATCTCAGAGGACATTTATCCTAAGTCTTCATCGCCTGGATATCTCCACCAAATGGCTCACTGGCTTTTAAAAAGTCAATGATTTCAAAACTGAACACCTCATTTTCTGTCTGCTTCCAATTCCATTTCCAAATCGACTCCTCTTCTTGAATTTATTTCTACAAACAGTCACCTTGAGGCACATGGTCTCCTCATTCCCTATATTCAATCAGCTGCTAATCTAGTAGATTCCATTGCCACAGACTCTCTCAATTAGGTTCACTGTTTTCCATTCTAAACTATCACGTTTCTAGTTTAAATCCTAATTATCTCCTACCCAGAGTATTGCAGTGGACTCCTGGCTAGACTGTCCACCCCCACTATCTTTCTGCTTGGAATTCTGAATGATTTTTATTCATTACCACTAGATTAATCTTCCTAATGAACAGTTCTGACCTGCCACTCTCTGGCCTAAAACCCTTAAATGTCTCCCCTGGATGACTAAATTATTCACTAGTTCCTTATCCTGGCATTCAGAGTCCTCCATGTTCTGGGCTCAGTTCTATTTTTCTAGCCTTCATGCTGACCCCATCACCTAGAATACCCTTCCTTCACCTTTACCTGGCAAACTCCTAAATTCTTTAAAGCTGATTTCAAATACCCACTTCCATCACAAAGTCTTTTTTTTGTGGGGGGGGACCCTAAACTGAATATGAACCTTCCTTTGAACCCCTATACCACTTTATTAATACTTTTACTTCAATGCTGACCAGATTTTGCCTTGTGTGATAATAATCTGTGTATTCTATGCTTCTCAAACTTTTCCATTAGAAGTGTACCTAATTATACAGGAAAACGAACAGCCCCAAGGCTATCTGTCACAACAGGCTGCCTGGAAAATTAAAATTTAATATGAATTTTTCAGTGTTATTAGTATTAGACTGTTAATATAAAAATGTCATGCTTTTTGACTAACACTCTAGGAAGACGTGTCTATTTAATCTTGAGGATTTAAGGTACACCTGGCACACTGTGAAAACCCTCCCCACAAGCCCACTAAACTTTACAAGCCCACTAAACTTTCTATGGCAGAGACTGCCTTACTACATATGTATCCCCTGTAAAACTAAAACAGTACCGTCTTCAAATAGACGCTCAAAAAATATTGTTGAACTGTGACTCAGATACGTTAGCAAGTATTTACTAAATGTTTACCAGGTACCTAGACCTGTACTGTTTCAAGGAGCTCAAGTCTCCATGGGATGACTGTGAACAAGTAAAAAACTGTACATAGGAGTTAAATCATGAAACGTAAGCCATTTGTGTTCCGCAAGACGACTCAGTCTCTCCATTCCACACCCCAGTGACACACTGGAATACTGTGGAGTACCACGTTAAAGTCCACTCTGACCTCTTAATTATTTTCTGGTGATTGATAATTTTCTGCTAACACTGCGCAAAGCTTAATCCTCTTCACCTGGAAATAAAAGGTTTCCATCATTTTGCTCTCCAATTTGAAGCTCAGCAAAGCCTCCTGGGCGCGGGGCGGTGGAGCCGAAGGAAGTCTAACCCCATCAAAGGAGCAAAAATGCCAGAGCTACCAGCACCACCCCCTCACATCCCCCACGGGCTTCCAATTGGTCCTTGTGGGTCACTCTCTTTCCAGGTTGGCCTTCCAGCTTGCCCGTCGCCTCCATAGAACCCACATTTAGCCAGCAACTATTGGTAGGTCGTTACGTCATTGCCCTATCTACCCCGCTCCCATTGGCTCCCATAGGAAGGGGCGGCCGCAACGTCACAGGCAAGAGCCGCCATTTTGACTGAGCAACCCTAGTGACAGGAGCCGAAGAAGCAGCTCAGGTTGTCCCGTTTCCCCTCCCCCTTCCCTTCTCCGGGTGACTTCCTGGGTCCCTTACACTCCACAGTCCCGGTCCCGCCATGTCCCAGAAACAAGAGGAGGAGAACCCTGCGGAGGAGACTGGCGAGGAGAAGCAGGTGAAATGGAGGGGGTGCGGTGGGCGAGCTGGGGGCGACCGTGATGGGGCGGGAGACGGTCTGCCACCAGCGCGGATTGGTCGCCATGGTCTCGGGCTCTGCAGGGGTTGGCCACTTCTCGCGTCATGCAGGGTGAGCTTCAATACGGCCTGCTGCTTTGGCGCTGGTTAGTTGGGTGGATTGTCAATCAGTGCGGTACTCTTCTTGATTGGCCAGTAGACCTACCGCTCAACTCATTGAAGCTGTGCTATAATTGGCCGAGCCTGGGCGCGGGGCGGGTGTTTAGAAAGACTGGGTGAATGAAAGGGGGGTTGGTGGTCCCGGGACGAGATGTGTGTTATTGGTTAGTAGGGGTAAGATGATCCAACAACTAGGCTTGGGGCTCGCATTCTAAATCCCCAGAAAGATACAAGTCGAGGTAAAGACGTTTAAAAAGGACCAGCACTGGGGGAAGGGAGAAGAGTAATTATTATCATGGCTAGTTTAAGGCGGCAACTTTCTCAAAGAGACCTGTTTTGACCGCTGGAGATGGTCTGTTGCCCACCTTCAAAAAGGACCTTACAAAATTGAAGAGGACTAGAGTTCCAAACAGAATAATGGAGGTTAAACCTAGAAAAGACGCCGACAGAGTCGTGACAAGAAAGACGCCACCATATTCCCCCCAGACTTCCAAGGTAGTGGGACTTAGTTAACCCGCAATTCTGTGATGAAAACACGCCACCCTCTTTAGGGGTTTGTATTTGACTTATAACATTTAGTACTGGATTCGGGTTCATGAAATACACCTGGTGTTATGTCTGTGCCAGGTTTTCAAGGGAAGGGAATGTAATTCCACTAAAAAGAACGACAAATTGGCTTCATGTCCTTTTTTAAAAAGTCAGGAAAAAAAAGGGCAGCAGCGCCTACAAAAAGCAAGCAGAGAGTAACAGCAAGAGCCCCCGCAAGCTAATTGAGCTCTTGGCATGTTCCCCAAACTTCCGTCACTAGGGAAGGTGTTGATTTTTTGGCAAAGCTGGTAGGTAAATACTAGTGAACCTACTGTACCTTAATTTTCTTGAGGTTAAAAAGTGTCATTTTAATCTGTTTACCTGTCACCTTCCTACTACAGTGTTTATGGAAGCAATGCTGTCCCATTACTAAGGTGGAGGTGTCTGGAGATGGCTACATAGCTAGCCTCCTCCGTAGAGAGACTTATCTGCTGACTAGCTTAGGAGGGAACATCTCAGCAGTTATCCCCCTTGATTTCCCATTTGACCTGTACTGCGTTTTAGGGACAGCTAGGGAGCTTTCCTACTAATTTTGTATCACCAGAAGCCCTGCTAGCTCTTTTCTCTGTCTTTCCTAGCTTCTGTTCTGAGTGAGATATCGCTTGCTCTTTGAGTGAAGTATTGTGTTTAGGTTTAGGTATAGGTCACTCACAGGTCACTGGGGTGGTTCCCTGGGTTTCGTGTGAGAAGCAACTTATCTTTTCTTCTCACAATACAGTCATCTTGAGCTTTAGGGATTTGAACAAAGGTCTAGCTTTATTTAAGAACAGAGTGGAAATAGCATGTTTACTAATGGTTAGACCTCCAGGAAAAGGTAATAGTATAAAAGTTATCAGATATTAGCAGTTGCTTCTTAGTGTTTAATTTTGTTGGCCCATTTGTTTCCTCCAGGACACACAGGAGAAAGAAGGTATGCTCCCTGAGAGAGTCGAGGAGGCAAAGCTAAAGGCCAAATATCCAAGCCTAGGACAAAAGCCTGGAGGCTCCGACTTCCTCATGAAGAGACTCCAGAAAGGGGTATGGGGCACAATCTCTTACCCTCTTATTTCGGAGCCAAAGGGGGCCTTAGGGATGAGATCTGTGGAAGTTCTACTGAACACCGATATGAAGGTTTTGTTGTGGGGCAGTAGTAGAGAAAAATTAGAAACTTGTAAAAAGCAAGGCAAATATTGTAAATCCCTGAAATGGTATCAGTTATCTTCTGATTTCCCACATAGGATATTAAGGCTTAATGTAGGGACATTTGGGTATGGGGTTGGGGGGAGTGAGGGAAGGATGTTAGAGTCTGGAATGCTGACAGCCTCCAGACATTTGCCTGTTTGGATGGTGGGAGTTTTAGGATTGCACATTTAGGATTAGAGCTAAATTTTGGGGTGTGTCATTTCAGAAAAAGATCAGCCCATCTGTCCTACAGATTTCCTCAACTTGAAATGAATAGTAGATGTCTTTAGACCCTTGAAGGTAGCACCAACTATTAACTGTGCTCCCTGAAGAGACTTATTTTTCCTGTCCAGAATGGTGGTCCTCCTCCCAAGGCAGAGTCTTACCTTCATAGCCATCTAGCTCCTGATCAGGTTTCTCAGTCCTCAGAGGTACCGAAAGCTGACTGAGGGATTGTATGTCATTAACCTGGAATGTGTTTCTCTATGTGGATGAAATGGAGAGGGCAGCAGATCCCTGTGGAGAATCCCGGTTACTGAGTCTTAGTCACAGATGATGATGTGATGCTGATTTGCAGTTTACCTTGCTGTAAGCAAGGCAGGCGTGGGCAGGCTGTCAGAGCCATGGAACATGTGTGGGAGTGCTTGCAGTCAGAGGAAAGTACATTATTCTCATGAACAAGCCCAGTTTCTATTCATAGTCTGAGAGAATAATTTTTAATTTTGAGGTTGTTAGCTTGAGGTTGATCTCCTGCTGATAGCCCCAGATCGACCCTTCTGTGTATCTTATTCATTTCTGTTTCTCCAGCACCAAGCCCATTGGAGGCTAATAGGTCCTCATAAGCCTTAGTGAATAAAGTCAGTAATTTGGTTGACTCATCCTGTACTCATGGGGCTACAAAAGATGTGGGTACAGAGGATGTAGGAGCTATCTCTTAACTCCAAAAATAACACACCCTAGCTGGGAAACTGCTTCCATACCTGAAAAAGTCAGAACACACTGGGGAGAAGACATAAGTAAATGTAATTAATGCTAAGCTCTGTATGCAAGAGACTAATCCAAAAGAGACTTGAAAGATCTGAGCGTGGATGAAGGTTTATAGTGGATGTGAGTCTCCTTGTTTTTGAGGAAGACCAGAGCTCCTCACTCACCTAAACCTCCCTCTTGTCTCTTAGCAAAAGTACTTTGACTCAGGAGACTACAACATGGCCAAAGCCAAGATGAAGAATAAGCAGCTGCCAAGTGCAGGACCAGACAAGAACCTGGTGACTGGTGACCACATCCCCACCCCACAGGATCTGCCCCAGAGAAAGTCTTCACTCGTCACCAGCAAGCTTGCGGGGTAACCAGGGCCCCCTTCTGCTCCCCTTCCTCACCCACTGGACTTTTGTATATCATAGGCAGGGATGGAATGGGCACCTAGTTATATCTTCTCAGCTTGCTAGCCAGAAATGACTGTGATTCTCCTGGGGGCTGCTGAGAAGGTAATGTGGGCTGAAGAGAGGCTCTGAGTTCATTTCTTTGGATAAATTGAGATTTCCACACCCTCATGTAGCCCAGGTAGGGGCTCAGAAATAGGAGACTAGGATTGGATAATGCTGCAGACTCTCTTTTTCTTTTGTACAAGAAACTGGGGAGATGTGACTTCTCCTTTTGGAAGAGAATATCCCAAAATTTGTTAGGCTAGGCCTTGGGAATAATATGACAGGTTTAACATCCCAAAGCTAACCTGACATGGTTGGGAAAGGTAGATTGAATGGGATCTGTTTTCTGTGCTTTAAGTGTTTTGTCCCTTGGGCTGCTACTGCTTCATGTTTCCATTATGGCAGGTTTAGAGAAGCCTCAAAAAGAAAAACTGATTTGCTTGCCTAAAACTATAATGCGCACTTAACCTCCTTTACTCAGTCAGTGTCTTTTACAGTTTGCCCTGGTTCTTAAATAATGTAAAGATTGGAGGATATAATTCACATAAAATGGGCACCTTCTTTCTCCCAGCATGTTGCTTTTTGAAAGTATCATGGGATAGTGGAAAGAACACTGGGTTAAGAGTCGAGATATCTGGGTTCTAGTTCCACTCTAGTCTAGGCAGAATTGACGTGTAACCTTGGTCAAGTCATTTAACCTCTCTGGATTTCTATTTCCTCATCTGTAAAACAGTTGAATATAGATAAGATTGATTCTGATTCTAAAATCCTGAAAAAAACTGCTGTTCATTGTAAAGCCAAAAGTGAGGAAGGCCCATAGGTGAGCCTACAGAGGGGAACTATTTGAAGACTACATGGGGAGAGAAGTTGAGGTTTGGGGGTTATAAATTCAGGCAAGAGGGCCTCATAAGTATCATGGTCTTAAGGGTCAAGAAAAAAAATTCTAAGAAGCTAGCCATGAAAGCTCTTGCCTCTGCCCTCACCTGCTTTCCTACAATCTCGACCCTTGCTGCTAAAAAGCTGCTCTGGCAGCCAAGCTGTGGGCCTGAAGAAACATGTTCAGTCATGCACATTTGGAGTCCCATATTTCAGATGTTATCAGCTGCCAGGTGTATTGTTAGGGAGACAAGAAGAAAAGGGATGAACTGAGCGAGCCTCTGGGGCTTAGTGCCACTGCAGGGCTGGAGCAGCAGGTTCTCAGGAGATGAGTCACCTTGGAGGAAGCTGGGGAAGGTGGTTAGGGAGAAAGAGAAGGAGCACTGAGAAATCTCTGCCTTCCTAGAGCTCAGTAACCCAGCTCCTGTGCTCTGAGAAGTAGCAATGCTGATCGTGAACCAGGTGGAGGAAAGGGGCTGCAGGTGGCATCATCCATCTAGTTATCACTAGCTTGGCCTGAATGTTACTGAATGCAGCCTGCTAGTTATCACAGAGAGGGCAGGGTGAGAACTAGCTGTTCAGGAGGGGAAGATTCTATAATCCTCTTGCCCTCTCAGCTCACCAGTTCTGATGTACCACACATCTGGCCTGATGAGAACGACTGATGAACTTGCTAATGCACGTGGAGGGGGGGGGGTTGGGGTGTGTCTCTGCTGCTTTCCTGACCAGCCATTCACTTTTCAGGCCATCATTCAGATTGGATAGGAAAAAGTTCGTGAGGAGGGAATGGGGAGAGCAGGATCCTGTGATTCCCTAGCCCCCAAACTCCTTGGCTGTCACTTGTAATTGTATATAATTTTTGTGTTTCTTGCTCCATTTCCTCATGCTGTCTTCCTTAGTCTAAAGTCCATGTGGGAAGGGGAGAATGCTGAACATCCTTGTATAGTTTCCTCAACTGTCCCAGACATGTTGTACATAGATATGTCATGTTATTATATATATAAATATATATATAATTTTGTACGTTTTCTTCATCTCCGATCTTCTCAAATTTTGTATTCTTTTCTGTCTGAGCTGCTTTCTCTATCGGTCAGTATGACTCCTCAAGACTGAGGCCACAGTGAGTCTGGTTTTTAGGAAGGAATAGAAGAAATAGGGAAATCAGAAAAACTGTTGGTCTCTGTCTCCACCTGGTCATCTTCAAGGCTAAGAAAACAAAGAAGCAAGCTACGTTCTGTATACGCCACCTGTTTCCACAGCGTGAAGTACATAGCTTCCATGGCAAAGAAGGGTCATTTCAAAATCCAAATCCAAATTGCTTTGATTAAACCTAGATTACTAAGTCCACTCAAAACAATATGTGTGTTGTCTGGCCCTGACCTCTGTGCAGTTACCGCCTCATCGCTGTGTGCCCCCGTCCGTCTCCGCTGCTGCAGGTGGCTCTGGCCGTGCCTCTGAAACCAAGCCTGCTCTGAGCCAGGCAGCTTAGACCCCGGAAAACCTCCAGTTATTTTGATCTTGTCTAAAGAATTTTTTTTTCTGTTTTTGTTTTCATGGGTATCTCCAAAAAGACAGAGAACATTTTGTTTTGAAGACAGGAAAAGACTGAAATTCTTTTTTTTTTTTTTAAACAACTCGTTGGATAGGATTGAGACATGTGCCAGGTAGCCCTAATGATTGTTCAGTGTGGAAGAGTGATGGGGTAGAGACTGGGGTGGAACTTAGGGTTCTTTCCCTTACTGCTTGACAGTGTTTTCTTTTTCTTCTGTGTTCGTCCGCAGTGGCCAAGTTGAATGATGCTGCCCGGGGCTCCGCCAGATCCTGAGACGCTGCCCCCCTGGGTCCTGTGCTGGCTCCTGCCCCTCCCTGCTTTTGCAGCCAGGGGTCAGGAGGTGGCTCGGGCGCGGGCTGGAGAGGCAGAAGCCCCTGCCCGTCGGTGTCCCAGCGCATGGAGCCCCTTGGGCTGAGCACCAAGACCTTGAACCTTTTTTGTTTTCCCTTTTTTTCCAAATAATTGTTGGGAGACATCTCAGTGAAATCCTGGGGGTGGGGTGGGGGGTTGGGAGGGTGGAGTGGGAGATTTGGGGGAATATGAATTAGGGCTTGGAGTTGATAAAAACATTCTTGACTATCCTCCTTAACCATGTAGCTGGTGTGGGGTGGGTGTGAGGAGGAGGAAGTAAAATGGACAAAAGATGAGAGGCTCTAATTCAGCTCTGTAGAAGAATGCCTTGTTTGCTTGGATGTGGCTGGGGACCTGGTGTCAGATAAAAGAAACTGACCGTCTAAATATGAAAGATGCAGACAGCTCCTCTGGTTCTGCAGAGCAAGCTGAGAACTCAGCTGTTCATAAAAAAAAAAAAAAAAGTGCTGTCTTGAAATAGATTTGTTGTGGGAAGAAGGGCAGTGAGCATGGGAGAAGGGGGCTATGAGCGTGGGGAGCCCCATAGAGCCCAGGGGACTTTTTCAGTTTGAAATAAAAAACAAAAGAAGACCCACAAAAAAAAACCCAACCCAGAAATACTCTGAAGCAGTTGGTGTGTTTTATTGGGGTTTGGGGAAAGGGAAGAAAACAAGACTGAAGACACCATTCAAGGGGAGAAGCCAATGTGGGGACCTCAGTTTCTAAGGAACAGGGGCCCTTCATGTGGGATGTGTCTGGGTTCCCCGTTTCCCTAATTTACGGAGAGGGAGCAGGGACGTTGGCATATAGACTAGGACTTTTCCTGACTCCTGTCCAAGCTACTGTTTCTATAGCTAATGCAGAAGACGCAGCCACCTCAGGTTTTGACTCACAGAATAAGGGGTTTGCGGTATTTGATCTAAATGGTTTATTGACACCTAAAGCTCAGTCCAGGCTAAGCAAAAAAGGAAGCCTGCTCTTCCTTTTCCCTTTCAGTCTTCCATTCCTTCACAAGCTCTCATGTCTGTGAAGGAGAAATGTGACCTCTAGTAGTAAGCTAAAAGGAACTCAAGCCTTTCTGCTAGTGGCCGGCAGGGGGCAGAGTCACTTCTTTCCTCATGATGTCCTAACCATCACTGGAATCCTGCCACTGAAAAAAGTTTAAAACTACTTGTGAGTGTAATATACAAAAGAAATGTTACCCAAGGAGAAACAAACTCACTTGTCTCCTCTCACACTCACACCAATCTACCATGTGTGAAGACTGAAACTTGCCCATTTGCCCAAGTTTGATTAGGAGAATTTACCATGGTATTTTCCCAAATGTGATTGGTGTCTCAAATGAGAATGCATCAAGGAAGATAAACAGGGTCCAGGAGACATAAGATATTCCAGAGAAATCTCTATCATGTTGAGGGGGAGGAGTACTTCTAAACTTGAGAAGGAATGTTCTCAGTATCTAACTCATTCTCTCTTCTTAATCAGAAACTTTCCAAATAAGTTTTCAGCTACTCGGGATGTTACACTGACTTGCTCTCTCCTGATTTAGCCAGGGGATTGTGATGCCTCCTAACCATCAGCCTTTCTGAACAGCATGCTAGACACTAAGTGAGCCAGGTGATTTGGAGAAATATATTAAAGGCATTCCCTGCCTTTGTGGGGTTTATTGTCTAACTGGAAGAAAATATATGAAAAAGTTCATATACTTTAAAAGGTATAGACTTTATATCTTTTTTTTTTATACAGAGAACATTTTAAATTTTTACTTAGCGATTAGAGCCATTTTTCTCTGGTCTCCACGTTTTGGGGTTGTTTTTAGATACTTCTTCATTTCTTTTTTTTTTTTTTTTGGTCACGCGGCACATGGGATCTTAGTTCCCCGACCAGGGATCAAACCCACGCCCCCTGCATTGGAAACACGGAGTCTTAACCACTGGACTGCCAGGGACTTCCCTAAACTTTATATCTTAAAGCTAGGAGATGTATGAATGTTTATTGTGGTGGGGTTTCTGAGCCTTCTCATCCTTAGTCCCCTTAAACCAGTCCCATGACTTCTTTTTGAGCATGTTGTCCCTAGTTTTATGCTTGCCAGGTGGCTACAGCTGGGGAATGAGGCCAGCAAGTCTCAAGATGTGGAATCATCTAGTTAGTGCAGTTTCATTTAATATACAGGTAACGGAAGTTGACATATAGAAATAAGTTACTTATCAAGGTGGCAGTGCTAGTTTACTGAAGAGCTTGAGTTAATATCTAGGCTTTTATATGATTTTTCCATTATTCTTGGCTTCCCTGGCCCTTAGGTTTAAGCGTAGCATTAGGGATCCTGGGGTGCCAAGAAATGTTTGTTCCCATTCCTGTTTCAGTTTAAAACTTGCCATTCCTTTTCCTTCACTCCCATACTATAGGGCTAGGCAGTCAGGGAAGACTGATTCTGCAGTGCTTCAAATAGCTGTTCCTGCCCATTATTTTAGTTTGGTGTTTTCTAAAATCTTTATTTCAAAGAGTGGGTTCAAGGGTTCTTCTACTCCTCCAACATGGTTGAGTGATGATTGTGCTGACAAGCCTCTCAGTTGAGCCATCTGATATGCAGGGTGGCAGGGATGAAGTCACCATTATTATTGTCCAGCAGCATTTATTTTAAGCTGTTGTGGCCCTAGCATGGAAAACACAGGCAAAAGAAAAATAGCCCGGAGAATTGCCATTGACGATATCTACAGTCAGCCAGTGGCACCCACACTAGCAGCCCTTGTGTGTATAGTGCCCTCTACTGGGCCTTGAGGGAGGTTAACAAGGAAAGGGAAGATCTGTTCCCTTGGAAGCTAAGACATGACAGTGGCATACAGATAAAAGCAAATTAATGTAAGATCCCGAGTGGCAGGAATTTCCCTGGTGGCGCAGTGGATGAGACTCCATGCTCCCAAGGCAGGGGGCCCAGATTCGATCCCTGGTCAGGGAACTAGATCCCACATGCATGCCGCAACTAAGAGTTCGCATGCCACAACTAAGGAGCCGGCGAGCCGCAACTAAGGAGCCTGCCTCCAGCAACTAAGACCCGGTGCAACCAAATAAATAAATAAATAAGATCCCGCGTGGCATGCGGCATCTTAGTTCCCTGACCAAGGATTGAACCCATGCCCCCTGCAGCGGAGTCTTAACCACTGGACCTCCAGGGAAGTCTCCAAATTAATGTAGTTCTAAGCGGAATTCCCACAAGCTAAGAGAAGGAGGGTCAGGAGATGAGTTGTTAGGTGAATTTTCTTAGAGATGGGTGACTTACTAATAAAGATAAGATGAGGCTGCCCATGCTTGGGCAGCAATGTTTTAATTCACAAGTATTGGGTTGGCCAAAAAGTTCGTTCGGGTTTTTCCGTACGCTCTTGCGGAAAAACCCACACGAACTTTTTGGCCAACCCCAATAATTGTTGAACTCTAACTTTGCGATTGGAAATATTAGCAGTTGTTGGGCAGATAAACAGTGTAAGAAATGGTGTCTGCCCTGAAAGAACTTGAAGCCTCATTGAGACAACACTTCTACATATAATGCATGTCAGTGGTAAAAGAATTCTGAGAAGGGGAAATTCAAAGGGCTGGAATCATTAGGTAAATATTAGTGGAAGAAATGGAGATTGAACTGGGCCTTGAAAGATGGGTAGTATTAAATTGTCTAGTTCAATTATCAGTTAATAAGTGCCTATAATATACCAGGCATTGTGCTAAAATATAAATGATACGTGGGTGCTTCTTTCAAGGAGATTCCACTCTGGTGGGGAAACAACACATGAGGAAATCATATTGCAGTGTTAAACTTGCAGCAGTAGAAGCCCAGCTACATAGAGGAATAGGAACAAGTATTTAATAGTAATTGCACCTAGCCCATTGCTAAGTACTCAATTTACATCATCTCATTTAGTCCTCACAACAATTCTACAAAGTAGGTAGTCTTAGTCTTGCCATTATACAAATGAGAAAACTAAATCAGTAACTTGGCCAAGTCACATAGCTTCCGAGAGTGGAGGCAGGATTCCACTGGCTTCAATGGGGTGGGGAAAAGAGTGATCAGGAAGCACTTCCACTGCCGGGCCGGTTCAATCCCTGGTCGGGGAACTAAGATCTCACAAGCTGCACAGTGCAACCATAAAAACACAAAAAAAGAGTGATCTGGGGACTTCCCTGGTGGTCCAGTGGTAAAGAATCCGCCTTACAATGCAGGGGACATGGGTTCGATCCCTGGTCAGGGAACTAAGATCCCACATGCCGCGGAGCAACTAAGCCTGTGTGCCACAACCACTGAGCTCGCACGCCACAACTAGAAGCCCTCGCACCACAACGAAGAGCCCGCGCACCACAACAAAGACCCGACGCAGCCAAAAATAAATAAATGAATTAATAAATCTTTTTAAAGAAAAAGTGATCAGGAAAGGTTTCATGGAGCAAATTCTGAAGGAGGAACAGGATTTCTCCAGAAAGGTAAGGTGAGAAAGGGCATTTTTGTACAGGGACCAACACTTAGAGAAGGATGAACGTGTGGAATCTGTGGTGATTCTGCAGTAGCAGTATCAAGTGAGTCCTGGGGAGTGACTGGAGACCAGGCCAGGAAGGTAGACAAGGATATGGCTTGCAGGCAGGCATAGGAACCACTGAGGGGATTACAAAGGAGAAATCTTGTCAGTTCTGTGTTTTAGATAGGTCACTGCCAAATTGTGTGGAGAAGGGATTTAAAGGTAATAGATTTAGTGATGGACTGGTTCTAGTGTCAGGTTTCCTGGTTTTGGTAACTTGGGACAAGTTTCTTAAACTCTCTTTGCTTCAGTTTACTTATTTTGTAAAATAGGAATGATGTCGTACCCACCACAAATGACTGTTGTGACGATTAAACAAGATAAAGCATGAAAAGCCCTTACTTCAGGGACTACAGCAGTGCCTAAGATATGGTTCCTGCCCCCAGGGAGCTTACAGACTATTGGGGGATATAATAAAGATAGGTAGACTGACAATTATTAGAATACAAGGATTCAGTGCTAAGATAGGGATAAGCACAAAATGCTCTGGAAGCACAGAATACACACCTAATTTGGGCAGGTGGGAGAAGAACAGTCAGGAAAATCCCTTCACAGAAAGTAGCTTCTAAGCTGAAATATGATGGAGTAGTAGGACTTAGGTAAAGGGATTAGACTGGGAAAGGTCTTCCAGGTGGAAGAAACAGTATGTGAAAAGATGCAGAGGTATTACATTCTGGAAACTTAAAATAACTGAGAGTAGCTGTAGCATAGCATGCAAGGAATGAGGCCAGATGTCGGTGGAGAGAAGCAAGGGTTAGATCACAAAGGGCCCTTTAGACTTTATTCTGGAGGCAATGTGAAGCTGCTGAATAAAGATTTTGAGCAAGGAAATGACATGATCAGATTGGCTCCTTAGAATAATCTTTCTGATTGCAGTGTCAGGAAGAGATTGGAGAGGGTAAAATGGATGTACTACCATTATTAATTATTATTAATGGGATAGAAAAGTTGGGAAGGGTTAAGGCTATTGTGAAGAGGAAGATGATGAATTCAATTTCAGACATAATAAGTTTAAAGTAACAAACATCTAAGTGGAGAATTCTGTACTACACTTAGTAAACTGTTACCATGGGTTAGTTGAGTTATGAGTGAGACAGACTACGTTGCTACAGTACTGTAGGTTAGATATGACTGGGAAATAAAGAAGGTAATGATAGTGGGGATGAAGAAGAGTGAACAGATTCAAGAGATATATGAGAAGTACAATCAACAGAACTTCATGGGGGTGGGACTCGGGAAGAGACAGGACTCCAATAAAAAATTCCTAGGTTTCTGGCCTGAGTTACTGGGTAAATGATGATGCCATAATCCAGAGAGAGAATACAGCTGGAAGAGCAAGTTTAGCAAGGAAGACAATGAGTTCAGTTTTGCAGAAGAGTTGATATGAGGTGCCTATAGAACATCCGAGAGTAGATGACTAGAAAGTTACTGGATTTATGAGTCTAGAGGTTGGAGAAAAAGTCAAAATAGGAGATACAGATTCTGTAGACTTCAAGATGTACTAGTAAAGCCATGGCCGTGAAAATATATAGAGCAGAAAGACTGAAGAACTGATCCTGATGAAGGCTAACATCTGAAGGGAATAGAGAAAAGGGCCCAACAAAATAGGAGAATCAGGAAGATGTCGTGCCCAAGGACAGAGTTTAATGGAGAAACTCAATCAGTCAATAGTGTAAAATGCTATTAGAAGTTAAGTTTAAAAACGAGACTATCTCACCTATGTAATAAAAAGTGCCCCCAAATTTCAGGAAAGCAGTGTGCCAAAATCGTGAATAACTATTTGCCAGGATTATGGTTTAAGGTGTGTGTGTGTGTGTGTGTCCACTTTCTGTACTTTTCAGGATTTTGGCAGTGAGCATGTATTTGATCACTAGAGGTAATTTTAATTCTAATAGCAAGAATAAAATCAGAAAATGTTTTTTTTTAATGGACTAAAAGGGGCTTCCCTGGTGGTGCAGTGGTTAAGAATCCACCTGCCAAGGCAGGGGACACGGGTTCGAGCCCTGGTCCGGGAGGATCCCACATGCCACGGAGCAACTAAGCCCGTGTGCCGCAACTACTGAAGCCCACACACCTAGAGCCCATGCTCTGCAACAAGAGAATCCACCGCAATGAGAAGCCTGCGCGCAGCAACGAAGACCCAACGCAGCCAAAAAAAAAAAAAAATCAACTAAAGGGTGTCCATTTGATTTGCCAGTTAGTAACCTTTTTGAAACCAGTTGCAATGGATTGGTAGAGGTAGAATCTTGCTTGTAAAACTGAGTGGTGTGCGAAGGTTTTGTTGTTTGCTGTTGTTTTAGGATGGGAATGATAGGCATGTATATTTACCAAGTGAAAGGAACAAGTAAAAGTAGAAGCTCAATAGAGAATGATGATAACCAAAAAGCAGGGTTCCAAAAAGAAACGGGGAGTTGGGGGGCAAGCAAGAGCTCAGGTGGATGTGGTTAATTAAACAATAGTTCAGCAAACATTTATTGAGCACTTATTATGTGCCAGCCACTGTACAAGGTGAGGTGCTGAGGTTAGTCTAGTAAGCAAGTCAGCTGAGTAAGGAATTGGTCTAAAGCAGGAGGATATATACCTCATCCTGCATGAGACTCAAGGTGAAGATGTAACAAAGCGTAAACTCACAGCTGTTTGTGAATAGGGGTAGGTAATTGATGGGAGTCCTTGTCTGACAGCTTCCTTGTTCTTTGTGGAATAGGATGTGAGGTTGATACTTGAGAGGGAAGTGGGAGTTAGGGGGCTTAAGAAGAGTGGCCATAGTGTTGGAGACAGGATGAAAGGGAGGAGGATGAAAGAGTGATGATAAAAAATACTAAGTAGGGCTTCCCTGGTGGTGCAGTGGTTAAGAATCCGCCTGCCAATGCAGGAGACACTGGTTCGAGCCCCGGTCTGGGAAGATCCCACATGCCGCGGAGCAACTAAGCCCACGTGCCACAACTACTGAGCCAGTGTGCCACAACTACTGAAGCCTGTGCACCTAGAGCCCGTGCTCCCAACAAGAGAAGCCACGACAATGAGAAGCCTGTGCACCACACGAAGAGTAGACCCCGCTCGCCGCATCCAGAGAAAAGCCTGTGTGCAGCAACGAAGACACAACACAGCCAAAAATAAAATATATTAATTAAAAAAAAAACAACTAAAAGAGTTAGGAAACAATGTTGAGGGTATAACAGAAACCATGAATGTGTGATCCTTGGAATGCATCATCCATTGGAATGGTATCAATCCATATATTTCTGCTGTCTTCTCTAGCAACACCCAGCTGCCTGGGTACAAGAGCAGAGAAGACACATTATTGTATAGATCCTGGATCATGATTTGTAGACAGATGAAGAGGATTGACAAGGGAACAAGGGGATTGAAGGTGCTGGTGAAAGATGGAAGCCACCCAATTCAGACTGGCAAGGTACGTTAAACTCTGGTCAAGAGAAGTCTTGATAAGGTCAAAGAGCAGATGATTTAGAAGTGAAAGTGGTAAAACTTGAAGCCCAGGCAGGACATGGTGGCAGAATGATGTTGGAGTTTAAGATTTCAGAGTTGGAACTCTTCCATATAATGACAAGGGCAATAGGAATGGGTGTTTTAAGTGGAGTAAAGGTAAAGATCATTGCAGAGTTAAAGAACTAAGGGAGTTTCCATATCCAACTGCCAGGGTAGGTGGCTCATGTGTTTGAGATTTTGTACTGTTATCTCTTATTAAACCCAACTGTATTTTTTTTTATAAAAGGAAAATGGAAGTGTCTAGCTTAGTAAATGACAACAGTAACAACAAAAGAATTATGGGCTTAGAGTGTTGGGTCAGTAAATCAAGGTGTTTAAATGAATCTAGAATTGTGCAAGCCTGGGGGGGAGAAGATGAAGCCAGCTGCCAGTCCTGGTGTAGGAGTGACCAAGAATAGCAGAGACTATGAAGGAGAGTTTAGCTTGATGGGATGAACTCCAAAGCAGGAGGGGTAGCATGCAAATATCTTGGAAAAATAAGGGCCTGAAAATGACACGAGGGAACCAGGAGTATCTCTGTTCCCCCACTTTCTGATATAGGAGGGGAAAACCCTCTAGGTCTGCAAATAAAGCTGTGTTTGGGGATAACCTCAGTGTAATTTGAATGAGTGGGTTGAGGGAAATTCTCTAAAGAGGAGTTTCTGTATGAGGCATCAGAGAAATGAGGGGACCAGGGATGAAAGTATAAGTAGGAGAGATCTGCATTTGGGGTAGGGTCCAAAGATTATAGAGATGGGAACCACTTGTGCAGTGAATTAGCCTAAGGTTCCCAACTTTGGTCCAAAAGTTGTTTGGTACCAGTCTTGACTGAAGGCCCCATAGGGCTATGGAGTCCAGTCTCCTCAGGCCTCCCTCTCAGGGTTCTGAGGGGAAGATTAAGCATTCCATCTCTGAGAAGACATCCTAGGAGAAAGAGAATGGAACAGTAGCTTGAACAATGATTACAAAGAGGAACAAGTAAGCTAGACTAAAGCGAACAAGTGGAGGAGGGTCCTTCATTCACACCTTTATCAAGTATTTATTGAACTCCTACCAGGGCTTTGTCTTGTTCATTGCTATATCCCCAGCATCAAGTGTTTGGCACATATGTGTTCAATAAGTATTTGTTGAAGGAATAAATTGTTCACTAACTTATGTTCAGATTAATCTATAAGTATTCAGAAAACAATAAAAAGAGTTTGACCTCTTTCAACAGTCTCTGAATGGCAGCAGCAGTGGATACGCAGGGAAATGAGACTTCTAAATGAGAGAACAATGTTGGAAGGGTACTCCCCACACAAAGCTGGGTCTCTCTTTTGGAAAACTTCTAGATGAGCCACATGACTAAGAAAGAACAGGTAAAGGCCGAGTGCTCAGAAGGTCAACCAAGCATAGCTTTTCTGTAAAACATTAACTTATGACAGGAAGAGAGCACCAAATACTGATAACCACATTGTGGTAAAGTGGCCTCTTCAGGTAAAAGAAAAGTTTTGGTATAAACGGAAGTTTAGTGACAGAGGCACTTAGTGTTTTTAGATGGACTTTTTTTGAACCTTCTTCTGACATATATTTATCATGGGTAGATATTAGAGATTAATGCAAAATATGAACTCAGTTATTAAATCTTTATTATTATATTTAGATTGAAAAGATTGAACTGAATAGAATTTACACAGTACAAGAACTTTTCTCAAGTTATTCATATTAACTGCTAGAGCTACATACCTATCAAGAAGCATCATTCTTGATCAAGTGCCAGCTACCTACCTACCTTACAGTCCCAAACCCAATTAGTAACATCAAACTGATACTTATGCTAAAATATTTATATTTTTAACTGCATATAAAACTCTCATGGTAGAAATTCGAACATAAGCAGACCTATGGGGGAAATATTTTTTGGGGGGGTGGGGGGCGGGTAGAGACAACTTAATCTATCTTCTTACCCAGTCTGAATCAGGTGGATTCCTTGAACTGTCTTTCACCAGCACCTTTAATCACCCCACGTAGATACCACCTACTGAAATATACAAAGGAAAGACCTGGAATCATTCAGCGATCATGAGTCCTGGTTTGACATTAAAGTCCATGTCTGGGACTTCCCCGGTGGCGCAGTGGTTAAGAATCCGCCTGCCAATTCAGGGGACACGGGTTCGAGCTCTGGTCCGGGAAGATCCCACATGCTGCAGAGCAACTAAGCCCGTGCACCACAACTACTAAGCATGTGCTCTAGAGCCCGCGAGCCACAACTACTGAGCCCGCGTGCTGCAACTACTGAAGCCTGCGTGCCTAGAGCCCGTGCTCTGCAACAAGAGAAGCCACTGCAATGAGAGGCCTGCGCACTGCAACAAAGAGTAGCCCCCACTCCCAGCAACTAGAGAAAGCCTGTGTGCAGCAACGAAGACCCAACGCAGCCGAAAATAAATAAAAATAAAAACAAAACTGGTAAAGTCCATGTCTGAAGCACCTTTTATGATTAGGAAAGTCTGAATCACCCTCAGACTTCCCTCCATTGCATTTCTGAGTCATTTCCTTGTCCAGTGACCCAAATTGTGTACAGCTACGTGCAAAAATTATCCAAAAGTACAGAGTTTAGAACTAAAGGAACATTTGAGATCATTGAGTTCAGTGAAACACTGGCCAAGAGATCATGCCTTTTGTCCAGTTGCACAGCCTCTGTCAGGCAGCTTTTCCGATACCCAAGGCCCTCTTCTCTAGAAGCTGACTTTACAGCAAATTTGGGACTCCAGCTTAAATTTGTTTTTGTTAGGAGTAAACAAACAAAATACTTGAGTTGGAAGTTTGAGAGGAACTCAGGGCCCAGGGTAACAAGCTGGCATCCCATGGTATTCCCTTCAAGTAATTTGACCTATCACTGGTGCTCCTGCAATGGACCGAGGAGAGGACTCATGTATGACCAGAATATTCTAACTTTCAACCTTGGGACTATTGACATTTTGAACTAGATATTTTGTTATGGGAGCTGTCCTGTGTATTTTAGGATGTTAACAGCATCTCTGTGCTCTACCCACTAGATGCTCAGTCAGGACAATCAAAAAAGTCCCCAGACATTGCCACATGTTCCCTGGGATCCCGTGGTTGGGAACCACTGTGCTGACTAAAGGAAGAGGTTCTTGTAACTCAAGCCTGGGGCTATTTAATCCTCTCAGCAGTGCCTATTCTTATTCCTACACCCTGGTGCCTGGTTTCTCGCCCTCTCCTTTCCCTCTGGGGCCACCATGCCTTCATCAGATGGGATCCTCCGACCTCTCTCTACCCTCAGTGGCCCTGAAAGTGGCACCTGGGGTGAAAATGGGAAGCAAAAGTTTCTACCCTTCCCCTCTTGCACCAAGGGGATCCCCCTGGCTGGATAGGAATTTACATAATTGGTTAAAATAAGACAACATGTATGCAAGGCTTAGCTCTTACCTGTAACTGCTGTGAATCAAGGAGAGAGCAGGGCTTTAAGCCCCTTTCCTATCTTGAGGGTGGGCTGGGAGGGAGAGATGAGGGCATACCAAAGGAATCTGCCCTTTCTGCACAATTTCCCCTTGACTCAGCGGTCCTACTTCCCCTCCCCAGCCCACACTCATCCTCACCAGTGCCCATATTTAGACACTGCAAGCCTATGTTGTCATAGAGAGACATAAACCAGCTGGTTGCTATGAAGGTTTATACACACACACACAAACACACCCTAGGGTACGGCCCAGGCTGAGCAGTGGGGATGAATGGCAGTTCTCACTGGGACATGCATTTTTTCTTTCTCTTAATTTGCTATTGTCCTACCTCATCTATTCTCCCCACATTTTCATGCTTCTCATTCCTGCTCCCAGATGACACTTCCCACCGACCAGTACTGTTCTTAAACATCTCTCTTGCCTCAGGAAGTCACAGTTTAAGAACAGAATTACTTAACCTTTTTGAACTTCAGTCCCTTAATCTGTAATATGAGGATAATTATAATACAAACCTTATATGGCTTTTGTTAGAATTAAATTGGATATATGTAAAGAAACTTGTATCATGGCTGGCAAAGTACATGCTCAATAAATGGAATTTGTTCTTATGCTAAAATAAAAGCCTGCTCGGCGGCACCTGGGAACCAACCACAGGTGCCTTTGGAAATCTTGGCTTGTGTGTCCTCTCTGATAGTAGAAAAAAGCTGTTGTGGGAGTGTCCCTTGTCCTGTAGAATGATGGAAGAGCAGAATTATGTGGGAAGATTGCTTTGTTTTTTGCCTTTGTTGTACTCAGCTGGAAAGCTGTTTTGGGAAGGAAAATCTGGGTATATGATCTCTTCCTTTCTGTAGTTTGAAATGAAAGCCACAGGAAAGAAAAGACACAATACATAAAATCACTGCCTGGCTGAAATGGAAGAGTATAATGGAGGCAGAGTGCTCTCTGGGCCTTTGGCTCTGGCTACCCTTCTCCAGCAGACCCCTATCCAAGAGCAGGCTGCCTGTGCTGGTGTAACAGGCTGGGGCTTATTCCTCCTGTAGATTCTGTGCATGATGTCTACTGAATTTTTTTCGAAAAAAAAATAAACAAAAATCCTGGAACTTTCTAATATCAGATAAAGGGCAGGTATTTCCAACACTGAAAATAGGTAAGATTTCTCTTCTTCAGCTTGAATTTAGTGTACAGCTATGTTCCTGCAGGAGGTCTCAGTTCCTCCCAACACACTGAGAAAATAGAAGAAAACATTATGCACCTTGCATTTTCACCTCTGTCCTATTTCACAGAATAGATATTACTATCCTATTTTTACAGGTTAAAACAGATTTGATTGAAAAAGGAAAGATAATTTCTAAACTAAGAATTGTGGTTACATCTGGAAGGGAGTTAGGGGAATGGGATTGAAGGTGATAACCAAAGGAAAGTTAGTCTCATCTTAATGTTTTGCTTTTTTTATAAGGAGAGTATTTATGCATTAATTATGTGATTAAAATTAAATTTTGAATTAGAAGGTAAGACTATTTTACAGATGTTTAATGAAGCTCAGAAAAGGTAATTTATCTAAGGTCATTTGGTAATTGACAGACTCCAGGGTCCATGGCTGTGCCCCCAAACAACAATGTCCTAGGTACATCCTCATGGAGAACTAGGTTTGGAGCCAAGAGGGAGTCCTGAGAGTTCCCTCTCATGGGCGGTGGGGTCATTGTACTGGGCCCTAGACATTAGCTTGGCTTTTTTATCACTAAAGGGAGGCGTAACCAAACCATGTCTGACCAACTTGATGACTACCCTGTGACTTGGCCTGTGAAGTATGACTAAATCACATAGATTCGAAGGTAGAGAATGGGTAAGGATGTAAAGCAGGTTGATAAAGGAGATTATGTGTTACATTTAAGATTTTAACTGGATGTTTCAGCTGGGGTACCAAGATATAATAGATATGAAATTCCAAAGGGAGACACCAGACAGAAATGCAAAGGTTTAAAGGAAATTAACAAGGACCAGTTCCACAAGTCTTGAATCCTCATTTCAAGAGTATAAAAAGTGGGGATAGGGTTTACAAATGAGATTTCTTTGGAGAGAGCTACTACTGTGTTGTGATCCACAACCAATCTGGAGGAGAGGGTGTGGGGAATACTCCCCTCTTCTCAAGCCTAGAAGGAGGGACCTTACGGGACAGCTGCATCTTGGAAGCAACTGCACTTCCTTCTGACAAAGGGTCAAATGTACATGAATCCTGGGAACCAAGTATGAAGCCAGTGTAAATCCTGCTCAAGAGAACTTCCTGGACACATAGTGGGACTCTTTACAAAAGGTTCCGTGTAGAATGGACCTCTGGAAAACAGAAAGATGAGGGGGTAGTGGTGGCCATAGAAATACAATGCATCATCTCACTTAAGGGAAGCTGATATTGCCATTGAAAGGCCCAGTAGGGAAGCCTCTGATGGATCCACACAAATGCCCATGAGACAGTCAGCTTTCAACATCAGCATGAGGAGAGCATGAAGCCCCCAAGAATATTCCCCCCTCTTCCTTCTGCCCCATTCTCGGAGGTGTCAGTGTCAGCATCTAGGAAGTAGAGGAGAAGCCAACGACCACTCTTCCACAAAGGCAAGCTTGCAGGCTACACCGATCCTAGCTGTGGGGTGAAGACTCTGTTCTGCTACTTAAAGTGATCGCAAGACTGTCACCCAAAGGTGAAGAAATGTTGCGGGGGGGATGCTGGAATTTTCATCCAGATCAGAGCGAAACATCTCCTACTGAAATAAATTTTTCAGTGGCAGGAGACAAAATTAAACTTTAATTTTTACTACATCCCTTCAACTGGTACTTGTTAAACATTCCAACTATCATCTTTATATTCTCTGAGGCATTTAATTGGCATGCATGGAATGAGATTATTCCTTCCAGTTTGTAGTCCAAAGAGCCTTTGAAAGGCTAAGATCCTCTCCACCATAAAACAACTCAAAAGAAGGGAGGTTTAGGGATTTGGGGTTTGGTAAATCTGGCTGAGACCAAGGGAATTTAAAGTAGACTCTTAGAGTTAGTTGGAACCTTGAAGATCATCTAGTTCTAATTCCTCCTGAATTAATCTTTTCCAGAGCATCCCTGACAAGTGATCATTTAGTTTTTTCTTGAATAAGTCCAGTGTCTTAGAATTTACTACTATCTTCACCCTCATTAAAACTCTTCGAGGGACTTCCCTGGTGGTCCAGTGGCTAAGGCTCCGCGCTCCCAATGCAGGGGGCCGAGGTTCCATCCTTGGTCAGCGAACTAGACCCCGCATGCCACAACGAAGATCCCACATGCCGCAACTAAGACCCAGCACAGCCAAATAAATAATTTTAAAAAATAAAATAAAATAATACATCAATCGACCCTCATGATAAAAAACGAAAGAGGGACTTCCCTGGTGGCACAGTGGTTAAGAATCCGCCTGCCAATGCAGGGGACAAGGGTTCGAGCCCTGGTCCGGGAAGATCCCACATGCTGCGGAACATCTAAACCCGTGCACCACAACTACTGAGCCTGCGCTCTAGAGCCCGTGAGCCACAACTACTGAGCCTGCATGCCACAACTACTGAAGCCCGCACGCTCTAGGGCCCGTGTGCTGCAACTACTGAGGCCCGTGCGACTAGAGCCCATGCTCTGCAACGAGAAGCCACTGCAATGAGAAGCCCACGCACTGCAACGAAGAGTAGCCCCCACTAGGGAGCAGCAGCAACTAGAGAAAGCCCCCCCGCCAAAAAAAAAAAAAAAACACTCTTCATTTGAGGACCACTTCTCTCTACATCTCATTTCACTAGTCTAAACATTCTCCCTTCCTTCAGTTATTGCTCCTTGACATGGTATGGACTCCTGGCATCTCCCTGACTATTTTCTAGATGAGCTCAAATTGTGTCAATGTACCTCTCTAAGTCTGGTCCAGATGTGACCTGAATCAAGTAGAAATAAATCATCACCTCCTGGTTGTAGACTTGGACTGTGAGAGAGCCTTAGGTCCCCTTAGATTTTCTTCAGTACTAACCCTATCACACTACTGACTCATTAAAACTAACTAAAACCTAGAGATGTAATTTTGGGGATGAGATAGGGTTGTTTTGATTTTATAAATAATATATGAATACAATTACTTTATAAAACTTGTAAATAATAGAGATTAAAATCTTCATTCAAAAAAAACTACAGACAAAGGCAAAGTCTTCCTTGATCATTACCCCAAATCCTGGTCCTCTAGTTATGTATCCTTCCAGACTTTTTTCTATGTATTTACATGGATATACAGTTACATGTAGAAATATGTAGTTGTACAGGATTTTAAAAACATAAATGGTATCAGATGGTTTGTGTTATTCTACGTCTTCTTTTTTCACTTAACATGATTCAGAGACCTTTTCATATCCACACATATAAAGTTATCTCACTCTTTGTAGCTGCTATAGTAAGGATCCCAGAGTATGAATGTATCACAGTTTATCTAACCATTCTGTTGTTGGACATATAGATTGTTTCCAGTGTTTTGCTATTACAATGTTTCACAGAAAATTGAATTGAACAATTGCAGGCTCCACTGTCAGACTTCACAGAGGAGAAGTCTGAGTTACATATCCCAGGCCAAGAGGAGAAAAATTAAAATTGAGTAGTAAACCAAGTTTACTACCCCTTTCATGGCTAGTCCCCTCATTGTTGTTCCTTTTTTTTTTTTTTTTTTTTCTTTCAAGAGCCTCTTGGCTAGTCTTGGCCCTTTGGTCTTACATGTAAGTTTTAGGATCAACTTATCAATTTCCTTATCTGGAACTGCATTTAGTCTATACATCAGTTTGAAGGAGAACTGACATTTTTACAATTATGAGTCTTCCTATATGTGAATATGGTTTGTGTCTCTATTGGGTTTTGCTTAATGTATTTCAATAGAATTTTATAACATTCTCCATATAGTTTTACACATAGTGGTAGAGACTGCTGGTTATGCTTCCTTTCTTCTATAGTACAGAATCCTCAATTTTTAGCTGGGCACACAGACACTCACAATAATGACTGTATTCTTAGAATAAAGACTCCCTTGCAGGTAGGAGACAATGTAACTAATTTCTAGCTAACAGGATATTAACAAAAAAAGGTATGCAACTTCAGGGAAGTGTCAATAAAGAAAGCTAGATACCCTTTGCCTTCCCTTTTCTATTGTATTTCCCGCTGGTTGGAATGCATATAAGATGGGTAAAGCTAGCCATCTTGGACCATGAGGTAGAAAAGTATGTATGAGGATAGCAGAAGAACACAATAGAAGGAATATGAGTTCCTGATCATTATGGAACCACTATGCCAACTCTGGGTTTGTCAGAAAGGAATAAGAATGAATATTGGATAAGGCAACTAGCAATGTCTGTCACACGTTATGAAAGGCTACCGAACCCTAGTTCTATGCTAGTGTTACCTATGGAGACTAGGGCCCGAAATTATAATCTTATAGGCAAAGATGATAGATTACAGTGTTGTGATGGCAAGGTAGGAAGATACTGATACTGAAGGCACAGTATGAAAGGTATGGTATTCAGTAAGAAGTGTAAGAAATGTCCAACTAAGCAAGAATTTCAATTAATGATTTTGACATAAAAACATGAGATCAACTTTTTAGTGTGTGATCAAGAATAATCTTTAGAAATTATTTATGGTCACAGGGGGGAATGTTTGGGGAAAATTACGTACATTTTAGCAATAAGGCAAAAAGATGACTACATGATCTTTTAAAACCATGTTAGAGCATTTTCAAATAAGTCCACCTGAGGGTCACTAGATTACCTTAGTGAATGTTATTTTATTTGATTAGCACCCAGGAGTTTTACAACCCTCAAAAATTAGAGGGGGCTTCCCTGGTGGTGCAGTGGTTGAGAATCTGCCTGCTAATGCAGGGGACACGGGTTCGAGCCCTGGTCTGGGAAGATCCCACCTGCCGCGGAGCAACTAGGCCCGTGAGCCACAACTACTGAGCCTGCGCGTCTGGAGCCTGCGCTCCGCAGCAAGAGAGGCTGCGACAGTGAGGCCCACGCACCGCGATGAAGAGTGGCTCCCGCTTGCCACAACTAGAGAAAGCCCTCGCACAGAAACGAAGACCCAACGCAGCCAAAAATAAATAAATAAATAAGTAAAAAGTTGGAGCCTTCCCGCCCCACCCCGCCAGTCCCTTTAAAAAAAAAAAAAAAAAATTAGAGGATAATGTGATTGAGTATGGTATGAAGAAGCCTTAGAAATAGTTTATAAGCAAAAGATTAGCCTCAATTTACAGAAAGAGAACAAGGTGCTCCAGTAGTTCTGGAAATTTCTATCAGTCGAGTAGAGAGTCTCCCCAAACTTGAGTTACATATAGGGCCTCAAAACAAAACAAAACAAAAACAAAAACGCTGCTTTATTAGGCTGAGGAATAAAAGGGTTGAGTAATTAAGAGAGACAGTAAGGATAAAAGCAAGAGTTTTTTTTAAGATTTTTTTATATTTATTTTATTTATTATTATTTATTTTTGGCTGCATTGGGTCTTCGTGCCCAGGCATGGGCTTTCTCTAGCTGCAGTGAGCAGGAGCTACCCTTCGTTGAGGTGCACAGGCTTCTCATTGCAGCGGCTTCTCTTATTGCAAAGCACAGGCTCTAAGCACGTGGGCTTCACTAGTTGTGGCACATGGGCTCAGTAGTTGTGGCTCGCGGGCTTAGTTGCTCCGCGGCATGTGGGATCTTCCGGGACCAGGGCTCGAACCCGTGTGCCCTGCATTAGGCAGGCAGATTCTTAACCACTGCACCACCAGGGAAGCCCAAGAGCAAGAGATTTTTAATTAGGAGGGAAGGCAACATGAGATATTAAGTATGCCCAATTTCAGGCCCCAAAGAGTGGAGAACAAGACTATTAGAGTGGACTTCCCTGGCTGTCCAGTGGTTAAGACTCCGTGCTTCCACTGCAGGGGGCAGGTTTGATCCTTGGTTGGAGAACTAAGATCCCACATGCCAGGACTTCCCTGGTGGCACAGTGGTTAAGAATCCACCTGCCAGTGCAGGGGACATGGGTTGGATTCCTGGTCCGGGAAAGTCCCACATGCCGCGGCGCAATTAAGCCCGTGCTCCGTAATAAGAGAAGCCACTGCAATGAGAAGCCCGTGCACCGCAACAAAGAGTAGCCCCCCACTTGCCACAATTAGAGAGCCCACGTGCAGCAAGGAATACTCAACGCAGCCAAAAATACATAAATAAATAAATAAATAATCGATCCCACATACCTCATGGTGTGGCAAAAAAAAAAAAAAAAAAGACTACTGGAGTACCTCTTAGATCCTATATTAAGACCTTTTCTTTGTCTATTTTGAAATAAATTATGCAAATGAATTCTCTGAAACAAAGGCACATTTTAAGGAGGAAGTGTGCTCACAATTTGGGGACATTTCAAAGCATTCATGCCTACAAGAAAGAATGACATAATCAAGATGTCAACAATGCTTTTCTTTTCCGGTTCAGGACTGTGGCCAATATAGTTAACCTAAGAACAAGAGCCATTCTTGATATGGAGTGTGTACAAATCCAGAGGCTCCTGTGACTCTGAATAATGTTAGGGATCAGAAGACCCTCTAAGTGAAGTAAAATTCCCTGAGGACAGGACCTCCCAGACATCCTGGAAACATGCTGACTCCTTGCCTCTAAGCTGCATAGATCCTTTCCCCCACTGGTGAGATTAGTGGCTTTCTAGGGTAGCCCATAGTAGTCTGGAAGGTGGTCTACCTGTTGATCGTGTATAATATGGATACCTGTTTTATGATAATGTCACACTCCGTTCTTTCATCCTCTTAGTCATCAAGCCCTGTAGACTCTGCCTCCACAGTGTCATGTTATTTTTTCCATTTCCACTACCACCACTAATTCTTTTTTTTTTAATATTTATTTATTTATTTGGTTGCGCCGGATCTTAGTTGCAGCAGGTGGGCTCCTTAGTTGTGGCATGCTAACTCTTAGTTGCGGCATGCATGTGGGATCTAGTTCTCTGACCAGGGATGAACCGAGGCCCCCTGCATTGGGAGTGGAGTCTTATCCACTGTGCCACCAGGGAAGTCCCTAATTCTTGCCTATCATATTGCAGTAGCCTCCTAATTTATTTACTTCCAATCCTTTCTCTCTTGATCCATTCTAAAACCAACAACTAGAGTAATGAACCTAAATTAGAGCATATATCATGGTACTCTAGTTCTCAGAGGTTCCCAACTGCCTAGAAAAGTTCTAAGCTCTTCAACTGGCTTTCAAAGCCCTCAATAATATGACCCCATCCCGCTTTTCTAGCTTTTGTATATCCCATATTAGTAAACATTCAGATTTAGCCATTCAACAATGGAGTGTTTGCCATGGGTCAGGCATAGCTAGGGTTAAAAAGGGAAACACGGTAAGTGTCCTCATCAAGTGGACAGCCAGTGGAAAAGAAAAAAACTGAAGAGTAGCCCGCGTGGAAGAAGG
The DNA here is from genome assembly GCF_028564815.1 of Eubalaena glacialis. Lineage (NCBI taxonomy): Eukaryota > Metazoa > Chordata > Mammalia > Artiodactyla > Balaenidae > Eubalaena > Eubalaena glacialis. Next base: position 85,785,546 of record NC_083718.1, read on the forward strand.
AAAACCAGGAGAGTATTGTTCCCTAAAAAGCACATGAAGAAAGTGTTTCAAGAAGGGAATGATTAAATACATGTTAAATACTGCTGAGAGGTCAAGTAAAATGAGGACTGCAAATTAACCACTGGAGTCTGGTCATGTGGAGGTCATTGCTGACACTGACAAGAATGGTTTCAGTGGAGTGGGGGGAATGAAAGCTTGATTGGAGTGGGTTCAAGAGAGAAAAGAAAGTAAGGAGGCTGAAGATTTTTGCTACAAAGGGGAACATCAAGAATTTAGGTTCAAAACAAAACAAAAAAAGAATTTAGGTTCTAGGGACTTTCCTGGAGGTCCAGTGGTTAAGAATCTGTGCTTCCACTGCAGGGGGCACAGGTTCGATCCCTGGTCGGGGAACTAAGGTCCCGCATGCTGTGCAGTGCGGCCAAAAAGAAAAAAAAGAATTTAGGTTCTAGGGAAGGATTTCTAAAGATGTGAGAGAGAATATCAAGTTTGTATGCTGATTGATGAAATGATTCCATAGGGAGAGAGAAAGTGATGATGCAAGGGATAACTGCAAGTACTTGAGTAGGCAAAGAAGATGGGATCCAGTGCACAAGAGGTTGATCTGAGATAGCAGAGAAGGTTCAATCATTTTAACCGCAGGAATGGCAGAAAGAATGGAAACAGAAGGAGTAAATTAGTAGATTTGGTGGTGAGAAATGAAGTTTTTCTCTTCTGATTGCTTCCATTTTCTCAGTGAAGTAAGTCAACAGCTGAGAGTGAGGAAGGGAGGAGGGAATTATGGAGGCTTAAGGATAGAAGAGATGATGTGCAACAGTCACCTTGGATCACAGGAGAGTGAGTTGATTAAGGAAATGCAATAGGATTACAGAGCACTTGAGATTTCTGGCTATAATTAAGGTGAAACCTGCAATGCATTTCCTTTTTCAGCCTCTGAAGAAGAAAATGCTTTTGCACACAAATTTGCTCAACCTCTCTCCCCTTGATAAAATCGCATTCTAGAAAGCAAAGCAGAAAAAGCTACCTCTTCCATAAAGTCTTCTTCCTCTAGCTCTCCTAGCCCAAAGTGAATTTTCCAACCTCTCAACTCCAGTATTAAGTTGTTGATGCCTCCTATAGAGCATAAATTTTATCTCACATTATGGTTAGTTGCTGTGCAAGACTGGAAGTTCCTTAAATAGAGAAACCATTTCTTATTCACTACAGCCACAAGATGTTTCTCTCCATCCTCTCTGCCACATATAAATCTCCATGGTTCTAGGTCTTGCCCAAATACATAATTGTGTGGTATGGATGCCCTATTTCCTTACTAAACTGATATTTTCGGGAATAGGAACCTTGCTCACCTTTCCTGCTTACGTCCCTCAAATATTTTGCTCTTGAATTTTAGCTATTATTATTTTTACAGGTCTTTTAACAAAAAGAGGTTGCTTCAATTAATGTTAATTCATACATACGGTATATACCAGGATCCTTGTCCTCAAGGGGTTGACCGCTAGAGTCAAATGTCTCAGAAGAGGTGCTGACAGAGCAAGGCTTGTATGTAAATAGCACCAGAGGGTAGAGATGCGGAATGGGAGAAAGCAAACAGGGAGACAGGAATAAAATTTAGGTGGAGCAGAACAATTTCGTTTTGTCAACTTACATAAAATGATTCTATAGGGCAGTCCATGGAGCGTCCCCATTTCCAAAGAGCTGAAGATGTACAAAATAACTACAGGTCCCCAACAGTGCCCTCTTATTTATCCATGTTATCTAAGACTGTTGTTCCCCATCCGTGGCAGAATTTACTCATTCCCTTTCCTCAAAGTCTGAGCGACTCGATGGTTAAGGCTTTGGTGTGGGACAAAAACCTCTGGCACAAAAACAACAGCAGGGGCTCGCAAATCAGGGTTCAGGGAAGCCCAGAGAGAGCCATTATTAGCAGGCCCAGGTGAGCGCGGGGCAAGAGAGCGAGCCCACCAGCCCAAGCGCCTGAGCCGCCGTTACGTAACCGGCCGCGAGAGGCTCCGGAGAGCCGGAAGCCCCGCCCTGCCCCAGGCCCCGCCCCTGCCCTAACCCGCCGCTTAGGTGTCGTGCGCAACCCTCCGGAAGATTCCGCCCTTTTCACCATTTAAGGATACAATTTTTTTTTAAGAGTTGCTGACGCCATTGCGTAGGACTGGCCCTAAAACCGTGATCTAGGAGCGCCTCTCTCAGTTGTTACTTCCGCTGTTCAAGAGAGGTGTTGGGGTCTTCCCCATTTTTCTCAGTAGGCGGCGGCGGCGGTTTGAGATGTTCGGCTTCAAGAGAAACGCAGTAATCGGACTCAACCTCTACTGTGGGGGGGCCGGATTGGGAGCGGATAGCGGCAGCGGCGCCTCCGCTCCAGGGAGGCGGCTTTTGGCTGCGGGAAAGGAGGCCACGGCCGGGCGAGAGGTAGGGGGAGGGGAAACCGGCGAGGTGATTGGCGGAAGCGCCGGCCCGAGCCCCCCGGCCACTCTTGCGCCCGACGCCCGGAGGGTCGCGCGGCCCTCGCCCATTGGCGCCGAGGGCCCCGACGTCACCGCGACCCCCGCCAGGCTGCTGTTCTTCGCGCCCACCCACCGCGCCTCGCCGCCCGAAGAGATGGAATCCTCGGCCTCCGACGCCATCATGTCGCCCGAAGAGGAGCTGGACGGGTGCGAGCCGGAGCCTCTAGGGAAGCGGCCGGCCGTCCTGCCTTTGCTGGAGTTGGTCGGCGAGGCCAGTAACAGCTCCGGCAAGGACGGCTCACTCCCCTCGACGCCGCCCCCAGCAGAGGAGGAGGAGGACGAGTTGTACCGGCAGTCCCTGGAGATTATCTCTCGATACCTCCGGGAGCAGGCAACCGGCACCAAGGACGCGAAGCCACTGGGCAGGTCTGGGGCCGCCAGCCGGAAGGCGTTAGAGACCCTGCGACGGGTCGGGGACGGTGTGCAACGGAACCACGAGACGGCCTTCCAAGGTAAGGGGGTTATTCGCGAAGGCCGCGCTGCCTTTTTTCAGCTCTCTGGACTCACCCACCTTTGGTGGGTGGAAACCGAAACGAGTCAGTGTTGAAACGACTCTCATCCTATTTCAGAAACCAGAATATTCTGGCCGTGAGTCATTGTTTCCACCCACTTGATTCTTTTGGAAATGGCAGCTCTGCTCAAAGCCCGGAAAGGGTGGGATGTCAATTTTCAAGTGGGATCAGCCTGAGTTCTATAGAGCCCGAATAGCGATTTCCCCCGCCGTGGGTGGGCAGGCGAATCGTGCCCTGGTTTAGACAAAAGAGGCCGTGAGAACCTGCATGCTTTTCTTCCTCTCAGGCATGCTTCGGAAACTGGACATCAAAAACGAAGACGATGTCAAATCTTTGTCTCGAGTGATGGTCCATGTTTTCAGTGACGGAGTAACAAACTGGGGCAGGATTGTGACTCTCATTTCTTTTGGTGCCTTTGTGGCCAAACACTTGAAGAGTATAAACCAAGAAAGCTGCATCGAACCATTAGCAGAAAGCATCACAGATGTTCTCGTAAGGACAAAACGAGACTGGCTAGTCAAACAAAGAGGCTGGGTAAGTTTGTTTTAAGGTTGAGGAGGGGTCTTGGAGTGAAAATGAAATGGAAGATTTTATAGAGAAAGAGGGGATAGCTAAAGGTTTTTAAGATGCACGACTCGGTTTTCAACGCTCTAACTTATGGACCTCTGGTTGCTTGATGTTGATTTAAGTAGTTGGTCCTTAGAGATGGTGGTATGACTGTCTTGAATTGTTGTATCAAAAATCCTGGTTTTCTGTAGGCTGTTTACTGGTTAAGAAATAAGAATCACCTGGGCGTGATAGCAAATACATTTTTGAGCGTGCCCCACCTCCCTTTTAATTGCATAATGTGTCTCCTTTGCAGTCTGGAGGTAAATAATAATTGGTTCGTCATTGCGCTTGGGGGGGAAACCTTAGATATTTTAATTCATCTTTTCTTTGTAAATAGTGTTTTTAAGCCACTGGAAGCCCATACTTGAAACTGCTTTTTGTTTGTTTTCTAGGATGGGTTTGTGGACTTCTTCCATGTAGAGGACCTAGAAGGCGGCATCAGAAATGTGCTGCTGGCTTTTGCAGGTGTTGCCGGAGTAGGAGCTGGTTTGGCGTATCTAATAAGATAGCCTTTTAAGTGCAATAATTGACTCTTAACCAACTCCAGCCACCAAAACCACATACGCCTGCTGTGAAATCAGATGTATTTATGAAGTTGGACTTCAAGCTGTGCAGGCCATAACCTCCAGGAGTTCTACTCTAGCAACGGAGAAAAGCAAGCGGCAGGAGGCTTATGGCTAACAGGAATAAATACATGGGAAAAGTAGTCCCTCTTGAAGAGTCACTGTCTGAAAGAAGTGAAAGAAGCGGAGTTCAGTTTCAGCAACAGGCAAACTTTGGGAGGCCACGGAGGAGGACTTTTAGATTTAGTGAAGATGGTAGGGTGGAGAGACTTTAATTACTTTGCCTAGAACAGGAAAGTGGCCAGTAGCCAGGCTAGTCATAGAGTTCATTAAATATGCCCACTGAATCCATTAACTTCTATAGTGTTAAAATAGAAGCACTAACAACGCCAGCGGCATGTGTAAAATGGATTTAAGCTATAAGTAATAGAACCTGTGACTAGAAGCCTCAACACTGTACAACAGAGTGTGAAGGGAAGCTTTATCCTCTATAATTAGCTTTCCTAGATGTGCTTCTTGAATAGAAAGTCCAATGCTCAGGATGTTTATACCTGTTCTACTCTGGCTTGGTTTGAGTGATTCCTAGTTTATTAGCCTAGTGTCATGGCCAAGAATACTTGACTTAAGGCTCAATTACAAATCTGGAGTATGCTGTTTTTAAGACAAAAACTTGTAATCGTCTGTAAAAATTGTATATATTTTTACAGAACATCTGTTTGAAATGTAAAGGGAGAAAAGTCTGAAATTACATTAGTTTTTTCATACCCTTTTGAAATTTACAACTTCTGTAGTTAGGAACCTGTTTCTTATAGCTTTTTCTATTCTAAATTTTGTGCTAGTCAGTTCTAGATTGTATACAGAACCAACTGATGTAATTGTATGCAATCTGGTTGTAGTACAACAATTCTGATTCATAACTATGCAGGCTTTAATTTTCCTATCTGATTTTGGTAAGTATTTCTTAGATAGCTGTTTGGGTTTTGTTTTTTGGTTTTTTTTTAACCTGGGGCTGAGAAATTGAGGAATGGAAATTAATCCTTTCACTTTGTTAAATGTGGGTTTTCAATAATTGAGTCAAGGTTTTAAGGATTTATTGGGGGGGCAGGGCACACGGGCTGATGACTTACAAATAATGGGCTCTGATTGGGCAACTACTCATTTGAGTTCCTTCCATTTGACTTAATTTAACTGGTGAAATTTTAACTGAGTTCATGAGCTCATCTTCAAAGCTTTTGCTAAAAGATTTTCAGCTGTTCCAAATGGGACTTATTAGGAGTATGTATAAAAAGATCACATTGGGTGGATGAGAGACATTTGATCCCTTGTTTGCTTAATAAATTGTACAATGATGGCTTGGAAAAGCAGGCTATAGTCTAACCATGGTGCTATTACTAGGCTTGCTTGTTAAACACAGGTCTAAGCCTAGTGAGTTAATAAAACGAATACTTATTTCTTTTCTATTGATGATTCTCAAACTTTGTTTCAAATTTTTGCATTGGCATCTCTATGGACTTCAGACTTGATGTTTTATCAAACTTACCGTTTATTTCCTATCCTTCCTTGAAATACTTGCTGCTTGTTCGGCTCCCTCTACAGATATTTATAGTTCCTACAAATTTATCTTGCCATCCGTGAATTCTTACTAGCCCTTTTAGTTTTTGGCACTAGGAACCTAAGTGACCGCCCAAGGAGTCCACAGACCTTCATCCTTCTTGAATTTTATCCTTAGGAGGTGGCAGTACAATGGGTGCTGACAGTACCAGTGATGAGGTGAGAAGAGTCCCTTTTCCTTGGACTAGTATCTTATTGGTTGTTGCTTAATCCTGTCTTCGGGGAGAAATTTTCAAAATCCCCTTAGGGATTTTCAGAGGAGGGGATGATAGGTGACTTTCTCTAGGTTCTTTTGCATTTGAATATGCTCACTTAAAATTATAGAAATTGATGGGCTGTTAAACCTCAGAGTTATATAAAAGCTACTAGTAAACTGAAGAAAACTTCTATAGTGGAACCAGGGTCATTTTGAAACCTTCAGCTTCTGAACGTGACCTTTAGTATGTGGACTCCAGACAAAAATAGGCATGAATAAAATGACTAAGAATGTAATAAGGGAACAATTGCCCTGCCCGCCCATCTCCAAGCCTTAAGGTCATCTAGCTAGAGCTATTTTTATCTGTGTATTTATCATTCTTGATCATAAACCACTTATTTATATCATGTCTATCTCTAAGGACCTAAAAGCACTTTATATAGTTAATTAATCTTAAGATCTAGTTAAGGTGACTAAAAAGGCCTGTCTCCCCATAGCCAGTTGTGGAAGTAAGCACAGAGCTGTAGATTGATGGAGTTTAGGGGCCCCACTTCCCGATTTACTAGGTGTGACTGCTGAAATGTAGATGAGAATCTTCAGTTGCTATTTTGGGTCAGAGGCTGTGAGGGCTTAGGGAGCCCAAGTGCTTTGGGGCAGGGTGGGTGATTCTGTAGGGAGAAGAGGCACATGTTTTAAGTGCTGACTAGCTGCATAGTTCAGGCAAATCCTCCAAAATGGAAAGGGAGGGGCTGCTTGGAAAGATGGCTCTCTCAGCAACTTCTGTCTGTCTGATGCTTCTCTCACGGAAAACCCTGCAGTCCTCTAGTGTCGTCTGTGTACATTCTGTTGGGGGTGAACACCTTGGTTCTGGTTAAAACAGCTAATGCTGTTGACATCTGTGCCAGGAAGGGTTAGGACCAAGTACAAACTAATGTGGGCTGTAAAATGTAGTGTGTTTCCCTAACTTCCTGTTTTTCCTGAGACGAAAATAATAAATCTTTTATTCAAATGCAAGGTGTGGTACGGTTGTTTTCTAATCAATGCCTGTTTTCCTTCCCCCTCTTAGGCAAGCATCTGAGGGAAGTCAGCTGAGCAAACAAGTATAGGTGAATTAACCAGCAAAAGCCCCATAAAGCTGATTTGCCTTAGAGCAAAGGTCAGTTCCATTCAGAATAACCTCTTCTTTCATTCAAATTAGAGCTGTTGGGCTTTTTTTTTAATATTTTTTTGGCCACACCGCATGGCATGTGGGATCTTAGTTCCCTGACCAGGGATCAAACCCGCACCCCCTGCATTGGAAGCGCGGAGTCTTCACCACTGGACCAGCAGGGAAGTCCCGGGCTTTTAATTACATGTATTACTGTTGTACTTTGGAGTAGTTCAAAAGTGCAACAGTATATTTTAATACAAAAATCATAATCCCCATCCCGATTTCTTTTAGTCACCAAATGTTGGTATAACTTGGGGGTAAGAGGGTTCACTACAACAGTTATTGTATCTCCCTATCTCACTCAACCTTGTGAGTAAAGGAGCTAGAAGAATTAACACCCAAAGTTAAGTTTCCATAAGGTTGTTGGTACTAACCTTTCAGTACCTTTCCCCTTTCCTCCCAAAAAGGAGGTGAGAATAAGCAAGTCAATTTCAGAAGCCCTATCCTGTCTTTATTTTCAGCTACCTTGAAAGGGAGCAGAATCACCATGGAAATGTGCAAATATGAGGTTTGCATATTGGTTTTCAGCCCTGAGCACCAAATGCTAATCATGCAAACAGGATTCTGCGCTTTTCCCCCTTCAGGTTTTGTGCATTTCTGTTTGGCAGCCCCTCATTTTCTGCAGCCTAACTACCAGAAGATGGCAGTTTTTTCTCATTACAAAGAAAGCTGTTTTGTACAAAGGAACTCCCAAACAGGTGTGGAGGGAGAGTGTAGCACAGGACATGAGAGCCCAAATCGTGGTCAGAGTCAAGTCCTGCTGTGCAAATACTATTGCTCCCATTGCTCTGTTGTGATGTGAAGCTATTTTTGTGGCAATATTCCTTAGTTTAACACCTTAAAAACTTGGGTGAAATGGTAACCAGTAACATGAGTCACTGAGGGAGTCAAAATAATCAACACTTCCCCTCATTTGACACAGCCAGACTTTTTCTTTCAGTTCCTGTTTTGCGACTTTAGTGCTAGCTCTTGCTTCAGACTGTTTCAGAACATTTTTCTTAAAGCAGTTGTGACAGCTGGAGGGTTTTACAAAAGTTAAAGTGAAATAATTTGTACAACTGGTGTGTAGCACGGCTCCAGCCAGATGCCCAGAGCACAGGCCATTAATTCCTGGAGTTCAAGATGATCAGCTGAGTCTGTCTTCATTTATCCTAGTTCTTTTTGGCCCCACTTTTTCAATGATTACAGAGCTTTGTCTTCTGGAACCCTCCCACACTCTTTAAAGGCTTCTCAGTTTCAAGATTTGAAAGCTTAACTCTGTCCCTCTTCTTTAGTTTCAAAGTTGTTACAGTGTTATCTTAGTTATGTGAAGCATGTGGAAAGTTGGGAGTTGGGAATCTGCCTGCAAGCAGATGTAACAGACCTCTCAGGGATTCTGTGTTCTTTACTAATGATTCTTGTGAGGTTAAAAAAAAGGGGGGGGGGGGCAGGCTTTTGTTCCCATGCTATACCTGGTCTTTCTTTTGCAGTTCCTTTCTTTACCTGCATAGAATAATAGTTCTTGACTGTTGGGAAATGTGTTTGGGCCAAGAATACTACTCTGGATTTTACCCCTTACAAGTATCCATTTCCATGGCTTGTCTCTGCCATTGGGTTTCTGTATTCTTACCCACTTTGCCTTCTCTCCTTTTCCCCTGTTCAGGGGTTACTTTAGTTTATTAAGAATGTTTCAATACTTCAATGAACTGGGACATTTAATGAGCTCAAGGCAGCCAAATGTTTGTTGAGTCTCTTCATTTGTCCATTACCTGGCAGGGGACTGCTTACTATGCACCATGCACTTTTGGATGCTGGAGTTATGAAAAGACTAATTCTTACCCTCAACACAATCAAAAAAGACTAGGGTGGAGTGGGAGGTTGGGGTTACAGATGTAAGCTTTTATGTATAGAATGGAAAAAAAAAACCAACCAGGGAACACTTGAAAGAAACATGACAACTAAATGCAGGGTGATCTTTGATTGGATCCTGGATGAAAAAAGCTATAAAGGACTTGGGAACAATTGGGAAAATTTTAATATGGGCAATATGTTAGACAGTACTGTATCAATGTTAAATTTCTTGAGTGTGTTAATTGTGGTTATATAAGAAAATGTCATTTTTAGGAAATACATCTGAAGAATTTATGCATAACAAATCCATGGAAAGAGCAATTGTAGCACAACGTTAAAGCTCACAGTCTAATAGTGATAACATAGACAAAAATAATTAGGATACAGTACACAAAATACTATAATAAAGATATAAGACAAGGGGTGGGACAAAGCAGGGTGACAACTTCTGGAAGTAGAAGGTGGTCAAGAAGGCTTCAAAATAAACATTTGAGGTTGGACCTTAAAATGAGTAGGAAACATGCACAAAAGCATGGAACTGGGAAAGAACCTCTGGTGGGTGGTAGGAGAACGGGGAGATGTGTAGATAATTTTTTTTCTTCTCATTTCATCTTCCCTCCCTGCCTTCCTTCCCCTTCACCATACATGGCCAGTGAAGGTAGTATCTCTTCAGTTTCTTCCATTTAGGGCCTTATATAAAAGTATTGGAAAACACTGGTAGGAAAAAAAAAAGATGTCTCTTTGGTCTTAGAAGTCTGAATTTGGTATAAATACAGCTGGGTGGACTGCGTTTATTTGGGAAGTAAAGAAGACAGACTCTATTGGCCGTTTCCTCTGTCTTGTTAAAGTGGTAGCCCTGAACACACACAACCTAAGGATCATAGCCATCACTGGATCCTGGTGTAGGAGCTGGCATTGGCAGACCTGCTTTGAATAAAGTTGTCTTAAGAGCATCACCTAAGTTCGCTCACACATCTCACCAGCCATCTTCACCCACCCAAGTTCACATAGTCAGGGAAAGGAACCAGGTTTTTGAACATGGACCCGAGACTGCTATGCTCTCTGCAGAACAGAATTTAATAAAGAACAGCCCCCAAAAGTTACTTAACTGGACCCTAAGATACTGAATGATGGCTCCACTCTCCCTAATCCTGTTCCCGTGGGAGACTCAATTACAGCTATTCCCGTCCTGGTTCAAAAAACTAGTTTGCTCTGACTGCCCAGACTTCCCCACAGGCTGCATTCTTGCCCATGAGCTCATTGTTTTGGCTTCTCTGCCTGTATAAATCCACAGACAGGGCCCGCGAAGTCTCAGTCCCAGCTCCCTAGCTAGCTGGGGCTGCATTCCATTCAGAATTTCACCACCCCCACTTGGTCTCCCCTCCCCCCACCCTCTGTGGTCACATGTGTATGTTTATTGAAGTTATTCTGGAACAAGGTGTGCTGGGAAAGAGCCAAGGAAGCAGACAAGGAAAAGAGTATTTAACTGCTGGGTTTCTACCTGAATGAGATGAGTATTCTACTTTATTTTGATTAAGAAACGCCTTCAATTCTGTGCCCCTAAAAGCAGTTCGTTTTCTAGTCTAATAGGAGGAGCTGGTTTCAGAAATCTTGCTACACATTTCATAGACACCCCTGCGGGGCTGGCATGACCCAGGTGTTCAGATTTGGGGTCGGGGGGGCGGGGGAGGTAGGGGTTTTCCCTAAGAAACATTGGTTTCATAAACATTTTATTCCTGAGTGTCTATGCCCAGCTCTTTCATGCATTCCATCCTCAGTTCACACCTCTATTCCTGAGGTTGCCTGGAGTGGTTCCCACCCATCTCTAGACCCTGAAAGCCCAGATCTAAGGCAAGGTGGGGCCCACTTAGGCCGAAGCGCTATGGGAAGAGCATTTTGCTTACTTTGTAAAGCTTTGGGTTAATATTGTGTGCCCAGTGTACGCCTTTCCTGTCTCTCCTCTTCATCATACAAAAAAAAAAAAAAAACCCAAAAAACAAAACTGCAGACTGAGACTGTGGGAGGTGACTTTTTTCATTTCTCAGAAATCCTCCGTGAGGCAAAGTAGAGAAACAGAAAGAGGGAAACAACTTCGTGTCGAAATGAAGTGAGGTTGTCTGTGTGCGTGTTTTGAAATGAGGTGGCTTGTTTTCAGCTTTAAGGAACAACAGCTGTACAGAGGAGCTTGGTAATGGTGGGGGAGTGGTTGGTTACCTGCTTCTTTGCCCCTTCCTCTCACTTCAAAGTTTGATAGTTGGGGTCAGGTCTGAAACAGGATAGAGGTTCTGTATCTTCCTTTCCCCCCTCATGAACCATGATGGATAGATAACGTCAATCCATCACGGTACTATTGAGTGAAAGAAAACCTCTAATACAAAAGAAGGATTTGTTAAGCAATCCCAGAAATAGGTTATTTTAAAAAGAAATGCAGCTGCATTGCTTTTAAGTCCAGAACATATTAACATACAACTTTGATAAAGTTTGTTCTAGGGGAAAAAACTGACTCAATTAGTAATATATAAGCCTGTGTTTGTATGACAGTGTGTGTACCTTACACAAAGACCATGTATATTTATTTTAATTTTTTCCTGGGGCCTAAACACTGAATATATTTGAAAGGATTTTTAATTCCTTGAAACTTTGAGTTGAAAAATGAAATTTAGACAGGATTTTCCTAAAATGCAGAGACGTCATGAAAGACATTTGAAAACAACAAAAACACTTGATCCCATCCAACTTCCAGATCACTGTGGCCCAAAGAACTGAGTATTTTGATAAAGGGTGCTCTGTGGGAATGAAATTGAATAGCAGATCAAAGGAATTAGAATTTTAAAAGTTAAAAGACTAGACTTAATTTTCTCCCCTGTAAACTGGATTTAATTGTCTTCCCCCATCTTATTATTGAGAAGATTTAAAGAGAGAATATATACAAGTGCTTTACCTTAAAGCACTAAAAGTGCTTTAAGGAATTTCGGGAAACGTCTCTTAAGTATTTACTCTATCAGCCATGTCCAAGTCATTGAATTCCCAGGGAGAAACCACTAAGAAGCCGATGTCAATAGATAGGATGTTGAATTAAAAGGGTCTACAGCTGTATTTTGAAGCAGAGGGGATACAAACAGGACTTTCCATGGCTGGGCATTGTGGGAGTTCAACCAGATGGAAGAAATCCCAGGGATAAGTAAACTCCCTGCCAGCCAAATCTGCCCTATTGCCTGTTTGTATGGCTCAAAAGCTAAGAATGGTTTTTGCATTTTTAAATGGTTGAAAAAAGATATTTGGTGACACGTTAAAATTATATGAAATTAAGATTTCAGTGTCATAAATAAAGTTTGGTTGGAACACAGCCATGCCCATTTGTTTACAAACTGTGTAGGGCTGCTTCTGTGCTACAGCAGCAGAGTCAAGTAGTTGCAACAGAGATTCTATGCCCTGCAAAGCCAAAAATATTTACGGCTGGTCCTTAAGGGAAAAAGGTTGCCCACTCCTCTGCTAGAGCTAAAAAGGCATCTTATGATGTCATGAAAGAGGCAGGCAACCAAGAATCAATAGTAGTGAGGGGAGGGAGGAAGAGATGAAAGAGGGGGTCTGGTTCCAGGGCAGATTAACTCTGCCCCTCCCATCAAGGGCAGGGCCTCTTGCCTTTTAGCCTAGGGATCCCAGGGACACACACAGTCTTCTTTTTATGAGTAACCCCACCCTCTCACCCCCGGTTTCTTTTCCTCCTCACTCAAAGTTCTGTAGCGCTGTCTCTTAAAAAGATTCAGGCAAGGCTCAGAGGAGTACAACACACACACATACATCCTAACCCCAACCTGGGACATTCCTGAAATTGAACCCATCTCTCCTCTAATACTGAGGTTCTTTCCCAGGACATTCAAACACAGCTCTCTGGTGCTCGCTGAGAAAGTGCTCTGGTCTGGTTCCTAGCCATCCATCCCTGCACCTCCCCTTCAGCTGGTGTGGCTGATTGGTTGCCTAGGATCTGACTGCTATGGCTCATGCATACCTTGTTTTGGACTAATTTTGCACATTCCTCCCTCCAATCCTTTCTACCTTCTGACCTCAGCCATGAAACACCCCCCTCTAGAGCTTTCCCCAGTCTCCAGGGTCAAGGAGCCCAAAGTCAGATTGAAGATTTGCGCTGTCTAGTTTGGTTAACCCAAACTGTTTCTCTCTTGTTGACTGACTTAGTCTTAGGTACTTTCCTGAGGCTTTCTACTTCCTGTAGAAGGTGCCTCTCACCCTTTAAAGCTGACATCTCTTCATCACCTGCCTGTGACAGATAAGCCCCCTCCACTCTAACTTCCTCATCCACCTAACTCCCAGAACCAGAGGTGATGGATTTGAGGGATGCTGGTCGGAGAGAGGGTGGGAATGCAGGAACCCACGCCCCCACTCCACCTCCAAACTACTGAGGTACTCTTTAGCATGACTCCCCATGCTTCAAGGAGAGGAGAGGTCTCTGATTCAGTTTACTCTGGTGGGGGAAGGGTGTTAAGTTCAAATGAAGTCTCTGTTTGTAAAACTGGGGAGAAGGGGAAACAGGAAATGAAAGAGGATCTGGTTGGAGGGAATCTGGAAGGGACCTTCTCCTTGCATTTTGTTCTCACTCTCATCCCTCTGCCCTCCTGCCGCCCTCCAGGTCTATCGAGATCCTCCCCTAAAGGGCTCCTGAGGGAGGGTGTCTTCAGGTTGAGACACTCATGCCGTAGGTCAGCAACTGGGGCCCTGTGCTCTGCTTCACTCCTAGTTAACCACAGAGGTTGAATCTGGATGAGTGAAGAGTGTGGGTCTGGTCTCCTCAGACTCACCCCTGCAGCTGTGAGCACCTGCTTGCAGGGAGGCCCCTGGTTGGGGAAGTATAGAAGCTAAATTTAGTCTGAAGGCTGAAGCTTAATTGGGTGGGTAATTACCCTGGGGAAACTGGGAGGGGGGAGGGGAGAGGAATTCTGACCCAGCTGAACTGAGACCTCACAAGTTCACCCCTAAGTCCACTGACACAGAACCACAATCCCCTTCCCCCAACAAACACCAAGAAAACGAGAAGCCCTAGCAATTTCCTGGCCTTCTGCACGCTTGATCTCTCTTGTGCACATCAAGATTGTTCCCATCACCACCCCACCCCCACCTCGATTCTCAGGGGTCCAGTTCCTCTGAGTCCTTCCCTAAATTCCACCCAGGGCACCAAACATAGGGGCCCCTCTAGCACATCTCCCTGACCTTGGGTTGCAGCTTCCTCTCTCCCAGCCCTCCAGAGGGTTTCAGAGGTCATCAAAGAGGTATCTGGCCACACTACTCCCCTCTAAGGGGCCAGGAAAAGGGGTGTTTGGGGTCAGGTTTCCCTTCCTGAAAACTTTCACATTGACACCCCCCCCAATACTGACCTCAGTGACCAGAGAAAAGAATCCTTAGGGGCTGCACTGAATCCTAGCTTTAAAATGAGGTGAAAGGGGGCAACCCCCAGATGAAAGCCCACATCCTGAGCAGTCAGAGGCTGGAGGCTATGAGGGAGCTGGGGGCTATCAGAAAAAGAAGGGAGTTACTGAAGCTGGGGGAGCCCTTAGAGGGGCTGTGGCTGCATTCCCCACCTGTGATTGGTTCTCAGGCTCGGGCCAAACTCCAAACCTGCCCGGCAACAGCCCAGAGAGGCCCAAAGAGGGAGGAGGAACTTCGGGGAAGTCAGCTGAGCTGGGGCCACCGCCCAGCCTTCAGCTTCCAGGAATCGCTGGGAGGGCCCCAGCTATTCACCACACCCCTCCCTCGGTCTCAGGGCTCCGCCTTCAGCCCTCCGTATCTACCGGGCTGGCTCAGGTCCCACTTCCCTGGTCCCCCTGCGTCTCTGATCCCCTTAGGGGTTCACCAAAGAGAGGAACACATCTGATGCCTTCTCTTTACACTGAGCAGAGACACTAAGACTGGGCTTTCTTTGTACCCCCTTCCTTACTCCTCGCCCTGGACTAAAGTCAGTTTCATTTTCCTTTCCCCCCATTTTCTTTTGCCTCCTTCCTCATGCACTGTCCTCCCAAGATGTTGTCCGGAGTCTTCCTTCTCAGCCACTTCCAACCCAGGGAAAGCCTGCTTCCCAAGGCAACAGTATGATGTGAGGGATCTGCCAGAGCAGAGAAGTCCTGTCTCCTCAGGCAACTCTGGGGTCCTCCCCAGTGTCTGGGTGTCTGGGTGTGCATGCTCAGGAAACAGTCGTCACTGAGTTCAGCTGTTTCTGCAGGCCTTTATTTACGGTCTTACTTGGCCAGACTTGTAGAGGCGCAGGGATGGGGGAGGGATGCTTCTAATGGGGAGAGAAGCTCAATTCTATTGCACTTCCCCTCTTCCTAGGCATGGGGACCCCTGGGAAGTCTGGCTTCCACAAGTGGAGATCTGGACTCAGACCTCAGAATTGTAGGGGTCAGGGAGAGGATCTGTGTTATGGAAAAGGCTGCCCACTCTCACACCACCTCTAGCAAGCTATTTACCTTGAGAGTGGACATGGGCGGGGGAGGGAGGAGGGAGGAGAGTAGGGTGAGACATCTCTGAAGAATGTGTCTTTGGCAGGACATCCAGTACTGCCTTGGCTCCACCCTCGACTCCACCCCCAAGTCCCCTAGAGACGGGCCAGGCTCCTCCTCCGGCCGTTTCTGCTGAGGGAGAGGGGTGTGGGGTGTGGGGTGTGAATCATTTCCTTTCCTCCCACCCTATAAAAAGCAATAAACCAAGAGCTTAATAGGGAAATGGGTAATAGCAGAAAGGATGAGAGGGGCAGGAAGACAGGGCCAAAGAAAGGGAACAGGAAAAAGGAGCCCTGAAAAGGCAGCCGCCATTCAGCTCAGCCCCAGATGGGAAGAAAGTGCTACTAGATTCCAAGAGACTTTACAGAAAGAGCCTACCAAGAAACCCACCATAGGCCAAGCAGTTTCTTCTTCAGCTCTGGACCCAAGCGCCCAACTCCATACCTAAACTGGGAGAAGTGGTGACCTCTAGTGGTCAATGACCAACCTGCAGGGCCTGAGGTCGGCCAGGATCCTCTCCCTCTCTGACCAAGGCTCCTGGTCTCAGGTGACTGGGGCTCACTCATTAGCCTTTCTGGGCCCAAACTCTCTCCACCTGGGCTCCAAGTACCGTTCCCCTTCCCACCCTTCATTCTGATCTCACACTGCTTGCTTAGGTGGCCTGTATGGCTGGGTTCCCACGAGGACAATGAAGAGCCTGTTTCTCATTTGTCATAATCATCTTTAATAAAAAATAAATTAGTTCTGGGGTGGGAACCATTTTAGGAGGTGGGGAGCGGGAGCAGGGGCTAGGGTGTCTTATTCTAACCTTTCTCTTTTCCATCCTCTGCCCAGCTGGTCCCTGCTCTGGGGAGATAGTCTCTCTTCCTGGGGAAAAGCAGGATTGGCAATGGCTCACCCCATCCCTAGCTAACTATGAGAGGGAGGGATAGAGAGACTAAGTAAGGGGAGAAAGGGTCAGAGGACAAAAGGATGGTTTAGATGATGTTGGCCTGAACAGGAGAAATGAGGCTTAGGACACAAAGTTGGGATTAATGGGGAGGCCAGACTCTAAGTAGCTCGGATTCCCAAAGAGTTGCAAACTTGCTTTCCTTTCAGCCTAGAAAACTCTCACGGAAACAGGCATTGTCCCCTCTCCCGGTTCCTTCTCAGTCTGTGTAACTTCTTTTTGAGAAGTGATACAGATTTATGGGCGCACACACATCCACACAGGCCCAGATACACATCTGGGGGCATATGTGCACACACACCATCACACCACCGCACACACCCAACCACACGTCCTGACAGTTACTGTCCGTCATCTTGCCACCTTCGACCACCCTGGGGGACGTCCCTAGTGAGACCAGGACAGGCTAGAGAGCCAGAGGGTACAGAGTGGGCTGATTGACAGGTGACTGATGGTGGCATGAGAA
The DNA here is from genome assembly GCF_028564815.1 of Eubalaena glacialis. Lineage (NCBI taxonomy): Eukaryota > Metazoa > Chordata > Mammalia > Artiodactyla > Balaenidae > Eubalaena > Eubalaena glacialis. Next base: position 85,802,511 of record NC_083718.1, read on the forward strand.
AACCACGAGGAGAGGGCCTCCTGGACCCATTTCAGGCGGGCTCCGGGGGAGACCGCTCCAGGACATGGGCGCAAGAGCGGCAACAGGTAGCTGTGTAGTAGGGATAGACGCAGAGCCGGGCCTGCACCACCAGGGGGCAATGTGGAGAGCTGTCCTTGCATTGATCATCTGGGGACAGAGAAGGCCGTTGGGCACAAGAAGTCACCAAGATCCATCCCGCTGGAGGTGTGTTGCCCACTCCCACTCGTCCTTCCTAATCTCCACCCACACTTCAGCTAACTCCGCTCTGCTGGGGACTGGGGAGAGGGAGCTCTTTACCAGGGCGCTGGCTGCAGGGTTGGCTGTTACAGGATCGTTTCCTGGAGGGCCGCAGGTGAGGAGGGCATCGGATGCTGAGTGTCTGGTTGGCGGTCAGGCACTGGACCTCCCTTGTCTGCATGCCCCCCTGGCAGGAGCGAGAACACTGGGGAGACCCCAGCTATCAAATCAGACCTTTGCTGTGTCCCAGGCTCCTCCTGAACCCCAGGCCTCCTCCTCTGAAAGGAGCTGGGGGGCTCTCCTGGAGCATTATGAAACCCCACGTGGAGGGGGCCCACCTGTCCTCCTGGTCTAGGAAATGGGACAAGTTAAAGTGCCGCTGGCCTTAGCCTGGGGCACAGAGGGAGGTACAAGGAGGGAAGCCTCCCCTCCCCTGGAAGTCCATGCTGAGCAGGGCAAGGGTGCCAGGCACTCACCGGACTCCAGGGTGTAGAAAACCATCGGTCCTGGCAGTCCTGCCCCTGACAGGGCTGCAGGGCAGGGGGCCTGGGCAGGTGGGAACAGTTGCTAGGAGAAGTCACATTGAACTCAGTCCCCAGTTTGGACACACAGATGATGTCTCTACGCTGCGTGCCAGAGCCACATTCTGAGGAGCACTGACGCAGAAGACGGGAAGGGAGAGCAGGATTACTCCTACCTCCCCACAGGGAATCCCACCGACGGGCCCCCTCCCAGGCTCTCAGCTCACCTCTGCCCAGGGCCCCGTGTACCAGCACCACGTCACCTCACAGGGCCCCAAGCTGCAGGCACGCATGTCAGGGGGGCGGCTTCCTGGTGCACAGGTCTGCTCAGTGGCTCCTGCCCCTGCTTCCTCCTGGCCCTCCCCATGGGTCTCCCCACTCCCGAGGCAGACAACAGAACGTCGCTGGATTCCCGTCCCACACTCAGCTGAGCACTGTTGGGAAGCAGAGTGTGAAGGGAGGCTGAAGTGACAAGTAGGGGAAGGGGAGGGGGCTGAGGACAGACACATCCCGGATCCAGGAGTTAGGGAATGCCCCAGGGGTACCAGCCAGATATGGGGAAACTTTGCCAGGCAGGGGTCAGGATGTCAGCGTAAGTTTTTCTCTGAGTCCCCAGCATCAGCAGTGTCTAGCAGACGGCAGGTGCTTGCTCAATCAACGTTTATGCAACCGTGCTGGAAAGGCCCCGGGAGGGTGTCCTGGGTGGGGGTACCGGGGGCGTGGGGCTCGGCTGAGGGGGTGTGGGGCCCACCTTGGAGCTCCAGTCGCTGTGGAACCAGGCTGTGGTGCAGGGCCCCATGTCACAGGCCTCTCTGCTGGGGGGCCGCGGGGGGCCTGAGACGCACTCCTGCTCGCTCACTTCATCACCGTTGTTGCCGACGCAGCGGACCTGTCGGCTCCTCTGGCCGCGCCCGCACCGCACAGAGCACTGAGGGGACGAGGGGCATTCAGGCCTGGGCTTCCCGGCTGCCTCACCAGCCTCCAGCTCTGGGGCCTCTGGACCAGGATCTGCCTTTGATGCCTGGCTCAGCGGTTACAGGGCTTCGTGGGCTGAGGAGCAGGCTGAGTATGGGGCTCTGGGCCCCCAAGCCCCGGTTCCGTCTCTTCACAGACTTACAGATGGAGGTTCTACATGAGATCTCATTTGTAAAAGTTTCTGCTGATTAGAACGGAGTTGGAAAAACCACTGCTCTAGCTCACTGGTGCCCACGCCTCCAGGATCTTCCCGCTCCAAGAGCTTCCTTGCCTGGGGCCACTCACCTGGCTCCAGGGGGAGCGGACCTCCCAGCGGCCGCAGAGGCGCAGCTGGCACGGCTGGGTGATGTTGGGCCGGGGCAGATGTCCGCAGCGCTCCAGGGGCACCGATGAGCCACCGCCCCCAAACTCCTGCCGGCAGCGCAGCTGACGGTGCTGGGTGCCGGGGCCACAGGAGCGGCTGCAGGACGTCCACTCGCCGGCCTCCCAGCTATGGGCGTGGGCAGGGAGGGGAAGGGACAGAGACACAGGGGGCAAAAACAGAGATGTGTGGGGCTGCCACGTTTGGGGAAGGGGACGACAGACTGGGGGTGGGGACCCCTCAGGGGAGAGTGGGCATATTTGGAGTCTGGGATCCCTTGTGGGGCTCAGGGTTTCCTTGTTGTCTATGGAATGTCAGCCTTTCTCACTGAATAACGTCTCTCTGAAGCCAGGAGATCTTGTGTTGAGTGCAGAGTCCAGGTGAGATCCTATGGGGGCGAGGATGTGTTTCCCCGGGGCAACCGTCATGTCCCTAGGACCCTAACCCTCTCGTGGGGCGCACTCACTACGGTGGGCACGGGGGGCCGTGGCAGGGTTCCTGGGAGGCTGGGGGCCTGGTGCCCACCGCACAGCTGCGTTCATCCAGTTCCTCTCCTGACTCACGAGAAATGCAGAGGAAGACAGGGCGCCAGACACCTGAAAGGGATAAAAGGGAAGCCAGGGGAGGCAGGATAGCTCGGCATCCAGTGTCAGTGGGGTCCCAGGCACTGAAGTCCGATTCGGCACAGAGTCAAGGTGTGGACCCACAATCCAGGCTATGGGGTCAGGAGTGCCAAGCTGGGGATCTGGGCTGAGGGTGCCAGGAATACAGGCTGGTGCATGAAGTCTCACCTTTTCCACAGGATGCCGAGCACTCAGAGTGTCCCACCCGTTTCCAGTATCCGGCTGGAGACCCCAGGGGTGTCCTGGGATGGGGCGGGGCGGGCATCTGGGGGATCCGCACCTGACGCTGGAGGGTGCCTGGGGTGCGGGCAGGGCGGGGTACTGAAGCAGGTGGGGGCTCTCCCCTCAAAACCTCTGCGCAGGGAGAGTCGGGTAGACAAATTAGATGCATCCCCATTGCCTCGAGCTCCCCTCAGCCTCTCCCCACCTCCTTTTAGGTCTGGGGATCAAAGTCTTACCAGGCTGGAGTTGGGGGAGATGGGGCTCTGGCGTGGGGTTCTCAAGGTTTGGAAGAGGTGAAGAGATGACATACTGGTAGAAAACACCCGGGTTTTCCTCCTGAAAGATCATCTGGGGGGGAAAAGAGAAGGTAATGAATGTTTGGGGGTGGCCGGGGGGGGCATCCACTAGCCTTCTGCCCATCTTGAGACCCACAGCTTTCCCCTCAGAGGAGAGGCAGCGGGGCGGCCTCCTCCTCCGGCCCAGGCGCAGGCCCCTCGCTCACATAGACATCCACAGGCTGGGTTGTGGGGCCTTCCGCGGACAGACTCTCTCCCACGCCCTCCTCTCGAGGAGGACGGCTGTACCGGAAGACAGTCCCGCCGGCGGCGTAGGACCCAGGGGGATCCACAGCCCAGTTTCCATTAATGATGGACCGGCCCCCAGGGCCACGAAGTGCTGGAGGTGGCAGATCAGGACATGCGAGGTTAGTCATACTGTCCTCCTCTCCCACCACTTCCCTGACAGCATAGAACCCCACATACCCCGTGCCCACGCGGGAGGGAGGAAGGGAGCCCTGACTTCCCGGGTGGCTCATTTGCCGTGCTGAATGGGGGTGTGAAGGGCAGAACCAATAGGCCAGGAATGGAACGAGGGACCAAGACTCGGGGAACCCAGGGACTCACCAAGGTAGTTGGAGCTGGGCCGGAGCTGGGCGATCCGGAGCCGGGAGGCTCCAGCAGGAATCAACAGGATTTTCTGATAGCCCAGAGGGCCCCCCCGGTCAGTGAGGTTCCCCGAAACGAGGCGACAGGTAGAATCATCACCCCCACAGACTCCACAGCCATCTGGACGCCTGCCCGAGCCAAGGATCCCGTCACAGCCAGGGCTCTGGGGGAAAGCGGAGTGAGGCAGGGGCTGCCAGAAGCCAGACACCACCTCCAACCCTGGCCTGGTCGTCTTGGAGCCTTCGGCTCACCGCGTGCCTTGACCTTTGCACTACAAGTGAGACTTGTAGTTTCTCTGTCAGCCCCACCATCCCCAGCCAGCCTCTGGGAAGCTTGGATGGGCTTAAGGGGGTCTTTCTTGCAGTTCGACTCTTGACTCTGCTCAGCCCTGCTTGGCAGGTAAGAACTTTCCTCTCTGCAACCTGAGTCTGGTGTTTTGCCATTGTGATGATAAGCAAGGAGATTCTGTGTGTGTGCCTGTAGCAGTTATTAACACTGCCTCTCTCCCCATGTGCGCACCCCATCCCCCCTCACCAGACAGTGTCCGGCCACACAGATGTCTGGGGCTCCAGGCTGACACAGGGTCCCGTCCTGGACCTTTTCGGTGTGACGGACATAGAAGCGGAAGCCACGGGGACGGCAGTTCAGTTCACAGCGCTGGGAACCCTGAACTAAGAGACAGGGTAGAAGGGTGGTTAGCTGGGGTCCCTGGCAGGAGGTTAACTGAGAAAGAACCCAGGGCCCTGAGAGCGGCTTGGCTTGCCTTATATTAGCAATAGGGCATCCTGAGGTTGCCGAGGTCACTGTGGATGAAGGGAATACGACAATTCTGTACTCTGAAAGGTCAGTTTGAGGGTCACACAAAAGTTGGGTCAGATCAATTGAGGTCACTAAGACCAGAAAAGGGGTTGTGAGCTCTGAGAGAGGACAGATACGTGAAACTATGATTATGTGAGTTCAGAGCTCATGAGGGCTTGTCTTGGTATCAAGGTGACACAGGCTGAAAATCAAACGGATGGTAACTTGGGAGAAAGTGATACAACACTGTCCAGGATCCATGGGGTACCTCCACCAAGCTGTCACCACTGGACAGGATCTCTCTGACCATACCCTGCTCATGTCACATCCATCCCACCTCCTGGGTTGGGCTTCTTCCCAGAGGAGACCAGCCAAAGGGCACCTCTGGACACATCCCTCCTCCTAGCCTGACCCCTCTGCTGACCATACACTGCCATCTGACAGCTAGGGCTCTGTCCAAAACCCCCAGCCTTTTCTGGGCCTGTTCTGTCTCTTCACCCCAGCACTGGGAAATAAGGAAGACAATATGACACAGGAGAAATACAAGAGCCTACAGAGAAGAAAAAGAGGGGCTGAGTGTCTCCCTCCCCATCATCCCCCAATCTCCAGCCCCCCTGTCCAGGGAGTGGGCTAGAAACCTCACCTTCTGTGAAGGGCTCCCACTGGTACAGCTGACCCATGAACTCCTGGGAGTCAAAGGCTGCACACTGCAGGGCCCGGGGGTCTGGCTGCTCAGGGGGGCAGGGCTGAGGTGGGGGATACAGAGGAGTCAAAGCTGGGGAGGAAAATGGGGGTGTGGGTCAGGGCTGGATTGGGGAGATAGGGAGGCAGGTCAGGTCTATGGAAGAGCTCCAAGGTCCCTACCCTGAAGAGGTCAGATGCCAAGGCCCTTCTCCCTCAGGTCCAGATCTGACAGGCTGAGGACCCAGGCTCAGGGTCAGGGAAGCAGAATTGGAAGTCTGGGAGGGGTCCAAGAAGGAACTCACCGCTTGGCTGCAGGCTCTCAGCTGCTCACTCTCCCCCGAACATCTTGGGACAGGGCTACTGGGAGCAAAGAGGCTCCAGAGGGGGCTGGAATGGGGGCCAGCACTCAGCAGAGGCAACCAGCCATCTGGGTAGTGAGGGACAGACTCCGTGAGGGACCCGTGAAGATTCCCCCCAGGTCTCCAGTGCTCCCGGCTCTGCTGGCCTCGGCTCCGAGGGACAGAAAGGAAAGGATTAGGGTGTCTCTCTGCCAGCCGGGGACCGGCCCAACCCTGGGAACTTGGCCTTCTTGGCTGAGGGGACATGTGAAAGGAGCTACCTTCTCCTGGGGATGGAGGGAACAAGGAGGGCTCTGTGCCAGAGGCCTGGGCTCTGGGGTGGGGCCGTGTGAGGGCAGGCCTGGTTCTAGAGGGCACCTCTGTCTGAGCAGCTTCGGGGCTTGGGGGTTCTCCTGGGGGGGACAGGGTGTGGGCAGACGGTTCAGTAGGAGGGAGTTCAGTTTGCGGGGTGTGGTTTGCAGAAGATGGCTCTGTTCTTGGAGTCAGGGATGGAAGATCTGAGGTCTTCGAGAGCTCAGAGCTGGGTGGTCTCCTGGGGTGCCTGCGGTTCCGATGGAGCGGCAAAGCAAAGGGCACTCTCCCATAACCAAACATTCCTGGCTTGATGGGGTCTCGAACCCGGGACCTGAGAAAGTGTTGCAGACGTGGGGTCACAGTGCTGGCTACCTCGGAGCCTGCCTCCCCAGGCGACTCCCTAGCACCAAAGATAAGCCTTTATAAACCCTGGATCCTTTGCTCCCCTTTCCTTCATCCCTAGCTCCGCCCCTTGCCTAAGTCCCCGCCTCTTCCCTCAAAGCCCCACCCCTCACCTCCTGGCTCCTTCAATCTCCTGGGCCTCTTCTCTCCCTAAATGAGAAGCAGGACCTCGAAGGGGGCCACCTCTTCCCCGAGGTGGTGGCCTGTACAGGGGAAGGGTTTCTCGGGAAGTATGAGGTCTGGTGCCTTGACCCTGGGGGAGCAGGGCTTCTGGATGTCTTGGGGGCCGGGGTGGGAGGGGCAGGCCCTGGTGGAGTTGAGCTGTAGGGAGCTGACACGTCCGGCTCCTGCGCTGCACCCCAACCCCGCAGGGCTGGGAGCAAGAGGCCCACTGGTCCCAAGGACCCCAGACACCCTCAGGGCCCTGGTTCTCCTCGGGAGGTGTCTGAAGAGAGTGCCCAGACAACACCTGTGTAGACAAAAAGTTCAGCCAAAATTAGAATGATTTTCGAGGGAACTGTACAGAATATCTAGTCCAATGCTGGAGCCTTGGGGCAGTAGTGACTGGCCCAAGGTCACATTCAGTAGCAGAGGTGGGACTTGAAGTGATTTGGCAAGGAGTTAGGGAGTTGGGGAGGCTGGGAGGCTGGGAGGGCCAAGTGTGAGAGAAAGGGGCCGCGGCTTATCAGAGGCTGCGGGAAATGCAGACGCGGCCTGGAGACTGTGGGAAGCGGGGAGGCAGGGAGAGGAAAGGATCATAGTCTCTGGTCCCTGGCTCACCTCCTGATCCAGGCAGAGCTGAGGGAGGAACAGAAGCAGCATCAGACACAACCGGGACCTGCAAACCAAAGGCAGGAGTGAAGGTGTCAGCCGGGAGCCGGAGGAGGTGTTACGACACCGCCCTCAGCCCAAGGAGGCTCCGCACATCCTGATACCAACTGCTCAGAAATCAGAAGTTACTCATCACTTCCCCCAGCCCCTCCCAGAGAGCTCCTTTCCCTCCCTTCCAGAGACTGAGACCCAGCCATCCCTCCTCCAGGGCCACCCCACCTCTTACCTGCCCGCCCACTTCTCCATCGCTCCTCCCTTGATGGCCCCGGGGCCAGGGAGGAGGGGACCGGAAATAAACTCTACTCCGGCATCTGGGCGTGGGGTGGGGGATGCGCTCTGCAGGGACCGAAGCCTGGTCCAGTCTCCAGAAAGCTGGGGGTTGGGAGGGATGACTCCTCAGAAGGACATCTCAGAGTGAGAATGGATGGGTGAAGACTGGCCCACCCCTTTATGATCCTAAGGGAGGGAGGGAGAAGGCACACTGCCCTTGTCCATCCTCCCAGGCTGGAGGGGTGGCAGTCTGCCCTCAGCCTCCCAACTCAGGCTCAGTCCCCCTCCTCAGCTGCAGGAACTTCTCAGCTCCTCCATGTCCTAACTAGGAACTGTCTCTAGGCCAGCTCAGGCACACGCATCTTTCTTAAGATGGTTTTCATCTGGCTCCCCCACCTGCCCTCCCAGCGGTCCTGGAAAGCTGAGGAGGGAGGCTCAATGAGGACTTACCAGACACCCCCTCTGACCTGCTGACTGGAAGCCCCTTGGGCTTTCCGTTTCCTACCTGACTCCCAGCTTTTTCTTCCCTTCTTAGCTAATAAAGCTCCTTCTGGAACACTCAGGCACATCTCTGCCTGCCTCAAACACTTTCCAGTCAAGGGATAAACTAAATGGGCTGATGGTTTAATCTCTAGAGAAGCAGGTGATTTTTCCCACTGAGATTTAACCTCCCTCTTGGGGCCAGCGTCCAGCATTAGATCAATGAGGCCTTACTTCAGGCAAGAGTCTGATGGGCTAGGGAAACCTGGGAAGGGGATATGCAGCTAGAGATGCCGTTGCTCCCCAATCATGCACGGTCTATCTTCTGAAGAGCCAGGAAGTCCCTCCTGAAGTCTAAACTTGATCCTTGGGGAAGTGGAGCTTGGAACCTTCCCCTGGTCTAAGCCTGACTCTCCCATCGCTCCCCCTTGCCCTCCAGCCCCTTCCTGCTCACAATGAGCCCTTCCCACCCCCACTCCTCATGCTGCTCGGAGTTCTGCTTTCCAGGAAAAAAAAAAAATGTTTCTGTTGGATCCAAAAGGCACCCGGGAGAGGAATCCAAGGAGCTAATGCCGAGGTGGGCCAGCTCAGGGGCAGGAAAATGACAGAGGGAAGGGCAGGAATGTGCTTGGGGGTAGTAACTCTCAGCCCCATTTCCCTCCCTGAGACCCCAGGACTTGGGAAGTTAAGGGAGGGATCACAGTGGTTGAGCCTGAGCTGCAGGGTCTCCTCAGCTGCTTGGGGTTGGGAAGGGGGTTGCTGATGGCTGCTCCTTCCCTTGGCTGGGCTGACCACTGAGGTCAGCAACTCCGCCCTGATGGGGGGGGGGGGTAGGGGCTCCAGAGGAGGGCCAACGTTCCACCCAAAACTTCAGCTCTCTGCCTGACTCTGTTACTGGAGGTTGAAGGGAAGGAGAGATGGGGTGATGATCACTGCCGCTTCTTGCTGCCGGGTCCGGGTCCCCTCTCTACTCCCTCTCTGCCTCTGCTTCTCTCTGCTACCTCTTTCTCCATGGGTCTACCCAGTACACATAATCCTGTCCTGAGCTGGGTTTGGCTTTGGCAGTTCCCTGGAGAAGTAAGGGGTGGGGTGGCGTGAGCTCTTGGGGCCAGGGCCAGGCCTGGCTCCCTCTCTGGAAAAGTCCTACCCCACCCCCTGCATAGCTGGGCAGGGGGCCGACACTCCCCCTCCACCCCTGCAGAAATAGATACACATTTGTGGTTTTCACCCCTTCTCATGTTCCTCATCTGGTGTGTCTCACTGCCCAGGGTGAAGAAAGGAGAGGTCAGAAGTGGTCACTCTTGGGCCAGGCTGACTCTGGTCTAGACAAACCTGGGCTCCTCCCGGCCATACCTCCACACTGGCCAGTGAAGATCAAGGAAGAGAGACCTGGGCAGAACTAACCCCTTCACCCCCAGGGGACCCACCTCTGGGAAATGGGTGGTGCTGCGGGGCAGGGCGCCCCACAGCAGGCTCCAGGGCTGGCTGGAGAGTCCCTATCTTGGATGAGAACTCCTTGGTCCTCCTTGGGCCCTCCACTCCTGGGTCCTGGAGGCCCATCCCAACAGGCATCTTTCCTTTCTAGTCGTCAGGCTGAGCTGGATCAAGGGCACCCACATGCGTCCCTCATAGCGTCCCTGTCCCCCAACTCCAGGACAGAAGAGAGTGGCGGGGCTGGGGGATGAGGGGAACACATCCTCCAGGAGCACCCATCTAGAGGAGGAGGGCAGGAGGCGCCGGGCGTGTGCCGGGAGGTCCTGGCTACGTTTTCCAATTTTACTCTGTGACTTCGTAGGAATTTTGGCTGATTCTCCGCCCGAGTGATGGGGGCCAGTGTTCCAAGGGATCAGAACCCCCTCCCCAGGAATTCGACCCCAGGGACTTCCGAGGCTATAAGAGCTATAAGAGCTGGGGCTGGGGTCGTGGCTGGGGCGCGACCGCGGGGCGCAGGGAACAGGGACGGCGCGTGCGCGCAGGGCGGGGGGTCTAACGGGACCGGGAAGAGAGGGCGGCCGGGACCGGGGGTCCCAGGGAAGATCTGTACCTGCTCTGCTCGGCCCCGGCGGCCCGTTAACCCCTCTGCGCCCGGGCGCTCTCTCCAGGCAGCCTTGCTCCGCGGCGGCCACGGCTGCCCCTGAGCCCGGCTCCGGCCACTGACGCCTCCGGCCGCGGCTCCGCCCTCGCCCCGCCCCCCGCTCCGCCCGCCCGCCCGCCCGCCACGCGCCCAGCCCGCGCCCCGAGCCGGCCCCTGGGTTGGGGCGACCCACCCCGAACCCCTTACCCGCCAGGGCCACCCACCCCGGGCTTCGGGCCTTGGCCACCCCAGCCCGGCACCCGCCAACGGCTCGAGGGGGCGAAGCCGAGGGGGTCCCAGCCCGCTTCGGAGGGAGCCATCGCTCCCGGGCTGTCCCCAGGCCCGGCTGGAGCTCGGGACCCCCGGACCCCGGCCTCCAGACCGGCTCCGAGTGGGCGGTGCGAGCGCTGCGCCTGCCCAGGCCAGGCGGCCTCGAGTGGCGCCAAGGGGCTGGGTGGTGCCTGTACCCGAGCGGCGTGGGCGAGCCCCGGGCCCCAGATCTGGGCGTTGCTGGACCGAGATGGTCCCGCCCGACCCCAGATCCGCGTTGGTCTAGGCCCTCTCCTCCACGCAGCCTCCCGTGCAAGCCCAGTCACCCCTGCCCCTCCCGAGTTGGGCTGTGAACCATGTGGTTCTGGCTGCTCAGGGACCTCTATGGGCCTCGGTTTCTTCATCCATAAAATTTTACACACGGGGCATAGCGGAAGGAATGCGCTGATTTAGGAATCGGACGAGCTGGATTTGAGTCTCAGCTCGAGTACTTATCAGCTCTGTGGTCTTGGATGAATACTACAACTTTTCTGTGCTGCACTTTCCTCATCTGTAAAATGGGGCTAATCTGATATATAAGAATAAGCTTGGAGATATGTCTGTCTATTCATTTATATCTGGAAGAATACACCCCAAATTCGGAATTGGGGGCAACACCTGGGCAGGGGCTGTGGGGTTGGGAGAGAAAAAAAAACAGCCTTTCACTTTTTACTCTACATGTCTATATGCTGTTGAATTTTTAACCACAAGCATTATCTATGTTTTTAGTTATGTTAAAGAAATAAATAATATACATGAAAGTGTATGACAAAGTAGATAATAAATGGTCACTACTATTTTTAAAGTTTTATTTGCCATTTATTCATGAACCACGGTCCTGTATTGCTGGGTCTACTCAGTATTTGAAAGGTTTTGGCTTTTTTTCAGTGACTTGTCAATATTTTATTTTATTTTATTTATTTTAACTTTTTGGCGGCACCGCCCGGCATGCAGGATCTTAGTTCCCCAACCAGGGATCCAAGCCACGCCCCACGCCGTGGAAGTGCAGAGTCTTAACCACTGGACCACCAGGGAAGCCCTAAAATGCTTTGAAGTGTAACAGGTATACCCTTATTTGAAGTTTAACATCCATATTTTGTTTTCTCAGTAAATCCCTAAGTTTTTTCAGCACAAGGAAAGAAATTTAGGCTACTTTGTGTCATCTATATTTTTTCATATTTTGTTTTTATGTTTTGTTTATTTTTATTTGTAGAGTTAAAAGAAATATTTGAATTGGAATGATATAGAACAGACAAATGAGTCCCAGGTGCCCAGGCCTGCTTTCCAACATTTTTACCCAAGCTCAGGCCCACAGGATGGTGGGTAAGCTGGCTGGGAACCCCTAAGACCCCTGTTATTTTGTGCGGGTACAGGACAATGTTGCTAGAGCTTTTTTATTAAGTTTTTATTTTTTAAGAGACATTATAAAGTATCCTGCTTTTAAAATATTGACAAGTCACTAAAAAAACAACTTTAAGACATCAAGTACAACCTACAAAACATGACTGTTGCTCGGATTTGTCTGCAGGCCTTAAGTTTGTGCCTCTTCTGAAAACATCCTCAGTCTTGGTCTCATGCTCCTAAAGAGCTTGGGAAGATAATGGGTTAAGGCCCCCTCCCGATAGGGGTGGCTTATCTTGGGACTGTTGGTGACATGCAGTCCTAACCCAGAGGCATATTTATAGTCCTGGATTTGGAGTGGGAAGCCCCTTTGCTCAGACCTCAGAGTACAATGCTGATGATGAGATGCCCAGTCCACAGGGACAGAGGAAGATATTTTAGGTCAGGGACCTTTCAGTGCCCCCAAGTCACACCCCAGCAGCATTCACTTATCTACCAGGAGGCAAGCTGCAGGACCAGAAGGTGTGACCGAAGACAGAAGAGTGGGAAGGAAGCCTGGCCGGAGGGAAAGGTCCGCCTTTGACATTTGTAATGCTGTGAACTGAGGGTCAGATATAGTCCTTTCCATTAAGAAGTGGCTGTGAGCCAAAGAGCTCACGAGATTTATTACAGCTGTCACCTCCCATGACTTGGTGGTCTGAAAATATTGTATAAGGAAAGGAATTTCCTATGCCTCGGCACTGTGCAAAATGCCAGATGAAATTTGTGGACACTGTCTCAAGGATTAAAAGAAATTTCTGAAAAGATTATGCAATAAGTAGATGTTCACCCAAAAGTACCTGTAGGGCTAGGACAAACGAAGGACAAAAAGGGAACAGTCTAAGTATTCGTCTGACTTTGAGCTTAACGTAGTGATTTAGTAATAATAATAATAATATAGCTAACATGTATATAGCACTTACTCTGTGTGCAGGCCTCATTGTAACAGATTTGGAAACAAAGACACAGAGAATTCCAGGGGTCTGGGTTTGATCCCTGGTCAGGGAACTAAGATCCAGCAAGCCTCATGGGGTGGCCAAAAAAAAAAAGAAACAAAGACACAAAGAAAAATTCGGTAATTTGCCCCAAACCTCACAGTGAGAAGCTATTACCTGTGTATGTTGTGTGCAAGTGAAATGTTTGAGAAATTTAGCTAAGTTCACTTAATAATTTTTTTTTCTGGTAGTAGATTAAGGAAGTTTTATTTGTGTTGAACCGAATAACATTTTAAACTCATGTTTCCTGTGAGACGTTGTCCCTACTCCAACATAATGCTGATGCCGATACCAGTGTGCACAGGTGGGGCCCGGAAACTAGTGTGAAACTGTGTGTCTTTTGGTTTGTGGTCATAGCACCCATTTTCAGAAAGCCCAGTGCTTGCCTTTCTGCCTCTGGGAATCGTGGTTTGCCCAACTCCTTTGTTCCAGAAGAGCCACTCTATTACCAGTTGCTACACACCAGGCTGGTCTCCAGCCGTTGATTCTCAGTGTCCTGTCACGTTGTTCCGCACTTTCTGTCACTGATGCCATTCTGCTGACCATCGGCCTAGTTAGCTTACTCCCCACAACAGTTATGAGAACAGCCTATTGTGACCTGTTCTCTACAAGGAACCTGGAGGGTAGGGGCCACCCGGCCATGTTTACCTTTGTGTCCGCCACCTCGCCTGGCATTTAATAAATGCTTGTGGGATAAGCCATGAACGAGAAATGGTGATCCCTGCCTCAGCTCTGGCCACATTCCAGCACTTTCTGGTTGTTGTGTCAACCCATTTTGGCTGAGCTGGTTCTAGGATGATGAAATCATGAAGAAACAGGATGTGACCCATTTGGTAAGATGAGGTCCAAGATGAGGATGGGACTTTCTGGTCTCCCAGTCACTGCTCTGGAGACATTAAATTTGGTCAGAAACTCTCAAAGCCAGGATTCTTTTTTTTTTTTTTTTTTTGGCTGCCTTGGGTCTTCGTTGCTGCCCATAGGCTTTCTCTAGTTGCGGTGAGCGGTGCGCGGGCTTCTCATTGCAGTGACTTCTCTTGTTGCGGAGCACAGGCTCTAGGTGCACGGGCTTCAGTAGTTGTGGCACAAGGGCTCAGTAGTTGTGGCTCACGGGCTCTAGAGCGCAGGCTCAGTAGTTGTGGCGCACGGGCTTAGTTGCTCCACGGCATGTGGGATCTTCCCGGACCAGGGCTCGAACCAGTGTCCCCTGCATTGGCAGGCGGATTCTTAACCACTGCTCCACCAGGGAAGTCCCAGGATTCTTTTTAATTTGATTACCATATTTCAATCTTCCAGGGCCTCTCAGGCAGGTCCTGGGGTCCTTGGTGACAGACTTTGCCTCAGTACCGCCCTGAGCCATGTGTCTGTCTGTCCATCGGCATTCGAAAAACAGGAAGTGCTCAGTAAATGTTTATGGAATTGAATGAATTGATCAAACATAACCTTGGCAGCCATTAAGTTTACAAAATCGTCAGTACTTTGACAACTATGTTAAGTGGTTTGAACTCATGTGCACATCTTCTTACATATGTGTTTGGGAAACATGGCCATAAGCTAGAGCTTCTGGATTAGGCCTCCAGAATGTTTGAGAATATTCACTGTTTGCTAAATTGGGAAGATTTTCAGATGATATTCTTCCTCTGTTATAGTCTCAATATAACTGATTTACAGATTTAATAAAATGGTACCCATCACCAGGCATGGGGAACAATTAGCCAGGACCCATTCCTCTGACACAAGCCTCCACTTAGTCCTGTCCTTAGGATCTTGGAGAACATTGTCAAGTAGCCACACTCCCCTCGGCTACTAGGGCCTGGGGAGCCCAGGGCAGTCGGCCGTCCCATGCTGCCACTGCTGCTACTGCTGCTGCTGCGAGATCCAGCCCTGGGTCCTAAAGAGATTAAGCGCTGATCCAGATTCCATCCCAACTTTGCCATTCAGGGGCTGTGTGACCTTGGGCATGCTAAGCTTCAGGCCTCTCACCTCTAAAATTGGAGTAACAACAGTACTCAGTTTATCTACTTCATGGATTATTGCAAAAGCCAAAATAAAAATAAGAGCAGGTGTGTGAAGCTGTAGAGTCATAGAGAAAAAAGTCAGTCAGCGTTATGATTAATGATGCATTTAAAATTTTATTTTAGTTGATGTGCCGCGTAGATCAAGACTCTGCACTGTGTAAAGACTGAGACCTGCCCCATCGCGATGCCCACGTTCTGTGCTGAGGATCCTCTCTCAGAGCCCAGCAAGATTCAGCAAGGATTTGCCAGTGACAGAGCACATATTAAATGTGTTCTCACAGCAGGTTGACAACGGTGGCCCAGCCTCTGTGCCAGGGATTGGGGAAAAAATTTATGTTGCTGTCTGGGTAGAAGCTATCTTCCTTACTAAGAAATCTGGCAGCAGATTGGCCACCAGGACTGAGTTCTGTGATGTCTTCCCAGCTTGGCAGGCTCCTTGTGCCTTGGGGTTCGTGGACCAGAAGGTGAGGTGCTCTGGGCTGGCACAGGTTCAGCAGCGGCTGAGGGCAAAGAGGCACTGGGAAGACATTGTCCCAGAGTCACAGAAAAAAGGGCAGGCCCTGCTTGGTGGAGGTAGGGCGAGGGTTGAGGCCTCCAAACATTTTGAGAAAACAGAGAAACCTATTGTTTTGTTCTTGAGTCTGGAATTGCACTTAATGTACTGGCCACACATAGTACTGTGACCAATTCCAAGATCAACTGCAGATGTGAATTAAGAGCAAGGAAACAGTGCGTTTTATCCCAAGTAAGGAAGGTGGCAGAAACCCATCTTTCCTCTCCAAAGGGGCTCCTACAGAGAGAATAAATGTCCCTGTGATAATTGGGCCCAGTGTCCAACCCCTCACCTAATTCCAGAAGTAAATGAAGAATTTCTCCAAGCAGAGCAGAGGTATACAGAGAGGCAGGCTCTGGAGGTGATGTGGGTCCTGTTTGTGGTTTGAACAGGGCACCCCTTTCAGAGTTATAGAGCAGAGCGGGGAGATCAGCTGATGTGCTGGACTCCATGGGCCAGAATCTGAGCAAGTTATTTCCACCACTTGAGCCTCAAGCAATGGCTTCTTTCTTTAGTGGACTGTCGCTGGAGACAGAGGATTCTAACCTCAGGACTGCCCTAAGGAAAGGGCCATGGTAATTCTCCCCAGATGAATCTTGCTCTCGTGCCTAGAAGTTTCCCTGACTTTCTAGAGAAAGCCAGCTTGGTGTCAAATTAATTTTGACAAATTGTGCTGAAGGCCTAAGAAAGGCAGACATAAAAGGGTAGGAATCAGGGTACAAAACTCAAAACTGCAGCCAGAGAGGCGGGCAGGGCAGCCAAAAGAGAGGCAAGAATTTTGTACATACCAAGGACTTGAAGTCAGAAATGGAAGACTCAGAGCTGGCTCTGAAGGAAATGAGTCGAGGCAGGAGGTAGTGCAGGCTTGCCCCTCTGACCACAGGCCCAGGCTCATCTCAGAGACCTTGAGGACCCTGTGTGGACAAGCAGGGGGCCACATCTGCTCCTGGTGCTGGAAAGTTCTCCCTTCTCTTGCTCACAGCCTTCCCTGCTCCTGGCAGCTTCAGGATCTAGTCCAGCTCTTAGCGTGGCATTCAAAGCCTTGCCCTCTTGGCCACAGCCTGCCCCTCCGGCTTCACCACCCCAAACAGGCAAAGCCCCCAGCCAGGGCCTGTGTGCCTCCTTGCCTGAAATGCCCACCCCCATCCATCTCCTCTGAGGTTGGAACCTTCCATGCCCCAGCAGAGTCTCTCTATGAGTGAGCCCCTCACCTCCCAGGACCACCTCTGTCCCTCTCTCTCCTTGGCCCAAAGCCCTGGCCCTGGCAGCTCTCTAGGCCCAGGAGTCTCTCACTTAGGTGTGTCTGACAGTTGCCTGCGAGGATATTAAAATACAGCTGCCTGGTCCCCAGTCTGGGTGATCTCGTTCCTGACCTCCACGGGGGCTCTGTGCACACCCACGGGGGAGGTCCACTGGTCTAAACCACTCCTTGGGAAGTTTGCCTGTGAACCAGGTACCCATTTGGGTCCTCCAACCCAGGTATGCAGGAACCACACTTCATTTCTCAATAACAGCCTCATTTCTGTTTCAAGCCCCCCTTCCCCTGGGGGTGATGGAAACTTAATTGTCAGTTTAGGGGCTTCCCACCCTCACCTGTGGGCACTGGGCAGCCACTCATTTCCTAGCAAGATTGTGTTGGTGATGGAGAAGGTGTTTATTCACAGAGGAGAAGCTGACAAATCTCCTGGAGCAAAGGCCAGGTCCTCTTCCTTACTCTGGCCTTGATGCAGCAGGGTCACGCTCTCCCAGGGGAGGGAAGCAGCAAATGCCAGGCAAGACGAAGAACAGATCGGCCTGTGGCAGTGGGGACCAGAACCCAGTGGAAGGAAGGGTCATGAAGGGGTACACTCAAATTTATGTAAAACTGACATCCTCTCCCCAAACCTTGCTTCCTCTCCTGACTTCTCACCTCCTGTTGTTGGGACTGTTCTTCAGAATCCTAGAGTCATCTTTACTCCTTTCTCTCCTTTAATTCCAGAATAGTACAGAAATTTAGAGGTTATTTTGCCCAGTCCCTCCATTTTCCAGGTGAAGAGATTGCGGCAATTTCTGGCAAACCCAGAATTAGATCCCAGATCATGTCATGGACGTGAAGTCCAGTCCTCTTAGCCCAAAGACTTCCTGTCCTTCACATAGTTATGTGTCCTCGTCCCTTCTGTGGCCACCACCTGACAAAGCTCTCCTCACCTCCTGCGTGGATCACAGTGACAGTGACCAATACTAATGCGTGACACTTTGCTCCTGGCGTCCATGGAATGCCTTCTCTCCTTCCCATCCCTTACATCCTACTCATCCTCCAAGGTCAGCTCAAATGCCACCTCTTCCAAAATCAGGTGCTGGTCCGACGTGTCCTCTTCCCCTCCAGCTGCATTTAGCACCACGCCCCAACGGCTCACGGGCAGGTGAGACGGTAGGCAGGCTGCACCTGTACGCTATTCAGTTTTCCGTAATTAGATGATAAATTCCTAAGAGCAGGGGCTTGCCTTACACTTCTTGGTTTCCCCTACAGGGCCTCGGGGACTACATGATAAAATTTCAGTTGCTGCTTGTGTGGTGTATGCTAAGAGGGGAAACTTTAGCAAAATGCTTAGAGGTGGCCACTGAGCCGCTGGCCCAAGTGAACTGGGAACACAAACTGAGAAGGAAATGTTTAATTTCTGGGGTAAGCAAGCTCCAAGAGTGGCTGAGGGTGAGGGAAAGAACTGATACAGTCCAGCAGGCGTCTTCTTCCAGGACAAGAGGAAAGACTCTACATACCAAGGACCTGACGTCAGAAATGGGAGGGTGGAGGCTTGCTGCAGGAGGGGACGCGGGGGAGGTGCAGGTGGAGGCAGGAGGTAACCAGCTTGCCACTTGGACCTGCCCCCAGATGCACAGATGTGCCTGGACTCCGGCTGAGCCACTGGCCCCAGCTGGACTTCTGGGGCTCTAAGGTGACCACTGCTCTTCCTGGGGCTGAGAAGCCTAAGGGTCCCTGCTCTGTGGCCTCACGTTCAGTCTGGGACTGCAGCCTGGCTCCCCAGCTTCCCTAGTCTGGCTTCAGCCGCTGCTCCCACTTGATTCTCTTCAGTCCACGTTCCCGGACAGGCCCCACACGGTCCCTCGGCTCTGCTGGCTCAGTCAGTGCGCAGGGGACTCCGAGACTCACCCGCAGGGCATCCACCTTGGGCACTTGGGAGCTCATTGTTTTCCAGTGTCTGGTACCCGGTAGGTGCTCAATTACATTGTTTAACGAGTGAGTCATCATTCTGGGGTTCAGCTCCCTGAGCCTCCCCTTTGAAGCCCCGACAGTCAGCCCAGGGTCAGCATCAGAAAGAAAATCCCTGTTTCTGAGTCCTTGTGTCTTCTCCTCACCTCAGCCCCCTGCTGTCTGGCTGTCCTCTCACCATGGGGAGGGGCTGCTGCCCCAGGAGGGGGGGCCTGGCAGACAGGGCGACCTTGGTGGAGGGTGAGGGGCGGTTATGCCCAGCACTGCCTGCCAGTCTCTCACTTCAGGGCCTGTCCTCATCTCAGAAACTCCAGGATGCAGAGGGTAAGAGACCTGCCTTGGCCCCAGTTCTTCACTGTGCACAGAACCTCCAGTCTCCAAGGGCTTTTTATTTTTTTCTTTTTCTTTTTTCTCTTTTGGCCGCGCCACGCAGTTTTCGGGATCTTAGCTCCTGACCAGGGATCAAACCCGTGTCCCCTGCAGTGGAAGCACAGAGTCCTAACCACTGGACCACCAGGGAATTCCCTCCAAGGGCTTTTTTAGATTCATCATCTCATTTTATCTTCTCCCCAAATCTTATAAAGTGGGGGTGGGCCTGTGGACATTACTTCCATTTATCAGATGAGAAAAATGAGGCAGGAGATGATGCCAAGCACTTTTCTTAGGAAGCAGAACTGGAGCCAGAACCCAGGTCCCCCCACCCCTGGCCCAGCAGCTTCCCAGCACCGTTCTGAGCCGCTGGGGCAAGGAGAAGTGTTGGCAGGCCTGGTAGTGGTTTTCCCAGCCAGCATCCCAGCAGGAGGAGCTCACACTTTTCTGGGAAGTAACCTGCAGCCTTTCAGAGCTGGGAGTGCTGGCGCAGTACAGGCTGTCCCCTTATTTTACAGAGGAAACGGCAGCCTGGGGCCCCTGACTCCAGGCCGGCAGCCGGTATCCCCACTGTGTGCTTGTGTGCAACAGTCAGGACCCTCAAGTTTACTGGGCCCGGATTGCATCCTATCTGATTACTGGGCCCGGATTGCATCCCATGCAGCTATAGGCACAGTGTTCCCAGGCTGCCTGGGTTCACATGCCAGCTCCTTGACCAACTGGCTGCGTGACAGGGGACGTGACCATGCCACTACCTCGGGGCTCAGTGGGTTGGTTTTTTTTTTTTGTAATTTTATTTTATTTATTTATTTATTTTTGGCTGCGTTGGGTCTTCATTGCTGTGCACGGGCTTTCTCTAGTTGTGGTGAGCGGGGGTACTCTTTGTTGCAGTGTGTCGGCTTCTCATTGTGGTGGCTTAGGCTCTAGGCACTTGGGCTTCAGTAGTTGTGGCTCGCAGGCTCCAGAGCGCAGGCTCAGTAGTTGTGGCGCATGGGCTTAGTTGCTCCGCGGCATGTGGGATCTTCCCAGACCAGGGCTCGAACCCGTATCCCGTGCGTTGGCAGGCGGATTCTTAACCACGGCGCCACCAGGGAAGACCCTCAGTGGGGGTTTAAATGGGATGATACACGTAGTCTTTAACTGAATACTACCTGATCCATAGTAAGTAAGTAAGTAAATATTGGATGGTATTATTATTTAATTTAGAGTTAGAAGACTGAGTGGTAAAATTCTATTAGGCTACGCAATTATAAATGCCTGCGCTGACACCACAGAGGTGGCCCCAGGAGGAAGCTATTGAAAGGTCTGAATTTTTTCCCAGCAGGAGAGCAGCTCTGCGGTTTAATTGGCCTGCACAAAGCCACCCTGATACCTTCCCCCAGTGTGGACAAGGAGGCCCTGGCCTGCTCTGCACCCTGCCAGGAACCTGTCATCAGCAGCTGATTCCACTCCCCAGCTCATGGACCGGGATTGCTGCGGATCTGAACACCCTAGGGAGGGCAAGCCCCTGCCCACTTACTGATCACTGAGAACAGGTGGGTCCTGAAGGTCGGGCCAGACCTATCTGTGGGGAGGCAAAGCACAAGATTCTGGAGAGAATTAAGAGAAAACATTCCCATCTCAGCTTCCATCTGCCTGGCTAGGGCTGGGCATGGACGTCAGGCAGAGCAAGGGAACTTTTACTCAAAGCAAAATGACCAACAAAGATCATTTGTTGGGGATGGACCCCTCATAAAAGAAGCTGAGAGATGCATTCAGATCTGAGCCCAAGGCTCCTGGTGGGGTCGGCAGTGTGCCGTGCTCCGGAAGCCC
The DNA here is from genome assembly GCF_028564815.1 of Eubalaena glacialis. Lineage (NCBI taxonomy): Eukaryota > Metazoa > Chordata > Mammalia > Artiodactyla > Balaenidae > Eubalaena > Eubalaena glacialis. The sequence continues at coordinate 85,823,248 of NC_083718.1, forward strand.
CGGCTTCTCTTGGTGAAGTTGCAGGGCTCAGAGGAGCCTGGGGCTCAGGCAGAGGACAGTGGCCTCAGGTCCTGAGCAAGGGCATCTCCAGGGGATCTATTCTGACTGAGGCAGGAGACAGATGGGCCCCCGGGACAAACAGTTTGAGTTCGTTCCTTGTGGACCGATACTCCGAGATGGGAATAACAGGACAGTTGAGAGAGGAGGCTGGGCCCTGCCCAGATAGAAGATAAGAGACCACATATTCCTCATTCTCGAAGTCAGGAGACCTCCCCGACTACACATGCACAGAAAGGCTCCTTGGAGGTCAAAAGGGGTGTGATGCCAACTAATACTCACTTACCCATAGGCCTCCGGTAGAATCCATCTTGGCTAAGAGATGTGCAGGCACACATGGGAAAATCCTGAGCTATACCAAATTCAGACTTTGAACCAGGCAAATCAAAATGATTGGCCAAAGGAAACCTGGAAAAAGTGCCCCATATAAGTGATTTAAACTGCCACGAGGGCGCGACTCTTTCTGCGCCCGCCCGTGTGTCTATCCACACGTACTGTACTTCTTTTTTCTCCTAATAAATACTTGTTTCACCACTTTCCATCTCTGTGGGAATTCTTTTTCTGCAAAGCCGTAGGGCCCGGCCTTGTCACTGACCACTGATCTAGTGCCTAGGATTCGGTGCTCTCACCGCCGCAACCCGACCTCAATCACTGGCCGGGAACCGAAACCCTGCTTCAAGCCGCTGCAGGCCGAGGCCACCCGAGATCATGACCACTCTCCCAAAGCAGTGCAGTTGGCACTCGCTGGGCAGCCGAGCCCTCCTGCACAGACCCACATCTCTGGAACAAGCTCTTCAGAGTTGAGGGCTGTGAGCACAGGTTAGTGGTGGGGTGGGTCAAGTTAGGACCAGCAGGTACGTCACTGCCCTGCCCTGGCCACAACCAAGACTTTTGCACCTTCCTCCTCACCCTATCCATTCTCCTCTGGCTTCAGTCCTTTACACTGAAGCGGATTTTTAAAAATAGGTAAAGCAGTGGTGATCATTTTGTAATGTATAAAAATATTGAATCACTATGTTGTACGCCTGAAACTAACATAATGTTTTAAGTCAATTATACTTCAATTAAAAAAAATAAAAATAGGTAAAGCACATGGTGCACAGTACAACGCGTCTCCCTGCTTTCCCCCCCTACCCCTGCCCCTCGCTGGCCACATCCGCGGGTCCCTACTAAGATGGCACATGCGTGCGCAAGCACACAAGTCAGTAGCCTCCTTTTCTATCTTCTTTTGGTTACAGAGACTCCTCTGAGAATCTGACAAAGCCTGGGTTCTTCCCTAAAATAGGGTACACACATGCACAAAATTAGCGTACAACTTCAGGGGTTCACACATTCTCTGTGGCCCATTTTGTCCTCCTGAACAAGGGATTCTGGTTGTGATTTAAAGCAACTGGGCCTGAGCCACCTCCCATCTCCTCAGTGCCATCCCCCCACAGACACACATCCCCCGACTACCAGGATCTTGACAAAATCTCAACAAGGGAGCTCTTCTAAGGCTTTGACAAAACGGCTGAGGCAGGCAAGCCGTTTAGTGCCTTCTCTCAATAGCTTCCTATTATATTTAGAATAAAATAAAATCTAAACTCTTAACACGGCCTCGAAAGCCCTCCTTTCATGCCTGGTCTGACCTGAGCTTCCTTTCCTGGTCTCATCCCACCACTAGTACCCTCCCCTCACGCTGCTCTAGCCACACCCACCTTCCTTCTGTTCCACCTTCTTTCTTTTCCATATTGAACGTATCAAACCCAGTCCCACTTCAGGGCCTTTGCTTAAGTTGCTCCCTCTGCCTGGAAAACGACTTCCCCTGGGAGAATTATTGCTGGTTCCTTCTGGTGTCAGTGCAAATGTCATTCCTCAGACAGGTCTCCCCCAACCACATTTCCGTATGCTGTGCTGCCAACCCCAGCACCCCTTCTCTCTGTCCAACATCCTATTTTATTTTCCTCAGGGCACTTACCACTTCTGAAATTATATATATATTTTAAAAAATTAATATATATATATACTTTTTTTTTTTAGTCATTTATTGTCTGTCTTCCCCCACTAGGGTGTGAGCTCCATGAAGTCAGTGGCCGTGCCTGGTACGCACTCAGTAAATATCTGTGTTTTGGATAAAGGATTTTGGTGGAGGTTAGAAAAGAATCTTGACTCAAATCTCCATCCCACCCAAGCAGCTCCAGGCAATTCTTGCTCTGGTTCTAGGCAAGATTCCTGCCTTTCCCTCATTTCTCTATTCCCAGTTGTCCTATCCTTTTCCCAGATCTTTGGAGCCTCTCCCTCCCAATCAGCATCTAACAAAAACTCTTTTGTGATTTTTATGCCTGGGGGATTTAATCTGAGTCAATTTGGCTTCCCCAGCTCTCACTCAGTTGAGTCCAAAGGTCTGCTCAGCATTTCCAGTGGATCAGCCAGCAGCTCTGCTGTTTGAGGGCTCAGAGCTCCACCCCAGGGGAAACCAGGGAACTGACAGAGGTCTGGGTCTCTGCTCCCTGCGCTTTCATTCCGGGGTCTCATGGAAATAACCAGCCACATGAGAAAAGCACAGGCAGGCTATGTATTCTGTCCTTGCTATAGCAAGGGAGTCAGCCAAGGTCACTTGTGTTTTAGGAGAGAATCAAAGGCAGGCAGAGGAATGGGAAAGCTTCATAGTGGATAAAAGAGAAGGTTTCAGGTGTGCCCTGATTGAGGCTGTTGGCATGGGGAAGCTTGTAGGCGGGCTAGCTAGAAATGGGGCATCCTGGGGCATGACTGGTTAGGGGTACCTATTTGGCTTTGTATGGTTGCTCCCACATTGGAAGTGGGGACCAAAATTAGGGAAGTTGTCAGTTATTAATCAAGTCCTGGCCTTTTTGATCCAATTGTTTTAGAAGTTATTGGTTTTTTGTTTGTTTTTGGCTGCATCGGGTCTTAGTTGAGGCACAGGGGATCTTTGTTGAAGTATGCGGGATCTTTTTGGTTAGGGCGTGTGGTCTGCTTGGGTTTCTCTCTAGTTGCAGGGCGTGGCCTTCTCTCTCGTTGAGGCGCGGGAGCTCAATGGTTGTGGTACGCAGGCTTAGTTGCCCCGTGGCATGTGGGATCTTAGTTCCCTGACCAGGGATGGAACCTGCGTTCCCTGCATTGTAAGGCAGATTCTTTACCACTGCGCCACCAGGGAAGTCCCTAGAAGTTATTGTTTAACTTCCCGGATTGTTGCTAGAGATAGTCTAACTTCCTACAAATCTGATTTATAGACTTCCTGGGTGGTTTACTGTAGATAAGGGGTTGGTTTCCTGGGCAGCTTTCAGAATGTTGTGGGTGAGTCTCTTTTTCCATACGGATCTGGCCACTGTTTATGTGCTCAGTCTCTTGGTCTACAGGGCAGATCAGCCTTTCAGTGTCTCTTCCTCCCCTCCCTTAGACATGTGAATACCTTGGAATAGTAGAATCATCAAGTATTTAATTTCCTTCACTCAGCAGCTCTCTAGAGAAGGCATTTTCTGTCCAAAGAGCGGTGATAGTGCAATAAAAGGAGTAGGACTGGGCCTGGGAGTCTGCAGCTTAGTGGGGAGGTGAGCCGTGAGGTCACTGCAGAACTGTGGGCAGGCCATGAAGTTGGTTCCAAACCGGGATTCTGATTAGGGGAACCAGAAAGGCTTTGTAGTCGGTGTGGGATTTCACAAGTAGGATTGTTGTAGATGGAAACCAGGGAGAGGAAGGGATGCCATGAGGAAGGGGGCAGGTGGAGGGGCCTTAGGTTTAGTCCCTTACTCTCTTTGGGTCTCAAGTCTTCACCTCAATGAGCTGCTGTGAGGTAGACACAGTATGTGTGAGGTGCTTTGTGAGTTGTGAAGGTTTCAGTGTGAGGGAAGGCTTGGGAGCCAGCTGCAAAGAGCCGCTCTCATCAAAATGAGGAGCTGGAATATACCTAGGCAGTAATAATAATATTAATAATAATAATACTACCAGCATTTAGTGAGTTGGACTCACTGCTCTGAGCCCATATAGAAGGCCTACAGACTTCCCTGGTGGCGCAGTGGTTAAGAATCCGCCTGCCAATGCAGGGGACAAGGGTTCGAGCCCTGGTCCGGGAAGATCCCACATGCCACGGAGCAACAAAGCCTGTGCGCTACAACTACTGAGCCTGCGCTCTAGAGCCTGCGAGCCACAACTACTGAGCCCACACGCCACAACTACTGAAGCCCGCACACCTAGAGCCCGAGCTCCATAACAAAGACAAGCCACCACAATGAGAAGCACGTGCACTGCAACGAAGAGTAGCCCCTGCTCGCCTCAACTAGAGAAAGCCCGCGCACAGCAACGAAGACCCAACGCAGCCAAAAATAAATAAATTAAAAAAAAAAAAAGAACTTTATAAAAAAAAAAAAAAAAAAAGAAGGCCTACAACAATCCTATGAGGTAGTTACTATTACTAACTCCATATTACAGATAAGACAACTGGGGCACAGACCGGTTAAGGAACTTGCCCCAGATCACACAGTAAGTTATCAGGGAGAAGAGACTGCTCCCCCAAATGATGCGTCCTGATTCAACCTCTTTGTCCTGAATGTGGGTCCTGACACATCGCTAACCATTAGGTATAATAAAAACCAGCTCTTACTAAGTGCCAGGCATGGTCCTAAGCACTTACATGTACTAACTCATTTAATCTTTGCAACAGCTCTCTGAGATAAGGAACTGTGATTATCATTCCCATTTGATAAGAAACTGAGGAGCTAAGTGGCATAGCCCAGGCCTCTGACCCTGGAGTCTACACATCTACCACTGTGCCATGCCACCTCTCATTAATAAGCAGGGCTGTGACTACCCATCAGTCAAGCCCTGATGGACACAGTGGATCCACACAGTGGCTCACGGCTAGGAGCTAACCCCAAGTCAGTGGTTCTTGCCTTTCTGGATCACAGACCCTTTTGAGAATCTGGTGGAAACTATAGACACTCACCCCAGAAAAATGCACAAGCGTGCACGCACACACACACACACACACTTTAGGAAATTCACACATCCCCCTCATAAGCCTTTCCATGGCAAGTGGGAGATGGGGGCAGACCTCTGCAGTGAGTGCTTCAGCCAAGGGATATTCTCCAGTCTGGAATGAAAGGGCAGGCCTTTTGAGTTCTACAAGGTTTAATCTATTGAGAGATTAAATAAATTAAATAAAATTCCATATCTACTTTTACTTACTTTACCAGAGACCAGAACAGAAAGCAGCCTGTCCTGAGAGCCCCCATCTTTAGATCAATCTAACTACCCAACTTCTTTCCCACACCCAGACAGCTGACCACTGCTGGAGGAAACCTCATAATTCTGCCGACTGATGCCAATGCACATACACGGTTTCTAATCCCAGCTGGGTCTTTAACACTACTTGGCAACTCTTACTTTTCCCAGATGAACACTCATACCCAGTTCTCACGATGGTCATTCCAACCCTTCCGTAATGATCCTTTTTTTTTTTTTTTTTTCTGGCTGTGTCACGGGCTTTCTCTAGTTGCGGTGAGCGAGGGCTACTCTTCGTTGCAGTGCACGGGCTTCTCATTGCGGTGGCTTCTCTTGTTGCGGAGCACAGGCTGTAGGCATGCGGGCTTCAGTAGTTGCAGGATGCGGGCTCAGTAGTTGTGGCTTGCAGGCTCTAGAGCGCAGGCTCAGTAGTTGTGGCGCACGGGCTTAGTTGCTCTGCGACATGTGGGATCTTTCCAGGCCAGGGCTTGAACCCTTGTCCCCTGCATTGGCAGGCAGATTCTTAACCACTGCGCCACCAGGGAAGCCCTGTATTGATTCTTTGAGCTTGAAGAGTTTTCGTCTGTTAGAAGAAGAACAGTTGCACAAATTTAAATTCACATCCTCCAGGGTTTTTATCTAGTTTCTCCCTCCACTTGCTCTTGATGCTTTTATTTGCCTATTTGGATAGTTATTTATTTATAAGAGGCTGCCATGCCTGGCACTGGGCTGGGCTCTACGATACCCACCATGGTCTCTGTTCTCATAGAGCTTACAGCCCAGAGAGAGACTATCATTCAACAGATATTAGAAATATGATGAGGGGCACTAAAGGGAAAGTAGAGTGTATTATTGAATGTATTGATCTGGAGGTTTCAGAAAGGCTTCCCTGAGGAAATGTTATTTAAAGCTGAGTCTTGAAGGATGATATGTCAATTAGGAACACTTTGGACAGCACATAACAGAAAACCTGACTAACAGTGAAACCATAAGAATATTTCAGAAGCTTGGAAGCAAAGGGTTCCAGGATTTTTAAGTGGCTCCACCATATAAAAAACCATGAGTTGACACTTCTGCAATTTTCTTGGCTTTTCCCTCAGTCGTAAGAGGGGTGCCACAGACTCAAGTGTGACTTCCTTCCATAACATCACCCCAAAGCACAAAAAAGAGAAAGGGCTCTGGTTCCCGATCAGCTCTCTTTTAAAAGGGCACAAAAACTCATCCACAAGTTCTCAGGAATTTTCCTCTTGTGTCTTTTTTTTCCCTCAGAAGTGGGTCATATGCCCACCTCAGGCATAGAAGAAGGGGGTTACCATGATTGACCTAGCCCAGTTATGATTCATCCTATAGCACAGTGAAGACATTGCTGAAGATATTGCTGCCTATTGGATCCCTCAAATGAGGGTCAAAGGGACCACCAGTTCTGGATATGGAAGCCTAGATAGTTCAGACAAACCCTCATACCAATAAAAACAAAACAAAACAAAACAAAAACTTTAAAAAGTCATCTTAAAAGCATCGGAGAAATAAGGAGATTTGAAGAATTGCTGAATTGAGATGCTGAGATACTGAAGAGCATGAGAAAGTGAAGTGAAACCTTCCCTAAAGGCTGCTTATGCCTTGGGGTTCTTGTTTTGGAAAAGGCTGAGCTGCAGTACTGGCAGCCTCAAGGGGCTAGGGTGAAAATTTCAGACTTATGTGGTTCCAGATTGCTAGTGCCCTCAGGAGCTGGCAAAATAAGTTCTGTTTAGTGGAGATATTATCTTGAGCCTCAAGGAATTTCTATAAATAATTTCTCAAAAACAATGTCCAGCACACAGATATAACCCAAGGGTATAAAACAGCATAAAGAAGAACAATAGGGGGACTTCCCTGGTCGTCCAGTGGTAAAGAATCTGCCTTACAATGCAGGGGACGTGGGTTCCATCCCTGGCTAGGGAACTAAGATTCCACGTGCCGCGGGGCAACTAAGCCTGCGTGCCGTAACTATTGAGCTCACGCGCCTCAACTAGAGCCCGTGTGCCGCAAACTACAGAGCCCACGCGCCACAACGCCTGGAACCTGCGCGCCACAACTAAAGAAGAGAAAAACCCGCATGCCATAACTAGAGAGACGCCCGCGTGCCACAACAAAGAGCCCATGCACTGCAACTAAGACCCGACACAGCCAAAAATAAATAAAATAAATAAATAATAAATAAAATCTAAAAAAAAAAAAATAGAACAATAGGTACCATAGATAATAGGCAGATGCCACTGTATCTTTCACTTCCTAGCCTCAGAAGTGACATACCATCACTTCTGCCATGCTTGATTGGTCACATAAACAACATGAGAGAGGGACTACACAAGGGTGTGAACACCAGTAGGCAAGGGTCAGTGGGGACCATCCTGGAGGCTGCCTGCCACAATCAAGAACCACACAAGGTCAGGATGCCCTCAATCTCTGCTTCCCATCAGTGTTCCTTCGAAGTCTATCCAGGGGAGTAAAAAAGAAAAAGAAATAAAAGACAAGAGGATTAGAAGGAAGAAACAAAACTACTGATACTCATAGTGGTTGTGATTGTGTGCATAGAAAATCCCAAAGACTCTACAGTTAAGGCACATCTTCTTTCCCTCCCACAGTCACCTCTGGGATGCCAGCGCCTAAGACCACATCCTGCAGTTCACAAGCCAGTTCCACTGCCAGTTCCACCGAAGGGGAGTTAGAATCCACGGCAGATGTACAAGGTTGCCTTGAAAAAGTTGAAGCCAATCAAAAGAGACAGGAAAGGATAAATCTCCAGATTTTTTTTTAAAAGTCTAAACAATATAAAAAACGAGGAAAAGCAAAAGAGAGAGTTAAATAAGAAAAAAAAAAAAACCAAACCAAGAATGGTATGTAAAGAATACCTCAAAGAAAAGGGAGGAGGAGGAGGAAGAGAGGAAGACTTACTAGAGAAAACGAGGAGTGTTTTGGTGCAGCCTTGGGTGCAGAGAAGACAGGAAGTCACGTCTGGGACATTTTACATCAGGTTTATCAGTGGTCCTTGTATTGATACTAACCCTCAAAATAGTTTGTAAATGACTTTGTAAATGTATATTTTCAGTAGCCCTGGAAACATTAGGTTTTTTAGTAGCTAAAAACAAATTTTCAAGAGGGAGGAAATTCTACCTCACCTCATTATTTTTTACAAATTTAGATAAATGTAAATGCAAGTGTGTGTGTTTTAAATGAGGCTGTTGATATTTCTGCACAACCATAAATTAGTGGCATATCAAATTAAGGGAGACTTATATCACCTTGAGTGCAAACTTAACATTCCATAGGCAGGGAAGGGGAGGAGTTTCTATAATGGATAAATAAATTTTGGTGAAATACAAAGCATAAATCAATGGCAATTTGGAATCATAATTATGTATTTAACATGTCTTAAGTGTTTTAAATGGTCTATCTTCTATACCCATGTTTAAAAAAATAACTTTAGAGACTTCCTTGGTGGTGCAATGGTTAAGAATCCACCTGCCAATGCAGGGGACACAGGTTCAAGCCCTGGTCTGGGAAGATCCCATATGCCGCAGAGCAACTAAGCCCGTGTGCCACAACTATTGAGCCTGCGCTCTAGAGCCCGCGAGCCACAACTACTGAAGCCCGCACTCTCTAGGGCCTGCATGCCACAACTGCTGAGCCGGCGTGCTGCAACTACTGAAGCTCCCGTGCCTAGAGCCCGTGCTCCGCAACAAGGAGCCACCGCAATGAGAAGCCCACGCGCCACAACGAAGACCCAATGCAGCCAAAATAAATAAATAAATTAATTAATTAAAAATAAATTAAAAAAACAACTTTATTAAAGCCTATTCTGCATATCATTTAATTCACCTTTTTCAAGTGTACAATTCAATGACATTTTAAAAAGTTTACCAAGTTGTGTAACCACCACCATAAATCAGTGTAAAAATATTTTCGGGAATTCCCTGGTGGTCCAGTGGTTAGGACTCTGTGCTTTCACTGCTGAGGGCCTGGGTTCAACCCTTGGTTGGGGAACTAAGATCCCACAAGCCGTGTGGTGTAGCCAAAAAAAATTTTATTTTCAGCACTTTAATAGGATCCCTCATGGCACATTTACTCTTAATCCTGTTCTCCCTCTCCTAACCCAGGCAAACACTAATCTACTCTTTGTCTCTATAGCTTTGCCTTCTCTGGATAGTTCCTATACATAGAATCATACAATATGAGGTCTCTTGTGTTTGACTTCTTTCACTGAGCATGCTTTTTGATGTTCATCCATGCCATAACATGTATTTTGTTCCTTTTAATTGTTGAATTGTATTCCATTGTATGGACGTAACAGATTTTATCTATCCATTCTCCAGTTGATGGACATTTAGGATGTTTCCAATTTGGTTTCCTTTTTGGCTATTATATTATGGAATAATATTGCTAGGAACATTTGTGTGCAAGTCCTTATGTGGGTATATATGTTTTCATAGCTCTTGGGAAGACACCAAAGAGTGGAATTGCTGGGTCATATGGTAAATATATTTCAACCTTTTGAGAAACTTCCAGTTTTCTGAAGTGACTGTACCATTTTTTATTCCCACCAGGAATGTCTAAGGCTTCCTGTTTTTCCACAACCTTGCCAACATTTGTTTTTATCTGTCTTTTGTTTTGGTATTTGTTTTCTTTGGCCGACACGCGGGCACGAGGGATCTTAGTTCCCCGACCAGGGGTCAAACCCCTGCTCCCTGCAGTGGAAGCGCGGAGTCTTAACCACTGGACCACCAGGGAAGTCCTTCTGTCTTTTTTTTTTTTTAATGAATTTATTTATTTATTTATGGCTGTGTTGGGTCTTCGTTGCTGCGCACGGGCTTTCTCTAGCTGCGGCGAGCAGGGGTTACTCTTCGTTGCGGTACGCGGGCTTCTCATTGCGGTGGCTTCTCTTGTTGCACAGCACAGGCTCTAGGCACAAGGGCTTCAGTAGTTGTGGCACTCGGGCTCTAGAACGCAGGCTCAGTAGTTGTGGCACACGGGCTTAGTTGCTCCGCGGCATGTGGGATCTTCCTGGACCAGGGATCGAACCAGTGTCCCCTGCAATGGCAGGCAGATTCTTAACCACTGCACCACCAGGGAAGTCTCTGTCATTTTGATTATAGCCATTTTAGTGGGTGTGAAATGGTACCTCATTGTGGTTCTGATTTGCATGTCCCTAATCACGAATGATATTGAGCATCTTGTCATATGCTTATTAACAATTTTTGTATCTTCCTATGTATGTGAAATGTCTATTCAAATCTTTTGCCCATAGTTTGATTGGATTGTTTGTTTTCTTAGTATTGAGGTGTAAGAGTTTGGCTATTCTCTTCTGGATATACACCATGCTGTTCTTTTTTTTTCATTATGTTTTTTTCGGTGAGAATAACAACTTTTATTGGGAGTTGTGGGATCTGGGTGCCCTGTCACATTATCAGAACAGTAACATGAGATAACTCTGCACACCCCCAGGGCAGCTCGGCCCCGCCCTCCACGGCAGGTGCAGGGTTAGCCCCCCACCCCCAGGCACTGCTGGGCCCTCCGCACCCCATCCTGCAGCCCGTGGCCAGCTCCTGCCAGGCGCCCCCACTGCCCACTGCGGCGGGAAGCCTGGGACACCCTGCCAGGCTGCGGGGGGCTCGTTTTATTTTTAAGTCAGTCAGGTTTGCAGCCTGGCTCAAGACCAGCTCCCAGGGCCACCAGGCAGCTAAAACCCTGTCTGGCCAGCCCAGCTCCAGACCCACATTTGTCCCCAGAGCCTCGGAGACCCTCTCCTGTGCTGGATAAAAAGTGCAAACATGTGGCTCTATCTGCGTTTGTTAAATAATGGATAAAAACAGGCTCAGAGCCTGTGGCTCCCAGACCAGCCCTTGGTCCTCGCGGCGTCTGGAGTCACGGCCCCCGCAGGCAGAGACCCGGTCTGAGGCCTTATTGCTGTGCGTGGGGCTGGACCCTTGAGGCCCACCCGGAGTCAGGCAGGAGAAATGCAGGCTGGGCCGCCCGACTGGTTCCAACAGCCAGCTTTACCAATGCAGCATTTATTTTTAAATTAAATTAAATTTAATTTAAAAAGACGAACTGCGTCACCAGGTAGTTTTCTTGGCTGGGGCGCCAAAGCTGGGTGGCGGCAGCAGCATCACACGAGGCCATTTAAGGAGGCTCCTGCAGGCGGCGGCCCATCAGTCTGCCTGTCCTTTGTCACCGTCCCTAGGGCGGCCGCCGTGGAGACAGCTGGGCCAGCTGGGGCTGCAGTGGTGATGGCCACGGCCAGCACAGGAGAGACTGCCAGGGTGGCCAGGGAGGGGCCGGCGTTGCTCGGTACTGTGGTGGCCGCCATGGCAGCCTCGGGAAGGATGGCCACGACCGGGGCAGAGGTCACTTCCACAGGCGCAAGGGAGGCCAAGTCTGGAGGCGTGCTGGTGGCGCACTCAGCCCACTCTGTGAGCCACACGGGCCCAGGGCCCTTCCCTGAACACCTCGCAGGCCACGTCTGTCCACAACACTCCCGCCCACACCTGGGGACTGACACGGGCGGCGGGGGGGGTGGCCTCCCGACCGGGACCCACACTAACGGCCTCTGAGGCAACAGCCACCATCTGCTTGTCCTCACGGCTCTTGGAGGCCACCAGGGGTGCCTTCCTGGTAACACATGCGTTCCAGGCACCCAGAGTGGCTGGGCCGAGGGTTCTCTCTGGGCCCTGGTTCAGGCCACCCTGGGCATCACCATGACCTCTGTCCACGGGGAGCTGCACCTGGGCCCCGACTCAGGGCAGCAGAAAGGCTGGAAGTCAGCGAACTCAGCCCAGCCTTTCTCCTCTGGAGCCAAGGCACTGGGGGAGCTGGCCGCCCACACACTGGAACCCACGCCCATCGCCACTGCGAGGGCTGGGCTCGAGGCCATGGAATTCTCCGGCTCATCAAACACCGTCTACGGGGCACCTGCTTCTGAGCCACCCTCAACACGAGGACCTTCCTTCTGGGTGGCAGCCCGAGGGGCGCCCACCCGAGCCATGTCCCCGTCTGCTCCCGAGCTCTCCTCCCCGCCCTGGCCTCGGCGCTCCGGGCCGTCCTTCCGGCAGCTCTCTGAAGCATGAGGGCCCCCGAACCTGGCTCTGGTCACTTGGGCCACACGGTGTGCCTCCTCATCCTCTCCGAGGTCGTCGTCCTTGTCGAAGGGCTGGATGTGGTCACTGCAGCAGGCCTCAAACAGAGCGGCACCGGGGCTGTCGATGCTGAAGTTGATCTCCACAATCCTGTCAAATGGGGCGTTGACGCTGTTGTCCTGCTCGGCAAACTCCTCGTTGCTGAAGCCAAACTGGTCCACGAAGGTGGCCGTCATCTGCTGGATCTGGTACTCGGAGAAAGCCTGCTGGAGGCACAGCTCATCAGGGAAAACGCCCTCCACATCCTCTTCCTCACTTGAGGGGTGAAGATGGTGGGTGCTAACCAGGTCCACTGTGTTCCTGCAGTTGGCCTCCATCAGCGTCTCCTCCACAAAGCTCTCCCAGCGCCCGCGGCAGTCCCAGGGGAGCCCTCGGATGACCTCGCTGACCTGGGTCTGCATGGGGACCCCTCCAGGTTCTGCACCACCGTGTTGGCGATCTGGGTGAGGTGGCCCATGTTCCCGTGCCTCATGCCACCCGCTGCCTGTGTGTGGTCATTGGCTTCCCAGGCCTCCAGGATCCTCTGGACCAGGCAACACTTCTGGAACAGGTGGGTCACCATCGTGCTCTCGGGGCGGCCGGCGGCAGGCTGGGGGGTCTCTGGGTCCCCGATGGAGGGTGGAGGCCCCACTCCATCCTCAGGTCCACTGGCCACGGCCCTGTCCTCCCGGGCAGAATGGGACAGGATGGCGGCCATGCACAGCTCCACTTGGAAGTGCAGGAAGTTATTCCAGGAGTACTTAACAAACAGGTCCAGCAGCAAGCCCATGGTGTTGAGCCGGCAGAGCTCCTGGTTGGTGCTGGGCATGTCCGTGTGCAGCACAGCGGCCACGAGGTGGGCTCCGTGCAGGCGGGCTTTACCCAGGGGCTCCTCCAGCACGCCGATGGTGGTCAGGATCGCTGTTTTCTTTGGCGGGCTGAGCAGAAGCTGGTGGAAGTTCTTCAGCCATGGCTCGATGCCACGCAGGATGCCGGAGCCGATGGCACACAGCCTGTCCAGTCCCGGGGAGCAGGATTCCAGCAAGCCCTCCATCCCCGCCCTCCTGGGCTTAAGCAAGGTCAGTAACACCTGGGTCCCACTGACGAGGCAGAGCTCAGTCTGGGCTCCATCAGACATGTTCTTCAGCAGCTGCTGCATGCAGTCCTGCGACTCCAGCACCGTGAGGAGGGGGTCTGGCTCCGGAGCCTCCTGCAGCTGGCTGCCCTGCTCCCTGCCCAGCCTGACGATGTCGCAGAGCGCCTGAGAAGCGTTGGACTGCCTATCTTCATCCTGACTCACATGGATCAATTCCTCGAGTCTCTGGATGATCTTCTCTTCATTAAGCCAGTGCAGGACCTCCTGCCAGAGCCCGGCGGGCTCTACGCAGCTGACCAGGTGCAGCAGCAGGTCCATGAGGGCCGAGGTGCCGATGTGTTTCAATACCAGGCTGAGGAACTTGTCCTTCTTCCTCAAGAACACAATCACCTGTTCAGTTCTTCTTGCAACGAGACTGCCAATGGTCTTGCTGAAAAAACTGGCGAGGAGAGGACTGAGGGGCGGCTCACGGTTCAAGAAGTCGTAAAGAAGGTTGAGCAAAGTCTCATCCCCTCCCAGCCAGTCGCTGATCTGCGGCACGTCACACGGCAGCAGCTCACAGGCTGTATTTGGGTACTTGAAGTGGACCTTCTCTTCCATGTCCAGGGCCGGGTCCTGTGTGACGAGGCTCACCAGCTCCTCCATGCTCCGCTGCCTGCACAGAAGTCCAGCAGCTTCCGGTTCTGGGCCTTGCACTCCTACAAGATGTCATCTTCGTCCATTAACTCTCGCAGCGTCACGTCCTCCTTATCCAGCAGCTTGTCGATGTGGGATGTGGTGTTCAAGTCAAACTTCCAGAACATGGTGATGGCCACAGAGCAGTGTATTTGGGGAGAAGCTTCGAGAACAAGTTGAGGAGTGGCTGTCCTTCTATGAGACTGGAGAGATTCCACGAAACAATCTGCATGTCATGAAGGAGGTGTTCAGGCAGGGGAAGCAGCTGCCGAGATTACTAGGAAGCAGCATCTTCTAGACTCTTATCCAACAGCCAAATGAGAGGAACTTCAAGTTCTGCCTCTTCATTTACTTTTTCTGGTTAGTATAACCATCAGACAGAAGGCAGCTTCCAAAGAGAAATGTTGTCCGTGTGATCATGCAGTTCCATGAACAGAGCCCTGTAAACTGGGGACAAGGAGCACCCTCCGCATAGAGCTGCTGTGAGGATGAACTGAGCTACCCGATGAGAAGCCCAGAACAGGGCCTGGCACACTTTCTCCTCAGAGGTCCTGACTTCTGTGGAAACTTCTTGTTTAAATTTTGTATTTAGGCAAAATATAAAAACATTTGGGATATTCTCTTGGAGTATATGCAACTTTAAGAAACATTTTTTTCATTCACTATTTTTATAATCTCTTCACCTGCCCCGCGTGCCGGGCGTCGCGGCGGCTCCTCGGAGGCCCGGGTGAAGGCCAGGGCGCGGGCGGCCTGGGCCGGGCCGCGCGCACATGGGCCCGGCCGGGCGATGCGCCCACGGACACGGCGCCCGCAGACTCAGCGCGGCGGGCCGGCGGCTCGGGACCTGCGGCTCGGGACCTGCGGCTCGGGACCTGCGGCTCGGGACCTGCGGCTCGGGACCGGCTTGGGCCGTGGGCGGTGCTCCGGCCGGTCCAAAATGGCGGCGGCGGCGGCGGCGGCGGCGGCGGCGGCCGGGCGCGCGCATGCTGTTAAGTAGAATTGCCTCTTACACACAAGTATACTATGGTCTTGGATCTCCCTTTCAGAATCATGTGCTATCCTTGACATCTTTGGTAGTGCAGTCTAGTTTTTCCTAATAACTTTGATATGTGCTATGAAAGCCTAGAAATTTTTATTGAATATATGGTGTGTATAATATTAAAATTAAAAATAATTTTAGAAGCACATTGTCTGTATTAGTTTCCTATGGCTGCTGTTACAAATTACCACAAATTTAGTGGTTTACAACAGAAAGTTATTCTCTTACAGTTCCAGAGGCCAGAATTCCAGCAGTCTGGAAGCCAGAGTCTTACAGAGCTAAAATCAAGGTGTTAGCAAGGCTCCTGAAGCAGCCTTTTGGAGGGCCCAGGAAAGAATCTTTTGCTTTTTTCTTCCAGTTTCTGGTAGCCGCCTACATGAATCACTCCAATCTCTGCTTCCATAGTTGAAGTCCTTCTCTTTTGTTGTCATCTCACTCTGCCTCCTTCTTATGAGGACCTTTGTAATTACATGTAGGGTCTGCCCAGAGAATCCAAGATAATCGCCCCATCTAAAGGTCCATACCCTAAGTCACATCTGCAAAGTCCCTTTGGCCATTTAAGGTAACATTCACAGGTTCCAGAGATTAGGACCTGGATATTTTGGGGGGCCACTTGTCAGCCCCCCTGGATATTGTCCAATAAAAATATAATATAGTGTGTGGGACGTCCCTGGTGGTCCAGTGGTTAATACTCCACACTCCCAATGCAGGGGGCACAGGTTAAATCTCTGGTCGGGGAACTAAGATACCACATGCCACACCATGTGGCCAAAAGTTAAAAATAAATAAATAAATAAAAAGAAATA
The DNA here is from genome assembly GCF_028564815.1 of Eubalaena glacialis. Classification (NCBI taxonomy): domain Eukaryota; kingdom Metazoa; phylum Chordata; class Mammalia; order Artiodactyla; family Balaenidae; genus Eubalaena; species Eubalaena glacialis. The sequence goes on from NC_083718.1 coordinate 85,839,289, forward strand.
TAGTGTGAGACAAGCCACGTATGTAATTTTAAATTTTTTAGTAGTCACATTAAGAAAAAGTAAAATGAGACAGGTAAAATTAATTTTAATAATATATTCATTTAACCCAATATACCCAAAAGATCATGTCAACATGTAATCAAAAGAAAAACTATTAGTGAGATAGCTTGCATTCTTTTTTTCATGCTGAGTCTTTGAAATCTGGTGTTTTTTTACACCAGGACATTGCACTTCAGGCTAGCCACATTTCCAGTGCTTGAGACCCACGAGTGACTGGCAGCTACTGTACTGGATAGCATGGCCAACTACTAAACCGGAAAGTCACTGTAATAACTGTTCAGAAAACACAACATGGCTCTTCTATTTTCAATACTTACATAAAAGAATCTGTACAAATTTGTGACTGATCATTAAACAGCAGTCAAGACACTCTTAAAAAAGAACAAAGTGGGAGGGACTTGCCCTATAGATATCAAAATTTGTTATAAAGCTACAGACTGTGTAGTATTGTGCAAAGATGAACAAATAATAGAACAGAAGGTCCAGAAAGAAACCCATGCACATATGGACACTTGATTTATGACAAATGTGGCTCTGCAGAGCAGTGGGAAAACAGCAGTCTTTTCAACAAATGGTGCTGGGATAACAATCTCCAAATGGAATAAAATATGAATCATGACCCCAGTATAAACAAACATCATCTCCTGGTGGATACCAGTCTTAAATGAGATAGGCCAAACAATAATACTTTTCACAAGATAAAATAAGAGAGGATTGGGGCTTACCTGGTGGTGCAGTGGTTAGGAATCCGCCTGCCAATGCAGGGGACACGGGTTCGATCCCTGGTCTGGGAAGATCCCACATGCCACGGAGCAACTAAGCTCGTGTGCCACAACTACTGAGCCTGCGCTCTAGCGCCTGCGTGCCACAACTACTGAAGTCCCTGCGCCTAGAAGCCGTGATCCGCAACAAGAGAAGCCACCGCAATGAGAAGTCCGCACACCGCAGCGAAGAGTAGCCCCCGCTCACCGCAACTCACGCGCAGCAACGAAAACCCAATGCAGCCAAAAATAAATAAATAAAAAAGAAAAGAAAAGAAAAGAAAAAGAGAGGATCTTTGTGATCTGGGGGTAGGAGATTTCTTAAAACAGATGGAAAAAGCACTAAACATATTAACAATTACATTAAATTTAAGAACATCTTTTCATCAAAGACACTATTAAGAGAGTGAACAAATTTCCAACATATTACATGCCAAAGAGTTAATATCCAGAATAAAGAACTACAAACCAATAAGGAAAAGTCTAATAGAAAAATATGCGAGAGACTTGAGCAGGCATCTGACAGAGGATATCCAAATGGCCAATCAACATATAAAAACGTGTTCAACCTCATTTAGAGTCATGGAGATGCAGATTACACCTGCACTGAGATATCAACATAAATTCATCAGAATGGCTAAACAGACAGACAACCTTAAGAGTTGGTGAGGATATGGAACAAGGGAAACACTCATACCCTGTTGGTGGGAGTAAAAATTAGTACAACCACTGTGGCATTATCTAGTCAGGTTGAACAGCTTCTATGACCCAGCAATTCAACTCCTAGCTGTATATTCAACAAAAATGCATACAATATGCACCATTTTTATAGTAGCATATTTGAAATAGCCTAAAACTGGAAGCAATCCAAATATCCTTCAACAGTAGAATGGGTAAGTTGTGGTATATTTCTAAAATGGAAATCTATATGAAAATGAATAAACTACAGGTATATGAAATAACATGAATGCATGCTTTATTTTTATTTTTTAAAATGAATTTATTTATTTTATTTATTTATTTTTGGCTGTGTTGGGTCTTCGTTGCTGCGCGCGGCCTTTCTCTAGTTGCAGCAAGAGGGGGCTACTCTTTGTTGCACTGCGTGGGCTTCTCATTGCGGTGGCTTCTCTCGTTGTGGAGCACGAGCTCTAGGTGCATGGGCTTCAGTAGTTGCGGCACGCGGGCTCAGTAGTTGTGGCTCACGGGCTCTAGAGCGCAGGCTCAGTAGTTGTGGTGCTCGGGCTTAGCTGCTCCGCAACATGTGGGATCTTCCCGGACCAGGGATCGAACCCGTGTCCTCTGCGTTGGCAGGCGATTCTCAACCACTGAGCCACCAGGGAAGCCCCGAATGCATGCTTTAAAAGCCAGACATAACAAAGAATATATTCTGTCCCGTTCCATTCTCATAAAATTCAAAAATGGGCAAAATTAAATGATTGTGCATTATTCACAATAGCCAAAAGATGGAAACAACTGAAGTGTTCATCAACATATGAATGGGGGACTTCCCTGGTGGGGCAGTGGTTAAGAATCCGCCTGCCAATGCAGGGAACATGGGTTCAAGACCTGGCCTGGGAAGATCCCACATGCCGCGGAGCAGCTAAGCCCGTGCACCACAACTACTGAGCCTGCGTTCTAGAGCCCGTGAGCCACAGCTACTGAGCTCATGCGCTGCAACTACTGAAGGCCGTGCGCCTAGAGCCCGTGCACCGCAACGAAGAGTAGCCCCTGCTCGCCGCAACTAGAGAAAGCCCGTGAGCAGCAACAAAGACCCAATGCAGCCAAAAAAAGAAGTACCTACAAATAGTGTACATGAGATTCCTAGAATAGGCAAATTCATAGAGACAGAAAGTGGATTAGAAATTACCAGGGGGACTTCCCTGATGGTGCACTGGTTAAGAATCCGCCTGCCAATGCAGGTGACACGGGTTTGAGCCCTGGTCCGGGAAGATCCCACATGCTGCGGAGCAACTAAGCCCGTGAGCCACAACTACTGAGTCTGTGCTCTAGAGCCCATGAGCCACAACTACTGAGCCCGCACGCCACAACTACTGAAGCCTGCACACCTAGAGCCCGTGCTCCACAACAAGAGAAGTCACCGCAATGAGAAGCCCGTGCAGTGCAATGAAGAGTAGCCCCCGCTCACCGCAACTAGAGAAAGCCCGCGCACAGCAACAAAGACCCAATGCAGCCACAAATTAATTAATTAAGTAAAAAAAAAAGTTACCAGGGGCTGGGGAGAGGTGGAAATGGGGCGTAATTGCTTAATGGTTGTAGCGTTTCTATTTGGGGTGACAAAAATGTTTTGGAAATTATATAGTAGTGATGTTTGCACAACATTGTAAACGTAATTAATGGCACTGAATTGTACACTCAAAAATGGTTAAAATGACAAATTTTATGTTCTATATATTTTACCACAATCTTAAAAAGTTAATAATGGAATATATTGAAAACCATTGCATTGTACACTTTAAATGGGTGAATTGTATGGTACGTGAATTATATCTCAATAAAGCGTTTTTGAAAACCTAAATGATTGTTTTTAGGATTCATATTTAGGTGGTAAAACAATAAAGAAAAAGCAAGTAAATGGTTACGATAAATATCAGGACAGTAGGACAGTGGTTACTTTGTGAGGGTTGAAGGAGTCTATGACCAGCAAGCAGTATTATGGGGGATTTCTGGGGTGAAGGCAATGTCCTTTTTCTTGACCTGGGTTGTTGTTGCAGGGGGGTTTCATTTTATAATAATCCATTGAAATATACTTATGTTTAGTGCATTTTAAATATGTGGATTATTTTTCACAATGTTTTTTTTTTTTAATTTAAAATTCAGCAAGGGGACTTCCCTGGCAGTCCAGCAGTTAAGACTCCGTGCTTCCAATGCAGGGGACACAAGTCCGATCCCTGGTCGGGGATCCCACATGCTGCGCGGCCAAAAAATAAAAATAAATTAAAAAGTTTAAAATAATAAAATTTCGCAAGAACAAAGTATTGGGGGGTTGAGGTGGATGGTTCGTTGAGTAGATAAGAAGTGTTTGTTAACCATTTGAGCAGAGGGGGGTAAGAGAGTTCTTTGCGGACAGAGCAGCATGGGAAAGTCCGTGAAGCACAAAAGAGTATGGTGAACCTGAGGAACAGAAAGCCCAATTCTGACAGGGCTTAGAGAACAAGAGGAAAGAGGTGTGTGTGACATGAAGTCCAGAGACTGGGCAGAGGCCAGATGGCGGAAGGCTGGGGCAGCCATATGGGGGTGTTTTAAACCTTGTCCTAAGGGACCAGTGGGATGTCACTGAGGGGTTTTAAAGCAGCAAAGTGACCTGCTCAAATCAGTTAGCAGGTCAATCTGCCTGGAGTGTAGGGCATGGATTGGACAGGCTCAGGAGAAGGAGCCAGGAGGCTAGTTGGGAAGCTGTTTCAATAATCCCGAGGGTTGATGGAAGCTTGGACTAGGGTACAGGCAGTGAAGAGGTGAGAAATGCAGCATCCTTGTGCCCTGTGTACATTTAACAACTATATGCAGCACTATCTCACTTTTTTTTTTTTTTTTTTTAAGATCAACAGGTTTATTGAAAGACAAGGGCAGAGCCCCTCCTCTCCCCCTGAGGTCCTGGCAGCGTTGGCCTCAGGCTCTGAGCTTCCACGTGTCCTGCAGCTGGAGCGCTATCTCATTTTTGTATGTAGTTGAAAATACTTTAATGTTATATTGTATACCCTATTATATACTGTATATTACTATACCAGGCTTATACATACATGCTTGCACATACATTTTGTTTACAGAGTTGTGCACACAAAACCATGGCTGCTGTATTTTTTTTTTTTTTTTTTTTTAACTTTTGGCCCCACGGTGCGGCATGAGGGATCTTAGTTCCCTGACCAGGGATTCAACCCGTGCCCCCTGCAGTGGAATTGCCAAGTCTTAACCACTAGACCGCCAGGGAAGTCCCATGACTGCTGTATTTTATGAGTGATTTAAGGGATTTCCAAAGGTTATGTTGACTATGTAACTTTTGTCTTATGTACTGACTTTAGAACTTAACCTTGGTATAAGGTGCAACTCCATTGTTGCTGGATGTAAGAGAGATTTAGGAGATTTGGTGACTGACTGGAATAGAAGGGAGAAGGAGAGGGACTAATTAAATGACATTCCCACGTCTGTTGCCTAAATGAGTAGATGGTGGTTCTGTTTATTGAGATGGGGTTCACAGGGGTAGGGATAGTTGGAGGGTAGAGATGATGAGCTCATGTCAAAAATGCAGAAAAAGGTTGACAGATTGAATAGTGAACACCCATATGCCCACCACCTAGATTCTACAGGTCACTTCTTGCTACATTTTCTTTTTCACATCTCCCCATATACCCAGAGGAATTCATTTTTGAACAAGCTGAATTTGTGCTATCTAAGGGACTTCCAAGTGCCGTGTCTAGAAGGACATTCAAAGAGCAGGCTACACATGCTGCCTCCTCTTTTTCACCTCCCATTCACAATCAGTTCCCTAGAATTTGGCTTTTGACATCTTCCTCCTGAAGGTGCTTTTCACTAAGGACACTAACTACTGAGGACTCCAAAACTGAACTCTTATCATCCTCCTGTAAAACTTGCTCCTCGTCCTGCATATCCTGACCCAAACCTCAAACTTGGGAGTCTTCCTAGACATCTCCTGTAGCAAACAGGTTCTGTCAATCCCATCTCCTAAATGTCTTTAAAAGATGTCCCCTCCCTTTTCATCCTCTCTACCATTAACAAAGTTCTGGATATCAGAGTTTCTCAATTTTATTAATATTGAAGAATTACAATTTCAACCTCTGAACAGGTTCGGGTCTCCACCCTCTCTCCAGCTCATCTACTCCTATCCACTTGTCTGTCCATCTAATTTATCTTTTTAAAAAATAAATTTGTTCACATCACTTTTTTTTTACAACCCTTTATAGGTGCTTATCCCCAAGTTGGCGTGACTTCTATCGTGCTTCAAGATCTTCCAGAAAGTCTGAAATTTCCAACCTCATGCCTAGCTACTCCCCCACACTATTTTTACTACTTAGTGGCTCTTCAAATATACCAACCACACTTCCTGCTTTATTTCCTCCTCCAGAAGACCTACCTGAAAGCCAGGCTAGGTGGCTCCCAAAGAATCCTGAGAATATCTATCATTAGATATTCAAGTCTCCATAGAGCTAAAAATCCTTGAGGACGATTTTTTAATATTCTTTATAGCCAGAATACTTAGCACTCTGTTTAACAAAAACATATACTCTGTTTCCTTTAGCTGAACTTTGCATACACCCAGTGCTTTGTTCATCCTCCCTTTCCCTTCCAGCAAAATCCTACTCAAGCTTGCATTCCTCCATAAAGCATTCCCCGGCCCCTCCAAGTAGTTAGGGTCTCTGACTCCTTTATCTGAACTTAGTACATTTTATTTTACTTATTTTTTTCTTCCAGTTTTATTGAGATATAATTGACATACAGCACTGTATAGAATTTAATATATTTTAAGTTTTTCTATACAACGAATTGCCATAAATGTTAACACGTTCACCACGTGTTCTAACAGCAATCCTATCCATGCTTCGGGGCTCTGTGGAAAGCCACCTCCTCCATTTAACAGTACTCCGATTCCTACAGATAATTACTTCTTTTAACTCTCAGTTCTTGATGCTTATATCTATTTAGCACTTGATATTTTTTTCATGATAGCTGCTTACTACTGCTTTCCTGGTTTCCTTCCTCTCCTCCCCGGTAGACTGTAAACTCCTCGGGGCTGGGACTGTGGTCCAACTCGTCTCGGACTCCCTCTCCAGACTTGGCGGGGCGCTTTGCAAATGCAGTACGAAAGCATCTCCGGGAAGCTCCTGGAGGGACAGAGCCCGTTAGTGGTGCCTCTGCCGGCGGAGCTGCCCGCCCGTCCCTCCACCGGCCGGGGCTCCGCCCCGCGAGCTGGTTTGGACCCGTACACCAAGGGCGGACGAGCGGACGGGGTGGGGGAAAGAGGGCGCCCTGCCTCTGCCAGCCCGGTCCCTGGCGCCCAGAGGCGACCAGAAATGGTCCAGACGTCCGCACATACAAGCTGACGCCCTCTGACAGCGCTCCCCGAGCGCGCGGCCGGGGTCGCGCAGGCCCGCGCAGGCCCGCGCAGGCCCGCGCTGGCCGGGTTGCCGTCGCAGGGGCGGGGCACGGAGTGTCTTTCGCCCGCCCATTGGCCCCCGTGCTGACGGACAGGCGAAGGAGCTGCTAAGACGCTGATGGGTTAAAAACTGCTATGCGGGCAAAGTGTAAGTAAATAAATAAAAGGCGGTGGAGGAGCGGAGGGAACGGCGGGTGTCAGTTTTAGAGCTGCTGGGGCTCATCTAGTCCCCGGCTGGGGAAGGACGGCAGTCCCTGTTTCACCCTCTTCCTCCATAAGCTGGGCCGGGGACGTCCTGCTTTCTGGAGAGTTGTGCACGCAGCAGAATCACAGAGGACTCATTCCCACGGGACTAAGCCTTCATTCCAGTTCTTTCAGCTCCAGCCTGGAGGCTCCGGTTTCCTGTGGTCAACCTCGAAGGGCCACAGGGTCCCGCCACCCTGTGGTCTAGCTCCGGTCTGGGTGCTACGGCGCCCTCCCCTCAGGCATTGGCACGACACTGTCCAAACTGGCCTCCCAGGTTCCTGCCTGGCTGGCTGCCGACTAGACATCGTAAAAGGCAAATCTGAACACATATTCTGCTTGAAACCGCCGGTGCCCTAGCAGGCAGAGGTGCCAAGATGCCCTTTAAGCCGGGCAGATGAGTCATTCGTGATGAGCTCCTGCTCATCTTTCCAGCCTCATCTGGGAGGAACCACCACCAGTCAGGTCCTTTCAGCCTTTGTGCTTCTGCATGAGTTGCCCCTTCGCCTGGTCCGTACTTGCCCCTTGTACCCTCTACTTCTCCTGGAGAAGCTCTGACCTCACCCCTGCAGAGGCCTTCCCTGGTGCACCCCTACTGCCCCCGGCCCTACTCCCAGCTCTGGCCCGGTTATCAACTGCTCCGAGCATACTGGCACTCTGGCAGCCCTGTACCACAACACTAATCACACCTGCTAGGTTCCTGGAATGTGAGCAACCTGAAGGAAGGAACTGTGTGTTTTCCGAATGTGTATCCTGCAGTCTAGCACAGTGCACATCGACAGGAGTTCAATCAATGTATACTGAATGAATAAACACATGGACTCCAAGGATCAAAAGTGAAGATTAAAAAATGTCAGGCAGGGCTGTGCATTTTGGGGGCTCAACAAAGACATGAATCATATCTTTTCCACTTCTGAATCCTGATAGCCAACTAACAAAGTGACATTCCTTTTAAACGTGTGAATAAATTCAATGACAAATACTGAAGTTAAACCATTTAGTTTTGGTCCCAACAAAGCCTGTGGAAAGACTTCTGCTCAGTTAGTGGGGGTGGGGTAGTAGGCCTCAGGGGCCAGACACTGAAGAAAATCGGGCAGGCTTAGGAGGGTGTGTTTGTGTGAGACAACAGACACGATGAGGCCAAATCCAAGAGGTGTTTACTGTAATGAGTATTCCAGGAGGGTGGGGTGGGGTGGGGTGGGGTCCCCCAATCTGATCCTCCAAGGCTCTGGGGTGACTCACTCTTCCTTGGGCTCAGGGGTGGGGCCCTGAGTTGGGCCCTGCTCCCCCTGGTCCTTGGCATCCCTAATGTCTCCAGCCACTAGAGCCACATTCCTCAGATAATTAGTGTTGAAGCAGTTGATCTGTTCATCCCCAGGACTCAGTTTACAGCAGAAGGCAGAGTCTTGCCAGAAGTTACGTCGGGGACCACACAGGTCATCAATAAAGGCGGCTTTCTGATGAAGGAGTAAAGCAGACATGATAGGGGAGGAGGGTTGTCAGAGGTCAGGCCTGGTTACTTGGATGTCCAAAGTCCCCCTTCCCTCAGCTTCTACTGCTCTCTCCCTAGATCCCTTCTGGGGCTCAGAGAGAGTACAAGGCTGCCTTCCACAGCTAGACTCCTTGTGATGGACAGATGTGAACATCTGGAAATGCCAGAAGCTAGAGGCCCAGAGAAGGCATAATAGGCACTTAGAGATGGGGAGCAGGTCAGGTCAGGAGTGAAGACTCCTGGAACCAAGAAAAAAGATCTCCCCAGTAGTCCTCATTATTTCTGTGGGCTGGTTTGAGGTACTAAAAGAAGGGGTATCCTGCAGTTCCACCCCTCTCACTCCCCTCCTCTGCATTCCTCTGGAGACTATGACCCCCTGCCCTCACACTCACTTCCTCCTCAGCACAGCAGGCCTGCTCTGGAAACGGCAGGTCACAGCAGCGGGCAGTCACGTTCTGGATCAGCCCAGGAATCTGCTTACTATGTTGGTGGGAAACGGGTAGGGGTCAGGTCTTTGGGTGTCTCCAGGCATCAAAATGGTGCTTGCAGACCATGATTTTGCTCTTCCCAAGAGTGCCCCAGAGGGTGCCCCAAAAGGGAGGTTTTGGAGAAGGGAAAAGAGTTGGGGAAGAACTGGGCAAGACTCACTGCTTGGTGAGAACTCTTTGATTTCCACAGAGATGACTCATGAAGTTGGGGGTAATTCGGCTGAGGTCCAGGGTCAAGATGTCCCGGTCATAGTTGGGATAGGGAGCCTGCCGGGCAAAGCACTCATCTCGGGCAGGTCTAGGAGCGTAGTGGCAACACGAGTAGTGGTGGGTATTTGTAGCCTTTTCCTGATCACAGTAGCTATCAAGGGTATCCTCCCACTGTGGGCCAGAAAAAGGAAAATCAGAAGCCTGGACACTTGGCCCTCCTGACCCACTGCTTCCCTCACTGCCCTACGCTATGAGATGAGGGACTCTCAGCCCCAGGTGCCAAAAGGGAAGGGCAAAGAACCAGAGGGCAAGGAGGCAGCTGTGGATGTATGGGATCGGGAAGGTGGAAGGGGAGAAGAACAGATGAGGTTCGGAGCTGGCCACAGGAGATGTGCTGGAACGGTAGACAGAGAGGGTCGGGTGAGGCCAGAGCTGGACAGATGGATGGCAGACAGGTATATGTGTAGGGGATTGGGTGGACGAGGCCAGGAGTGCAGAATGAAGGTGCACGATGAACAGACTCAGATGAAGAACACAGTGGATGGACGGACATTCACAAGCAGATGAATGGGCAGACATGCTCACAGGGGGTAGGTACATGGATGATGAATAGGCTGGTGGGATCAGAGGTCAGAAACAGGTGGGCAGGCAGACAGGCTCTCAGGATGCTGGGATGCCCACTTACGGCCTTCCATGTACAGGTGTGGTTGTTCCCCTGCTGGCAGCAGTGCTGGAACTCCCCCTCCAGCCGGGTCAGAGCCTGCAGCTGCCTTTGGATGGGGTCAGTAGCTGGGAGGTTGCGTGGCACAGAGCGGAAGCGTCTTAGGTGGCAGATGTTCTTGATATTGTCCAGTGTGGGTAGCCCAGGGGGAAAAGGCAGCTTAGGACCCAAGGAAATACCAGGCTGGTGGCTGGGGCAGGCCTGGAGCTGGTAGTGTGGCCGGGGAGCTTCGTCTTGGAAGCAGGAGAATCGAGCCTCCCCCCGACGTTTGCAGCACCAATGGGCTCGGGTCTTGACAGAAAACTCAGCCTCACAGAACCGGGTCACTGCATCCTCCCACTAGAGCAAGAGGAGTAGATCAGCCTGGTAGCCCACTCTCCACATACCTGTTTTCCTCCCAGGCTCCAAAAAGGACCCTGGGTATGCAGATAATAAAGAAGCAGAGGCTGTCCTCTGCTCTTCTGGCACAATGAGGAGGCCCAAGGTAGGGCCAATGAAAGGGACCTGAGGTTCCTGCATACCCAGGCCTACGCCTCTAGTCCTTGAAACACACACATACTGTCTGGGGGTTAAAGGACATCCCCAGGATCAAGAGCCCAACCCTTACCATGACTTTTGCACAGTCCAAGCGGTTTGTGTAGCTGTGACAGCGGCAGCAGCGGGAATATCCAGTCTCCAGCAAATTGAGGGTCTCACCCTGACGAACAAGGTGGGAAAAGCCAGTCTGTGGCAGGTTCCAAGGGCCGTACACCACATGCTGACGATTAGGAAAGCAGATCTGGTTCAGATTGTCCGGAGAAGGCCGCCCAGGGGGGAAGCCATCCAGCCGGTGGCCCCAGCCACCTTGGTATCGGCCCTGTTGGCAGTGCTGGGCTGGATTCCAAGACTCAGGCTCTGGGGGGCTGTGGTCCATGAAGCGAGCCAGCTTTTCTAGAATGGGGAGAACAGAGTGGGAAGGGGGAACATGCAGAGGGATAGAGAAAGGCTGGATTGAGTTGGGAGGATTGAAAGAAGTTGGGGTTGAGGAGAAAGTGTTGGGAGGATATAGAGGAAAAGGGGACAAATGAATTCGTGGCTCTTAACTTCAGAATGACTGACCAAAAGGAAAAGAGACCTGAGTCATGAAAGGTGTCACCCTTATAGCTCCCTGACCCCGAATCACGCCTGCTCCCTGTGCTGCTTCCCAAGGCTCAGAATACCTGCTCCCCCACCCCACTACCCCGACCAGGGTCTGAGCATTAAAGCTGGGGGATGGACAGACTAAAGCTGTCACTCACTCTCTCTCTGCTTAGATTGGAAGGTCATCTCTTGATAAAGGAAAGATGGGTCTACTGGGGTAGAAAGAGATGCGTAAAAAACATTCATGTTGGGACGGGCATCTCTAGAAGACAGGCCAGTTCCCATTCATAAAAAGTAACTCAATAGAGGGACGTTCCTGGTGGTCCAGTGGTAAAGAATCCGCCTTCCAATGTAGGGGATGCGGGTTCGATCCCTGGTCAGGGAACTAAGATCCCACATGCCACAGGGCAACTAAACCTGCACGCCACAACTACTGAGCTCGCACGCCTCAACGAGAGAGCCCACGCATTCTGGAACCCGCGTGCCACAACTACAGAGCCCATGTGCCCTGGAGCCTATGCGCCACAACTAGAACAGAGAAAACAACCTGCATGCCACAACTAGAGAGAAACCTGCACGCCGTCACGAAAGATCCCGCATGCCTCAACAAAGATCCTGTGTGCCGCAACAAAGACCCAACGCAGCCCAAAATCAATCAATAAAATTTAAAAAAAAAGAAAGAAATAGCATATGCTTTAAAAAAAAAAGTAACTCAATAGAGAAGTGAAAATAAATGCTACTTTTGTGTCATGTAATCTTATAATTTTATAAAATAGGTATTATTTCCCCAATTTTACAAATAAAGAAACTAAGGCTTGGAGAGGTAACTTACCCAAGGTTATTACACAGCTAGGAAGTGGCAGAAGCCCCAAAGCCCATGCTGTCAGCCACGGGTAGGCAGGAGGGTAAAGAGGGGAAGGAGTCACTTACCTTCCTTCTGTTCAATAGGGACCTGGGGAGGGAATAGCTCTTCTTGGAGGGGGACGGCCTCTTGAGGGAGAGGCGGATCCCCTGCAAGATAGGGGTGAGGACACAAAAGAGCAAGGATCAGGCTGATGTCAGCCAGATGCAGTGGGTGGGAGTGAGGGAAAGGGCAAGCACTCACCTTTCTTCTCCACAGGGAGTCGGGGAGGGGGCAGCTCCTCTTGGACAGGGATGGCTTTCTGAGATGGAGATGGCTGTACTACAGAAAGCGGACTGTGTAAGTAGCCCACTCCTTCTTCCCCTCCCATTCTGAAGATCAGGAAGTAAGTCAGACTAGAAACCTAGAGGTGCAACTGAGACTTACCTTCACTCTGTCCTTCAAAGTGAGGGCTATGCTGAGAGGTGTCAGGGTGATCCATGGGGAGAGCTCTGGTCAGAGGTGGGGAAGGGGGTGCAGCATAGCCAACTACCAGCAAGAAGGGAGATGGTCAGAGCCTACATTTCCTCCTGGAGCCCCAATCCCATGCCACTCCCCCAAACTCTTACCTTCTTGAAGGGGGTGGGTGAGGTGCACTGGCCCCAGCTCGCTCTGCCCTGAAGCCTTGATGTCTGGAAGAGGAAGGGTGAGTCAGGGGTGGTTTTGAGGGGCCCTTTCCTGGCCCTGAGCATGGGAAGGGGAGGCAGTAGAGGTTAAGAGCTTAGAAAAGATGACCAAGACACCAGAAGCCTCTCTGTACTGCTCCTGCCCCACGTCCCCTAAGCCACCCCCCAAACACACCTGATCAAGACCGATTGGGTGTGATAATCTGACAGCCTCACTTCTACCACGCTCAAAGCCTTGGGTCTCCCAAGTCCAGGCCTAAAGGGAGTGTGACACATGGGGCTGGGAAGGAAGGCCTTAATCTTGTGTCAGTGTCTTTCCCTTACAGCTTCTGGGCTCTCTCCACAGTCCAGACCTTGAACTGGCTGGAGCCTCACCTGCCCATCTCCTCCACCCTCCTGCCTACCACAGGCCCTTTAAACATCTTTGGGCCTTCTGGTAAGGAGCCCACACAGAAGTTGAAGTGCCTCCCCTTCAGCTAGTCTCAGATCCCCCTTAGTTCAGGTCTCAATTTAGGACCTGGGAAACTGGGATGGTTCAGGACTCCTGAGGCAACTCACCCCACAGCCACAGGGAAAGGAATCACCTGTAGCTGATCGCCAGTCACAAAAGACCAGGACCTGGGAAGAACAAGACAGGGCCTTCCAGATAGATTAGATCTATGACACTCTTGCAACAGTTTCCCACAGTAACATTTTGTTTGGTATCTAAGCAGATAATGTGTGTGTGAGCTAGAGAGTGGCTGTGCCTGGTCCCCTGTAGATGGATGATGCCCTCTCTTCTCCTAACCAGGTAGGGAGTCAGTCAAGGCTCTCTGGGTCAGTAAACTGGTTTTGAGCAGCCTGGGAGCTCCTCTTCTTCTCACTTCTGGCTAATAGGTGCCACGTATACATCAGGCCCCTCACTCTGTGAATCCATCCACCCCCGCAGTTGTCCGTTTTGACTCCAATATGTGTTTCCTGGCAGCAATCTCTAGGAACCCCTTTCCTTCTGTACCCCTGCTCCCCTCCCTGGTTGAAAGCTCCAGTGCCTAGGCCCACCACAGGCCTGCTCAGAAACAGGCAGCCAAATGGGGCACCCTTTTGCTGGTGATGAGCCATCCGGGATGGCTGGACCCAGGCCCCAGGCCCATGCTGGCCAGGCCCCCTTTCCAAGTGCTGGCTCCGACCCCAACTCACCTCCCTTAGAGGCTACAGAAGCAACAGCTAAACAGGCCAAGACCAAGGCTGCTCTGGATGTGGTCCCCATCCTGGGGCAAGGACTGGTTGGCGGCCACCCAAGTAGGTCCTCTCAGGCAGATCCGATTTGAAGGGCTGCGCTGCTGGGAGCTTGCTTCTCCAGTTGCTGTTACTGCTGTTGTGAACTTCAGGGCTGGTTCCTTCTCCTCTTTATAGTCTATCTGGGGATAGCTACCGCCCTCCTCAGCTTCCTGCCGTGACTCAGTCCCAGCTGCTCCTCCTCTGGCAGACACTCCTCCCACACACCCTGAAGGCTCCTGAGAGGACTGAGAAGAATGGTGAACCCAACCCCAAGAGAAACTGATTCTGAGAATCCTGGAGCAAGAGAGGTCTGAGACTTTGTTTTGTGCCTCAATTTCTCCATTTGGCCTTCTTTGGAGAATGGATCTGACAACCTGCTGAACTGGGGCTGGGGAAACAGGGCACTGAGGAGTTTAGACAGGGGAACAGGACAGCTATCCCAGGGAGCTCCCCGACCAGTGAGAGCCATGGGCTGCCCCTTTTCAATTATCCCAATCCCCTAGGACAAAAGAGTGGGAGACAGAGTCAAACTCCCTTTTATGTCCCCATCAGGAGTCAGAGATGAAGACACATTCCCAGTAGTTTCAAGTTTATTATTTTTAGTTTCACTCTACTCACATCCAAACAGCTACAGCTTCCCCCAGACCAAATCTCTTTTCATGACAGCAGATTCATGCCTCCACACGAGTTCTGAGGGGTCTGGGGAACTTCAGACTCTTGTCAGTTAGGTTGGGCCCCTCCGTGTTAAGGGGGCCTGATAGCTCCTACAGGTCTTTGCCACATCTATACACAAAAGCTCAGAAAATTTCTTCAGCATTTGGGACCCTGGTGTTCTGTAGCTCCAGTAGCCGCTGTACAGCCTCGGCCAAGTCCCGTTCCCCAAGTCGACGATTATCTCGAGTCCGAATGTTCACTGTTTTCTTACTCTGCTCTTTCTGGCCAACCACTGCAGAAAGAGGGGAAGTTTGCGAATCTCAGGGCAAATTTATCCAGAGGATATCTCCTCTTGCTATGCAGAAATGTAAGAGACCGAAATCTTTAGGAAGAGCAGAGCTCAGACATGGTTCCGGGAAAGGATATATTTAGCTATCTCTTGCTCTCCAGGTTCCCTGGTCATCCTGAGGAGATAAAGAAATATTCCAGACATTCTCTTACATGCCTTATCACTTCCACTCAGGAGCCCAGGGGTCAGAGATAGTATGGTCAGCCAAAGAAAGACAAACAGATCAAGAAGCAGATCCAGAGAGAGAGAGAGAGAGAGAGAGAGAGAGAGAGAGAGAGCGAGACAGAGGGGGTGTGTGTGTGTGTGTACATTACAGAAAGGGGAGGGTGGCAGGGTGGATGACACATGTGCAAGTCCACGGGATCATGGGCAGCTTGCTCCAAGGCTGGCAGGATGAGTGGATGTGTAAAACTAGAGAATCAGGTAATCTGGCTGAGACGTTCCTACCCCTTGCCTTCAAGACAGAGCTCTGAACCTTGGAAAATGAAAAAAAGGAGCAAGGTAGGCCTAGACTTTTTTTCTTAAGGCCTTTTTCCTCATCCCTTAGGGCTGACTCTATCTAGGTCTAGAATAAGCAAAGCTAACTAATTAATGCCTTATTAACCCTTCCTGTTCCTTTCTGATGCTCCCTTGGCTAATTACTAACAGACACCAAGAGCTAGGGTGGGGGTCAGAAGAAAACTGTTCTGAGGGTCAGAGGTGCTGGTCAGGGGGTGAAGGAGCCTAGGGCCCAAATGGCTCAGGAGTTCTGAATCCTGGCTCCTGCCCAGCTCAGGTAACGAGCTGCAATTTACCCAAATACGCGGATGACCAAACGTAGTAGACAGGAAAGAACAACATACAGGCCGAGTGGAAGAGTGCAAGGCTCCGAGGGCTGTGCTGACCCGGTCTTACCGAACTGAAAATTGTAGTGGGCAAGCTGAGCCCGGCGGATCCTCCGGCCAAGGGTCAGTCCGGAGTCAGCGTCCAGGTCGCCAACCAGTCCTGCAGCTCGCAGGCTCCGCTGTGCCTGGGGCAGAGGATCATTGACAGGAACCTGATTTAATGGAAGGCTGAGGGGCTAGAACAGTCTGATGCCAGTTTTCCTCAAGCTCCCCCATCTGCTCCTCCTTCCTCTGCCTCAAGGCTCTCCCTTCTCAGGGACAAACCCTCCTCACTCTCTACATTGAGGCCTCTCCCCAGGCCCCCAGCCTCCTTGTCGGCCTCCTCCTGGAGCCAGGCCTCCCTGGACTCTGCCCGTTTCTAGACACCACTCTGCCCAACCAGCTGCTCAACTCTAGTACTGTCCATATCCTTACTTCTCTCTAGAGAGGAAAAATAAAACAAACATTTCTCCAAGCCCCCTTTTGTGCCACGTGCTCAGCTGTCAGCATTTAACATTTATTAATTTGAGTCCAGTCTTGTGATTCCAAGTGCCGTGCCCCTTTCACTACCCCATGTGGCCTCTGCTACCCATTGCTCGTCCCCAGCCTCCCTATTAGTCTTGCTTTAGCCCCCATCCTCACCCCCAACTCCTCACCTCCCTGGCATATTCCTCTTGCTCAGTCCCCACAGGTATGACCACCACCTGGAATGGTGACAGCCATAGTGGCCTGATTGAGAGAACAGAGGAAGGCAAATTATTTATCCTGGCTCAGACCCCAAGAGTGGCTGCAGGGAGCAGATTCTAGAAGGAAACAGAAGCTGGAGTCTGAAGGGAGCCAGGATGTGGAGCACGCACTACCTGGCTTGAGGGCCAGAACAGGAATCGAGGGTCAGAGGTCTCACCATTTTCCCCCGCAGCTTTCCGCCAGCACTCCCAACATCCTTTCCACAGAACCTAGCACTGCTCGATGAATGAGGACTGGACGCTCCAGGGCCCCCGCCTGCCTTGGAGGGAAAGACGGGGGGGTGGATGGAATGGAAAAGTGTCACACAATGTACACCCAAGATCACCTTCCAGTTTCCAAGAATCTTCAGCCCTGGCAAGGGAGGGTGTGGAGGATGTGGTTTAGTTTTTAGGGTCAAAGGCAGAAAGGGAAGTTGTCCTCCACCTATTCCATGGGCCAAGGGAAAAGGGGACAGGACAAGGTTCTGTACCCCTTGTACTGGAGGTCAAATCTCAGGGGCAGTTGGAAGTCAAGCTGGATTGTCCCACACTGATGGGGCCGACCCAGGGCATCGCGGAGGTGCACGTCAATCTGGAGGAGACAGAAGGGAGGACATGAGAGAAACCAGAACCAGTATCCTCCATTACGCATGCCACCCCCTTCTACCTAGCCACATCCCAGGCTGTGTGGAGAGACGTGTCACCCAGCTGCATCGTGCTGTCCGTCACTCGCTGCAGACTCTGGCGGTGGCTCTTTCCACTTAATAGTGGTGTATTATTAGGGAACATCAACATTCACATGAATGGCCCATCCTCACCCTGGCCTCTCAATTCCTTGAGTTCCTCATCTCAGAGACCTTCATCCGCGCCCACACTATGGCTACGTCCTTCATGCTGTCACCGCCCAGAACGGCTGCACCTCTGAAACAGTCCATCAGACACCTGCTCTGATTACTATCTCTTGTCCTTCCAGCTCTGACAATTATTCCTATTAATGGCTCTTCAATCTCTCGGCTCCTTAACTCATTTTTCTTCCCATTCACAGGCCTCTCAGCCTCTCCCACCTCTGTTTCTTTCCCCATGCAGCTGTAACCAGTCTGCCTGGTTCCCTGGTATCACTGTTCTTCTGTCACATCCACATGGCAAAACCCCACCCTGGTGGCACCCTCGCCTCCCACCTCCTTGGCCCTGGAACAGAAGTGCCCAGTGCTGCCCAACACGCCACACACCACACAGACGCAAAACCAGCAATTGATGCAAGTCGCTGTTGTGAACCTCAACTGAACCCTTGCTGCTGCCTGCAATCCTTTGGCTGCCCTAATCAGCTCTGTGTCCTGTTCTCCTCAAGGATTTTCAAGCTTTCTCCTCTCTTCCCATCTTCAACCCCCTCACTGACAACTCTCCTATTCCCCACTCCTATCTCAGCAAATGATCCTGCCTCCTATCTCATGGAGAATTCTGATAGTTGGTATCATGACATAGGAAAATGTCTCAACTTCTGTCACCACACCTATAAATATCCTGGCACCTACCCCCAAGCCTTTCCTTCTACCCCCTAAACAACAGCACAGGTGGTTCTTTCTGTGGAGGGCTCTGGATCCCACCCC
This sequence comes from Eubalaena glacialis, assembly GCF_028564815.1. Classification (NCBI taxonomy): domain Eukaryota; kingdom Metazoa; phylum Chordata; class Mammalia; order Artiodactyla; family Balaenidae; genus Eubalaena; species Eubalaena glacialis. Next base: position 85,857,492 of record NC_083718.1, read on the forward strand.
TCAAGACTCCCCAGAAACTTTCCTCTACTGAAACCCCTTCTACAACTTCAACTTCTCCCTGACCCAAACAGGCTCCCTCTCATCACAGCATTTAAACATTCTCAAGTCTCTCCCTTCATCAACATCTCTTTGGATCTGCCAGCTACTCTCCTTTGCCTTTATAAGAGCGAATGTTCTTGGAAGTGTTAGGTTCATTTGTTCACTTCTGACTCCACGTCCAGTCCCCATTTTACTGAAAAATGGACCCTCAAAACCTAACAGCCTTTTCACTAAATCCAGCAGACACTTTACAGTCCTTTTTCCCCGACTTCTTTCACCTCTTCCAACTTGCCGTGTGAGTTTTTACTCTTCGCCCCAGCCTCTGCCTACAACGTTCCCTCCTGAAGCACCTTTTTACTTGGCCAACGATTACCTTTCAAATCGGAAAGAGATTCCTATGGGAAGCCTTTCCTGACCCTCCTGAGTAACGTGCCCCCTTAGTACCTACACAGCACTGATCCCACGGTGCTGAAACACCCTATTTACCTCCCAGAGCCCTCACCAGACCTAAGTTCCATGAGAGCAGGAGATGTACTGCTCTTCTTTATATCTTACACAAATTTAAAAACATTCCTTCATATCTATTAAACAGTTAATAAAACAAAACAAAAAAAGGAATAAATAAGACTCTGACCACGGTCCCCAGCTTACCTTAGGCCCATAGAAGGCACCATCTCCAGGGTTGAGGTCCCAGGGTTCTCCAAATTCTTCTAGGGCCTGTTGAAGGACCTTTAGAGGAAAGGATACAAGAGAGGAATATGTCGTCTTCAACTTTATGAGCAACAGATCCCTCTAGTCCCCCACAGTGACCCTCTCAGCACATGCCTCTGCCAGGGACCCTGATTCCCATCTCCCCTCTCCTTCCATCAGAGATTGGTTTATCTGCCTCTGCTTCCCTACCACCTGCTCACCTGCTCAGCCTGGTCCCAAAGGCAAGGCTCTCCCAGGAAGCCAGATGGCCGGGTAGACAGTGCCAGGCGGAAAGAGAACCCAAGGACAGTGTAGACAGAGCGGAGGAAATCAAGACAGCCTCGGATCTCTGCTTCCAGCTGGGGGAATAAGGGCAGGTGAGCTGCGTGCTAGCTAGAGCTCTGGGGTGGTGGTAGTTTGGGGGAAAAGAGGGCAAAAACATAAAGGAAAGGTTGCGATAGAATGTAGCTAAATTATTGTATATAAAGAGGGCAACTGAGGGTCAGGAATGTTGGCAGTTCACAAGGAGAATGCAAGGCGGCTTAGAAATGCTTTGGTGGAGCTGGGGAAGGGCCACCTGATCGGGTGCACAGAAGATGTGAGCGTCATCCTGCTGGAAGCGCCGCAGCCGGGTCAGTCCCCCCAGACTGCCAGAGGCCTCGGCCCGGTGCAAGGCCCCGAAGTCGGCCAGTCGCAGGGGCAGCTCTCGCCAGGATCTGGGCCGGTGGGCGAACATCAGGCTGAGTTGGGGTGGGGAGGAGTCAGGGCCACAGGGAAAACTAGCCCCTGAAGACTGCTCCTCCGCCCAGGCTGCTTGCTTCCCTTCTCTGCACCATCAGCTAACGCGCTCTCCAGCCTCGGCATGCCTGAGTCCTGTCAATCCCACTCACCACAATCTGGGCCCTGCCTGGTTCAAAAGTGAATCTCAGTAACAACAATAATAGACATCACTTACTGTGCCCCTGTTCTGTGATAGGCACCGAACTGAAAGAAGAACCTTAGACAGCAACTCCAAACCCTTGATATTACACGTGAGGAGACTGAGGCTTAGGGAGGTGCAATGATTTTCCCAAATTCACATGGTGAGCTAGAGGGCAGATTCAAGACTCAAATCAGGTGTTCCAATACGATTCCAAGTTTTCTACAACTTAGTATTGAGTAACCCAGCTGCCTAGCCCTAGCCCTGGGAGGACCCAGGTCTCCTGGATGCCAGCTCACCAGTGCGCAGGGCAGTTCATGGGCTTGAGGGCGAGCGTGTCTGCGGGATGGCTGGTAGAGTGGTCACTCTGGGAGCCGGCATGGCTGTCAGAGCCTGGGGGCTGCAGGGCAAACATGTCTTCCCGGTAATGCTCCCAGTGCCCTGACAGTTCCCAGAGTTTCGTAGAAAACAGGGTGGGGGTTTTCACTTCTGAGAAACCACGGCGGGTGTACTCGGCCTAGAGAGGAGGGTACAGACATGGAAGGCCAGAGTGACTGGGGGGAGAGGAGGCAGGATGGCGGCTGTGTGATTCTTCTGGGCCCTCAGGTCATGCTGAGCACAGCTACAACCTAGTAAGCACCATCCTCCCTCGCTATGCTTCTCACTGTAGACCACACATTTCTAGGCCCTTGATAAAGGTTACTAGCACTTTACGATATTTATGTTTAAACTTCTAATCCCCCTCTTTTAACACCTGGCTTCTTCTAGGCCCTCAGTCCCTCCCCAGTCTTCCTTCCCCTGAACATGGGTCCTCCTTACCCTGATAAAAGCCACGAGTACATTATACACCCTTGTCCCTCGAGGCAGGAAGAAGCAGCTCCCGGGGCTCAGTTCATGGAAGAAGAAGAGCTCCTGTTCCTGGAGTCGGGACGGCAATGGTCACTTCAACGGGGAAGCGGGGGCTTGGGAACCCAGAAGAGGTAACTGACCAAGCTGCTCAGTCTGCGGGATTCCGAATCTACTCTCAACTTCACAGTCAGGTTCCTGCATCTCTCTCCAACCCTTATCATCACCCCCACCCTGCCCCCATTTTCCCAGTCTCTGTACCTTCCCAATGCGCCGGTGGTCCCGTAACTCTGCTTCCTTCCTCCACTCTTCCCAGGCCCTCAGCTCCTCTGCAGTGGGGAAGGAAATCCCTGACACTCTCTGCAGTGTCTCTGGGGTGCTGGAAAACCTCCATAAAGATGATGAGTTCTGTGGGAGGACAAAGGGAGTCAAAGGGAAGATGATAACAACCTCTCTTTCAATCCTCATATGATACTCTGAGCATAAGCATCACAGGTATGACACTTGACAACGATCCCATCTCATCTCTCTCTCTACTTTTCCCACCATCACCACCAGGAGGATGGCCACCGCCATCCTCCAGACACCCCCTGCCATGTTTACCACCCTGGAGGTGCCCGAGCCTTGATTTCTACGTATGTCCTGCTGAATTCTAACCTTACCCTGCCACCTCTTTTTGTCCCCATTCTCACTACCACTGCCCTACCAGCACCCATGTACTTTGTTCCTTTCCCTTCTAATCAATGACTGCTCAGGGAAGTAACCCTAAGTTCTGGTCAAATATTAGTCTATCCATCCCCTTATCAATCTCCCATTCAGCTGCTAGAAAACTCAGTCTCCCACACTAGGTCCTGTTCCTGGATCCATGAAATTCAAATGCCTCTGCTTGTTCTTTCCTTGAACAATTGTATGGTACTAATAAGAAACAACCTGCATTTTACAGCACTTTTAACTTTTCCTCAAACACTTTCTCTTGTGTTAGTTGGTTTTGTCTCTTTGATGTGGATTTACTGGTAGAACAGGAATCAACAGCTTCATTTTATAGATGGGGAAAACGGGTAAGGAGATTTACCCAAGGCCGTATACTTCATCAGTGGCAGAGACAGGGCTAAGAGCAGATGTCTAGGTTTTCAGTCCAGGGCTTTCTGCTCTGCATATCTGCCTCTCCCCTCTCTCCCTGCTCCTATTCCAACTAATAGCTCACCTTGCCCAGGAGCAATATTTTCAGAAAGGGCAGGCCTTTGACTTCAGAGTATTCTCTCTGTGCCTGTCAAATGGTGTTCCACACTGGCTCTCTCCACAGAAGCTTTCCCTACATGACCGTGTCCAGCCTGTTCATGCCCTCCCTCGCCATCTCCCTTAGTGCTAATGTCTGACTATGGACTCGGAATTGGCTTCTGGGCCCTGGCAGGATGTCCAGTATCTGTCATCAGATGGGGATTTCTAAAAGGCAGGGACAAAGTTTCTTTCTATTTCTGGATTCCCCCCTCAGCTATCAGAGCAGAAAAGGGGCTGAGAGAGAGGATCACCTTCCCATTCCCCAGCTCACTCCAGTGAAAACAGGAATCTCAACCTAACCCAGCCCTCACAACTGACCGTTAGCAGCTTCAGGCCTCCAATCTGTCCAGTATGCCGAAGGTGGGGGCCTCTGCACAGATCAACCAACATACCACACCTGGGAGAAAGAAGGGGCCAGTTAGTGATTTCCAGGTTTTTGAGCTTCTAGGATTCTCCCTCTAGGGTGTTTAGCTGACAGAAAGAGACATAAAGAACTATTCCACAGAGAAAGCAATGGAAGATAAAAATCAATTTCCATTTCTTTTTTGGGAGCAACAGATTACCTTCTATCTTCTTTCCCTTATCCCATTTCTGGCCTTCTTTAGTGCATCCCCACCTCTCCCTGTTTCCCTCAATCTTGACAGCTCTCACCCATATACTGTTGCCGTTGGACCTGTCACTTTCTCCTCGATCAGGTGAAGCTTAAAGGGGTTATCCTGGAAGAAGGGAAGAGTGAAGACAAGTCTTTATTCCCACGAAGAAGTCCTGAGAGAGAGCCACTCCTTCCCTCACGTCTCTAGATTATCCTCCTAAACTTGTGTGTCTCCACCCCACCTTGAAGAGCTGCCGAAGCTGATCCTGGGAAGCCTCTAGTCTCCGGAAGGGTTGAGCAGCAGCTGCAAGTTCCTGACAAATCCGTTCCAAAACAGGCAGCTCTGAGCCCTTGATTGTCCTGGAAAGATGAGGGTTGGTTGGCTTCCATCCTCTAAGGAGCATCACCTGGGTGTTGGCCAGGGGATGAAATCCTGCCTTCCAAAAACATCTAAAATTATTGGCAAAGACAAACAGACTAGGGGAAAACAAACAGGAAATCAGGTACAAAGTTTACAGCTGGAGCAAAAGCTCTCTGTACGAAATTAAATGTTGTGTGCAGGCAATCTGGATAAAGAAAACTAGAGCAACAGTAATGAGGGATGAAGTAAAAGTTGAAGAATTCATAAAAGCTAGAGAAGGTAAGTTTCAAGCAGATTTAGAAAAGGAAGGACATGGACTAGTGGAGAAAGTGGTGCCTATGTCACAGTTGAGGCATGGAGGGACCTGCCCCAAGCTTTCTTTCTCCTCCAAACTGAACATGCCTGAGGCCTCAGAAAAAGGTCTCAGAAAACACCCCAGGAAAGAGGTATAAACTTTCAGTTATAAGATGAATAAGGTCTGAGAAACTAATGTATAGCATGGTGACTATAGTTGATAAATTCTGTATTGCATAAGTAAAATTTGCTAAAAGCAGATCTTAAGCATTCTCACACACACAAAAAAAGCATGTGATAATTAACTCGATTGTGGGAATCCTTTCACAATGTATACATGCATCAAATCACCACGTGTACACTTTATATTACAACTTTGTCAACTATAGCTCAAAAAAACAGAAAAATAAAGTAAAATATGGTGAAATCTTTGAAAAAGAAACCACCCCAGAATCATTCTCCTCCTTCCTTGCACTACTCACCGTTCCTTTCCAAGGAAGAAATCATGGTAAAAGCCACATCCTGTGCTTGGACCTTGGCAGAGGACAGCACCTAGAAGTTGTTCAGCTGCTGCCCCCAGGACATGGGTACTGGAGTGCCAGAATACCTGGGTTCACAAGAAAGGAGTTCATGAGTTCATAACCTTCTCCTTTAGCCCCTAGCTCTCGGATCCTCTCCTCAGAGAAGCTGGCATGAAACCAGTATGAATAACTATCACAAAATGGGGAACCTGACTTTGGGGTGACCACTAAATAGTAAAACGAAAACAAAAACAACTGAATAGAAAAGAAAGAAGGCCACTAGAAACAATGCACAGAAGTGAGTAAGCCTCACTCCTCAGTGCTTCCGGTTCTAGAGCATAGTAGGAAGCTAGTCAGTTTTCATGCCATCCAAGCTGACATAAAAAAGTGGAGATGAGGCCAGGTGATGTGCTCGGTTGTGCAAGCCACATTAAAATTAAATATATGCTACAGATGACTTATAATGCATGTCTCAAGAGTTGGAGGGCTAACGTGGCATTATTATCCTCTATTTTCAACTTTATATCTCTCCCTTTCACTAGCTCAGTGATCACTGCTTAATAGACCCAGGCTAAGTAAAAACTTTCACCCTAAGTTTCCAGCTTAGCCAGAAATAATCAAGACAAGCAATCTGTGGTAGGCCTCCCTCCCAACTGCAAATGGAGAAACTGAGACAAAAGAAATAAATGCTAGAAGTGCCCACTTAAACATCTCTTAGTTTAGTAGCCACTGTATCCCTGATAAGGAAGAAACTTACTGCTTTCCCCTCTGCAGAATCGAATGTCAGAAATCTGAGGTCAGAATCTGTCTCTAAGGGCCGCTCCAGATCATAAGGTTCTCCATTCACTTGAGCAGCCACTGCAGTATCTGCCAGTTTAGAACTTCAGCAGTGGGGGATGGGGAAAAAGAGAAAAACAAGGTTACCATCCAAAGGGGTAGAGAGGGACTAATCTCTTAGCAACTCCAAACTTGAAAGGGGAAATGTGTTACCAGAGCAACAGAACCTATCGTTTTTTTCCCCGATGCATAATAGAGAAAGGGCAGAGACTATGAAACTAATGCAGATAAAAAGGAATCAGCAGGAAAAGCTGTCTTGATGCGAATGGAATAAACGTACAGAGCTCTTTCCCTGCTCAAATCGAGAAAGTACAGAGATAGAAGGATTATCCTGGTAGGTAAAGAATGGGCCTGGTACCTGATCTGCTGGGCTAGTTGGTAAGGGGTTGTGTTCCATGCCACAGCATCCACTTTCTGGCCTCCAGGAAGTGATATCTTAATAGTCCGGTGTTCCTTCTGTGCCATGCTTGCTAACCTCTTTACCTGAGCAGTCCATAGCTCCTCAAAAAGGCCAAGCCGCTCTACCAACCAGTGTGGAGGGGTCGGCATAGCTGCCTGGAGGGAAAGATGTTAGGAGGTAACACATGTCCCACCATTCCTTCTTGGGATTGGGGACAGTGGGAAATTAGAACATTTAAGTGGCCGTGGTCCTAATCCCTAGTCTTTAAAAGGACTGGGTGATAACGGGTCCTAGGCTGGGAGCCCTAGGCCCCCAGGCTGCTGACCCTAGGAAAAAGATGGCGCATCTAAGGGCTAGGGTAGCCGGGTCTGGAGACGCAGGGCGGGAGTAGAGGGGGTCAGGCTGGGTTGAGAGCCTACACTTTGGGGTTCCGCTGGGCAGGGTCCAATGTGGTTCGGAATCTTTGGGTACCTCACGCACCGTGTGCAGCCCGCAGGCTTGTAACCCTGGGATCCGAAGCCGCCGCCACCTCTGATACAGCCCCATTTTCCTTCAGACCCGTCCTACATCCTCAAATAAATGATCGCTGCTTCTCCATCGCCAGATTCCTCATTGGCTTCCGGCCCAACAATGTCCATGCCTATTGGTTATTACAGCTGCCACTCCAGTCTGGGACCACCTCCAGGAACTCCGAAGAGGTACACCCCACACAGCGCGAGCAGCGATGCGGGTGGTTCCGGCTGACCGGAAGACCTAAACTGTTACACATATGGGCAATTCCCAAGACCTGCAGTTTCAGACCAAAGTAGCAGTAAGATATCCCGCGGCTTTGAGGGCAGGGGCAGGAAAATTCTCCAGAGTGCGAGTGGGAGAAAAACAGATTAGAAAGGGTAATCATTTTCTTTTAACCATTAAGTTTTCTTTTACGTAGTCTTCACTGGCAGGTAGGAAACAGGTAAAAGCATAGACTTGGGGACAAGACAGACCTAGTGTAAATCCTGGATCGCTATGTAATTTTGGGTAAATTAATTTCTTCTAAGCTTCAATTTTCTTATCTATAAAATGGGAATAATAGTTATCATTCTGAATTGTTGAGGTTAATTTTATGTAAATCGTTTAATATACTGCATGGTACATAGTAAGGGGCAACAATAGCTACAAGCTATGAGAACAAATGAATATAACCGCTTTGGGGCTAGAGCGAAAAATCTGCAGAGGGCACTCCTTGGAGTCCCTTCATACTCATCGTGCTTAAATAGGGACCTTAGAAACCTCTTAATCTTACAGATGAAGAATTTAAGGTCAGAGAAGGTTAAGTGGTTTAAGGCCAAACAGTAAGCACTGACGCTGGATTCTGAATCCACATCTTGTACTCTTCTACCACACCAGACTTTCTCTGGTAATAGAGTTTACTCCAATGCAATTCCCTCTTCACTTCAGAAAGAAGTGCCTGACCCTAGAATCTTAGCTCTCTGCTTCCTACACAAGACCTTTGCCTCTCATTCCCATCCTAGCTCTCAACTTCCTTTATCCCTTCTCTTCCCTCTCCCTGCTATATCCAGAACACAGGACTAGGTATATTTGATTTGTTTTACACAATAAAAATTGAAACACAACCAGATATGTAGTAAAGTATGAGGGGAAATGGATTTGGGGACAGCTGTGAGGTTCTCAGTAATTCCCATTAGTCCCCTCACCTGGGGGTGGGGCTGGTTGGAGTTGGTTCTCAAGTTTCCAATGGTGATGTTATCAAGGATTGTGGAGGAAAAGCTGTCAGAGAAAGATGTTTAATCTAAGTTTCCAGAGGTTCTGAGAGAGGCAGCAGTTGATCTGAGTCACAGGCACCACCCTGGATCTTGGCTCCATCTTCTGGTATGTTAGACACCCTGAAATACAAAAAGAAATAAACAAGACTGTGGAAGAGGAAGATTACTTGTGTGTGTGTGTGTGTGTGTGTGTGTGTGTGTGTGGTTGGGAGAAGGTAGGGAGAATTTTTAAATGGCATTCAGAAAGTCTGACAACAGGCAGAACTTTCCCCATGGCTCTGCACCAAAAGGGACAGGGGAGTGTTACATTGCAGGCAACAAATTGGTAGCTGCTCAATAAATAATTATTGATTTAAGAATGCACCAATCACTGTACTGACTCGAAACTCCAAAGTATTGATATACTGATACACACCTTCTTCAATCATTCTACCTTGTAAGGATAGTAGAGGGATGGTGGAATAAGTAGATTACACTGTTATGGTAGCTCCCGGCACTCATCCCTCAAACATTTACTGACTGCTTACTGTGTGCAATGCACTGAGCTGAGTGCTCAGGAAGTGCCAATCAATCAACTACTATATCATCACCTATGTAACCTGTTTTGCAGTGGAGGGAGGAAGGAAGGAATGTCAAGTTATTCCATTCCTCCGCATGGCAAGCAAGCCAGCAAGCAAGCAGACAAAAGCAAGCTAGCTAAGGCCAACGCATTAAGCACTGGTTCTTCACAGTGATTTTGATCTATGACTAGCATGTCTCAGCCTCGGAATTTTACTATGTGCCAAGTGCCATGCTTCACTATCTCATTTAACTCCTAGAACCCCGACAAGTAGTAGCTCTTCTTACGCTCCCTTTAAAACATTGAAAAGGACTCTCAGACAAGTCAAGCCGCAGTCCATCTGAAACCAAGGCCGGTGTTCTGCCATGCTATGCTGTCTCTCAGGGACCAGGATAATCATAATGCATCATGTTTGGTAGCACAGCTCCTTTTTTTCTCTCCAGGGTACACTTCTAGGAGCCTTTGGGGCCTAAGAGATCTTTAATATAGGGTGGAGAGAAAGGTCCAATAAAAAGCCAAGAAAAGAGGCAAAGAGGCATCTTACCAAATATCCTCTACCACACTAAGGTTCAGAAAAAAGAAAAGTTTAGGAAATAATGGCAGAAGATTTCACAGAAGTCTAGGGAAAAGGGAATCCTCAGTAAAGGGTATACTAGACCCTTAATCAATTTTGGGAAATTCTCAGCTTTACTCCACTTTTAGAATAGACATCCTGTTAGCTAAAGCTTTGGTTGAGGAGGTATTGTTTTTATAACGTTAAACTATTTGTAAGAATTCTCTCCATTGAAGGTAAAGTACATTTCCCACTTGTTATCAGGATCAACACATTACCTCCAAATCTTAGTTTTTAGAAGCAAAATTTCCCTGCACCAAAGAAATTTTAAAAGGTATTGGAGGTAAAAGAGAGAAATGTAAGAAGGTAAAATACATAAAGAAAGGTTTACATCATTGCCACCAAATGCTTTTGAGGCCCAAAGAACTAGCCAAGTGGTTAAGCCTACAGGAGGTACTGTGGGGAGTTTAGGTTAAAAAAAAAAGTTTTTTCTTCCTTAGTAATGAAGATCTAGGACGCAGCCAAACTTTAACTTTGCTTTAAAGATGCTACAAAGAGAAAGTCCAGCCAACTTTGCTGAATAAATCAAGAGGGGGAAGCTTCCTACCCAGAGCATGGGGATAAATTGAACTTTGAAGACAAAACCTTAGGCTCACCTAAAAATCTCTACTAACATTTCCCTTTCCCAAGACATTTCTTGAGTCTGAGAAACAAGGAAACAGCCACCTCCACCCTGCCTTTTAAATGACCCTGGTTGGTCAGGTCAACACCAACGGAAAAATATGAAGTCTCCCAAACACAGGAGTCAGTGCCAACTTAAGTTTGATGCTGAAGTAAAAACAAAACAAAACAAAACACAAAAGCAAAGAGCAAAGTACTCTGAAAGAAGGCCCTAGCTACATCTACGGAAGACTACATACAACTATGGCCCACTACCCCAAAAACCAAGATTTGAAATTAATACTTCACTAATCTCTACTGCCTTTGACAATGATTGGCTACCTAGAAAATGGGACCTTAAGTATTGCCTCATGTGGGTGCAAAGGATTCCTAGCCAGGGGAGGAGAAAACAGAAGGAACTGGATGCTGCCCATCTCCTTTCTACCCATTCCAACTGAAATACTCCAAGAAAAATGTAGGAAGTTTCAAGTCTTATCTCCTTCCCACAAATTATGTGGCAAAGGACTTAATTCTCAAAAAGAAGGGGATCCAATGGGGAAGGGAAAGGAAGTAATGTGGTTGGAACATCTAATTTGCTAGGAACCCCAGCAGATCCAGGGTGTACTGGTTTAGCCAACACCCTTTTAAGTCAAACACAAACAACTGCAGCTGTTATTTGTTCTGTTGGCACTGCTCACTAGCCCCTCCACCCATATCTGTGTTCTCAACGTTTGATTCTTGCCACACTGATAACAAAGGGAAAGGATAGGAAAAAAATAATAGAACCGTAAGGTAACTGTAATATGTTTCTAGATAGATCTCAGCCTTCTTATCCCCTTCCCCTCAAACTTGTAACTAAGCATTAAAGGTTTCTTCTGTCCTCCCCCAGCAGTTCGTCAGAAATTGATATTTAATTTTACATTGCACTTGCTCCTTTCCTTTAAAGCATTATGTGCTTCTTTCTACTTCTATGTGGGGGGAGAACAGGATGTTTACTTAGGAGCCATCTCACTTATGGGTATCCCTCTTGCAGCTTTGTCTATGCAGACTCAATGAGTTATTACTCAGCAATTGTGAACAGCAGCTGACCGGACTTGTCCATACAGTTACTCATAAACAAGTATGAGAAACGCCTCAATACCCTAAAACCCATTCAGATAGTGTTTGTGTTATTCTGTCTACATACATGAGGGGGTAACTCATTCTTTCTATACCATATTGGCTTAAATAGAACAATTTTGGGGAAGTTATGTATTTTCAACATGCCCAGAAAGGCCGATGAGGAATTCTAAAAGCTGTTGCTTCCTTGGGGTGGAGACAGGAATCAGGTGGGCAAGTCGAGGTCCCAACTGGGGACCAGGAAGTAAGGGTGAGCCAGATTCCAGAAGCAGCTAGCATAGTGGTACGCCCTACCTGCTGGGTGTGTTCCTAGGCTGCTGCTATTTCTGAAGTGTCTGGTGACACATCTGTAGCTTCACGTATTCAAGGCTGCTATTTAGAGCATTCTATCCTGCCAGTGACCTAGCCTGGTCTAGACGCAGCAACTCTCTTCACCCCTTAAGCCAACATTCCATTTATTAAGCCTCACTGGGTTATGAAAAAGGGATGGGGCAAGAGAGAGGGGTTGAGTGTAGCTTCTGTATGACAGACTGTCAATATGCAAGAAGGGTAGATGTGGGCAAAGAATTGGCCAGAAGGATCCCTATCACCACTACCCCAATTTTATGTTTGCTTTAAAAATGCTTCTTCACTCACAACTGTACAACTTTTTGAAGACATAACACAAGCTACCATCCATACAGTATGCCCACTTCATTACCAACCATTCCCTGAACATCTTGATCTCACCCCACCCATCATCCCTTTCAAAATTGAATTTCATAAAGGATCAAAGAGAAAACCACAAGGCCATAAAGATCTCAAGAGGCTCAGACTGCCTTCAGTGACACTGAGTGCAGAAGTCAAAGGGGACGACAGCTGGACAAGATCAGTGCGAGAGGGGAAAAGTCAACCACACAACAAAGGAAACCATACTTTATTAAACAGGAAAACAAAAACATAATTTTGGGGGCAAAGAGATTAAAAAAAAAAAAAAGAGGAATGGCTGGAAGAGAGGAAAGGGCAAGTGGTCACAAGGAAGGGATGAGACGGGTGGTCTGTGGCATCTGTGTTTGCCTTAGAACCGTGCAGGCACACACACCAGCCCCTCTACCCTCCATGCACTCTTAGACCAAAAGCCAATACAACTGTATCTTCAGAGATATATCCAGGCTTTTCTTCCTGCATTCTGTAGCTGGTTTCACCTTCAGCCCTGGACAGTCATGTAGGGTCTTTGCTGGAGAAAATTTAGGTCTTTCCAACCATAGGCCTGTTCCACAAAGCAGCAGTTTCAACTCCTGGAGAAGTTCCCTCCTATTTGCACTCACCAGAGAAGCCAGGGGCCCTTGGTCAAAGCCCCAGATCTCAAAGAAAAATGTCAAACCTTTAGAACTAGTTATTTTATTAAATGATATTAATACACATTTCAAAAGGATTTCATTGTTGTTGCCTCTAAAGCATGTACTTGTTTTGTTTTCCACACTGAACACGTGAGAATATCAATCCAACATATCTAATTTTAATCTTAACAGGCACCCCAGCCCATTCGAAAAAAGGGGGGAGGGGGAGGAGGGGAAGAAAAAAGGGGAAAAAGCAGTAATTTACAGCGGCTTCAAAACAGTAACAGCTGAAGCTTAATTCTGCATGAACCAGTAACTTCAAGATTGATAGTGAATATTTTGCAATTAGAAGTTTAGCATATTCACATTATCTAGATAGGTTTGCTGTACCATATATATCACAAACATTGTATTCCTGGGATCGGAAAGGATAAAAGGCCTATTCTCTTATCATTTTACCCTCCCTGGAAACAAACCAAATTCTAGTTATTCTCAACTTTTGGGAAGGCAGAGGGGAGCAGGGAGAGAGGTTTCATCTAAGCTGACTGAAGAGTAACTCTTACAAAATACTTAAGGACTCAATTTCTGATACTGTATCACTGTGTTTTAAGTGGTACCAGTGTATTCATGACCCCCACCGATTCTCTGTCTGTGATTTTACAGTGAGCACCAAGGACGTTAGTAACAACTTCACATATTCTGCTTGCATATGAATCATGTCCTTGCCAAGATACACTATGCTATGCTTTCTTTAAAAAAATCTTGTTTATTTTTTAAACTCAGGTTGAAATACAAAAGTCAGAGCACGGAGTTTTAAATCACAGACACAGAAAGAATAAAACCCCTTTGTTTCATGTTATGAATACCAGAATTGTCTTTTTTGTTTCACTATATCACATATATACATTGTTGTCTTCATTTACTGCTGTAGACAGATTTCCTTAAAGTTAACAACAGCTGACAAGTCACATACAAATCCTCACTTCCATCTTGAAACAAATGCATTGAGGATTTTGTGGCTTAAAAAAAAATAAAAAAACACTCCACCAAAAAACCAACCCTTAAAAGTCCATCTTTTAAACTGTACAACAAGGTCCTTCTTTCATGGATTAGCTATCATGCTTCTGAGGACAATAGCCCTGCCCCAACATTCAGGAAGCCACTGTCCTGACAACCCCGCATTTTCTGATAAAATCAAATGGTCAGAGAGCCTTTTCAAGTAAACACTACTTTTAGCTTAAACGAGAGCAGCAAAAAGAATTCACATTCTTTTATTCTAGAATTTAAAAAAATCCCACTTTCCTGCAAAGGAAAAAAAAACCTATCTCAGTTTCGAGTCAGAGAGAACTCTCCCTTTCCCTCCCCCCACCCCCACCCTCACACTCTCTTATACTTTTCTCTAAACAAATGTCTTAGGACTCAATATAACTGTACTGTTTCTTTGCTTTGCTACACTATATACCCCACCCCACTTACAAGGTCATGGTATCATGCATTTTTTGGGGGGGAGAGCTACAGGGCAGAAAGGCTTGAGAAGGTCAAAGAAAGAAAGAACAGTTGGCTTAAAACCAGAAATGCATTAGGAAGATGAATGACTTGCAGGATCCTAACCAAAGAAAACATGGCGAGCCCAAATAAATAATATGGAATAAATTACACAAAAACTCCCCCACTATGATGCACACCTGGTTTAAGCTGCTCTTTATCTGAAACGCTCTTTATCTGAAAAGCAAGTTTATTCTGAGACAAATAATCATGTTCTGTCACTACACTACCCACTCTCTCCCATCTTTAATATTTCGCTGGAGGAATCCAAAGCAATCCCCATACTTCCTACAGTTACTCCTATACTAACTTGGAAGAAAATATAGAACTTGCTAGAATTTCCTTTTCTTTTACTCATCTGGCTGGAGATGACCAGTGTGTACCTTGGGGTAACACACTAAATAAAAAATAGTAGTAAAGCAACATTTGCCTTTCAGTGTCCCTAGATAAAAACACTCAGAATGCAGTGATTGTCTTTTTCCCAGTACTAGTTGTAGAAATACAAATAAGAAGCCTTTCAGTTCAGGGACAAGAAAAGCACTCTTTTCTCGTGGAAAATGACTAAGGGCAGAAACATTATTTTCTATTGAGTGGGAGGTGAGGTTAAGGATTGAGCCTTGAAATGTGACAGGCTGCGATCTGTAGAGTGGGGTAAATTTGAATTTATCAGGTCCTCCTGTTTCTCTGTAAAGATACATATAATAATATCCACTTGTCACTAAGACAGATCTAAAGAGGTATAATATAAAGAAAGATGCTACTGAACTTCCTCCTCTGAAATACCAAGAAGAGGGGTGAATACAGGACTAGGTCAAGGGGAAAAGAAAGATAAAGACAAATATTTCCCTTTCCCTTGTAGTTAACTTTTGCTGAAAACTACCAACAAATGTCACTTACGTTAGGGAGGCACCATGGTAAAAATGTCTACTTCTTATTAAAAAATACAGGGATAATATTTGATAACATTTCAGTTACACCTTCATATCAATTGTCAACTGTAGTGACTTTCTTTCTGGCTAAAGCAGAAATGAAAATTGAGGGAGGAAAAAGTCAAGAAAGAAAAGCAGGAAGCAAGAGTTTGGTGCAAGATGTGTGAAACTACCTCAGAAATGTTTCCTTGTTTATGACAGATAGGCAGGTCACAACACACCATTTAACAGTTCCTTTCTCTAGCTCTCAATATTGTAGCTACTCCTTATTTTAACCTTTAAATTATATCCAGCCCCCTTTCTTTCACTCCAAGTATAAAGAGGAAAATTTTTTACTAGGATAAAATGAGGTCCGTTATCTCCTCAAAGTTACTGCCTGATAGTACTTTAGAAGAGGAAAAAAAAGAAGGAAAAAAAAGCTTTAGATTTTAGGAGAGAGGTAAAGAACTCAACTGCAACATGCCTTTAAAAACAAAACAAAGCAGAACAAAACAACTTGACAGGTCCAAGGTCTCCCACATTTCTCCCCTGCAACATCTCCTGGCTGTCAGCAGGCCACAGAGCATACAGGGAAGAGCGCCACACTGGTTACAGCAGTAACGGAGCTGGAGAGAGAAGGGGACAGGAATCCTTCCACTGACTACTTTTGACATGCCAAGCCCAAAATAACATCCCAACATTGCACATGTTATTATCTGTACTGATGGAAGTTTTATTTCAAATGTAATAATACTCTTCCATAGATGGGGTAAGATAAGAGCTGTTTTCCTCCCCACCCCTCAAACCCCCAGCCAAATGAAGTGGCTTTGGTTGTGTTTCTTTGCCCCCCACCCCCTTAAAATACAAACAACTTGGAGAAGGTGGGTGTAAGTGCAGTGGGAGGCAGGACTGGATGGAATAGTGAAATGTGAGCATATGCACATGGGACTTTTTAATTTGGAAGGGAGGTCCTCTGTCATAATAAAAAAAAGAAAAAATAAATCAAAGGAGGGAAAACAAACAAAAACAACAATAATAAACCAAACTCCTACTTCCAATTCTCTCTAGACTGTTCAAAATGCCTTTCCCTTAGTTTCCATCAGTACCTGGGAGGGAAGAATGGGCGTTTTGGTGCAAAGAACGGAGGGCCCCTAGCGAAAGGTGGCCTGGGTCTCTTTAAACTGTGAAAAGGGTCTCTGCTGAGAAAAGGTTCCCTAGGCCGGAAGTCTGGCCGGGGACTCCGCAAGATCATACCACTCCGGTTGATGGCGTCTCTGTGTGAGGGACCCAAGGGGGGGCCGCTGCTGTTGCTGCTGCCTCCCCCACCTCCTCCTCCATGGGCTGGGCCCAAGTGCTCCAGAGAAAGGGAGGGTAGGCTCAGGCTCTCACGTACACGGCTAAGGCCAGGGCCGTTGAGGTCCCGTTGGGTGGGGCCCCCATGGTCCCTGGGTCCTGGGAGCACCCCAAAATGATCAGCCAGGGTCCCCTGAAGGAGGGAACTATGGTCCTTGGGAAATACTGCCACAGCCCCCGCCACTCCGTGCTCTGCCAGTGGTGGGGTTGGGAAGGGTACAACCCCAGAGTGGTCAACAGGAGGTGGAGGAGGAGGAGGAGTAGAAAAAGGGACGCCACTCCCGCCACTGCTGCTATGTTCCCCAGGGGGTGGAGGAGGGGGTGGGGTGGGGAAAGGAACTCCGCTGTGCTCTCCAGGAGGAGGTGGGGCAGCATGGGCCAGGGCTGCCTCCTTTGTGAAGGGGTTCGAAAGATCCACAGAGGGTAGATGAGTGGGTGCATCTCGAGAGAAGATACCACCATGATCCTTAGGAGGGGCAGGTGGGGCAGATGATGGCCCCACTGGCTCTCTCTGGAAGGGTGTCCCATGTTCCAATGGGGACGGGGGGAGATGATGCTCAAATGTTGAGTTGAAACTGTTGGAACGAAAGCTGCCGACACTTTCCTGAAATTGGGGTGCTCGTTCTTTGTATGGTGCTGTTTTAAAGCCAGTGAGGCCTCCGCTGCCCCCACCCCCAAGGGATGCCAACTCAGAGGCACTTGAGGGGCCATTGTCAAAGGAGCTGCCTGAGGTGCTCAGATCAAACCAACCCACCCTTGAAGCCTCACGCCCATGTCCTCTATTTCCCTTCCCAGGAACTCGGATGGACTCTACAGTCTGTATTGGCTCCCCTGACATCCTCCTATTGGATGCATTATGATAACCCAAGGTTTCTATAGGGGCCCCCTTTTCTTCCGTACTATCAGGCAAGTCTAAGCAGGAGGAGGAGACTCGGGTCTCTATGCGGTAGTGCTCTTCTTGTTGCTGCTGATCAGTGGCTGTCAAGCTGGGCTGGGAGAGGTTTGAGAGACTGACACCATCACTTGAAGTGCCCTTGCTGGGGGCCTGGCCAAAATGTTTATCATCTGAGGGCTTTCGTGAGGCATTTTTAAGCATATTCTTAAACTCAATCGTCGATGTGGTGGAAATGGTGGAGGCCAGGACTTTCTCCACGCCTGACGTGGGTGGGTGGCCCGTGGGAGCAGCAAGGGTATTCTGCGGAGAGAAAAGGGAACGATGTGGAACTGGGTGAGGAGAGTCTGGGTACTGCTTCTGTGGCAAACTGAGATGCCCAGTGGTAGACTGAGACAAGCTATTGTGGTTGGAGTCAGGGGTGAAAAATGAATCATTCTTACTCGGTGATGGTGACCGGTCAGACCCAGGTTCATTCCCTCTTATGCTGAAGGCACCAAAGAGCCCAGGGGAAGACGAGAGACGGTCACAGTTCTCACTAGAGTCCAGGAGGGCCCTTACAGATGGAGGGAAGGCAGACTTTACCCCAAATTCTTGGCCCCTGTGGCTATAACTGGATAAGATGGGCTGGTACTCGGTGGTATCAGAAAGCTTGCTTGATTTCAGGATAGATTTGGCTGGTTTCTTCTCTAGGTTCATCATGGCAGAGGGTGGAGGCCCTGAATACTCAAAATCTCGGTAATCTTCATCTTCCTGGAAAGAAGTATCTGGATAGAATTTCTCCTGTGAAGAGTCCATCAGGGAAGATGGTCTCTCCATTCCATCAGAAGGCTGCTTATAGGGTGATTCACTGCCCAGGCCAAAGGGTCGATATGTAGATACAGAATTGGAGAGCTCTCGGGGGTAGCTTTCCTCTCTCCCAGGGGGTGGTGATCTTGTACTGCTGGGTGTTGAGGAACCAGGGCTAATGATCTTAGAAAGCAGGGACATGGTATCTACACTGCTGGATGTGGGCTTGTCCATCATCTCATCCTGGGTGGGTGTCCCACTCCGTTCATCCCGCACAGGGGTTCCATCAATGTTGTCGATTGATGTGCTAGTAGGGCCACGCTGGAAGTCTGAGGGATGGCTTTCTGCTGGGGCACTGGATCCCAAACTGCTCAGGATTGGGATGTTTAAGTTTAAGCCACTGAAACCAGGATTACCTTTTAAGAAGTTGTGGATCTTCATTTCCAGGCTTGGGGAGGTGGACTCTGACTCCAGCTTTGGCTTGGAGATCTCTGAAGATTGGCACATGGCAACTTCAGTAGGTGGGGCAGCAGGGCTAGTATTGTGGGTACCTGTAAACCCCAGAGTGTTTGATGGTAGCTTGAAAGTAGAGCTTGGGAGCCCTGGGCTTTGCCCAATTGAGGCCTTGCTGGCTGAAGTTGAAGAGACTTCAGAAGTTGATGAATTAGGGGAATAGCTGAAGCTTTTCGGAATAAAGGATTGGGTATTGGAGGGCAGATTTCTTCCTTTTATGCTAGAGACTGTGGTGTTGGCAGGGGAAGCTGAAGTGCTCTGGGGTGCAGCTTCGCTGGATGGAACTGGGTTCCCAGTAACACTCTGAAGTAAAGATGACAGGCCTGTAGAAACAAAGATTAGAGGAGTTAAAAAGAACTCCCTACCTTCCAATGAAAACAATGTAGGCTAATTGGATATTCTCATTCATTCCAGTCGGAACTAGATAGACATTAAAATATGAGATCAAAGGGAATCCAGACCAAACAAGTAATGGCTAAATGTCATAGAAAACACGGGACCTATTTATCAATATTAAGAAGAGCAAATTACTGAAATGTTTCTAGTAGTCATGAAACAAGTCCAACATGGCAAAATAAAAGGCAACAGGATGGGGGAGATTTTAGTGTCAGAATCATTCACAGCTTAAACAAGACAAAGCAGGAAAAGAAAGGGTGCAAAATTACTTTTAAAATAACACTTTAAGCCAGTATTTCTTAATGTTTGGCCTGTGGAACTGTTTCTCTAAATGCAAATAGATATTCTGCCCTATCCTTCCTTTCCAACCTCCACAACTGTCTCTAACAAGTTAACCTACACTGTTATTCTCAGGAGAGAGACAGCAATATGCAAATTGCAGGAATTTATTTGAACTGGGACGCTTTTTTTCAAGGAGCATCTCTTGCCGCATTGGTGTTATCTTTGGGGAAACAAAGCTTTGGTTGTAAAAATTTTAGTTGTAAAATGTAGCAATTATAAATATACAAACATACACCACAAAGCTTATACAGCTAGACCACTGGGGCACTGATTCTTTCACAAGAAAACATACAATCCCCTTCTTATAGCTTGGAAAATTCAAGGATTATTCAGGCTGACACTGATGAGATTCAACCCCACTCACTGACAAAACCTTCTCAGAAGCACTGACAAAGAATTCTTTGGGGCAAAGAAGACTGAAGTTCACCAAAGCAAACTGCTCTTGCAGAAAAATGCTTGGAAAAGTACTTGATAAAGAGATAACAGAAGGTCCTTTAAATTCAATCACATTTTGGAAATTTTCCTCAATTTCTGATCACAAATGAAAAGTTTATGTATACTTCACCTGAATTTATAGCTTTCAGTCATACATTAAAACTGTTCCTTCAAAATGATTGAAGGAAAATATTTCATATGATACTTCAATTAATGTTTCTTCAAAATTTCAATTTTTATCCTTATTTGCTAAGAGATTTAAGGTCTTAAGAATTTTAAGGTTGCTCCATCCTTGCAACATTTTCAAATGCCATCAACTTCTAAATAATGATGCATGGCTTTTATTATTATCCAGTGTTTGATAATATCCAAATAATTGAAATATTGTTTATTTCAGTTATTATCGCCCTGAAAAAAAAAAAATCCATGTTTCATTTCCAAAAAGGTCCCTGGCTATATAAATTTCCCCTTCCTAACAGTTTGATTTAATTCTTAGTAGTAACTGCTCCTACCAAAACCTGAAGTCTTCAAGCACTGGAAAGTGAGATATGATAATATCATGATTTAAAAAAGATATTTCAGTATTATCTTTCAGCTGTTGTGAAATAAATTCTTCAGAAGACCATCTTCTTAACAAAGATACTACTCAGATTTCTGGTAATAGGTGAAATAGTCTCTTACCGCTAAATATTACTTTTCTTCAATCTTAAACCATAGTCTATGGCCTCTGCCTACTGAAGTCATTCTTTTGTGCTGAAAATCAGTCAATAAGGGCTATGGGTGACACATTCAGAGCAAAGTTCTAAGAGATCTCCTTTACGGTCTTTGAAGAAATTATCTATTTAAGTTGCCGGACACAGTTCTTTTAAAAGGCAAAGAGAATTCCACTTTCCATAAGGAACTGAAAGGTGACAAACTGCCCTGTTATTCCACAAAGCTTGTTTCCTGAGATTCCCACTTTTCATTTTGTCATAACACACCTAGTTCTGTTCAAATTTTGCCTGATGAGAAGGTCCACATGATACTATTGTAACAATCTGCTGAAAGAAAAAGCTTCTTCTTTAAGATCTAAGTATTATATCTATATAAGAAGTTAAAATACAAGTGACTTCAAAATTTTTACTGTAACTATAGGATGGTGATAGAAGAGGGAGTGGAAGGGAGAAATCATATAAACATGCCAATCTCTCAAACTAATTATCCCTGAAATCAGTAGTAAGAGATGCACTGTAGCATCATCATCAATTCTTTTGCTGGTTCCAATATGTAGAGCTGTGGATTACTATTTCATAGTATTTAGTTATGTGTAACAAAATTCTCTTACATGGTAAGACAAAGCTCACTATAATACAGTGCCTGGCGGATCCACTTACAGAACAGTTTAGGAAATAAGAAAATTAACAGATACCTGTACTGCTGCTCTCTATTCATATAAAGCAGGATCTCAGCACCACTGACATTTGGGCGGGATACTTCTTTGTTGTTGGGACTGTCCTATGCATTGTAGGGTTAAGCAGCATCCCTGGCTTCCACCCCCTAGAGGTACAGCACCCCCACCCCGATCCCCGCTGTGACCAACAAAAACGTCTTCAGACATTGCCAAATGTCCCCTGGAGGCTCCTGGTTGAGAACTATTGATAAAGAGTAAGTCACTGTATTGAAGCTGTAATTCACTGCATAATTATACTGAGGTTGGTATCTGGAGGGTCTGAGAACAAAGAGCAAGGTAAGCTTTATGAAAAAATGTTAGAAGCAGACAGTTTTAGCACAAAACAAGATACTTAGCAAAGCTGAAGAGAGAGGTTCAAATAAGGTAGCGATAATAGCTAGGCAGAAAATTAAAAAAGGTATGATATCTATAGAGGCCTCTATAAAACATTAGGACATAAAAAAAAGAGATAATCATGTCTCATAAGAGTTCTGATAGTAGATTGATCTTTCTTACTGTCTTTAGCTTCAGTTAACATTAAAATGTGTAAACCTCAACATGTACTAACTTATACTAAGAGGTTGGGATACATGGTGTAAGTGAAAGAATACTGGACTCCAGTCAAGAAATCTGGCTTTTAGTCTCAGCTCTTCATTGAACAGACAGATGTGTGATCTTAAGCAGGTCACATCACCTCACTGAGTGTTAATTTCCTCACCTGAGGAGGGTATCGGACTAGAGGATATTTAAAGTCTCTTTCAGCTTTGACATTTCAGAATTCTATAAATGTCAGTTTGTACATGATAAAGAGAATAATGAATTAACTGTATTATATATTTCATAGCTTTGGATTCCTCAGAAATGGAATCCAGGATTAAGCCAGAGACAAACATTCACAATTCAAGTCCCTCTAGCGCATGTCAGTTTACCTTGCAGTGCAGGGGCTGACTGTGTCTGGGTTTTGGAAAGAGCAGACAGAATGCTCTCTGGGGTGATCTCCACCTTCGAGAGGATATTTGCTAGAGGGTTATGAGATGTTGTCGTGGCAGGTGCAGGTGTTTTCAGACCACTGGTGAGGTTGCTGGGACTTGTAGGAGTTCCTGGAGAAGGTCTTGATGCAGGACTGACCCCTGGTGGCAGAAAGATTAACTCAAGAAAATGCAATTCAAAATGACCTTTAAATTCATGATACCTTCCAGTCACTTAATTGAGTATGGTATGTTTAATAGGAATTCTTCTGTGAATGATCCACAAATTGTCCATCTTGTACAAAGAAAAAATCTGAAAATTAGATTAAGACTTGCTCCTATCTACTTGGAACACCGTTAAATTAGATTAAGTATTAAGTTATTTTTTTTCATATGTATTTACTAGTTTTCAGAGCCCCAATAGAAAGAGACCAGAGAACCTATTTCTTTTTTCTCTACCAAATGGAACCTACACCTCAGACTCCTCTAAGTGCTCAATAGATATTGCTGGCTAATTATGATCAGACTTGGCCACTGCATAATTCTATGTGATAAGTAAGTTATTTCCTTTTGAAATGGACTTTAAAATGAGGTTATATAAGCAATCTTTACATTTTTACATTTTAAAATACTGGGTTGATTCTTAACATAGGAAAAATGGTATATAAAGAAGAAATGATTTTTGATTTTTTTAACAATCAAAAATATAAACAGGTATTTCACACACACAAAAAATGATAAGCATATGAAAGAAATTTTAACCACATCTTTAATCAAAGGAATGAAAACGAACAATTTTTTAAAGATTGAATTTGACAAAGTATAAAACAAAACAGTGTTGGAGAGGTTGAGGAACAATGGGAACTTTCATATACTTGGTACATAAAATAGTACGTTTTTTGGAGAACATTTTAGTTATAACATGAAAAGACTTAAAAACCTACATGTTGAATTTTTTGGAGTCTTTATCTTTTAGAAATAAATACTTAGCTATTTATGAAGAAATGAAATAATTGGGATTTTCTTCAAAATAATCAGGATTGGATAGGGCACAGCAGAAACAAGATGGGCCATGTGTTTACAGTGTTGAAGATGAGTGATGAGCATGTAGAGGGGCTCTACTTTATATATCTTCATTAAAACTTCCATTAAAAAAAGTCCCATATACTTATCAACCCTTTTAAGAAGGGTTGTGCATAAAATTTTAGCATCAAGGTTGTTCATTACAGTATTCTTTTTTTTAAAATTTTTTTAAAGGAATTCCTTTATTTAATTAATTAATTAATTAATTTATTTACTTATTTACTTATTTATTTATTTATTTATGGCTGTGTTGGGTCTTCGTTTCTGTGCAAGGCCTTTCTCTAGTTGCGGCAAGCAGGGGCCACTCTTCATTGCGGTGCGCGGGCCTCTCCCTATCGCGGCCTCTCTTGTTGCGGAGCGCAGGCTCAGTAGTTGTGGCTCACGGGCCTAGTTGCTCCGCGGCATGTGGGATCTTCCCAGAACAGGGCTCGAACCCGTGTCCCCTGCATTGGCAGGCAGATTCTCAACCACTGCGCCACCAGGGAAGCCCCTACAGTATTCTTTATAACAGCGAAAAATTGGAAACACACTAGATGTTCTGATAATAAAGGCTTACATAAATTATTGAATGCTATATAGCTATTAAATGATATAGCTGAATGTTAAATGACTTACAAAAATGCCCATGATATGTAGTTAAATTTTAAGTCGCTGCTTTCAAAAGAGTACAGTTGTCCCTCGGTACCCATGGGGGATTGGTTTCAGGACTCCTGAATATATCAAAATCTGTGGATAATCAAGTCCCTTATAAAATGGTATAGTATTTGCATGTAACCTATGCACATCCTTCCATATACTTTATTTATTTTTGTTTGTTTGTTTGCCGTGCCACATGGCTTGCGGGATCTTTGTTCCCTGATCAGGGATTAAACCTGGGCCATGGCAGTGAAAGCGCCGAGACCTAACCACTGGACCGCCAGGGAACTCCCCGTCCTTCCACATACTTTAAATCATCTCTAGATTACTCATAATACATAATACAATATAAATAGTTGTAAATACAATGTAAATGCTATATAAATAGTTGTTGGGGCATGACAAGTTCAAGTTTTGCTTTTTGGAACTTTCTGAAAAAATATTCCCCCCAAATATTTTCAATCCATGGTTGGTTGAATCCTTGGAAGTGGAACCTGCAGATGCAGAACCGGTGAATATGGAGGACCAACTGTATACACAATATGCTTCAATTACTGAAAGAAAAATTATACTAACATTTTATTTCCCAAAACACACACACACACACACACACACACACACACACACACACACGTAAGATTAAACACAAGTGGTTTCCTTTGGGATGGCAGAATTATGGATATTTATTTTATTCTTTTAACTTATCTTCTAATTTTCCTATGATGACCATGTATTGGTATGTATGTATGTATGTATGTATGTATTAATTAATTATGGCTGCACTGGGTCTTAGTTGCGGCATGCATGCGGGATCTAGCTCCCAGGGATGGAACACAGGCCCCCTGCACTGGGAGCATGGAGTCTTACCCACTGGACCGCCAGGGAAGTCCCTATGTTTATTTTTGAATTAAAAAATTACTTTTAATTAAGAAACAAAAACAAAACCCAGATTGATGGTTCAATTAGAAAGGTGGAAATAGGCCTTTTATCTTCTTTACTGGGGCTACTTACCAGTATTTTTCATGACTGATGTCAGGCTGCTAAGGATGGAACTGATCTTTGCCAGATCCACATTAGCCAGGTTTGGCAAAGCCAGTGCTGGAGTAGGGGAGAGAAGAGAAGTATTCACAGGCTTTGGAAGAGGTGGGGTTGCTGTCACAGTCACAGGCACTGGAGTACATGAAGAGGCCTTTGAGATACTTTCTGTTGGCTTTGTAGGTACAGCAGTGGATACAGCTGACTTCTCCACAGGTTTTTCCTTCCTGTCTTCTACTGTTTAAAAAAAGAAAAGAGATGGTATTGCATCCTACTACTTTCCAGACTCTGCTTGCAATATGAAATAACATGTCCCAATATTTCCTAAAAAGTACTATGCTTTAGAGAAAAATAATTCACTTCATGATTTTTTTAAAAAGTCATGCTCTTTATAATTTATGAACCTTCCCAGCTTTAATATCTGCTTAAAATGAATTCCCCAAATGCATCTTTTATCTTACTTTTTAATGATTTCTTTACATCTTCTTAGTATCTGTATATTAAATTTGTACATTTCTGGAAGTATGTTATTATTTGGTACACATTTGTGTTCTGTCTTTCAGTAATATTTATGTCATAAATTGTCCTGTCTTTTCTTTGCCATTATTAACCTGAGAGCTTTCTAAGAAACAGAAACTCTGTACCTATGTTAATGTATTATCCTTTGGTCTCCTGAAATTGGTCTGGCACTGGGGGTGCAATCAGGCACTAATGCAATGTCTTAACTCTTGATGTCTCTGCAATACATTCCTCTTAATGCTTTAAAGGCAATGCACTATACGGATAGTGCATTAAATTCAACCTAAGTCAAATTGCCTAATAAGAATAATTATAAAAGCTGGGGATGTCAGAGAAACAATTCACCAATCCAGGTTAATTCTGAAAGTGTGGTTAACAAAATGTGGCTTTGGAATCTTGAAGGTCAAGAGTGACAGAGAATAAGGAATTCCAGCATAAGTGGCCCTTTAGAGCAGTGCTGTTCAAAAGAAATGTAATTCAAGCCACATATGTAAGTTTAAATTTTCTAGTAACCATATCAAAAAAAGAAAAACAGGTAAAATTAATTTTAATAATATATTTTACTTATCTCAATATATCCCAAATATTTTCATTTTAATAAGTTATAAATATAAACAATTATTAATGAGATATTTTCACTCTTTTTTAAAGCACTAAGTTCCTAGAATCCAGTGTGTATTTTGCTTTGTTTTTGTTTTTGCCACACCACGTGGCTTGCAGGATCTTGGGTCCCTGGCAGCGGAAGCGCGGATTCCTAACCACTGGACCACCAGGGAATTCCCTGAACAGCACAGATCTTGAGCAATGATTCTCAACGTACGTGGCATACCAAATCCTGAACCACTGCTCTACAGACAATACTACTACCTTGGTGTTCTAATTTTATAAGGATTAAACCATCTTTTAATACCTGCCTGTGATAGATTTATTGGTGGGGAAGGCAAAACAGATAAGGAGCAAGTTGTGTACTAATCATATAGGACATACCAATGATTTTTGACCCATCATCTTCCACATCTGAGAGTTCCATGTCTTCCACATCACGATTATCTGTTGCAGGCTCAGGTGTGGCAGATTTCTCACTCTCCATGGTTGGTGACTGGGATTCCTCACCTCCCATTCCTTGAAAAGGAGACTCAGAGCCAGTTGGGGAGGGAGCATCCATGCTTGGGGAAGGGACTGGTGATTCCTCAGGATCAGGAAGTGTTGACTTCAATTGATCCAGCTTTTTCTTTAAATTGTTCACTCGATTAGCAAAGGTTTTATATGCCTAAAAGAGAAAAAGAAGAGTTTACTCCTCTGAGAAGTAACCAAGAAGCTACCATTTTGACTTGATCAGATTTCTTCATTATTATTAACTATATCACTGGTATAAAATAAGAAAATATCATCTGTCAAGCATGGAGTAGTTTCCAATCTCTGCTTTTTATATTCCCTAAGTCAATATTACCATCCACAGTTGCCCAAGTTAGAGACTTAGAAGTTATCTGCAATTCATGCTCCCTTGCTCCCCTGTATCCCTCCAAGCAACCAATATTTATCAAGAGCCTAAATGTGCTGGCCACTCTTCTAGGTACTGGAGATACAGCAATGACTAAGAAGACAAAAATCAAATCAATAAATAAAGCATAGCCCGAGAGGTCAAATACTATTGATTTTTTTAAAAAAAGAAACTGTTTATTTTAAAAGGTTTAGGTGTACAAAATTACTGTGTAGATAAAATAGAGTTCCCATATAAGCCACACCCAATTTTCCCTATTATTAACACCTAACATTAGTATGATACATTTGTCACAATTAATAAACCAATTTTGATAATTATTATTAACTAAAGCCCATACTTCATGCATATTTCCTCAGTTTTTATCTGATGTTCTTTTTCTATTCCAGGATCCCATAATTTAGTAGTCACATCTCCTAGGCTTCTCGTTTGTGATGGTTTATTAGATTTTCCTTACTTTTGACGAACTTGACAGTTTTGAAGAGTACTGGTCAGGTATTTTGCAGACTATCTCTTAACTGAGGTTTTTGTCTAATGTTTTTCTCATGGTTAGACTGGGGTTATGGGTTTTGTGGAGGAAGACCACAGAGATAAAGTGTGATTGTCATCACATCATATCAAGGGTACATACAATCAATACAATGTACCACTGTTGTTGTTAACCTTGATCATCTGGCTTAAATCCTATTCATCTGATTATCTTAATTGCCAGTGTCTTGAAGCTGTGTGTCTTTTTCTTTTTTTTTGTTAAGGGTCTTGGAACATTAGATCGTGGAATCATTTTGGTTGGCTGAACAAGAAGCATTATTTAAAAAATGGAGTGGAACGGAAAATAATATGCTAGAATTGAGCTTTTGTTTCTAGATATAATTGAGTAGTTTGTAGCACAGCAATGCTCCCATCAAGAACAACTAGAAAAGCCAGATATATGCACATACATATCTATACACACTCACACGCATGCACATACGTGCACACACACATATTTGAATGTACTGTAGAGTGCTAAGGCAACGAAAACCCAAGTGGCAAATTCTATAGCAGGGGGAAACCATGAGGAGAGTCAAGCTGACATTCTGCAGTTGCCTTTTCTCTCAGGGTCCTACTGATTTTGGGGAGCTAGGCAAGAATTTGAGAATTCAGGCAAAAGGAAAAGGCAGAGGGTTACTACTAAATAATATAAAGAAAAAAGGAGAACTTTTAAAAGTGTTGCTGGCCTGTAGAGATAAATTAGAAAAAATTAGAAAGGCCAAAATTTTGATGAAAGAGGAAGGACAGAACTGGCTCAACAATATGCTATTGCTTTTTCTTCAAGATATTTGCTGATAGATAACCAACAAGGACCTACTGTAGAGCACAGGGAACTCTACTCAATATCCTGTAATAACCTACAGGGCAAAAGAATCTGAAAAAGAACAAATATATGTATATGTATCACTGAATCACTATGCTATACACCTGAAATTAACAGAACACTGTAAATCAACTATACTCCAATTTAAAAAAAAGATATTTGCTGAATTATGAAGCTTGCTTAAGAGGGAATTAAAGAAGTCAAGCAGAA
The DNA here is from genome assembly GCF_028564815.1 of Eubalaena glacialis. NCBI lineage: Eukaryota > Metazoa > Chordata > Mammalia > Artiodactyla > Balaenidae > Eubalaena > Eubalaena glacialis. The sequence continues at coordinate 85,886,153 of NC_083718.1, forward strand.
AAATTCTGAAAAGCAAAGCGGAGTTAAACATAGTCTCATGGTGGAGAAGAGACAAGGATTAGCGTTCAAATCACACAACGAAGGAGGGGCCCTAGTGATGTCGCAGGCTCTCAGTGGGAAAAATCTGTGCCTTAGAAGCTGGATGAACCAGAAGAAATCAAAAGTTTGCCCAAACTGCAATTCAGCCTGAAGTCAGTTCAGTTTCAGGTTTGATTAATATGATTAGCTCTTGGACTTCCCTGGTGGCGCAGTGGTTAAGAATCCGCCTGCCAATGGAAGGGACACGGGTTCGATCCCTGGTCCGGGAAGATCCCACATGCCAGGGAGCAACGAAGTCCATGTGCCACAACTACTGAGCCTGTGCTCTAGAGTCCGCGTGCCACAACTACTGAGCCTGAGTGCCACAACTACTGAAGCCTGTGCGCCTAGAACCTGCGCTCCGCAACAAGAGAAGCCACTGAAATGAGAAGCCCGTGCACCGCAGTGAAGAGTAGCCCCCGCCTACTGCAACTAGAGAAAGTTGTGCACAGCAATGAAGACCCAACGCAGCCAAAATAAATACATAAAAAATAAATAAATTAAAAAATATATATGATAAACTCTCACAATATCTGCCTAGCAAAGGAAAGGGTGAATCCTTTCTGGAGGAAGAGAAATCACTGAGACTCTAGAAATATTTTCATATACAATGTTCAGTATTCAATAAAAAATTAGAAAGCATGCCAAGAGATAAAAGAAAAGACAGACACTATGAACAGACTCAAAACAAGTATAGCCAATATTGGAGTTACCTAGCAAAACCCAAATAGCTATGATTTATACGTTCAAGAAAATACAGAAAATCCCATCTTGAACAATTCAGTCCAAAATTCATTAGCAAGAGTTGAAGGGAAGCCTTGGTCGCCTAGGTTAGGTAACGGAGCCAAAATGGGGTGAGGAAAATGACTGCATGGGAGGAAGGCATTGCATGGGATGTTGAAGCCTAAGCGAGATAAAAAGAAAGCCAACAGAGATGGCTGGGAGGGATGGAAGTGCTGGAAAACTGGCTATACACATGGGCAATGATCAAACAAGTGAGATTATGTTGAAGATAAGGGGAGCAAGATTTTACATTTTTAGAAAAAGCAATTATAAATGTGGAAACGGAGAAAACTAGAATGAACCTCGTAGTGTTAGACTGGGATCGGAGATAATAGTGTGAACTCACGGTTTTTGACATATATAGACAGATACAGAAATATATATAGATGTAAATGTGTGTATATAGGTTAAATACACACACACACACACACACACACATATTTCCTACCTCTGTACACTGATATGGTCTGGAAGCAGTGATATCCCAATAGTAATAAGTACACCTAGTACTCAGATCTTGGTTTCGAAATGTGGTTTTTCACTAAAAGGAACCAAGGCTCCTTGGAGAAATGACCGATTCCCGGGCTGGACAGAAAAGTGCAAGATGAACCTGGAATACCTTGCTCCAAAAGTAAGGAAACGCTCAAAAAATGATGGGGATATGTCAAAAGAACACAGAAAGCGGCTTGAGAGGAGCTCCCACTGGGACAATCTGAGCATCAAAATAATTATTTTGCAATGAAATCAGTAGTTAGTAATGAATTAGAACACTGACTAAATACGACTGAGTCCATATTGATATAAATAAATGAATAAACTGAAATTTTGAGGAGGAACAAAATATGTGCATAGTTTCAAAACGCCTCCCCACAAGACACTTATTAATTAGTGTATAGTTTCCTAGTGTTGTGGTACTTTATTATTGAGTGGCTTAAAACAACAGAAATTTATTGTCTCATAATTCTGGAGGCTAAAAGTCCAAAATCAAGGTGTGAGCAGGGCTATGATCCCTCTACGACTGAGCAGAATCCTTCCCTGCCTTTTCCTAGCTTCTGGTGGTGGCCATCAACCCTTGGAATTCCTTGGTTTGCAGATGCATCACTACAGTATCTGTCTTGGTTGTCACATGATATTATTCCTGTGTGCATCTGTATCCAAATTTCCATCTTCTTATAAGGACACCAGTTATACTGGATTAAGGCTCATCCTAATGACCACATCTTAACTTGAGTACATCTGTAAAGACCCTATTTCCAAGTAAGGTCATTTTCACATGTACCAGAGAGTTAGGGCTTCAACATTATCTTCTGGGGTACACAATTCAACCCACAGCAACTACCAAGTGAAAACTTTTCAGTGGACAAGCTGGGAAGATGCCACACTAATAAGATACCAAAGGGAATGTTACAGGTAGTAAAACAAATCAAACTTGTGTGCTAACTGAAGGATGAAATGAGAAGAACACAATCACTTCTGTGATATTCCTACTAAAGATATATAACCTCAATCTGATCACAAAGAAACATCATATAAATCCAAATTGGGGGACACTGGACAAACTATTTTGACTTGTAATCTCCAAACATATTTAGGTCATGAAAATTAAAGAAAAGACTGAGGAACTGTTCCAGATCAATGGAAAACAGAAATGCAATAAATGCAACTCGTGATTCTGGACAAGAACTTTTGTTATAAAAACTGGTCAATTTGAATAGGGGCTGAGGATTAGATAATAATGCATGAAATGTATCAATTAATTTCATGATTAAACAGCTATACCTTATGGTTATGAAGGAGAAAATAATTGTCTTGGAGGAAAATACTCATGAAAATATTTGTGGGTAACGGGGTGTCAGCAACTTCTTTTCTTTTTTTGGGGGTGTGTGTTTATTTTTATTTTATTTATTTATGTATGTATTTACTTATCTTCATTCTCTTTTTATTTTTATTGGAGTATAGCTGCTTTACAATGTTGTGTTCGTTTTTGCTGTACAGCAAAGTGAATCAGTTATACTTATTTTCAAATGACTCCAAAAAAAAAGGTCTTCATAATATACTTAAGGTATTTCTTTAAGTTTGAGAGTGTTACAAAATAAAAAAAAGAAGACTGAAAAAAATGAAAATAGATTGACAGAATTTTACCAGAAAAATCGAATTATTTCTGAAGAAAAATCAAATGGCAACTCTAGAACTGAAAAATAAGCCAACTAAATTAACTGATGGGTTAAACAATAGATAAGATTCAGCAGAAAAGAAAATTAATGAATCAGAAGACTGGTTAATAGAAAATATCTAGAAGGGAAGCACTGAGGGGAAAAGGATAGAAAATACAGAAACTAACATAAAAAGACATTTGGAACACTGATGAGATCTAGTATACAAATTAATAGAGTTCCAGGAGGAGAGGAGATATAATGGAATAGAAACAATACTTGACAAGAAAACATCCCAAAATTTATAAGAAACATTAAGCCACTCATTATGGGTTGAATTGTGCCCCTCAAATCATATACTGACAGTCCTAACTGTATACCTCAGAATGTTACCTTATTTGGAGACAGAGTTTTTACAGAGGTAATCAAGTTAAAACAAGGTCATTAGGATGGGCCCTAATCCAATATGACTGGTATCCTTAACAAAAAAGCGAAAATTTGGAAACAGAGGGAAGGCAATGTGAAGAGACATAGGGAAGAAACAGCCATCTACAAGTTAAACAGGAGAAGCCAGGAACAGAATCTTCCCTCACAGCCCTCAGAAAGAATCAACCCTGCTAATAACACCTTGATTTTGGACTTATAGCCTTACAGTATGAGACAATAAATTAACGTAGTTTGAGCTACCCACTCTCAGGTACTTTGTTATAGCAGCCCTAGTAAATTAATACACCACTGACTCAAAAAGTTCTGCAAACCCTAAACCAGATGAATATGAAGAAGACTACACGTAGGCAGATCACTGTATAACTAATGAAAACCAAAGATAAAGAGAAAATATTAATAGCAAACCAAATGCAGTACAATAAAAAGGCTAATAAACACTAAATAAATACTGGCTACATAAAACAACTGTAGAATATGTATGTGTATAATTAAAATATATAACAATAAAAACATATAAATCTGAATGGTGGAAATAGTTCCTTTGATGCTATCTCCAAGGAAGCTATGAAGTTAAAGACCTAAGCAATGATTTCAGCAGCTGCCCAGTGCCAGGCAAAGAGTTTAGAGTTTATGCACTGTCAATTTAGAGAGGCTTAGTAAACACCTTCACTTCCTATTAAAACCCCACAAAGGCCATGGATTAGGAGTAAGGACCATGTCCCAGGACTAAGGGTTATGTTCAAACAAACCTAAAACCAAGCCTTCACATAACAGTGATCCACTGATAATTTAACTGATTGCCAGAAAAAAACCTCAACACTTTTTAAAGGTAAAATGATACAATTCACAGTTTCCACAAGTATCACCCAAAAGGTCTCCTATGAAATAAATTCTTAAACAAGCAGATAGGATATATAGGTATGATTAAAGTACACACACACACAAATCATAGAAAAAACAGTCAATAGGAGTATACCTAGAAATGACCCAGATACTGGAATTAACATATAAGGTCTTTAAGACAGTGATTACAAATATTACGTTAAAGAATTTTTAGGAAAAGATGAAGAACGGATGAGTAGATGGGAAATTTCAACAAAGAAAAGGAGCTCTAAGAAAGAACAAAATGAAAATTCTAGAACTGAAAAATACAGCATACTGGGCTCAGTAGAACAAAGAATATTTGAAGACAAGTAAATATAAAGTAGCCAAAAATCAGTCCAGAGAGAAAAAAGAATGAACAGAACAGACAGAAATCTAAGAACACATGGGACGTATAACTGGAGTCCCAGAAGGAAAAGAGAAAGAATGAAAAAGAAGGAATATTTTAAAAGATAATTGTCGAATAGGTTCTAAAATTGATGAACAATATCAAACCACAGATCCAAAAAGGTCAGTGAACCCCTTTTATCCCTTTGTAGCAGGATAAGTATAAAGAAGAAATCTAGGCACAGCTGACTTCTCAAGGGACGACAGGTAGAGAAACATTTTTAGGTAATGAAAGAAAAAAACTGCCAACTTAGAATTCTTTATCCAGTGAAAACATTTCTCAAAAATGAAGGTAAAATAAAGACATTTTAAGATAAACAAAATCTGAGAAGTTCATCACCAACAGTCCTGCACTATAAGAAATGTTAAAGACTTTAGGCTGAAGGAAAATGATCCCAGAGGGAAACATGGATCTGCAAAGAGGAATGAAAAACACCAGAAATAGTAAATATAAAAGACTATTTGCCTCTTAATTTCTTTAAAAGTCTACTCACTGTTTAAGAAAAATAATAAAAATTATACTACATAAAATATACATAAGTAAAATAGTTAACAATAGCATAAAGACCTGGGGGAAGGGAATCCTACTACTGTTAAGGTTCCTAATTATATATGAAGTAACAGAATATTAATTTAAGGTTTTATTATAACAATATTAAGATAGTAATATTAAATTAAGATAATTTAATTTAAGGCAATAAGTTAAGAGTGTCAGATTTGATTAAAAAACAATAACCATAAAACAAAACCAAGATCCAACTATATGCTGTTTGTAAAAGACACATTTAAGTATAAAAACTTGTGAGATGTGGGACTTCCCTGGTGGTCCAGTGGCTAAGACTCCGAGCTCCCAATGCAGGGGGCCCGGGTTCGATCCCTGATCAGGGAACTAGATCCCACATGCCTCAACTAAGAGTTTGCATGCCGCAACTAAAGATCGTGCATGCCGCAACTAAAAGATCCCGCATACCACATCGAAGATCCTGCATGCCACAACTAAGACCTGGCAAGGCCAAAAACAAACAAATAAAAAATTTGTGAGATGCAGCTTAGAGGGAAGTTTATTGTATTAAATATACATATTTTTAAAAAGCTGAAAATCAATTATCTAAGTATTTATCTTAAAAAATCAGAAAAAGTATAGGAAATGAAATAATACAGAAGAAAGAATATCTCCCAGTATATTGCATATAACAAGAGTAAGTTTTATTTTGTGAAACTTTTGCTGTATATGTGCACATGTGTGTGGTTCTTAGTTTCCATGTAAAATCTTTCTTTCATACGGACTGTGGTCAAAATCTTTTTGAGAATATTGCTTTAAGGTTTAACTGTTTCCACAAAAGTCAACCTGGATTATTTCAATAACCTACTAACTTGTCTCCCTATCTCTAATAGTCTCCTATTCTCCATTCTGCTATCTTGATTCCAAAATGCAGACTTGATCACATCATCAGCAAAATTAAAATCCTACAACTGCCTTCCATTGCTTTCAGGGTAAAATTCAAAGACCTTAGAATAAATATAGGCCTTTCAGGACCATGTTCCTGACTTCCTCTCCAGGTTTATTTATCACTTCCTCATAAATGCCTAGCTATAAGAAACTACTTTCAGGTCCACCAATTTTGCCATGCTCTCTTTCATTCCCATGCTTTGAAAATGCTCTTCAGAGAATATGGTCTTTCATTTAGCCAATTACTGCAACTTCAGAGTTTAGCTCCTTTGGGAAAATTTTTCTCCATATCCTCCATTCCCACTCCCAAATTAGCTAAAGCACCTTTTCAATCTGCTCTCCTAGCACCCTATAGTTACCTTCATTATAGCGTTTATTACACAGAATTGCAATTATGTGTGCTCACTGAATGCTCGCTGAACGAACTTCTCCCAGCCATTTGCTAAGGATCCTCCAAAACAGACTAAATGATTTTATATAATTTCATAAATAAGTAATGATGGTTCACTTCTCAAAAATTATAAAATGGTCTTTTGAGTAAAAATGGTAAACTAATCACTCCTGTTCAGTGTCTCTCCTTCCTGGGACTCCTATAAAATGAATAGTAGAAGTTGAGACACAGATGTAGGGAACAAACGTATGGACACCAAGGGGGGAAAAATGCGGTGGGGTGGGGATGGTGGTGTGCTGAATTGGGCGATTGGGATTGACATGTATACAGTGATGTGTATAAAATTGACGACTGATTAAAAAAAAAAAAGAAAAAGAAAAATGAATAGTAAAGGAACACAAAGGTATAAACCAGTAACAAGGAAAAGGTTTGGTAAGAGTAAGAAGTAATGAGGCAGGGTAGAGAAAAATGAGGTTAGGAGTATGCAGAAAGGGAGTTATACCTGGGAAAGGAGCTGATCTGTCTTGCAGAATCCCTGAGAAGTTTTGATCCAGGAAATGATGAGTATAAAAAAGTAGAGTGAATAGTGGGGTTGAAATCAGAAATTAAAAGTGTGAATACCTTGGGGACTTCCCTGGTGGTGCAGTGGTTAAGAATCCCCCTGCCAATGCAGGGGACATGGGTTCGAGCCCTGGTCCAGGAAGATCCCACATGCCGCGGAGCAACTAAGCCTGTGCGCCACAACTACTGAGCCTGTGCCCTAGAGCCTGCGAGCCACAACTACTGAGCCCGCGTGTCACAACTACTGAAGCCCGTGTGCCTAGAGCCCATGCTCCACAACAAGAGAAGCCACCGCAATGAGAAGCCCGCGCACCGCAATGAAGAGTAGCGCCCACGCAGCAACAAAGATTCAACACAGCCAAAAAAAAAAAAAAAAAAGGTGTGAATACCAAACACTCAATACCACCTCCTCTGTAATCTTGATACTCAGCAGCCAAGGCACTATGCCCCAGGCAAAAAAAATATGACTTCTTCTCTAAAGAGTTACAATATTCTGGCAAAAAGACTCCAGCCTTCTGACATTTAGGGCTCCTCCCACCCTAACAGCCAGCTCCTTACCTAAGCAGATTTTACTATTATTCATTCTTGGGTTAAACTCAGAGTAGATAATTCCTATCTATGTACAGAGAGCCCTCCCAATCAATTTTTTCATACCTCATTCTTAAATATGAATAGGACAGAGATATTACCTGATTTTTGAGGAAAGCCAGAATCATATAAAAGAAAACCAAATAACTAGAGGGAAGGAAAAAAGACTCTAGATCTTCCAGAAAGCAGAACAAAAAGATCAAGGCTGATAAAACATAAGAAAACACAGGACACATAGAGGATCAATCTAGGAGGTCTAACAAATGATTAATCGATGTCCAAGAAAGGGAAAACGGAGATAAAGAAATTATCCCAGATTAAAGAATATCAGCCTTTAGACTGAAAAAGCCCTCCACTAACCCATAATGAATGCAAAACAAAACCTCACAGGTAGATACATCATTGTAAAAATTCCAGAACACCACATAAAATGTCCTTAAAAAGATCTTGCAAAGACTTCATATCAACAATACTAATGACAATGGAGTGACACCTTCTAAGCTGTGAGGGAAAATGATTTCCAACCAGCCAACCTATCAGAGCAAATGTGAAAACAGAAGAAAGGCATTTTTAAATATAAGGACTCAGAAAATTCATCTCTTACAAACTCTGTTTTTTGGGAAATTGAGGATGTGCTCCAGCAAAACAGGAGAGAAAGCCAAGAAAAGAAGACATGGAAATTGGCAAACAGAGGCCTCAGCTCAGAACAGCAGTAAAGAATAGTCCTAGGATGAGATCTAGAGACCTAAAATGGAGCAAGAGAATGTAAGCTCTGGTAGGGAGGTCTCTGGGGGAAAACATGGATTCAGAATATCTGATATGATACAGAATCTAGGGAGAGACCAAAAAAAAAAAAAAAAAAAGACGCTAAAAGGCAAACAATGCACAAAAAATAGAAATTCTAGGAAAAAACAAAAACTCTCTAATATAACCATAGTTACCAAAAGACCTTGCAGTGAACAATGTTCAGTTATGATGTAAGCTTTATTAATTTTCAGCCTTTAGAGCAAGGAAGACTTAATTATAATTATAAAATAGAATGTAAATATTATCAACCTAGACAATATAAAAGTATTGTTTAGTGATGTTGGGAAACTGAAGGGACAGAAGAAAACTAATGGGAAAGAATAGGAATGTTAATATTTTCATTTTACAAAGTGGGGCATCTAGAGTTAGTGGTCAAAAAAATAGTAAATTTAGTACTTCAATTTACAGGGTAATCAACAGATTTAAAGAATTATATAATGATATTGGGAGAAGGGGGAAGGGAGGTGAATATAAGCTAAATCCTCATTTGTCACACCAAGAAGTTAATAGATATTTCTTTTTTTTTTTTTGGTCGCACCCATAGCATGCAGGATCTTAGTTCCCCTACCAGGGATGGAACCCGTGCCCCATGCAGCGGAAGCACGGAGTCTTTTTTTTTTTTTTTTCTTAATGATATTCTTGTCTGCTTACATTCTTTTTATTTATGTATGTATGTATGGCTGTGTTGGGTCTTCGTTTCTGTGCGAGGGCTTTCTCTAGTTGTGGCAAGCGGGGGCCACTCTTCATCGCGGTGCGTGCGCCTCTCATTATCGCGGCCTCTCGTTGCCGCGCACAGGCTCCAGACGCGCAGGCTCAGTAATTGTGGCTCACGGGCCCAGTTGCTCCGCAGCATGTGGGATCTTCCCAGACCAGGGCTCGAACCCGCGTCCCCTGCATTGGCAGGCAGATTCTCAACCACTGCGCCACCAGGGAAGCCCAAGCACGGAGTCTTAACCACTGGGCTGCCAGGGAAGTCCCAACAGATATTTCTTATATAGTATAAATCAAGAAAGAAAAATAGGAGTACATTATTCAGAAATATGAAGGCAAATACCAGAAAAAACAGCTAAATGAGTTACAAGAAACTGCTTCTAGGAAGTGGGACTGGTGGGATCTAAAGTACTATATACTGGGAGGGACTTCCCTGGTGGCACAGTGGTTACGAATCCGCCTGCCAATGCAGGGGACACGGGTTCGAGCCCTGGTCCTGGTCCTGGAAGATCCTGCCAGATCATGCTGCGGAGCAACTAAGCCCGTGCGTCGCAACTATTGAAGTCACGCACCTAGAGCCCATGCTGCACGAGAAGCCACCGCAACGAGAGCCCACGCACCTAGAGTCCATGCTGCACGAGAAGCCACCGCAACGAGAAGCCCACCCACTGCAACGAAGAGTAGCCCCCATTCGCCTCAACTAGAGAAAGCCCATGCGCAGCAACAAAGACCCAACACGGCCAAAAACAAATAAATAAATAAATAAATTTATTTAAAAAAAAAAAGTATATATACTGGGAATTCCCTGGAGGTCCAGTGGTTAGGACTCCCTGATTTCATTGCCGAGGGCACAGGTTCAATCCCTGGTTGGGGAGCTAAGATCCCACAAGCTGGGTGGTGCAGCCAAAAAAAAAAAGTACTTAAAGTACTATATACTTTTATAACCATATATAGTGATTAAAACTAAAAAATAAATAAAAATAAAGTACAAAACAGTTTCTTTCAGGGGCCATTAGACAAATGTCTAATTATCAACCCCTCTTCCAGTTGAGGTGGGGAGAAAGAGGTTCCTTAACTGAGTTGATGAAATTCAGAAACAATGTTTCCATCTAGTATCTGGGTTTAAAAAAATATATATACATACTTCTGCCCAATTTTATATCCCTTAACAGTAACTTGGCACACTCCCACTGAAACGCTAAGACGTAAGGCTTCAGCAAAGCTTAATGGTCAGGGTATTCACAAGCTTTAGCATCAGAAAGACCTAGGTCTTAATTCAGACACCTTCACTTGCTAGCTATAATATTCTACCTTGTACAAGGTTACTAACCCTCTTCAAAAGTAACTTCTTCATCTGTGAACTGGAGATAATAATGCTTATCCTAATAGAGTTAGATAACACATATAAACAGTCACAGATATATGGTAAGCAATTGATGTAAGACAGTTTTAATCATTACTTACATTGGCCACCACTTTTACTTCTTTGTACTGTGCTTCATAGAAAATTCCAGCATTTTCAAGTGCTTCTGTTAGTGAGGGCCCATTTTTCACCTGCTTATCTAGTCCATTCACAAATTCCTCCAGCTTGGCACTTGCCTCTTCAAATTCTTTGGAGAATTTCTTCCCACCTGTCTTATCTAAAATAACAAGAGGAAGTATTCTGTAAAATTCTTAGTCTCATAGTTTCACCTTAAAGAAGCTTCTCTAAATCACAAAAATCACAAAACAGATTATTTAAATGGTTTGTGTCATCCTGCTGGAGTGAGGCAAGAGTGCATGATGAAGGCACTTGCAATTAAGGTAAAGAAAAGAAAGTTCAACTAAATGAAAGTTTGTTGACTGCTTTTATTCACAAATTTGATGTCACACTGCTACTTAGGAATAATGGAATGAGGCTCAATTCTGTACACTTATACCATTAACTTTTATACTATAGATTGTAATAAGATATATCTCTTAGATGAGAAAACAGAGGTTCAGAAAAGTAAAGATAAAGTGACTTCTTTGTGTATCAGGCTTAAAAATTATCCTTTCCTATCTGAAGATCTCTGGTAATTTGATATTAGAAGAGTACCATGAATTATTTTTCAACAATAGTGACATTGTATGACATTGTAAACTGTTTCTTACTCTCCTAAGTACATTTTTCCCAGTGATGTTGGAATATGGCCTTAGGTGTGGATATAAATTTAGGCTTTGCATTTTATCAGCTGTGTAACTTGGGCAAGCTTCTTATCTCCTTATGAAGCCTCAGATTTCTCATGTCCAAAATGGAGGTTTTTAACATGCTTCTGAGTTGTTGTGAGGACTAAATTAGATAACATATGTTAAATTTAAAGCATGGTACAAGAACAAAATAGGTGCCAAAACAAATAGCTGGTAGTCATTTACTCATTATTTCAAAAATATTTATCAGATGCCTATTATGTGCCAGGTATTGCTCTAGGCACTAGGATACAGCAAGAACAAATAAGGATAATTTCTACTTTCATGAGAGTTACATTCTAATAAATTAATATGATTATTATTTATAATCTACAATGTAAGGAAAAGAGAGCAAGGCACTAGATTTTATGAGGCATTACAGTGACCTTATTTATTTATTATTATTATTTTTTTGGCTGCACCGTGTGGCTCGCAGGATCTTAGTTCCCTGACCAGGGATCGAACCCAGGCCCAGAGCAGTGAAAGTGCCACATCCTAACCACTGGACGGCCAGGGAATTCCCTACAGTGACCTTATTGAAGAGCATAGCCAAACCAGTTAATCACTCATGTGAAATACCCCTATCATAATCCAATACATCAAGAAAGGACTAGAAGTGGGGAAAAGGACAGAATTTACTTATTTAAAAAAATTTTTTTTAAATTTACTTCTTCTCCAGCTTTATTGAGATATAACTGGCATATAACATTGTTTAAGGTGTACAATTTGAAGGCTAGGAATTTACTTATGAAATTGACATGTATGAAATCACCACCTGGGAAAGAGGCGCCACAACTATTCTCTGTAACGTGAGGTTGTCTTTATGGAAGGAGTCAGTCTGATCACTTGAAGATGACATATCTAGAAAGAAAATCTGACTTATTCTATTTAAAAGGATGTAGGTATTACCTTTTAAGCATTTGAGAGTTTCTGTGCTGCACACATCCACCCTCATGGTTGACAGCTGTTTTTCTTTCAATTCTATCTGATCTTCTGAGCGCTTGTACAGCAACAGCTCTTCAATGAGGGCCTGAGACTGAACACAGACCAGGGTCATATTTAATTTATGAAATCATCCACTTATTCTACCTTTCCACACTAAAGTAAAACATGAATAAAACGTAACAAAGCCATGAGAGGCAAAAACCCTTCATATTTCCTCATAATCAGGGATATCAAATATCAACATCAATTCTCATGTCAAAACCGTATTTTCAGTTACATACTTTAAAAGATCCTTTTCCTTATTTATTCAAAGCTAATTTATGGATACAGAGTTAAGACTGAAACAGACAAAGGTCCACTTATATCTTCTTTAAATTTTAACTAGATAAACGGTCTTATTATGTTAACTTTAAGCAAATTTTAATTTAATACAGTTTTATAGAAAGATGAATCTCTTGTTGGGATTCAACACAAAATTCAGCTGGTAATAGATATTTCAGAAGAAGGTTACTTTGTCCTTTAGAGGTACAGATAAACCTCTTAAGTTTTAGACAGTTTGAACATGTTTAAAATATAACTGATGCATAACTGAATAAAAATAAATCTTTCAGGATGGACTATACAGAAAACTAACACAAAAGGGGTGAATAATATTTTGGCATGTTGAACATATTCTGTAACTTACTCGAAATTCAGCAACTATCTTAGACTTGAGAGCAGCTTTTGGATTCGTGGATGCTGTTGGAATTAAACAAAAGGTCATTTAAGAATATAGACACAAAATGTTGACTAATATTCAGGAAAATTTCCAGTTTTATAGTTAAGGCTGTACTCTTTGAATATATGTTGAACATGCACATTTAAATCATGGTATAATTCTTAGAATAAATAGTGGAATATGAAATTTGAACACTCCCAAGCATGGTAAATATAAAAATACACTATTTAGATAGGTCTAACCTACTTACCTCCAACATAACCTGTAAGTCTGAAGTCCTAGAATTATTGATTTGGAGATACTGAGATACATGAAGTACCTTTTTGCCTAGTCTGAGTGTAAGAGGATCTTAACACCTCAAATTAAGAGTGTTCAGGAGCAGGACATCCAATTAATCCTGAGCACTGGCTGAAGAAAATTTACTTAGAAGCATCAACTCTATTCCTATGTATTTAATTTTGGATTTCTTTTTCTGCTGACTCAATTCATAGCAAAAATAGGTAGGGAAAGTTCTAAGTACAATACCACTGTGGTTGAACTTTGGCTGAAATGATGACTCTTGTTGTTCCTAAGCATGCAACTTATGACCAAAAGGATGTGAGAGGACTCCCTTAATCATGATGAATATCACATGCTTGCTGGAGCAAAACCATCCCAAGTGTCTTGTTTCACCTCCCAATTCTCACTGTCTTTTACCTTGTTCCCTCCACACCTTCAAGTCTTTCTCAATATTCCTCAGTTTGGCCCACAGCAGCCTATCACATGCAGTATTCCACTCCCTTGATCTCATGCTGGGTAAACATGATAAACACAGCAGGAGCTCCTGTTAGAGAATGAGCTTCTGGCCAGGATTTGAGGCCCATGTCTAATCTGGTAGAGTATATCCCCAAATCTGAAGGATTTCATGGCTCCCACAGAAATGCTTCTTAATGCCTAGTCTCCTCTTCAGCTCTGTTGTTTAATGCCAGCTGCCTCTAACTTCATATATCTTTGAACCTGAAAGTTAGCCTGGGCACTATCACGTATTTTTTTCTTCTTTCAATCCCCCAACTACTCTTGAATCTTCACTCATTTAAACCCTTTTTCTGCATTTCCTTTGTTTAAAAGTAGTTTTATTTTTATTTTTTTAAAGAAGTAACTCCATGATGGCTTGTTTAGTGTAAGTCACTGGGAGCCTCCCAGGCCTGGAAAACACAGGCTTGCCCATGGTTTATGCCAGGTACGATGTCAAATGGTCTACATTTTCTTCTGCTCCAAAAAGAGGAGGTAATTTATATTAGTTGAGATTTTGTTCCTTACTTTGTGATTTCTTCCACTGCTTATTCGGTTGTTTGTTCAGATTTTCTTTCAGCTGCTTCTGAGTTTTGAAAGTGGTACCTGGAAAACATTTCAGTTTTTGCAATCTGGCGTTATGGGAAGCTGTTCTGTCTGTCCACTTCAGTGTCAAAGTTGTAGCATGAAAAAAGGCAATCCGAGACTGTGTGTTGTTTCTTTCTCTCCTTTTCTTTCATTTTTATAAAAAGATAAAAACACCCACCAGATCTAAGAAGCTGTCAAATAAACATGATTTCTACATCAATGAAATAACAAATTTTGAGAATAGGGTAGAAGCTTAAAAACACCAGGTGACACATTCAAATGAAGAATTTAACAGCTTCTTAGAAGATGCTATTTTTAAAGCAAATTTCTAGTCAATTTATGGTCATGGTATCAGATACCACCTACTGCTATTCAATGACTTAATTACATGTATCTAATACACAGGAACTAAGTAATTTAAATAACACCAGTACACAACTTACTGCAAATCTAAACCAAAAGAGAGACCGAAGAATGCCAATATATGCTTAGTATCAAACAGCTTACTGAAAACTGAAACCCTGTCCAAAAATTGTCCCATAAGTAAGAGGACAGGGCAGTAATTATTAAACACAAAAGATGAACAGTTTAAAGCATTCAACTAAAGTAAAGCAAATGCCGGAAAATAATTAGATGGTCATCATCACTTAATATGCTTGACTTTCTTTAGTCAATAAAAACGAAATTCAACCCTCCCCAAACCAATTCTACTTAAATTTTAATGCAAACCGATTTTTACAATTATTTAATTTTAAACAAACAGGGCCAGATCCAAAAGTTTATTTTTCGTTATTAAGCAAAAGGACCAAATCTATAAAATATATATAATTTTAAAGACTGAACAATGACTCAACCTTTCTTTTAGGAGAGAAAAAATACTTACTCAAAGCTTCTCTTAACGCCATAATCATTTCTTCTGGGTATACATTTCTATCTTCCCAGATTTTAAAGATTCGTTCTATAGACTTAGAGACAGATGGATCCCTGAGAAGAAAGAAAAAGTGAGACAGACATATAAAAATGTTAACTTACATCTCAAATTAGAAATCTGAAAATAAAGTTGTCAACAAAATTATTTTCCAAATGTCTTCTCATGTTTATTTTAAAACATCTTTTTCTGGTGTCTAGGGCTAAAATCTTAAAAACTCTTATTCAACACTTTTTACTACTGACGTAGATGAGGCTATGGATAACATATTGAACTTTTAAAAAATTTACTGAGAGTAATATTGGTTCATAATATAAGTTTCATGAGTATATTATATTTCTACTTCTGTATACACTAATGATTATACACTCATGAGCATGCTCATGATCAAAAGTTTAAGTTTCCATCCATCACCATACAGTTGACTCCCTTCATCCATTTCACGCTCCCTCCACCACCCTGCCACGCTGGTAACCACTACTCGGTCCTCTGTATCTATGTGTGTGTTTGGTTTGGTTTGTTCAGTTATTTTATTTTTAATTTTTAAAACATATTCCATGTATGAGTGAAAACATAAGGTACATCTTTCTTCACCTAACTTCACTTAGCATAATACCCTCAAGGTCCATCTGTGTTGTCACAGACAGCAAGATTTCGTCTTTTTTTTTTAATGGCTGAACAGTATTCCACTGTGTGTGTATATATATATATATATATATATCTCACACCTTCTTTATCCATTCATCCATCGATGGGCACTTAGGTTGTTTTCCTATCTTGGCTATTGTAAAAAATGCTGCAATGAACAGAGGGGTGCATATATCTTTTCAAATAAGTATTTTCATATTCTTTGGATAAATACTCAGAAGTAGGATATCTGGACATGTGGTAGTTCTATTCTTAATTTTTTGAGGAATCTCCATACTGTTTTCCATAGTGGCTGCACGGATTTACACTCCCACCAGCAGTGTATGAGGGTTCCATTTTTTCCACATCCTCTCCAACACTTGTTATTTCTTGCCTTTTTGATAACAGCCATTCTAATGGGTGTGAGGTGATACCTCACTGTGGTTTTGATTTGCATTTCTCTAATAATTAGTGATGTTCAACATTTTTTCACATGCTTGTTGGCCATTTGTACGTCTTCTCTGGAAAAATGTCTATTCAGCACCTCTGCTCATTTTTTAAACAGGTTATTAGTTTTGCTGTTGTTGAGTTGTATCAGTTCTTATATTTTGGATATTAACCCCATTATCAGATATTTGATTTGCAAATACCTTCTCCTATTCAGTAGGCTGTCTTTTTGTTTTATTGATGGTTTCCTTTGCTGGGCAGAAACTTTTTAGTTTGATGTAGTCCCATTTGTTTATTTTTCCTTTTGTTCCCCTTGCCTGAGGAGGAGATATATCCAGAAAAGTAATGTTAAGACCAATGTCAAAGACTGTACAGCCTATGATTTCTTCTAGGAGTTTTATAGTTTCAGGTCTTACATCAAGTCTTTAATCCATTTTGAATTAATTTTTGTGTCTGTCGGGAGACAGTGGCCTAGTTTTGGGGTTTTTTTGTATGTTGCTGTCTTGTTTTTCCCACCACCACTTACTGAAGAGACTATCCTTCCTCCATTGTATGTTCTTTGCTCCTTTGTTGTAAATTAGTTGTCCATAAATGCATAGGCTTATCTCTGGGCTTTCAATTTTGTTCCACTGATCAAGGTATTTGTTTTTCTGTCAATACCATGCTGTTTTGGTTACTATGGCTTTGTAATATCATTTGATATCAGGGTGTGTGATACCTACAGATTTGTTCTTTCTTCTCAGGATTACTTTGGCTATTCAGGGTCTTTTGTGGTTCTATACAAATTTTAGAATTTTTGTTCTATTTTGGTGAAAAACGTCCTTCAGATTTTGATTGGAATTGCACTGAATCTGCAGATTGCTTTAGGTAATATGAACATTCTGACAACGTTAATTTTTTCAATCCATGAGCGTGGAATATCTTTTCATTTATTTGTGTCTTCTTCAATTTCTTTCAACAATGTCTTACAGTTTTCAACGTACTGGTCTTTCACCTCCTTGGTTAAATTCGTTCAAGGTATTTCATTCTTTTTTGTTGCGATTGTAAATGGGATTGTTTTGTTTTCTTAATTTCTTTTTCTGCTAGCTCATTGTTAACATACAGAAATGAAACCAATTTTTGTATACTGATTTCATATCCTAAAATTTTACTGTATTTGTTTATTGATTCTAATAGGTTTTTAAAACAAATTTTTTTAAATTAATTATTTATTTAGTTTTGGCTGTGCTGGGTCTTCATTGCCGCACGCAAGCTTTCTCTAGTAGTGGCGAGCAGGGGTTACTTTTGCTGCGGTGCGCGGGCTTCTCATTGCAGTGGCTTCTCTTGTCGCGGAGCACAGGCTCTAGGCTCGTGGGCTCAGTAGTTGTGGCTCGCGGGCTCTAGAGTGCAGGCTCAGTACTTGTGCATGGGCTTAGTTGTTCCATGGCATGTGGGATCTTCCCGGACCAAGGCTCGAACCCGTGTCCCCTGCATTGGCAGGCGGATTCTTAACCATTGCGCCATCAGGGAAGTCCCTGATTCTAATAGGTTTTTGGTGGAGTCTTTAGGATTTTCTATATATAAAATCATGTCATCTGCAAATAGTGACAGTTATACTTCTTCTGTTCCAATGCCTTTTATTTCTTTTTCCTGCCTAATTGCTCTGGCTAGAATTTCCAGTACTATATTGAATAAGAATGGCAAGAGTATACATCATTGCCTTGTTCCTATTCTTAGAAGGACAGCTTTCAATTCTTCACCATTGAGTATTATGTTAGCTGTGGGTTTGGCATATACTGCCTATATTACGTTGAGAAACGTTCCTTCTGTACCCACTCTATTTTTTAAAAAAATTAATTAATTAATTTATTTTTGGTTGCGTTGGGTCTTTGTTGCTGCGCGTGGGCTTTCTCTAGTTGCGGCGAGCAGGGGCTACTCTTCGTTGTGGTGCGTGGGCATCTCGTTGCAGTGGCTTCTCTTGTTGCAGAGCACAGGCTCCAGGTGCGTGGGCTTCAGCAGTTGTGGTGCATGGGCTCAGGAGTTGTGGCCCACGGGCTTGTTGCTCTGCAGCATGTGGGATCTCCCCAGACCAGGGATCGAACCCGTGTCCCCTGCACTGGCAGGCAGATTCTTAACCACTGCGCAACCAGGGAAGTCCCACAAATCCATGTTGACAGCTATTTTCTTTCAATGCTATAAAAATATTTTTCATAACTGCCTTCTGGTTTCACTGTTGCAGTTTAGAAGTCTGTTGTCAGTCTAACTGTAGTCCTTGTGCATGTGATCTGACTTTGTCTTTTCTCTTGACTACTTTGTTTTTTGTTTACTTTTTTTTTAACTGTCATAAAATAATAACATAAAGTTTGCCATTTTAACCATTTTTAAATGTACAACTCAGTGGCATTAGTTATATCCACAATGTTGTACAACGACCTCTATCTGTTTCCAACAATTTTCATTGCCCTAAACAGAAACTCTGTACCCATTAAACAATTAACTCCCTACTACCCCTTTCCTCCAGCTCCTAACAACTTCTAATCTAATTTCTGTCTCTATGGATTTACCTATTCTAGACATTTCCTATAAATGGAATCATACAATATTTCCCGTACAACCACAATTCTACCTTCTGTTTCTGTGAATCTGACTACTGTAGTTACTTCATATAAGTGGAATCATACAATAGTTGTGCTTCTGTGATTGGTTTATTTCACTTAGCATAATGTCTTCAAGATTCATCTATGTTGTAGCATGTGTCAGAATTCTCCCCTTTTTAAGGTTGAATGATATTCCGTTTTATGTATATACCATATTTTGTTTATCTGTTCATCTGAAAATTGGGCTGGTTCCTTCTTTTGGCTATTGTAAAAAGTGCTGTTATGAACACGGGTGTACAAACATAAATTCAATTTCCTGCTTTCATTTCTTTTTTTGTATATACCCAGGAGTAGAACTGCTGGATCACATAGTAATTCTGTGTTTAACTTTTTGAAGAACCATCAAACTTTTTCCATAGCAGCTGCACCATTTTACATTCCTACAGAAATGCAGAAGTTTTTCCTCATTCTCTCTAACACTTGTTATTTTCTGGTTTTATTTTGTTTTTAAATTAGTTATCCTAGTAGGTGTGAACGCTTTGGCTGCTTTTAAAAATCTTTTTGTTTTGTAATTTCATCACAATGAATGACTAGGTGTAAATTTTTTATTTATCCTGCTTAGTATATGTTGTGCTTCCTATGTTTGAAGATTCATGTTTTGTTTTGCTTATTTCATTACTTTCAAAGTGTTCTCAGCCATTACCTCTCTGAAGGAACTCAGAAGGTCTCTCCTCCAAGATTCTCATTTGATGTTAAATAGGCCTTTCATTCTATTCTTCATTTTTCCACTTCCTTCTCTCTACTGCTGCATTCTAATTTCTTCAGAACTATTTTCTAGCTTAATCTCTTTTTCCTTTCTAGAATTCCTACTGGTTCTTTTGCCCAAATATCTTATCCATTGTTCATTTTATTCCATTTAATCTTTCTTTAACATCTTTTATAATTGTCTTAGATACCCTGTCTGATAATTCTAATATCTGAAGCTCACTGTGAGGGGATCTAAATCTGATGATTCTCCTTCGTGGTGCTTTGTTTCCCAATGTATTTGGCGACCTTTGATGGTGAGCACATATTTTTTTCATCTATGAGATTCCTGGTGATCTAAGTAGGAAATGTGTTCCTTGAGAGCAAATCTATACTGGAAGCCAGGGGGACTTATGACTCAAGACTACTTTATCCCCTTTCCAGAGCCCAGATCATGTGGTAGGTACTCTGAGATAGGCATACTAATTAATGTCAGCTCTGCCATTCTAATATGTCCACTGTTGTTGCTTCAGCTTATATTTTGTCAACAATGTAACTGTTTTATAAAAAAGGACCCTTTGGAATAGATGGCTGGCCATTCAGCCAGAAGCCAAGTCATAATTATCTGTAAATGTCTGTTTACAGAGCTTTCTCCTGGCAGAAGTTGTAACTTATTTACTGTTGCTTCTTCAGCACCTACGAAGTGTTCACTAAATAGTAAATGAATGAATGACAACTGGATTTTGTCATTTTCAAACCCAACTATTCATTATGAAGTCCCAACAGCTATTCACCAAAGTCTCAAGTAAAATATGCTGGAAAAACAGCAACTGCTAAGAAATCATAAAAATAAGACCAGGGTATAGGGCTTCCCTGGTGGTGCAGTGGTTGAGAATCTGCCTGCTAATGCAGGGGACACGGGTTCGAGCCCTGGTCTGGGAAGATCCCACATGCCGCGGAGCAACTGGGCCCGTGAGCCACAACTGCTGAGCCTGCGCGTCTGGAGCCTGTGCCCTGCAACGGGAGGGGCCGCGATAGTGAGAGGCCCGCTAGTGAGAGGCCCGCGCACCGCGATGAAGAGTGGTCCCTGCACCACGATGAAGAGTGGCCCCCGCTTGCCACAACTAGAGAAAGCCCTCGCACGAAACGAAGACCCAACACAGCTAAAAAAATAAAATAAATAAATAAATAAATAATGTAGCTATTAAAAAAAAAAATTATAAAAATAAGACCAGGGTATAATATAGTAAAAAATAGCACTAGATTGGGAAACTAGAGGTTTTAGTTCTGGTTTCAGTGAGAAGTCTTTTGGAAACTAGGTTTCTTCATTTGTAAAATGATTTTTACTAAACAATTTCTGTTAGCTCTAAAATTCTTGGCTAGATTCGTTCTTTATATGAACACAGAACTCTCAAACTTCCATAATCCAACCATCTCTTGAATTTACAAATTCAACTAAAATTAAAAAACCAAAACAAAATCCAAAATAGCAGTTTTACTTACCTTGTAATTCTAGACCTCTATTTCAGCCATTACTGATCACAACCTTAATTTCTACAGAACATACAATTATTACCACACACAACATAAAATAATTAAATATAAACTTTGTTGTTTGATTTATAAGTAACAAAAAAACTGACTGACTTGCAGAATTGCTAGGATGTTGAATAGATGCTTTCTATGCTAGCAACCCTCGCCCCTGGACCACTTTTAAAACAGCAAGGTATTAGCAAATTATTTCAAGGCATAAAGTTGATAAGGAGTACAAGAGGTGCCCAGGTATCACAGATAAAATAAAGAGAACTAGGGAATTTCCTGGCGGTCCAGTGGTTAGGACTCTGCGCTCTCACTGCCGAGGGCCCAGGTTTAGTCCTTGGTTGGGGAACTGACATCCCACAAGCTGCGCAGAGTGGCAAAAAAACAAAACAAAACAAAACAAAACCAGAACCAATCAGCATAATCTTGTGCCTCACTCAAGAATATCTTTTCTTTATCAGTATCTTATTTCTGGGACACCATCAGAATAATGTGCTATATATCTTGCAGGTTCTTAATAAATATTTGCCAACTGACTGAACAGAAGACCAAATACTGGGTCAACTCAAGGAGGAGGCAGTCAATACTTAATCAAAAAAATCTTGGAGCTCAGAAATTAGATGGAGAGAGATTTTTATCTCTAAAAACTTGCTACTCTGTATCTCCTAAAATAATCCCCATTTATAAAACTTATCTTTTTTATTTGCCTATAACAAATGTTTTCCCTAGTGTGTCACTTGTCTTTAATTTTATGGTGTCTTCTATAATGTAGAAGTTTAATTCTGATGTACTTAAATTTATAAATACTTTTCTTTATTATCTGTTCTTGGTGTCTTAAAAGCTTTCTAAACTAACCCTTATAGTCATGAAAACATTCATATTTTCTTCTAACATTTTAACGTTTTGTTTTATACATCAAGGTAATTCATTTGGGATATATTTTTGTGTACTCTGTTGGGAAACATTTAATTTTATTTTTTCCACACAGGAAGTCCATGTCCCAGAATCACTTATTGAAGAGTTCATCTTCCCCCCAATGAACTGTAATGCAAATGCTACCATTTACAGAGGTCCCATATATGTATGAGTCCATTTGTGGGCTCTCTGTTTTGCTCCTTAAATCTATTTGTCTACCCTTGTATTAATACCATATTCTTTTAATTACTATAGCCAAATAATAATTCTTGATATTTCATAGGTTAAGTCCTACTTGGCTTTTTATCAACAGTCTTGACTACTCCTAAGACACTGATTCCTCTATATGAATTTTAGAATCAGTATAACAAACTTCTTAAAATGTCCTACTGGGAACTTGATTAAAGTGTACTGTATTTACATGCTGACTTTTGTCTTTTTGAAACAGTTTATAATTTTCTTCATAAAGGTCTCAACACACTTTTGTTCTAGGTACCTATAAGCTTTTGTTGTTACTGCTAATAATATCCCTTTTTTAAATTATATTTTAATTGGTTATTTCTGATATACTGAGATGCTATTGATTCCTATATGTTGACTTGTATCCAGCAACCTGGCTGAATCCTCATTAGTCTGTAAATTCTCTTGGATTTCCTATGAATATGATCCCAAAGTCTCCATATATCTTTTTACCCTATGATTCCCCTGAAAACATTTTATAGTTCTTCAACAACTATAAATCAGAATTTGCAAATTAAACAAAAATACAGTAAACACCATTCATATTAACATTGATTTAAAGTGATATTTTGTTGAAACCAAGTACAAGTTGCAATGTAAACATGATACTGAATATATACACTGAATTTAATACATTGTTTTTAATTTATCAAGCCTATGATACTATTATCATTCAATTATTTCACCATTTTTCTCCATTTGAACTACTATGAACTTTTTTTTTAGTGTATGTCGAAATTATTAGTGCCTTCAACTGATACAAACCATTATTTATATATTAAAGCCATCTTTAACCTTTCCTCATTAGCCTTTGATAAAGTAATATTATCTTATGTCAAAATACAAACACATGATAACACAGTCACTGAAAATGAGTCACAGAACTGTTAATAAGGTAATCATACGGATGACACTGAATATGCTTAGACAATCCACAGACCCTTTAAACTATATCCATGGACCCACCTAGGAATACCTAGGCCTGTACTTAAGAAACACAGCTTTACAGCTCTCCGTGGTATTTCCATCCATGCATCAAGCTAACCAACCACCTATGAAGTGACAAGCATTGTGCTGGGAGCAGAATGTCTGGGAAATAGAAACTGGTGACAAAAAGCATGTGTATCAATTACAAGGCAGTGTGCTAGGTGCTATGACAGAAGTAGAGACAGGTATAATGGTAGCAAAGAAGAACTGTTTAATCCAGACTAGGAAGTAGAAGTCAGGAAGGGAAAATTTCTTGAGGATACTAAATGTATAAGGAAGGTGAAAGGATAGAGCAAACAAAACTCTACAGAGTTTATACCTAATCGGGAATACTGTATTGCTCTATGGTTGATTATATACAATTTGTTCTACTAGGCTGCCAATTTGATTTTCAAAAGGAATCAACTTCTTAAATTCATTTACTTAATACTGTAATTTGAAAATTGTTTAGTCCAAATAAATCTTACACTATGGAAAAGTTGCATATAATATATAATTACATATGATATATATTATAAACAAATGATTAAAAAGTGAACAGCCATGTAATCACAACCCAGGTCAAGAAATAAAACATCGCTAGCTCCCCAGAGGACCTGAGTGGCCCCTGCAAGATCACAATCCCTTCCATCTACCTGGGATGGTAGGCTTTTGTGATAATTGTTTCCTTACTTTTCTTTGTTTTAACATATAGGTAGGTATAAACAATAGTTCATTTTTTGCCAAATTTGAACTTTATATAAATGGATTCATACTATATATACATAAATATTCCTTTGTACTTTCAATCAATATTTTGTGAGATTTGTCTATGTCATTGCATATAACTGAAATTCATTAATTTTCCTTGCTGTCTGGTATTCCAGTATGCCATAATTCATTCACTTTACTGTAGAAAAAAATGTTTCCAAATTTTTTTTATTAGGGTTTTCACTTTATTAATTTATTTTCTGGCTGTGCTACGCGGTTTGTGAGATCTTAGTTCTCCAACCAGGGATCGAACCTGGTCCCCCTAAAGTGGAAGCACAGAGTCCTAACCAATGGACCACCAGGGAATTCCCCAAATTTTTATTACCATAGACAATGTTGCTATAAAAATGCCCTTCCACTGATCTTGCTGCACATATGCAAAAGTTTCTCAGGGGTAAAAGCCTAGGGGTGGAATCGCAAGATCTGTACATAAACTTTCAAAAATGAGGTTGTTTTCTACCAATCAACCCTCAAAGCAACAGTATATAAGAGCTTCCACTGTGCCACAATCTTGCTAATGTTCGTACTGGTGGACTTTAAGATTTATGCCTTATCTGGTACGTATGTGTGCTAGTTATTAATTTACTGCCTCTCAGCTCTAACATGCCCTTCCCTTGCGGTACCGGAGCCAGACTCTGCAAACTCTATTTCCCCTTGGTTCAGTGTTGGACTCTGACAACAGAGAGCCCTAGAGTGACACTGAGAGGCTAGAAGAGGCAGTACTGATTCTTCTTTTGGTGTTCTATTTTCAAGTGGATCAGCTTAGAGGCATCCTGGGTGCGTTTTACCATAGCTTTTGTAGTTCAGTGGTGAGTGCTCTCCAGCCTGTTTCTTAACCACTAGTGACAGGCAGCATGTTCTTACAGCAATCCACTCTTTCCTCAGGTCTGAATCTTAGCTTGGGGTGGGGTGGGGTGAGTCTTTATTTACTTTTCCCTCAGGTTCAGAGGTAGTAGCTGCTTTCAGCAGATACTATTCCATAACACCTTAGAGTCAGTTTATTCTTTCTAGTAGTTAGCTACCTTTTACCTACGTAACGATTCTTCATATTAAATTTTCCCTGATTAAATTACTGATATGTGATTTATCTCTCCTGATTGGGACTTAACTTATATGATATGTAATCATATATCTCAGCAGTTCTAGGGCTGTATAACATGATATCAGAACAGACTGAATGCAAAAAGCAGGTAAGAAAATATAGCTGTCTGATATTAAGCCACACATTAAAGAGATCTGGCAAGAATGCAAAACACCACCACTCTTCTCACTAAAATTTTAAGTGTTGGTTATTAACGTTTATTGTTTTAAAAGTTATTGATAAATATTTAAATAATTTCTGGTTTGATTTCTAATATAAGTGCCAGGTAAAACTAAAATCTTCAAATTTTTTGTCTTTCTCTTATTATTTTATAATTCTTTATATATTCTGGATATGAACCTTTTGTTGACTGCATAAAAATATTTTCTCCCACTCTGTGGCTTGTCTTTTCACTCTTTTTTTAATTTATTTTTGGCTGCATTGGGTCTTCGCTGCTGCGTGCAGGCCTTCTCTAGTTGTGGCGAGTGGGGGCTACTCTTCGTTGCAGTGCGTGGGCTTCTCATTGCAGTGGCTTCTCTTGTTGCGGAGCATGGGCTCTAGGCGCCCGGGCTTCAGTAGTTGTGTCACATTGGCTTAACTGCTCCACGGCACGTGGGATCTTCCCAGACCAGGGCTTGAACCTGTGTCCCCTGCATTGGCAGGCGGATTCTCAACCACTGCGTCACCAGGGAAGCCCCTTGTCTTTTCACTCTTTATAGTGTCTTTCAATTAAATGGAAGGGTCTTCATTTTAATGTAGCTGTATTTATTAATCTTATGAGGTAAGGTCATGAAAAATTCTCCTACATTGTCTTCAAAAGATTTGTAGTTCTTTCATGTTTAAGTATTTAATATGCAATTGATTTTTGTGTATGATGTGAGTGGGATCTAATTTTTTCTATATAGCCAATTTGTCCCAGCAATATTTATGAAAAAGTTCTTCCTTTTCTACTACCTAATAGTTTCATACAGAGACCAAGTATATACACTGGTCTGTTTCTAGACTTTGTATTATGTTCTACCGGTTTCTTTGGCTATCTCTGGGCAAATATCACACTGCTTTATTTATCATAGCTTTATAATCAGTCTTGAAATCTGGTAGAGCCAGTCTTCCCACCTTGTTGCTCTTCAAGAGTTTCTAGGCTTTCCCTTTGTGGGGGAAGGGGAGGAGGGAGCTCTCTGCACTTCCATACAAAATTCAAAATCAATTAATAAAATAGGGGGGAAAAACACTACTGAGATCCTAATCAAGACTGCTTTGGATTTATAAATCAATTTGGGAAGAAATGACATTAAACATTGAGTCTTCCCTATCCACAAATT
Organism: Eubalaena glacialis; assembly: GCF_028564815.1. Taxonomy (NCBI): domain Eukaryota; kingdom Metazoa; phylum Chordata; class Mammalia; order Artiodactyla; family Balaenidae; genus Eubalaena; species Eubalaena glacialis. The sequence goes on from NC_083718.1 coordinate 85,912,777, forward strand.
ATTTCTTTAGGTTTTCTATACTGTTTCTCAATTATGTTTTATAATTTTTTCAATAGAGATCTTATACATCTTTTGTTAAGATTTATTTCTAGATACAGTTGATTCTCATTAATTGCAGATTCTGTATTTGAAAATTCACCCACTTGCTAAAATTTATTTGTAACTCCAAAATTTAGTCATCAGATGTGTTTTGTTTGGTTAGCAATAAATTTTTTAGAATGTGATTTAGCTTCACACATTTAAAAATTGGGAGGCTTCATATAAGAATCTAGATTTTGACCTAGCTTAAAAAATGAGAAAGTCTTTGGAAGGTCTGACAGCATAGGTCAACAGTTTTCTTTATGGCCATAGGCTAGGGCTGAGTAGCTGTTGCCCCTTTTAGATGGGTTTTTCCTTATAGTCCACCCACTTCACTCACCTGGGTTAACTGTCTAGAACTTCTAAACATTTGCCCCTCAATTAAAGGGATTTAAATGATAGCCTTAAATTAAGAGAAATGAATTCACAAAAGGGTAGAAATGAGTCTAAAGTATAACCGTGAACAGAAATTTAAAAGGGGGATGGGATGGGGTTGTTTATGGAATACTAAAGCTCATATCCTAATATCCTCTCATTTATCATATACTTTATAATTAATTTCTTTATAACTGAGAATATATTCTGTTTCACTGATATAATCTTCTACTCCTGATTCTATTATTGTTTTAAAATATATACAGATAATTGACAGGGGAACTCTGACTTTGATGTTCTTATAAACAATTATCTTGGATATACATCCTTCCACATCAAACCCTACTGAGATTCTGACTGGGATTACACAATGAATTTATAGATTACATATTGGGAGAGAATCATATTTTTAGCAATACCAAATCTTTCCCTTCAAAAGTATGTATCTATCTCTTCATTTATCCAGGTCTTCTTATAAAATTTTCTCTATAAAAGTCTTACATACTTCTTCTTATATTTATTTTTGGGTGGGGTTTCCTTTATTTGGGGGGGGGAGGCAGTACTTTTTGTTGCAAAAGGAATCTTTTCTTCCTAATTACATTTTTAATAGGTTACTGCTAGCATATATAGGAAATCTACTGCCTTTCTACGTTGAACTTGAATCTGGCTATTTAACTGAACTCTCTTATTAGTTGATTCTATGTAGGCCAGGGGTCAGCAAACTACAAACCTCAGGCCAAATCTGGCCAGCTGCCTGTTTTGTAAATAAAGTTTTAGGAACACAGCCACACCCATTTGCTTATGGCTGCTTTTATGCTAGAATGGCAGAGTTGAGTAGTGGCAACAGAGATCCTATGGCCTGCAAAGCCTAAAATACTATCTGGTCTTTTATAGAAAGAAAGATATAAAGATATAGAAATCTATATCTATAGATATAGATTCTATCTCTTCTAAATGCCTTCTTCTTCTTATTTATTTATTTAGAAATGAATGGAATCTCAACATAATGGTGAATAGTAATGATGATAGAGGGCATTGCTGTCCTGAAATGCTTTTATTGTTTCACCATTAAGTCTGATTTTATCATAGGTTTCTCAACATATCCTTCATTGAGTTAAAAACATTTTCGGAGTTTAAAATTTTAAAGGACTGTACTTTATTCTGAGATGATGCCATTCCTACGTTTTTGTGTGAAATAGTAATACAAAGTAGTTGTTTTTAAAAATATCTTTACATAGTAAAATAAAAGGTGACAACCCTATATTAATCCATGAACTAGGTCATGAAATCTAAGTCTAGGATACATTAGGTTAAGTTTTTAAGACTATAATGATATTTACAGCAGAAACTCTAAGTAGTGGAGATAATGTAGCACACTGCTTTTCTTACTCAAAATTATACTGGATTTATATATGTAAAGAAACAGCACAGACTAGTGGTCAGGTGGCAAAGAACATAAGCTTTGGGGTCTAGACAGGCTTGGGAAGGAATTCTGCCAAATGCCAGCCCCCCCCGCCCCCTAACCCGGTAGCTGTGAGAGCTTAGGCAAGTTACTTAATGTCTCTAAGCCAGTTTCCTCCTCCTTAAAATGGGGGTAATAGTAGTAGCCACTTTAAATGTTGTTCTCAGGTTTAAACAACCTGAAGTACACAAAGCACTTTGTATAATAATAATAATATCTGGTCAATTATGACTGCTCAATAAATGTAGGTGCTATTACTGTTATTATTTTATGTACTTCTGACATGCATAAATCTTTATTACTTAGTATATAAAAATAAGACCACATTTTAATCTTTTGTAATACCAAAGTAGACATCTTAAGTTTACAATCCAAAGGAAGGAACAAGGATCATTCCATTCTAACTGGGTTAATACTAACAAATGGATCAATAATATACGACAGTCATATATTCAAATATATATTATGCTAATAAGTACATAATTTGAGGAAATATTTAGCTATTTTTATTTTTCCATATAATTGTTTATCCTCCAATTGTGTGTAGATGTGCGTGTTTCTCACACCAAGCAAACAGCTTACAAATATGGATGAAACACAAGGAAAACACTATTAATACAGGGCAAAAATAAGATCAAATATAAGTGTTCCAGCACTTTGGGAAATGCTGGATACAACTTTGCAAATGGAGTAAATCAGTATGGAATTAAGAATAAATATTTTCATTTCTCCCTAATTACACAGATTTCATGAAGGGGGCAAGATTTCAGAAAGACTCTGAAAGAAAAATGGAAATGTGTAAAAAACACAAAAACAGAAAAAGCAGTTAGAAAGAAGTACAGCCAGAGAGTATGACCAGGAGATACACTCTCCTGGTCAAGTTAGGAGAGAAGAGGCAGAGCATAAATAACAGACAAGTTTTCAAAAAGGGAGGAAAGAGTCTTTAAAAGAAAAGTGTATTACCAGGAAAGTTACAATGAACAATTTGGACAAAATATCCTTGGATCTTCAAGCATGTGCAACTAACTATTACAGTTCTTACTAACGGGAAACTAAAATTCTAAATTTTCTAAGCTTAGATCCCAAAGAGGAGTAAGAATTTACTTACTTCACTAGAGCAGCTGCTTCAGGAAGTACATCAGCAAATGATTCACGGAATATGATTGCGTTTTTCCTTTTACAGTTCTGTATGACATCATTGGCAAGGTAAAAGAGATTCAAACGGTGGGGATAGGCAGCTGGAGATGACAAGAGACAATAAATAAGACCAAATGAGTCAATTTATACTTAGTGCAACTTATTCCAAATACAGTGTTCTCAAACTGTATAACTGCTACTACAAGGATGGATGATGAATAAACAGACAAATGAGCTAATGGATCAAGTTACTGAACCTAATGCCTAAAAACCTTGACTGCTTCAGGTTAAGTTTCTGTTCAAGGTATTCCTTTAGTAAATTTCTACTTCAGTTTGTATGTATTTGGCACTAAAAAATCCATTAACTCTGGAGAAGCTCAAATAAAACAAAACTGTTCTCCCAAACATTTGGGAAGATAAAAAATTGAGTTGAAGTAGTTCAATTTGTTGTAAAAACACCAGGGTTAGTGGAAGGAGCATGGGTTTTAGAATCCAATCAGAATGTGACCTTAGGCAAGCCAATTGCTTAACCTCCTCTACATTATTATTGCAGACAGACTCTTTTCATCAACCAGTCCAGATACACCTAAGTCCTCCCATCTACTGGAAGAGAGGCTCTGCTGCCACTTTCATCACTAGGCGAATGTCCTGGGAAATAAGTAATTTGAGCCCATAAACCCACCCACGTCAACCTTTTTTAAGGTCCAGGACAGGGCCCAATCAATTTACTATCTGGAACCTTGAGCAAAGCCACCCTAAGTTTTATTATTATCCTGAAAATTTTTACTGTCCATACGGATGATTCATCATGTTTTCTAGTCTCGACCTCAAATGCAGCGACCTCCAAGAACCACTTCTTTCTACATTTTAAAATCACCCTTTCTGACCACAACCGCCCACTCCATTATATTTGTCCTTCAATTTCATCAAGATTTCAGTTCTTTATTTTCTCTAACTCACATATAGTCTCTTCCAGTACTCAATTCTTTCTCTACCAATTCCAGAGTCTTTCTGATCCATTATCGAAACCACTCTTATATCAAAACCTTCCTTTGCTTTTCATCCTCCCTACAATTTAGGCTTTCTATCACATGTATTCAACAAAATCCTAAATCTGGATCAATCTAACTGAATGCCTTTACTGCACCTTTATTTCTGCCTCTGGGTTCTGCTGAAGAAAAATCATACCACCAGAAGTACTGAAACAATGTAAATTCAGTCCCTTCCTTCAGTGGGCCCTCCTCCCACATGTCTTTAATCAGCATCCTCTCTCATTTGCTGTAAGAGCTATTTCAAACTTTTACCACTCTTGTCAAGCGCCCTCTCCTACCACATTCTTTCTCACTCTCAGGAGATAAGCTTAATATGCTATTTCACAGAGAAGCATAAATCATTAGATGGGAATTATGTTCTCTCAAAAAATGTACCCAGGGACTTCCCTGCTGGCGCAGTGGTTAAGAATCCGCCTGCCAATGCAGGGGACATGGGTTCGATCCCTGGTCCAGGAAGATCCCACATGCTGCGGAGCAACTAAGCCTGTGTGCCACAACTACTGAGCCCATGTGCCACAACTACTGAAGCCTGCGTGCCTAGAGCCCATGCTCCACAACGAGAAGCCACTGCAATGAGAGACCTGCGCACCGCAACGAAGAGTAGCCCCCACTCGCCGCAACTAGAGAAAGCCCGCGCACAGCAACGAACACCCAACGCAGCCAAAATTAAATAAATAAATAAATTTATTTTAAAAAAAAGTGTACCCATATGTAAGTAAACCCATCCAGATCAATTTACCTGAGTCAGTTAAGATCTTTCAGATTAGGGATCTGAAAGAGTGTTATATACTCACTGTCTCTAATTTCTAGTAACTCCATAATTATAGGAGCTACCTTTTTTCTGTACTTAAAAAATATGCAATCTACTATGTGAGGAGCCTTATATAAATTATGTTATCTCATTTATGTTGCCATCACTTCACTCAAACAGCAATTACCAATATTACCAACAAACTCCAACTTACTAAACCCAAAGGAGATTTTTCTTTAATATATTTATTTTATTTATTTATTTTTGGCTGTGTTGGGTCTTCGTTGCTGTGTGCGGGCTTTCTCCAGTTGCGGCGAGCGGGGGCTACTCTTTGTTGCGGTGCGCAGGCTTCTCACTGCAGTGGCTTCTCTTGTTGGGAAGCACGGGCTCTAGGAGCGTGGGCTCAGTAGTTGTGGCCTGCGGGCTCTAGAGCACAGGCTCAGTAGTTAGTGGCACACAGGCTTAGTTGCTCCGTGGCACCTTCCCGGACCAGGGCTCGAACCTGTGTCCCCTACATTGGCAGGCGGATTCTTAACCACTGCACCACTAGGGAAGCCCCAAAAGGAGATTTTTCTAAATGCTATTTCTACAAAGAACTATCATTTCCACCAGGCTTTGACACACAGAATAATGTGCTATAGTAATCCCTTTTTGTTTCTGTTATAATCATTCTCTTAGTTCTCCTCTGACGTCTCTAGCTCTTCCTCCATATATATACACAGGTGGACATGATAGGTAGGCAGCTCTGCCTGTGATCATCCTCCTTTATTTATTTCTTTTAAAAAAATATTTATTTATTTATTTATTTGCAGGTCGCAGGCTCCTTAGTTGCGGCATGCAGGTTTCTTAGTTGCGGCACACGGGCTTAGTTGTGGCATGCTAACTCTCAGTTGCAGCATGCGTGTGGGATCTAGTTCCCTGACCAGGGATCAAACCCAGGCCCCCTGCACTGGGAGTGGGAGTCTTATCCACCGCGCCACCAGTCCCTATCCTCCTTTAAATGTTGATGCTCCCCAGGATTCTCCCCTGAGCACTCTTCTCGATTCACCCGTAGCATAGAGTTGTAAGATTTCAGGTTCAAAATCAGATAGTCTGTTCTATTCCTTGCTTTGTCACTTATTAGCTTTAGGGTCTTATATATTACCTAACTTCTATATATTACTTTTTTTTCCTTTGCAAAATGACAAACTCATGGGTTGTTATAAGAATTAAATAAAACAATGTATGCAAAGCATTTAGGACTGTGCTTAGTCAACAGAAAATGGAATGCTATCGGCATAATTATCCACATTTAACTACTACCACCTAAGTACCAATGACTCCCACATCCATAGATTTCATGCTTGGATTTCCCTTTACCAGTCAATGCACACATCTACTTCAAAGTCTCAGAGATACCTTGAACTTGATTTTTCAATATTTTATTAATAATCTTCCTCCTCTTCCATCTGTTACTGCTCTTATATTTAGCTAGAATTTCAGCAGTCTTTTTTGGCTCTTCTTCCTCCCTACCTGACCCTCACCCCCTTTTGATAAACCTCCAAGTCCAGCCAATTTTGTCTCCAATAATATTTTTCAAATTTATCCCCTCTTCTCCTTCTCTTCCTACCATTGCTCTTTGTTGGGTCATCACTTTTGACTCGGACTACTACTGAAATAGCCTCCTAACTGGTTATCCTGCCGTGGACTTGGTCTTCTCAAATTTATTCTCTACATTGTTGCTGAATTCATCTTCTAATACGTAAACAGTATCCAACTATTTCTCAGATCAAATCTGTCAATGATTTCCAACTGCTTACTAGAAAATGCCCAAACACCTTAGTCTTCATTTACATTCTGGATCTTACCTTCTCTTCCAGTCTCATCTCTTTCCCCTTCAAATTCAAAATTCCACCTTTAATGAATTACTCACAGTTCCCAGAAACACACCTCTCTCCCTCTCTCTCTCTCACAGAACTTCCCTTTTCTACGATAACCCATCCTAAATAATCTTCAGTGTTTTCTACTCACCCATAGGAAAAAGTCAAAAATTTTAAATTTAATTCATGTCAGATTCTGACCCCTCTCTACCTCGACTTCCCAAAACAAATTACCCCAAACTTTTTTTTTTTTTGGCCGTGCCACGTGGCTTGCAGGCTCTTAGTTCCCCCACCAGGGACTGAACCCAGGCCCTTGGCAGTGAAAGCTTGGAGTCCTAACCAGGAAATTCCCGCCCTAAACTATTACTGGAGAGATTAAGAGACTCAAGGTACAGAGCAATCTGATGTAACTAATTTGTGTTTCTGAAATGGATATAGGTTTGGACTAGCCAGCTGTAAATGACATTTCTGGATCAACTGAAGAAATGTGAATATGGTCTGGGATCAGATAAAATGAAAATTTACGGAAATGGAAATAAATCATCAACTGGGGGGAAAAAACAGTAATTACAAAATGATCTCATGTTAGAAAAAAAATCTGTGAAAGAGATCAGAAAGAATCAGGAATTAAGTTTTAACAGTACTGATTTCTATTTTTTTCACTTTTGTTTGCCTGTATTATAATTTTCTGTAATACATATTTGCTGCTTCCATTATTGATTAAGGAAATATAATCATTTTTGTCCAAAAAGTTTAACTGATTGTCTTAAACTAATTTGTATTTCAGCCTGGACCTGTTCTTTGAACTGCAGACTCAAATATCCAACTTCCTACCCAACATCTCTCTTGGATGTTTAATACACAGCTCAGACTCAACATGTGATATTCTGATCTCTTCCTCTTAATTCTCTCCTCCTATAGTCTTCTCCATCCCAGTAAATGGCATTTCTTCTGTGGTGGCTTTTTTCAGCCAAAAATCGGGTCATCCTTGACTCCTCTCTTTCACACTCCATATCCAAACTCACAATGCAGATCTCAGTAATGCTACCTTTGAAATATATACAGACTTAGGAAGTTACAAATGCGGAAAGAAGGAGGTTAGAATAAACCCCGTGGTGCTGGACTGTAATTGGAAGTCTTGGTATGAATTCACAGTTATATATAGAAAACATATACTTATTCAAGTGATAAAAGTTAATGTCACTATTAATGGGGCAGATTGACATTATGTTCCTCCAAATACATATAATGCTTTAAGAACACAGCACCACTTCTGTGGTATTCCTGCCCAAAACTGCATAACCTGAATCTAAAAACAAAAACAAAAACAAAAAAAACAGACAAACACAAATTTATGGATTATTTTACAAATTACTGGTCTATAGTCTTCAAAAATTTCAGGGTCATGAAAGATAAGGAAAGACTAAAGAACTGTTCCAGACTGAAGAAAACTAAAGAGGTACGACAATTAACTCAACAAATGACCCTGGACTCTTAAAGACCATTATTGGGATAACTGGCAAAATTCAATTAAGGTCTATGGATTCGATGGTAGTACTGTATCAGTTTTCATTTCCTGATTTTGGTGGTTGTACAGATGTTACATAACAACTGTTGCAATGTACTGAACTGTGTCTCCCCAAAATCCATATGTTGAAGTCCTAACCCCCGATGTTACTGTATGTGGAGATAAGGTCTATAAGGAGGTAATTAAGGTTACGTGAGGACATAATGGTGGGGCCTTGGTAAGACGACACGAGTGTCCTTATAAGAGACATCAGAGGAACTCTCCCTCCCTCCAAACCCTCCTCCACCACGTGAGGACACAGTAAGAAGGTGGCCATCTACAAGCCAGGAAGAGAACTTTCACCAGAAACTGAACCCTGTCAGACCTTGATGTTAGCCTTTCCACCCTCTAGAACTGTGAGAAAGTAAATTTCTGCTGTTTAAGCCACACAGTTTGTGGTATTTTGTTATGGCAGCCCAAGCTTATTAATACAACTATATAAGGAAATTAACTGTTTTTAAGGACACTGAAGTATTAAACAGGGCATCATGTCTGCAACATACTCTCAAATAGCTCTGAAGAAAAGTGTGTGTGTGTGTGTGTGTGTGTGTGTGTGTGTGTGTGTGTGTGTATGAAGAGAGCAATAAGAGATTACAGTAAATATGGTAAAACGTTAATTACTGGGGAATCTGGTGAAACGCACACAGAGGAATTTGTAATATACTGCAGCTTTAAATTTGAAATTATTTAAAAATAACAAATTTTTAAAAATACATAGACTCCAACTACTACTTACCATTGCCTCCTGGTTTAAGTCATATCATCTTTTGCTTGAATTATTGAATTAGCCTCTTAACTGGTCTCCCTGCTTCTACCTTTGCCCCACTTCAGTCTCGATCTTTTCAAAATATAAATCTGACCATATTATTTTGTTGTTTTAAATCCCTCCAATAATGGCTCTCGTCCTTACTCAGAGTAAAGATCAAAGTCCTTACTATGGCCTGTAAGTCCTAAACAATCTGACTTTGCATTATCTCTCTGATCCCCAGTCCTGGTAACCATTCATTCCATTCCAGCCACTCTGGCCACCTTGCGACTGCAAGACCTACAACACACCTGGCATACTCTTGCTTCAGGGTCCTTTGAGCTCCCTGCTCCCTCTGCTTGGAACATTCTTTTCCCATATAATCTCATGGTTTACTCTCTCACTGCCTTTAAATCTTTGCCCAAATGTCATTTTCTCAGTGACTTTCTGTATTTCCCTGACCAGGAAAACTGCAACATCAAACCACCAACACTCCTATCACCCCTTGTTTCTTTCCCCCAATATACTATAATTTACTTACTTTATCTTTTGCCTGTCTCCCCCACTGAGGACAAGGATTTTTGTCAGTTTTGTTTAGTGTTGAATTCTCAGCACCTAGGACCATGCCTAACACATAGTAGGCTTTCAGTAACTATTTCTTGAATAAATAAATTAGAAAAAAAGAGAAGGAAAATACAAAGAAAAGAAAAAGTACTCATGAAAATGAGTACTATAGTCTTCTATTCAGTTTGGTTAATAATCCCATAAGGTAGCTGGCTTCTGAGTACATATACAGAGTAGATAGGGACTAGACTTCATCTAAGATACCGTAAGGTACTGTAATTAGTGCACGATTTTAAGAATTAATCTTCTGTCTTAGGTACTGATTTTAGAACCCGAGTCCCGAGTAAATGACTTCAATGTACACTGAAAGAGCCACATCTAAGCTAAAAAATTCAAAATGGTCTCTCAACATTTGTGAAGTATCAACTCAGAAGTTCTTTCAATAATTTGCCACTAGGAACATCTGTTAAATATCGTTATATATAATTATCTAGAAATCTACTAAATCCAAACATTCCCTAACTCTAAACAGAAAACTACTGTTATAACTAGTTATACTGTTATAACTAGTGTTATCAATGATCTGTAAAGAGCCAAAAGAAAATCAGAATCTAAATATCCACCAGTAGTAGAGTTGACAATCATTAATCAAATATGAAGACCATACAGAAAATAGAAAAATGGTATACATATTGAAAGTGAAGAAAACAAAAAATATATGTCAACCTTGCCTCTTGCTTCCCCTTACTTTCTACATTTAAGTCCTGTTAATCCTACCGTCTTATTACTGCGTATTTCTGAATTTAAGATAAGATTGTTGGGCTTCCCTGGTGGCGCAGTGGTTAAGAACCTGTTTGCCAATGCAGGGCTCACGGGTTCGAGCCCTGATCCGGGAAAATCCCACATGCCATGGAGCAACTAAGCCCGTGCGCCTCAAGTACTGAGCCTGCGCTCTAGAGCCTGCAAGCCACAACTACTGAGCCCACGTGCTGCAACTACTGAAGCCCGCACGGCCTAGAGCCCGTGCTCCGCGACAAGAGAAGTCACCGCAATGAGAAGCCTGTGCACCGCAATGAAGAGTAGCCCCCGCTCACCACAACTAGAGAAAGCCCGCGCGCAGCAACGAAGACCCAATGCAACCAAATATAACTAACTAATTAATTAATTAATTAAAAAAATAAAAATAAAAATCTTTACTTTAAAAAAAAATGATAAGATTGTTTATAACATGCACATTTTATATACCACCAAGAAATTTTAAAAGTGCTTCCAGTTAGCTGAATGAAACCATCAACTGTAAAATATATACTGATTTCAAACATGTTAAAATGTGAAAAGACGATGTACATCCTAGAATTGATGAAGTACATTAATTTCTACTTCATTTTTTCCCTCCCCATTTCTTTTGCCACTACCCTACTTTAGTTTCTCATCATTACTACAACAAACTTCTTAATAACTGATCTCTGTCTGTAGTTTCAATGCATTCTCCAGACTGCTGGGAATTAATCCCACCAGTATGCTTGTCCCTGTGTACAAAGATATTCTTGCAGCACTATTTCCAACAAAAGTCTGGAAAAATCCTAAAAGTTCTTAATAGGGGCTTCGCTAAATAAATTGTTACCTCCATCTAGCTGAAAAGTATGTAACTATTAAAAAACCTGTGTTTTTAATAGTTCATCTTATAGCTTATTTAGAACTAACTCCAAGATATAAAGCAAAAACAAGATACAGTGGGTCTACTTTGCTAGTATATGTGTACAAAAAGTACAAACAAGCATATACTTCATATTTATAGAGAATACCTCTGGGAAGATATATAAGAAACTGCTAACAGTGATGCCTCTACAGAAGGAAACCAAGGGATCAAGAGAGATAGAGACAGTCATGACAGAGGAATTCATTTTCCATTGTACACTTTTTGGAATTTGACTTGGGCATGTATTTACTTATTCAAAATAATACATTAAAAATTAAAAAGAAAACACCCCTATGCCACTACATTTTATGTCCTTCCTCAATACTGCTAAAGCACCTTGTATATAGATACTGTACTTTTTCACTTGGAATTTAAAACATCCATTTATAAATGTTTCCTCATCAGACCATGAGTTCTTTCAGCACACTGGCTTGGTACCTCAATGCCAATCAACTATTTATCAGGTATACAATTACTATCTTCTATTGAATAAATGAATACTAACCAAAGCCTCCCTTCTAAAATCATCCCCATCCAGGCCTCATCTTCCCGCATGCTCCAAATTATCTGTTTCTCTCTCTTATCAATTATCCCCAAATGTTTTGGGGTCTCCTAGATAACACCAAGCAATGATCTAGGATGTGAAGGAGACTGAACCTTTTACTCCTGTCCCTTGTTAACCAAATCCATCTTCTGTTAAGTCTACATTACAGAGTCTTAAACAACAACCCCCCACCATTGCTCTTTCATAACATTTACTCTTTCAAGCTTACCCTAATCTCACTAATATGAAAATGCTGGTGAAAAGAGAAATACCAAATAAATAATATAATCTGCCCCACCTTAGTGCTAAGGAGAGTCTTGTCTCAAATACATATAGCAGAATTCTCATTCCTTTCAGAGGATGGTATAGCAGAAAGAAAACAGAAATTGGACTCAGACATACATCAATTCAAATTTTACCTCAATAACTGAGTCATGACCTTGACTAAAATTATATGTCTCTGAGACTTAATTTCCATACCTTAAAATGAATATAATAGCTTGAAAGAGTTTGGAAGGAATAAATAATATATGTTAAATGTCTGTTTATAGTACCTACTAGAGAACAACTCAAATACTTCACTAACAGCAGTTGTTTTCTCCCAGTTTTCCTTCCCTGTAAGCTAGTATATATCAGGTGAGTATGAGGGGAAAATGCCATTTGATTAAACTAATCTAAATTAAGATATGTATGACAATAGTTTCTTTCTCTTTAACCCTGGCCTCCGAAAATGGGGAGAGAAAAGGCTATTTTATTCTTAGCTCCTCCAGTTCCAGGACTCCCTTGCTCTATTCTGGCTCCTGATATCTAGGAGGCTTGTGAAACATCTAGGTTGCAAAAAAATCAGAAGCGGAATCACTTGGGAACCTTAGTCTTCAGAGAAGTCCGAGGGCTTCAACTCAACGTTTTCTTCTCAGCTGACCTCAGAATGCTTGGTCTGTCTATAGTAATACTAAATATAGAGATTTATATGAGTTGTTTAATTGCTTACACCTAATAACTATGCAGAGTAACTATGTACATATCATTTAATAAGCGAAATGTTTTAAAAAGTTGATTATAACCAAAACTCTGTTCAGGAACAATTCAAATGTTGGTTAATTACATAGCAAGCTGTCCGTTCATGGATTTAAAAAAATGTTCACACTATTTCTTCCATCTAAAATGACATTACTCTTCTCCTTTTATTATTTGAATTCTCATCTCAAAACCCAAGTCAAAACCCTGGTCCTCAAAGACAGCTTTTTTTTTTTTTTTAAAGTGCTTTTTTGTTGTTATCACATTTTATTCTTTTTTTTAAATTTATTTCATTTATTTATTTATTTATGGCGGTGTTGGGTCTTCGTTTCTGTGCGAGGGCTTTCTCTAATTGCAGCGAGCGGGGGCCACTCTTCATCGTGGTGCGTGGGCCTCTCACTATCGCGGCCTCTTTTGTTGTGGAGCACAAGCTCCAGACGCGCAGGCTCAGTAGCCGTGGCCCACGGGCTCAGTTGCTCCGCAGCATGTGGGATCCTCCCAGACCAGGGCTCGAACCCGTGTCCCCTGCATTGGCAGGCGGATTCTCAACCACTGCGCCACCAGGGAAGCCCCAAAGACAGCTCTTGAAACCACTTCCATCTTTCTTAACTCTGAACTTACACTGCTCTTATATTTAACATCATGTACTGCTTCACACATTAGCTTTTCCTTGGCTTGATTGTAAATTCTTTGAAATAGAATTATATCATTTACTTCTTTTCCATCTTTCATAGTGCTGAATACAAACTAGCCTTTTATTATGTTTTTGTTGACCGACTGCCTACTTCCATAGTCTAACTTGAGGTCAAAAAAAGCAGATTATTCCTTTTCATCTTCAATGAGTATTAGCACAACTATTTATTATTTACATTAATGAAGGGAAGTACTAGTGTGGCTAATCCCAACAAATTAATTCCCAAAACATTTCCACTGTGCATTTAGAATATATCATATCAATTCTTTTAACAAATCTATCTTGGTAATTATGTACTTAAGTTTATATCACAATAATCTACCTTACTCTCCACACCTTATACTTCTCTAACAGAAGGAAGAGAGATGCCACAAAGATTAGGAAAGAGTAACTTGTGAGAAAACAATCAACTTTTTATAACCAGGGTGTCATATATTTCAACATCAATGTCGCCACCACCACCAAGACAATATATGTGAAACCAAGAGTTATAAACTTATACATTTACCAAAAACTTAGAGGAATTAATTTCCATAACACTTTCATAATATAATGTCAGCCAATCAGCTGTCAGAGTCAGGTACTGTGCCCTTTTTTCTCCATCTATCTAATAAGTATAGAAAAATTTCCAAGAAGCAGTATAATATGGCCTGGTGCAGCGGTTCCCAAATTCTGGCCATAGCCTGTGATGAAATTTCCATTGGTTTGCAGAGAAATGAGAAAAATAAGGACATAGCAGCTTATTTTTCCTAAAGCAAAATGTATCCAAGTTAAAGAATGGTTCTCTATTATCTTCTTCCTATTTTTCTGGTAATTAAAATATCTTTATGAAATGATGGTAATGATTTTAATGTCCTCAACTGGAAATATGAACAATCCTATTTCAGCACCTTTAGTTTTTTTATTTTCTTAAATTGATTGGCCCATGTCTAGAAGCTACTAGTCCAATAGATCTTCTCTGATCCTGACTCATTGTGAGCTACCAAAATAAATGAATGCTTAAACACTTCATTGCTTAGTTTGCTTTTTACTATCAATAATTAGACTTGTGTGTTAACTGTGCTGGGAAAATTTCTTTCTTGAGATTACATGGACCCATGATCTGTGGATCACAAAAATGCCAGAAGCAGCATTAGTGTATGAAGATGGTCTTTTATTTATCCCAAGAACTCAAGGATGGCTTTATCTTAGAAAATCTGTAAATATCATTCACTATATTTACAGAAAAATTCTTGATAAAATTCTGTGTCTGCTGAAGTAGATACTGTTAGCAAATAACAATTTCCGTTAGAAATAAAAAGGAACCACATAACGTGATAATGAAGTCTTAAATACAAAGAGTGAAGTACCATAGGGGTAAGACTATCATATATATCAGATCAGTTCTTCCACATTGATCAACACATTCAATAGAATTCCAGTCAAAATCCTAATAAAATACATTAAGGAATTTGACAAGCTGATTCTCCATTTTATATGTTAAGTGCAAAGGCCTAAGAATAAAAAGACACAAGGTAGAAGAATGTGACCTCCCAGATACCACGACGTCATATAACAGGCTATGGAATTTGCGCAGGTATGGCCAAATTGACCATTAGAACCAAATGGAGAGCCCATAAACAGATCTGTGTTAACTGACATTTATGACAAGGGTAACACTGCAGATCACTGGGAAAAAGGAGAATGCTATTCATTAAAGTAGATAGGACAATGATGTTTCTACATAGAAAAAAAATGAAAATGAACTCTATCATGTCATATACAAAAATCAGTTCTGAATGGAATAAGGACAAATACAATAGGCTAACCAAAGGCTTCAGCAGAAAACACAGGAGAACATCTTTATGACCATAAGGTAGGGAAAGAGTTCTTAAACCAAACACAGTGTGCCAACCATAATAAAAAGTGGGTTAACCACAATAAATATATAAATCTAATATTATTAAAATTAAGAACCTCTCTTCATCAAAAAGACATCATAAAGAGAGTACAGAGATATGGGAACATATGTATATGTATAACTGATTCACTTTGTTATAAAGCAGAAACTAACACACCATTGTAAAGCAATTATACTTCAATAAAGATGTTTAAAAAAAAAAAAAAAAGAGTACAAAGACATACCTCTAACTGGGAGAAACTCCTTGTAACTTCTTATGTGGACAAAAGAAACAAATGGGCATTTCACAGAATAGGAATCTTGAATAGCCAATCAAAAAAGAACTTCATTAATAATCAGAAAAATCCAAATTAAGATCAGGAGACAGCATTTACCCGCCCCACAAGCCTGGCAAAAAATTAAAGAGAGCTGACAGTACCAAGATTTGGCAAAGATGTGGAGAAACAGAAAGTCATCTTATTTATTGTGTTGGTGTTTTGCTTTTTTAAAAAAAAAAAACCGGGTTATTATTGAGGTTTGATTTACATACACCAAAATTCACCCTTTTTAATGTACAGGTATATAAATTTCGACAAATTTTGCGGTGTAACCCCCACAGTTCTATTACCCCCCCAAATCCTTCCTGCCCATTTTTACTGAACCCTCTTCCTACCCCCACTCTCTAACCATATAGTTTTGTCCTTTCCAGAGAGTTATATAAATGAAATTATATAATACATAACCTTTGAGTCACTTAGCATAATACATTTGACATGTATCTATGTGTGTGTAGCAGTACTTCATTTCTTTTTTTAAGTCTTTTTTTTTTTTTTTTTTGGCCATGCTGTGCAGCATTCAGGATCTTAGTTCCCAGACCAGGGATCGAACCCGTGCCCCCTGCAGTGGAAGCGCAGAGTCCTAACTACTGGACCGCCAGGGAATTCCCTTAAGTCATTTTTTTAAAAATTGTGGTAAAATATACAAAACATAACATTTCATTTCTTTTTATTGTAAGATAATATTCCATTTCAAGGATGTCCTAAAGTTTGTTTGTATCACAGTTTGTTTGTTGAAGGGTATTTGGGTTTTTTTGGTTTTGGTAATTATGAATAAAACCACTATAAACATCTCTTAATAGCATCTTTAAAACAGCAAAATTTCATAATTTTGATGAAGTCCAACTTATAAAAAAAATTTTTTTAATGGATTGTGTTGTTGGTGTCCTAAGAAATCTTTGCCTATCCCAAGATCACAGACTTTCTCATACATAAAGGTGAAATACTGAAGGCTGCAGGATGTTCACTTTCACCCTTTCTCTACAACTAGAGGTTCTAGCCAGTGCAGTAAGACAAGGGAAAGGAATAAAGGCATATAAATTGGAAAGGAAGAAATTACAACTGTCTTTTGTTGCAGACATGATTTGTCTACATAGAAAAACCACAAAGAATCTACCAAATAGGTACAAGAACTAGTGAGTGAGTTTAGTAGAGTTGCAGAATACATAATAGATAGAAAAAATTTTTTTTTTACGTAGAACCATTTATAACAGCAAGAAAGACTTAGGTAGAATCTAGCAAAATAAGATATGCACGCAGAGAAAAAAACACTGAGGAAAGAAATCAAAGAAGACCTAAATAAGTGGAGAGATATACCATATTTATGGGTTGGAAGACTCAATATTGTTAGGATATCAATTCTCTCCCAAATTAATGTATAGATTCAATATAATCCTAATCAAAATCCCAGCATGATTTTTGGAAAAAACAAACTGATTCTAAAATTTAAATGGGGGACTTACCTGGTGGCGCAATGGTTATGGTTAAGAATCCGCCTGCCAAAAAAAAAAGAATCCACTTGCCAATGCAGGGGACACGGGTTCAAGCCCTGGTCTGGGAAGATTCCACATGCCATGGATCAACTAAGCCTGTGTGCCACAACTACTGAGCCTGTGCTCTAGAACCCGCGAGTCACAACTACTGAGCCTGCGTGCCACAACTACTGAAGCCCACGTGCCTAGAGCCCATGCTCCGCAACAAGAGAAGCCCCTGCTCGCTGCAACTAGAGATAGCCTGCACGCAGCAACGAAGACCCAACAGGGCCAAAAATAAATTAATTAATTTTAAAAATAAATAAAATAAAATTTAAATGGAAAGACAACAGACCTAGAATAGCTAAAATAATTTTGAAAATCTTGTTGGAGGATTCACATTACCTGATTTCAAAACGAGATATAGTAATCAAGGCAGCGAGGCATTAGCAAAAGGACAGACACAGATCAATGGGACAAAACAGAGTTCAGAAATAGACTCATATGGTTAACTGATTTTTGACAAAGGTGCATAGGCAATTTAATGAAGAAATAAAGAAAGGACAGTCTTTTCAACAAATGGCACTGGAACAGTTGGACATCCATTTAAAAAAAACAAAGAACAACCTTGACCCACACCTCATACCATTTGCAAAAATTAATTCGAAATGCATTATAGACCTAACTGTAAAATCTAACTACAAAATTTCTGGAAGTTCAATGTCTGCAGGATCTGTACTGTTGTTCCTTTTTCATTCCTGCTATTAGTAATTAGCATCTTCTTTTTTTTTCCTTTGTCTGGCTAAAGATTTGTCAGTTTTATTGATCATTTTAAAGTACTTTTAATGGGATTTTAAATGAGAAACAAATTGACAACACACACTTGTAAAGTCAAACAGTTGCATCGCTTCAATCTGGCGATTCCTCTCTTGCACATGCGCCCAAAAGTATCCATAGCAGCATTATTCATCACAGACAAATAACTATAATACAGACTGAATCCTGAATAGTTACAACCTTGAATGTAAGTCATAGAGATTATTTTTTAATTTGATGAGATCTGATGCAGCCCGGCAAAGACATCCACTTGGATACGAAAAACAGCCTTGTTTAAAATTTTGAAGACAAAAAATTATTTCAAACTAATACTCAGCCACAGAACACGTTAATAAAAGCAAACACACTTACATGATCATACAATGTATGGCTGCTAAACCAGCTGGGTTCTAGGCCTTTCTCAGGTTTTCTATTTCTTAAGCCAATAAGGGTTCTATATATTAAGAATATAAGGACTTCCCTAGTGGCTCAGTGGTTAGGAGTCCGCCTGCCAACGCAGGGGACGCCGGTTCGAGCCCTGGTCCGGGAAGATCCCACATGCTGCGGAGCAACTGGGCCTGAGCACCATAACTAGAGAGCCTGCGCTCTAGAGCCCGCGTGCCACAACTACTGAAGCCCACGCGCCTAGAGCCCGAGCTCCGCAACAAGAGAAGCCACCGCGATGAGAAACCTGCGCACAGCAACGAAGAGTAGCCCCCTGCTCTCCGCAATTAGGGAAAGCCCGCGTGCAGCAATGAAGAACCAACGCAGCCATAAATAAATTAAAAAAAAAAAAGAATATATATATTCTATATATTAAGCCAATATTTTTATGGACATTTTCTCCATTTCCTTTAGGCTTTAAAAATTATTAATGTAAAGCTGAAGATGTATTTGTTTGTAATTTTAAAAAATCTATGTCTATAGTCAGTTCTCTTTTAAGAACACACTGGGTAAACAAAATGTGATATACATATATATAAATCTCACACACATAATGGAATATTATTCAGCCTTAAAAAGGACAGAAACTCTGACACATGCCATAATATGGATGAATCTTAAAGCGACATTATGCTAAGTAAAATAAGCCAGTCACAAAAAGACAAATACTATATGATTCCACTTATATGAGGTACCTAGAGTAGTCAAAGTCATAGAAAGAGGAAGTAGAATGGTGGTTGCTAGGGGCTATGGGATGGGAGGAATGGGTAGTTACTGTTTAATGAGTACAGAGTTTCAGTTTGGGAAGATGAAAAAAAGTTCTGGAGATGATGTTGGTGATGGTTGCACAACAATGTTAACGTATATAAGAAAAAAATAAGAAACTGTTAATAATGGAACTTGGCATATAGAGGAAGGTGATGGGTAACTTACTTTTCATTTTGTAACACATGTATAGTTTGAATTTTACAATGTACTTTTATAATCATAAAAAGTTTGTTAAAAAACAAACTAGTTAATGGCTCCCTAATTCTGTATACTGAAGTGACTTTCATTTGAAAATAACCCTCCCTTAATTACATAATCCATCATAGCTACCTTCTCACTTCTTACCTTCCCTCCTCCTTCAAATATTTGGAACACTGTCTACTACAATGGCCAGATGTCTCTCCATGTCCTCACCTAGGACAAGCTATTTATTATAAAAAAAAAAAAATGTATACATATATATTAGTCATTTAACATTAAACATACAAAAAGTATGCAATTTATTAGATGACATTCTTCTATAAAGAGTTTTTCTTTCTTGCCCCTCCCTTGTTCTCTTTCTCTTTTCTTTTAATGAATATAACTATAGACACAGGGATTTTTTTCCTCATTCGTTACTGTCATTCTTTTTGATGTACAAACTGTCCCACAGTTAGCCAGTAAAATCCCTTTCAAGCCAGCTCTTACATCCTTTTGATATGATCTCATTCATCTTTGAGCTCTTCTGAGACCTTCTTGCCCTCCTGCCAAAGATGTTCATTCCATGAGCCTGATGTTTTCTTCATAGGAAGATTTTACAAACTACTAACTCAGTCTGGTTAATACTTACAGAGCTATTCAAATTTTCTAATTCTTCTTGGATTATTAATTTTTAAAGGAATTTGTCCATTTCATCTGAGTTTTCATATTGATTGGCATAAAGTTGTTCGTATGATTTTTAAATTTCTACTTTATCTGTAGTCATGCCCCCTCTCCATTCCTAATATTGTTTATTTATGCTTCCTCTTTTTTTCTTCCTTGATCAATCCTGACAAAGGTTTATCTTTTACTTTTTTTTTTAGTATTATTTTTAAATTTTATTTATTTTATTTTTGGCTGCATTGGGTCTTTGTTGCGGTGCGTGG
Organism: Eubalaena glacialis; assembly: GCF_028564815.1. Taxonomy (NCBI): domain Eukaryota; kingdom Metazoa; phylum Chordata; class Mammalia; order Artiodactyla; family Balaenidae; genus Eubalaena; species Eubalaena glacialis. Next base: position 85,933,159 of record NC_083718.1, read on the forward strand.
GCTTCTCACTGCAGTGGCTTCTCTTGCTGCGGAGCACAGGCTCTAGGTGCACGGGCTCAGTAGTTGTGACCTGCGGGCCCTAGAGCGCCGGCTCAGTAGCTGTGGCACATGGACTTAGTTGCTCCGCAGCATGTGGGATCTTCCTGGACCAGGGCTCGAACCCATGTCCCCTGCATTGGCAGACGGATTCTTAACCACTGTGCCACCAGGGAAGCCCCTACTGGGCTTTTTGAAGAAGCAAGTTTTGTCTTTTATCTTTTGTCTATTTTATCTTTCTTTTGTACTTATTCTTCGCTCTTATTTTTAATCTCCTTCCTTCTACTCTCCTTGGCTGGGCCTATTCTGTTGTTCTTTGCCTGTTTTTTTTTTTTTTTAAACAAAAGATGCTTAGCTTATTAAGTTTCAGCCTCTTGCATTTAAGGTTACAAATTTCCCTTAGGTACAGCTTTACTGCATCCCAGCCCAGACTTAACTCAAGACCCATATACCTACTTGTGTAACATGACATCTCCACCAAAGTATCTAGAAGATACCTCAAACTCAACATGTTAAAAACTAAACTCTTGGGGCTTCCCTGGTGGCGCAGTGGTTGAGCATCTGCCTGCCAATGCAGGGGACACGGGTTCGAGCCCTGGTCTGGGAAGATCCCACATGCCACGGAGCAACTAGGCCCGTGAGCCACAATTACTGAGCCTGCGCGTCTGGAGCCTGTGCTCCGCAACAAGAGAGGCCACGATAGTGAGAGGCCCGCGCACCGCGATGAAGAGTGGCCCCTGCTTGCCGCAACTGGAGAAAGCCCTCGCACAGAAACGAAGACCCAACACAGCCATAAATAAATAAAAAAAACAAAACAAAACAAAAAAAGCCACCTCTCAAAAAAAAGAAAAAACAAAAAAACAAAAAAACAAAAAACTAAACTCTTGATCTCTCCCAAATCTTGTCTACTCAAAGCCTTCATCACGTAGTTAATGACAACTCCATCCTTCTATCACTCAGGACACAAACCTTGGAATTATCTTTAATTCCTCCTTTTTCTCATACTGTCAGCAATTTGTTCTGTCTTCAAAACGTATCCAGAAATCATTTACTTCTTATGACCTTTATCCCTGTCACTGCAATCTAAGCCATCATCATCTCTCACCTAGACTATTACATTACTCTTATAATAGGTCTCTCTGCTTCTGTCCATTCCTCCTTATAGTCTATTCTTGATATGGCAGTGGAGAATTCTTTTAAAAGGTAAGTCAGAGCATGCTCAAAACTCTCTGCTCAAAACTCTCCAATGGTTACTACTTCCACTCTAAGTAAAAGCCAAAGACTTTGCCCTACGTGATCTGCCATCTCCTTTATCTCTTTGACCTCATCTACTTTCACTCCATTCCAGCCATAGTGTTCTGGAACACTATTCTTTGAACATACCAGATATACTCATAACTTAGCGTCTTAATTCTAACTGTTCCCTTTACCTAGAATCCTCTTCCTCCAGATGTGCACCCGGTAACTCAGTGTCTTCAGGTCTTTACTCAATTCTTACTCTCTCAATGAAGCCTATTTTAAGTGCTTCCTTTAATACTGCAACCGGTCCCCCAATCTCCACCGTTAATTCCAATGCCCTTTACCCTGCTCTTTTTACTTTTTTCCCATACGATTTTTTCATTTTCTACCATAATAGGTAATTTACTTTTTCATTATATTTATTGATCCACAAGGTCAGAAATCTTGATGTATTCACTGATGGATCCCAAATAAACAAATGGTAAGCACTCAATAAAATGAGTTATTAGTTTCGATGTAGTGTTCTTATTACTATTCAGTGCTATGTATTTTTAAATTTCCACTATGATTTATTCTCTGATCCATGAGTTATCTGGAAATGCACATTTTAATTTCCAAGCAAAGGGGAAATTTTTGTTTTGGCTATTAACTTTTAAGTTAAAAGTACTATATGGCTAAAGAACATGAATCTGCATGATACAAAGGATCTAAAATTATACTAATCTTGCATTAGGGGCCAGTACACATCACTAATTGGTTTAAATATTCCTTGTTTGTTCAAAAAAGAATGCACATTTTCTAATTTTGGAGCACAGGGTTCTCTATATGTGAGCCAATTAAATCAGATATGGTAGTATAGTATAAATTCTCTATATTTTTACATATTTTGTATCTGCTTAAACTACCAATAATTAACAGCTACATTTTAACTCTCTCACTAGGATAACAAAGCTGGTAAATTTTCCTTTCAGTTCAGGCATACTTCTGCGATATCGTGGGTTCGGTTCCAGACCACCACAATAAAGTTCCAAATATAGAAATAAAGTGAGTCACATGAATTTTCTGGTTTCCCAGTGCATATAAAAGTTACGTTTACACTACATTGTAGTCTATTAAGTGTGCAACAGCATTATGTCTTAAAAAAAAACAATGTACACAACTTAATTTTAAAATGCTGTTGGGGGACTTCCCTGGTGGTCCAGTGGTTAAGAATCCGCCTTCCAGGACTTCCCTGGTGGTGCGGTGGTTAAGAATCCGTCTGCCAATGCAGGGACACGGGTTCGATCCCTGGTCTGGGAAGATCCCACATGCTGCGGAGCAACAAAGCCTGTGCGCCACAACTACTGAGCCTGCACTCTAGAGCTTCCAAGCCACAGCTACTGAGCCTGTGCGCTGCAACTACTGAAGCCCGCACACTCTAGGGCCCGTGTGCCGCAACTACTGAGCCTGCACGCCACAACTACTTTAGTCCGTGCACCTAGAGCCCACACTCCGCAACAAGAGAAGCCACCGCAATGAGAAGCCCGCGCACCGCAATGAAGAGCAGCCCCTTTTATTTTATTTATTTATTTATTCTTTTAATTAATTAATTTATTTATTTTTGGCTGTGCTGGGTCTTCGTTTCTGTGTGAGGCCTTTCTCCAGTTGCCTGCGAGCAGGGGCCACCCTTCATCGCGGTGCGCGGGCCTCTCACTATCGCGGCCTCTCTTGTTGTGGAGCACAGGCTCCAGACGCGCAGGCTCAGTAGCTGTGGCTCACGGGTCCAGTTGCTCCGCGGCATGTGGGATCTTCCCAGACCAGGGCTCGAACCCGTGTCCCCTGCATTGGCAGGCAGACTCTCAACCACCGCGCCACCAGGGAAGCCCCTAGCCCCTTTTATTAATTTAAACATGATTATTTTATATTTTGTATCTTATCATTAATAGTTTAAGTCTTTAGCGGTTTGCTTCTACCAAATCTCACTCAAAGTGACTTATTTCCTTGTGTTTGGTAATTCTCTGTTGAATTTTATCTGTGGGAATTCAAAGAGCCAAACCAGAAAAAACTTTCTCTTGAAGTGTACTTGCAAGTGCTATGGCAGAATCAGGGTAGTACTGACCTTGGTCCAATTTAGCATCTTTCTCAGAGGGTTCTTCCACTTTGCTGTGGGCCAAAGGCTTAGGTTCCCATTAGTGCTAATATGGGCATTTGCCTTTGAGAGCAACCTTGCCTTTTCTGTTTGCTCACAGCTCATTGTTCCTGCTTCAGCTGACTCTTCACTTTTGTGAGAAGAGACCCTTAGAGAGAGCCCTAACTTTTTTAGCACACTCAGTAATGCATTAAAAATTAAGCTTGTAACCTTCCATGCACAAAGATACTGCCCCCTCAAGGAGGTGGAACATCAACTCTGCACTCCTTAAGTGTGTACTGTGCACAGTGACTTCTTTCCAAAGTGTGTAGTTTGATAAGGGGGTGGGGGGAGACAGTGATTTTACAGTGAAGAAACCTGATAAATACTGCCTCAGCCAGGTGATCAAGGTTAGCATCATCAGTGATAAGTCATGTTGACAGGATACTCTTGACGTGATGTGATGCAAATGGCACTTTTCCTGTGTTCTTTCCAAGAACCTATAGCCCCAGTTAATCATGAAAAAAAAAATATATCAGACAAACGCATATTTTTGTTTATTCATTTGGGCCGCGCCTAGCGGCTTGAGGGATCTTAGTTCCCCAACCAGGGATCAAACTCAGGCCCTCTTGCAGTGGAAGCGCGGAGTCCTAACCACTAGACCACCAGGGAATTCCCCAGACAAATCCATATGGAGGAACATTCTACAAAATACCTGATCAATACTCCTCAAAACTGTTACAGTCTAAAGGAGCCTGAAGTGACATGATGACTAAATGTAATGTGGAATTTTGGATGGGATCTTGGGACAGAAAAAGACATTTGGCAAAAACTAAGGAAATCCACAAAGTATGGACTCTAGTTAATAATGACCTATCAGTATTGGTTCATTAGCAGTAACAAATGTACCATATACCAATGTAAGATGTTAACAGGGGAAATTGGGTGCAGGGTATACTAGAACCCTCTATACCATCTTTGCAACTTCTCTGTAAATCTAAAGCTATTCTAGAATAAAGTTTATTTTTAAAAGTTATGTTTGTTACAATTTCTGCAGGATTTAGTTATTTTTTAGGGCAAAAAAATATAGTCTCTCTGCAAAATATCTAGTCTGTCATATCATCAGAAACAGAAACTGTCCTATTCACCCTTCTCCCCAGTACAATCATGCCCTTTCCCAGAACCATGTTCCTTGGAAACTCCATTGGCAAACTTTCTCTTCCCTTAATTTCTGAGAAATTACTTTGCTCTGATCTTCTCCTCTACCTAAGACACCTTTTCTTCTGAAACTCTGGTGTTTCCCAAGTTCTTTCACTGGCCCTAGTCTCTTCGCACTTAAAATACCGTGTCCCTTGAAGTGCTCATTCATTAACTACTACCAATATAATTACAATTCCTAAGTCTCCATCTCTAGTCCAAAGCTCCCTCCCAAATACAATATAGTGGTTATGAACATATTTAAGTTAGTCAGAACTAGTTTCAAAGGCCAGCCCCTATTTCCAACTGCATGACCTTTTCTCATCTATACAATGAGATGCTTTTCTCATCTATACAATGAAATAATAGTACCTACTTATTCAAAGGTTTTTCTCAAGATTACATGACAAAATACACAAAAAATTCCTAGAATTGCATCAAGCATATAACTGTCAATAAATATTAGCCAATATTAGGATTATAAGCACTACCAAAATGGTTAATTATCTATTAAACAACTTGTCTCAGATGCCCTCCAGACACTCCAACTCCATGTGTGCAAGCCTGCTTTTATCATCTATTTCCTCCCAAATTTCCTGTCACCCAAGACAGAATCCACAGGATCCATCTTCCAAGCTTTCCTCTAACTTCATCCCGTACATCCAACTGGTCAGCAAGTTCTGTCAAATTCTACTTTCTAAATACCTCTTATATCTTATCTGTCCTCTCCACTATCACTTATATTCTTTCAAATCTTTGTCATTTGGTTAGATTATTATAGTGGCTCCTGAACACTTCCCCCAAACATATTATCATTTATTTTTGGAAACTGTAATATCAGTTTCAGGTATTGCTATTTTAAAGACCAAAATACAATATTTTTGTTGGCATAATACAAAAGCAGTTCATTCGTCGTCCTTGGTTGCCTTTATCTCTTTCCTACCAACTCACCCACCCCCATTCCTCTCACTTTCACCACAAACTCCTTACCCTACTAACTATGCAGTTCAGGAAACTCCCCTGACTCACCCCCCTCTACCTTTGTCATGGCCCACTTATAGGGAGAGTCTGCACCTGAGGGAAAGAACCTTCCATAACAAAGAATCTCTCCTAGGGAAAAGAAAGGATTTAAACTCCATTAGGGAAACATTTCCCAAGTTGGCCAAGAAAAAAGTCAAAACTTGGGCAATTTTGAACTACTGAACATAGACAGGTGGTTCCGAAAGCACTGGTCAGGGGAGTTAAATATGGCAAGAAGATACTAAAGTCCAACCCAACCAGCTACATCACACAAAGCAATTATAAAGGTACCTCAGACAAAAAAACCAAAGTCAAAGGAAGCAGCAAAGCCAGGAACAGCTGATGATTTACATTACAATGATAATCTATGTTTAATATTTATGTTTTTATAAATTTACATTTTTACTTGATGTTTTAAAATATGAAATACATTAAATATCTGGGCTCACTGACTTAACTTCAATTTTTGAATTCTAAAAGCTTCGAATAAATCCGAAAATATACTAATACCAGTATTACAAAAAAGTAATTTTTGTCCAGTGTTACAATCACTATCTATTGTAGCTTTTGTGCCTATACATAGTTACTTTGTTTTCAACATACCTTCCCTCCCCACCATGTCTTAAAAATCATGGCTTTTATTGCTTCTCTTTGTCTTTTCCATCCTCACTTGTCTATGTGTACTTCTGATTGTTCACTCTCTGCTTCTGATTCTTTTACACCTTTTTTGTATTTGAGATGCCTTCTTTCACCTGCTTCACATCTGTTTTGAACAAATGTTTCCTCCATGAAGCCTTTCTTACTTACACACAAATATAAATTGGTTCTCTCTGCTCTTTAATTGGGGGTTTCCTAGAAAAACATCCATAACAAAGCTTCCCAATGTGTGTTCCACGGAACAGTAATCACAAGAGATGGCTAGAAAAGAAAGTAACTCCATGGTCAAATAAATTTGGAAAATACTGAATAGCCTATCCCCACTCCTTCTGGAAATTCATGAAGCATTTTATTAAAGGTACTAAAGTCTAGCAACATGAAACAGGTTTAACTTTAACTTCGTAGGACCTAAGCTTTGACAGTGACAACCTAAACTAAACATCACCACTTTCTAGAAAATGCTGTTGTACAAAGTCAAATTCATACTGTATTTTTTGTTTACTGCTATGTTTTATTTTCTCTGTATCTTATCCACATTTATCAGTTTATACATATGTACTGTACATGGCAATCTGAGGATAAGAATGAATAGGAGAATAGAAATGAATTCTTATCCTAGTTTATACTAAACACAGTATATATGTGTAAGGATGACCTATAAATGGATTTCAAAAAGCTATTCACTTTTCTATTATCAGGTTTTTAAAGACTTTTAAAACAAAGTGAAATTGATCTTCCAAAATGTATCTTGAAATGAAATTTTCTTTTTAAAAAATATTTAATTTCAAATTTAAAATTTTAAATGAAAATATGATTAATATTTGGTCTTTATTATTCCAGCTTAAATTTTTATAAACCCTTTGTTTTTGATAGGTTATTTTTAAAAATCCAGCAGCACTAAAGATATTGCTGTCCCTGTGAAATCCCTTCTCTGAGATGCATTTTCATATTAGCACAACAGCTATAAAAATATATGAAAGATTCTTAAATTCTATGAACTTCTAGAACTGCAAGATGTTGTTATACAAATAGGTACGTGAAATACTCAAAATAGGTAAATAGTTTCCGAATTAGTGTGTTTTCCAGGCATTCTCTAGTATTAATAAAAAGGCCTAAAAAAATCTGTGTTCATTCCTTTGGATTATTAACCTTAAAATTTCACCTAGGGTATGCAGGATTAACTGGAAGAATTTAAAGCTTAAACACACAGGCCTGCATGAAACATGGTGTAATAAAAATACATACCATAATTGCATTTAAAAACAACAATAGTTACCATTTGCTGAGCTTTCTTTATATGTGTGTGTATATATATATATGTATGTATATTTTATTGAAGTGTAGTTGATTTACAATGTTGTGTTAATTTCTGTTGTACAGTGCTGAGCTTTCTAAATGTCAGGTAGTTTGCAAAGCACTTTATATGAATTATCTTTTTTAATACCACCAACAATCACATAAGGTGTGTTGTATTATTATTATCCCTATTTAAAGGCTTTAAGAGGTTAAGTAACAATTATAATGCCTATTGGAGTCCAAAGCCCATGTACTTTGCCAATTAACCACTATACAATATTGTATATCCCCCTACATATGTAAATCTATGTAAACAAAACTATGTAAAACCTCTATAGCAACAATTCTCGAAGTGTGCTCTGTGGTCAGATATAAGAAAGTCATTAATTAAGCACTTTCTATGTTCTACACCATCTTCAAGGTGCTGAGGAGGTAGTGGTGGGCAAAACAAAGTCCCTGCTGTCATGGGCTTACATTCTAGTTGGGGGTGACAGGGGACATGCATCTCAGTAAATAAACAAATAAATAAGGTAATATCTTATAATGGGAAAAGGTATATAAAGAAAATAAAATAGGGTGATGCAATAAGAAAATGATAGGTAGGAGCAAAGGGGGGTAGGCTCTGGCTAGGACGATAGGGCTCAACCTCTAAGGAGATGACATTTGAGCTAAGACTTGAAAGACAAGGACATTAAAGCAAATTTTTCATATAAAGTGGTAATTTATAAAATGATAGTGATAATATAAATGGTAGTGTATTTTACATCCTTATTTGGCAAAATAAGAAGTTATCAAACTTATGATCTCACAAATTAAAAAACAGTAATTAAATGGTTATAAAATAACATCTGGTAACCCCTGGGCAATACACAGTATTAAAATGAGAGACAATGGATGTGTACGTTGCAGAAACTTGATAAAGGTCATTCTACAACATATCAATAAATCAGTGAATTCTCAAACCTTTTGGTTTCAGGACACCTTTACCCTCCTAAAAATTACTGAAGACCCCAAAGAACTTTTGCTTATGTGGGTTAGTTGTATCTATGCTCTTTACTGTATTATAAATTAAAACTAAGAATTTTAAAATATCTATTAATTTATTAAAAATAATAAAACCATTCAGTTAATAAGTTATACATATTTTATTAAAAATAACTATATTTGCAAGAGAAAAAATTTAGTGAGGAGAGTAGCATTGTTTTACATTCTTGAAAATCTAATGTTTGGCTTAATAGAAGACAACTAAGTTCTCATATCTGCTTCTATATTCAATTTATTGCTATATACGAGTTAATGAATTTTTTTCACCTCTGCAGCTCCATGAAATCATCAAAATAGACAGGCACAGAACTCATAGAAACAGAGTAGAATGGTGGTTGCCAGGAGCCAGGGAGTGGGGGAATGAGAAGACGTTGGTCAAAGGGTACAAACTTGCAGTTATAAGATGAATAAGTTCTGGGGATCTAACATACAACATGGTGACTATAGTTAACAATATGGCATTATATACTTGAAAGTTTCTAAAAGAGTACATCTTGTGGTAATCATTTTGCAATTTATACATGTATCTAATCATCACAACTTACACAATGTTACACGTCAATAATATATTAAAAAGCTGGGAAAAAACAGGCACAAGGGCTGTTTGGAAACCATTATACTATATATACCACACTATGGAACACTACAAAATACCAATAAACTTTGAAAGAAGTGGAACGCAGTCTAGCACAAAGGTAGAGAGTAGGCTCTGGAGTCAAGACTGCTTAGATTTTAATTCTGGCTCTACTGTTTACTAGCTATGAAACTTGAACAATTAATTTTACCTCACTGAGCCTTCAAGTGCTTCAGTTATATCATCTATAATGTTTTCTTTATTATTTTCCCTTCATCAGCGTAATTTTACATATATATCACTAATAGCCTTACTAAGTAATAAAAATTACATAATATCAATACCTCATGAATTGTTATATTAAATGAGATCACATGATAAGAACTCAGGAAATGTTAACTATTTATTACTAAATCTATTAGTGATAATGTTTGTGAAGTTAACTGTATTAATGATTGGAAATTTAATAAAGAACATTGTTAAATAATAACAAAGTACTTGTAAGCAACTCAGGCTTTGAATCCACCGTATTTATTGTATTTCTCCCACTCACTCTCACCTTCTGCCTTCAGAGAACAAAACCGAGGGTGGAAAAAAAATTAAGCTTATGCTTAGCCACCCTGAAACCAGGCAGTTTCCCTTTCCTATGCTTTAAAAATGTTCTGACAATTTCCTCAAAATAATCAATTGACTTCCCTAAGCCTCGGTTTATAAGAATTTTAAGTGTGGATAACTCCTACCTTACAGAGCTTATGTTAGGATTATAGAAATATATATATATATATATGTATGTTTGATATCTAGTAAGTGTGCTCAGTGAATGATACCTTCACTCCAACCAAAAAGTGATAACTCTTTGAAACTGGTACAGCATATAAAAACTCATATTATCATACTTCCCAGAACAAGTTATTTTTGTTCAATTCTTATCTTAGTTACGAAACGTTAAGTTCCTTATAATTCCATCTCTTTCAGCGAGTGACCTAACAAAGTTTTACATAGAGTAAGTACCCAATATTTCTAAATTAATTTTCTGAATTCTGTATCTTTGGACATAACAATACACTATAAAAGAAATGTTAATAACTCAAGTAATACTGACTGCCTCTTAGAGGTCATCATTTTAAAATAATGCGTTATGCTACCATTTTAAAACTATCATGACAGTAAAGGGAACACAAAAACAGCACAGGATCCATTCGGGTCTTTTTTTAATTAAAAATGATAAGTTATAATGCCTAACATTAAAAAATCTTTTCCCTTCTAACAGTGAAACTTTCACTAAAGGAAATAATCAATCTCCTTTCTCCCCCCAGCCACCTCTGGTGGGTACCAAAGAAACCAAAGGGTGAAAGTAAGTGAAACTAATCACTAGCAAGTGAAGTGAAGGAAGAGAGATGAGGGAAAGATAAAAGGTTGCAACCAAAATTTAAACCCAGCGTATTAAACATTTTATTTCTTTCATCAAACAGCCTCTATTTCAATGTTTCTAAGAGAACAAGAAAAACAATGAGTTTTTTTTTTTAGACTATCTTTATCTTAGCCAGAAAGACTTCAATGTTCTAAAGCACAAATGGAATTGTTGCCTTTTTCCAAAAGGAGTAACTAGGTTCTACTACTTCTCCACAAGATGTGCATCTCTCCAGTGTTCTATAACTAAAATCTGTGGATGCAGTGGAATCAAAAGCACTACAAAGCACCAACTCCTTTTTGTTTCCATGACAAACAGATGAGAAACTCAGTCTAGGTGGTTTGTGCAACGGTGTTAAGTTTTTGAGTAATTTTTTTTTACTAGGGTCTCTGAGCTCCTTCTTCACATTAAAAAACCTCATGTAGTCTTAGTTCTCAGATGAAATTTTAAAACAACTAACCCAAAATATCCCCTTCGGACTTTTTAAAGTACTGCTGTAGAACACTAAACACTTGGGAAAAGTGGGGGAAAAAAAAGATTAAAAAAAAAGATCATAACTTGGGCTTCCCTGGTGGCGCAGTGGTTGAGAATCCACCTGCCAATGCAGGGGACACGGGTTCGAGCCCTGGTCCGGAAGGATCCCACATTCCGCGGAGCAACTGGGTCCGTGCACCACAACTACTGAGTCTGCTCTGGAGCTCACGAGCCACAACTGCTCGCGAGCCACAACTCCAGCCCGTGTGCCTGGAGCCTGTGCTCCGCAACAAGAGAAGCCACTGCAATGAGAAGTGGGCACACAGCAAGGAGTGGCCCCAGCTTGTCGCAGTTGAAGGGGGCCCACGCGCAGCAACAGAGACCCAACGCAGCCAAAAAATTAATCAATTAATTAATTTTTAAAAAAAGAGCCTCACAGCCCCTTCAGCCCCCTCCTTATCTTCCCACCAGCTGGCTTCACACTTGCAAATTGGTCTCCATCACCTGCCTGGTAGACAGAGGTTATTGCCAGCTGTACCTTGAATCCGGAGACCAAGGTGTTAGGAATCTTGGAATTGTAGCTTCTCTGTCCATGACTGATGCCAGGGGGTTTAAAAATATTAATTAATTAATTTAAAAATAAAAATTAAAAAAAAGATAACTGAATGACAAAAGCTTAGGAGAAAAGGGAGTTTGGATGCATCTATTATTTGTTTATGAAAGGCAGGAAGCCAAATCACTAAGAATAAAATCAGAAGTCTCCACTCTCTAAGAAATTACACACATACATACACTCACCCCTTCTCTACCAACAGAACTGAAATTTTGGGGTGGCCTGTTTAAGGAAATGTTAATATTAGTAATTTTCCATTGGAAATGTAAATTTCCAATGGAATTTTCAAGATATTTCCACACCACAAAATCACTTGAAGTTTGTCAATACTGTTTCACACTTTGATTTATGGGAATGTTTATTTGCTATATAATTTAACATTTAGCTTACTATGGGATGTACAGCAAAAGTATGTTTTACATATTGCTTTAAATCCACCTAAGGCCATGTATATAATACAACCCTTCTGCATTTGAGAGACAAAGCAGCTAAATGAAAAATATAACAACTGCTTGTGAAGTCTCACAATACACATAAAAAGGATCATTTAGTATACACCATTACAATAATTACATGTAATAATTACGGTAGCTCATGTTTTGAAACATGTCAGAAAACATGGAAATTATCTACATCTCTATGAACCTAGGGCAATGGATGGAAGAAAAGGTGACCTAGGCATCCAAAGGGCAGAGAGAATATTGATTATGCAATAATTTTACAACTGGGAATTATAACAGACCTAATGCCTAACTAATCCAGAAGTGCCATTAAACCTAAACCAAGAGTAGAAATACGCAAGAGATCAAAATAGATGTATTACTTCTTTGGGGAGCTGAAAGTTTACCTTGAACCTCAGAAAGAACCAAACACAATAACACATTAGACCAAGTGAGTAGAAAGAGGTATCTGAAATACCAGAATGCCCCAGAGGCTTCTCTCTGGACCTCTTCTCTATCTATACTTATTACTCTGTCTTACTACACTTACTTCTCTATCTACACTTGCTTCCTAGTACATCTCTTCCAGGCTGATGGCTCTAAAGACAATTTATATACTAAACAGATACCCTGTGGTGACTGTCGCACAACTTTGTGAATATACTAAAACAAATGAATTGTACACTTTGAGTGAAGTCTGTCAATAAATGTCAACTCTTTCTAGTCACTCAGCCAAAAAAACCCCAGAGTCATTCTTGATAACTCTCCTCTCTCACCCCACATTTAATTCATCTAGAAAGCCATTTGGATCTACCTTCAAAACAGATCTAGAATTAAATTACTTCTTATAACTTTCACAAGTTTGTCCAAACCACCAATATTTTATCCCAGGATTACTTCAATAGCCACCTACTGGCATCCCTGTTTCTGCAGCAACTAGAATGATCTTTTAAAAACAGAAATCTGTTCACATCACTTCTCTGCCCCATCTCATTCAAAATAAAAGCCGAAGAATGCCTATAAAATTCTTTGTGATCTGCCCCTCCTGCCGTATCACCCACCATAATCTCTGAGTTCATCTGCTAATCCTTACTTTCACTACTCCTTTCCAGCCACAAAAGCTTTCTTGTTGTTCCTTCAACTCACCAGGCACACTCTAACCTCAAGACCTTTGTATTTTTCTGTTCTTTGTCTTGGAACATTCTCCTGTCACACTCTCCCATCTATATTGCCTATACCTCACCTTCCTGCTCAAATGTCACGTTCTCAGTGAGGCCTTCCCTTAGCACCTAATTTAAAACTACAAACTCTTATAACACTCTGTATTCCCCTTCCCTGCTTTATATTTTTTAGCACTCCTAATATTTTTTACCTTCTAATATATTTAATATTTTGTTTGTTTGGTGCTTGTCTCCTCTTCTGACAGTATAGGCTCTGAGAGGACAAAAAATTTTCTCCATTTTATTCACCTGCTTGTGTCCCCAGTGCCTGGCACAGTAGATATTCAATAAATATTTGTTAAAAGAACTGGATGTAGGGGCTTGCCTGGTGGCGCAGTGGTTAAGAATCTGCCCGCCAAAGCAGGGGACACGGGTTCGAGCCCTGGTCTGGGAAGATCCCACATGCCGCAAAGCGGCTAGGTCCATGAGCCACGACTACTGAGCCTGCGCGTCTGGAGCCTGTGCTCCGCAATGGGAGAGGCCGCGACAGTGAGAGACCCGCGCACCGCGATGAAGAGTGGCCGCCGCTCTCTGGAACCGGAGAAAGCCCTCGCACAGAAACGAAGACCCAACACACCCAAAAATAAATAACTAAATAAATTTATATATATATTAAAAAAAAGAACTGAATGTAAACTAGGGATTTATAAGCAAAATTCACCTTGAAACTTAAAGAATTTGTACCTAGTCCACCTACATTTGTATACACGTGATATGTGATTAAAAAGCTATGGCAGGGACTTCACCAGTGGCGCAGTGGTTAAGAATCCGCCTGCCAATTCAGGGGACAGGGGTTCGATCCCTGGTCTGGGAAGATCCCACATGCCGCGGAGCAACTCGGCCCGTGGGCCACAACTACCGAGCCTGCGCTCTAGAGTCCACGAGCCACAACTACTGAGCCCGTGTGCCACAACTACTGAAGCCCGTGCACCTAGAGCCCGTGCTCCACAACAAGAGAAGCCAGGGCAATGAGAAGCCCGCGCATCGCAACGAAGAATAGCCCCTGCTCGCCGCAACTAGAGAAAGCCCGCGCGCAGCAATGAAGACACAACACAGCCAAAAAAAATAAGTAAATAAAATAAAATAATTAAAAAAAAAAAAAAGCTATGGCAGTACTGTTATACTCTGTATGTGTAGCCAACATATCTGCTACAAAGGATGAATTACAAGGAAAGTAAACAGTTAAAGGAATAGCTACATTTCAGATACCAGAGCTGCAGAAAATAGTTCCAGACCCTCAGATTTGTGCAATATCAAATACAAGATTATGGACCTCACTCTCCACTCACCAGTGGAGGTACCAGTGTGGTACCCCAAACTTTGCCACCAAAAAAATCCTTCTATTATTTAATCTAAAACACCTAACATTTAGAAATTTTTATCAAGTAGATAAGTTTAGTAACTAACATGTTCAATTTATTTTCCTTTTTAATTATAAATGACTATCAGAACTTCAAATCTATACAAGATAATCAGTTTTCCCACAGAAAGCAAAAATAAAAACAAAAATACCCACAAAGCTTCAAAATCTAGACATTATAGTTAATCTGCATGGCCTAATATTGTAGAAAATATTTTATGAATAGGAAAGGCTGTGTAGTACAATGGCTAAGAGTGTATGCTCTAAATCAAGAATGCCTGGGTTGAATCCCGGATCCACCACTTATTAGCTCTCTAACCATGGGCAAGTTACTCAACCTCTCAGTGCCTCTGTTTTCCCATCTATTAAGTGGAGATCATAACAATACCTACTTCAAAGAATTATGAAGATTGAAAGAATTAATACATGCAAAATGCTTGGAACAGTGCCTGGCACATAATAAGCACTGGATAAAAGTTAGCTAGAAAATTATTACCATCTTCACGGTCCATTCAAGGATCTGAGAAACCACTGCTGTACATCAAAAATAGTAAATTGTACTTTTCGAATTCTCTGCAACAAATTAATCCTGTATTAAGAGATTTTTTTTTTTTTTTTTTTTGGCCAGTCCATGTTTATATAACAGTTTCTCTTGTGGAGAAAATACCAGATTGTACTGAGATTTGCTTCAAATGAGGAGGAGGAGAAGGGAAAGTAAAGGGGACAGAAGAAAAAAGATCGGCCATTAAAATAACTACTGGGACTTCCCTGGTGGCGCAGTGGTTAAGAATCCACCTGCCAATGCAGGGGACACAGGTTCGAGCCCTGTTCTGGGAAGGTCCCACATGCTGTGGAGCAACTAAGCCCATGGGCCACAACTACTGAGCCTGCACTCTACAGCCCACGAGCCACAACTCCTGAAGCCCGCGCGCCTAGAGCCCGTGCTCCGCAACAAGAGAAGCCACCGCAATGAGAAGCCGGCGCACCGCAATGAAGAGTAGCCCCCGCTCGCCGCAACTAGACAAAGCCCGCGCACAGCAATTAAGACCCAACGCAGCCAAAAATAAATTAATTGATTTTAAAAAAAATGATAACTACTGAAGTGGGGTGATCAGTGGTGGTGGGAGTGTTATTACTTTTCTAATCTTGTACATACTTAAAGTTCGTACCAAAAACAGCTGAAAGGAAATCTTAACAGCTTTTCTGCTCTACAAATGATTCTACTTTCCTATAACCCCCTTTTCTTCAAAAAATCATTTCAATTCTCATACACTTTCTAAAACAGACCAGCCCATTCAATGGTTAGAAGCAAAACAACTTGGAGATATCATGAACACAGTATTTTCCATTTTGTCCTACTAGTTCTTCAGAGAACTTGCTAATTCACTACAGAAAGGCTGATCCAAATCATCTCCCCCTGACTGGGAATGTAATTTCCAGCACTGTTCCCAAAACAAAGTAATTATTTCAAATAGTCAGGACCTTAAGACTATCTACATCATCGTTGTCATCATAATAAATAATCTGAACATATACGTATATGCTAGGACCTATACTAAAATACGTGCATTATCTTCTTAAATCTAGACAACAAGCCTATGAGAGATAATTATCTCTACTCACAGATCAGAAATTGAGACTCACAATTTAAGTACTGTGCGCAGGTATTAACTGATGGAATTAAGATTTGAACCTAGGTCTAATTCTAAAGTCTGTTTTTCTACTTTTCCATACTGATTTCCATGTTACATTAAAAATGGGACGGATGAACAAAATACAGAAATGACAGTCTAGTCAAATTGCACATCAAGCCCATATAAGAGCCATATTTTGAAACTGCCAACAACCATACCTATCATTTCTTTTACTAAATTATAAACGCTGCCTTCTGATAAACAGAAATTAAAACAATTCAAGTTCTTGATTAACTATTTCACAAAATTATATTGGCAAATATTTATTGATTACTTATTGTGTGCCAAACACTGTTCTAGTTGCTTGGGGATGTAGCAGCAAAGAAGACATAGCCCTGTCATCTGGTGGAAGAAAATAAATAGTAAGCATATAAACAAATAAATAAGGTAATTTCATATACTGAAAATAAAGTGATGTGTTAGAATGCAACTGAAGGAACCATTTGAAATAAGATCATTAGGGAAGGCCTTTCTGAGGAGTTAATATTTGAGCTTGGATCTAAATGATGGGAAGATAGGATTGGAAGAAGCCTGAGAGGTAGTAGGCAGGGCAGGTGGTATAGGAACTTGTAGACCTTTTACTTGTAGTAAAAAGAAGTTTAACCCTTAAAGCCTGTTGCAATGGGATATCACTGAAGGATTTTAAAGCACAGAAATGACATCTGTTTAGGCCACAGAAAGATCACTTTTGAAAAATGATAGTAATGGAAGCTTCAATCAAACAAATTAAAACAAGTCTGAATAAAATCAGTAGAACCCACCATGGAGTGTGTCTTCAGGAAGACTACTTGCCTTCTCTAAGTTATTTCCTTTATTGTTTTTTTAATTTTTATTTATTTATTTTTTGGCCATACTGCGCAGCTTGCGGGCTCTCAGTTCCCCGACCAGGGATTGAACCTGGGCCACGGCAGTGAAAGCCCAGAATCCTAACCACTAGGCCACCAGAGAACTCCCTAGATTATTTCCTTTAAAGTGAACAAAAGTCTCTTATTACACATTATGAAATAAAGGATAAAAATGAAAATATCTCAGGAAGAGTTAACACAGTTACTTAAACTCACACTGCGGTCTAAATATAAATTACTAAATAATGGATGTCAAAAGAAAAAAAGGAGAAGCAAAAGGGGCATCAGGAAAATGGACAGAAAGGCTGGGAATGCCAAAGACACCTATTTCACAAATTTGCCTAAAGCTGACTTAAAAACCAAACTCGAACTAAAATAATTCTAACACCAATCTCCTGAATATTTCTCTCAAAAGGCTTTATTTACAATAAGATAAACGATGTTCACTCAATGTAAACATAAAACAACTACAAATTACCCTTAACCATTTTAGAAAGTTAAGTTGCATTCCACCAGACAAAAAAAAAATCAGGTTTATAGAAAGCCAAAAGCATTTAACTATACAAACTATATATAATGCATTTCAAATGAAGTACTGTCTTCCTAGAGCAATCATTTTTTTCACTCTTAAAATATCAACAAGGGAAATAAGCTCAGGCACAATATCAAAAGTAGAGGCAGAAAAATTCTGGCTCCAGTGTATCTCGTTATCGCTGACTGGAAAAAATATTGTAATTGCATTTGTAATCCCACAGGCAGGGATGGCGACCAACTTATCCTTGCAAATGATGTAACCATACAGTTAAAGCACCAGAGCCCAAAGGTAGGAAAAGTAAAAATGTTTTAAAACAGGAAGAAAAATATGCTTAAGGAGAATACATCCTCAGGCTTGAGCACTGCTTGCTACCACTGGTATACCAAAAACATTAAAGAATAATCATGAAAACATTACTTTACAAAGTTAAATGTGGCCACTGTCATCTGATATGGTGGAGTCAAATCCCAACTCCACCATTTTACTGTATAAACTTAAGCAGCTTACTTAACATTTCTGAGGCTTAGTTTCCACATCTGTAAATCAATTATTAAAAAATCTACTTCTTAGCGTTAGTTTAAGGTATAATGAGATACTAGATATATTGTAAATGACAAAGGGCTAGGCGCTTAGTAGATACTTACTATGTGAGTCTTTGATAATGACTGGTACTTGATATTGTATGTTCTAATTTTACCTCTTGGAAAGAAAGTAACTTTGATCTGCTATTGGTAAATATAGGTAATCCTGCCTTGGTTATACAACCCTTTCTGCATATATTATTCAAAGAGCCACAAAACATCTCTCCCAACAATAACTTTACACACAAATGATTTGAAGTTTGGGGTCTATGATTTTGTAAGTTTTATCCATCTGTTCCCTAAAAGTAAACACAAATTAAAACACTATAGGGGCAATAGCAAAAGTGGAATAAGAAGAATAAGTGGACGATGGGTCTCACTGGTGACATGCCATAGACAGGAAGCAACAACAGACCTAAAATTCAAATAGATATACATGGATTTAGGGTCAACCCTCTCTTCTCGGCAGGAAGCAACAAATGACTTCTCCACACTTTGTCCTAAAAGATCTGAAATTTTCTGCAAACAAGCCATGCTTCCTGACAGTCTAATAGACCTCTTTTCTGCAGTAACGCAGCAAAGTGAAAAAAACTCCACGATGTAGACAAAAAAACAATTAACTGGGGTAAAAAAGTAGTACCTATTCAAAAAGCACACTTTCTGATTCTTTGTTTTGATTACCTATGAAACCAATTCCTATTCTTTGAAAAGGTATCTGAACTGGTTGAAAAGTAGCCGGATATGTTTTCCATTTTATGGTGTTAGTGGCGATACTGACTACGGTTGTTTCCGGTCAGTATCAAGAAGCCTGTATTTTACCGCAGCAAATATAGCTACAAAAACCTCTCAGGTGGTCGCCTCAGCTCTATGTGGAGCTCACGTTACCTCTTCATCTAGGTAAGGCCCTTCTTATTACACATCACAAGTTTTAGGTCAGTGGAAAATAGAATGGTCCCACATATTCCAGCGGAATAGGTGCATTTACTACTGCTTAAACCATAGCGTGTCTATCATCAGGAAAACAAGAAATCATTAACACGTCAGGGCCTATAAGAAATAAACGGACGCGACAATTTCTGTGAAGGTTCAGTAAAAACAACATCACCTTACAAGGCTCTGAAACAACATGTAAATCTCAACAGACTTGGGCCCAACGGCCCAAGGTCACACCAAGTCAGTCGCTATAAAATCCAAGAAATGATGAGCCTCCTGCAGTTCAGGACAATCCTAGCTAGGAATAGGGTCTGAGTTTGGGTACACTCTGGTCGAAAATTTAATATGAACAACCCCAACCGAATGCAGCGGCTCCACAGGGAAACCCTAAGCGTTTCGGGTAGTATTTCCTTCCATCCCCCGTCTTCCCTTCCCTAGTCACCCCCCAACACTCACATCTCCGGAGCCACTTCATCCAATGGTAGACGATAGTAGTGTGGTGTTTCTTGTTCTCTATACACCAAGACGACAAGCCTTGAATAGATTCCATGGTGTTAGTTACCGACTGGAATTTTCGATCCAACGAGGACTCCAGAGCCCCTGCCGAAGAGGCCGACGAGGAGGAGGCCTTACTGCCGCCTCCGCCGCCGCCGGCCGCCATCTTCCCGGTTTGCACAAGCGCTGCTGCTCCTCTGGCGGCCGCGGCGGCGGCGGCGACGGCGGCGGGAGCGGGCAAAACAATCACTGCGAGTGCGTGAAAGCCGCAGGTGGGGAGGGAGGCCAGGGGGTGGGGATGGTGCACGCGCTAGGCTCTTCTGGAGGTAGGACGGGAGGACCAGCTGCTGGGCACGCTGGCGGCTCCTACACGCTGCAAAGAGGGGCTGCGGGTTTCGAAGGTTTATCGGAATTGTTCAAGGGATTGTGTTTAAACCAGTCAGTAATCACGGAAGAATTAAGCAGAAAACAGGTCCTGCAAAGCCTTTCTAAACGCCTAGCCCGGAAATTAATGGTTTTATACTCTTCGGCTCTCAACGCTTAAGGCCCTTCCCCACACTCCTCTAAGAGCGGGCATGAATATCTTAAAGTTAATACCCGACTGCCCCTTCAGTTGCAGAAATCTTTCTCTCTCCTTTAGATCCTCTAGAACAGAAAGGCCCAAGGCTACCTAGTCAGGATTTTTTTTGCAACGCAATAGCAGCAAAGGGACAGCAACACTATCGCGCACGCGCTGCTTGGCCCCGCCCCCCTGCTTCCTTCTCAACCTAGAAAAAGCAGAGGGAGGTGTGATGGCGGGGCAATCTGGCCAATCAAGGGAGAAGAACGAGAAGCGCGCGCAGAAGCCCACAAGCCCCAAGGGCTAAGGAGGCGCTTCGATTATTCGTGCGCCTGCGCAGCAGGCCAGCGCGTAGCGGGTTGGGAGGAAAAACGGGGAGAGAAGGGTGGGAGAGGGAGTTGGTCAAACTAAGGAGAGGTTGGGGGAGGGGCTTCACCGCTCCGCCCCGCGTTTTGCTTCCTAGCGAGGTGTCTCTCTTGGGGCTGTCCAGCTCACACAGCAAGGCCGAGAAACTCCCACCGCTCAGCGGCCACTGTTATTTTCTGGCACCTGCAGCTGCCGCCGCCGCCGCTGCTAATTTCTCGGGGCACCAACGCGCCACAAAGTAGCTGACAGCCATCTTGCAGTGCCTCAGAGGATGCGCATGCGCCAGCTCCAGTGAGCCATTCACTACGCAGACTCCCAGACCAAACAATTTTTTACACTCCCCTGGGACGATAACACTCACAGCCACTTGACTTTTTGGATTATAGGAAGAGGAAGTAAATGAAGTGAAACAAAAATTTCCCCCGTAGAATTTTCGAGACGCGGAAACAATAAAAGGCAAGATGTGATCTCACCTTCGCCAGTTATGATACAGTCTCACAATTGCATAATACATTATAGTTTACAAAAGCCTTAGATACTTATTATTACATTGATTAAGCACAACCTAGATTAACCGTGCAATTGCATATGCCTATGTAAATCCTCTGGGCAGATTTGGAGACTTCTTTGTTCCACTGAACACATGCAGTTAGTGTATTTTAATTCTTTCACGTCTTCCCAGTAGACTCACGTTTTTTGAGGCAGGGAACCTGTTTTGTCAAGCTCACATATAGTATTTGTTAATTCAACAAAAAGTTGTTGAACGTCTTGTGCCAAGTACAGTTTTAGATGTGGGGGAGTAACATAGCAAAATAGACAAAAATCCCTTTCTTCTGGGGCTTATTGGCAGCAGACCATAAAAAATATATATCAGGGAGTAATAAGTTCTATGAAGTAGCATGAAGCAGGGTAAGGAAGAGAGAGGGGTTGTGTGTGTGGTCCTTAAGGGAATGGGAATGGTGGTTTGGTGATCAAGGAAGGCTTCTGGAAGGAAGTGATACTTGATCTGAATGTTGAGCACAAGGTAACCAAGCAAATATGGGGGAGGGGGAGAAAAACATGCTGACAGGTGGAACAGCAAGTGTAAAGGACCTAAAACAGGAATGTCTTCATATATTAGAGGAAGAACAAGGAGGCCATTGTGGCTAGAGAAGAAGACAAGTGATAGAATATGAGATCTGAGAGGTGAAGGGAGAGAGTTCATGTAGGGCCTGGAAGGCCACTGTAAAGACTTTGGATTTTAACTTTGAGGTGGGGAACACTTAGAGCAGTTTTAAGCAGAAAAGTTACATAGCATTCTTTTTAAAAGATTACATTGGTTGCTATGTTGAAAATAGACTGACTGCAGAGCCACCAGTTAAGGAGGCTATTGGAGTAAACCAGACAAGGAAATGATGGTGGCTTCTACTAGCATGGCAAAAAAAAAAAAAAGAGAAGTGGCGTCAGATCCTGGATATAGTTTGAAGGTAGAGCCGAAAGGATTGCTCATGGACTTGAGGGGAATATGAGAAGAAGAAAAAAAAAAAGAGTCAAATATGACACCAAGGTTTCTGACCTGATTAACTAGAACAGTGTTTCTCAGCCTTTTTTTCCATTGCTGTTGACCCTAAAGATTCTTCTTAGATATTTTTTCCTATTCCCCCAACCCCCATGAAATGTTAATGCCACAGTTATATTGTATATCTGTTTATGTACCGTCTGTATATTTGTGCTTTATACAAGAGTAAGCATGAAGTTTACTTTTTATTCAATGCAGAGTTAAGAGTGACTAAAATCTTTGTAAAAAATTAAAAAAAAATTTTTTTTATAGAGACTGCAGCTTTAAATTTATTTTATTTTTATTTATTTATGGCTGTGTTGGGTCTTCGTTTCTGTGCAAGGGCTTTCTCTAGTTGCGGCAAGCGGGGGCCACTCTTCATCGCAGTGCGCGGGCCTCTCACTATCGCGGCCTCTCTTGTTGCGGAGCACAAGCTCCAGACACGCAGGCTCAGTAATTGTGGCTCACGGGCCCAGTTGCTCCGCGGCATGTGGGATCTTCCCAGACCAGGGCTCGAACCCGTGTTCCCTGCATTGGCAGGCAGATTCTCAACCACTGCGCCACCAGGGAAGCCCCTTAAAAAAAAAAGTTTTTTTTGATGTCTTTCTTCCATTGAATTCTTTTTTTTTTTTTTTTTTGATATTTATTTATTTATTTGGTTGCGCCAGGTCAGTTGCGGCTCACGGGCTTCTTAGTTGTGGCATGCAAACTCTTAGTTGCGGCATGCATGTGGGATCTAGTTCCCTGACCAGGGATCGAACCCGGGCCCCCTGCACTGGGAGCGCGGAGTCTTATCCACTGCGCCACCAGGGAAGTCCCAAAACTTAAAAAATTTTAATGCTAATAATATTTAACTTTATAACTGTATTTGCTGAGTAAACTTTAATGTAATTTATGTATATAAATTGTAATTCACTGCATTACATATGTAAATTAACAATTTGTATAAATACATAATAGCAATGAAATCAGTTTTTGATTTTTTTTTTTTTTTGGCCACACCGCACGGCTTGTGGGATCTTAGTTCCTTGACCAGGGATCAAACCCGGGCCATGGCAGTGAAAGCGCCGTTTCCTAACCACTGGACCACCAGGGAATCAGTTGTTTTTTTTTTAATTTATTTTATTTATTTATTTGTTTTTGGCTGCGTTTGGTCTTCGTTGCTGTGCACGGGCTTTCTCTAGTTGCGGCGAGCGGGCTTCTCATCACAGTGGCTTCTCATTGCGGAGCACGGGCTCTAGGCACACGGGCTTCAGTAGTTGTGGCTTGCAGGCTCTAGAGCGCAGGCTCAGTAGTTGTGGTGCATGGGCTTAGTTGCTCCGCGGCACGTGGGATCTTCCCAGACCAGGGCTCGAACCCGTGTCCCCTGCATTGGCAGGCAGATTCTCAACCACTGCGTCACCAGGGAAGCCCTTAGTGAACTTTTAACTTTATTTTATTTATTTATTTTTGGCTGCATTGGGTCTTCGTTGCTGTGCGTGGGCTTTCTCTAGTTGCGGCAGGCAGGGGCTACTCTTCGTTGCGGTGCGCGGGCTTCTCATTGCGGTGGCTTCTCTTGTTGCGGACCACGGGCTCTAGGCACGCGGGCTCAGCAGTTGTGGCGCACGGGCTTACTGACTTTGCATACAATTTTTGTATCTTCCATGAACTCAATGTCATTGCTGCTTGTGTCACACCCAAGAAAATGAGAGAAATTAAATAAGGAGTAAGATTTTGTTGGGTAGAGTTGAGCTTTGGAAGGTGACAAAGCATTGTAATATCTAAGACTTTTTCATCCCCCAAGAACCAACTTTTTCCCCATGTGGGGTGATATTGCTCCCTCGGAGAATGGATTGCCATTTTCTCAGATGGACCAGGGGAGGAAAGGGGAAGGAGCAGCCCTGTGAGAAATGAGTAGAAATCGGGATTTCAGTTAAATATCTTGAGTTTGAGATATCAGAGGCATAAATGGCACCAGATATTGTGAGTCTAAAGTTCATGAAAAAGTTCTTGGTAGGAAACATCAGTTTAAGAACTGTCAGTATATAGATGATCTTAAAGCCATGAGATGGATGAGGTTGCCCAGAAGTGAGTGAGCGTAGATAGAATAGAGGACCAAGGACTGGGCTATAAGGAACAAGTTTCAAAGGATATTGAAAAGGAATGACCAGCGAAGGAGAACCCAGAAAGTAATGTTCTGAAAGCCATGTAATGAATATTTGTCAAGCAGGAGGGAGTAATTTTGTCAGGTGTTGCTGCATAGGTTGCATAAGTTGAGGAATGAGATAACCACTGAATCTGGCAAACACAGTAGTCACTGGTGGTCTTGACAAGGGCTGTTTCCAGGAAGTGAAGTGATTGGAGAGGGTTCTAGAGAGAATGGGAGATGTGGAGTTATCATGTGTAGACAACTCTTTCAAGAAATAAAATGGGAGCGGAGAAATGGAGCTGAAGCTGGAGGGAAATGTGGGTTCAAAAGGTCATTTCTTTTTTCCAAGGTGGGAAATAATGTAGCTATTATCAGATGCTACAGTTGATACAGGATAGAGATGGGACAATTGCTGGATGATTTCCTTGAGTAAGTGGGAGAGGATAGGATCAGGTGATAGGTCCATAGACAGTTCCTTTCTTGTAACAGGAAGGTAGAGAATCTAGGTAGAGATTCAGGTAGATTGATAGATTTGTTGGTGAGAATGTGCAGAAATTCTCTTCAATTGCTTCTCTTTTCTCAGTGAAATAGGTAGGCACTGCAATAGGTGCTGAGGAAGCACACTCTTAAAAAGCATCAAAGATCTATTAATTGCTAATTCCAGTGCACTGTTTACAGTCTCAGCCTTCAGCTTTTTCTGTTAGTGCAATAGTTTAGAGTAAGACACTTAGAACCAGACTGCTCAAATTCAGGCTCTGCCACTTGCCATTGGCAATTTACTCTCTGTGGTGCTATAATTATTAAATGAGTTAATGTGTGTAGAGTGCTTAAAGTAGTGCCTGGCTTAGTAAAGGCTTGATGACGTTGATGTCAGCTATTATTTTACTTAAATCTTTCTTAAAATTCATTTCCCTTTGCTTCTGTTAAATATACAATCATTAATCAGATCCCACTAAATGGATCCTTTCTCTGCCCATTGCTAGTTTTCTTACCCCCTTGTGTTTGCCAAAGTTCCATTTTTAGCCCTTCTCTCATTTTTCTGCTCATTCTCTCCCAAAGATTAAATTTAGCACCTGCATTCAGATTTATTCAAGTTGGACATCCTAGTTATCTTTGATTCTACCCCTTCAACTAGTTATCAAATCTTGTAGACTTCTACCTAGATATTTCTTGCGTGAATTCCCTTCTTTTCATTCCCCTTGCCCTCTACCTAAAGATTATCATCACCTTTCTAATCTATATATCAACAGCATCACGATCAGCTTCCTAGTATATCTCTTCAGCTTATATACATTACCAGACTAATCTCCTAGTTTTCCTCTACTCAAAAAACAAAACCAAAAAACTTCTTCCTTGTTATGTACCAAGTTAAGTAAAAGCCCTAACTTTTAAGACCCTCCACAATGGTTCCAATCTAACTTCCCAGTATTATCTCAAATGCCTTTCCTCCAAGGTTCCTTGGGCTCCAAACTGTTCCTTTTCCTTAAATATATCCTGTAATTTTCTATTTATAATTAATTCTGCCTAAAATATCCTCTTCTATTACCAAAATTCTACCTATCTTTCAAGAACTATCTTAAACTGCCTCTTTCAGGCAAACTTCCCTGATCATTCCAACTGGATCGAATCTCTTTTGAACAGTAGCATTTTCTGCCCTGAATAAAATTACATGTATCTTAACTACAGAATATTGCATTGAATAACATGCAAAAGCACCCTGATTGCTAAACAGTGTTAGTTATGACTGAATTGTCTTATCCAAAAATAATTATTTGGTACCTATATTACAATGATATTGCCATTGTTCAAGATATTTCTGGAAATTCATCAAGGTAAGCCACATATAGGAAGGAAAAATCAGTCCAGTAACTTTATATTTGCATTTTTTAACAAAGAAAGCTATTATCTACTTTGATCATCTCACTTAATTCTCCATGATAAATTCCAAATGACTTTTAAAGTTCTTTCCAGAACGCTACAGAGGACAAATAACTGCCGTTAACTAAAGATATACATATAACTTCAGATTATGAAAGAAATTACTGAAGTTCACAATGTATTCTAAGTGATAACAGCATCCCAAGATAGGAACTATTCTGAGTCTAGCATTCATTTGAAAGAACACATCTGTTCCTACCACCTATTTCACAAATGAAGCAGCATGTGTAGGAACTAAGTTTGGGTTCTAGTCAAACCTGGGTTCAAATTAAACTCCATCACTTACTAGCCATAACCTTGGAGCAAATTACTTACTCACTCTTAACTTCAGATTTCTCACCTCTAAAATCTACTTTCCTCATAAATTTGTTCTGATAAAGGAGGCAATGCTTATCGAGCACAATGCTTAATACAGTATAGGATCAGATAAATTAAAAAACCACCACCACCCTGAAGCACAGGGAGTTAAGACTTAAAACAAGGATTAAGTCTCATTATGGGTACAGTAAGCCCCCTACAGACGAACCTTCAAGTTCAGAACTTTCAAAGATGCAAACATGCCCCTGTATGCCAGCTGTTGTACTGTACTACTGTACTTTTCAAGGTACTGTACTGTAAGATTCAAAATGTTTTGTTATGTATTAGCTGTGTGAAAAGTATTATAAACCGATTACAGTACAGCAATTGTGAGTTGGGTACCGAGGCTTTGTTGGATTTACAAACAAATTGGACTTATGAACGTGCTTTCGGAATGGAACTCATTCTTTTATGTAGGGAACTTACTGAACTTTATAATGAACAAAGACTCCTTTTAGGTCTTCAGCAAACAATACATTTTTGAAGTTGTGTATAAATTATTTATACGCATATTTGTAATAAATCCTTTAATAAAAGCAAAAGCACTTACTTCTGACAATGAAGTTTTCCCCTGGATTTGCTTAAATCACAAAATATCAATTCTCTAGCTCCTAAGTCTCACAGATATAGGCTTTTTTTAGATTTCTTCCTGCTCTAGGAATTAGTTGTCATCTGTCTGGGTTATAGTTTGCTTATCTCTAAAAAAGAGAGGTTGTATAGTTTTTCCTTAAGGCCTTTTGCAGTCCCTTGTCTCTTTCCACCTTGTTTATCCTAGCACTCTCTAATACTGCCTTAAAATTGGAACTCTAACTAGGGCCTGAAACAGTAACTTTTTAATTTTTAAAAATTTTATTTATTTTTGGCCATGCCACTTGGCATGTGGGATCTTAGTTCCCCAGCCAACGATCCAAACCGTGCCCCCTGCATTGGGAGCACGGAGTCTTAATCACTGGACCGCCAGGGAAGTCCCCACATTTTTTTTAAAGGGGTTAATTTGATAACATAGAATGTTTTAACTTCTGGTCAAGTGTTCATTCTGACACTACTTCCTAGTAAACTCCAATTAGCAGGGAGGAACGCTAATGGCTCCTATGTTCAATCCATTCTCAATACATCCTCAACAGGCAACATGAAATGGAAGGATATTTATGGTAAGAATTTTGGACTTCTATGGATACTTATTCTGACCGAAATACTCCTAAAATCAATCCAGAAACATTAAATGCTTAAACAGAACTGCATCTTGTCAGATTCTTGGGGGCGGGTGGGAAAAAGAAATTACACATTGTCTTTTAGAAAAGGATTGGTTTCTTTAATTAGTAAAGAGAATAGGCTAAATTCCCAAATCCTATTCCCTTACAAACTGACCCATAACATCCTCTTTGGACTCTCCTGTGTCCATTTCACCCATGACACACATTCTCATATATTCACCCATATGAGGAACTAATTTCCTGTTAAGACTACTCAGCCAAGACCAGAAGTAATCTGTCAACCTCGTGACTATGCACTGAAGGTTAAGAGATGGAAATTCCCTCTCCCCTATCCACTTAATACCTTTTCCTTCCTCACTCTGCTCCAGGAAAACGGTATTTATCATTCTTGCTCTAAGATGAGGTCAGAAATTTCCATTATCCAATCATCCATCCATTCGTTCATCCATTTATATATACATAAATATCAATGACAAAATTTTCTTTTTCCACAGCAATTGCTAGAAGTCTGGAGAAAAGATCACCTGAAGACCCAAACTCCAATACCTCTGAACGTGTGAAAAATATCATACCGACTTTAAAAATAACTCTTTAATCATATTCACATAAGGGGAATAAAGGGCAGCACCAGGCTGTCTGGGGAAGGAAGCAAGGTGTTCTCCCTTTGTCCCAATGTCAGCCTGGCACAGTTCTGAGATCACACACACAAGTAGGGCTGGGTTTGGAAGTAGAATAAGGGAGAGGACTGAAGAGACAAAGGCAAGAAGGGAGAGGCAAAGGCTTGCAGTAGTCTCAGTCGGTGGACTCCAACACAGATTCACTCAGCGCAAGGTCCCAGTAGTGCTCAGCCCCATGCTTTTTGAAATGCTCCCGAGCCATGTTCTCTGTAGGGCACTGTTTGAACTTCATCTCCCCAAAGCTCCGGTCTTTGGCTGTACCCTGGGAAAGAGACAAAATTTTTAATAAAAACACTGCAATTTCTAATTTAAATCAGATATAATATTCCTTTATAAAGCCTAATAACATCTGTGTAGCAATGTGCCTACCTGAACATAATTTTATGCTAAAAACAATTCTAGGGACTTCCCTGGTGGTCCCGTGGGTAAGACTCCGTGCTCCCAATGCAGGGGGCCCGCGTTCGATCCCTGGTCAGGGAACTAGATCCCGCATGCATGCCGCAACTAAGAAGCCCACATGCCACAACTAAAGATCCCGCATGCCTCAAATAAAAGATCCCGAGTGCCGCAACTAAGACCTGGTGCAGCCTAAATAAATAAATAAATAAATAAATAAATATTAAACAAACAAAACAAAACAAACAATTCTAACCTCCATCCCCTTGGATATTTGCTGAGTTTTCATGACTTTATATGGGTTTGTTTTTTTGACTGAATGGAGGATGAGGAGTTCTGTGCTCTGGTGCCTGGATGGAAGAGTAAGTCAGGAAGGACTAGGGAGGGTGAGATGGGATGAACTTGCCTCCCACCAGGCCTCCAGATTGGGGCATTTAAGGAGAAAGGAGTTAGAGGCTAAAAGGACTCTTTTCACAAGACTTAGTGAGACTGTGTATATAAGCAGGAGGTTCTGGGGCCCAGTGACAAAGAACAATACAGGGGTTCGGGGGAGAGAGGAATGGGAGCCAGGGGGGATAACCTGCAGACAACTACAATAGAAAGAGTCAGTACTTAATGGAACCGCATTCTCACCAAAGGGACCAGCTGCAATGGCAGTCACAAAGTGCTACCTCAAGAGGCTTTCAGGGATCAGATTCCCAAAAGGAGGCTAAAGCACAACTTGGCTTATTTCTGAACCTGAGAAATAATTCCTGAGGACTCTGAGAGATAAATGGAACAGAATTTTAAAGAGATGAAGGGGCTGGGGGATATTAAATATGCAGATGGGGACTTATGAGACAGAGAAACAGTTATTATGGTTATTATTACCTACTTAGTATGCATAAATTGGAGGAATCTGGGGTAAGACAGAAGGATACATGAAAAACAGTAGCAATTACCTATAGAGTGGTCTTAAAAAATGAGGGAATCGGAAGGGACTATTTCAGTAAGTGCTCTTCTGTATTGTCAGAATTTATTTTAATGAGCATTCACCACTTTTGTAGTAAAGTACTACTTTTTTTGTTTTCGGGCCGTGCCGCATGGCATGTGGGATCTTAGTTCCCCGACCAGGGATCGAACCCGCGCCCCCTGCAGGAGAAGTGCGGAGTCTTACCGCTGGACTGCCAGGGAAGTCCCAAAGTACTACTTCTATAATAAAGAACTAGTTACTAAATATGAGCACTTTTAAAAAATAGAAGATACACACGCGCATGCAACCTAAAAGAATAAAATGAAAACATTAAATCAACACAAAGGTAGAAAATATTTACAATGTATAAAATGTATTTTGGAGTGGGAATAAAAGGATTACTGCAGTACACCAGGATAAGAATATAGTTACTGAGGAAAGAAACTTTTAATGCTTCCTGGAGAAATAGGATAATATTTTACACTTCACAAAGGGTGAATGATCCTTAGTTCACAACTTGGCCTGAACAAGCATATTCACTCATTCATTCATTCTTCAGAATAGTGTGGCTCACTAAGAAAATTTGAGGGATGAAAGAACTGTATAACCATAAAAAAATTCCATTTTAAGAGTGATTTAGTCACATTTTGCAAAGCATCATTACATAATAATCAAATTAGGTTCTCAAAAAAAAACTGACAATAGGGAGAGAAAATAATATCCACATTTTATAGACAAAGCAACAGTTTTTGACATTAAGTGTCTTGCCCAGTTACACAGCTAGTAAGTGATACTGCCCAGACTCCCAACTTTATATTCTTAAGTCTAGTACTTCTTTCACTATATCCGAAGAAAAATTCTACAATTCATTTACCTCTTTCCAAGTCTCATATCCATGACTGTGAAATAAATAAATAGAGAATTTGTATTCTTGCCACCAGTTTCCATACTTTTCCCCAGATGGCATAAACTATATACCCATCAATTTAACTAAAATATAATCAGGAAGGATTTGCTGCCAAATACTTAACAATGAATTCCAAAAAGAAATACAAATTACTTAAGGGATTAGTCATTATTTAGTTTTACCATTATATTGCTCCATTTGCATAGTATAAACAATCAGGAATTAGCTAAAGTTCTGCTTCAGTGTTTAACAAAGGATCACCTACCTCCCAGACTAGTACACATTTGTTGGTTTTCTTCACAGCTTCCTCGTCAGATTCCTCATCATCTGGAAAAGACAATATAGCTAAATCGTGCTCTAGACTTAGATGAGACACCAAGATTTAGGTTCT
The DNA here is from genome assembly GCF_028564815.1 of Eubalaena glacialis. NCBI lineage: Eukaryota > Metazoa > Chordata > Mammalia > Artiodactyla > Balaenidae > Eubalaena > Eubalaena glacialis. The sequence continues at coordinate 85,964,352 of NC_083718.1, forward strand.
AAACAAACAGTATTCAAGCCTACCCAAATTCTTTTAAATATTATCACCTTTTCTCATGTATTGGGATCAAATGTCTTCTGTTACTCTTTATTTCCCCCCAATTAGACTGAAATCTCCAAACAGGCAGGGACATTAATTAATTCAACAAACATGTATTGAGGACCAATTATGTGTCAAGAGCTGTGACAGGTATTGGGAATAAGGAGATAAATAAAAGAACAATAAAAACTTGTCCTAAGCACTTCAGATGCCAAAATGATGAGTCCATTCTCAAGGAGTTTTTAGTCTAATGAAGGAGGACAGATATAATGAATGAAAATATCTTAGGAACACTTGCGAAACAAAATAAAATATAGGTCAATTATAGTAAAAAGTGTACTTTAAGTACAAAAATAGGGAAGAACGAAAAGTATAAAAGGGCCAAAGTTAAGAAAAGTAAGGTTCTCTGCACCTGTTAAATGCTAACCCAGGTCTTCAAAGAAGGGAAGAATGAATATTGATGGAAGAATGATGGCCTGGAGGATGTCAAATATATATACAAGATAAACTTGGGCAAAAGAATAAAAGTTTATTTTCTTGAATGAAGCAGAGAGCTTTTTTTGATCTGAAAAATATTTTTTGCTCTCAATCCTTTAAAAAACTTTTTATCAAAATTATATAATATAGACAGTGCACATATGAATGCACAGCTTGCTGAAATTTCACAAACTAAATACACTCATGTAGCCAGTATCCAGATTCCGGGCTAACAGGGAAACCAGCTGGTAGAAAGGCCTTAAAGGACAGGCAGGAGAATAACTAATACTCATACATATGATCATATTAATAAATACTGTATGAATGTCTAGCATGCTTAAAGTCCAAATGGGTCTAAAATTCTTGAACATTATCTGGTATTTGCCAGAGTGTCAGAGACAGGGAACAGATGAATGGACAGAGTACCATCCCACCTCCCACTTAATCCCCTCTAACCCCCATTCACCATCTCCCTTTGTGTTAGATGTCTGTTCATCCCACTTTATCCGATGCAGCATAAGACGCTTAAATTTCTTCTGGGCCTTGGGGCCTAGAAACAGAGAAGGAGAATTTTGCCAGAGTTGTGGAAGACAATGGGGTAGAAAGAACGTTTGAGTGCATTCAATGCTCAGACATTAATGTGGTAGCTGAAGCAATCCCAGGAACCACATCTTAGGTCCTTCTACTCCAATAAACACAGAAACAGAGGCCCAAGATATTAAACCCAGGTATGGCTCTAAAATACTATCTTTTTCTCCTTTCTTCCCACCATGTTAATCACTTCAAGGCCTAGGGTTGCCTCAATTTTTTCAGACTCACCCCCTTCCACTACTACCACGTTGACATCCTTGTGCAGTACCACCACCCCTGTCAGGTACAGCTGCCCAGCATTGGCCTCAATCTTGAACTTCTTGGCTGGGTTGCTCAAATTTCGAACTCTGGAGAAGGGAAAGTTTAGTTATGGCTTTCATTTTAGCATCAGCAGCTGCCTGAATGGAATGGCAAATAAAAATGGATCCAAAATAGTTTTCTCTCTAAAAACAAAGGCATTTGGAGTAAGCAAATATACTAATGCTTAAAGGTAAAATTGATGAATCCAGAAGTATTTCTACTGTCTTAAACTTCTTCAAAGTCTAACACTGTACACTTTACAACAAATAGCAGGTAAACAAAATTTACTCTATGAAGGAGAGATATTTACCATCATCCAAAAATATTTATATGCTAGTTGTTCTTGACAGTATAAAGACCAACAAATTCTTTGCTCTCTAGATGCTTATAATATAGTCACAATGCTATGCCTGAAAAACTTCTAGAAGAATATACGAAAAACTGTCAGTGGCAGTTACCCACAGTGAGTGGTCCTAAGGGATCAGAGAATAGGAAGGAGACTTTTTCAGTAAATGTCCTTCTGTATTGTTAGAATGTTTTTCATCTTAGTAAGCATTCACTACTTTTATAATAATGTGCCGCTTTTATAATAAAGAACTAAACATGAGCACATCTAAACAGAAGATACACATGTACTTGACATAAAAGAATAAAATGAAAACATTAAATCAACACAAAAGGTAGAAAATATTTACAACATATAAAGTCCAGGGCTTCCTTAGTGGTGCAGTAGTTAAGAATCCGCCTGCCAATTCAGGGGACACGGGTTCGAGCCCTGGTCTGGGAAGATCCCACATGCCACGGAGCAACTAAGCCCGTGCGCCACAGCTACTGAGCCTGAGTGCCTAGAGCTTGTGCTCCACAACAAGAGAAGCCACAACAAGAAGCCTGTGCACCGCAATGAAGAGTAGCCCCCACTCGCCGCAACTAGATAAAGCCCGCGTGCAGCAACGAAGACCCAATGCAGCCAAAAATAAAACCAAATAAAAAAGTAAAAAAATAAATAAATAAATAAAGTCCATTTTGGAGTGGGAATAAAAGGATTACTGCAATACATTAGGATAAGGATATAGTTAACTGAGGAAAAAAACTTTTAATGCTTCCTAAAAAAATAATATTTTATGCTTCATAAAGGATGAATGATCCCTAGCTCACATCTTGGCCTGAATAAGCATATTCGTTCATTCATTCTTCAGAACTAGTATTAGTTCACTAAGACCTCAGAGATAGAAGACTAAGTTTTTAACCCTCACCAATGAAAGAGATCTACTAGCTCTTGATTTACACTAGGGTCGTTAAAAGAGAGTAGAACTGATATTAGGTATGCTTTACACCAGTGATTCTGCCTCAGTCACTTGGAAAATGTTTTGGTATTTCTAAGGAAAAGGCTGGCCCAGTTTGGACACCTACCTATAAACAGATATGTGTACCCCCTGTGAAATGTCTTCTTTAAGCTTTTTAATTTTCTTGACCTTTCTCTGTTCTGCTGTAAGTTTTCGGGCAGCGTTGGCCTCTTCATGCGCTCTGTCGTGACAGGAAGGACATCCACAAGTGAGAAAGGCATTGAAGATCAGAGGCAGGGCTGAGGGAAAGAGAGAGCAACGGAGAACTCTCCCCTCCCTCCAAATATGGATCCCCCAGAAGAGTCTGGGAAAGGTACTTGCCCTGGGTTTCCACCCAATCCCATGGCACTTACTTCTGTCTTTTTGCCATCTGAGCTCTGACATGGGCTTCTACCTTCGTGGGGTCTTGAACAGCTTCTGTTCCTAATACTCGCATCAAATTTGAAATTCTCACTGCAGTGAAGAGATGATAAAAATCAATCTCCTAAGTCATTACTCCAGCTGGGATAACCTGTCAATCTCTTCTCTACTAATTCATATCATTCACCTATTTCAAATCTCTGCTCAAAACTCACTTCCTCCAAATACTCTTACCTTGAAAGCCCATCCAATTAATTCAGCATTTGAGGGAGGTCACATAGTTAATCTAAATAATTGGTATGCATTTATTCACATTGTTTGAAAATTTATGAAAGACAAGGAACTTAATTTCTTTGGCATTTTTCACTCTCATCATAGCATTTAGTGAAAGATCCTATACATAACAGTGCTCACTCAAAATATTACTAACTGATAATGGAAACTACAGGAGTGAGGTTTTGTAAACTGCAATTTCATTTTTCAAACATTTAAGAATTATGTACGTAACAACTCTATGCAAATACTCCAACTACTATCTTCATGAATTTCAAGCCTATTATTCTTCCAGGAATATAGGAATGTTTTATGGTCAATATTAGTTTAAAAAAAAAAAAAAGCCTTAAATGACCTCTACAATGGCTATGTTGACCTGTCTCAATAAGGAAAGACAATAGAAAATTTAGGAAAGGAAGAACCAATGAATGATTCTGAGAAACAAAAAGCACCCATGTAGAGAGAGATGCTAAAGTTCCTCTAGAATGACAGAGATAAACTTGTCACCCTTTCTTCTCTGCCTCTAAGATATGTACCTTTGGGTTCTGGAGGAGGCATCAGGCCTAGCCTGACTTTCTCTTGTAGCTCTTTCTGCGCTTCCCTCCTTGTTTGCCTTCGAAGTTTCTTCTGTTCCTTCTTGGTCAGATATACCCCCAGAGTAACTGGTGTGTCATTGTCGACTGTCAGGCAGAGAAATGAATGTACCAAAGTAATAAGCATATTAGAGGGATATAGGTGAATATCAATCACATTAAAAGGAACTTTACAGCAACATGGATTGACCTAGAGATTGTCATAATGAGTGAAATAAGTCAGACAGAGAAAGACAAATATATGATATTGCTTATATGTGGAATCTGAAAAAAGGGTACAAATGAACTTCTCTACAAAACAGAAACAGAGTTACGGATGTAGAAAACAGACTTATGGTTACCAGGGGGTAAGGGGGAAGGGATAAATTGGAAGACGGGGATTGACATATACACACTACTAATAAGGACCTACTTACTATATAGCACAGGGAACTCTACTCAATACTCTGTAATGGCCTATATGGGAAAATAATCTAAAAAATAGTGGATATCTGTATATGTGTAGCTGATTAACTTTGCTGTACGCCTGAAACTAACACAACACTGTAAATCAACTATACTCCAATTAAGATTAAAAAAAAAAAAGAAAAAGAAAGGACCTCTAGTTTGTTTTTAGTTAATTTTAGGTTGTGATAATGGTATTATGGTTATGTCTTTAAAAAGCATTCTTTGGGGGCTTCCCTGGTGGCGCAGTGGTTGGGAATCTGCCTGCCAATGCAGCGGACACGGGTTCGAGCCCTGGTCTGGGAAGATTCCCACATGCCGCGGAGCAACCAAGCCCGTGAGCCACAACTACTGAGCCTGCGCATCTGGAGCCTGTGCTCCGCAACGGGAGAGGCCGCGACAGTGTGAGGCCCACGCACCGCGATGAAGAGTGGTCCCCGCTCGCCGCAACTGGAGAAAGCCCTCGCACAGAAACGAAGACCCAACACAGCCAAAAATAAATAAATAAATAAATAAATAAATAAATAAATAAATAAATAAATTTATATATTAAAAAAAAGCATTCTTATCTTTCATGAGTAATGTTCTAACTTGTTTTTCTTTAAGCAGTTGAACCCTTTTATAAACTGAAATGTGGCAAATATAGAAAACAAAATTAGAGCTGCTCCGGCTGCTCTGTGTGAGGATTTGGGGTAGGTGGTGGGTATCCAGAATCCCATTTGGATCCTACTTATTGAACCTCAATGTGCCTATGGAATACAATTTGAAAACCACTGGCCAACATTATGAAATTTATAATTTAAGAGTCATAGAGATTGGGAAAAAATCTTCTGAGCTCCCAAAGCAGATTTACTCAATTTGTTAAAACAAACAAAATCCCCCACTTTCTTCTAATGATTCACGCTGATGACAGCTAAGTACATTCTGATTAAGTATAATTCAATAATTATTATCCTTTTATTATCACAGGGTCTCAATCTACTTTTCTGAACTTATTAGAGATACTGGCAAGCAAATTTACTGAGTAAATTTACTAACTGAGTAAAAACTAACCTCCTCTATTCATCTCAAATTTGATGAAAATGTTAAAATCTTCTGTGATTGCTTAAGAAGGAATATCAGTTAGTATTATCTCTACATATGAGGAAATTCTGTATTATAAGTGATCTACCCAAGGGATTTAGCTAGTTCACAGCCACAACTAAAACCCATCTCTCTGACTGAGCCAACAGACTTCCACTACAAAAATGATAAAGAGAAAGGCTGAAGAAAAAGAATATTGAAGAAGGCCAGGAGTTTAGTGGTGGTGTACTAGACTGGAGTTGGGAGTCAACACTATGGCAAAAGCCCAATTTGTAATATACATCAGTGAGGCCATCTATAGATTAGACCTCAATGCTCTACAGCTGCACTGTCCAATACTGTAGCCACTAGCTACATGTACTATTTCAATTTAAATTAAAATTGAATAAAATTAAAAATTCAGTCCCTCAGCTGTATTAATGCAACTTGGTTTTCAAGTTCTCAATAGTCATGTGTGCACAGCAGCTATAGTATAGACAGCCCAGATAGAGAACATGCCCATTATCACATAAATTTCTATTGGCTAATACTTCTCTAGAGCTTTGATTGAGTAATCTCTACATTACCTGGAGGGTTGAGCTGGGCTGGATGTTCAACAAGATTTGTGATTCCAAAATAATCTTCTCTCTTGGGATTTTCCTCTGTACTAAAATTGGAGGAAGAAGGGAAAACAGGATATGTGGGTAGAGATGATTCAAAGAGAGAGGGAATCTCAGAAACACAATGAAAAAATCCACTCTCCATAATGCATTCTAGAACTTTTTAAAGTATTTGCATGTCTATAATATGTAATATATTACATATAATTTTCAAGATGAGAAAACGGTCCCACTAAGGTTGGATGCACTCTCTACACCAGTCATTGTCAACCTTTTTTTTCTACCCTAACACCCCTGATGGACACCATATTCTCTCATTAGTAACAATAATTCGCTGGGACAGCGGTTGACAAAGGAAGCATAAGGAAAGGCTGAGACAGTCTCCTAAAGCCATGTATCAGAATAATGGAGCAGATATGATTGAAGCTCGCCAAATGTTTCTTATATGCTTTATTTATCATTCTCTCCCCCATCAACTAAGAATCCTTGCTCTATTCTAGGACTGGATCTTTAAGAAATGTAAACACCTATTATAAGTAGCAAAAGAAGGTAATTAAGAAAACAAATATGGTAAAAACAAATAACAATGTATAAGAAAGCAAACAGAAATTTTACAGATTATTTGTATAGATTATTTAGACTATATGTGCCCAATCCTCCTACATTAACCCAAAAAACTAAAACAACCCATACAACATATTCTTTACAAATATATGAGCTTGTATATGGTTATCTATCTTCCTTGGATTTAAAATTTTTACTTAATGCACAAGTACCATCTTTCCCATTAAAACTCTAGCCTTATTAAAAGGTATTAACCAACAAACTCACAGGTCAAAGCCATTGGGGATGATATAAGAGTCCCACCACTCAATTTCAGGGATATCACCTTCCTTCAACTCCTTCTTAGGAGCAATGAGGGCCAGCCTAGTTGAAGTATGAATGCCTGTTTTTCGAGCTGCCTGTGAGATCTCTGCCTGCAGCTTCTCCAGTTGAGCCTAAAGACAAGACAAGAAGATAAATTGAAGTCAAAGAAAACAGGGAAGTAGTAGAATCCCAAACTTTAAAACACCCCCTTGTTGAACTCTTTACATCTAATGCAACAAATTCATACTTTCTGAAAGCTTAGAAAAAGGAGGTGTTCTGCTTTACTTTATCCTTTACTTGGTTGATTTACATACATTTCACCCTCATCACTAGCCCTTTACCCCACAGTGCCTGCCTGCAGCAAATATGCAGAAATGGAATTTTATGGAAAACCTCATTCTGAGAGGATGAAAACAAGGTTAAAGTCATCACATATACAGTCAATTAAACTATCCAAGTGTGTGGACTGTCTGCAGTAAATTTTAACACCAGGCTAGCTTTCATCAGTTGCCCTGAGGGTTCTCAACGGTTTCCCTCCACTGACCGTTGTATGTGGAGAATTTTCAAATTCAATTTTATTTCTACCTAAGTAGAATGAAAGTAATTGAGAAGACAAATCAGCTAAAAATCAAGTATTCCAGGAAAAAATATAGTATTTTAAAAATTACTCATTGCTTTACTAGTTGTTTATCTAATTGCCAAAAACATAGAGAACTGAGTTGACGGTTATTTCAGGACTATATTCAATTTCCTTTGTCACCTTCCTAACTTCTTCAAAATTCTTGATTATATTCTAAGCCAGATACCTTTGTCCGTAATCGCTGGGCAATCTTTTCAAATTTGCCCTTGTCGTGGAATTTAAAAGTGCGTCTCTGGCGCTGGGAAGGGGCAATTGAGACTCGGGGGTCAAAAAAGGTATTAGACTCCATGTCTTCTGATGGCTTTTCTTTTAGCTGTTGCTTGAATTGTTCCCTCTTCACAGCCCGAATATTGGCCTTCAGAGTAGGCATACGGTGTGTCAGCTCAATTTCCTTGCCGGTTGCATCTACAGTTCGACCTTGTTCATCAAGAATCAGTGGTGTAGGTTTAGTTTGATCTTTTAACTCCACCTTCCTGAAAAATAGCCCACAAAGGAATAAATCCCATTTGGAACAGTAAGTCAAGCAAAAAAAAAAAACAAGCAGAAAATAAAAAACAGGACTTCCCTGGTGGCGCAGTGATTAAGAATCAGCCTGCCAATGCAGGGGACACGGGTTCAATCCCTGGTCCAGGAAGATCCCACATGCTGCGGAGCAACTAAGCCCGTGCGCCACGACTACTGAGCCTGTGCTCTAGAGTCTGCGAGGCCCAACTGCTAAGCCCACGTGCCTATGCTCAACAAGAAAAGCCACCGCAATGAGAAGCCCGCACAGCGTGATGAAGAGTAGCCCCCGCTCGCCACAACTACAGAAAGTCCGCGCACAGCAACGAAGACCCAATGCAGCCCAAAATAAATAAAATTAAAAAAAAAAAAAAAAAAAAAGAAAGGAAAAATCAAAACCCAACAAAGACAACTAGGTTACAAAATTCTAAGGAACATAAACCCATCAGTGAATAATAACATCTTGATTGAAACTATCAAACTGGACAGTTGAGTATAGAGTACAATCAGATGAAATGAACTTATAAATTACAATGGTAAGAAGTTGGAATCATATCTTCCTTTACTCCTTAATTCTTGAGTCAGACAGGGGATGGCAAACCAATTAAGGTGCTAAAAATGAAGTCTATCACCTTTACCCAGTGGTAAAGAGCTCTCAGATCTGGTCTCACTCAATGTGGTTTAATGGATATAGTTCTGACTTAGGAACCAGGAAACCTGACTCTATTCCTAGCTCCAATATTAGAGGAATAATCTTAACTTCAGTTCTACCAATTGTAAAAAGAAGATAATTAAACTCTGCAACAAGGTAACCAAGAGAATAAATTCAATTGGTATTTATTGAGTATATGTAAGAAATATGAAACTGTCTAAGAAATTATTTAAGTTCCTTGCAAGAAGAGGATCAATAACATTCAAAGGTATTTATTGTTTCTCAAGCTTTAGAAACGAGTTCCATGAAACAGATACTCACGGGGGAGCAATGCCCATAGCATGGAGATTGGCCAGGCCCACCATGTTGGCATTGCCGATGAGCCCTGGCTTCAGTGCCAGCTGGGCTTGGATGCGGGCTTGTAGTTCAGCTGCTTTCCTTGCCTTCTCAATGGCATCATTCATGAAAGTGGCGGCCTGGGAGGGCTGAATAGTGTTGCCAATTGGAAGTCGCTCTGGTTGGGAGGAAGAAGGAGTCTTTGGCTGTGAGACAGAGAAAAAGAAATCAGAATCAGAAAAATTAGACAAGCAGACAGATCTCCCCCGCCCCCCCCCCCCACAGAGTGGTAGACTGTGGTAAATTGGGGGTGGAACATGCATTCATCTTCTGGACTCTCATTTGAGTGGGTGGCAAGAAATTCTGTGCTAAAGATTGTTATTTTCAGAGAAATCTGGTTACAATACCTGAGGCGTAGGGGGACTAATGAAACTTAGTTGTTTTTTCCTTTCCTCGATTTGCCGTGTTGCTGCCTCCATCATCTGTTTGATCTGCTCTCAGTGGGGGAAAAAGTTGAAAAACTGTTAACATCTCTTTTTTATTTCTCTCATACAGGTTCCTAAACTCAAAGGGCTTTCAGGTTTAGAGAACAAAAAATTTCTGAATGACCCCATCACATTCTGCTTGTACCATAGGCTAGAAAGTGTAATAAAAATAAGCCTACACAGCTGAGCACTGGAATTTTTCAACCTATCTTCCCAAGGCAGGATTAGCATGTTAAGTATTGATAGTAACATAGCTTGCTAATTAAGACTCTGGAGTCAGGGAAACCTGAGTTTGAATCTTAACTCTGCCATTTAATGCTTGTGTGACCTTGAACATGGTATTTAATTTCTAAACCTCCAAGTGTCTAAAACGGGTAAAAATGGTACCTACCTTACAGGGCAACTGTGAACATTTAAAAAATGCATGCAAAACTGACAGAACCCATAAACACTATTACACTTAAAAAAAAAAAAAAAATCACACTATTGGTCCCTGAGTTCCTAGTTTGGGTAACGGGAGTCAACAATGTAAAGACTTACTTCCTAATCTCTGTAAATCCCTTCCTCTGCCCTAAAGAAGTTCAGAATAATAAGCTTTGAGGACATGATCAAATAACTCTTCTTGAATTTTCCAAAAGAGTCCTGTGTCAAGGCGCTTCAAGATATTTTAAAAAATTTATTTTTAACGTTTTTTTGAATAGGTGGTATATTTACATAGTTTAAAATGCAAAAAAGTACAAAAGGGTATACTGTGAATTCTTGACCCCATTTTCTATTAAAAAACATCACCATCAGTTTCTTTCCTTTCAGAAATATCATACATAATATGCAAATCCACCCATCCGCCCACCCATCCATATATATGTATATATTCTATTTCTCCTGTAACAAGTTTTAAGTGGTACAAGAAATATTTACTAATTATGTGGTATCAAAATTTTTTAACAGTGCCCATTTTAAATACACAGATAATTCCTACTAAAAACATACAAAGTGAACTCAAAATTATTTAAGTGGATTATATCTTTTCTGTGTTATAGTATTTGGAAATTCTTCTCTGCCATCATGTTGAGTTCTAGTCATTTCAATAATTCTCTTACTGACACAGTGAGGTAGATATTTGGGCAAACGATGTATGTAACACACCTTCCCTGCCACATAATAGGTGCTCAGTAAATGCTATTTCAATAGGCTTCAACTGGAATACTCCCGGTTAAACCAAGAAATGATGAAACATAAAGCAGGACATAAAATTTTCCCAATGCTAACAATTAATTCAAATTAAGGTCACGAGAAATCTGGACCCATCCATCTCTTACTTCTTCAACTCTCAAAAGCACCGCTTCCAGTTCTTAATTACTAACCTGAAGCTTAGTCAGCATGCCAGGACTCTCTGAGGGAGGCCCAGGGATTACTTCTGGCTCCTCTTCCACCTCCTCAAAACGGGGTATCCGTCGCTTTTTTACTCCTGATGATTCCTTGGAGATCTCAGAGTCATCACCAAACACTTCCTAAGGGAACCCAAGATGAAAGAAGAGTTGTATCCCTGCCCATGGGAGAAGGGAAGAATAATCCTAGTCCATATCAGCATTTTGTGGCTTTTCCCAGAGTCTTCTAGACCCTCCACCAAATGGACCATCTCACCCATCTCAACTTCATTATTCTCCTACTCCAGTCAAACAAATTTCATCCCATGTTCTTATAAATGTTCCCATCCCAAGGTCTTTGCAAATCTTACTGCCCACATTTGTAATGATCTCCCTTAACTTTTCCCCCAGTCCAAATCCTGCCTAAAACTCACCTCCTCCAGGAAGTTTTTCTCATTAATAATCTCATCCCACTCTGATCAAACTGTTGTTTCACATCCTTTTAGTGCTTAAGAGCTTGGTTCATACTAAGTAAAATTACACTGCTGATATTCTGTTTGCCAAGTGTTAAGACTTTCAATGTTAGTACGTACTTTCTCCCAACTAGTGTCTAAGCTCTTCCAGGACAGGGGCTTTCTCTCTTTTTCAGTATTCCCCAATAACACTTTGTTCTCATCAAACAATGGGAACTCAAATATGTTGACTAATTTGCAAGGTGAACTTAACAGGACCAAGAGTGGCCAACTGGAAGGGACAATGGGAAAAAGCAAATGTACACACCGGTGGTAGGCTTTGGGTGACATCCCCTCTTCACTAGGAGGGCTCGTGTTTTGCAAGGACATATCCTCGGCCAGGGGCGAGCGCTTCCTGGAACTCCTACAGTTCAAGAAAAAGGACTCTCCCATAATATATTGTGTGGGGTGGGGACTGAATGGACCAAAATGGGACCCGAATCCCAAGGCTATCTAGATACCTCCTTCAAGAAACCATTTTTATTAATCCCACCCAATGTAGTCACTTTATTCACAGCAGGCCCTCAGCACTTATACAGTAGCACGCCCTATCAAAACATAATCTTCACTCTACAGATCTGTGTATACTATGGATCAAGCATTCCCCCTTAAATGTAACAAAATTCAACGAAAGTCTGAAACTCTATAGTCAACCCTAAAATTTACATGAAACTGCTACTCAAATTCTATAATTTGTGACTGTATTTTGTTGTGCCCTCCCATCCCCCAACCCTTAAACTGCAAATTCCTTTAAGGCAAGGACTATCTTTCATTCCTCTGATAACCCTACAAAACCCTAAACACAAAAAGCACACAAATCTCTATTTCTCTTGGTTCCACAGCCTGGCCAGGGACCAAGCAGACACTGCTTATTCACTCTTGTGCCTCAGGAAAAACAAAAGGATAGCCAGGATATCAAAAGCACTTTGGAAGGTTTGATGGGAGTCACAGAAAAGATTTTTTTTTTAAGAGACAGACAGAGAAAAGAGATAGATCAGCTACTTGACACTGCTAATATTGAAAGAGGCCATGACCAATCAGCAACTATAGGATAAAAAGTGAAGGAGGTAAGGGAGGTAATGATGGTCCCTTTAAGTATTCCACTCATGGGGCCAGATGACTGGCAATATGCTATGTGGAAAACAGTAGGCTCTCAAGACACACAGGAAAAAATCAATTGCTATTAGGTGTCCCATCTACAAGCCCATTGCAGAGTAATATCTCTAAAGGACCAACAATGAGGTCTATGGCTCAGGTAGCAGTGAAGTCACATTCTGAAGCAATCTATTAGGTCTCAAGTAAATCAAAGCGTAAAATCTTAGAGCAATCAATTTATTAAAAAAAAAAAAGAGAGAGACTTAGGGAAACATGAGAACCAAAACTCCTAACTGTATATGAAAAAGGACAAAGCTACCTACTGTTTCCTTGGAACGTTTCAACCCATGAACTTAGGTAGTTCATCACCATAAGATGGTGATAATACACGTTCACCCCCTCTACTTCAATGTCTAAGTACCTCTCTTAAATATTAGGTATTCTAATAGTGGATATTAAAGTGTGAGCCAGGTAAGCTCAGCAACTTTGTTACCATTCAAAACACTGCAAGCTCGTCATATAGTTAACTGTAACCTACCTTTAGCTCTCGTTTTCTGCTCCTGTCACTGCTGGACTTGGAATGCCTAGAGCTTCGGCCTTCCTCCACAGCCTCAAACAGTTTGTCCACAAATCGGAGAGTAGAATCATCAAGAAAAGGTTTCAGATGGTCTGGCAAGAAAAAAAGAGGTGGTAAGGTTGAAAAGGTAAAAGTACTTAGTCCAATACTAGGCATACAACAGATGCCAACACTGGAATTTTATCCCTAAGAGGGAGGGAAATGCTTTCTTAAGTTCTTTGTAGGATTCTCATACATTCTCTTACACTGAATAACCTTGCCCCATGAGATAAAAATAGTTATAATTTTTTGGCATAGGAAGTAGCATAGCCAGAGCAACCTGTTTAGGTTGAACATCAAAGTTTAAGATGAATAACCACTCTAACTTTTCCCAAACAGCAGTTGGAGGAGACTACCTTAACAAAATCTGCCTCCCTCAACTTTTTTCATGTATTTTATAGAGACTTCTATATGTTTAGATGTCAATCTGAATCTGAATATACCCATCTGACTTTAGTATATTTCCTAAGTAAATATAATTTAGGTAACTCAGTGCAGTGGTCAAAGGAAATCAGTCTGAGATTCAAAATATGTCACAAATAGTATAAAAAATAAAAAATAAGAGAAGAAGCAATATTAATTATTTAGGCTATTTCCATTATAATGCAAGAGAAAATAAACTGTGGCCTGACATTTTCTTAGACACTCCCAACAGAGAGAATTTTGGGGAAGTTCAAAGCAGTATTTGGGGTCATCCTACATGTTAAGCCAGAAGTTTCAGAAAGGTACATACCAGCTGCCTTCTTCTTGTCCATGCCCTTCCCCACACAGTTCAGTGCTGCTGTGACCACTGTGGGCTCTGAGAAACCCAGCACCCTCTTCACTGTCTTCTCTATCCATGGTTTCAGCTCATCCAGCTCCCTCTTAGACAATGCCATTCTTCAGGAAAAGGAGGATAGCTCAAAATAGGATTCAATACTGCACCTAAAAAGAAACCAGTAAAGAGTTAAGTTAGAGGACAGGAGAAGACTAAAATGACCCCAAGCAACAGTTAGTATATCAGGAATGCCTTCCCCACCTCTATTCTCAATCCTAGGCAAGTTCCTCTACTTCATTTCAAGCCAAATACTTTCCCTACAACTCATACTTCAAGACAGAAAGAACTACATTCTGTTTGATTTTTAACCCTAACTCAGTAAGTATCAGTGGATCAGTGAAACCTGTGGAATAAACAAACAAACCTTGGGAATAACCTATTCTGAGAAATGAGTCCTAGCTTCTTTTTTGATTCTGTCATATTCAACAAGGACTGGCAAGCATATAACATGAAAACAAGACTGAAAAAGCCCACTCAGAGCCCAGCCGTTCTATTCTTCCTACTTCTGGGCAAGCATTCCTTAACCCAGGCCTTCTTTTAAGGGACACAAATAAGAGAGGGCTTATCCAGGTCAGTCATCCTATATTAAAACTCATAATCCTTAAGACTGTTCTATCACATTTCTCTGTACTCATATTCATCCCAGTGGGAATTCTGTACCTAGATACTTTTCTCTCATGATCTACAGGGTCTCTGTCATAACTAATCCCTCAGTTCAGAAAAGATTACCCTCGTTTTGGATGTACTCTCTCTCTTTTCACCTTTATTCTTCTACTTTTTAGCTTAATAGAGAAAACACCATCATAAAAGACTCTCTACAACAATCTTTAATTTGTTGTTTAATATAAGTTAGTACAGTTCTTAAATTTTATTCATGTTTACGTTTTTATCTCCTACTTAAATCTCAAAACTCTTCATGAGCATAAAGAAAATTTTTATTCCCCTGATTTTCTCCATATTGCCTAAAAGTCAATAAACTAGACTGACATCAATTCCAAGCTAACCTCCTCCCAGCAGCGCCACACATCAGGGTCCGATCTGGGATTCAATCTTTTAAGATGTTTTAAGACATCTTTTCTCCTATAAGGTACAGTCTGATTATCTTCTACATTTTTGGCAGGTTTATCCTCTATAAGAACTGTTGCTAAATAGTGTATTTAATTTTCGTATAACCATATGAAGCTAGTAGATTAAAGTCATGAAACTAGGAGTGAAAGATTTTGTGCCTCAGTGACATGTTATATGAATACAGTGGCTCTATTTACCCATCATGAGATAGCAGTAGAGCCTATCAATCTCAACATGTGCATTGCTCAAAAGCATATTCAGACACCACAGAGAATGAAGAGCTCACACCGAGCTCTACCATTTACCAGCCTTCTGACAAGTAACTCCTCTCAGACTGGGTTCATTCATCTTTCAAAATGAGGACGACTGCCATTTCTATATGGCACTTAATTCATTCAATAACTATTTATTGCATAACTAATTCTATCAGATGAAATGTGTGCCCAAGCACCATACGAACAAATGTACTCAACTTCAACCCATTCCTCCATAAGATAACGTGCAAACTAAACAGCCAGTGGCCAAAATAAAAGTTCCAAACGGTAACTAGCTTTGTCACTAATCAAATATTCAACAATAACTGCGTGGGGCGGGGTTGGGGTGGGGTGTGGCTATGGTGTGGAAGGAGAGGAAGGCAGCATTCTGCCTCTGCCTCAGCTCTCTGAATGAGCTGGTAGCAGGTTCTAATCTTCTGAAGGATTTCTTTACTCTGTGCTCTCCTTTGCTACAAGTCCAATTTCCTCCCTGAAACCCCCATTCTTCTCTTTTTGCTCTTTCCGTCTCTCTGACCCGCCCCCAACCCAGCCTCGTTCTACCCCCAACTCCTCATCTCAGAGGTAGTCTCCTCAGCTCGTCCCTTTCCCGCCCCCGCCCTTTTCCTCTCAACAATCTCATTCCAACCCGTTCACCCACAGAACCTTGTTCTTTTCTCAGCTTCCTTTCCACTGAACCTTCCCGCCTCTGTCCTCCCCTTGGATTGAACCCTAGCCCTAGTCACTAGGACGCGAGGATACCCTCTCCGGGCCCGGGGCCACTACTCACCTCACAAACTTCAGCCCCTGAGACGGAGCCCGAACGTTACACCGGAACCGGAAACCTTCTGACCGCCCTATGGCCTGCCGTCGCTACCGCCACTGCCGCCGCCACGCCGCGGTCCCACAGCACGTGACGAGGGAGGGCGGGGCCGCCAATTCGCGCAGCCGTAGTGGGTACTTTCCCGGCGGCGGAGCGCCTGCGTGGCGGCGCTCTAAAGTTTTCCGCTTGCGAGTTCCTTGCCTCCTTCGGTTTCCCCAGGTAAATCTGTTAACTAGGTTATTGCAAAGTTATTGTTCCCTGAAGCATAAATTGGGCTGCTTGTAGTATTTCTAGTGTGGAGAATAAGTGCGCTAAGGTCATGCTAGAACTAAAAACGGGGCTTCTGCGTTTGGGCTAAACCTGGACTTTGTGGTAGAAAGTAAACCATGCGAGAGTCGTGATCACTAGCATTAGCCGCCTCCCGCTCCCTCCTTAGCCTTTTTCCCTAACTTCGCAGTGGTGCCAGAGATCACCCAGAAAGAAAACGAGTGTAGGAGGACTCTGAAGATAGTAGCCCATCCCTCCCCTTTACTGTTTTTTCTTCCATTCATTCACGCAACAAATAATTATCGAGTGTCTATTACTATGTGTCAGGCATCCACTGAGATTCAGTATTACTTAATGATTAAGCAAGAGCACGAGTTTTAAAGCCAAAGTGTCTGTATTTGTATTCCAGCTCTCCCACTCATTAGCTGCGACATTAGGCAAGTTACTTAAGCCCTCTCTTTCCTCACTTGTAAAAAAAAAATCCACCTCATAGCGTTGCTGTGAAGACCACAAGAGTGACAGTGCTTCTCACAGAGTTCAATAAAGCTACTTGATATATAATAATATATCCAGTTGGCTACATAACTGTATAGTAGACATTCCTGAACTTGCATGATGAAAACTAAGCTCCTGATTCTAACCACCACCATCCCCAAAAAACCAGCTCCCAACACAGTCTTCCTCATCTCAGTTAATGGCAACCATATTCTTACAGTTGATGACAAATTGAAATTATAATGGAGTAACCACAGTTCAGGTATACAAAAATGGAGTTGGGAGGCCATTGAGGATCTGGTCTCAGACACAATTCTGCCCCACTGAGAACTTGAACTTTCTTTGAACTGTACAGAACCCAAGGACACCACTGGTCATATTCAGAACAACACATGCCACTGCAACCTTATGGTCTCAAGGTCTCCCCTTGTAACTGTGCAACCAATTCGGACCCCAACCAACCCTTATTTAACAAGCACCCTTTGGAATTTCCTGGCGGTCCAGTGATTATGACTTGGCGCTTTCACTGCCAGGGCCTGGGTTCAGAACTAAGATTGTGTAAGCCGTGTGGTGCAGCCAAAACAAACCCCCCAAAAACAAGCACCCTTACTTCTTGCCAGCTCCAATTATAATTCTTGATAAAGAACTCATGTAACTAACTGTAACCTTGTGGTTTTTGCCTTTATAAGCCTCCCCCATTTTGTAGTCTGGTGGAACACATTTCAAGTGCTTCTTGAACATGTGTCTCCCTCAGTAAGACCCTGTATAAAACTAAACTCACAACTCTCATGTTGTGCATTTTTCTTTCAGTTGACAGTTATGCAGGCCAATAATCTCAGTCATCCTCAACCCCTCTTTTTCTCCAGCCAATCAGCAAGTTCCATTGGCCCTACTTTCAGAATATATACAGAAACCATCTGCTTCTCACCACCCTACACTACTATCACCTTTATGCTTGTATTATTTTAGTAGTCTGCTTTCTCTTGCTTCCACCTTGTCCTCACTTAGTCTAGTTTCATCACAGTAGCCATCATGATCATGTTAACACATCAGAAAGGTTATATCACTTCCCTGCTCAAAACTATCCACTGGCTTTACATAGCACTCAGCAAAATGCCCTACAAGATCTGCCCCACTCCATTATCTCTGTGATCTCACCTACTACTCTTTCCTTCACTCATTCACCTCCAGGATCTTACCCCTTGTTGTTCCTTGAACATGCCAAGCATAATTTCACCTCAAGGCCTTTGCACTTGTTGCTTTCTGCCTGAATTGCTCTTCATCCAGATATATGCGTGGTTTGCTCCCTCACTCCTTCAGATTTTTATTCAAAATTAACCTCAGAGAAGTCTTCCCCAACCACCCTATTTAATTCCGAAGTCTGCTTGGCACAGTTAACTATCCCTTTTTTTTTTTTTTTCCTTTTTTCTTTTTCCATAGTACTTATCACCACTTATGGTACTAGTACTAGGTAATTTTATTATATTTATTGCTTATCATCTGACTCCCTCTGCTAGAATGTCAACTCCATAAAGGCAGGAATCATTGTTCATTGATATATCTTAAATGCCTACAATACCACCTGGCACAATTAAATATTTGTTGAATTAAAGTACAGATCTTTTTTAGCAGTGGATCTTACAGGCCTCAGAACCTGCTGAAGTCTGGTGTCCTAAAGAATGGAAATTCCTAGGAATTCCCTGGCAGTCCATGGTTAAGACTCCATGCTTCCACTGCATGGGGCACAGTTTCGATCCCGGGTCCAGGAACTGAGACCAGGGAACTGAGATCCTGCATGCCACAAGATGTGGCCAAAAAAAAAAAAAAAATGAATATGGGGGAGATGCTTGGTGACTACATAAATGTCATGTTTCTCATCAAATTTTCACCTTCTAATTTTAGCATTCATTGATGATCTTGCCTGAAATAATAATAAGGTGATTGCAAAAAAAAAAAAAAAAAAAAGAATGGAAATTCCTTACAGACAGGAATTGTGTTACATTGTATCTCCAGGACCTAGGATAGTGCCAGGCATAGTAAGGGCTCAATGTTTTTCTCATTCTACCAATAAGCCTGTATTTTTCCCTTTCTTCAATATGAGGCTTTAAACCTACTTTAAATGCCCTTTTAACCAGTGTTTCTGAAAAGCATTGTGTGTGGGTGAAGTATAGTTTGGAAAAAAGCATGCCCAAAAATTGACACAATTTTATACATGGAAAATTTTTTAAAAAGTGTTATTTCCAGATTACAAATGACAGAAATGAAAATTCTAAGACGTTTTCTTAGATAGTAGGTTCACTGGAAAATGCAGTTATTCTCTAGGGAGGTTATTAGAATTTCCCAGGGAGCACCAGATTTTTGTATTTAAAGTCTGGTTTTTAATAAGCTTGAGAAGTATGTACCAAAATCTACCTTCCCTGATGGTGCAGCATGAAACAATGAATAAATCCTGGCTTTGAGTAGCAAACTGAGGGTGCCTCTTGCTCAACTAATTCATGCCTCAGTTTCCTCATTGTATCTACAGCACCTAAAACCAATGTCTCACATAAGTAGTCACTCCAAAAAGTCTGTTGAATGGGTTAATGAGTTCCAACTCTGCAGAGTTGTAAATTTAGTTTCAGTGCTTTTAACTACCTGGATTCAATTCCCCATAGGGATTTTCTTTTTTTTTAGGAACTGATTTTATTTCCAATATTTGGAATCAGATGGGTTTAAATCTTAGTCTCTCAATTACTAGCTGTGATTCTGTGATTCCTTCAGGTAATAAATTTTTCTGAGGTTGTTTCCCCAATTATAAAATGAGAATAAGTCTCTACTTTAAAAGAATATTGTGAGGATTAAATGTAACTTATAAAACATATTTAGGGACTTCCCTGGTGGCGCAGTGATTAAGAATCCGCCTACCAATGCAGGGGACACAAGTTCGAGCCCTAGTCCGGGAAGGTCCCACATGCCATGGAGCAACTAAGCCCGTGCCCCACAACTACTAAGCCCGCGCGTCTAGAGCCCGTGCTCCACAACAAGAGAAGCCAGCGCACTGAGAAGCCCACGCACCGCAACGAAGAGTAGCCCCCACTCGCCGCAACTAGAGAAAGCCCGCGCAGCAACGAAGACCCAACACAGCCAAAAATAAAATAGATTTAAAAAAAAACAACAGAAAACAAAACATATTTAGTGTGACACTGGCATAAGGATGGACATATAGATCAACAGAATAGATTAGACAGCCCAGAAGTAAACCTCACACATACTGTCAGTTGTTTTGTGTTTTTTTTTGGCTGCGTTGGGTCTTTGTTGCTGCACGTGGGCTTTCTCTAGTTGCGGCGAGTGGGGGCTACTCTTTGTTGCGGTGCGCGGTCTTCTCACTGAGGTGGCTTCTCTTGTTGTGGAGCATGGGCTCTAGGCGTGTGGGCTTCAGTAGTTGTGGCACGCGGGCTCAGTAGTTGTGGCTTGCGGGCTCTAGATCGCAGTCTCAGTAGTTGTGGCACATGGGCTTAGTTGCTCCGCAGCATGTGGGATCTTCCCGGACCAGGGCTCGAACCCGTGTCCCCTGCATTGTCAGGCAGATGCTTAACCACTGCGCCACCAGGGAAGTCCACGGTCAGTTGAATTTTTTAAAGGGTGTCAAGACCATGCAATGGAAAAAGGACAGTCTTTCATCAGATGGTGGAGGGAAAACTGGACATCCACATGCAAAAGAATGAGACCCCTTCCTCATTCCATATACAAAAATTAACCCAAAGTGGATCAAAGACCTAAACTTAAGAGCGAAAACTATAAAAAGTCTTAGAAGGAAACGGGAAAATCTTCATGACATTGAATTTGGCAATGATTTCTTGGACATAACACCAAAAACACAGCAACAAAAGAAAAAAGATAAATTGGACTTCAAAATTAAAAACTTCTGTGCATCAAAGGACAGCATCAAGAGAGAGATAAGGTAATCCACAGAATGGGAGAAAATATTTGCAAGTCATATATATAATAAGGGATTAATATATAGAATATATAGAGAACTCCTATAACTCAACAAAAAACAAATGACCCAATTAAAAAATGGGCAAAGGACTTAACTACACATTTCTCCAAAGAAGATATACAGGTGGCCAAAAAGCACATGAAAAGATGCTCAACATCATTAGTCATTAGGGAAATAAAAATCTAAATCACAAGGAGATACCACCTCACATCCATTAGGTTGGTTACTATCAAAAAACCCAGAAAATAACAAGGGTTGACAAGGATATGGAGAAATTGGAACCCTGCACACTGTTAGTGGGAATGTAAGATGGTGCAACCACTATGGAAAAATGCATGGTGGTTTCTCAAAAAATAGAATTACTCTATAATCCAGCAATTCTCCTTCTGGGCATATACCCTAAGAACTAAAAGTAGGGTCTCAAAGAGATACTTGTACATCCATGTTCATAGCAGCATTATTCACATTAGTGAAAAGGTGGAAGCAACCCAAGTGTTCAATGACATGAATGAATAAAATGTGGCATATATATATATATATATATATACACACACATATATATACACACATGTATATATATATATATACACAATGGAATATTTTTCCTCCATAAAAAGGAATGAATTTCTGATACATGGTACAACATAGATAAACCTTGAAAATATGCTAAGTGAAATAAGCCAGACACAGAAGGGCAAATATTGTATGATCCGACTTATATGAAGTATCTAGAATAGACAAATAGAATAGACAAATACCAGGGGCTATGGGGAGGCAGGGGATGGAGGGTGGGAAATTATTGCTTAATGGTTAGTTTATTTCAGGTGATGAAAAAGTTTTAGAAATATATAGTGGTAATAGTTACATAACAACACTCAATTGTACATTTAAAAATGGTTAAAATGGTAAACTTCATGTTATATATATATATTTTTAAAATATTTATTTATTTATGCATTTGGCTGCGCTGGGTCTTAGTTGCGGCACGTGGGATCTTCATTGCCGTGTGCAGGATCTTCGTTGTGGCATGTGGGATCTTAGCTGAAGCATGCAGGATCTTTAGTTGTGGCATGTGGGATCTTTAGTTGCGGCATGCAGGATCAAGTTCCCTGACCAGGGATCGAACCCGGGCCCCCTGCACTGGGAGTGAGGAGTCTTAACGACTGGACCACCAGGGAAGTCCCTGCATCTAGATCTTTTTGACTGTGTAAAAAACTATGCATATAAGGTAGCTGGCACATACTAGAAGCTCCAGTCTTTTCCTTTTCCTTCAACTACCTACATTTAATACAGTCTGAAGTAATAGTCCCCTACATATGAACGAGTTCCGTTCCAAGAGCACGTTCTTAAGTCCAGTTTGTTCGTTAAGTCCAACAAAGTTAGCCTAGGTACCCAACTAACACAATCAGCTATATAGTACTGTACTGTGATAGGTTTATAATACTTTTCACACAAATAATATGTACATAAACACAAAAAATAAAGAAAACATTTTTAATCTTACAGTATAGTACCTTGAAAAGTACAGTAGTACAGTACAACAGCTGGCATACAGGGGCTGGCACGCACATTCACATCTTTAAAAGTTCGCAACTTGACGGTTTGTATGTAGGGGACTTACTGTATACAGTGAGTAGTTATTCCTTAGTATTTTCAGTTAACATATAGGCAAACTTATTTTGTACTTAGTGCACTTCTGAAAACTTTAAAGTACAATGTCAAAGTTCCTCAACAGAGTCCAATTTTAAAGGGGTACCTGTTTCCAGAGTACTAAACGTGCCTGACAGAGGTAATCCAGTGGACATCTAAGAGATGTCATAGGTGCCTAAGATCAAGGTAGGAGGTATCGTATCTATTGCCCTGTAACTGTGTAAATACTAAAGCACCCCTCTCCTGAAGCTGATGCAGGAATAAAAAGATTAGGGCAATCCCCACTCATTAAATGACCATGAGGTATCTTCTAGCTTCCCAGAGCAGGGAGTGGAAGGTTTTTCTTCCTTCCATGACAGCACAAGCTGATTGGGACCTCACCCAGCCAGCTACCCCCTTCTCACACACGAGGCCTTTTCAGCTGGCTACCTGCTACAACCCATCATTGTTCACTGCTCCAGGGAACATGGACAGTGGTCAGGACTGGAGATTAGGACAAGCAGGGGATAATTTCAGAGACGAATTCCAGACCTTAGCCACCCCTTAGTATTTTGGAGAGAAGACAGAAGCAACTTTAGCCTCAGAGAAAAGCTGCCAAGTAACAGACCTAGTTCTGCTATCACAAACATACCCTACCATTTTGGCAGAAGCCAGGTCTTTATTCTTTAGCAACAGCAATTGGCAACAGGTGATACCATGCTGTGGCTCAAAATCATTCAAAAGTAATGTACTGAAGACCAAATTCAGAGATTGAAAGGTGATTCAGAAGTATCAATGTCTAATTTGTTAACTTATTAAAATGAGGTTGTACAAAAGTAACAGAGTTGAAGACAGTCTGTATATAGAATTTCTCAAACCACAATGTAAGTTTCTAGAGGGCAAGGACCAGATCTTCTGTTTATAAGCTGTTTCTATGTCGTGCCCAATAATATGATTTATTCACCATGGGCCTTATTCCTGATGAGTGGAAGACAGACAATCAAGCCCTGAGAAACAAGGTACACTGGTTCCATCATATCTGCTGTTTAATCAGTAAGTATGGTTACTGTGAAAGAGAGAAAAAGACACTGAAGACAGAATTAAGACCAGAAGAAATCTGAAGCCACGCTACTGTACCACAAGGGGGCAATATTTGAACACTAGTAATCTGGAGAGATAGGAGGCTTGGCAGTTGGCTGTGTTTACTTCCTTTTTTAACACTATCCTGAGTGGGCTCCACTCAGGGTGAGGAGAGGTGGGCTAGCCACTTCCACCTACCCTCTGCATTCTCCTACAGGGGTTGGCACCAACTCTCCTTATACTAGCAGGCATGGCTATTAGGGGACCAAGATCAGAGGAAACACAGCAGGAGAGGAAGCAGAGCAGCTGGTCTTCCCACAGTGGTCAGATGCCCCAGCTGTCAAGAGTCCCATGCCCAGGAGTGCCTGTTGAGGAGAGGTAGGGGTGGTAGTTGGGACCTCCACCTGGAATCTCTTTTGAGTACTGTAGGGCAATGGTTCTCCAATTTCAGCCTGCATCAGAATCACCTGCAGGGCTTGTTAAAATAGATTGCCGTGCCGGGCTTCAACCTGAATTTCCAATTCAGAAGGTCTAAAGTAGGGTCCCAAATTTTGCATTTCTAGCAATTTCTCAGGTGACGCTACTGATCTGAAGATCACACTTTGAGAACCACTGCTGTAGGTATTTCTGGCTCTGTGCCCTTCTTTCTCTTAACACTCCCCCATTCTCTCTTTCCTACCATCCATCTACTGCTTTCTTTTCCACCAACCCTCCACTAGCCTCCTTTAGGAAAACCACAGGAAAGACAAAACAGGGGTGAATGTTAGATTGTCTTAAGGATTCCTTTGGGGAAAGGTTTCAGCTCTCTTCCCTGGTTGATGGGTGTTTCAGAATTAGAATTTATTCCAAATATATACATGTTTCCTCTTCCTTTTACCTAATAGTTGGAAGGCAGTTCAGTAAAGAGGAATAGATCCTTTTCCGATAATAAGATCTTGCTTTGGGTTTCATAAAAATTAGACATGGTAGATATATTCCACTACATTTTAGAAAAATTTCCCACTTCAGACTACTTTTTAAAAAATTACAATAAAATATAGGGACTTCCCTGGTGGTCCAGCAGCTAAGGCTCCATGCGCCCAATGTAGGGAGCCCAGATTCGATCCCTGGTCAGGGAACTAGATCCCTCATGCCACAAATAAAGATTCCGTATGCGGCAACGAAGATCCTGTGTGCTGCAACTAAGACCTGGCGCAGCCAAATAAATAAATAAATATTTTTTTAAAATTACAGTAAAATATACAAAACATAAAATTTATCATTTTAATCATTTAAGTGTACAGTTCAGTGGCATTAAGTACATTCACGTTGTTGTGCAAGTATCACCACTATCCACCTCCAGAACTTTTTCATCTTCCCAAACTGAAACTCTGCTCTCATTAAACAATAATTTCCCATTCCCCTCCTCCCAACACCAGCCCTTGGCAACCACCATTCTACTCCCAGACTACTTTTGGACTTGGTTTCTCTTTGACTTAATACAAGAAAGCGTCCATTGCTGACTAGTGGGATTGCTTCTATATATGCAGGCCTTCTTGCATATATGTGATTGAGTTTATTGTAAGAAAGGTAAGAGAAAATGGGGTGGGAGAAAGAAAAGAGGTGGAGACAGCTGGATAAGGATTTTCACATGGGGCCTCCTATCCACAGGCCTCAGCAGCCCTGCCACGGATCCGCCCGATTCTTTCGCATCAAGAAGTTGATCTTCCGAGCCATTTCCATGTTGTAGATTCGCCGGCAGGTTTCATAGCTTTCCCTCTGTCGCCGGCGGCAAGGCTTCTCATAGTATCGCCGTCGCTTTATGTCCTCAATGAGCCCATCCATGGTAAGGATTCTGTATAAAGACAGGCAATGAAGTTAGAGGCTTAGGCTCATTATTGTTCTTTTCCAGTTTCACAATGATCCGAAGTCAATTGACCAAATAACTGGTGTCTGTAAAAATGGTGTGAAATGGTGACAATACAGCATTAACTGCCAACATATAGAGGCCAGGCACCAAAGAGTAATACGTGGGGAAATAAAAAGGCAATGAATTATATAGTCCTTGCTCTTGGGGAGTTTATAGTCATGGTCATGTTGTCAACCTTTTTTTTTTCTACCACAACACACCTGAGGGATATGGCACAGTCCCAAAAGAACAGTGGCTCCCTATGGCAGTGAGTCTCAACCAAGGGGCCATTTCAGAATTTTCAAATGGGGTAAGTCATTTGCAGTAGGAAAAAATAACTAGGGGTGATTCCTATGTGGTCCTTAGTGGAGAATGTAGTTCCACCCCTACTGTGTTTAAGAGCTGATGCAGCTGAAGTCTGTAAGTCTGAGAAACATCTGGGCCCACTTAATACAGGGAAAGAAGAGGCCCTTATCACACCAGTGATACAAATGGGAGCATTAAAATAACAGCCTCAACCATGATTTTTCCATGTACCACATGCTCCAACCACACTACTTTACTGACTACTCCCTGAACACACATTAATACCAAGTCTTTACTCACGCTGCTTCCTCAGCCTAGAATGCCATCCCCAACCTGTAGCTGCCAACCTGAGATTTTCCACATCTTTTTGATGCTAAATCCAGATGCCATCTCTCCACAAAAGCTTTCTCATCTTCTTAGAGAAAATAATTTATTTTGTTGTATACCTATTTAGAGATTATTTCATTTTGCCATTCTGTTACTTATTTATACAAATGTCTCCCTCATTAGACTAATAACCCCTGAAGGCAGAAACTGTATTTTATTAATCTTAATTTAGTTCAATTTGTTTTTTTCCTGCCCACCTAATTCCTTACAACACAGTTTCTCTTGGATTCATAACACGCTTAACTCAAACTAACCTCTTTGTTCTCACTGAGCCAAGAGGACACGGGGGTTTATTCTATAACCTACCTTATCCCTGGGCTCCTGAGAGCTCTGGCTCCAGTCTGCAACTTGTCTCTCCCTCTCAACCCATCATCAGTTGGTCCTGAGGAGGTCTGGAGGCACCTGCTGCTACTGCCCTCCATTCTGGCACTGTTTACATGACCCCATTCCTGCCTACCCTTTCCTTTCATTACATGTAAAAAGTAAGTCAAAAACACAATTGGAGGTAGAGTAATTGAGACATTGCTATTATAACTGGAAGGGGGACAGCAGAAGGAAATAAAAATAAGAGAAACTACCAGCTACTTCTGCTCAGTGGGAAACCCTATTTATTGCTGGTATGTTATACCAAAAGCCCAAGATAACAATAATAGATTGAACATGTACGTGAAAAGATTTGAGCTTTGGGTACATTACAAATGTGAATAGACATGGGAACCACTGTCCTTTGGGATCCTCTCCTAGGCTCCTGCTGATTTGTAAGATCAGTTTGTCTAGGTTTTAGTGGCAGGGAGATGGGAGGCAAGGGAATTGTTGCCAACTCCCAGAAGTGGGAGGAGTAGATAATTCAGGTTCTGCTGAAAACACAGTCATGCCCAGAAGTCATGTGGATCCAACACTAGAGTTGTACAATAGAAAAGTAGGGCACCAGGGGACTTTCCTGGTGGCACAGTGGTTAAGAATCTACCTGCCAATGCAGGGGACACAGGTTCAATCCTTGGTCCAGGAAGATCCCACATGCCACGGAGCAACTAAGCCCGTGTGCCACAACTTCTGAGCCTGCGCTCTAGAACCCGCGAGCCACAACTACTGAGCCCATATGCCACAACTACTGAAGCCTGTGCGCTGTAGGACCCACGTGCCACAACTATTGAGCCCACATGCTGCAACTACTGAAACCCATGCGCCTAGAGCCCGTGCTCCACGAGAAGCCACCGCAATGACAAGCCCACACACCGCAATAAAGAGTAGCCCCCACTCGCCGCAACTAGAGAAAGCCTGCGCGCAGCAACGAAGACCCAACGCAGCCAAAAAAAAGTAGGGCACCAAAGACTCAGTATCTTGGCCCACAAAAGGGTCTCCATTGCTGGCTTTCTTCCTAATTTACTCTTAACTGTTGGTATCCCTCCAGATTCTGACTGTAAACCTCCTCCTTTTTGGTTCTCCATGATTCCCTTAAACTTTACCATGGGCTTCAACCCTGTGCACAATGGAATCATTTCCTGAAGAGCCTTTAAAAAGTATTCATGCCTCGGTCCCATTCCTCAGAGATTCTGATTTAATTGGTCTCCAGTGGGGTTATACACTGGGTATATTTTAAAACACCCCTCAGGTAATTCTAATGTAGAGCCATACTTGCGAATGGACCCAGACACTGGTTGACTCTTAAATCATTATCTCTAGCCCCAATCTTATCTTAGAGCTAGACTGATGTTTCCAATTGCCTTAAACCCCACAAAAACCAAATTTATTATCTCCTCCTAAAATTCATTCTTCTTCCTCTATACTCTCTCTGTTAATGGCATCACCAGTTAGTCAAGCTAAAAATCTCACCATGTTCCTGGACTAGGCCTTCTCCTTTACTTCCTACACTCACATTTACAATATCCTATACATTCTATAACCTGAAATAGTTCTTAGATCTTTTCCTTCTCTCCTTTCCCTATGGCTACAGCTCTAATTATGGTCCTTATACCTGTACTGAAATAATCATCTAACTGGTCATTTAATCAATAAGTATTTATGGAATCCCAACTCTGTACCAGACACTGTGTTAAATGCCGAGGATAGAAAACAAACTTAGGCATAGTTCCCTACCCTTGCAGTCTAGTAGAGAAGACAATTATGTAAGAATTACAATAGAATGTGATAGATGCAAAGATGAGGGAAGCACACAGGAGAGGTATATAATCTGTACTTGATAAGAAGGTGGTTATGAAAGCTTCCTAAAGGATACCTTATTTGAATTTGAAGGGTAAGCAGGTTGCCCTATTTCCATTTTCCCTCCCTATACCAATTATTGTCCTAAAACATAAATCAGATTGTGGGACTTCCCTGGTGGCGCAGTGGTTGAGAATCCGCCTGCCAATGAAGGGGACACGGGTTCGAGCCCTGGTCCGGGAAGATCCCACATGCCGCGGAGCAACTAAGCCTGTGCGCCACAACTACTGAGCCTGCGCTCTAGAGCCCGTGCTTCCCAACAAGAGAAGCCACTGCAATGAGAAGCCTGCACACCGCAACAAAGAGTAGTCCCCGCTCGCCGCAACTAGAGAAAGCCTGCACGCAGCAACGAAGACCCAATGCAGCCAAAAATAGATAAATAAAATAAATAAATTTATAAAAAATAAATCAGATTGTGTACTCTGATGTTAAAAAATCTTTCCCAGTAAATAAAATAGTCTAAGCCAGTGGTTCCCAAACTTGTTTGCACATTAGAATCACTTGGGGATCTTTTAAAAATTCCAACTAAGTCACAAGTGGGGAGGGACATGGGCAGGGTTTGTTAAGTTCCCTAGGTAATTGCAATGTGCAGATAAATTTGGGAACCACTAGTCTAAGCTCAAAGTCCTAAACAATTGAGCTTCACCCTCTCGCTCTAGCTTTATCTTTAATAACTTGCCCTAAAAAGCCTACGTCTAGTCATATTGAACTAGGTGTTTTCCAAACACACTACACATCTATTTTTTACATTTGTTCATGATGTTCGCTGAGAATATGGTTCCTTTTTTTGTTTTATGAAAGGCTATTTATTCTTCAAAGGCACAAATCAATGTGTAACGACATTTATAAACTGGTCCAGGAGATATTAATCACTCCTTCCCTCTGTTCCCAACGCACAGCGGTTCTCAAACTTTGAGACTCATGCAACAGTCACCTGGAAAACTTGTTAAAACACTGACTGCTGTGCCACCTCGTTTCTGATTCCATAGGTCTAGGGTGGGGGCCATGAATCTGCATTTCTAACAAGTTCCCAAGTGATTTTGCTGCTAATGGTCCAGGGAGAACCAATGCCACAGTACACACTTTTAAAGCACTGATCAGACAGTATTGTATTTAGCCATGTTTGGTTTTTTAGTTTTTAAAATCTCCCTTACTGGGTTGTGTGCTTTCTAAGGTTAGAGATTAAGTCTTTCATTTTTGCATTTAATATAATACTTGGCAAAGAGCAAATATCAGTAAATGTATGACAAAAATGAATCCTCTTGGTGACTGACAAATGTCTACAGCTCAAGGGATTAAGTTACTTTCTAACGGACACAGTTCTTGGGAATATTAGCTCAGAAGGCCTCAATATTACCTTTACTAAAATGGCACATTAGACTTTAGATAGCATTTTCATATCCATGATCCTAATCATTATCCTATGAAACTGATTAAGCAGGTAATGTCATTTTTTTTTTTTTTTTGGCCGCACCACGCGGCATGCGGGATCTTACCACTGGACCACCAGGGGAGTTCCCGTCGTCTCTTTACAGATTAGAAAACTGAAGTTTAGAGAGGCTGACCTGCCCAAGATCACAAAATGGAGCTAGCAGTAGAATTCAGGTCTTTAGTGCAGTGCTCTATAATAGCACTCTGCTTCTCAAACAAAAACCACTGAGGTTTGAAAGACAAATTATTGCGGTGCCCATGGGCAAAGCGAAAAATGAGGGAGGAAAGAGCTGGGCCAGGCTCCTTAATTAGAGTAAAAAGATGCAAGCCAAGAAGACATGGCACACTAAGGGAAAGGAATTGATCCAAACAATTAAGTATTTATTTCTGTCTAGACCTTGTTTACTGCTATTTAATGTAGGCCACTTTTTGGACTAGAGACTAGTATATTAGAGAAAAAACAGAAAATAAAAAGTGCCTGAAAGGGAAAGACTGGAAATATAAAAAGGGCAAGGAGACTGGATTTGAGGAGAGACTATGAAAAGAACAGAGACCCTAGATATGACTTCACCTAGGAAGAAGAGCCTACTGGAATGACAAAGACAGTTTAAAGTAGTATGAAAGAAAACAGCAAAAGGAGGAGGAGTTTAGAAACATACTCAGGTATCCTACTGGAGTTTCAAAAGGGTTCTGAAACAGAAGCGATCATCTTACCAAGTAAATGCCTGTGTGGTCAGGCAGAAAAGACAGACAAGAAAAAAGTACCAAAGGAATATAAGAGTAGAGGAGGGGAAAAAAATGGAAAGATCGGTGGCCCCCAACATAATGATGGGGTTGCTAAATGGTGTTCCTTGGATGGTTCTATTTCCAAAACACAAACCAAATAAATTCCAAGGTGCCAGGTGAGGATTTCCTTCCTTACCTTGCACTTTCTAGGTATCCTGAAAAAGCACAGATTATCTTCAAATGTTCCAGAATCCCTACAGTAGAGGCATCTACTCAACTCATTTCTAATAAAGGATGTAGGAAGAGTTTTGTAGAACTCATGAAGTAAATAGGGTGTTACTAATGATGCTTCTGCTTTCACAGGTAGTTCAAGGACTAGTCAACCAAGAGGTTTAGAGTAAACAGATCAGCCTGGAGTTTGGGCACCTGGCAACCTAACATTTAAGGAGAACTCAGCTGCCAGTTCAACAGATTATGTAAAAGGAGCTGAGCTGCCTGGGCTGGGGAATTTGGGGGTGGCAGATTCACATGTCAGTGTAGCCAGCCTACATCAGGATCAACATGTACACAGAAGAACTCAATGGGCCCAGAAGCTCACCTACCAGGAATAAAAGGGGTCAACTGAGCATGCTTCCAGTGTGCTTGCCTTTCTTTACTTGGGTGCCAGCCAATCATGCAGGGCTTCCTAGCGACCCCCACTCTCCATCTCTTCATCCCAGGGCACCAATGAGGGCCCTTGGTTATATAACAAGCATTTTGTGGTGGTCTCACTGTGCAGACACATAGGCTGTTTCCTTTGTAAGACTACATCTGTGCTCCAAACATGCTAAAGCTTTAACCACCTCCCTCTCATTTGCTCTCATACCTATTGTTGTAATTAGACCGCAGAACATGCAACTTATTTTTAAACTACCAACTATCAGAAAGCTGAGAGAAACGAGGAGAAGCCCGGGATTTAAGAGAGATATACAGAAAAGGCAGCCAGAGGACATTATGGAAAACCAGAGGAAAAGAAGTAAAGTGTCAGAAAATACTGTGTTTGGATGGACTTGGAAGGCATTATGCTTAAGTGAAATAAGTCAGATAGAGAAAGACAAATACCGTATAATCTCACTTACATGTGGCATCTAAAAAATACAATAAACTAGTGAAAATAACAAAAAGAAGCAGACCCACAGATATAGAGAACAAACTAGTGGTTACCAGTGGGGAGAGGGTAGGGGAGGGGCAATATAGGGGTAGAGGATTAAGAAGTAAAAACTATTAGGTATAAAATAAGTTACAAGAGGAATTCCCTGGCGGTCCAGTGGTTAGGACTCACCACTTTCAATGCCAGGGCCCAGGTTTGATCCCTGGTCAGGAAACTAAGGTCCCCAAAGCTGCACGGCGCAGCCAAATAAATAAATAAATAAGCTACAAGAATATATTGTACAACATGGGGAATATAGCCAATATTTTACAATAACTATAAATGGAGTATAACCTTTAAAAAATTGTGAATCACTATATTGTACACCTGTAACTTATATAATATTATACAGTAACTATACTTCCATACAAGAAAAAAAAGGGCTTCCCTGGTAGCTCAGTGGTTAAGAATCTGCCTGCCAATGCAGGGCACACGGGTTCAAGCCCTGGTCCAGGAAGATCCCACATGCTGCGGCACAACTAAGCCATGTGCCACAACTACTGAGCCTGCGCTCTAGAGCCCGTGAGCCACAACTACTGAGCCTGCGTGCCACAGCTACTGAAGCCTGTGTGCCTAGAGCCCGTGCTCCGCAACAAGAGAAGCCACCGCAATGAGAAGCCCGCGCACCGCAACGAAGAGTAGCCCCCGCTCACCTCAACTAGGGAAAGCCCACATGCAGCAACAAAGACCCAATGCAGCCAAAAAATAAATAAATAAAAAAAAGAAATTTAAAAAAAAAAAAAAGAAAGAAAAAGAAAATACTGGGCTTCCCTGGTGGCTCAGTGGTTAAGAATCCGCCTGCCAATGCAGGGGACATGGGTTTGAGCCTTAGTCCGGGAAGATCCCACACGCTGTGGAGCAACTAAGCCCGTGCGCCACAACTACCGAGCCTGCACTCTAGAGCCCGTGAGCCACAACTACTGAAGCCTGTGCGCCTAGAGCCCGTGCTCCGCAATGAGAAGCCACTGCAATGAGAAGCCCGTGCACCACAATGAAGAGTAGCCCCCGCTCCCCGCAACTAGAGAAAGCCCACACGCAGCAATGAAGACCCAGTGCAGCCAAAAATAAATAAAATAAATAAATTTATAAAAAAAAGAAAGAAAATACAGTGTTTACTGTGTCTGACAGACTGACAGATAGGAAGGCTGGGACACTCCAGAACCAACCTGCTCACATTTGGATGCTTAAAAGTCCTTGCTTATCCTAAGAACAAAATATTTATTTACTTTTTTCTCCTGAGGCTAAAAGACAATTTAAGGATATATATCTAACACTCCAAGATAAAAAGGAACATAAATGCAACTTCCTAAAGAATAAATCTACATTGACAAAATACATATCCTCCCCAAAGATTATAAAAATCACTGCCATAATACTTGCTCCAAGCTGGCTTCTTCCAACCATGCACTTCTTGCACTGTTTTCCTGGATAACCTTAGTCACAAAGTTCGACTTTTCCAAATTCATAAGGAAGCCTAAAACGAGATCATCACACCTCAGGCCCTGAGTGTCTGGGACCAGAATTTCTTCTTTTTTTTTTTCCTGCCTAACCATGCCTCTCCTTTCTGATCAAATTCTTTTCTTTTTCAGCAATGTAAATTGTTTTTCCCCCAAATCTATTCCTATGTTGGTGTTTTAATCCCTGAAGTGAGGAAAAAGTAATACCACATTTCTTACCTAGGATACTTGATAGAATGCCAAGGGTACTATCCAAAGACAGAAATCTCTGGATAAATTCAATGCATCTGCCTGGAGGACCAGCTTTAACTAGAGTGGAGGTGGGGGTGCTAGCCCTAAAACAAACGTAAAGACAACAAATAAAAATCACCTAAAATTTTAATTAAAAAAAGAGATTAAAAAAAGAAATTCCATGTTTGCTTGTGGTGGAAGAACCCCTTACAGTTCCTTCACTCTCCTCTCCTGTTAAGTATACTTCAGTGGAAAGGTTTGACAAACACTAAATTTAGGGAGTGACAGAAGATAAAGGAACATTTATATTCATTAAGTAGACATTTATTGAGAGCTTTCTATGCACCCGACACTTTGGTAAATGCAAGGGATATACAAATGAAAAAGCATAGGTCTCTACCCTTAAGACTATTAAAATCCTAGCTGAATATTAAAATCTCATGAGACATTGTAAAAAATGCTGCTGGTCAGACGCCACCACCGAGAGATTGATTTAGTCTCAGGTTGGGCCCTGACATAAAGAGGGTTTTTGTTTTTTGGTTTTTTTTTAAATAGATTCCCCCAGGTGATGCAGCAGGGTCAAAAACCACATAGCATTATACGGACCAGTTTCCTGCTGTTTCTGACTAAAATAAGCATTTCTACCCAGGAAAAAAGTATGCATAAACTGCAATTCACCTATAAAAAGAGAATCTTAAAAGTATGGGGCTCTTGTTTAACAAAAAGGAGGAAGGAGGGAAGAAGAAAGGAAAGAAGGAAGAAATCAATTTAGAGGTATTTGAAAACAGATTCTCAGGAACAAGAAGGTATGAGATAGTACTGGGCCAGGCCAGATGACAGAAGGTATCCAAACACACCTCACCTTCTGTCATTTATTTCTTTTTTTCTCATCTACACCCACTCCACACCTGGGATCAGGAGATTTTCAGATAAAATGAAAAAAAAAAAAAAAAAAAAAAGAAAAAACAGGAAAAGCAAAACCCTCATGTTGCTTAAATAAAAAGGTATTTGCTAAATTAGGATTTCATAAGAGGCGGAGATACAGAGATTTGTTTCCAGGTTAATTAGAATAATCCCAGGCAAAAAAATAGGGGAAGAGTCTTCTCTCAGAAGGTGAGTTGGCCTTATGCTTTCTGCAGACTTGGCATCAATAGAGAGATGATCAACTCCTTTAGGCAGGAAGTTAGAAATATTTTGTTTTTCAGGTTTTAAATTTTTGTAAGTGGAAATGGGGGATGAGGGAGCAGTGCATACAGAGGGAATAAACGCTGTTATTTCAAAATGAGATTAGCATTAGCATATAGAGAAGAAGCCTTGGTTGGAAAGTATCAGCGTGTATAGGAAAAGTCATTCCAATACCAGTAGCCAACTAGAGCCTCAGGACAAAATAAAGCTAAATTATTTTCTCATTTTTTCACCTCCAGGCCACCTTGAGCATAACTTGATGATCAGGGAGCATAAGAGAAAAAACAGTTAAAGCAAACCGTCAATCTCTCAAAACAAATGAATAAACAGATCACCTACAAAGTAAAACCAAAAGGGTAAAAACTCCCTTACATTTACTTCCAAATTATGATAATAGCTAACACATAATGCCTACTATGTGCCAAGCACTGTCCTAAGCAATTTATTTATATTACTAACTTAATCCTCACATCAACCCTATGAGGTGGGCACTATTATTAGTTCCATTTTACTGAAAAAACGGAGGCAGAGACATTAAGTAGCTAATCACAGATTATGAGGCCAAAAAATGGCACAGCAGGGATCTGAACCAGTCAGTTGGCTCTGTGCTCTAAACCACTAAGTTATGCTGCCTCATTTGTGTGAGAAAACTATTTTCAGGCCTGGCTTTGGTCAAAAGTATTAAAGTTGTAGCTACTTTCTTTCTTTTTTTGGCCTTGTGGCCATGCCGTGCAGCATGTGGGATCTTAGTTCACGCCCCCACCCACCCCCACCCCCAATCGTGCCCCCTGCAGTGGAAGGGCACAGTCCTAACCACTGGACTGCCAGGGAATTCCCTGTAGCTACTTTCTTGATACAACTGTAAGAAATGGTTCAATAAATAATGCTGCACAAATGATTTTTTGGTTCTTCATCAGAGTAGTTAATTTCCTAAAAACAAAATTCTTGCTTTTCTGTTATTCTTTAAGAATCAAAGAGGTGAGGGGAGCTAAAGCTGAGCCTTTGGAAATTTGTTTTACCATCAGGTTAACAGCTGCCCTTTGACATCCCTTAACAATACAAACATCACAGTCACCCTAGTTAGAAGACCCATCTAAATCCACCAAAATAAATCATACAGAAAAAAACTTGGGATTCCCTGGCGGTCCAGTGGTTAGGACTCTGCGCTTGCACTGCAGGGGGCCCAGGTTCGATCCCTGGTTGGGGAACTAAGATCCTGCAAGCTGCACTGCACAACCAAAAAACAAACAAACAAACAAAAAACTTACAGGAAGAGGTCAGAAGAAGGGTGAGGTAATCTACAAGACTTCCTTTCCCCAAATTCAGCATTTCATCTCACTAGCTAATTCACTTCAGAGTCTGTAAAGACATTCACTTGGTGCTTCCAGTATATGGGCAGAAAAAGATCATTAGACATCTCAACCCTCCCACAGACATGCCACTTAAAGGTCTGAAATAGGAGAGTAGGGAATGAGCAGCAATACAAAAACATGAAATAGGATTATCTTACTGCCCGGTACTTAACTGATTATCTTTACTTTCAACGCAAGTGAAAATGCAGAGGGAAAAGCTTCTGCCCAAGGATATGACTGGCATGCACAGTCATTGAACGTAGAGGCTGACCCAAGACCAGATCCTTTTAAAAGACATACAAATCATCCTCAGCCTGCAACTGCTTCTCAATTACATAGCTTCTGACAGCATCTTTGTCCTCATTTACTATGGTCTTCTGCCATCCAGCCCTCCATACCTAGAACTCTTTGCTTGGATGAATTGGTTCTCTTTCATTTACCTTCTCAGTCCCCAAGAACCCCACTTACATTTAAACCCAATCAAATAAGGATTCTTAACTGGAGAATGACTGCCATAGGTCTCTCCATTTCCAGAGAAACTAGTCAATAATGTAGGAACAGAGCAAAGAACACTGCACTAGAAAAGTGTGATTTATGCTTCTTTCCACCATTCAACAATTGTAACCCAAGGAATATAACTTAATCTCCCTAGGCTTCTCTTACTTCTGACATAAAGCTACCACCTTAGTGGCCTTAAGGCAGAGGACCAGCTCATATATTAACATCTCTTTCATATAATTATTTGATAATTCAACTCAACAAGCATTTGTTTCTCCAAACTCTGCTTCACTGGGGAGAGAAAATGATAAATGAAAGTCAAAATCCTTACAACTAGTGATAAGGGAAGCTTAAGGAACTATTTTCTTGAGAAACCACAACTGTGAGGCGTTCTTTATTAGAGTCATTCTACACCTCTTACCCTAGCATTCAAAACCTTTCAATACAGCTCCTCCACTCCAGCCAGTTCATTTCCATCTTCATGTTTTTGCTTGTGTTGTTAACCTTTCTCTGAACCTGTAACACTTTTCTATCTCTTGCTTGCTTCTCTAAGATCCCAAATCTGAGTTCATCTTTTCCATTTGCCTTGTCCCATACCAATCCCTCACTCAGCTTTCTATATATCATGTACTATGTTTTCGCTTACTAGCAATTTTATAACTTGATTTTCCCTTTGGGCTCTTTTTAAAGTCTTGGATAGAATTCAGGTTCATTATCAAAGGAATGACTGCTGATAAGTAAGCCTCACAGTTAGGTTTGGGAAAGAATTTCATTTTTTTAAAAATTTTTTATTAATTTATTTTATTTATGGCTGTGTTGGGTCTTCGTTTCTGTGCGAGGGCTGTCTCTAGTTGTGGCAAGCGGGGGCCACTCTTCATCGCGGTGCACGGGCCTCACACTATCGCGGCCTCTCTTGTTGCGGAGCACAGGCTCCAGAGGCGCAGGCTCAGTAATTGTGGCTCACGGGCCCAGTTGCTCCGCGGCATGTGGGATCTTCCCAGACCAGGGCTCGAACCCGTGTCCCCTGCATTGGCAGGCAGATTCTCAACCACTGCGCCACCAGGGAAGCCCCAGAATTTCATTTTTAATATAGTAAACTGAGGGTCTGAGAAGTTTCAAGGCTGTGAACACCTGGGCTGGCACTGGTTTGAGACAACCTACGACAGGGGAAGTGAGAGAATAACCACCGCACTTCTCAAGAGTTGGTCTAGGCATGATTCTGGTCCCTAACCAGTTACCTGTTTAGGGTCCTGTATGCACCTTCCACGTTCCCTTCCTGTACCATCACAGTCCTGGCAATGAACTTCAGATGTTTTGCCATGACCTTGGATTTAAGTCTTCAGTCTGCAGGACCTAAAGTATGACGGAGAAAGGGGCAGTGAAGTATAGAGACCAGCTAATAAAGAGAAACACAACAGAATACACAACGACGTAGCTTATTCAGGGCCTGGAAATGCAACGGGCTCTGGAACATGCGCGACAGGGGCACGTGCAAGTCCTCATATCCTAGAAAGTATACGCGACTTATCAAGATTCGCCCGATCTCTTTGCCAATACAAACCCTACCATAAGGAAGAAGACAGACGGTAGCAGGGCGTCCCCATGGAGATTTATCTGGCCGGTCACGGGAGACCGGGACGCGCCGCAGGCGCCCCCTCTCCCTCCCAATTACCGCTCCTCGTCCCAGGACGGTTTGGGGTGGGAGTCGGGAACAGAGTCTCTCCGTGCTTGGAAGTGGGGAATCGCGA
Organism: Eubalaena glacialis; assembly: GCF_028564815.1. Taxonomy (NCBI): domain Eukaryota; kingdom Metazoa; phylum Chordata; class Mammalia; order Artiodactyla; family Balaenidae; genus Eubalaena; species Eubalaena glacialis. Next base: position 86,002,552 of record NC_083718.1, read on the forward strand.
GGAACCGCGCCCTCCCGCCACACCCGCCTCACTTTATCCTACCCCCGCACAAGGTCCTCAACCCTCAGCGCCCAGCCGACTGGAAGCCCGCCCCGACCGGAAGCGGAAGTTGCGTGTTCTCCAACGCCGCGCGAAGACAACGAGGCTGAAAGGGAAATGAAGCTACGTGGAAACCATGGCAACCGTCCTTCTGGCCGGGGTTGGCTGTTTCTCTAATCCTCCCCCACCACCGCCAACCCCCGGGCCTGGACTCAACACCTGACAAAGCAAAGTACTTGTTGCCTTAAATCCCGCCCTAAACAGATTCCTCGCTTTCTCGTGGAGTCGCCGTCCTTCGGCCTCAGAGGTCAGCCCGATTCCATACCCCTTAATCCTATTAAATCTTTTTTTTAAAATTGAACTATAGTTGATTTAAAACGTGGTGCCAATCTCTGCTGTAATCCTATTAAACCTTAAATAGATATTTAATCCATTTCTTTTTCTGGAAGGAAAATAAGAAAAATAGGCGAAGCTTCCTGAGCATGCTTCCTGTTTTCGCCAAGGACAGATTCCTTGAGATCTGCTCTCCGGATGGAAAAGAGCTTTACCCCCTCATCTGCCTGAAAACTAAGGAAAAAAAAATGAAATGAGCATACTATCAGATTCCTATAACATCACCTTCTCAGACATTTCACTAAATAAAGTGAAATCACTGAAGAAAGAATTGGGAGGGACTTCCCTGGTGGCGCAGTGGTTAAGAATCCGCCTGCCAATGCAGGGGACATGGGTTTGAGCCCTGGTCTGGGAAGACCCCACATGCCGCGGAGCAAATAAGCCCGCGCCTAGAGCCGGTGCTCTGCAACAAAAGAAGCCACCGCAATGAGAAGCCTGTGCACCACATCAAAGAGTAGTCCCCCCTTGCCTCAACTGGAGAAAGCCTGCGAGCAGCAACGAAGATCCAACGCAGACAAAAATATAAATTAAAAAAAAAAAGAATTGGGAAACACCTGCAGGATTTAGAATCAAAGACTCTTTTATGTCAGCTTCTATCCTATTTGTCTCCTAGTGACACTTAGTATAAATAACTCCTTTTTTATTTCTTCCTCATTGTGGAAACAGCTTTCCTTTTATTTTATTCGTATGTTACTTCTACATATATATCATTTTATGGTTATTCACATATGTTCGGATCTACTGGAAGTGGCTACTGGAAAACAGTAGGGAAAGGTGCAGAAGAAAGTAGGTCCCAACCAGGTACTTGTGTAATAAGGTTCTTTGGCTACCTCCCCTAAAACACAGAGGCACATACACACACACACAGATGCATCCTCATCAATTATGCTAATAGAACTCACACAAAAATTGAAGCCTTGGACTTCCCTGGTGGCGCAGTGGTTGAGAATCCACCTGCCAATGCAGGGGACACGGGTTTGAGCCTTGGTCTGGGAAGATCCCACACACTGCAGAGCAACTAAGCCCGTGGGCCGCAACTACTGAGCCTGCGCTCTAGAGCCTGCAAGCCACAACCACTGAGCCCACGTGCCTAGAGCCCACGCTCTGCAACAAGAGAAACCACCACAATGAGAAGCCTGCGCACCGCAAGGAAGAGTAGCCCCTGCAACTAGAGAAAGCCTGCGCACAGCAACGAAGATCCAATGCAGCCAAAAATAAATAAAGATAAATAAATAAATAAATTTATTTTTTAAAAAATCTAAAAAGAAAAAAAACAAAAAAACCCTGAAGCCTGCCTTAGAGTAAGCCAGGTTCAAAGTACCAAAATAGAGCTAGACTGGGACATGATTATGCTTATCAACAAACTTTTATTGAATGCCTACTTTGTGTCATGCCACTGACTCTTGGACTACCAAAAGACAGTAAGTAGCCATAAAAGATAAATAGTAAAACAAGGTAGCATATATTGAATGCAAAATAAATTATATAGGCAACAGCATAATATAGTGTAAAGCACTGGATTGGAAGTCAGGAGATCTGGATTCTACGCAAATTCTGATACTGAGGCATATGACCTTGAACAAGTCACTTAAACCAGTAGTCTACAAAGTACTGCCTACCGGTCAAATCCAGCTCCACTCTTGCTTTTGTAAATAAAACTTTATTGGAACACAGCTGTGCTGTTTGTTTATATATTAGGTATAGCTGCTTTGGGCTACAATGGCAGAGTTGGGTAGTTGCAGCAGAGATGTATGGCCCACAAAGCATATATCTATCTGGCTCTTGCTGACCCCTGACTTAAACGCTCAGTCTATTTCCTCATTTGTAAAATGGAACTAATATCTGCTGTCAATCACACAAAATTTGTCATGGGAATCAAATGGGATAAAATATAAAAATACTTTGAAAGAAAAGAAGAGGAAAAGTAGCATTTTTGAGAACCTACAATATACCAAACTTTGTACTAAGCAGTTTATGTACCTGATTTCATTTAATGGAGTAAAGGGCCAAAGACTAAGCATATATATCTTTAATGGAGCGAATAATTGGGAGAAGGACTTGAGTTAGTCATTGAAAGAAGGGTAGGGCTTAGTTAACAGAAGCAGGAAAGGCTGAGCAGGGTGAATGGCATGAACAAGAGTTTAGAGGCAAAAAGGCTTACAGTGTTCAGGGCAAACAACAAAAACAAAAAACAAAAACCTGGAACAGAGGGATCATACAGGGGAGCAGAGGGAGAAACAGAGACCTTGACTAAAGGTTCTGGACTTTCTTCTCAAAACACCAGGGAGCCATTGAATAGGTAATAACATGCAAAGCATTGTTCCAGGAAGATTAATCTTGTTATCAGTGAGAAGGGTTTAGAGGTAAGAGAGGCTATTGCTATAGTCAAGGTTTAGACCAGAGAGGTGGCAATGGAATGGATAAGAAGAAACAGATTTCAAGAGACATTCCAAATACAGAATAAAAGGGATTTGGTGATTAAATACACCACGTTTTAAGCCTAATTATATAGAAAAATGATGGTACCGGGGCTTCCCTGGTGGTCCAGTGGGTAAGACTCTGTGCTCCCAATGCAGGGGGCCCGGATTCAATTCCTGGTCGGGGAACTAGATCCCGCATGCCACAACTAAGAGTTTGCATGCCGCAATTAAGAGTCCACACGCCACTAATAAAGAGCCCGCACGCGGCAACGAAGATCCTGTGTGCCGCAACTAAGACCCAGCGCAGCCTCAATAAATAAGTAATAAATAAATAAATAAATATTTTAAAGAATTAAAAGAAGAATGATGGTACCATCATTAACAGAAGAAAAGGAGGTTCTAAAAAGGCAGAACGGGACATCTCTAAAAGGATAATAGTTTGATTGGTAAACACTAGAAAAGGTACCAGACTGGAAAATGAGTTCTGTATGACACATTGTGTTGTCTTACACAAGCTACCTAAGTTTTCTCATCTATAAAATGAAGGGGTTGAATTAGATACAGATGGTACCCTCTTGGCTCTAAAATGCTGAAATTTTCAATGTTTTAGTGTTAGTAATATGTAAATGGAACTGTCCAGCAGAAATGTAGACATTCAGTATGTCATCTCAGGGGAAAGATTGGGACTGGAGATGAAGCTTCAGAAGTCTTCTACTTGAGGCAATAATTAGAACCACGAAAGGAGATGAAACCTTGAAGTGAAGGAATGTAGTTAGAGAAAAGAGCCAAGGGCTGAGCCTAAGGGAATATGCATACTCTGGAGTGGGCAGAAGTGAGGCTATTAAGAGATATAGAAGTTGTTGCCAGATAGGTAAGAGGAGAATTAGGATATCGTGCTGACATGGGATCCAAGGGAGGAGAGTTTCAGTAGGCATTACCAAGAGTGTCAAATGATAACGAGAGCATGGAGTACCTAGGCTTTGTAAAAGCCCCTGGATCTAGCTATTGACTGGATGGAAGCTACATTATAATACTTTAATTCTGTAAGATCTTCTTAGTGACTTAAGAAGGTGCAGTAGAGTGATAGCAGTGGATGCTAGGCTGCAAGAATTTAAGGACTGAGTGGTGGAAAGGAGTCAGAAAGAGTATGATTAGACTACTCTTTTTTGGGGGGGGGGTTGTTTGTTTTTGTTTTTTAATTTTTTGGCTGCACTGCATGGCATGGGGGATCTTAGTTCCCCGACCAGGGATCAAACCCATGCCCACTACAGTGGAAGCACAGAGTCTTAACCACTGGACTGCCAGGGAAGTCCCTAGACTACTCTGTCAAGAATTATAGAGAAAAGATGAGAAAGAGGGCAGTTGGGTTCAAGAGATATTTTCTTTTTTTAAAAATTATTTTTAAATTTATTTATTTATTTATTTTTGGCTACGTTGGGTCTTCATTGCTGCACGCGGGCTTTTTCTAGTTGCGGCGAGCGGGGGCTACTCTTTGTTTTGGTGTGCAGGCTTCTCATTGCGGTGGCTTTTCTTATTGCAGAGCACGGGCTCTAGGAGTGTGGGCTTCAGTAGTTGTGGCTCACAGACTCTAGAGCGCAGGCTCAGTAGTTGTGGCGCATGGGCTTAGTTGCTCCACGGCATATGGGATCTTCCTGGACCAGGGATTGAACCCGTGTCCCCTGTATTGGCAGGCAGATTCTTAACCACTGTGCCACCAGGGAAGTCCCTCGAGAGATATTTTCAAGAAGGGGGTACCTGATCATACTTGCAGGAGGAATAATTATTACTTGTAGGAGAAAGAAAGAATAAATAATTCAATAACAAATGGAAGTTACAAGGTAAAGAGGGCATAAGTGACTCAGCAAAAGTTCCAGAGGTGCAAGGTAATCAAAAGCACAACTGGAGAAGTTTGCCTTAAGGGGAGGGCATGTTGTCTGAAATAAAATGAGACAATAATTCACTGAGAACAGAGGACTTGAGAAACAGGTGAAAGATGTATAACCAGCTATGAGGAATATGCTAAGTAGCCAATATGCAATAACTAAAATGACTAAGTAGTCTGAAACTTTGCCAAGGCTGGGAGAGGACATGGTTTTGATGGAAACTGTGACAAATCAGAAAGAGTAATACGTGGAGAAGGGTAGATGTAGGTAAATTCACAGACTTCAGTTTTGCCCTTTGATGACACTGGGTAGCATACATTTAGCAGCTGCAGTTTTTTGAATAAGGAGGCCCAGCATCTGAGGGGACTTCCCATTCTGACAGTTCTGGGGCACTGCTTCCTCTTCAAAACTGGCAACCACAGTGGCTGTTCGGGCTTTTGTGTCCCTCCTCTGGCAGCAGTAGATTACATATGCATTTAGCCACAAGCATCAACAGCTCCCAACAAAGCAAAGAGCTACCCCAGAGCAGTAGAACCTGCTAGTCTGGGCCAGCTGGAAGGTTACAAGAGTGAGAGACACAAACAGAAAGGTACTAGTCTCTGAGCCTGAATGAAAAAACAACCCAACTCTGAACCCTGTAACTGTCCCAAGGGTGTTCCCTAGGAAGATAGCAGCAGAGAGTCCCTTTTCCTTTCCCGCAGGACGTATACTGTCCCATCCAGACTTCTAATTTGGTGGAGCTCGGGTTCACAAACATTCCCATCCCCTTTCTTTCCTGCAGCTCAGAGGATAAATATTGGAATTCGAGGCAGAAGGTTTCAATTTCCCCCAGTCAGCAAACTGTTTAGGTATAAAATTTATTTAATCAGAAAGGATTTCTCTTCCCTCAACACAAATTCACACATTAACAGTTAAAAAAGTATATCGAGAGACATATATTTACACAAATTAGAAACTACAGTCTCAAGTCCTGCATTAGGGATTGAGAGGACGGACATCAGGAGCAACAGAAGGGTGGCTTCTCATCTGTTCTAGGTCTCCCACGGTCATCTCTCTGGTCATGGTGGGTAGACCAGGAGGGGATGGGGTACAGCTCCAGTCTGATGGCAGAGTTACTGGCAAATTGTGGCAACAAGGCCCCTCTCCAGAGAGTTTCTTAGGATCACCAGGGATGACAGGAGATGCTGTAGTAGTAGATGGAACTGGAGTGGTTGGGGCTGAGTGGGTGAAGGGCTGTACTCCATGCTGGAGGAAAAGGATGACACCAATGCTGGTTCCAGTGCCTAAAGGACCATGGCTAAAGGAGATGGTACCTGGGGAACTGAGAGGGGGATTGCAAATTGGAGTAGTGTGGATCCAAGTGAGGTTCATAGCTGGCCATTCAGTGAGGTGCCAAGGCTGCTTTGGTTTCAATATTAGCTGTCCTAGCTGTGTCTGGTCCATCTTTTCCACAGAAAGTGCAGGAGAGGAAGCAGCTGGATAACTGTGGTGGCCTGGAGAATGCTAGGGAGGGGGAGAAAAGAGAATTATGTGAGAAAGGTTTCAGATTAACTCCACCTGCTTGCTTAAACATTTGCTTTCCTTGGGAACTCCGTAATGCTAACATACCTTGTTTTATGCAATAGATAATTTCCTGTCAGGCCATGATTAAGTAAAAGTTTTAATAACCAAACTACTTTCATTTATATAACAAATTCTTGTACCACACACTATATAGGCACTGGCTATTCACACGTATACAAAATAAAACAAACAGTCTCATACATACTCACTATTTATAAACTAATTTATTTTAGAACTTCTTTCTAAAAAGTCTATTTTTAACTGGAATCATCATTTCCCAATTTCTGTATTTTAAGTTCTAATTTCCTATGTTGAGTTCCTTAAGAAGTGTAGATTAATATGCAGGCAAGATCCTCCTGCTTATGTTTATGTATTTATTTTGTAATTTTTAAAATAAATTTATTTTATTTATTTATTTTTTTGGCTGCCTTGGGTCTTCGTTGCTGCTGTGCGCGGGCTTTCTCTAGTTGCGGCGAGCGGGGGCTACTCTTTGTTGTAGTGCACGGGCTTCTCATCACGGTGGCTTCTCTTGTTGCGGAGCACGGGCTCTAGGCGCGTGGGCTTCAGTAGTTGTGGCACTTAGGCTCAGTAAGTAGTTGTGGTTCACGGGCTCTAGAGCGCAGGCTCAGTAGTTGTGGCACACGGGCTTAGTGGCTCTGCGGCATGTGGGATCTTCCCGGACCAGGGCTCGAACCCGTGCCCCCTGCATTGGCAGGCAGATTCTTAACCACTGCACCACCAGGGAAGTCCCCTTCCTACTTTTTTTAAAAATTTATTTATTTGTTTATTTTTGGCTGCGTTGGGTCTTCGTTGCTGCGCAGGCTTTCTCTAGTTGTGGTGAGCGGGGTCTACTCTTCGTTGCGGTGCACGGGTTTCTCATTGCAGTGGTTTCTCTTGTTGAGGAGCACAGGCTCCAGGCACGCGGGCTTCAGTAGTTGTGGCACGTGGGCTCAGTAGTTGTGGCTCACGGGCTCTAGAGCACAGGCTCAGTAGTTGTGGCTCACGGGCTTAGTTGCTCCGTGGCATGTGGGATCTTCCCAGACCACGGCTTGAACCCGTGTCCCCTGCGTTAGCAGGCAGATTCTTAACCACTGTGCCACCAGGGAAGTCCCCTCCTGCTTATTTTTAAATCAATTATTCCCACAGCAGTTGAAAACAAGGACTGTCCATTAGCTACAGGAGACTTTCCTCTCCCTATCGTTTGAGTGCCCCCTACGTACTCTATTATTTGAAGGCACAGAAAATAGGTCATTCCACACTAGATCTAAGAATCTTTTCAGGGACTTCCCTGGTGGTGCAATGGTTAAGAATCCGCCTTCCAAGGCAGGGGACATGGGTCCAGGAAGATCCCACATGCAGCGGAGCAACTAAGCCCGTGCACCACAACTACTGAGTCCGCGTGCCACAACAACTGAAGCCTGTGCGCCTAGACCCTGTGCTCCACAACAAGAGAAGCCACTGCAATGAGAAGCCCGCGCACCACAACGAAGACTGGCATCTGCTCGCCGCAAATAGAGAAAGCCCGCGCGCAGCAACTAAGACCCAACGTAGCCAAAAATAAATAAAAAAGAATAAAAAGAAAAAGAATCTTTGCAACATTCTCCTTATGGGTGCCCCATGGGTGCCTTCACCCCTCCCAGTGATGTACTTCTTGTGACCAGTCCTCAAAACCCATGCTTCCAGAGGGATACAAGGGTACGTGGGAAGGAGTAAAAAGAGGGAGAGGAAAAGGGGTTTAGGGGCAGCAGAAGAGAAAAGATTTGCAGAGAGAAGCTGAGGAATCTTCCTGCATGATTCATTTGGCCAGGTAAAAAGCATTCTGTATCTAGGCAGAAAGCAGATAAGCTACAACATGAGGAACACAGCTAAATTCCATGGAGTTCCTTGAAATAATCCAAACAAAATAGAACCCCAAAACACCTAGAAATCAAGACAATGAAGGAAGTTTAGGCATTCCCTTCCCTGAAAAGAAAACTTGTTGAAAAGATGAAAAGATCCAAAAGAAAATGGAAGAGGGAGCCCATTTCTGCGTGTACACGTCATTTCTTTGGTTATTTCCCCACCTTTTCCTCAGGTTTATAAGTTCTCACCTTGGTCAGCTGACTATGCAATGATGACTTCTGGGCAGCTATATGAGGAAACCAAGTCTTTAACATTCCTTCTACCTGTAGCAGGGTTCCTAGATAACGCTCTCTGTGGGGGAAAAAAAAAAAAGCCATTAGGTGTGAAAAAAGCAACAGGACAGGATTGGAGATAGCTCCTTTTTTATGAAGTACTGAGGAAAGAATCAAGAATCAAGAATCAATTACCCCATCTGTGGCTTCTGCAAAACACCTACTATACGCTGGATCCTGTCCATTGCCACGCTCTGCTGGAAACTGCTCAATCCTGGGGTCAGGAAAGAGAAAGAGAGATCAAGGATTGAGATTCAAGAATTTAATCAGGTAAAGGAAAGACAGAAGGGCTTAAAATGGATTCACCTAAACAAATTGTCACAGGAGAAAAAGGGAATCATCCAGGCCCCAAACAAAGACTTAAGAGAAATACACATTCAAAACATATTTTGAGAGACAGAAAGATGAATGTAGCTCAAATGAATACAAGTAATCAGATAACTACCTCTCTCAAATCGACCCATCTTCAGTCCATTCAGTAGGTCTGTGAGAGGGGGTATGAATCCTCGGAGCTCTTTACACTGTAGAAAAACAGGACAAAGGGTATGAGAAGACCAAGAACTGCCCACACCAGTACTTATTCTTCCATCTCCCAATCTGAGAGCCAATATTATCCTCATGGGGTCCTTACCAACCAACTGGGTGCTAAGCCACTTGGTCGTATCTCCTTTCCCCAGCTTTCTCTTACCTTCTGAGCAAAGAGCAGGTCTCCTTCTGTGGTACAACCCTGGATGTTTAGACCGGTCTCCAATTCACCACCTCTTGATCTTTTGACCCCAGATCCTGACATAGAAGAAGCCAAGCCCCGCTGTTCCGAGTGAGATGCTGTAGGTTGCTTACTGGAAACCTTGGGTCGTTGCCTGCAGCGGATAGGACCAGGGCTGGGCCGAGAACCTCCCCTCTGACCAACAGTGTCTGGCCTGGGGCCATGGGCCCACTTGTCCTCCCTCTCACTATCGGAGGGGAAGCCAGAGTCACTGTTCACTGGGGAGGTGGAAAAAGAGGAATAAAGAGAGTAGGAAGAAACGCTAGATGGAGAATCCATAGGTTCAGAATCAGGGGCTGGAGAGCAGCTCCCGGAGTGCCCAAACATCGGGACCTGCAACTGAAGAGCAAAGCGAGGGAGTTTGAAACCAGAATCTGAGTATTAGGAAATGGACTGGGAGACTAGGGTGTACTGTCTGCGATCATAATATCTCTTCTCTCCCTCCCCAATATTACCTGTCTCAGGGACAATAAAAAAAGTCATCTTCCCCGCCTCCCCTCCTCCATTAAGAACCTGGATTGCCTCTCTGGCCTCCGCAGAGCAGCTCTTAGCCTGACACAGACTCTTTTCCCTCAGTTCAGAGTAAATATAATGATTTGACACCTTTCCCCGGTTCGCCTCTTCTGGTCTCATCCTGACCCCGCAGCGAGCCTCTCTACCTGAGATCACGCCACCGGCAAGCCGGAAATCTGCAGCACCCGAACCCACCTAGGGACCCGGCAGCAACCTCCCTCCTCTTGCCAATCTTTCTGATCAGGATCCCTGCGCCGGACCATCTCCAGTCGCGCCTGCCACGTGATGCGATCCCTCGCAATACCAATATCCGCGTTGAGTCCCTAAGCCCACTCCCACCGGGTCTGATCCTCCTGCGCGGATCGCTCCCTGACCTGAGTCTCCTCACCTGTGTTGGTCGGCTCAGCCCAGGCTGTCTCCAGCTCCTACTCCGACTCTCGGGTCAGGGCTACCCACCTCCGCCTCCCTCCCACTGGGTCCCGCCCCTTCCCCCTCCCAGACACGTGCAGCTCCGCACGTGCCTTCCCCCGGCGTACACAGACCTCGCACCCTCATTGGTTGTCTAGCCGGTGGCACGTGACTCTCGTTACTGAAGTTCACATTCCATTTGCTACAGCATACAGGGGCTCGGCCAATAAAGAGGCAGTCAGGTGACGATTGGTTGGAAGGTAAGCATTCCGTGCTCCGCCCCTACATGCGGCTAGCGAGGAGGACCCGGTGATGAGAGAAGGAGGATGGAAAAAGAGTGGAAAAGAAGGGAGGGGAGGAAAAGGGCGGAGCCTGTGGCTTTAAATAGGATGGTGGTGCGCCGGAGCCGCGCAGCTGGAGTGTGCAAGACTGGTTGTGTGACCTAAGGGGTAAGCCTTGAGATGTGGGACTCTTGGCTCTTCCTTGGGAACCGACCCCTCTGCCCCCTCTTTCAGCGCCTCCGCTCACGAGTGCAGCACGTGGAAACGATCAGCGACTTGCGTCTGCAACGTGTGTGAGAGAATGGATGTGTGCCACTATGTATACTCTCCCCCTCTCGGCGGCCCAGCTCTCGTGACTCCCCCGTCTCTGTTTCACCCTCCCCTCCTCCTCCTTCTCTTACAAGTTGGGTGCCTCCTGCCCTGCTGGGTGAGGAGGGTGGGGATTGCTGCCGAGAACACCGCGTCCTCTCCCCGGCTCCCGCTGGGGCGGCTCCACCAGCCCTTTCCTTATGTAACCCGCCACGCACGTTACCAGCTCAGATGCCAGCCCGCCACGACTCCAGAGGTCAAAGCCCCGCTGGGTTGTTCCTGACTTTTCTACCCCGGTTCCCCGGGCCCTGTGCCCTTAGTTCTGTGTTTCTTAGCACAAGAAAAGGAGAGTGGGTAGGTCTCTGATCTCCTAGATTATGTACTTGTCCAGCTTAAGTTTCTTCATTTGTCCTCTGGAGAAGATTTGAAGGACGGAGGGTGGCAAGTCCGGAGTTTACTATTCACTGGCCCGTGCAGTGCTTTGTTTTGTTTTGTTTGTTTGTTTTCTTTTGCTGTGCCGGGAGGCTTGCGGGATCTCAGTTCCCCAACCAGGAATTGAATCCGGGTGACCGCAGCGAAAGCCCGGAGTGCTAACCACTAAGCCACCGGGGAACTCCCCCTTGCAGTATTGAGAGCACAGTGGAGAGAAGGGGACAGGACCCAGGGACTGTGGGCTGATTGAAGCTATAACATCCAAGAGACCGCAAGGGGGCAGCCCAGTTCTGATTAGGGTCGAAGGATAAAAGGAAAAAAAATTTTTTTCTTTTTAAAGTTTGTCCCTGGGCTTCCCTGGTGACGCAGTGGTTAAGAATCTGCCTGCCGATGCAGGGGACACAGGTTTGAGCCCTGGTCGAGGAAGATCCCACGTGCCGCGGAGCAACTAAGCCCATGTGCCACAATTATTGAGCCTGCACTCTAGAGCCCGCAAGCCACAACTACTGAAGCCCACGCGTCTAGAGCCCGTGCTCCACAACAAGAGAAGCCACTGCTATGAGAAGCCCGCGCACCGCAACCGAGAGTAGCCCCCGCTCGCCGCAACTAGAGAAAGCCTGCAGCAACAAAGACCCAAAGCAGCCAAAAATAAATAAATAAGTTTATAAGAAGAAAAAAACAGTTTGTCCCCGAATGCCTTAATTACTAACTGAAAAGGGTACATAGTTAGGAGCTGCAGTGGGGAGATAAGTGGAGGAGGGTGTGAATTTTAAAAATCTATTCTAAGTAGTTTTTGATATTTTACGTATGTTTAACAATGTGCTTATTTTATAAAAAGGAAAAAAGGGTTCCACTTCAACTTTCTTTCTGCAAACATACTGTCTCAACACCATATATGATAAAGCAAAACAGTAGAATTAGAGGGAATTATAGGCTGTGAATAAACCTGTTGTTTGTGGGTGTTTTTCTCCATTATTCCCAAAATTTCAGGGTTTATTTTTTCACAGCCCTAATAATTCCCTCTAACTCTACTGTCGCCTAACTCCCTTTCTAATCTACCCTTCCCACACCTATATCCTGGTGCTCTCTTCAGTGTTGCAGCTTTAGAACTGACCCTCATAAAGGAGTAGAGAGTAACCAGATTACTTCATTTATTTATTTAATCTTCCACTCTCCTCTTCCCAAAACCCCATCCAATGAGTCGTAGCAGCCTTCCCTCTCCTAAAAAAAAAAAAAAAGGAAGAAAGGGAAAAACAAAAAACAAAAAAACAAGGTCAGGGGACTCAGGAAGCCCCTCCCACCTCTATGGAAACCCCCCAGATTTCTTATTTTGAGCTAGATTTCCCCATGACGTCCACTAGATGTGTCCCCCTCCCCTCTTCACTCCTTCCTTCTGCTAAACCCCTTCATGCCCATAGTTATTTAGATTACCAACTTAAATTCCTTCCCTATAATACAGGTTTCTCTTCCTTCCCCCTTTCCACCATCTCTCCCCTACACTAGGGAACCACCCCCACTTCTGCCTCTTGACTCTGCCAGGTTGTAGAGCCCCTCCCATTTTGCCCTCTATCACCTGAAGAGCCTTAAACCAGGCCAGCTGGAACCAGCTTTGATTCCTCGAGGCAGACTGGAAACCTGGAGAAGTTTCTTCTCCATTCCACCTGCTTCTGCTCTAGGAGGTCCTGAAATCCTCCCAGTTCAGAAAAAGTAATGACTCTTATTACAAAGGCCTTTGCCTCAACATCTCCTAAACCTCCTTAAAGTTAGATAAGATTTTTCTATATGTGATCCCTCTTTAAGCAGCTGAGAGAGAATTGACCAGGCTGGAAACACTAGCCAGAGATACTGGTAAAATTGCTTCACAGACTCCCCCAAGGCCAGTGGCTGCACTCTCACCTTCTACATGAAATACATCCCCCCCTGAACGAGGGCCCAGGACAGGAGGAGTGCACCAGGACTCTGCAGACTGGATACAGCATTGTTCAGATCTGGACTCTGCTAAAATACAGACATCCCCTCATAGTAGGCTAGTGTCATCCTTCCTACTGCCCACCTCCCACTCTGGAAGGATAACCATCTCTTTACACCAATCTCTGTCTTCTTTCCTCTGAGCTTAGAGAAAGATCCAGCCCTCCTCCCCATCACTATAAGAAGTCCTTTCCTCTGTGCCTTTCAGCCATTCCTGACCATACCAGGGAGACCTGACTCAATTCAATGAGATGTTTTTTGTTTTATTTTTTAAGCTATGTGCATGACACTATGCTAGTCACTGTGCTAGGTGCCATAGGGGGGATATAAATATAATTAAGACAGTGGTTCTGTCCTCACAGAGTTTACAATCTAAAGGGAGCCTACTATATACTTTAAAATATTTATCTGTCCTTGTCAAGCATCAGCTTTCCATTTCTACTAATTCTTCCCATCTGTGTTCAACTATATTCAGACTGCACTTTGATCCTGTTGCCCTTTCTAGCTGTTGCTTCTCTTTTTGCATTACCAGATTTCTCAGATGGTTGGTCTATCCTCTCCCTCCACTTCCTCACAATGTAGTCCCGCTCTAACGCCACAAAATCTAGCTTTTGCTACATCCACTCAATTAAAACTGCTTTCTCTGTGATTATCAATCACCTCCTTCTCCTTGGCCTCTTGGTAGCTTTTGATTGATTGTATTAAGCTTTCTCTTCTAGACTTTATAATACAAATTTGGCTATCTGCCTACCTCTCCAATCAGCTTGTCTCCATTTCCTTGGTTGATTCCTCTTCTACTAACTACCGGCACAGTCATTGGCCTTTTGGTCTTCTGTGTGTACTGGCTCTAATGAGCTCATCTACTTTTGTAACTGTGACTTTGCACTTAGAACTGTAGCACTGACTTAATTCAGCTACCTTTACGACACCCTCATAGGGCTGTCACTATAAATTCAGCTTGGCCAATACCAAATTTGTAACTTCACTCCTAAATCACTCTGATCTCCCACAGTTCCCATTTTGGTCAACCATTTTCCCAGATATCCATGTTTAAAACTTTTAAGTTATCTTAACTCTCTCCTCATTTATTGCCCATATGAAATTATCACTGGAGCAAGGCATTTTCTTCAAAATGTTTCTTATTTTTCTCCTCTCCATTCAAAATGCCACTTCCCTAGTCCAGACCTTTAATGGATTGTTTCTGGAATGATGCAAATCTCATGAGTCTCTCTCCACTCCACTGCATCCTTCATACAACCAGATAAATCATTTTTCAAAAATACCACTTTCATTGTGTGTTTACCACACTGAAGAACTTACTAGGCTCCCTATTGCTTATAAGTCTGAACCTTACCCTGATACTTCAGACTCTGTAATTTGGCCCTATCTTCCCATATGTGAGATTACCAAGCAAATATTTGGAGCATTGTAAATTTTATTTCTTAATTTCCCACCGTTCCTTTCCATATACCCTCTCCTTCAATCATACTCCATCCACTAAACATACCCTGCTTGTTCTATCCCCCTTGTCTATGCAGCTCTTTCACTCTTGGAATAACTATTCTTCCCCCTAATTGCTTTCATCCTTTCATAACTTCCTGCCAATCAAAAGCTCACCTATTCTTCAAAGTGTATTTCAGGCACAATTACCTCCTAAAAGTCTTCCAGACAACTTCAGCCTGTGCTAATCTCTCTCCTTCCACAGCCTAAAGCACTTGTTTGTCATATGCTGTCAAATGTATATGCAATTTAACATTGTGACAAATCTTTTCATTTTGTTTTAAATGTTTCATAAGTGCAAACTTGAGTTTTATGAATACTTTGAGGACAATAACAACATCACAGATTTCTTTTTCAGCATCATCAGCATCATCAGCAGCTTTAGGCATAGGTTACTTACACAGTAAATACTATTCAACTGAAATTTAACTGCACCAAATCTTCCCAGTGTTCTGTATACAGGGTTAGTGTTAAATCTCAGTGAAAGAAATGATGGCCAAGCTGAGATGAACACCTGCATTGTAGTACTAGTTATTTGGTTCCCCCATCCACCAAAGCCTCCCTCTGCTGCACGTCACCAGCCCTGGGATCTATCCAGGGTAAGGGTTGTCTGTCTCCCTCCCCCCTTATCCCCAATCCACTCACTGGTTCCACTGTCACTGGTTTCTCTGTTACAGGCTTCTGATGGTCTGCAGGGTCTGTTTCACGACTAATGGTAGTCTCTACTGCTTCCATTACCTCCTCATCCAACTTGTTCTGCCCTCAGTAGGATTAGGAAACACAGAGTTATCACTGCCTCCATTCAACATCCTCATAGATTTTCGATTTAGAGTTCTTTTCTCCTTCACCACCTCTTCTCCCCCCTCCCCATCCCCCAAGACTTAAACTCAGGGATCTTCCCTACTTCATGTTTGCATGGATTATGTACCCATCCCATTCACCAATTCCCTTGACTCAAGGATTGTTCCTCCCTTTCAGTGTCTTAGCAAACCTACTGCATTCTGGCTTCATCCCCAGCTTTGGTTAACAAATTTGTTTTGGGCTCACTACCTAGTTTCACTTCACCTAACTAATTTTTATTCCTGTTCATCATTTACATTTCAACAATGCCCAGTTTCTTTTTAACTGTTACCTATCCTGATCCTCCTAGAGGGTCATGTAGATATCACTCACCAGCCTGTTCTCTGACTCAAACATAGAGTAATCAACAGTGAAGTTTGCACCAAAGTCATCTGGGAAGGAGAAAAAAAATCAGTAGTAACAAAGGTAGCACTAGATCTGGAAATGAGAAGAGGAAGAAATTGTTCAGAATACTTCAATTTGCTCAAGTTGTAAAATTTACTGGTATAATTCTAATGAACTTTTGATGTTAAAATGTTTGTGGGGGCTTCCCTGGTGGCGCAGTGGTTGAGAATCTGCCTGCCAATGCAGGGGACACGGGTTCGAGCCCTGGTCTGGGAGGATCCCACATGCCGCGGAGCAACTGGCCCGTGAGCCACAACTACTGAGCCTGCGCCTCTGGAGCCTGTGCTCCGCAACAAGAGAGGCCGCGATAATGAGAGGCCCGCGCACCGCGATGAAGAGTGGCCCCCACTTGCCGCAACTAGAGAAAGCCCTCGCACAGAAACGAAGACCCAACACAGCCATAAATAAATAAATAAACAAATAAATAAACCCAAAAATTAAAAAAAAAAAAAAGGAAATTGCTGAACTGTCTATACCACTATACCATTAAAAAAAAATGTTTGTGAATGTGTATGCATTTATATTTTCAATCTGGTGTCTAAAATCATGTACAAATTTGAAAAATTTCAAGTTGTTTCAATCAATTTCTAAAGGATTGAAAATCACTAGTTTGAGACATAACATCATGAGCTTGATAGTCTTTGCTCATAGCCACATTTCTCTCTGACCTAGTTATACCATTGTAAAGGAAAAGTCAAAGTGTCAGAACTGAGCAGCTCCCAAACCTCTCTCCATCCTGCGAAGGGTCAGAACCTTATACATACTCACCATAGTTGGGGGTGATTGTGTAATAATAGACCACCTGATAATAGTCATCCTCTTCCAGTCCTTCTTCATCCTCATATTCTTGTCCTAGGGGGACAAGGACTAGAGGTCAGGGGGCATCTGGAACTCCTTAGCAATAGAAGGACACCTGACGTTGACCTCAGCTCTATCAGTTTCCTTTCCTTCTGCCTCCCCTCTACTATCTCCCTGCCTCTGCACCTCTAAACCTTTCTCAGTCTTTTGGGCTCCATAACTCTGATGAGACCTGTTACACTGTGCCCTTTCAATCCGGGAACTCCCAGAAGAGAAAACGGCTCCCTCCACATACTGTAACCCAAACTAAGCCTTAAAAAGGTAGGAAGCAGAGAGACACCAGAAATTAAGACCTCCAAATCCACTCCTCAGTATGCTCTAGACCTACTGTATTTGTGAGAGATGTTCTCTTAGCAGTGTCTCCCACAACTAACACACACACACAGCCTCTTGGACTTGGGCTTTAGTTCCAGTTTCAATGCTAACTAGTAAAATATCTCTGAACAAGCCAGTTAACATCCGCTTTCTTAAAATGAGTCAGCTGGACTAAATGATCCATCTGCATTAGTTTTTCTTCCTTTCCAGGATTAAAAATATGTGGCTTGGACTTGATTGGGTCAGGAATTCTAGGCCTCCTGCTAAATATTTCCCTAAGCTCCTTGAATGCTCTCTCTTAACCCCAAGCAATGACACAGAGTCTGGAGGAAAAGGAAACAATGAGAGCACCTGGCAGACTGGGAACAAAGGAGGGAAGGAGCCAAGCTACTTTTGGGACCTTGTCCCTGAAGGCAGACAGTACTCACTATCTTAAAGGCCACCCCTTCTGTGTCTTTACTAATACAAAGTTTTTCTCCAACTCGCTGGGAAAGAAGATACCCTGGCTTCCCTCGCTAGTTTCAGACTCCCCCACCTTCAAAGAGTCCACCTCTCTCCACTCTCACTTTAGTCCTTCTCATCTTGTTCAAGTCTGTGGTGATGGCGAGCTGAGTTCACTCTTGTTAGGACCTCCCCACGGCTGGGGCTCCATCCCCGTCAGCTGTCTCTTCTTTGACAGGACTATGCTCTCCTCCCCTTTTCCTGGCCCTAATTTCCAGGTTCCCCCTCTGCCCCTGACATCTAACACAGTTGAGAAAGTGTTATCACTCCTTTTGAACTGCACCTCCTGCCCCCTCCTCATTTTCTTTTCTCCCACCCCATTTATGGTAGAAGACCTGGCTCAAAAGCTCAGGGAGAGACGTGTACTTACCCAGGATGAGTGGCACAGCAAGGATGGCTACAAAGAGGACATCCATTCTGGATTCTGCACTAGTGCCTTGAAAGTAAAAAAGGAAATTACAGCGTTTCCCACCAAACTTACCCCGCCTTCTGCCCTCCTCCAAAGCAGGGAAGGAGCTGCAGCAACCCTTCTCCCAGGGGGGGGAATTCCCCGCCCACTTGCTGACTGACTGGGCCATCAGTTACTACCAGTGCGGTCCTCAGCCACAGCTGCCCAGATCAAGAGAGGCAAAGTGAACTTTGATGGAAACATGTTCATTGAGACCCTCTGGCTCTAGACTAGATCCATTCAGGCCTCCTGCTGCCACTTCCAGAAAAACAAAACAAACAAACAAAAAAACCCACAAAAAACCCAAAGAAACCCAAACCAAACAACAAAAATCCCAGCCTACCAAGGAGTTTCCCCTCTCCCCTACTTTCCTTCCTTGTTCCCAGTCCTCACAAAAAGCTCACCCTCCCTCTCGCTGTCCCTGACTTACTATCACTATCCAGAACTGCCCTTCTCTCCGAGGCTTCATCACAATCTCTTTCTTCACAGTCAAATTATTCTGAGGAAGGGATGAGCATTTTTTCTAGACTGAAAATAGTCTCCCTTCTCTGCGTGTCTCGGACTACGAAGTATGGGAACAATATCAACATCATTGTCAGACTCTCCAAGCACCTGCTGCATTGTTTCTGATTTCAAAAAAAAAAAAACTTTCAGTTAAGACTAGTTACTTCCTCTCTGCTAAGTACTGATTTCACCTCACCTCTTTCTCAATTTTCTGCACACAGGATGGGAAAAGGGAGGAAGCAGGTAGTCTCTTTCCCTGCTGTATATGCCACACCCCTTCTCCCACTTTCAGTCACTTGGTATGTTCCCTTCATTCTAGCCTACAGGGGTGGAGTTCATCTTATCCTTCTCTCTGCTTTTATAGTTCCCATTTTCATTCAATTCAATTTAGAAACATCAAACATAACGTATGTGCTAGGCACAGGGTGCTAGGCCTAGTCTGATAGGCAATTCAGGGTTCAGAGGCAAGGGAATAAGAAAAGAATGCAGGTATTTTTTTTTAAGGGAGTTAATAAACATCCATTCAACATCTACTATGAGTCAGACACTATGCAAGTCTCTGTGGAACTACCAATGAACAAGATAGGTTTGATTCCCGTTATTAAGTCAGCAAATGCTGTGGTAACAGCTCAAAGGAGAGATGAGACGAGTTGTCTTATCCCTATCTCTTCTGGTTTGCTATGCTCAGAAGCAAGACAATAGAGTCTTGAGCACTGGCCAGGATGTTCCTACCCTCTTAACCTTATTGGGGGAGGATTTGCATGGTGACTTCTCACGTACATCTATATAATCTATTCCTTCAGCTCCTTTCCAGAATTTCCTGGAAAAAAATGTAAAACTCTTATGTGGATGTACATCTATGCATTGCCATAAATCATTTCCAGGAAGGAAAGTAAGCCTGGTTCTCTGAAGAATTTCTATAGTTTTTTTGGGTACTTTGATTACTCTCTCAAGAACAATATTCCAGTTTCCCTCACTTTCCCATCCTGGTACTCTTTTTCCTAAACATCCTCCCTAAGGACTAACCCCACCTGCATCCAAATGAGGATACAATACCCTCTTCTCATACTTTAACTTTCTTTCGCTCTGATATGCATCCCCTGCGCCTTCCCTTCCCCCCCAGCCTGAGGAAAAGACACCACTGAGGTTCATTTTCAGAAAATAAATGGAGGAAGTATGACATAAAAGGAACTGAGTAACTTGGCGGGGTGGGGGTGGGGGGGTGTCATTTTCCAACTCCATAGCTCTAATTGCTTTTTACAAACAACTTTAACTCCCGATTTTAACTCAAAATCCCCTCTAACCCTCCTAACATTGCTCTCCAGGCTCCTTTTACTTCGCTCTGATTCTCTTGTCATTACGGATGAAGGCTTCATTAGCGATACACTGTATTGCATGCTTCCTACAGTAGCCTGTTCAAAGAGCTCCTACTTTTAAGTGCAACCTTCATCTCTTAGGCAGTAGCTCTAGCTCATTTCCTCGCATTCAAGTAAGAACAATACCCGTCCCTATCTCCCTGCACCCTCTATCCTGTGCTTTCTTTGTATTTGTCCTTTAGGTTCCAACAGGATCTTCCCCCCTCTGCAGCTCTTCAAGAAGCGTAGGATTGCTACCACCCTGCCCCATAAAATAACGAAAGGGAACAGCGACCAAGGTCGAACCGAACCCAGGAACCTGGTTTAACCGGCTGGAGCCACTCCCAGGGCCGAGGTCCAGGAGGAGGGCAGGACTACAACTCCCAGCACGTCGTGAAGCCACGCCCCCGCCTCCGAAGCTCCGCCCCCGCGGGTTCTCCATTGGCCTCCAGGGGGTGGGGATTAGATGGGAGGTGGCCATGGGGCCGCGGCAGGGGTTTGTCTCCTCCTCGGCTTCCGTAGGGGAAGTCGCGCCGACCTGTATCTGGGGTTTCGGTGTCCCCGCCTTCCCGGGGGTCCGGGGTGACATTGCACCGCGCCCCTCACGGGGTCGCGTCGCCACCCCACGCGGACTCCCTGGCTGGCGTGCTTCATCCCTTCGCCTCTCTTGGCCGGGCCCCCACGTCGCCCCCAGCTGCCCAGCCATGGGGGCCGCAGTGTTTTTCGGATGCACTTTCGTCGCTTTCGGCCCGGCCTTTGCGCTTTTCTTGATCACTGTGGCAGGAGACCCGCTTCGCGTCATCATCTTGGTCGCCGGGTGAGTTAAGGGGTTGGGGAGACGCGGGAGGACGCCGAAGAGAGAGATCCGAAAGGGGCTGGAGGAACTGGGGCGAGCCTGGAAGCCTGAGAGGGGGAGACAAGTCGGAGGTGAAGATTGGAGAGGGTCGAGTCAGGGATCTGGGTGATTTGCCCTTTCCCGCAGTTGGTTTCCGCCTTCCAGAGATCGCACAGATTCCTCCTATACTCCTCCCGCGACGTCCGAGGAGGCCCAAGGCGAAGACTTGGAAGGGGGCTGTGCTGACCTCGGCCGGCCCTAAGGGAGTATCCAGGAATGGATACCTCGCCCTCCTGTCCTCCTACACTCTGGCTCTCATCACTCTGAAGACTCTTTAATCAGATTTCTTACCCTTTCCCTGCGTTCGGATCCCTACAAACTCCCTTGGTGGAGACACCTATCCTATCTCCTCCCTGTCTCCCTGGACAATCCGGAAGTCTAACTTCCACTTTTTATGCTGCAGCCTTGGTTGGTTCCCCTCTTTGATTTCCCTGGATGCCCCCTACCCTTGCTTGTCTGATTGCCTTTGTCTTTCCTCAGGGCATTTTTCTGGCTGGTCTCCCTGCTCTTGGCCTCTGTGGTCTGGTTCATCTTGGTCCATGTGACCGACCGGTCAGATGCCCGACTCCAGTATGGCCTCCTGATTTTTGGTGCTGCAGTCTCTGTCCTTCTACAGGAGGTGTTCCGCTTTGCCTACTACAAGCTGCTTAAGTAAGAAGATGGGGTGGTCTGGAGGGGAGAAGGGCAGAGGACTGAACTATAAGTGGGGCAGCCCTGGGTGGTGGTTTGGACGAGGAGGTACTAAGGGCAGATATTAGAGGGGAAGGCGATTCCTGCCCTCCCTCATGTTTCCCTTATCCCACCCACCCCACCCCAGGAAGGCAGATGAGGGGTTAGCATCGCTGAGTGAGGACGGAAGATCACCCATCTCCATCCGCCAGATGGCCTATGGTGAGCCAAGGGAGAGGGACTGGAGGAGGGAGTTGGACACTCCTCTCTCCCAGGGAAGTCTCTAAACATCCACATGTCCTAAGCGGCTTCTTGTTTTTCTTCATACCCGACTTCCAAGGAGAGGTGGTCTGGAGGGAGAGTAGGTGTGGGGGAACTGTGACTGGGAATGGGGAGGGATCACTGGTAATAAGGCTATAGTGATCTTTGACATTGATGAAACCCTCCCTCCCCCCAGTTTCTGGTCTTTCCTTCGGTATCATCAGTGGTGTCTTCTCTGTTATCAATATTTTGGCTGATGCACTTGGTCCAGGTGTGGTTGGGATCCATGGAGACTCACCCTATTACTTCTTGACTTCAGGTAAGATCCACTTTCTTTCTTGCCTTCATGCCCCATTCATCCCTGACCCTGATCTGATTTATTGGCCTTCCCTGGGAGACTTCTTTGGCTCAACATCTCAGGAGGCTGGGAGAAGATGAGGGATGTATCTCATCCCCATCTCCCTCCCTGCAGCCTTTCTGACAGCAGCCATTATCCTGCTCCATACCTTTTGGGGAGTTGTGTTCTTTGATGCCTGTGAGAGGAGACGGTACTGGGCTTTGGGCCTGGTGGTTGGGAGTCACCTACTGACATCGGGACTGGTGAGTTGGGGACAGGGGCCTGAGTTAGAGAGAAAAGAACTTAATGGTGAGTGGGATGGAGGGGAAATATATTCTCACTTCTTAACATTTAAAAACTTATCTTGGAAGGAGGCAGAAAGGTGAGTCTTTAGACGTCTCTCACCTCAGCATCAATTGTATAACCTGCTCTGGGGATGCTCTAGGGAGGAGTTTGAATGGATTAGTCAAACTAATGCAGATGGCCTGAGGTGAGCAGGAGTGGCAGAAACTTCTGAGGGGGCTGAAAAATCACAAATGCCCTTAACCACAAGATATCGGTGTTCTGAAGGACTGGGAAATTTGAGTGAGATATCTGGGGGAGATTTGGGTCAAAGGCACAAAGAGAATATGGGGATTAGAGAAAGAATCTAACCTCTTTTCTACTCTTCCCCCCATCCCCAGACATTCCTGAACCCCTGGTACGAGGCCAGCCTGCTGCCCATCTATGCAGTCACTGTTTCCATGGGGCTCTGGGCCTTCATCACAGCTGGAGGGTCCTTCCGAAGTATCCAGCGCAGTCTCTCGTGTAAGGACTGACTACCTGGACTGATCGCCTGACAGATCCCACCTGCCTGCCCACTGCCCATGACTGAGCCCAGCCCTAGCCCGGGTCCATTGCCCACCATTCTCTGTCTCCTTGTCGGTGTATTCCACCACCTTCAGGGTTTTGCTTTGTCCACTCATGACCTTTAGTCTCTAGGCTTTACCAGGAGCAGTCTGGGTTCAGCCAGTCAGTGACTGGTGGGTTTGAATCTGCACTTATCCCCACCATCTGGGGACCCCCTCCCCTTGTTGTCCAGGACTCCCCATGTGTCAGTGCTCTGCTCTCACCCTGCCCAAGACTCACCCCCATTCCCCTCTGCAGGCCGACGGCAGGAGGACAGTCGGGTGATGGTGTATTCTGCCCTGCGCATCCCACCCGAGGACTGAGGGAACCTTGGGGGGGACCCCTGGGCCTGGGGTGCCCTCCTGATCTCCTCGCCCTGTATTTCTCCATCTCCTGTTCTGGACAGTGCAGGTTGCCAAGAAAAGGGACCTAGTTTAGCCATTGCTGTGGAGATGAAGTCAATTGGAGGTTCAAGGGTAGACGAGCTCTGAGTTTCCCAGTACCCCCTCCCCAGACTGGATATCTTAGTCTTTTTCTCAGGTCTGAGGGGAACCATTTCTGGTGTGATAAAGACCCCCAAATTGCCTTTTTTTTTTTTGAGCGGGAGGAGGGAGGAAGTATGTTGGAATTCTTCTCCTAACCTCCTTGGACTATGTTTTCCCTCCTCAAATTGCTCCTTATGGCTGGGCTTATATCTATCCAGCTTTCCCCTTGGTCCCAGGCTTTGGGGGAAAGGAAGGAAGTGCATGTTTGGGAACTGGTATTACTGGAACTAATGTTTCAACCTCCTTGACCACCAGCATCCCTCCTCTCCCCAAGGTGTACTGGAGGGTGCTGCGGGAAGCTGGCCCACCCCAGAGCCGCAGTGCCACTGGGGGAGTCAGCCTACCATGACATCGCAGGGAAGGAGGGCAGATTTTTTTCTAGTTTTTAATTGGGGGGGTGTGGGGGGGGCGGGGAGGTTTTCTATAAACTGTATCATTTTCTGCTGAGGATGGCGTATCCCATCCTTTTAATCAAGGTGATTGTGATTTTGACTAATAAAAAGGACTTTATAATTGTGGGGGAACTTGGCTTTAAAAGGAGGGGATAACATGTTAATTGAGGTTTCTGCCCTCTCATGTCTCTTTTCCAACCTCCCTCCTAACCTGGCAACCTCTGGTTCCCTCCAAGCATAGCTTCGATACAGGGCAGAAATCTGGGCTGGGGGTCTAACATGTCAGAAGCTCTGGGTTAAGCATTTTCCAGAAGTGGATCTCCCCTTCTCCAGAATTGGGGTAAAAGGAGTTATTCACCCATTCTTCCTTTTCCCTACCCTTTGCCCACCTCTGCCATCTGAGGCATTAAGGAACTCTCCCGTTCTCAAGAGCCCCCAAAGTAAGGCCGGAGGCGGGGTCGGCAAATTTAATTTCCTAATATATTGAGGGAAAAAAATATAACAGCAGCAACCCTTTTTCCTAAGGGGAGATCTTGTACTATATCTAGGGACAGGGATATAAGGATGAGGGGGTGGGGGACTTTGGGGCACATCCCCAGCTTCCCCTACAACTAAACACAGTTTACCCTCTGCATTGTCAACATAGGGCTGTCCTGATCTACATGTATTGAGAGGCTGAAGGTTCTGTTGTTCTTCCTTGAATGAGAGCCTGTCCATACCTCTGTGTAGGGGCTGTCTGGAGGAAGGAGGGATGTCAGCCTACTCCTACAGTATTTTCTGGCCAGTCCCTGCACCCCACTTTAGAAGCTCCCTGATAGGCGAGGGGAAGGCATCTGTGGTGACCGGGAAGGAGTCTATGCCTCGGTGGCTCGTGCTGAGGTGAAGACCACACTTTTCCGGTTTCCTAGTCTCTTCTTCCTGGAAGAGGGAGAATGGTTAGTGGAAATGACTAATGTCCTAGGCGAAACGGGTTAGAGGTGGAGTAGGCGAATGCTTTTCAACGCCAAAGAAGGGACTGGAGGAATGGAGAATAGGACCTCACCGAATCTTTCTAGCAATGAAATAAACAGCCAGCAGAAGGCAGAGACAGCCAACCAGGATTCCCACTCCCAGACTCAGCATTTCACCTGGGAGAGATAAAGATGGAAGGTGTCAGCCTAAGACTCACATAGATATTGAGCTTTTCCCTAACTCACTGAGGAGAACCCTACCCCGCACTCCACCCCTCGATACCTGGGTAGGCCTGTCTTACCTGTGGTGTACAAGGATCCCACTGTAAGGGAAGAAAACTCGGGTCAGTGAGACTAGATCCCCACCCCAGTTGGGAGTAGCACACTGTGCCAGTACTCGGGGTTGGGGCGTGGTTCCCAGTCCAAGCAAGTCCTGGAAATCCCTTCCCCTGTTAGCCTTCTTTTCCTTCCCAGGGGTTCCCTAGTTCCTGCCATTGAGTCCCCCAGTTTCCCGTCTCCTTTTCCGAGCCCTGTACAGTTACCTTGGATGAACGAAGCAAAGACCGTTCGCTGATTGAGAGACTGGGGGGCTCGGTAGTTCTGTACCAGGAGCTTAGAGGGCTCCTCTTCCGTGGAGAACAGTGTCTCTTGAAGCTTTTCCAGCTGAGAAGTAGAAGAGTGGGATTAAGGGACAAGTGGCACTCGCTCTCGGGAGTGGGAAAGGGTTTGAGGTTACAACTATGTCTTTGCTGTCTCACCTCTCCACCACTCACCTGTCCCATTGAAATCTGGGCCCTTCGACTGAAGACTGTCCAGAGCACACTCTGGTAGCAGGGCGGTGTGGTGAGCGAGCCATTGTAACGGAAGAACTGCGCCAGCAGTGGGGGGAACAACTCTCTCAGGTTGAAGGGAGGCACTGAGGTCTTCTGATCTGGGCAAGAACAGACTAGGACTCATCTCCCTCTCACTGTGCCCTCGCTTACCTAGACAGGGCTCCTAGAAGCGAACACCCCGCCCACCTCCGGCCCCAACTCACTGCCTCGTGCCAGGCCTCTCAGGCCTTTGTGAGAAATTTCCCTGAAGCCTAATTAATGTTACTTTGTCTTAAGATAGATTTTTAGGGCTCACCTTTATGCCTGATTTCATGCAAGTGACTCAGAATGTGTTCATAAGCTGGATTCTTAGTCTCACCCACCTGTATGGGGAGGAAAGGGCGAGAGAGTTCGGGATGAGTCCATGTTTGGAGTAAGACATTTGTGTATAGGATAAATGGTCAGAATGGGTTGCTGACTTGTCTTGAGAGGGCGACCAGCAACAGACATGGGCAAAATAGGACTGAGGGATGCAGAGGAAGTGGAGAGAGACCAAGGAGGTATTGCGGGCCACTGACCTCAATGAGGATGCCCAAGACAGCCAGGCCCTGAGGCCTCTGAGCAGCCTCACTTAAGCTTTCGTAGGAATCAGAATCATAATGTACGATGTGGAGCTGAGGGAGGGGAGAGGGAATTGAATCATTTAATGTTTCTCCACTACCCCCTCCCAAAAGCTTTTATCCTAGCCACCACCACCACCTCTAGCATGTCCTAAATCTGTCCCACAAAGCTTGCCCTTTCCCCCCAAGTATGACTTTTCCCAGTTTCCAGATCCTTCCTTTCCCCCGGCACCGACAGTGCCTACCACTGTGTCCTAATCCAGGCTTTGCTCCCTGGTACCTCTGCAGCTGTGGCTTCGCCATTGATCTGGTGCTCTGACCCCCCCGGGGATCCTTTCTGACCCCAGTGCAGGTGGAGCTGGGCAGCTACGTATTTTCGGGGAAGTCCTTCCAGATACAGGGTAGGGGGCAGAGAGAGTTGCACTGTGAGGGAAAGAGAGCGAGTTAGGGTTGGTGGACGAATGTGGATACGTTCCCACCCCTGGGTTGCCACCACTTTTGGGAGATTTGGCCAGCCTTTTCTGTCTCCCTGCACAGCACCCACTTCTTCCCATAGGCCACTGCTTTTCTTTTTTCTTTTTAGCCGCGCCCTGCGTGCGGCATGTGGGATCTTAGTTCCCTGACCAGGGATCAAACCCGTGTCCCCTGCAGTGGGAGCTCGGAGTTTTAACCACTGGACCACTGGCTGGAAGTCCTAGCCACTGCTTTTCTAGTAAAGATCAAGTCAATGCTATGATGCTAACCCACCCATAGAGCTTGATCATACACATTCAGTTCCCACCTTTGGCTACAGGAGCCTGATCCCCATTCTCATGTCTCCAAATTTATAGATGAAACCTTCTGAGAACTTAGAAGTTAGGAGAATGCTTCTTCACCTCTGACTCCTAAGATTGGAACTGGAGCTTATATCTCCTTGGAGGCCTGGTCTTTTTACCTGTGTGGCCATTATTGTGCAGGTCCAAAGGCTCGGTGCCAGGCTGTTCATATCCATGGGGCTGCAGAGGTAGCAACTCAGGGTCAAAAGTCACACTGTCTGTCTGAATGTTGATGGGGGACTGGGCGTTGCTTCCACACTCAGGGTAAGACACTGGCCAGTGGTCTTGACCATGTGGACCTGGTGGGGGTTACCACAGACATCTGTCCTGTCCTCCAGCCCCTAACCACCCTTCAGCAACGCTCCACCAAGCTGTACACCCGTGTGGGGGCAGAAATGCACTTCTCTCCACCCCAGATGAAGCTCCCAGTTGTGCGGGGCTGGGTGAGCAAGGAGTCCCTGCTGGACTTGCTGCTGCAATCCCTTCACCTATGCAGAGGCAGTGATGATTCTCCAGCTCTCCTGATGAACGGGGAGCAGTTGCTTTTACTTACTTGTCCTCTTGTTGGAAGGCAAGAAAGCTAAATGAGAGGAAGAGGGGATGGATAGAAAGCCCGCATACCCAGGAAGGTGGGATTTGAGTAGGAGCAGGAAAACTGGGGAAATGAAATGATCCTAGAGAGGTAGGGTCTCCTTGGGACCCCCCTATCAGGTGGCCTTAAGACTCAGATCTGCTGACTTTCCATCATTCACTTCTTGCTTTCGCACTGGACCTTGCATTGACTCTGGAATTCGGTTAAGTTATTAATCAGAAACGCAAAGGAATCGGGTTCCACTTCTGCCAGGGTTACAAACTGTCCTGCCGGCCTCTTCCTCACCCCTGACCTCAAGCTCTGTCCCAATTCCAGATTCAGGTGGGGGTAGGATCCATCAGGATAGAGAGAGAGCCAGGAGGAGAATTGGCAGCTAAGCTTATGGCGCCTTTCCCCACCCAGTTCCCTTTCCACTCCAGCTCCCTCACTCCCACACAGATTGACTGAGGACATAACTGGCTTTTCTGCTGAATCAGGGTGTGTGGGATTTGATTGTTAGAACAGGGTCTAGGAATCATATATGTGAAAGCTGGGGCATGGGGAGTCGGGGAAGGGAGGAGCTAGGGTGAGAAGCTGGAGGAAACCTCCCCACCCACGTGGCTAAGTCTTCCCGCCAGGTGAAGAGGTCCCAGTGGGGAAGGGGTGTCGGTAGGCCTTGGGTTCTGCTCTCACCGTCATATGTCCAGTGTTGACCTGCAAGGCAGAGTAATTTGAGTTATAGCCAGCGCAGCCTGGGGCAGGGCCCTCCTCCACACCGCCCCCCTTTCTCCTCCCTCTGCACTAGCACTTCCCAAAGGAAGCCCTGAAACTGGACACCTCGGTGGAAAGGTCGAGGGGGGGGCTATTTAAAATCACCAGCCAGGCTGTGCTTGTGCTCGCTGAGTAAAGGGGGAGGAGAAATGAAAAGAGATAAATCCAGGAGACTAAAATTAACCTGGATCCAAATGTGCAAAATACCCAACCCTCACTTTTCTACAGCCTCTGCCAAACCAATCTAACCCTTAGAAGATGGGGCTGAGGTGACGGTGTAGGGTTTGGAGGAAAGGGACTGGAACAAAGAGAGGGGCAAGAAGTTCAGCGTGGGCGGGCAGTGCTGCTGAGGGAAGAGGGCGATTATTCCTTTGCTTGGAAGCATTGCACGGAAGAAGGCACTGAGCTGTAAATTAACATTTAAGTTCCTCCTCTGGTCCCAGGAACTCTAAAGGAAACTTTTCCCATCACCAGGAACCTCTGCTCCCTAGATCCCCAGATGGCTGGGGAAGGTGGGAATCGGGCAGGGTCCGCTCCACGTTGAGGGTAGTGGGTGGGCACAGGCTGCCAGGCTGGCAGGGACAGGATGAAAGTGAAGCATTGTGAGTGGAAAAGAGCACTGCCAGCTGGGTCACATGCCAGGCTCTCGTGCAGTCCTGTCTCCAGCTAAAAGGTCGGGGGTTTGCTGGTCCAGCTCTCACCCAGGGCCAAACTGCTTCAAGGGGAAAGGGAGGCCTTCCTGCAGGTTGTCTCTGCATTATTCAAATTGCTAGAAACTTTGGAGAAAAATTCTAACTTCCTCCCTGTCTCTCTTATTCCCTTAAATAAACCCTCAGACTTCTAAGATATCCTTGATCTCATCGTTGGGCTCTTCTGCTGGCCCATCCCTTCGTTCAGACAATTCTGAAAAGCAGCGCAAGGGAGGGCTGGAGGCAGCCTCTCACTCACCAGCTCAGTGGGACACTTCAACAACTTGAATTCCCTGGTTCTGGGCAGGCTGAGAGCCTTGCCCTTCCCCTCCCACCAAATCCTCAACACAGTAGTTTTACATCTCTTCCTCCTCTTTCTCAATTTGTCCCTTTCTCCTCAGGTGCAATTTACAACTCTCCTCGGCTGGGTACCCCCGCCCCCCCATCATCTTCTTTGTGTTCCCCTTCCGCCCTCTAGATACCCCCCTCATCCTGTTCTTCCAACAAATTTTAATTACACACCTGCTATGTGCTAGGCACAGGGATCACAAAAATGAGGGGTAGGGGTTCTGGGGACATTCCTGGAGCACCTCGGCCTGTTCCCCCCAAGAGTCCTTCCTCCTCTCCTGGGAGTTCCTGAAAGCCCTGTGTAAATTGTAAAGGGCCCAACAGTGTTGACTGTTATTGCTACAGCTTTCAGGAAAAAACAGGAAATTAGTCGCCCCATAGAACCGAGAGGGGACTTTGGCCATGAGGTTCATAGTCAGGGTTCAGGGTGTGAGTTTGGCAGGAGGCGTAGGAGTATTCCCCCCACCCCATCAGTCCTCTATCCTTGCACTCCAGGCCTCTTTGGCTCCCTAATTGGATGAGTTTGTAAATAAAGAAGACCAGGAGGGTTGCCTGGGACCAGGGCAGTGGGGGAAAGAGCTCCGGAGAGAATTTGTAGCCTGCAAAGTGACTCCCGCAGTGTGTGTGCACATCCTGACCCAGGCTAGTTTGCCCGCATCCCCACGAACAGCAAGGCTGGAATGGCAAAGGGAAAAGAAGGAAAGTGGTCTCCTCCCCAGTCCTGTCTTTTTCCCTGCATCCCTGAGCCTATTATTCTAGCCCTAGGCTTCCTCTTACACTCCTCCTCCTCCATTAAGCATGCATGGCAACATGTGTACATCAGCACACACAGACACACACACAGACATCCAGATGTACCTACCCCCGTTGGCAGCCAGGGTCCAAATCACCTCTAGCAGGAGGGTGAAGAACAACATGGTATCCCTGGAAGGAACACAAGGTACTGGGAGTTTGGGAACTAGAGGACTAGGGCAGGGGGAGGGGGGAAGAGAGGAGGGGAGAGAGAGAGGCGGAGGGGTCGGGGAGAGAGAAGAGAAGTTTCCTGGAGTTGCGTGTATTTAACTTTTTCTCTTGCTTTCTTTGTGTCTCTGCGGGCTTCCAGGGGATTTGGTTTTCAGTGGGGTACCGTGAGTTTCTGAGTCCCCAGGATAAATCTCTCTCTGCCTGTCTTTCTGCCCTCTCTCTTTTTTATCTCCCTCTGCAGTCTTCACTCCACTTGCTGGCCAGCTACTTCACAATTGCCTCCCGCTTTTAAGATGGCTCTGGACGGGTGTACGTGGGGAGTGGGGACTGTCTGGGTTGCTGGCGAACAGCTCCTTAAATAGCCGATTAAGCATGCAGGATGGCCTTGCTCAGAGCGAAGCGTGGCGGGTTTCACAGGAGCCCTGGCCCTGGCTCAGGAGCCCAGCTGGGGTGAGCTCTTCCTTCCTCTGCTATTCACACAGACACTGTTGAGAAGGGTGTCCCCTGGAATGGGCGGGGGCAGGAACGGAGGGTTTGGGGGTCCGATCCTTTGGGGTCCCATCCAGCTCCCTCAGGGCTTCTTCTTCTCCATCTGGCTTCTCCTCTGAGGAGCACCTCCCTGGATGGTGTAGGGCAGATGGTGGGAGGACCCGTTCCCCATGCCCTGCAGAATGTGAGCGGCCCTGGAATAGGAAGAGTGCAGAGTTAGGAGAGAGGTAAACCAGAAGGAGCTGGGACACTCAGGGTGCGGGTGGAGGGGAGGAAGTCAAGGACCAGAACCTGGGTTGTGGAAAATAAGGAAGAGAAGTGAGGCAAAGAGAATTTGTTTGGAGCAATCTCTTTCTCCTGCGCCTGTCGCCACCCGCTTCCCACGGTGAGGTTGGGTCCACGTGCCTGTGTGGCCTGGGAGGGGGGGTGGTTTTGTTTGCTGAATAAAGCCCATTTGTGTGCCCAGCGGGGGGAGGGGCTGCAGCAACACCATAGAGAGACAGCGGCTCCAACTGTCAGGCCCAGCCATCTCCCTCCCCAGGGAGCCCAGATCTAGGGCGGCTTTTGTCACCAAAGAGGACACTGACCCCTGGCACGGTGGCCAGGGCAGGAGGAGAGACGGGGTGACCTTAGAAACAATCACTACCACCATCAGAAAAAAGGCGGACTCCAGGGAAAGAGAGGGGAGGGAGCAGAGAGAGACCATGTGATCCCGCTGGAGTGGAAGAGGGGCCCAGGGTCTTCCCTCCTGCCCAACAAAGGGCTGAGGCAGGACTTTTGGGACTGAGTGAAACCTGCCACCAGAGAGCTGGGCAAGTGGAGCATAGAGGCTGCCGTGTCTCAGGAATGTGGGCTGGTGCTTGTTCCCCCACGGGACTGGAAATCCCGATTGGAATGTACATCCTAAATCCCTCATTACAGAATGTGAAACCCAAAGATAACTTCAGGCCAGACTTTGAAACCTCTTTTTCCTCCATACCCTTCACCGGAGTCACAGCCAGAAGGATGCACCCGTTTGAGCTCCCTCTGCCCTCCTTGCTTCTGCCAAGTAGCAATAAATAGCCAAAACAAAGGGAGCGGGAGCTAAATAAGGGTGCAGGATAAAAGCCAAGTGAACAGAGTAATGCATATGCTAGATCATCAGCCCCTGCAGAGGCAGGAGCCTACCATGCTTTTCTGTCCATTGTGATTGATCTGCAAAGCAAAGCCATTTTGCAGATGTCATTTCCTTTTTAATTCTTTCATCACCCTCCGAATTACTTTTCCCTTACAGATAAGTTTTATGTTTTGAAGTTCCTCCAAAGCCCCACTCATCCCATCTAAGAAGAAGAAAAGGCTTAAAGTGTAAATTAGACTTCCTGGGAATCAGGACAGTTAACACAGAGGAACAGAAAAAAGAAAGAAAGCAGAGACATCTTTTGCAAGGTAGGAAAGAAGAGTCCCGTACAGAATGACCTCTGCCAGGACAGAGTTCCCCTGGAGTGTCTGGGGCTGTGATGCAGCCTCCCAAGGTAGGTAATGTGTCTTACCAGGCGCCACCTCCTGGTTGTCTATGAATTTTTTAATTTTTAAAGTTTCAGTTCAAAATGTTTTGCGTGTGATTCCTCCTGGGAAGTGTTTCACTGCTGGTGGGCTTTGGGATTTTGCCTACACAACTGAATAATGTTTCACAAAGATGTCTTAGCCCCAAATCAGCACCTTCCCACTTCTGAGTGAGCAGCCCCTCCAGGCCCTCATGCTTCCCAAAGGGACAAAGGCCCTGGTATCTAGGAGAGGGGGAAGGGAGGCAAACTCCAGGGACTTGCCTTTATTTATTTATTTTTTAAAATTTTTATTGGAGTTGCCTTTATTTTTACCTTTGGCTTTACTGTGGATATTTCTGTTGTCACCAGGCTGATTTGCAGTAGTGTCAGGAGGATCCCTACATGTTAAAAAAAAAAAAAAAAAAAGGCCCCCCCCCCCCCCCCCAGTTGCTACTCAAACTCTGACGCCTTTGTTTTAATTTCTACTTCTCCCTCTCTAGCCCTTTGCTCACTCTGGGGTTGGCTAAAACCCTACTAAAACCAAAGCATTCTGCTGCCATCTCCTGTCCTTCCAAATGCAGTGAAATGTGAACCAGTCAGAGAGTCAAAGGTATCCAAGTGTGGTGACTTTTGGGTTTGTTTTTTCTTGCCTTGTTTTATTTATTTATTTATTTGGCTGTGCCGGGTCTTAGTCGCGGCACGTGGGATCTTTGTTGTGGAATGCATGTGGGATCTAGTTCCCTGACCAGAGATTGAACCCGGCCCCCCTGCATTGGGAGCGTGGAGTTTTAAGCACTGGACCACCAGGGAAGTCCCAAGGGTTTGTTTTTTCTTAAGAGGTCCTTTTTTTTCTTTTTAACAAATTTATTTATTTATTTACTTTTGGCTGCGTTGGGTCTTCCTCTAGCTGCGGCTAGCGTGGGCTACTCTTCGTTGCGGTGCGTGGGCTTCTCATTGCGGTGGCTTCTCTTGTTGCAGAGCACGGGCTCTAGGCACGTGGGCTTCAGTAGTTGTGGCACGCAGGCTCAGTTGTTGTGT
This sequence comes from Eubalaena glacialis, assembly GCF_028564815.1. NCBI lineage: Eukaryota > Metazoa > Chordata > Mammalia > Artiodactyla > Balaenidae > Eubalaena > Eubalaena glacialis. The sequence goes on from NC_083718.1 coordinate 86,036,003, forward strand.
CTTGAGGGCTTCAGTAGTTGTGGCTCACGGGCTCTAGAGCGCAGGCTCAGTAATTGTGGTGCACAGGCTTAGTTGCCCCGAGGCATGTGGGATCTTCCCGGACCAGGGCTCGAACCCATGTCCCTTGAATTGGCAGGCTGATTCTTAACCACTGCGTCACCAGGGAAGTCCCTTAAAGGGTCCTTTTTTAAAAGGATATTTAAACTTACTAAATATGGTAAATAGTCTAAAACACCTTACAGTAACCCACTAAGTGCTCTGAGTTTGTGTGGTGGGGAATATGAGAGTTCAGTGAGGGAGGGAGGCAGATCAAAAGGAAAGAGGAATGGTCAACACAGGAATTTGCTCAAACAGTACAGGTGGTGACTAATTGCCTAGAAGAGAGAATCGATGAGGAGACAGAATTAGATGGATTCAGTTTCCTAAAAGGGCAAGCAACTTTGTGCCGTGAGTAACATAGACCCAGAGATAGTCTATTTTGATAATCACATTTATTATCACATGCTTGTCTTCTAACACACTGGTACTGAAGGCCCTTAAGCAAACACAAAAGCTTTCAAGAATTAAAGTCAAAGTAATTTGGGGGAGGGTCTGGTCAGAACTCTGGATCATTTTCTCGGTTTTCCAGTTCACGTTGCATGACAGATGCAGTATGAGAATCTTGTAGACAGAAGACAGGTCAAAGTTTGTGGTCTGAAATGTTGCAACTTTAATTAAAAAGGAGTAACTTTGTGTCATGCGTTGATTCCATGCTCAGAACACTGCCTGGTACATAAATATTTGCTGATTGAATGAATGAGTCTAGTCACTGGAATATTTATTTACTTTCTTTCTGCCTTTTCCCAGAATTTTAGGCCAGGAGGGTCCTCAGGCATCATTTCAACTCCCTTGTTATACCCTATAAAGACTGAGTTTTGAGGGATTTATGGATTCTCCCATGGCTAGTCATAGAGCTGCTAAGCTAAACCAGAAAAAGGACATAGGCGCCATTGAACTTTCTCTTTTTGGTTTTCAAACGTCATTGTACATCAGAATCACCTGGAAAGCTTGTTAAAATACGGATTTCTGGGCCTCTGCCCCAAGGTTTCTGATTCTGTAGGTTTGGGGTATGTCCAGAGATTTGCATTTTTTGATAGGTAAAAAGTAGATTTATTAATAACGCTTTGTAAAGAGGTTGGAGAAAAATGGGGCACAAGAGGATGGTCATGTCCCAGGTCTTGGGCAAGTTCCTGGGACAGGCTGCCAAGTGAGGGTCCTTGGCTTCACTCAGAAAAGAATTCAAGAGAGAGCCATAGTAAAGTGAAAGCAGAGAGACACATTCCATAGGCAGAATGTGGTCCTTCTCAGAAGGTGAGAACGGCCCAGAGATTTGCGTTTCTAATAGGTCCCCAGGTGACCTGTTAGATGGTACTGGTCTGAGGGCCCACGCTTGAGAATCAGTGCTCTACACCTATTGGAGGAGCAGAGGTGGTAAGGAGTTTGCCTTTTTTTTTTTTTTTTTGCCGCACCGCGTGGCTTGATCTTAGTTCCCCAGCCAGGGATTGAACCTGGGCCACGGCAGTGAAAGCACCAAGACCTAACCACTGGACTGCCAGGGAATTCCCAGGAGTTTGCCATTCTTTGTAGAGATTCCAGCCATCTGGAATTGTTCTTTGCAGTCCCTTTTGCAAAGGTTAGCAACAATACTTTCACTACTTTACAAACATATATTGAGTACTTCTAGGTGCTAGGCAACATGGCAGGCCCTAGAAATAAAAAATTAATGACATAATCCCAGCCCTCAAGAACTTCACAATCTCTTTAGGGGATGCAGATACCTTACCCAATTACTAGAATACAACAGTGAGAAGTTCTAAATAGTGGTAGAACGAAGTGTTATGTGAACCAAGGGGGGTGGGCAATTAGCAGTGAGATTTTCTTTAGCTGATGTCAACAATCTTTCCACAGGATGGGTGCATAACCAGGGCCTATAGTTATATATGAGAACATAAAAAGTGCCACTCCACAGCAGGCAGACCCATGCTTCACTGTCTCTGAGTTGACACCAAAGGATATGTTATGTCAAAGCAGGATTCTCCTTAATATATTTAATAAACTGCTTCCTCTGCAAGGAAGGATATCATGGCGCCCTGGAATTATAATAATTTCTTCCATCTGCTCTGGTGGCCTCCTCATTCTGCCTGACTTCTCCCTTTTCTTTTTATTCTCTACCATTCATCTAACTCAAATGAAGGTTGTGTTCCAACCCAAGCAAAAGACAGTAACACTTATGCCACTTCCTTTCAATAGTGAGAAGATTCTAGTTAAAGATATCTTTTTCTTTGTTTTTTAAAGAATTGTTATGTCTGAATTGCTATAGGAATAGAAATCAGATGATAATATAGCAAAATCTTGTGACGATGGTAGCTTATTACTGGTTTAATCATCCCCCAAATAAGAAGTCTGTTCTCAGATCAGATTGTGACAAATGATTTGGGTTTTCATTGAAACCTTAATGGAAAAGAGCTTGCTGTGCTTTCATCGACATTTTATTTGCTTCAAAATATCTATACTTTTTTTAAAAAAGAGCATGAGTCTTGAAGGGTAAAGTGACTTGGCTGGGGTCATGTAGAAATATTACTAGGACAAAGCAGCAGGCTCTGACAGACCCACCACTCAAAATGTAAGATACTTTAAAAACAAAACCAAAAACCTTTAAAGGAAACAGACATTTTTGACTCTGGCTGCTTCTGCCTCAGTTAATTCCCTGTAGCTGGTGGGGAGTCATTGCTTTGAGGAGGAAATACAAATACAAAACCAACAAACCTTATTTATTTATTTTTTTTAAAGGTTCAAGTCATTTCTAAGGCAATACCTGCAAAAGTGAAATGCAGTTATTTATGAGCTCATAGATCCTGCATTCTCCCCATTTTTCTACCATCAAACATGCTTATTGTTTCATGTACTACATATATTTTATTTAAATAGCACCATCACTGGCTGGTTACAAATCCATGCACATTGGCAAGAATTTCTTTTTGTTCCTTTTTTAAAAAATAAAAAGGAAATGTTAGAGTTGGCTCCAGAATGGTAGAGAATATCAGATCTTAGCAATGGCTTGTCACTTTTCCTCTTAATTATTATTTTACAATATACAAATAATACCTGATTATTTTAAGGAAAAGAGAAGATTCCAAAAAGCAAAAAAGAAAAATAACATCACTCAAAATTCTCCCAATTAGAGATAACCACTGTTACCATTCTGCTAACTTACAATCTTTTTTCTATGACGCTATATCTAAATGCATATATTTTGTGTGCATAAATATTATTTTTTTTTACAAAAATAGGACCAAGCTATATACATAATGGGCCTATAACCTTTTTTTCTTGATACTATTTTGTGAACATTCTTCTGTGTCAATAAATATATATTCCTGTCAGCAATTTAAACTGCATAGTATTGTATAGTAGAAACCCAATGTGTCTAATCCTCTGCCTTTGGACTGGTAGGTGTTTTTTGTTTTTTGTTTTTAAAAAAATTTTTACCTATGACAAACAATACTTCAGTCAGAATATTCTTGTTCATATATATTTACACATTTGTCCAACTCTTTCCCAGAAGTAGAATTGAAAGAGGGTGTATACTTTTTAAAAGAACTCTTTATTATGAAAAATTTCAAACTCATTCCTTTTGTTAAAGTCAGGTTTCTGGAGGTATAATTTACATGGAGTAAAATTCACCCTTTTTAGTGTAGAGTTCTATGAGTTTTGACAAATGCATAAAGCCGTGTAACCACCGTCATAATCAGGACATCACCCTGTCCCGGACATAATCCCTGATCTGTTTCTGACCCTATAAGTTTGCCTTCTCCAGAATGTCTTATGCATTAAATTATACAGCATGTAGCCTTTTGAGTCAGGTTTCTTTCACTCAGCATTCATTCATGTTGTTGCGTATCAGGAGTTTGCTTCATTTTACTGCTGAGTTTTTCCGTTATACAGATGTACACAGTTGGTTTATCCATTCACTAGTTGAAGAATATGTGGGCTGTTTTTAGTTTTCAGCAACCACAAGTAAAACCACTATAAACATTCAAGTACAGGTTTTTGAGTGTACATATGTTTTTGTTGTTCTTAACTAAATACCTAGTGCTGGGTCTTGCGGTAAGTGTATGTTTAACTTTGTGAAAACTGCCAAACTGTTCTTCATAGTATTTTTTATTCCCACCAGCAGTGTTTGAGAGCTCCAGTTGCTCCAGCACTTGATAGTCAGTTGAAAAAAAAGTAGCCAATCTAATAGGTGTGTAGTGATATTTCATTTTGGTTTTAATTTGGGGTGTGTACTATTTATTTATTTATTTATTTTTGGCTGCGTTGGGTCTTCGTTGCTGCGCGTGGGCTTTCTCTAGTTGCGGCGAGCGGGGGCTACTCTTCTTTGCGGTGTGCGGGCCTCTCATTGCGGTGGCTTCTCTTGCTATGGAGCACGGGCTCTAGGCGTGCGGGCTTCAGTAGTTGTGGCTCGCGGGCTTTAGAGCACAGGTTCAGTAGTTGTGGCGCATGGGCTTAGTTGCTCCGCGGCATGTGGGACCTTCCCGGACCAGGGCTCGATCCCGTGTTCCCTGCATTGGCAGGCGGATTCTTAACCACTGCGCCACCAGGGAAGCCCTGTTTCTTCTATTTTAGCCCTATGCTCACCCTCATCTTCAAGGGTTCTTAGTGTTTCCAAATTCAAAATCTTTGTGGGGTTCTACAGTGTAAATCAGTTTGTCTCTCAATCTCCTGCAGGCAGTAAGGTTTCAACTTTCTCCTCTCTGCTAAGACAATTACCTCTAGTCTAATGGGGTCTCTGAGGGGGTCTCTGATGGGGTCTCTATAATAGCATTCCTTCTTTGTGCAAGCATCCTGAACAAGTTGAGAAATAAAGCAAAAAGTAAATATGGAGGTCAACATATCTCCTTTATTACTGTTGGAGGCCAGATTGGAGGATGCAGCTTGGTTTGAGAGTCAGTGGGCCAGCTAACGTACCCCAGAATCAAGCAGCCTGGATTGGGGCAGACCTCAGTGTGGAGGAGCACAGCAGAATGTGTGTTCTAATGAACAGGCTCCCTCTCCCAGGAGCACAGAGGATGGAGGGGAGTGGAATACTCCACTTAGGGTGGATGAACAAAGGACTGGGAGAGGCCCAGCTGTACTAACTGAGCTCTTTTTTTCAAGAAGGAAAACATCAGAAGTGAGGAGAAAGCATTTCTGAACTACATGGTTCATCAGCTTTACAGATTCCATAATTCTGTTGAGCTCTCTCATCAACTGTCTTCTCTTTGTTCAGTCTCTTTGTCCTTTTGGGTTTAGGTTTATTCCTTCAACGTCATTTTAGTAGGTTTGGGAAGGAATGGAGGTAAGTATGTACTATATTAAATTCTCCATGTTTAACTAGAAGTTTCAAGTTATTTTTTGAAAGTTACCTTGTTATCAAGGTTACACATTTCTTTTAAGGTAACTATTATCTGTGCTACTGGAGAAATGCAATGATGCAATAATTCTTAGAGTGCAAAATCTCTAAGTCATTTCTATTTGATATTGCAATATAGATTTATTTCTAGGAGACTTACTCTCCCAATTTTGTTTTACTTTGACTAATGTTAAAACTGGTTTGTACTCCCTTAGCATATAAAGAGGTGACTCAAACTGGGGAATATCAACCTAGAATTTTAACCTTTTGCAGATATTTCATAGAATTTGGTATTCATACAGCAAAAATCAAGAGTTTATTGTAATGGTATGCTTCCCTCTTCGCCACTCACTGAAAATCCCTACAGAGAAAAGGTTCCCAAATTAAAGAAAGAATGGGATTGGAAAAAACCTGGAAATTGTGTGGCAGTTCAATCATTTTATAGTATTCATGGTGCCAATCAAAACCTTTTCTCAAAAAAAATCTGATAAATATCTTCAACTAAGTTTTAATAGAATAATTAAGTTTACTTATTAATTATCGTGGAGTTCTTACATCTCAACAGGGGTCATAAGATTGAATATCTATGTGTGGCATTTTGGGCATTAATAGGGGTAAGAATATTTTAGGGAGCAGAACGTTTTGTGTATGTGAATTAAACAGGATTATAATGGTCACCTTCGGAAAAAGATGTGAACTTTGATCAGAGGAACTGGGTTTGAGATTCATCTTCACAAAGCACTAATCGTAGGACCTTGAGTATATCCCTAGTTTTGCTATTGTTTAGTTATCCATTGCTAACAAATCACCTCAAAACTGAGTAGTTTAAAACAACAACCGTGGTGGTGCAGTGGTTGAGAATCCCCCTGCCAGTGCAGCAGACACGGGTTCGATCCCTGGTCCAGGAAGATCCCACATGCCGTGGAGAAACTAAGCCCGTGCGCCACAACTACTGAGCCTGTGCTCTAGAGCCCGCAAGCCACAACTACTGAGCCTGCATGCCGTGACTACTGAAGCCCACGCGCCTAGAGCCCGTGCTCCGCAATGAGAAGCCACCGCAATGAGAAGCCCGCGCACTGCAACGAAGAGTAGCCCCTGCTCGCTGCAACTGGAGAAAGCCCGCGCGCAGCAGCGAAGACCCAACACAGCCAAAAAAGACAAAAAAACAAAAAAAAACCCACAACAACAACAGTTCTGGGAACTCCCTGGTGGTCCAGTGGTTAGGACTTGGTGCTTTCACTGCCAGGCCCAAGTTCAGTCCCTGGTCGGGGAACTAAGATCCTGCAAGCCGTGCGGCATGGCCGGAAAAAACCAAAACCAAAACCATGCTTTATTTACTTAAGATTCTGAAATTTGGGCAGGGCATGGTAGAATGGCTCATCTCTACTCCACATGATGTTGGCTGGGACAGCTTGACAAGGGCTGGACGATCCAAGATGGCTTCACTCACATGGCTGGGGCCTCCACTGGGGTGGCTGGGACAGCTTGGGGGATGTCTGGGCTCTCTCTCTCTTTAAAGTCTCTCATCCTCTAGGGCCTCTCTCTAAATATGGCCTCTCTCTCCAGCAGCCTAGTTGAACTTCTTTATTTGAGAACTGATCCCTAAGAGAGCAAAAACAGAAAATACCAGGCCTCTTAAGGGCTAGGCCCAGAACTTGCGCAGTGTTATTTCCACTACATTCTATTGGTGAAAGCAAATCACAGGCTATCCCAGATTCAACGGGAGGGGAAATACACTCCACTTCTTGATGGGATGAGTGCCATATATGCACAGGGTGGGAGAAATTGTCCATGGCCATCTTTGGAGACAATTTACCCCACCATTTAGCCGTAATAAACTTCAGGTTTTTTTCCTTTGGAAAGGTAGCTCATTTTAGATAGTTATAGATATAGAGATATATAGCCCTTAACTCTAAGATCCTATACAAATATAACAACTTACTTTGCCTTGGCGGGTGTTGACCTGGAAGCTTTTCACAGAATATTAGCACGATGAGCCTGTAGAATTGTTCATATTCTTTGAGTATTGATCATCTATCCTGGTGCCAAGAGGGGCAGTAGCGACCCTGTTTGATGGTTTTCTGGGATTTCTCAGAAGTATGGGTAGGAAAAATTTCTCGTGGTTCTAAATCAGTCTGAACTCTGGAGAAAATGCACTGGCATTAGTTGCACCAGCTTAGTTTTGTCTTGAGACTACAAATTAACTAGTTTGGAAAAGGGAAAGGTAAAAAGTTAAGAGGAGGAGAAGTTTGCAGTTATCCTTAACTCCTATTACTTATTCCTCAAGAAGGCATCAACCAAACTCTATATTTCCTTATGGAAGTATGAATTTAAACTACCATCTCAGAGATATTTGAGACATAATCAATTACTGAATATGTCTTGAGTACCCACTGTGTGCTCAGCACTGTGCTAAGGCCTGTGAGTGATGCCAGAGGAAGCCAAGTTACTGACTTGGTTTTTCTCTAGGAAATTCCAATCTGGTTGGGCAAACTTGAATTAGATAACACATATGAGACATTGCAAGGCAGCATAGGATAAACACTGAATACGTTTAATAAGTCCTAAGGATTCAGAGGAGGTAAAAATCATTTTGGTTAAAGTAGAGGAACAGCATAAGCAAAACTAAAAAGAGTAGAATGACTATCACCAGTACAGAGCAAAAGGGCACTAGTGAGACTTGATCAGAAAAATGTGATCGAGGGGGTTGTTCAAGTTACTATTGCTGTATAACAACTCCGAATTTAGAGGTTTAAATGATCATTTTAAACCTCTAATGATCATTTTATTCTCTCTCATGGTTTTTGTGGGACAGGAATTGGGGACGGGTTCAGCTGGGTGGTCTGGCTCCGGATTTCTTATGTGGTTGTAATCAGACAGTGGCTGGAGCTGGAAACAGTGGGACCTGGAGAAACTGAGGGCTGGCTGGGTACCTCTCACCTCTTCATGTAGGCTGGAGGCTTCTCCATGTAGTTTCTCCCATAGGTCAGTTTGGGCTTTCTCAGAGGGTAGCTATGTGGAGAGGGGCTCTGTCACATGTTTGGTTCCCTAGGAACTCAACTGTGAGATGGAAATAGCATTCAGGATATTTACTGGGGAATGCTCTTGGGACCAATACCTGCGGAAGGGAGGAGAAGGAAGCAGGATTAAGCTGTGGGAGAAACTGAATGGCAATGCAGTCCAACAAAGGCCTCAGTCAACCCCTGGGGGTGCTCTAGAGCTGGGATGAATGAGTCTTGAGTTTGTTTAAGTCAGGGCAAAAGGGCTGGCTGGGCCTTTATACCCCAGTGTTGATCACTCACTGGATGTAGGATGCCCCCAGAAGGAGGTATAACCTTGGGCAAGGCAACTTTCTTCAGCTGAGGCAACCCCTACAAGTACTGACAGCTGAAGGTCATCTTCCGGCAGTACTCCCAGTACTATGGAATAAGTCCTCGTTCCTGAAGGAAAATCTGGGTGGTGCATCACAGTGTTGGCTATAGCCCCAAACAGATCTGTGGCTTTCAGTAGAAGGAGTTGGTGCTCTTGTACCCACCTGACACAGAGGCAGTTGGGGAAAAAATACTCCAACCTCAGTCTCCTGCAGACTTCCGATTTCCTGTCAGTGCCCCTCCCCCATGGACCAAATGCAGGAAGTCATAGGACTTGATGCAGTTCATGTGGGTTTTGGGTAGCAGAGCAGGGTGGAGAAGGGTGAAGAGTGGATCTGGAGAGGCAACAGAAGATATTCGGCAGCAGAAGATGAGTTTAGTTTTTGAACATTAAAGATGTTGAGTTAATAATATCCTGATGCATGCTTCTTATTGGTGCATTAAAGGAGTGTTCTGAACCGTCCTCTCATTCATTCCATTCCTTGATCCTTTGCTCCTGAATCCTTAACCTCACTCTTTATTCTACCATTTAAACCCTGCCTCATTACTTCAGCTTAAAACATGTTTTACTTCACGAGTTTGGCCTTTTTCCTGACTCTATTTCTTTTTTTTTTTAATTTAAAGAAATTAAAAAAAATTAAAGTGTGGTTGATTTACAATGTTGTGTTAGTTTCTGCTGTACAGCAAAGTGATTCAGTTATATATATATATGTATATATTCTTTTATTTATTTATTTATTTGGTTGCGCCAGGTCTTAGTTGTGGCAGGCAGGCTCCTTAGTTGCGGCTCACAGGCTCTTTATTTGTGGCATGCAAACTCTTAGTTGCGGCATGCCTGTGGGATCTAGTTTCCTGACCAGGCATCGAACTCCGGCTCCCTGCATTGGGAGCGTGGTGTCTTAACCACTGAGCCACCAGGGAAGTCCCTATATATATATTCTTTTTCATATTCTTTTCCATTATGGTTTATTATAGGACATTGAATATAGTTCCCTGTGCTATACAATAGGACCTTGTTGTGTATTCATTCTATATATAATAGTTTGCATCTGCTAGTCCCAAACTCCCAATCCATCCCTCCCCCTTGGCAACCACAAGTCTGTTCTCTATGTCTGTGAGTTTGTTTCTGTGTCATAGATAAGTTCATTTGTGTCATATTTTAGCATCCACATATAAGTGATATCAAATGGTATTTGTCTTTTTCTTTATGACTTACTTCACTTAGTATGATAATCTCTAGGTCCAGCCATGTAGCTACAAATGGCATTATTTCATTTTTTTTAATGGTATATATATATACACACACATACATACACATACACACTACATCTTCTTTATCCATTCATCAGTAATGGACATTTAGGTTGTTTCCATGTCTGACTGTATTTCATTCTTTTATCCTTCATTTAGCTCCATACACCTGTCTGCTAGCCTGGTAGTATTCTTCTTCATCCAGCCCCTTCCCGGGCACATTTCTTTCTGTGTACTAGCCCTGTGGGGAATTTTTATTCCCCTGCATCTTATTTATCCTGGCTTCTTGATTAAGACTAGAAAGTTTCAGGGTATTGAGGTAATGGAGATAAGAGATGATATGAGGGTGGGGACAATGGGTATGGGGGGTAAGGCCCACTTTCGTGGATCCCTGTCTATGCTTACTATGGTGTACTTTGTGCAGTTACTATCCAGTGGTGAAATGAATTCATGGCCTTTCCTCACATTCATTATTTCTAGCCCACTCTCCCATTCTGTCTACTATGTTCTGTTACAAAAGCCCTACCATTTAACCCCCAAAATCATCTCTCCCTTGAAATTCTTTGGCTTCCATACATTTTTTTTCACAAATTCACCTCCTTCTTTTCTACCTGCTCCTCAATTTCTTTGACAACTATGGTAGACAACTTCTCTCTCCTCTTTCCCCTCAACCATGTTTTGCTCTCCTTTGCCTGATAAGTCTTCTTATATACATTCTCTGTGGACATCTTATTTTGTTCTCATGCCCTCAACTATCACTTATATGTGGATGACTCCCAAATCTGAATCTCCCTCCCTGAACTCTCTCTGAGATTCCATTCCAGAATTCCAGACTCTGCAATGGCTAGTGGGATCAGAACACAGGACTTCTTCCTAAGCTGGTACTAAAATGTGCTTCCAGGTTTCTTTGTACCCCTTTTTTCCTTCTCTTGTTTTTAAAACTCTTCCTTGAACTGTTCCTCAGTTCATTTTGGTTCAATTTTATATCATCTTGGCTTCCTTTGGCCTGTATTCAAACAAACAAACAAACAAACTAAACTAACTCCAAATACCTGCCCCCCGCCATGTCATTTTATACCAAAAGCTCTCCCTCTCCCGCTTTTTCATCTTCATAAAATTTCCTTTTCAGGGAATTCAAAGGAAACACTTGGCAAGGAAAAGACAATCACTATTTTGTTTTCCTTTAAAGTACTTAACATGCCAAATACCAGATATTTACATTTTAAATGTAAGCCTATTTGAGGAGCTGTGTGTCTCGGTATGGGAGGAGGGGTGATGTGGAGTGGTTAGAAATCTGTTAGGAAATCCTAAGGTCTCTAACTTGAGAAACTGGAAAAATAGCAAATAAAACACTCAGCTCTGGGAGAGGTTGTACTCAGTCACCCACTTCCTTCCCCAAATCATCTGGAATTTCTTTGGGTATTTATCCTGAGAAAGGTATAAGGGAATGGAAAGGACAGAATTTAAGCAAGACCTAAGAAAAACTAGACTCTCAAGACAAAATTTTTAAAAATCATTCTTACACCTCTTTGATATTCCACATTGACAGACTTTTAAAAGCACATTTAAACTACAGATTTCCATGGAAACCAACCAAAGGGATTTTAGAAAGGAGAGGCATTGCAGTACCATTTCTATGCGCGTTGATGTCTGATTTTCGTTAGGCCAGCACTGTTTTCCCTCCAAGGTCTTAGTGTTTATTACAGCAACAATTACCTCAGTAACAATTCCACCAGGGTAGTTTTATTTAAAGGTGCCTAACTTATACCTCACCCAACTGCTTTCAAAATCGTTCAGTCCTTCCTGCTGGAAGTTAAACTACCATCTTTATCCCTGCTCTGGTTCTGCACCAGAAGCCTATCTCCGGCAGGACAGTGCCACGAAGGCGTCCTTTTTATGTGATGTGCACATTGCTGTACACTTTGGCTGCAAAGCAGGAGCTGTGCTTTAAAACCGCCAAGAGCGGGTGGGTGCCGTGTGCTAAATTATCTGTCTCGCAACTTCCACACGTAAGAAGGATGCTTTCTTCCTTCCTTTAACACTAAAAACAGGCAAAACAAAAACAAAAAAAAACCCGACAGGCTTCAAAACCGTCCGATCGCCTAGGGAAAGCGCGCCAATCACACAAAGAAAAGGAGGGGGGCTATTGGGATTCAAAATCATTTCCCCGGGACGAACACCTTCCTGGACCTATCGGAGTTAACTGCGCGCTTGGTCGTAACCAATAGGCACAGTGTTTCTGGCTCAGGTCCACCCTAAAGACTGATAGACATTTATGTAACCCAGTGGAGTAGTGAGATGCTGAAGAATCAACCAATACATTCGGGAGGTGGGTGGAGTGTAGGCCAGGGGGTTGGCGGTGCCGTGTCATGGAGGCTCAGTCTCCGAGCAGCCATTGAAGGGGAAGGAACTGCGGGTGTGTGTATGTGTGTGCGTGTGAGTGCGCGCGCGAGTGTGTGGACAAGGAGGTGGGGGCAGCTGAGTTAGAGTCCCAACTCCTTGGACTCCATTTGCTATTCCCTTATTTCTCCCCCACACCTATCTGGTGGTGGTGGTGGGCGTTTATATTTGCGTTTCTTTTCATTCATTTCCAAATCTTTTAAAATTTTAGGGTTGGGGGTAGTGGGAAAGGCAGGAAAAGGTAAGGGAGGAGAGTAGTAGCAGAAGAGCAGGAGGAGGACATGGAGATGAAGAAGAGGATTAACCTGGAGTTAAGGGACAGAGCCCCGGAGGAGGTGAGATGACTCAGCCCCCTCCCCTTCCTCACCAGCCCTGTATTCGGAGGATCGGGTTTCTGGGGGTCCTGGTGGGTGTGTGGGGCGGGGTAATTAATTAACCCCCATCTGGGGGTAGGACTGGGGGAAAATATTTAATTTTAACTTTTAAATCATTAAAATCTTTTACTTAAAATGGCGAAGGGTTTAAGTTTCTAGGGGCGTTTTTGTGTGTGCTTGGGGGCTTAGCCCCTTCTCTCCTCGAGTCAGGCGTCCTGGCCTCGTGGAGGCGGGAAGCGGGGTGTTGGGGGCCGCTCGGCCGCTTCGCTCCTCACGTTCCAGCTCCTTGGGGCCGGCGGCGTGGGCGCGATCCCCCAGTCCCACTCGCCTCTGCCGCAGCCATCGTCGCCTGAGAAGTTAGTCCAACTTTTCTGCAGTGCTGCCAACTCTTTTTTTTGGGCTGGGGGGCGTCTCCGGCCTCGAGTCCCCTGGGCGTTGGACGACGTCGCGCCGGGCGCGGGCTGGGGTCGCTCGCGGAGTCCGCGGACGGCCCACTGCTGGCGGCGCCCACTCCCCCGGGAAGCGGCGCGCGCCGCCCGCCGCCAGGCGGAATCTGGGTCAGCGGCCCGTTCTTCGGCCGCGGGTAAGTTTTGGGACTCGTCGCAGTGACCGGAGGTGGGGAGAGGACACGAGGCTTTATCCCCTTCGTCCCCTCGCGGTGTAACGAAATTCGGCGTGTCGTATCGTGGTGGCTGCAACTCCAATTTTGATCCCTGGAGACGGTTTCACAAAACTCAACAAATGGGTTGTAGAAGTTTCGTGTTTTCAAGATGGGCTCGGCGGAACTAAATGATGCGCTCTCGCTGCTGTCGCCTTAGTTAAAGAGACGGGGTTGGGAGGGGCCACGTGAGGCGGGGTCGTGGTCAACTTTTCGGGGGTCGGGCGGGAGGCGTTTCCGCCTCCTTTTCGCGGGCGCCTCCTCGGCTTCACCGAGCTCTCCCCGCCCGGGGCGGAGGCGCTAGGGGAACGCGGGCTGGGAGGCGACCCCCTTTTTCCTTGGGGAGTCCCCGCCTCTTGTGGGGTTTCCCGTCGGTCGGAGCGGCAGGTCGCGAGAGCGGGGCCCATGGCCAACGAGGAACCTCGCATTTCTGGTCGCAGAGGAAAATGTCTATAGGGTCTTGCTAATTGCGGCCTCTGAAATAAACCCCAGAATTGCAATATAAGGGATATAATTTTTTTCCAGCAGGGGTGGAGGTGGTGCTTGTGCATACCAGCGTGGAGGATGAGTAGGGTTTGTTCGGTGGGCTGTGGCGGCGTGAAGGGTGGGAATCCAAAGTCTTTATGTACTTTTAAAAAAGTCTCTGTTTCGCTGAAATTGGTAGATAGCAGGGAGGAGGAAACAGTACTATCATCCCACAGATAACTTGAAGTTTCCTAGGGCCTAGTCTTTAGGGGCTTAAGGAAAAAACAAACAAAATCAAAGTTAAAATGCTGTCTCGAAGAAGCACACATTTCGAATACTCTTCTATGTCTTGGGTTGGAAAAGTGGGTTTGCCCCTCCTTCCCCATTCTTATACCTATCCTATCCCTAGTAATTTCCTTGCCAGTTTTGGGGAGTGCCGGATGTTGCCTTTTTGCAGCCTCTCCTCCTTCCCCTGTGGTGTAATAACGGTCTCCTATTTGTATAGTCCTTTACAGTTTACGAAGCGCTTCTCCTGTTTGTTGTTTCCTCCTTCCGACAGACTTGTAAGGTGGATGGTATTGTTGTAGAATCCAAATTAGCAAACGGAGTCTCAGGGCAGTGAAGTTACTTACTCAAGTGGAAGAACTTGTTTTCTGACACCAAACCTAGTGGCCCTCTCTCCTCCACTCAGCTAGACTAGGGGTCAGAAGACTTACAGTGGAGGCACAGCTCCGCCACATACTGTGACTGACCCTAGGCAGTCATTCTTACCCTCTGGGCCTTGGCTTCCTCCTCTCTAAACAGATTATGATGCCTTCTTTGCTTCCTGAAATAATTATGTCATGTTCAAATAGAGAAGGTAGCATTCCTTGTTGCTAATTTTTATTTCTCAAAATACCTCAAACATATTTTTGCATTGAGAATGGAGAGCCAGGGTTTCCTGCCTCCCTCTTAAGATTAAGTCCATTTAGGCCCACACCAGAAAGTTTTGTTACAACTCTGACCTAAGAGAGGATCCAGCACCCCCTTCCCAAGACTGGGGAGAAGTCACAAAAATTCTACCGGGGTGGCAGGGAAAAATAACATTTTGTCAAGGATGTGTTGTTCTGGGTGATATTGTTTCGCCTCGATACTAGAACAAATAACATCTGAACGCTGGGCTGTCTCAGAAGGAGCTTTCTAACATTTCTTCATGAAGGGTAACAAGGTATTTTTGAGTTATGGTGACATTTATCAACCAAAATAAGGGGGTTTAATCTGAAAAAGTGAATAAAACAATTTCCTTTCTTCTCCCTGCTGTTTTAGGACTCACTTAAATCCTTTCTCAGTAGCCTTGGTATCCCCTCATGCATAAATATATGCCCTGATGTTGAGGGTCTTTTTTATGAGGGTCAGAAACAATTTTCACATGGAACCTTTTTCAAAGTCTTATTTTTTATGCAATTAAAATTTTTTTATTAGTGATTTGAAGCAGGCATTGAACTTCTTAGTCCAAGTTTAAATTTTAAAAAGTTAACTTATAATGATGACTTAAGACTGTATTTCAATTTGGGGGGAGAATGAAAAGGATCTATATGAGGGAATTGGTGGTTTTAATATTCACATTTCCAGAGTGTCAGGACCCAGGTCTTTTGCTAAACAGACTGCAAACTAAAGAATCATTCATATTCTCTCTTATAGGTGACAGAGTTGGTCCTTGATAATTGCCTCTGTGTCAATGGGGAAATTGAGGGCCTGAATGATACTTTTAAAAAACTAGAGTTTCTGAGTATGGCTAATGTGGAACTAAGTTCACTGGCCCGGCTGCCCAGCTTAAATAAACTTCGAAAGGTAAGCTGGCACTAGGCGTGAAAGCATCATGATGTTGATGCCGTGGGCTATTATGTATATTTTTTTCCCAAATGAAACAACCATTCTGCCTTTTAATTAGAAGGTTCTAAGTTTCTAGAGGTAAGAAAACGGGTTATGTAGGATTTTGAAATCAGCTGTCATATTACTTTTGGAAATTTAAATTGACTAATGAAATCGCTTTATGGCATGAATTTAACATCTACCAAATGTTTTTCTTTGAAACATAAAATCCAACTGTTATACAACTGGAACCAAACCTGAGTTAGAAGTCTGTTATATAGAGATTCTAATATTTTATTTGGCAGTCATAGGTGGGATTTTGGAAATTAAAGACTGTGACAGTCCCTTGAAGCCAGAGAGAATGACAGTTGTTTTCTTCTTTAAATTGATACATTTGAGAAATCTTTGATGTGTCCTAAGCCTTCACCATTCTTTGTTTTCTCCCCATGTTGAATATATAGTTGGAACTTAGTGACAATATAATTTCTGGAGGCTTGGAAGTCCTGGCAGAGAAATGTCCAAACCTTACCTACCTCAATTTGAGTGGAAACAAAATCAAAGATCTCAGTACAGTAGAAGCTCTGGTAAGTGGAAAGGTTTGTCTCTAGACTTGCTTTTTTTGGTTGAATTTTTCTGAGATTTGCTTGAATTTTATCTTACTGACTTGTATTTATGTCACTCTTTTGAAACGTCTGAATTTCTTATATGTTGTGATCTAGATGATACTGCTTTATTTTCCTTTGGAGTAAAACATTCAGATATTTTTAAAAAAAAATAAATTTATTTACTTTACGATTTTATTTTATTTTTTTTGGCTGCGTTGGGTCTTTGTTGCTGCGCGCGGGCTTTCTCTACTTGCGGAGAGCGGGGGCTACTCTGCTTTGCGGTGCGCGGGCTTCTCATTGCGGTGGCTTCTCTTGTTGCGGAGCACGGGCTCTAGGTGCGCAGGCTCAGTAGTTGTGGCGCATGGGCTTAGTTGCTCCGCGGCATGTGGGATCTTCCCAGACCAGGGCTCGAACCTGTGTGCCCTGCATTGGCAGGCGGATTCCTAACCACTGCGCCACCAGGGAAGCCCCAGATAAATTTTTAAATCAGTGAGAAATTTATTTTATCATCAACTTCAGGAGCTGAATATCTGGTTTTAAAATTTCCAGTATTTTCTTAAATTCTATTCCTTTTTCTTTCTTCTTGATTATTTTTATTTGCTCCTTTGTTTCCTGGTATGAGGGAAGGAAAAGGAGATGAAGTGAAACTCTGAAAATTGTTGCAATGATTTTTTTAAAAAAAGCTTGGGAGGAGGTTGAAATTGTTGAAAATAATCTTGACTGTGGATTTAAACTAACCATGTTATTGTTGTTGCCTATTTAGGCACAGATTCAGTCAACAAAGTATACTGAGTGCATACTATGAGTAAGGCACTAAGCCAGGTGCTAGAGATACAGCAGTTACCAAAACAAAGTTCCTACTCCCATGGAGTTTACATGCCAGGGCCTCATTAAGAGAATTAGCTGTGCTTGATATAATAACCCTTCATTATAAAATTCTAAAAATCCAAAAATCATTCTCTTGATTTAAAGTTGTATACATGTTCTGGTTCATGAATTAAAAATAAATAACATGAGATTTAAAATCTTGAATGTAATTTTTAACTTTTTACTTTTCCAGCAAAATCTTAAAAATTTGAAGAGTCTTGACTTGTTTAACTGTGAGATCACAAACCTGGAAGATTATAGAGAAAGTATTTTTGAACTGCTACAGCAAATCACGTACTTAGATGGATTTGACCAGGAGGATAATGAAGCACCAGACTCAGAAGAAGAGGATGATGAAGGTAATCATTCTTTTTTTTTTTTTTTTTTTTTTATTTATTTATATTTATTTTATTTATTTATTTATTTTTTGGCTGTGTTGGGTCTTCGTTTCTGCGCGAGGGCCTTCTCCAGTTGCGGCGAGTGGGGGCCACTCTTCATGGGGCCACTCTTCATCGCGGTGCGCGGGCCTCTCACCGTCGCGGCCCCTCCCGTTGCGGAGCACAGGCTCCAGACGCGCAGGCTCAGTTGTGGCTCACGGGCTTAGTCGCTCCGCGGCATGTGGGATCCTCCCAGACCAGGGCTCGAACCCGTGTCCCCTGCATTGGCAGGCAGGTTCCCAACCACTGCGCCACCAGGGAAGCCCGGTAATCATTCTTAATACGCATAAATGTGTCACAGTTATAGCCTCCAGTCTAGCTGGCAAATTAGATTGGGCCTGGGTATTTAGGTGTGGGAAAAAAAAGACGTTAGTAAGACAAAAATTTAAAAACTCATAGCCTTAGTCCTGTATTCGTTCAGATTTCTGATAGCTTTGGGGAATTTAATGATTGTTATAATATTAAGCTCCATGATATTTTATATTTGTGTAAACTTAACCACCACCCAGTAAAAGTGGTAACTTTTAAAATAGTACTAAAAAAAAATAAAGAACCATTCATCACATAATTATCCATACAAGTCACAAAGTAGAAACAACCCAAGTGTCTATCAACTGGTGAATAAACAAAATGTGATAAATCCATACAATGGAATATTATTCAGCCACAAAAATGATTGAAGTACTGATACATGCTACAGTGTGTGAACCTTGAAAACATTCTGCCAAGTAAAAGAAGCCATACTCAAGCCACATATTGTATGATACCATTTATATGAAATGCCCAGAAGAGGCAAATTCGTAGAGACAGAAAGTAGATTAATGGTTGTCAGGGCTGCGGGAGAGGAGGATGGTGAGTGACTGTTAATGGATATATTTTTTTTTTTGGGGGGGGTGATGGAAATGCTCTAGAGAGTTGAATATACATTTTTGGATAAATGGGTGACTAATAGATCAGATGACAGAAAAGCTGTTGTCAGTAATGGGACACTTACTACTGGTTGAAAAGTTTTTCACATGTAAGAAGAAATTTGATAGATAAACAGTGTTATAAAATGATGGAATGATGGACAGGCAGGTTTTGAAGTGTCCACGAAGTAAAATAAACTTTAGTCCATGTAATGTTTTGATGAAAAATCTATACGTTCGGAAAATTTTAATATTTAGACACCATATTTCTCAAACAGTAAATGGGATGTTATAAAAGAGAAATCTTAAAAAAAAAAAAATCACCCTAAGATACTTTCTACCCATTGGCTTACGAGTTTGAGGGGCCAAGGCAAAAACATTTGCCCAGACATTTGCTTATCTTTTAAAATATTTTTAAAGATGGAGATGAAGATGATGAAGAGGAAGAGGAAGATGAAGCTGGTCCACCTGAAGGATATGAGGAAGAGGAAGAAGAAGAGGAGGACGAGGATGAGGATGAGGATGAAGATGAAGCAGGCTCAGAACTGGGAGAGGGAGAAGAGGAGGTGGGCCTCTCATACTTAATGAAAGAAGAAATTCAGGTGAATAGACCTTCTTATGTGCACTGAAAATTAACTATTTAGGCATAGGGTTAAGTAATATAAAAAGTAAGTGGTGTAGAAATCTGAGAGTTGTTTCTAACTTGTGTGTGTGTGTCTGCCTGTCTTTTTTCCCACTGCCCCCCAGTTCATATTATATCCAGATAATCATAAACCCTATGATTTTACCTCCTAGATAGCTTTCAAATCCGTTCTTCCCTCAGCAGCATGGGATAGTGGAAACACTTTACAAATGTTTCTGGGCCTCAGTTTCTGCATTTATAAAACTGAGATTATACCAACTTCATAGGGTCGTTAAGGATTTAACAAACTAATATGTGTAAAGTATCTAGTTGCTGGCACGTTATAGGCACTCATGAAAACTTTCCTTTCCCCTAATTATTTCTTGCATATGCTTTTCTAGTAGTTTTCTAAATGGTCTCTTTGAGAACAGCATCACCACTTTGTTGTATCCTCCATAGTGCTTGCCTGTGTAGTCTGCATGCAAATGTGATCATATCACTAGCCTGCTTGAAACCCTTTAATGTTTCCCTGTTGCCACCAAGACATACAAGGCCCTTCATTATCTAGCCTCTGCTACCTTCTCTAGCTTCATCTCCCTCAATACCAAATTAAATCATCACACGAAGCTGTTATTGCCTTTCTGTATACACATTGTTTACTCTATCTGAAATGACTTTCTACCCATGCCTTCTAATGAACTTAACTTTCTTTTTTCTCAGGTAAACATAAATATACTAAAGCATGTAAAGTGGACTGATTTTATGTACAACTCCATGAAATTTTATATATGTACATACTTGTATAACTACCACTCAAATCATGCCTCGTGATTCTTTAAACACTCAACTCTGGCGTTGCCTCATTATTGAAGCTTTCTGTAATTTTTAAGAGACAGTCACTCCTTCCTCTGTTACCTTTGAACCTTGATTAGGTGTATGTTGCCTGTAGACACTTCTGTAAAAACTTGTTTATTTGGCCACTTCCTACTAGATAGCTCCTTCAGGGGAGGGCTGTTCATTTTTCTATCTCAGCATCCAGTACATTGACTGGGACATAGTAGGTTCACAGGAAATCAGTTGACTTGAACAAATGATCTTTAGTCCCTGGAAGTTTAGATAAGTTATTTTCTCCTAATGTTAAATTATTGTTTTGTTTTCATAATTCATAAAGTAATATTTATTATTAAAAATAACATCTCTTATTTAGACTAGAAATTGTATTTTTATTTGTTCTCCTAATGACTTTTACATTAGTTAGACAGACAATATCACTGATTAATGATGATTTTTCTCTGATACCATTTTTTTAAAAATTTTTATTATTTATTTTATTTATTTATTTTTGGCAGTGTTGGGTCTTCTTTGCTGCACGCAGGCTTTCTCTAGTTGCGGTGAGCGGGGGCTGCTCTTCGTTGCTGTGCACGGGCTTCTCATTGCGGTGGCTTCTCTCGTTGTGGAGCACGGGCTCTAGGCGTGCGGGCTTCAGTAGTTGCGGCACGCGGCTCAGTAGTTGTGGCTCACGGGCTCTAGAGCACAGGCTCAGTAGTTGTGGCGCACCGGCTTAGTTGCTCCACGGCATGTGGGATCTTCCCGGACCAGGGATTGAACCCATGTCCCCTGCATTGGCAGGCGGATTCTCAACCACTGCGCCACCAGGGAAGCCCTCTGATACCATTTTAAATATGGAACTAGTGTAGAAAAAATGGGACTTAAACTTGTTTGGGACTTTCGTGAGTTAGCTTTACAATAATGAAGAACAGAACTTTTAAGTATTTTAAGTATTCAGGGAGAAAGGCAACCTATTCAGTTTACATCAGCATACAACTTGAATATTTTTACCCTAAGTTTTAATTTACTTAGTAAAATAATGGACTTGTTATTTTGCAGTTTGACTTTGTTTTGTTTTGTTTGTTTGTTTGTTTGGCTGTGCTGCACTGCTTGTGGGATCATAGTTCCCTGACCGGGGATCGAACCCATGCCCCCTGCAGTGGAAGCATGGAGTCCTAACCACTGGACCACCAGGGAATTCCCTGCAATTGACTTTTTTTTTCTCTGCCAGTAATTCTTCTTTAAATAGTATTAAGTCATTTAAAAATGACCTTCAGCTAACTGCAAATGTTTATGTTTATCATTCCATTGAGTACTGGGAAATATTAACTAAAAATGATGTGTTGGAGTATAGAGCAAACATCTCTAAGATAATACATACAACATTAAGTCAATGTGGTACCCAGGTAGCTGGGACCAGAAGTTTTCAGTCATGACGAGATAATTTGGATGTTTTTTAAAATGAAGTCTTGTTTTTATTTTTTAAAATAAATTTATTTATTTTATTTTTATGTATTCTGGCTGCATTGGGTCTTTGTTGCTGCACGCTGGCTTTCTCTAGTTGCGGCAAGCAGGGGCTACTCTTCGTTGCAGAGCACGGGCTCTAGAGTGCAGGCTCAGTAGTTGTGGCACACGGGCTTAGTTGCTCCGCGGCATGTAGGATCTTCCCGGACCAGGGCTCAAACCCGTGTCCCCTGCATTGGCAGGCGGATTCTTAACCACCGCGCCACCAGGGAAGCCCGAAGCCTTGTTTTTAGAAGCTAAGAGCCAAAGAAACTTCAGAGACTATAAGATTTAAAAAAGAAATTAGAAGGAAATAGAAATGGTATTTGATTAGCTATGTTTTGTTTGAGTCTTATTTCTATTTCAGCTGCTCTTCAGAGGTAAGGAATTAATATGTATAAAGAAGGACTTATGTATGTGTAGTATACTTCATTAAAAATGGAGATGGGGGGGCTTCCCTGGTGGCGCAGTGGTTGCGAGTCTGCCTGCCGGTGCATGGGACACGGGTTCGAGCCCTGGTCTGGGAGGATCCCACATGCCGCGGAGTGACTGGGCCCGTGAGCCACAACTCCTGAGCCTGCTCGTCTGGAGCCTGTGCTCCGCAACGGGAGGGGCCGCAATAGTGAGAGGCCCGCGCACCGCGATGAAGAGTGGCCCCCGCTTGCCGCAACTGGAGAAAGCCCTCGTGCAGAAACAAAGACCCAACACAGCCAAAAATAAATAAATAATAAATAAATAAATTAAAAAAAAAATGGAGATGGGGGCTTTAGAAGAATTGGGAATTATGGTGTTCTTGCACTATTCATAGTACAAATGAGGAAACATTTTATTACCCACTAGTTAGGAACTAAGACCATAATCTTTACAGAGCAAGTCTCTCGTAATCTAATAGATGATATTTTTTTTAAAAAGGCATAAAAACATGAATTGATTAATCATGTTTTGTTTAAAACAAAATCCAGAGAAGTAATTTGCTTTTTAGACTTGGGCTTTTCTAAATTATCATGAATAAATGTGATTAGTATTTCAAGTGGCTTTTAAAAAATTATAAATATTTAAATACCCTCATTTATCATTCCTTGCAGATTTGAAATGTTTAAAATGTCCTTTTCTTTCTCCTTCTTTTCCTCTCTCTTTCCCCACTCTTCCATCCCCTCTCTCCTCTACCCCTCTTCTCTTCCTTTCTTTTCTTCTTTAAATGTAAGCCCACACGTTCTCCTGATTTTTACTATAGTTCCTTAGTTTATTTGCTACCCCATCTATTGCTTATGCTCCTGGCAGCTTGGGTGTTCTGGTATGGAATGTTTTAGTGTTTGAATTGACTGTATAAGAATGATTTCTGATATAAGTGTCATGCAGTTTAGTTTCTCAGGGGCTTTAAGCTAAATGCTGAAAACATAGGTTCTGTTTAATATTTCTAGACACAAATAGAGCTGTGGATACTTTGAAAAGTATGGGTTGTCCAAGTTTTTCCTAACTACCCAGCAGTTCTTAACATTTGCCATTTAAACTATTTTTAAGGAGGAGTAAACTATTTTGGGGTTGGAGGGGGGACCCTAGCTTGATTCCATTTTTTCAAACATATATTGGAACTTAACCGTTTGGAACACAACCGAGCACAAGGCGGTAACTGTAAAAGGTATACGTAACAAAAGACATTTTCTTTGTAGGAGAGTATTCAAGCCAGTATTCTAATCCTGTTTTCTCTTTTATATTCA
This sequence comes from Eubalaena glacialis, assembly GCF_028564815.1. NCBI lineage: Eukaryota > Metazoa > Chordata > Mammalia > Artiodactyla > Balaenidae > Eubalaena > Eubalaena glacialis. The sequence goes on from NC_083718.1 coordinate 86,059,292, forward strand.
GTTCTCTGGTAAGCTTGTTGATCTATTTTCTGAATCCGTAGCAGATTAAAATTGAAATAGTAACTAACTGCAAAAGAGAAGGCATAAAAACTAGGGAAAGATACAACTCAAAGTAGAGGCCACGGTCATTTTAAAAAGGAGAAAACCATCTTATATATATTAATAGGCTTTGAGAGAATCGGCATATACTAATTTATTGTACTGCTCATGGTCACAATGGTGACTATGACAATTCAAGAAAAAGATTTGTTAGGTTTAGCATAAAATGGTAGAAGTGTGCAATGCACTTTAGAGATTTTATCCTAGTTGGCTAAAGTAAAAAAAAAATGGTTATGATGTTTCAAGGCTATGTTTAAATCTTAGCTATCCAGAACAACTCATTCCACAGGAGTTGTAGATCAAGTTTTATTGTGATTTTAATTGACATTTGCTATTTTGATGTGTAGATTTTTAGATGTAGAAGGAACTTAGAGATCTTTCTATATGAATACTTTCTTTCATTGATTGGAAAACTAAGGTCCAGAGAGATAAGTGACTTATTCAACACGTGTAGCTGTGTTCAGGCTAAGATTCAGGTGATCCTTCCTCAGTCTATAAAACAGAAGACTGTGTCTTTGAAATAGTCAAAAGTTACTCTGTCCATTAGCCACCGTGCACATTTGTTTATTTAGTTAAAGTAAAATAAAATTAAAATTCAGTTCCTCATTTGCACTGGTCACATTTCAAATGCTCAGGAGCCACCTGTGGCTAGTGGTTACTGTATTGGACAGCACAGATACAGAACATTTACATTGTTGCAGAAAGTTCTTTTGAACATTTCTGGTCTCAAACATAACTTGTTTTCACGAAGAAACTAGATTTAGTTGGGTTTTTAAAAAAGACCTCTGTAAGTGAGGCAGAGGTTGTCAGAACACAGGATGACCATAGTTTTTTCTCCTGTTGGAATGTATTATTATCAAACAGTGAATAGCCCATGTCATGGCTTATTTATTCTTAAACTGAATTTTTTTTCTTTTAATTGAAGTATAGTTGATTTACAATGTTGTGTTAGTTTCTGGTATATGGCAAAGTGATTCAGTTATACATATATATGTATACATTTACATACTCTTTTTCATATTCTTTTTCATTATGGTTTATTGCGGGATATTGAATATAGTTCCCTGTGCTATACAGTAAGACCTTGTTGTTTATCTATTTTATATATAGTAGTTTGTATCTGCTAATCCCAAACTCCTAATTTATCCCTCTGCCACCCCCTTTCCCCTTTGGTAACCGTAAGTTTGTTTTCTATGTCTGTGAGTCTATTTCTGTTTCGAAAATAAGTTCATTTGCATCATATTCAAACTGAATATTTGAATCTCAAGGATGAAGAAGATGATGATGACTATGTTGAAGAAGGGGAAGAAGAAGAAGAAGAGGGTGAGTTACATTAGCCATTCAAAAATCCTAAAAAGCTATTATTCATGGATTTTAAAGAATGAGTCTATAATTCAAATTATCACTGATCTCTTTGATGTTGGTAACATATAATAGAATTCCTTGAAAGGTGTAAAACCTTTTTTAAAGAGGAGTTTTCTCAGGGTATTCATTAATTCCATTTAAAAGAAAAAAACAGCTTGTAACATTTATTTTCTAAACAGTAATGAAGAGATAATGGAACCATAAGCTCAATTTATTATTTTCTTAAGGCCTTTCATTTTGGAGGGGGTGAAACCTTATTTATAAGAGAGGAACAGTTGAACTCCAGATAATGCCCATTTTAGATTTGCTCTCTGCTTCTCTTTACCTAGGCCTTTCAAGAAATTTAAAAATTCACTAACAATTCCAATGATGTCAAGCCCTTGGTTTCTTGATCTGTACTTCATGATTTGGCCACAAGGGTGCATAGCAAGCTGTCATTATTTATGGATTTCTAAGTCTATTAAGGCTGTTTCAATACTGAAATTGAAAGTAATGCAGAGGGGAAACTTAACCTATAATTTTCTTACGCCATTAACTTTTCACTAAGATTCAAAATTCTGTAGCTTAACAAATATTCATTTGTTAAAATTAAGTATTTTACAGTTTTCCTTTTACTCTTTCAGAAGAAGAAGGTGTTCGAGGGGAAAAGAGGAAACGAGATGCTGAAGATGATGGAGAGGAAGAAGATGACTAGATCATTCTAAGACCAGATTCCCTAATGTTCCTGGGTGTGCAATAGAGTGATCACATCTTCTTTGTTTCTTCATGTACGATAGCTATCCCTACAGAAGATAATGTGTAACTTTTTATAGGAAAAGTGTGGTTTTACTATTTTTGCCTTACCATTCCAAATAAGATTAACTAGTCTGTTAATGATCATATTGTATGTAGAGAAAAATTTTCATTGACCCCATTGTGAAATTCCCTAGCAATTTATTTAGAATCTTAATTTTTCTAATTAAAGCTCACTGTGTTAGTCATTTTTAGCATAATTAAAACATGATTGCTTTTACACAGGCGTAATATGGTGCATTTCATTCATAGGGTTTTAAAGTTATTTATAAATTAACTGAAATAACAGTTGGCTGGAATCTGGAATGAAAATAGTCTCTTGAATGATAAGTTGGTTATTTTTTTAGAGGCAACCCAGAGATCTTTAGTTTGAAGGCAGTGACTTTTTTTTTTTGGCTGAGGGTATTTGGGTGCTTTTTTGTCACATGAGTAGCTTGGAAAGTAGGAGCAGAATAGTAAAGGTTCTATTCAACAATATAGTTCATGGCTTTTGTGAAGGCTTCTAGAACCTTTTAAGCCAGGTGACTAAGAAGATTTTAGTTTTCAAGGAAAAATTGCTTATACTGAGTTCAGAGACATGTAGGGGAGCCCTTTCTTCTTCAAGTCGAAGATCATGACCTGCCAACGGTTGTTATTTTGTTTTAAGTGTGCATTCTTCGTTTTCCTCTCAGTGTTTCTTTTATGATCACCTCCCTTTCTTGTTTCACTCACCTTTTCTCAAAAAAGAGTTGGAAAACTTATGGATACCCAAGATGACTTTGTCTTATACCTCAACCACCTTTTCAGACCTGTCTTAGCTTTAAACAAGCTAAGTGAAAGAAATTGAGTATTTTCTGAAATACGAATATTATTATCAATACAGTTTTATGCAACAGACTCTGCTTACTGTAAATCTCTTTCTTGACAAGATGTACAGACTGTATTAGGAGGATGAAGAAAGAAAAGAAGCAGAGGAGGCTCTTGGAAGCAGCATGTGTGTTCCTCAAAAGTCAGAACAATTGCCTGTTGATAATTAATGAGACATTCAAATCAGATTAGCTTCCCAAATGATTAGATACCATTCTGCAAAGTATTTCTAATTTTCCTGAGTAGAACCTTTAATTATTCTTTCTATAGTTTTAAAGCATTACCAGATATAGCATTTAATTGAAATATACTGGACAGTTGGAAAAATATTTGAAACTAAATCAATATTAAAATTAAGATTTGGTTTCAGGTGGATGTCCATTAAAAATAGAAAAATATTTGGGATAACTGTGAGTGTGTGTTTCCTTATACAGCTACTAAATATAATATTATGAGTAGGCAAGTACATCTCCTTTTTTTGTTGTGGAGGCTCCATGTTCAAGGCAATTGCTTTCTTAATTTTGGCTATCTAAAAATTTTTCCCTCTTTGTTTTGAATATTTGTAAGTTTTTAAAAAGTTAGTATCAGCAAATTAATGGAAGTTATACTTTCGTACTGGGACACATTTAAATTACTGAATATAGTATTGCTTCTTTTTTGGTTTAAAATGTATGACGGGGTTTTAAAGTAAAAAATGATGAAGTTATTTGTGGATAAACTAAAAAAGTTGCATAACTGACTGAAATAAAACTGTTGGGATAAGTTTAGTGGGGGGGTTGGAATCTCCAAAAGGCTAACATTTTACTCCTTTTTAACAATTATAATGCCCTGTTTTAGTCCGTTAAGGGTTCTCATTGCATAGTATGCCAGATTATAAAATACTTATTTTAAAAGTTAAATCTATATATTGACTTTCTTATCAATCATCTTATTGTGCAATCAAAATGAGAGTTCTTTGGTTTGAAAACAACACTTAGAGCCTCCAAAAAACTTTTTAAGACTTACTTAGCTTTGTGGGTGGTATTTTCATGCAAATAAGTAAGGGTGGGTTTTATATTTTGTAGACGTTTTTGGTCCTATTTTAATGCTCTTTGTATGGCAGTATGTATATAGTGTGTTGAATTCCTCAAAACCCTCCTTAAAAACTTTGAAGTTAATACTTTTGTGCAACTGTGTTTTGAATAAAGCCATGACAGTGTTAAAAACAAACAAAAAAATGCAGTACTCCTGATTATTCTTTTATTATTTCTGACTGTTCTGTGTTTTTTTTTCTGTGACTGCTGTAACTTAAAGTTTTTGAAACCGAATTGCTTCAAATAAATTGAAGATTTGTTGTTAATGATTAGTTTCACTGTATGACATTCATTTTTTGAACACCACCATTGGGGGCTTTGAAGGTCTTTTTAGAAACAGAATCAGCTTGAAAGTTAACATTCAAACGCTTGGATGTGATATGAGGTACTACAATGTAATAGTTTAACTCATCAGCTTACTAACTTTTTTTCCAAAGAGCAGAAAATATTGATTTTCCTTTTGGAGTTGCAAATTGAGCCAGTACTTTTTGTATTTTGATTTGAAGTAATAACTTATTACCTACAGTTGAAGTAACTATATCTGTAGTTAACTAAAGTGATTATAAACCTCTTGTACACCAAATAGTTTTCTAAAATGAGTCCAGAGTCTCCATTAGTACTGTATAATGTTTATCTTCAGAGTCCTTAGGTAATGTAAATATAAATAATTCTTGCATGTTAACCTTGAGTAAATCCAACCTGAATCAAACATTTTTTCTGCTCTCATTTTGGCTTTCCTGTGATAAGTGATTTTTAAAATGTTTCATTTGTAGACAAGTCTGGAATCTATTTTATAAAGTCAAGGCATAAGTGTAATGTTAAGTAATGTTTTCATGATTGCTTTTCAGTTTAATATCGAAAGGGTATTTTAATTATGGAATTCTGCTTCCTGAGAGATGGAAAATATTGAAGTATATTTCAACTGCAGGAATTATTTATTGAAATTAGTATGGTATTTTTTGGTTTTATGGCTTAAAATATTCAAAGCCTTTCCCCTCTTGGTTAAAGAAGATGGTAGAAATACACTAAAAGTTTTTGGTGGAGGTGTTAGGTAAAGAAGCAATTCTGTGACAGATTGTGATTCAAAAATACTTTTAAGTATTGTTTATTCCTCGTTCTATATTTTAAAGAGAGGCTTTGGAACACGTGACATTCTCCCCGTTGCTGAAAATTTCCCCTCTGTTGTTCCTAGTACTGGATGCAATGATATTCTGCAGCTATTGCTTAATAATAGCATTCTACTACTGTATTCCTTTTTCATGTACTAATCAGCCTAAGATTTGAGAACCAGGCTTGGGTAATTTGGCCTGAGGCAGCTACTTGTGTTACTACTAGTCTAATGAAGAGCCCTAACTTGAAGGAGAACAGGTTCTACCACAAAATGGAAATTACAAAATGATTTCCAGGAGAATCTTTAAAAAGGCTTTATATATTGGTAAAATACTTTTATACAAATCTAGCCACTTTTTTGGGTGGTAAGACCCTGAAGCAGGGTTATCCCATGACAGCAGTTCTGCTTGAGTAGGAATCAGAAGCAAGTATGACTTTCAATTTTATGAATATTTACAAATAATTTAGATTTTTGTTGAGGCATCATTTGTACCTGGTTACTTATAAAATGGACACATCCACATTACTTGTCAATACTGACACAGGCCACCAAATGGGTACACAACACTGGTGAAAACAACTCATTCTAGCTGTTCAAGAAGTGACTTTGTAAACAGTTCCCTATTTTCTCTGATTCTCCTATTAAATACTCAGACCGCACCATCTTGCAGATGAAGGCCATGACCTGTGCCCTCCACTTTAGTTGTAACTTTTCCTGGTTAGACTCACTCCACAACTCCAGAATTAACTCACAGAGGCTATTGGGTTTCTCCACTGGAAGGCATTTTCTCCCACAGTCGTCTTCTCTTGGCACCAAGAAGCCAGTAACAGTGTACTCAATGGAGCTCAATGTCATTTATATAGACAGCTGTGTCTGAGGAATACTGGGGTTGGTAGAAGAATCTATAAGTATCATGGAAGGAACTGAAGTTGCTGCAACTATATTTCTCGAGAACCAATGACAGCAGCAACAGAGGAAGCTAGTGTCTGCAAGGGAAGCAGCAATTACCATCACGCTGCAACTCTAGCAGAAAAGCCAGTGCAGGTTCAGAGCTTTTAGCTGTGCACCCCGCCCCCGTGTTCTGAGAATATCCTGAGTTATGAACAAACTCATTTCTGCAGTGTTGAGGATTTATTATTTGTAGGAAATGAGTGAACTCTTCCTGAACAGGATTCCAGGTGAGGGGTCTTATTTTTACCAAGCTATCCATATTGCGATACGTGGCGAGAAATTTCCTTTTTTTATTGTTTCGACATATTTGGCATTTTATCCTTTTGCAGTACTGCTTGATTTCCCAATGCCAAGGTTCCTGGGCTGTAAAAGTCAGTTCATGATGGATCAGAACCCTAGAAATCAGCCCCATCCATCTTGCTTTTACTCCATGCCCTTCTCACTTCAAGGACGCCAGCTTTAAGACTGAGTTTCTCTAAAGCCTGTTTCTCGCCACACCCCTCTGGGGCGAACCAACCACATCTTGCAGGTAATCTTAGCCCAGTGTCATTACTTCAGATTCTTGATAGCAGCCTGGAATAAACAGAGCGGGAGATTTTAAATGCTTATATTGAAAAAAAGTAGTCTTTTAGGGTATGTCTTTGAGGTTATCTGTGGTAGTCCTATGGGACACTTGCCTCTTAAAATTTTTACCTTAATTTCCCTAATCCTCTACCACTGAGATATAAAGCAGTTTTTCTCTTCCTAGGGGATTGATTTTACAGAAAGGTGCCCTCCAGCGATTCTGGAGTCTCACGCAGTAGGAAGAGGACCTGAGCGTGCTGGGGAGAGAGCAACAGGACTTGAAATTACAGAAATACACTCTAGTTATAGAGAAAAATAAATAAAAATCGCCAGTCGCTTTAGAGTGTGCCACTAATTTGATTCACGGAACACACGGCAGAAAGTTCTGACAAACTAGATTCTTAGACTCGAAAGCGGAGTCAAAAAGCCAGGAAATTACGGACGAACAGGGGCCACCCGAATTGCTCTGCAAGGGCGCTTTCCGAAACGCCTCGGATTGGGCCAGAAATGCCGCAACCCGGTCACGTGTTTTCGCCCCGCCCTCCCCGCCTCTAGATAAACGGGGCGCCCCCTCGTCTTTAGGTCAGCGAGTTGCGCATGCGTCAGCGAGTTGCTGCAAGTCGCGCCGGGAGCTTGGGCGCGAGTGGTCCCGCTGAAGGGTTCCCTCCTCCTCCTCTTCCTCCTCCTCTTCCTGAGTCCGCCAGCTAACGCGGACTGGAACTCTCCCGGAAGGTGGGGTCCTTACAACCTTCCTTTTCTTCACTCACGTTTTACAGCCCTCGCTTAACGGTTTACAGAGCTTCTGTTTCCTTTCTAATTTTCAAATATTGAATGATTCTTAGTCCCACATTCACGAATATCATCCGATTTAACGACTATAAACTGAGATGTGTTATGTCTGTTTTCTAGATCTCTAAATGCGATTCAAGCTGAGGCCACTTTGTTCCTCCCTCTCCTTGTGCCTTTCTGCTTCAAGTTTGCACTTGAGTGACCTTCGTTTGGTGGTGAACTTTGCTTCTTGTCCCTAGGAGTTAGCCTGCTCTGCGGTTCCTATTCCCATTTTCCCTATCTTAAAGCCAGACTTTCTGGATTGATCTGAGCCTTAATAGTTCAGTCAAGTCGGTACCTAAGGACGAATCAATTCTGGAAAATATTAGAGCAACCAACTAAGCGGAGGGAAGTCACTAAAAAATGACGCTCAGCCCATATGTAAAATGATAAAGAGCTGTAACATATGTACGATCTTTTCTCTCTCCTAGAAGGAAAGAACGGTTCCATTGGGGAAATTTTGTAAAGGTCAGTTTGTAGGCTTTTAGTTAAGGCAACTGAATTGTAGTTTGTTAGAAGTGTCTCAAACTATTGAAGAGAAATTGTCATCAAATTATACTTTTTATTGGAATCGGTAAGTCACCTTTCAGAGACTATTTGATTCAGTTTGTCTTGTACACCAGAAAGGTTTCTTTGGAGCTATGGAAAATGAAGGCAAGTGAATTCTTGTATACACAATTTTTATAAAAATATTAAAAGGATGGGGAATTCCCTGGCAGTCCAGTGGTTGGGACACTGCTCTTTCATTGCCGAGGGCACGGGTTCCATCCCAGGTGGGGGAATTAGCGGCCCACAAGCCGCGCGGTGAAGGAAAAAAAAAAGAAAAAGGGTTCATGATTTTACAGAATTAGCAACTATAAGTATTAAACCTCAGTAAAACTGATGCCAGTCGTTTCTCAGGCATTTTCAATGGCTTTTACAAAACAGCCAAAAAAAAAAAAAAATTGGGTAAAACAAAGGCCATCTTCTTCATTTAAAATAAAAGATGAGAACATACCTGGGTTTCTAGAAGCCAAGATCTTCTGTTGGGTAACAGCATTTCTCAGAAAAGGATTTTCCTTTTGTCAGAAGTAAATATTTAGAAGTTTATTTATTTATTTCTCCTTGTGTTGAGGGATTGTGTGTGTTTTCAGCATTGTTTTGATACTGCCACAGTACTCAGAAATAATTATTAGCAGAGGAGGTTGATAGTGAATTTGTTTTTTACAACCCATAGGACATTGAGAAGCCACCTGCTGAGAAAGGGGCTATTGCCATCTGGTCTATGTTATGAAGCCAAATCATTACACTGATCCCATAATAAACCTCCTTTTCTTTTTGTGTCATCTGTTTTCCCTTCCACCACTGTTTTATATTAGCCTCAAGTTGCTGTTGGAGTTCAGGGACAAATAAGCGGTCATATAATGTAGGTCATTGCATAATGATGAAATATCAATTCTGTAGTCTGTCTCTAAGGCTCTGTCCTTGATAATATAGTGTACTGTGATGCTTATGAAGCTTTCACTTCACATTAGATATTATTATTTTTAGCTCACATGACTGTATAACTTCACTTTCAGGTTTTTATGTGTTCAATCTTTATAAGCGGCAATTAACGGATGAAGAAGTGAGGAGGTTATGCACAGTATTTCAAGGCAAGGAGGCCTGTAGCTACGATCAAAGGCAAAGGATGTAGAAAAATGTTCATTTAACAAACTTTTTAATATCTTTGTTTAAAGCACCTAAGTGCTAGGAAAACAAAGATAAATAATACACAACCCTATCCTTTGAAAAACACAGTCTAAACACAAGATTATGAACTGAGAGAGAAAATGATGGAAGGTAGAGAAATGACTGAGCTGACAGCTTGTGCCCAGGAAGCTCAGAGGATGCCAGAACCTTGACTTGCTCGCTTCAGTGAAGGTCTCATCTTCCATTTAGCATGGCTTAATTTTGTCAACGCAAAGTTGATCAGCCTGTGAGGGACAGGCTTGTGCCATGAAAACTCACAAGAGGCTAATGTCTAAACCAGAGGTCAATTTATTGCTTTATAGGGAGATGGTATAATTACATTGACTGCAGTGTTCTTTTTTTTTTTTTAGATATTTTTGATGTGGACCATTTTTAAAGTCTTTATTGAATTTGTTACCATATTGCTTCTGTTTTATGTTTTGGTTTTTTGGTAGCAAGGCATGTGGGATTTAGCTCCCCAACCAGGGATTGAATCCACACCCCCTGCATTGGAAGGTGAAGTCTTAACCACTGGACCGCCAGGGAAGTCCCAACTGCAGTATTCTTGTTCAGTATTCTTGTTCAATAGGAATATAATAATATCCACAAATGTGAGCCACAAAAGTAATTTAAAATTTTCTTTTTAGCCATATTAAAAAAATAAAAAGAAACAGGTAAAATTAATTTTAACAACATATTTTGTGTAACCCAACTTATCCAAAATGTTATAATTTCAACAGGTAATCAAGAAAATTATTACTGAGGTAGTTTATTTATTTATTTTTTCATACAGAGTCTTCAAAATCTGGGGTGGATTTTATACCTACAGCATATGTCAATTCAGATTAGCCCTATTTCAAGTACTCATGTGGCTATGTGAAGGTCTAGGATATGCCTTTCCTAGAAGAAGTTAACTGGGAGGCCAAGATAATAATCAGAAGACTCTCTGGTGAGCATGGAATCAGAACAGGGGGTGCTGGATGGTCTTGAAGGATATTTTATTGGCCTGACAAGCATGATGAACCTACCCTGATCCAGTAGAGTGTACCTTTTTGGTGGTTTTAGAGTTTGTTGCATTTAACATGTCTTGCATCAGCAGTAATACACTGATACTGCCAAATTCTTCTTTTGATTTTATGTAAATTACTTTTTTCTATTAACATTTTATTCAAACAGGTTTAAAATTTTTCTACCTCTTTTATATTTAGTCGTATTTGAATGCAGACTAGTCAATATTTGATTTGTATGTTCCTAATCTCTTCAGCCAAACAGTTATTCTTTCATGGGGTTAATACTTTCTACATCTAGCTAATTTCATCCATGATGTGTTTTCTAAAACTAAATATAAATTTATTATAGATGTATTTTAAGAATGTAAATTACAACCATATTACCAACAATTTGGAAAATAGAGAAGAACACAATTTGCCCCAATACAATAATTGCTTATTACAGTGCATATATTTATTTAGTTGGACTCATAGACTGTAAATTTATATTGTTTGTTTTTTCCCTTCATGTAATAATACATTAAAAAAAGCAGTTTCCTGCATTATTAGAATTTCAAATGAAATGAAATTTCAAAACAAATGGAATTTCAAATGAAATAGAATTTTTTTAAATGTGTTTAATTCCATATCTGTACACATACACAGATTGGCATGATAGATTTTTTAAAACATCCTTTACATGTAATTGTATATATTTTATAGCCTTTTTCTTCTTGTGATAAAAAACCAACATGAGATCTACCCTCTTAAAATTTTAACTGTAAAATTTAACTACATTGTTAACTATAAACACAATGTACAGCAGGTCTCTAGAACTTTTTCATCTTGCATAATTGAAACTTTATACCTATAGCCTTATTTTAAATTAATATATTAATTAATTTTTTTTTCTTTTACATCACCTGGGTGCCCCAGTGTTGGAGGCCCCTTGTCCCAGACTCCTCCGTAAGGAGTGTGGCTCATGCCGCCTATTAAGCAAACCCCGGTCCTCCTCAGTGCCTTCCCTCCTACTCAGAGTCACAGCGCAGCGCCGCCTCGGCTCAGGGCCTGTGGCCAGGTGTCCGGGACAGGGCTCTGGCTCAGAGGCTGTGCAGGGGCAGGACTGCCGGAGGCCAGAAACTGCACACGCAAGGGGCGCAAGTCTCTTCTGGGGCAGTGACGTGAGCCCCTGGCCAGGAACCATGGTGCCCCAAGGTCCAAGGCCAAAGCAACCCGAACGCACATCGCCGGGGCCGGTTGTTCCTCCCAGCAGTAGTGAGGTGTCTAGAATTCGTCTCAGGAGACCATCGCTGCCTGTACCTGGAGCCTTTCCCCTGAAGAACAGACTCAGGGCACCGGTCTCTCGGACCCAGCCCAACTGCCAGCACCCTGCGATGGGGAAACTGGCCCATTTACCCAAGCCCCTCCATCCGGAAATGTTCTCTTTTCAACAGCATAGGGGACGCCTGCAGGCCGGGGCGAGGGCCAGGGCCTGGTCCGGGTGGGTGGAGTGTGGGGTTTCCCAGGAAGGTAAAAACAGAGTGCAGTTGGAGCGCGCAGGGTATACTTTGTGGCTTCGGGTGTGTGTGTGGAGGTGTAAATGTGGGTACAGATGGGGCACGGAGAGAATGGGCTGGGACGCGCTGACTGCGAGAGGTGGCTCAGAGGATGGCGGAATTTGAAATAGAATTTTAATCTGTGGATATGGCATAATTTATCCAATGCTTTTTGAATATTTCTCTCTCTTTTATTATTATTATTATTTGTATAAATAACACTCTAGTGAACACCTTGACATTGTGATTACTTCCCCATATTTTAGGATAGTTCCTTAGAATAAATTCCCAGAAGTGGAATTTATAGGTTAAAGGATATTAATATTTTTATGACTTTCAATTCCAAAAGGATTTTTAACGAACTGTCATTGATGATGAGAGTAACAGTTTTATTTCACTGGTCCTTGTAATGGTTATATCTTTCTTCAAACATTTATTTAACAGGCTTATCCATTTATTTATTCATTATTTATTGAGCACTTGCTGTGTTCCAGCAATGTTCTAAGCGCTCATGACACAGCAGTGAATAAAACAGACAAAAATTCCTGCCCTCATAGATCCTCCTGGGTGAAACAATCAACTAGATAAATAAATGAAATAGGTGTGCTAAAGGGAAAAAATAAAGCAGGAAGGAGAAGGTGAAGTGTCATTGGGGTGAGCGTTTTAGAGTGGCTAGTAAAGGTCTCATTGAATAAGTGACAAAATTCTAAAAAATGTTTTAAATTTAAATCACAAACCTACAGAAAACTTGCAAGCATAGTAGCAAAACCTGTTTTTTCCTGAACCATTTGAAAGTCTGTTACTTACCTATATAATGTTCCACCTTCCCCAAATACTTCAGGGTGTCTTTCCTATAAACAAAGACATTCTTTTACTTAACCAAAATGTAACCATCAAAATAAGGATATTAACACTGATACATTATTACTGTGTTATCCTCATCACCCCCCCCCATCAAATTTTGTCAGCTGTCTCAATAATGCCCTTCCTAGCAAAGATCCAGTTCTCCATTATGACTTATTACATTTAGTTATCTTGTCTCTTTAGTCTCCTTCAGTTTGAAACAGTTTCTCAGTGTTTCTTCAACTTTTATGACCTTGACACTGTTGAAAATTTCAGGCTACTTATTTTGTAGAATAGCCCTTAATTTAGGTTTGTCTGCTGTTTCCTTATGATTAGACTTAAGGTTATGCATTTTTGGCAGGAATATCACAGAAGCAATGCTGTATTCTTGTTGTATCTTATCAGATGGCACATAAATTCTATTTGGCCCATTACTGATACTGTTTACTTTGATCACTTGATTTAAATGGTGTCTTCCAAACTTCTCCACTTTAAAGTTAGTCTTCTTCTCTTTGTAATTAAGTATTTTGTGGGGAGATACTTAATGACATTTCTCATCAAATTTTCAGTTTATTTGTCTATGTCTATATGAGCTCATAGTTTCCTATTTTAATCAGTGAGCTAGTATCATTATTTTGGTGGTAAAACTATTTTCACATTTTCCCGTTGGAACATTTCAAGCTAAGCTTCTGTGTCTTTTCATCATGTCCCGATCATTCTTTGAACATGTCCTTGCTTTCTGGCATACCAAGATGTTCCAGGCTTATCTTGTACTTTCCTGCCCCAACCCTGGAATCAGGCATTTCTCCAAGGAGCCCTTGAGAATGCTGTCTTGAAGCCACACTCTGTGTGCTAGGTATGCTCATTGCTATTGGCATTTTGCTCCTTCCAGGTAGTCTCAGTGGACCGAGAATATTTGTGTATGTATACATTTACATATATATAAACAATATACACATATATTTATTTATACTATAAGTATATTATTTATACTATATTTATTTATACTATAACTATATTGAAAACCATGAGTTCACTTCAATTTCAATCCAACACTTCAGTTTTCATTCTAGTTTTATCCCTTTTCATCTTTGTACCTCTATACTCTATTAGTGAGAAATTAGCTGTCTTTATCCTCAATGTATTTACTTATTTGATCAAACCCTCTGTGTATAAATAATCTCTTCCTCTGCTGCCACCCTTTCCCCTGCCTCGATGCCCTTCTGACTGAATATGGGCTCAATATGGGCTCCACCCACTCCATGTAAGAACATCTTCACCCTGCTCAGGTCTGACACCCCATGCCAGGCCATCCCTCTGCATGGGTGCCCTCTTGGTCCTGCTTGGCTCTGACATACCACTATGGGCTAGTGTACCTTGTTCTGCCCCACTGAATATCTTTAAGACTGAATTGCCAGGAAAGGAAGGAAAGGGGAGGAGGAAAATTAAGGCAAAATTTTAGTAAAGACCCAAAGGAAATTAGAAAGTGAGCTATTTGATATCTTGGTAAGAGCATTTCAGATAAAGAATAGCAAATGCAAAGGCTCTGTGGTAGGAGCATGGCTTGTGTGGTTAGAGGGACACCAAAGCCACGTGGCTAGAAGAAGGTAAGCAAGAGGGATAGCAATATTAGATGAAGTCATGGCGATAAGGGGTGAGGTAGGGTAAGAAGGGAATAGATCATGTAGGGCTTGTAAAGTCTTTGGATTTTACTTTGAATGGGAATGGGCAACTATTGGAGAGTTGAGCAAAGGAGTGAGAGCATCTGCCTTAGGTTTTAGCAGGTTCACTCTGGCTACTCTCCTGAGAACAGAGGAAGACGGGCAAGGACAGAAGCCAGCACACCAGTTAAGAGGTTATTGCAATAATCCAGGTGAAAGATGATGGTGGCTTGGATCCTGGTGGGGGTCGGGGAAGTGAATTGAATTCTGGGTGTATTTTGGAGGTGGAACTGACAGAAATTGCTGACTGATGAGATGTGGCATATGAGAGAGAGGAGTCAAGATGGTACCAAGATTTGTGGCATGAGCAACAGGAAGAATGGAGTTGCCATCAACTGAGAAGGAGAAGGCTGCAGGAGAAGCTGGTTTGGGAGAGAGAGGCATTATCAGTAGTACAGAATGAGACATATTTGCATTAAGTTTGAGTCTGTTGTTAAAAATTCAAGTGGAGATGGCAAGTAGGCAGCTGGATATTCCAGTCTGAGTTGGAGATATAAATTTTGGGAATCGGTGATAAATAGATGCTATGTAAAGCCATGAGACTGGTTGAGGTCATTAGGTAATGAGTCTAAATACTATTGAATTCCTAGAGCACTTCAACATACAGAGGTTGGGGAGATGAAGAGCAAAAGAGCCTAAGAAGGAGCTGTCAGAAAAGTTGGAGGAAAAGTAGGTTAAAATGGTATCTTGTTGTTGCTTTCATTTGCATTTCTTTGGTTACTGGTTGCATGGTCCTTTGTAGATTGTTTATAACCTTTATCAATTAGGCTTCAATGATTTCATTTAAAAAAATCAATTGTATTAATTTTTTATGTAATAGGGATTTTAACCTTTTGTCATATTAGATGAAATATTTCTTCTCTTCTTTGTCTTTTTGTTGTTATATGAATGTTTAAAATATTTATGTAGTAAGTAGTAAATCAATTAGTGTTTTTATTTGTGATTTATCTTCTTATGAAGCCTAGAAATTTGTCTCACCCTCCAGAGATTTGGAAATCATTTAATTCTACTTTATTCTAGCTTTTCACTGTCTTTATTTATTTTTATTAACCTTTTTTGTTGTTGTTGTTAACTTTATTTTACTGACCTTATTTTGTTTACCTTCCAGAATTAGTTTTGGTGCATAATGTGAGGTCAGGGTTTAAACCCATTTCCTCAAGCAAAGGACTCAGGCAATCAACACCAAGTATTATTTGGTTCAAGCAGGAATTCATAAATAGAAGGGTCAGCAGGATGCAAGGGGCCATGCACTCACTCTCCAGGAGAGTGGTGTACTTGCTTGAGTGCACCAGGTGTGCTGTGGTCAAACATGGGAGTGGCCTGAGAGTGGAGCTGAATTTGGGTGTCAAATAGCCTAAGCTTGGGTGCCAGCTCTTTAGAGAGCTGCTGGAAACACTAGCTGTCCAGCACTTGGAGACTGGAGGAAGGTGAGATCAGGCATCTCCAGATACCAGCCAGCTCATTGTCAGGCAACCCTGGGGGAGCCCCTGGGCCCATTCTTTGGACACTCTTTTTGGTCTCTCCATGCTCCCAAATTGTTAGTTTTTCCAGCACTATTTATTATTGAATCATCTATCCCTTTGCCAGTGATTTTTGATATCTCCTTTTTAGCATATATTAAATTTTTATGGTTATATTTTACTTATATCTAATTATTTAAAAATATTAATATCATTAACAGCAGGATAGTAAACTTCATGAAGTCAGATTTTAAACATATATTAATTAAAAAAAATTAATTTATTTTATTTATTTATTTTTGGCTGTGTTGGGTCCCGTTGCTGTGCGCGGGCTTTCTCTAGTTGTGGCGAGCGGGGGCTACTCTTCGTTGCGGTGCGCGGGCTGCTCATTGCGGTGGCTTCTCTCGCTGCGGAGCACGGGCTCTAGGCACGCGGGCTTCAGTAGTTGTGGCTCACGGGGTGCAGAGTGCAGACTCAGTAGTTGTGGCGCACAGGCTTAGTTGCTCCGCGGCATGTGGGATCTTCCCGGACCAGGGCTTGAACCCGTGTCCCCTGCATTGGCAGGCGGATTCTTAACCACTGCGCCACCAGGGAAGCCCAAACATATATTAATTTGATATGCAAAACATATACTCTCATATAATACAGGAACAGGTTAGCGTTAAAAGAAAGCATTATTTTATGTATTTACTATTCTTATTTCTGAGAAGTCTTAAGTTTTGTCCCTAATATCAGTAGACTTTTCTCTTTAGCTTGAGTGCTATGGTTCTCTACAGTAGAGAATTTTCCAATAAAGACAATGCTTAAAATAATGGTTTTCTATTTAATTAAATCAGATATTTGCAAGTAGGTTTATTTTCACCTCACTTTTGAATACATTTGAATTGTTGTTATACTCTTTTTTTTTTGGCCGTGCCGCTTGGCGTGTGGGATCGAACCCACTCCCCCTGCAGTGGAAGCACGGAGTCTTAACCACTGGACTGCTAGGGAAGCCCCATGTTGTTATACTCTTGAAGGTGAGGCATTTGTTTATTATTCCTTTATAATTATAGGTGGCTGCTAACATTCTGGTTTATCTTTTTTAAGTACCTAAAAGATGCCCTCTCAGTCTGAAAATAAAATTATCCATTGGAAAATAAAACTAGTAAGATTAATACTGAATACTAAAAATGAGTCTTGCCTATAAATATAGACTTCGAATCTTAAATAAAAAGACAAGCAAATAAATATTAAAATATATTGAAAGAATAGGTAATCACAACTGAGAAATGCTTATCTCAGAAATTTGAGGATGGCTTAATAATAAGAAATCTAATCTTAAAACATAGAAAATGAAAAATACAAGATCTTTTCAGATGCTGAAAAGATATCTGATAAAAAGTAAACATTCTATTTTAAGTACTTACTAGGAATGGAATAGAAGAATACTTCAATATGATAAAAATATTTTTCAAAATAACAATATTCTTTTTTTAATTGAAGTATAGTTGATTTACAATGATGTGTTAATTTCTGCTGTAGAGCGAAGTGATTCAGTTATACATATATATACATTCTTTTTTATATTCTTTTCCATTATGGTTTATCACAGGAAATTGAATATAGTTCCTTGTGCTATGCAATAGGGCCTGGTTGTTTATCCATTCTTAAAGTAACAGTATTATTCTTAACGGCAAAAAAAAAATTAAGGATGTTTCCATTAAGATGAGGAGCAAAATTAAGGAAGCCTGCTATTGCCTGTGCAAATAAATGAAGACCAACCAAATGAGAAAAGCAAAGGCTATTTATTCTGAGCTTGCTATAGCAAAGGAATCAGCCTCTGTTACCTGAGTTTTGTCAGTGACTCAAAATCAGGTGCAGAAATGGGAAAGCTTCATAGTGGAAAAAGGGAAGGCTTCAGGTGTGTGCTGATTGGAGGCTGCTGGCATGGAGAAGCTTGTAGGCAGGCTAACTAGAAATGGGGCATCCTGTGTGATTGGTTAGGGGTGCATATTTGGCTTTCTATGGTTGGTCCCACATTGGAAGTGGGGACCAAAATTAGGGAAGCTGTCAGTTATTAATGAAGTCCTGGCCATTTTGAGCCATTTGTTATAGAAGTTATTGTTTAGCTTCTAGGATTGTCACTATAGATAGCAACCTGGCTTCCTGCAAGTCTGACATAGCAGGCTGGCTTCCTGGGTTGTTTATTGTAGATAAGGGGTTGGTTTCCTGGGCAGGTGGGTGCAGCTTGTGGGTCAGGTTTCTATTTTCTATATGGTCTGGCCATTATCCATTTTTATATTTAGTCTCTCAGTCACTATAATTTAAAATTGTTTTGAAATTTCTGACTCATGCAATAAGATAGTAAATAAATAAGTGGTTTAAATCCTAGGGGGAAATAGATGATAGAATTTTTATGTTAAACTGAACATTTGAATTAATAAAGTAGTTCAGGAAAAAAAATCACTCAACTATTCTGGCAATAATTAGGTAGAAAATGTAATGAAAAATATCTCATTCACTGTATCAACAAATAAAATTCATAGGCATGCCTTTATTGAGGAATGTGTTTGACCTATATAATCCAAACTATCAAATTATTACCAGAGAGAAAAAATATTGGAAACACCCTTTAATAGAAACACCCTTAGTTTTTCACCACTGAATGAAAGGAGAGGCATGCTAAGTTTTGGATGGAAACCCTAAACATTTTGAAGATTTCACACCATCTTAAGTCAACTTAAAAATTCAATACAATTCCCATTTAAATTCCTTATGGAGTTTTTTTTAGGGGGGAACTGAAAATTTTTTATAAAGTTAGTCTGAAAGAATAAACAAAAAGACCAAGACAAGTTTATTCATTCAATAAGTACTTATTGATTTCTATGTTCTAAGCCCTAGGGATACATCTGTGAATAAGGTGTTACAATTTAAAAGTAATCAGGTGTAAGTATAATGTGTTATCTTCTCTTCTTATGAATTGTTATTATCATTAACAAATGTAATTTTATGAAGATAAGAAGATGTAGATCTGATATTAAAAAATTAGTGATAAAAATTTTTAAAGAAATCAAGTTAAAATAAAATGTGTTATTTTTTTTCTTACTAAATTCCTATTATAGCATAATATTGCTTTTTAAAAGCAGGTATATTAAAATGAAAATTTTAAATTCTCATTAGATTAACAAAATTTAAAAAAATCCTTATTACTGAAATATATTTAGATAGGATTATTTCTAAGAATTTATTCTAAGGAAATAATCTGTAAAGCAGATAGTGAGTGCACTGGGATGTTCACTGCAGGGTTAATTATATTAAGGAAAAACTGGAAGCAGCCTAAATGTCCAACAGCAGAGTAATAGTAAATTATTCTTTACTCATAAGTAGGATATTATGGTGTTTTGAAACAATTTAAATGAAAAGGGAAACACTGGAGTTGAAAGGAACATTGGTAATCATAGCCTCTTCATTTTACTAGGTAGTCTGGAGAGGTAAAGTGATTTGCCCAAGGGTACACAGTAAGGAAGTATGCATTGTGGTTACCAGCATGGGTTCTGGAGTAAACTGACCTGACTTCGAATCTTTACCATTTACTAGTGTTATGAAGTTGGGGCTCATATGATCCCTGAGACTTAATTTCCTAATTTGTAAAATGGAGATGATAATAATAAGGCTTTGTGAGAGTTAAATGTACCTGTTGCAGATCAAGTCCTTAATAAATATTTGTTATTAATATGCATGTAATATAATAAAGAATATATCTAGTCTTTGTCGCCAGTTCCTGGCACAAGCTTCAAAATCTTGGAATTTCCTGAGTATCTTTTGTTATTCATTACAAGCCCCTTTCTACCATACCTGAACTTATGCTAATGAAATGACTCTTGGTGGGCCCTTAGATAGTTTCAGGTGAGGGACTGGCCATACCAGAAAGACCTAGCACATGATTAAAGGATTGGAACTTTCAACCGCACTCCCCTAACCCCCACTCCCAACCTCCTGGGAGGGGAGAGGAACTGGAAATTGGATTCAGTCACGTGGCCAGTGATTTAGTCAATCATACCTATGCGGTGAAACCCCAATAAATATTCTGGATCTGAGGCTCAGTGGAGCTTCCTGGTTAATAGACACATTAATGTGCCAGGATGGTGATGCACTGGATTGCATAAGGAGAAGGCATGGAAACTCTGTGTCCCCCTCCTCCCGTCCCCCACCCCAGACCTTGTCCTATGTTTCTCTTCCATTTAGCTATTCCTGAATGGTATTTTTTATAATAAAATTGTAATTGTAACTACAGTGCTTTCAGTGAATTCAGTGAGTTGTTCTGGCAAAGTATCAAACCTGAGGGGTTGTAAGAAACCTGAGAATTTGTAGTCAGCAGATGTGCAGGTGGCTGGTGTCTGAAGCGAGGGCAATCTTGTGAAGGACTTTGCCCTTAACTTGTGTGGCCTGCACTAACTCTCAGTAGATAGTGTCAGAATCGAATTGTAGGACACCCAGTTAGTGTCAGAGAATTGGTGTTAAAATGCAATACAATTAACATACTGATAATAATCGTACCACTATTCTCCAAGTCCTCAAATTCAGTCTTACCTCATCTCTTATCTCCTATAACCAGTCTCTCTCGTATGTCCTATTCTTTATAGACCTTATGAGACCATTTTATTTGAGGCATCACAAACACGTTCTATTCCTAAAGTAACTCTCTGACTTTGCATGTTATTTTGTCTTTTTCTCACATGACTTTTACATAATAATGACAACTTAATTTTCCCAAATGGATAGTTTCATTAGTAATACTCTTTTTTTTTAAAATGTTTTTTGTTTTCTTTTAATTAATTAATTTTTATTTTTGGCTGTATTGGGTCTTTGTTTCTGTGCGAGGGCTTTCTCTAGTTGCAGCGAGCGGGGGCCACTCTTCATCGTGGTGCGCGGGCCTCTCACTATCGCGGCCTCTCTTGTTGCGGAGCACAGGCTCCAGACGCGCAGGCTCAGTGATTGTGGCTCACGGGCCCAGTTGCTCCGCGGCATTGGGATCTTCCCAGACCAGGGCTCGAACCCGTGTCCCCTACATTGGCAGGCAGACTCTCAACCACTGTGCCACCAGGGAAGCCCAGTAATACTCTTTTACCTAAAAATATTCTGCGGGGGAATTCCCTGGTGGTCCAGTGGTTAAGATACTGGGCTTTCATTGCCGGGGCCCGGGTTCAATCCCTGGTTGGCGAACTAAGATCCCGCAAGCTGCACGGCGTGGCCAAAAAAATTAAAAATAAATAAATAAATAAATAAATAAATTTTCGAAGAAAACAATTCTGTGGCACAACCCATTGCTTATTCATCAAGGTCTTCTACAACTCTTTCCTGTGTTATTTTCATTCTTCCCCAAGATGTAGTCTACTTTCTAGCCACATTGAACTTCTCATTACCATATGTTGTGGGTTGAATTGTGTCCCCCCAAAACACATGTCCAAGTCCTAACCCCCAGTACCTGTGAATGTGATCTTATTTGGTAATAGAGTCTCTGTAGATGTAATCTTTGTAGATGTAGTTAAGATGAGGTCATCCTGGATTAGGGTGGGCCCTAATCCCATATGACTGATAACCTTATAAGAATAGGAGAAGAGACACAGACACACATGGAAGACAGTCATGTGAAGAGAGACACACACAGGAGAATGTGATGATGGAGGCAGAGATTGGACTGATGTGTCTATAAGCCAAGGAACACCAAGGATTTCAGGCAACCATGAGACGCTAGGAAGAGGCAAGGAAAATTCTCCTCTAAAGCCTTTAGAGAGAGCATGGCCCTGATAACACCTTGATTTTTTATATTTATCGTTCAGAACTATGGGAGAATAGATTTTTGTTATGTCAAGCCACTTAATTTGTGGTACTTTGTTACAGCACCCCTTGGAAAACAATATACCATATTTCTCTGGTTTTGGTCACACTTTCCCCTTTGCCTGGAATGTCCCCCATCTCTATTCACTAAGATCCTATCCATCGTCAGGGCAGTTTCTTTTATGGATCCCTCTGGGTACAGTCTTTCTCTAACATATCCTTGGATTGCTTGTCTAGAGCACCCACATGATGGGGCTGTTAGTCTCTTATCATCATTCTTCCGGTCCCCACCAAAATGAAAACTCCTGGAGGGCAGGAATTGTCTTTGCATCTTCCGCCTTTTGCAGCAGTGCCTTGTTTATAATGCTTGTTTAGATTTTTAGAATTCCCTTAGTTATCAGTTGCCTCATTACAGAAGTACAAGAAGGGAAAAATTTCAAGTATAGGTTAAAAATAGCTAGAGTTTACTTTTCTTGAAATATTTTCCCTTAAACTCATACTTTACTTGTTGCACTTTTATGTAACTTTATGTTACATAAACCATAAAGTTCTCTAGAGGCATTTTACCATATCACAGAAGGAGAAAAAATAAATTGTATAAAGCATTCCATAAGAGAAATACAGTAAAATCTCCAAATTACTATATATATATGTAATCCATATATTGCCAATTCAGATTAAACTGCTTAGTACAAAGGACACCTTGATGCCCAAAGTGATGCCAGGTGAAAATAAAGAAAATGTTCTGTAATGAATTAATTTACTCTGTAGACACTATTTTAAAAGTTCAAATCACCAGATGATATTGAAACCTGACAGGAGGAGATGAAGCAAGAGAATTTCTGAAGCTTACTTTCTTAAACAACAAGTGCTAAGCTAAAATAATTTCTTCCATTTCAAATCAAGGAATACACCTTTTGGCCAATTTAGGAAACAGCATCTGGATTAAAAATTCTTGTTTTTCATAAGTACTTTGGAAAAGATGAGAAAATAATCTGTATATAGAGTTTTCTTCATAAAGTTTCAAGAGTCAAAATCATAAGCAGTAATGAACATTGTTTGGAATTGTATCTTTTCCAAATTTGTCAGTGGGTTGGCAAAGGTAGGAAAGTTGTTTTCTTCTGGGAGTATATGCCATTGTTTAGTTATTTGAAGGTATTGTAACCCTTAAAGATTGTAATTATAATTTCTTAAAGAGTGTCTGAATAATACTTCTCCATGAAAACGAAGAGTTTATGGATGCTTGCCATCAAAAGGATTATTGGGAATTACTATATCAGAATGAGGCACCGCAGGTGCTGTGTAATGAGCCTTCACAGTGACAGCTTTCACTGTTAAAATACTAGTGAAATGAGATGAGAATAAAATTTCAGCCAGTTCTCTCTACCTACATGAAAGGGATAGGCCTATTTTTCATAATATATCAAGCTCAGTTCTCTCCTACAATGACTTAACTTGTTTTTAACAACTGCTACAAAGGTCAGCTTTCTGCTAAAGGGTCACATCAAAGTAGCATTGTTAACTTTGCCATTTTTGTCTTTTGAAGTCAGATTCTATTTTATGAATCAAATTTCAACTTGTTTAACAGCCAGTATAGTTGGACTACTGGACTTCTTTTATCTCTTGAGATTTGATAGGTAGCTATTGCCACATATTTAAATGCATGTTTCATGTCCACTAAATTTTTCTTGCAGTGCTAGAGTAGATTCTACTCATTGTATGTGTACTAGCCTCCAGGTTTTAATCTTGAGATTCATGTTATTAAAGATAAATAGCAAGTATGTTTTAGTAAAATGTGATAGTTATTAGCAACCAGAGAAAGAGAGCACCTGTACCTTTAAAAATTATAAACATGGTAACAATATGAGAGGTAATTACTCAAATGCTGAAATTCTGAATTAACAGGATATTAAAAGTACTAAAAGAGTAATGAAATGTTCCTGTATTAGTTTCTTAGTGCTGCTACAACAAATTACCACAAACTTAGTCACTTTAAATAATACAAATAACTTTTTGTATAGTTCTGGAGGTCAGAAGCCTGAAATGGGTATTATGGGAATAAAATCAAGGTGTCGGCAGAGCTGTGTTCCTTCTGGAGGCTCTAGTGGGGAATTCATTCCTTGACTTTTCCAGCTTCTAGACATGGCCCACATTCCTCAGCATGTAGCCTCTTCATCTTCAAAGCCAGCTATTGCATCACTGAGACCTCCACTTCCATCATTATATCTCCTCTGACTTTCCTGTCTCCCTCTTTCACTTATAAGGACCTTGTGATTGCATTTGGCTCAGCCAGATAATCTAGGATATGCTTCCCATCCCAAAATTGTTAATGTAATCATACCAGCAAAATCCCTTTTGCCATGTAAGGTAGCATATTCACAGGTTCTGGGGATTAGGACATGGACTTCGGAGGAGAGGTGGGGCGATTATTCTGCCCACGGTTCACGGGCTTCTAATTGCGGTGGCTTCTCTTGTTGCAGAGCACCGACTCTAGGTGTGCAGGCTTCAGTAGTTGTGGCACGCAGGCTCAGTAGTTGTGGTGCACGGGTTTAGTTGCTCCACGGCATGTGGGATCTTCCCG
Source organism: Eubalaena glacialis (assembly GCF_028564815.1). Taxonomy (NCBI): domain Eukaryota; kingdom Metazoa; phylum Chordata; class Mammalia; order Artiodactyla; family Balaenidae; genus Eubalaena; species Eubalaena glacialis. The sequence goes on from NC_083718.1 coordinate 86,083,598, forward strand.
GACCAGGGCTCGAACCCGTGTTCCCTGCATTGGCAGGCAGATTCTTAACCACTGTGCCAGCAGGGAAATCCCTTCCTTTAGCTTTTTACTTTGATCCAAGTCATGTAACTTTTCTATGTTATTGTTTTTAACTTTTCTATGTACATTGTATTTAAACAATATACATTCTAAATCATTTGGTTGTCCTTTAAAAGATCAGAGCCTAAAACCTCTTTGTCCCTGGCTTTATTATATGACTAGAAGACTTTCTAAGTGAATTTAATTAGAGAGGATAGAATGAAACCAATATGAACATTCAGCAAAGCAACAGCCTCTAAGAAGAGGTCAGGAGTGATCACAAACTGCTCTGTGCAGCTAAAATAGATATCCATTCCAAGGTTCTGCTAATCAGAGCTTGACAGTTGTAGAGCTTTAATACTTTCAATTTCACTAAGCAATAAATAAAATATTAGGTCTGAATGTATTAATAAAAATGACATGCTTTTAATTATATAAGTGAATTAAAATTGTTTATTGATTCTTATTTCTTGTTTATTTCTCCAGTAAAACCAATTGGGCCAGTGAGAAATTTGATGAGGGGAGGAAGTTTCATTCAATGTCAGTCCAAACTATTTTTTATTTTTAAAATATCTAGTCCTCAGTTATTTGTAGGCTTTAAACTTCGTAGAATCAGGACTTACACACATAAAGCACTTACATGAGGAAAAAGTCATTCATAGCAGATCTGAATAAACCCTCCTAATTAAACTTCCTAAAGTCCAGATTTGAAACATCCTCTGGTATTTTATAAGAATTTTCATATTATGTTTACGATCAATACAGATTCTCTGTTGCCTGACCCTCTAAATTTTGCTAGAACACAGTACAGACACTCATACCTCCCCCCACCCTTTCCCGATCATGCTCCCTATATTCAGCTAGAAGTGCAAGCTTTATTTTCTAAGCACTTTGAAAGGAAGTGAATAGATCTAAGAAGTGAAGTTGGAACATAAAGGTGTAAAGAATTTCCCACCAGCTGAGATTTTGGGGGTGGGGGGAAGAACTGAAAATCTTAATTCTCTATTTTTTTTTGTTTTTCATGCAGAAATGAAAGTTTCTTTTATTTCACTCAAATGAATGAATCTAGAGAGACTTTTTTTGTTTATAATTTTCAGGACTAATATGAATGTTTTGGACAGCCTTTAGTAGTTCTCAACCAGGGACGATTTTGCTCCCCAAGGGACATTTAGCAATGCCTGGAGACATTTTTGTTTGCCACAATTGAGGTAGGGGTGCTACTGCATCTAGTGGGTAGAGAGGCTGGGGATGCTGTTCAACATCCAACATTGCACAGGGCTGCCCCCACAGCAAAGACTTATTGGCCCCAAATGTCAATAGTGTGAAGTTGAAAAATCTTTGGTCAAGAGGACGCTATCTAATTTTTGACAGACTTTGGTATGTCAGTATTTAAAAATTTTATTCTAAAAGTGTAAGCACTAGAGGGCAGTACCTGCCCAACAGTTGTGACTGATACTACTTTACTTTGGGGGTCTTTGAAGTTAAAAAGGAGCTCGTGATTTAGGTTACTTGAAGATAAGTGACTTTAGGAGACCCTTAAAGAATTATTTAAGTAATTCTAGACCAAAAGGCAGTTTTAATGACTACTCTTTCTGAAATCAGTAAAAGCAGAGCAGGCGTTTTTTTTTTTCTTCTTTTTGTAACTGATGCCTTGTGAACTTTTGCCAGAGAAAGGGGAAAATTCACGCTAGGTTTTTCACACACAGAAACACTAACGTCATTGCCACCTACACTTCTATTTGCTCTGTCAAAGCAGGTTGTGGAAAGTCGCTGTTCCTAGGGCATGTGGATCATTGTAATGCTGTGGAGGATGTGTCTGAAACAGGGGGACTAAGAGCAGACAGGCAGAGCTGATTGAACCCATTAAATGAGGTAGAGAGAGTCTGACTCAGCTCTTTGAGTCTCCGAAACAGATAAATAATAACCAGTTTGTTTGAAGGTATTTACATTAGTTAACTATGCAAGAACGCAATACCATTTTCTGTTTTTTTCCTAAGGGTTAGTCCACGTATTTAGAATGAAACAATATTTTCTCTTTTCAGTGTGAGACATCCAAGCTGAAGCCTAAGATTTTGGGTATTTTAATAAAAATTGAACCTCCCTCCCCTAAACAGGACAAACCATTTGCTAAACTCACATTAAACCTACACATTCCTTTTTATTTATTATTAAACATTCAAGGTATACAACACAGTATAAAGAATGGACATTTATGAACCAATCCAACTGAAACCCTCTGTGCACCCTTCTCCAATTGCATCCTTCTCTTCCTGTCTCTCACCCTGCCATCATGCTCAGGTGCCCAGGTAAATGACTTTGATGTTAAACAATCCCATCTATTTCTTCATAGTTTTATTATATATGCTAAATATGCACAGTAATATATAATTTTTGCATATTTAAAAACTTTCTATAAATGGCATTAACTAAACTGTAATTTGTGTTTCCCTTTCAACATTATGTTCATAAGATTTATCCATGTTGATACAAGTATCTCCAGTTATACCAATATTATTTATCATCCTCCTATTATAGTTATTTAGGTTATTTCCAATTATTTGCTAATCCAAATAATGATGTTATGTACGTTCTCATATGTAGCTGCTTTTGTGCCTGTGTGAGAGTTCTCTAAGGCAGGAGTCAGCAAACTATGACCTGGCCCATAGGGCTTTCCACCTGTGTTTATATGATCCAGAAGCTAAGAATGGTTTTTACATTATTGAATGGCTTTTAAAAGTTTAAAAAGAAACACTGATATTTTAGGACACATGAAAATTTAAGTTTCAGTGTCCATAAATGAAATTTTAGTGGAACAGCCATGCTCATTTGTTTATATATTGTCTATGGCTGTTTTCAGGCCCAGTGAGTAGTTGCAACAGAGATTGGATGGCCTGCAAAGACTGAAATATTTACTATCTGACCCATTATAGAAAAAGTTTGCTGCTTTCTGCTCTAGTGTATACACATAGGATGGAATTGCTAGGTGGCACATATTCATATTTTGCTCTCTTATCAATTAAATCTAAGTTAAAAAATGCAAAATCGTATAATCTGTTGCATCAGATTGTATATTTTCTCAAACTCTGAAACAGATATGAAAAGAATTCTCTGAATCTTACGCTTTCATTTGGTTTAAGTAATGAGCTTAAACACATCTTTGTTGTAGCTTCTTTCCCCTTAGCTCTGAGTAGGTACTAATTGGTGCAGTGGTACAGAATACTAATTAGGTTTATCATTCTTTTGAAAGGGTTCTGGGAATGGGGAAAAGACTAGGAAAATTTTTATAATTTTTGAGCTTACTTTTAAGGCCTTTTTGTAAAAATAAATTCATTTATTTTTGTCTGCGTTGGGTCTTCGTTGCTGCGGGCGGGCTTTCTCTAGTTGTGGCGAGTGGGGACCACTCCTCGCTGCGGTGCGTGGGCTCCTCACTGCGGTGGCTTCTCCTGCTGCAGAGCATGGGCTGTAGGCGAGCGGGCCTCAGTAGTTGTGGCTCGCGGGCTCAGTAGTTGTGGTGCACGGGCCTAGTTGCTCCACGGTATGTGGGACCTTCCTGGACCAGGGCTCGAACCCGTGTTCCCTGCATTGGCAGGCTGATTCTTAACCACTGCGCCACCAGGGAAGTCCCTTAAGGCCTCTTTTAAATATCCAAGAATATGTGATCTTAAAAAAACCCAAGTAGTTCAGATTGACTTTATTGGTCATTGGCTTTACTGCCCTCTACTAGAATGTAAACCCCATGAAGACAGCAATTTTTGTCTATTTTTGTTTATACTTGTAAAAATGCCTAGCACATAGTAGATGTTCAAGGAATACTTAGTAGTTGAATGAATGGATATATAGAACATAATCCATCTGAATTAAAGCTTGAAATTCATTGAACTACCTGGATATTTATAATACTTCCCTTAATATTAAGCAACACTATATTTGGAATTATACAAGATATTTCCTGTTTTCATCTAGGTATTTTAAACAGTAAGGGCATAGTTTGTGACTTGCTCTCCTTGGTGAATAATAATGATGATGAAAATAGCTAACACTAGTCTGTAAGTGCTAGGCACAGTTCTAAGTGCATTACATGTGTACACTCATTTAATCCATACATTGATAAGAGCTCTAGGAGCTAGGTACTATCGTTATCATCATCTCCATTTTTACCAGTGAGGAAACTAAACACAGAGAGTTTAAATAACTGCCTAGGATTATAAAGCTAGTAAGTGGTAAAACAGAGATTTGAAGCCAAACAAATTTTGGAAGAATATATATATATATTTTTTGCCAAGTCACATGGCTTGAGGATCTTAGTTCCCCCACCAAGGATTGAACCCGTGCCCTCTGCAGTGAAGATGTGGAGTCCTAACCACTGGACCGCCAGGGAATTCCCTGGAAGATTGTTTAAATCCAGGAGGAGGGGTCTTTGAAGTCCTGTAGTCCCTCAGGGCAAGCTGTATAATAGGAATATAACGTGAGCCAATTTTTAAAAAATTAATTAATTTATTTATTTTTGGCTACGTTGGGTCTTCATTGCTGTGTGCGGGCTTTCTCTAGTTGAGGAGCGCGGGGGCTACTCTTCATTGTGGTGCGAGGACTTCTCATTGCAGTGGCTTCTCTTGTTGCGGGGCACGGGCTCTAGGCACACAGGCTTCAGTAGTTGTTGCACACGGGCTCAGTAGTTGTGGCTCGCAGGCTCTAGAGCACAGGCTCAGTAGTTGTGGTGCACAGGCTTAGTTGCCCCGCGGTACGTGGGATCTTCTCGGACCAGGGCTTGAACCCGTGTCTCCTGCATTGGCGGACGGATTCTTAACCACTGCTCCACCAGGGAAGCCCCTGAGTCACGTTATTTACTTTAAAATTTTCTAGTAGCCACGTTTAAAAAGTTTTTTAAAAATTGGTGAAATTAATTTTAATAATATATTTTATTTAACCTAATTAACAAAATATTATCATTTAAATATATAATCAATATAAAGACGGTTAATATATTTTACATTATTTTCTCATACCAAGTCTATAAAATGTGATATGTATTTTACACTTACAGCATATCTGAGTTTGCAGGAGGCGCATTTCGAGTGCTCCATAGCCACATGTAGCTAATAGCTACTTTAACTGAACAGTGTAGCTCTAAGTTATAGAAGAGGGAATGTAAACCTTGAAAGCACATAAGCTGTCCAAAGTCATGCAATTAGTTGGGTGGCTCACAGGTAAAGGTAAAAATTTTATGATTTTGGAGGTTGTGGGAGCAATGCCAGGGATGATGGCCAATGAGAGTTTCTAAAACTCTGAGAAATGGACTGGGACCAGGGCAGACCCGTAGAAATACAGGGGTAATGTGAAGTCCTCTAGAACCACTAAGTAGGTCTCAAATGGATTGATTTTAATGGCCAAGAGGTTATTTGTTCACATTCTGAATTGAGGTTCATTTAGTCATCTGGCATTTATTTGTCTGCCTAATATGGCGAGAGTAGTATTAATATACTGCATTTTTAGTAACTACCTGTCAATTATAGTAACTGGTCTCAATTATATTTGATCATTTCGCTAGCTGCACTCTACTTACTAGCTCTTTACCAATTAGAGAAACAAACAGTCATCATCACGAAGTTCTGATTATATGCAGAAGAGCTGGGGAGTGGGGTGGTAGGTTCACTACGTAAAAACCACATGATCTTGGCTCTCATTAAGCTTGAAATCGAGTGGGAAAGTAATATTAGTATAGAGATTTAGTTAAATTTTAAACTATAGTCCTAAAGTGCTAAACTCCCAAAGTACTAAATTCATGGTTCCAGAAATGCAGGAGAGAGAGTTCATCATGGATTCTGAGTTAAAATGAAATAACTAGTTATTTCAAAAACAACTTCATATTCATCCTAGCAGTCACACTGGCATTATTTACACATTATAGAGACAGTATGTTTTAAAGTTAAGCTTAATCTGTTTTGTTCCATTATGAAAAGGACCCTTTGAAAATTTTGAAAATATGAAAAAATGAAAAACATTAATCCATAATTCTAAAGACAACTATTTCTGTATATTTCCTTCCAAGTCTTTTAAAAACATTAAAAATACTTGTGATCATGAAATAGAATTGTTTATTTTGTTTTTTTCCTTAAAATTATATCACAAGCATTAAAAATGTTCATATATATCATTTAAAATACCTACTTGACAATAGCGAGATGTGTCATTATTTGTTCAGCCACGCCCATTTGATGCTTCAGTGACCATCTTTGTAAACAAACTCTTTTTTGTATTTAGATTTTTTTCTTTAGGTCCAATTCCTGGAAGTTGAGCTGCCAAGCTAAAGAGTATACCATTTTTAAGGTTCCTGATATATTTTGACACATTGCTTACTGGAAGTATTGTCCCCATCAGTGAGGCCCATTTCATGGCAGTCAACAGCACTGAAGTAGTCTCATTTGTTTTTCATTTGCTAAGTTGGGAGACAAAAAATGTTATTTTATTGTTTTAATATCAATTCTTTGATGACTACTATTAAGTACGAACAATTCCTCATATTTATGGTTATTTCTTATTTATTTATATTATTATATACTTTGTAATTTTCTCAGGTTTTATCAGTTTGAGTTCTTGATGTGTTATGACATTGCTAGTTTTTTTTTTTTAATGGATAGTGTTGATAGTTCTTTTAAAATAATATTCCTTTAAACACCAGTTTTCAACATGTAGGGTTTTTGGGTTTTAAAAAATATATTATTTGGGGAAAACATTTAGTTTCCATTCTTTTTAGGCACTCTTTGAACTGCTTTCTTATGCTGTCAGTGGGTCTGGGCTCAAGTGGTGTAAACTACTTATACTAAGCAATTAAGAAAAATAAGATTACAAAGATACATTTTCTGTAAAACATACATTGGGTATACCAAAGTGTGGTAAAAAAATGTTTTTGAGAAAAAAATGCTTTGGGGAATATTTACTACTTTGAATTATCTGCACTATTTTCCTACGGTAGTGCCAATAGAGTAGATTGTATGTGAAAAGATTTTTTGAGTTTATTTATTTATTTATGTAAGTTTATCTTTTGAGATAAAATTCACATGTGAAAAGATTTTTACCTTCAAATTTTGGAAGGCTATATTGTTTGATTTAGAAAGGAGGCATGAACTGTGTACCTCTTCTTTTGTACCCCAAAACCTGAAGTATGCCTTATTGTTAATTCCTAGTGCTCAGGACTGACTTTTTTTTTGTTTTAAATTAGTGCTCATTTCTATGGGCTGCAAACTTTTCCCAATAGCTGAAGCAGAGACTTCTGGGCACTGTTTTATTTCTTCTTTCTTCACAGTTTTAAAAGAGCCCCTTGCCTCCTCTGTTTGTCATTACGTGTACTGAAGTACAGAATAGAAAATGCAAAACAAGACAGCTGTACAGGAGGTTTTTCTTTTTAAAGAAGTTGATAGACAAATGGCACAGGGTTCACTGTTCTCGCCAGCTGAGAGTTTAGCTTCTAGAAACTGCTACTTTAGGGGAACAAGTGAAGTAGTGTGGAAGGCCTGAAAGGCTTCATTGACACAACAGCCGGGAGGCTCTTGTACTACTTTGTCTGGTATGCAGTGCCCTTCGGAAACCAGCTCTTCAGATCTCTACACCCCCGACATCCCCAAAAGCTTAAAATATTAGGCTTTTTTTATTTTTTATTTTTGGTGGGTTTTTTTTTTTTTTTTGCCACTATACTTGGTTTTCTAAGTGAAATTACTGAAAAGGAGTTTGTTTTTGTTTATCTTTTGCCTTTGAGTGTCAGTCAATGATTCACATAATCTCTTGGCTTGCTTAGTGGTAACACTGGGGGTCTGGGCAGTAGGGCCAAATAATTGTCCCTAACAAATTAGTGGCCCAGCATTAGTATTTGCTTTCTGAACTAGAATCTAAGTGCTGCAGCAAAAAGGAGTCCTTGGGTGGGGGAAATAAGACAAATTTGAAGCTGATGATTCTCAGCTGTCTTGAAAGTTGATCTGGAGAGATTTAAGTTTATGCTAAGGAATAACTTTCCAGTAGAACAAGGTATTAAAAGTTGTTAGATTTGTATCAGTGAAGTTGTAGACTCACTTGTAGACTTTGAGAGAGTGCTTCAAGGAAGACACAATCATCTGTGGCATGTTGGTTTGGTATAGAAGGGCTGAGGCCAGGCAAGCTTTTCATCAATGGTTTTCATTCAAGTATTAATAGAGCTCCTATTATGTGTCTAGCCTTGAGAAAGGATGTGGCCTGTGCTCCCAAACTTTGAGGAGCTCAGAGTCATTGACCCATAGACTGTGGAAGATCCTTAGAGATAAGCGGTTCAGCCTTATTCTGCAGGGAGCATTGAGGCCCGGAAAGTTGACTTGCTCGAGATTACATGGAGTTAGTGGCAGATTTTTGACTGGAAGCTAGATCATTTTACTCCCAGTTTGGTATTTTTCCATTCGACTATTGTTGAAAGTGCCTATCGTTGTCAGAGAACAATTCAAGACGAGATATGCTGAAGTGTAAATTGAATAATCAATTGCCATTGCACATGGGGAGAGTTCATTGTTACCTGGTGTTATCTGGAAGTGTGACAGATTTTGAAGAATGGGTATGGTGTGGACATTACAAAAGAACCAGAAAAATCTGGTCTCTGTTCTGTGTTGTTGGGGGATATTTACATCCTTCAGTTCAAGTACGAGCCTTTAAATGTTCTCTCTGTTGGAGCACGTGCACACAGGAAGTTCCCTTAGTAAACATCAAAATGAAAGCTGGGTGAGGATTGGGAGGTTGGAGGTGGGAGGGGAAGTGGAGTCCAAGTGATTCACAGATTTCTGAGTAAACTTGGCCATCACACACTGGAGGATGAACTTTGAGTTCATTGCTAGAACTTTGAGTCTATGACAAGAGGGGCCCTTGTGGAGGTCTTGTGGAGGTCTTGACGTAAAGAACTTGAGCGACCCCCCTGGAACTTCTGCCTGGCTGCTAGGAATTAGTTCTTGGCCTTAATATTTGATCTCTTCTCACTCTTTGCCTATGCCTATAGGTTTCCTTTCCCATTTAAGAGCATTGCTAAAAGCAAAAGTAACAATCTTAACCATCTGCTACTTAAACAAGAGGAGATTTATTACTTTTAATCGAAAGGATACTTGTTCCAACAGGAGAAGTGTATGCCTCGGAGAGGAAAGCCTGTGACAGCACATGTATTTTGGTCACTGCTCTGCAGTCAAGTTGTGTGTGTGTGGGGTGCTCCCCAAAGTGCAAGCAGCAGATACAAGAGTTTAAGGCCGGAGAGAGCACTGCTGGTTCAGGGAACAGAAAGTTTAGTGCACATGCAATATGGCTGGAGTATAGAGCAGGGGGCGGGGCCCTGAGGCATCTAGCAAAGGGAGTGGGGAGAGGGAGATTGAGGCTGAAGAATCCAGATCTGGAGGGCCTTGTAAACTGTGTTAAAGAAAGTAGACTTTAACTCAAGGGCAATGGAGATATGACTATGAGATTTAAATTTTAGATCACTCTGATTGCTGTATTGGGTTGGATTATAGGAGAGGGAGAATGAGAAACAGTAGAATCAGTGAGACTAATTAGAAGAATGTTGCATTAGTTGAAGAGAGAAGGGTAGATGGCCTGAACCTGCAGGGACAGAACTGTGAAAAGCAATTTTGGCACTCAAGGCAAACAGCTAAAAATTGACCTTCAAACAATTCTGTAATTCAAGATATGGCTTGTAAGTGGGTGTGACTGTGATGTGCATTCCAATAGCTTTCAATTTAACTAAATATTGTGGATAACCAAGTGCTATTCTTTTAAAATAATTGTGTAAAAAAAAAAAACCCCCCAAAACAAAAATCTTCCCTCTCTGCATTTTTGTCTCCAAGGGAAAAGCACCATCAATCCCTAGCAGTTAGTCTGGGGCAGAGGCAGAGGGAGGGAGGGAGGTGATCAGACTTAGGAGATAGTTGAGAAGTAGGATGGACAAGGAAATCTTTTGAGGGAAAAAATTTTGAGTTCATTTTTAAAGTTGTTTTTAACTGAAAGAGTAATACATGCCACGGCAAAATTCAAACCGTACTAAAGCTGTACAATGAAAAGTATGTCTCCTTAACCAGAGTCAACCACTGTTACTAGTTCTTGTGTATTCTTCTAGAAGTTTTCTGTACCACTGTAAGCTTAAATTTTTAGTATTTTCATTAAAAATATCTCTTTTTATTAAAACATTTAATATTTTTCTTTTTATAAAAATGGGAGCATACCATACACCCTGCTCTTCCCTTTACTAATTCACTTAACATTATATTGTGGCAGTCTTGCCACATCTGCTTCATTCTTTTTAATGACTGTTTAATAGTCTATTGAATGGGGACTTCCCTGGTGGCGCAGTGGTTAAGAATCCACCTGCCAGTGCAGGGGACATGGGTTCGAGCCCTGGTCTGGGAAGGTCCCACATGCCGTGGAGCAACTAAGCCCGTGCGCCACAACTACTGAGTCTGCGCTCTAGATCCCACAAGCCACAACTACTGAGCCTGCATGCCACAACTACTGAAACCTGTGAGCCTAGAGCCCATGCTCCACAACAAGAGAAGCCACTGCAAGGAGAAGCCCGCGCACTGCAACAAAGAGTAGCCCCCGCTCGCCACAACTAGAGAAAGCCTGCACACAGCAACGAAGACCCAACGCAGCCAAAAATAAATAAAAAGTAAAATAAATTTATAAAAAAAAAAGAATGATGCATTTAAAAAAAAATAGTCCACTGAACGACTGTGTTATCATAATTTATTTAAATTGGTCTCCAAACTGATGGACATTGGGGCTATTTCCAATTTTTGGTATTTGAATTAGATTTTTACATAAGAGAAGAGACATGAATTAATAAAGAAAGAATTTCAGGTCATGAAAAAAGGTTTATATATAAACAGGGACCCCTGGCATTTTTGTGACTGAGGAACTACTCTTGACTTGCCTAAGCCTTAGGGTGAATGTAATTATGAGGGTGGAAGTGGGAGAGTAGTGAGTGTTTATGCAGACCTTTGAATCTATGTGACTTAAGAACTGGGCATGTCTAACAGGGATGGATTGAAGCTGGCATAGTCACTTCTTCACCAAGTAAAGATCTTTCAGGGGAGGAGGCTGCCACAGCTGTGAACACTGACCATATTCCCCTCCAGTAGAAATGCCCTCTTGTCCACCCATGGCTGTCAGTCACTGTATTGTATCCTAAATCTACCTGCTGTCACAGTTGTTTATCTGGGCCCCCTAGCCATCGTGAGAAACAGGAAGTATTTGTAAAAGACAGAGAATAGGTCTGATAGCTTGGGAGGCATGAGAAATGGGCCATTTTGTAAGGCTACCGCCCACTTGTTCTTCCCTTTGGTTTAAGCACACTTTGTCCTCTCCCACTGATGTTGGAAGAGTTAGTTTCAGATGCAACCATTTACCAGTTGCATGATCTTGGGAAAGTCTCAATATCTCCAAACTTCAGTTCTCCCATCAGCAAAATGGGTATAATAATTCCTGGTTGGCACGGTGTTGGTAAGATTTAATAAGCCAATGGATGTGAAAGGGCCTGTGTTTCATTTTACTTTTTTCCAAGACCTTGCCAGAATGGAGTTTGTAAAGCAATATGTAATCCAACCCAAGACAGTGAAGCATATTCTGTTCTTTCCTGGGATGTGCCTCCCAGTGTAAGCCTCCCATACCCTCGGCTTTTATGCTTTATTGAAGCTATTCCTGAAAGTTCATCACCTTTAGGAAAATATTACCAGATTTCTTTATATTTCTATAGCACTTATGGCTGGCAAAGAGACCTTAGCAACAATGATCTAATTTGAGCCTCCCATCAAACCATCTGGGGTAAATAGGGCATGTTTTATTCCCATGTAAAAGATGGTGTAACTGAGGCTCAGAGAAATTGATATAAAGAAACTGAGACTCACAGAAGACACATTGGTAATAAATAGCAGAGAGCAGGAAGAGGTCCCTCTAGACTACTACAGGACTGATGAGGTGAGAGGTAGCTTCCCTGCTCTCAATCTGCTTAGGCTTGGAATTCTTGAGTCTGTTTCCCCAATCATATTTTACATCCTAGTAAAGTACATGTCACTGTAAATATTTGTTTATTTATTTATTTATTTGGCTGCGCTGGATCTTAGTTGCAGCATGCAGGCTCTTAGTTGTGGCATGTGGGATCTGGTTCCCCCACCAGAGATCGAACCCAGGCCCCCTGCATTGGGAGTGCGAAGTCTTAACCACTGGACCACCAGGGAAGTCCCCTTGTCACTTTATTTATTTATTTATTTATAAAGATTTTTTTGATGTGGACCATTGTTAAAGTCTTTATTGAATTTGTTACAATACTGCTTCTGTTTTATGTTTTGGTTTTTTGGCCACAAGGCATATGGGATCTCAGCTCCCCGACCAGGGATCGAACCAGCACCCCCTGCATTGGAAGGTGAAGTATTAACCACTGGACCGCCAGGGAAGTCCCCCCATGTCACTTTAAAAGTAATTTCTCACTGGAAAAAAAAAGTTGTATTAGTAAGATATTTTACAGTTTGCAAAATACCTTAAAATCCATGTATGCATTTGATTCTTACAATAACCCTATGAAGTAAGTAGAGCAAATGTGAGTAATTCCATTTTGCAGATGCGGAAATAGATTTAGGAATTGAGACCTGCCCAAGGTCAAACAATCAGTAAGGAGAAGAGCCAGAATGGGAACCTGGCCTTCTGGCCAGCAATTTCAATGCCTTTTTAAAAAAAATAAATTTATTTATTTTATTTATTTTTATTCTTGGCTGCATTGGGTCTTTGTTGCTGCATGTGGGTTTCTCTAGTTGCGGCGAGCAGGGGCTACTGTTTGTTGCGGTGTGTGGGCTTCTCTTGTTGCGGAGCACGGGCTCTAGGCACGCAGGCTCAGTAGTTGTGGCGCATGGGCTTAGTTGCTCCGTGGCACGTGGGGTCTTCTGGGACCAGGGCTCGAACCCGTGTCTCCTGCATTGGCAGGTGGATTCTTAACCACTGCGCCACCAGTGAAGCCCCTTAAAAAATATTTATTGAGTACCTTTGTAAACTGCTCACTATCTAGTTGGGAGAATGGTAAATAAACAAATGGTTACAATCAAAGACAAAATATACTTTGCAGTTTGGAGACTTAATAAGTGGTTTTTAATGACAGCGTGATGACAACTTTTCCTCAAAAGTTAATGATCACTATTGACTTTTGTAAAGAGTGGGAGAAAGAAGCCACACATACACATACCCATAACGAGCCCCCACTCCCTGATATCAGTGAAAATCATCTGAATTTTACATTCCAATAAGTAACTGGCATTTTCTTGGCATGTTAATCTGTAGGGAATTACAGGCTGCAGGGTAGTAGTGTATCATCAGAGAATGTCTACTAGATTACAGTATTATGTTACTTTGATGTCACTGCCCAGCATTGTTTTAGTCTTTTCCTTACTAACAGCTACATTTGCTAGATCTTATTTCAGCAACATCATGTAAGAAAAAAAAAAGAGAATTTGTAATAATTTTCTTTATAAACAGCATATTTCTTGTTTGATAATAAAGATTTTGCTTACTTCTGTCCTCTTGTTTTCCCGGGGCCATAATTGGTTGTAGGTCTGCTCATCCTTCTCAGTTCTCCAGGGCAACATGTGACCTGAAGCAGACTCTAAAAGAGGAAAGATAGGTCAGACTTAGAGATTCAAGATTAAACAGAGCAGTGTGTTTAGAGCACTAGACTTAGAATAAAAAAAAAGGAAGAGTAGATCTCCCTTGTATAATGAAGAATTAACTTTACCCAAAGAGAGGCCTGGCCTTTGCCCTCAGCTACTGGGAGGTAATATCTAGGCCCCTAAAATGTCCTACCTGATAGGAGTGTCTTTGTCTGCCTGGGGGCTTTGGCCACTGACCAGTCTAACGATGTGATTTATGATGGTGGCTTTGCAATATGCTGTATCAGTTCTGACCTCCAGAGGAACAGGAGACTACAGGTCAGAGGTGTGGGCAGTGTGTGACTGAGCCTCAATAAAAACTCTGGACACCAGAGACTTGGGTAAACATCTCTGCTTGGCAACACTCTTGAATGTCGGCACACGGTGTAACCGGGAGGAGGTAATGCTATCCAGGACTCCATGAGAGATGACCCGAAGCTTCGTGTTTGGGTCTCTCCCACATTTCACCCCATCTGTCTCTTCTTTCAGCTCGTCCTGATTTGTATCCTTTGGTAATAATACTTTAATAGTAAGTACAGTGCTTTCCTGAGTTCTGTGAGTAGTTCTAGCAAACTCTCAAACTTGACGGAGTAGTGGGACTCCTGCTCTTGTGACTGGTATCTGAAGTGAGGGCAGCCTTGTGGAGGGCTGGGCCCATAACCTGTGAAGTTTGGCCTAAACCTGGTAGTTGGTGCTGGACATCACTGCGTTTTCCCAAAACCTGATTTTAGATTTAGATTTTGGCACTTTCTAGCTTGGTTACTTCTCTCAGCTTCAAATTTTTTTTTTTATCCTTAATTTGGTGTCATCTCTGCCCTACTTTCCTCACAGGGTTAATTCTTAAGATCAAAATAAGTAATGTATGTAAAAGCTATTAATAGCAAACAAGAATATGGTATTTAAAAACTGTAATGGGTCATCAAAATATATTAATATTATTACAATGGAACTAAATGGTTGCGATGAATTTGGTGGATGTGTGCATGGGTTAGGCACCATTTTATTCAGTCATTCATTACGCAAACAATTTTTGCTTTTATATTGTGTGCAGAGTGCTAGGGAGAGAACAGTGAACAAGTCAAGGCCCTGCCCCTATGGGGCTTATATTCTACTCAGAGAGAGAGATAATAACACAGTAAATGAGGCAAATAATGAGACTATGCTAATTGTTGTGAAAGAAGCAGATAGAGTGACATGAGAGGGAGCAGTTCCATTGGAAGACAGAGTGGCCAGTAAAGAGCTCTCAGAGGAGCTGACATTTGAAAAAAGATTTTAAGGAAGAGAACTAGTGCTTTTTTAGGTGGAAGGACTAGGAAGGGCAAAGGTCTTGAGGTAGGAAAGAGGTTGGTGTGTTTGAAGAACAGAAATGAAGTCTGTGTGGCTGCTTCTGGGCAACATAAAGTGGGAGATGTGCATGGGTCAGATGATGAAGGGGAAGAAGTTTGGATTTTTATTTTGAGAGTGACGAGAAGCTTGGATGGCTCTGTGTGTGTGTGTGTGTGTGTGTGTGTGTGTGTGTGTGTAAAATTTTTTTATTTATTTGGCTGTGCCGGGTCTTAGTTGCAGTACATGGGATCTTCATTGCCGCATGCGGGATCTTAGTTGCCGTATGCAGGATGTAGTTCCCTGACTAGGGATAGAACCCACACCCCCTGCCTTGGCAGCTCAGAGTCTTAACCACTGGATCACCAGGGAAGTCCCTTGGATGGTTTTAAGTAGGCAAGTAACATGAAGTGCTCTAAGAATTCCAGCTGCTGAGTGGGGAAGAGGAGAAGCAGGGGGAGCTCTCCAGGGTCCTAAGGGACTTAGAAAAAGGAGGTCTATGGGACAACCACTGGCTGTTGCTGTGGTTGGTCTTGGGGCTACAGCTGGTAACTTATTGTCTCCCTGCTCCGTTATCTACTCTAAATTCCACTCTCCCTCTCTTCTGGAGACAAGCAGGGCTTCCTGTGGTGGTTCAGGTGAGAGATGGTGGTTGGGGCCAAGGAGGTGGCCATGGAAATACTTCTTCTTGCTAGACTACAAACTCCAGGAAGGCTCGGAGCTGTCTCTTTTGTGTAACTTATGTATTCCAAGCTTCTAGAACAGTGCCTGGCACATAGGAGGTACTCAAAAAATATTAGTTGGATCAATGAGTGAATAGTTACTTTCTGGAGTTAGACTGGAATCAGGTTTAGGATAAATAAAAGTGTAAGCTCTTCTAAAAAAAAAAAAAAGCTGCAACTTTGTATGTCTCCCAGTATATGGGCTACAGCAGTATTCCTAGGGGGTGGAACATACTTTCTCCAGAACAAAGAGGTCCACCAGGGATTGTGTTTCCTTCTTTGTGGATGCAAGATGCAGCAATTTGCCTTTTCTTTAGATGGGTGGACGCCCTAGCATACCCCTACCACTGGACCCCAAATGACTTTACTGAAGGGGCAGTTCCCTGAATCTTCATAGAGTTTATATCCCACCCTCTTGAGTGCTTGTGTCTTACCAAGGCTTTAAGGTGCTAGCCACCTTTTGCTCAGTCTCCTGAAACAGCATAATGTCATTGATGCAATGGATCGATGTGATATTCTGTGGGATGTCGAGATGGTCTAGATCTTTTCTGAATATATCACAACATAGATTTGGAGAGTTACCACAGCCTGGGGAAAAAACTAAATGAATGTTGTTCAGTCCACCTGAATGCTGTTTCTGATCCTCTTTCCTGATTGGGATAAAGAGGAATGCATTTGCTAAATCAGTGGCCACATATCATGTACTTGAAGTCATATTTATATGCTCTAGCAACGAAACCACGTCCAGCATGGTGGCTGCAATCGGGGTTGAGTTGAACTGGCAACAGTCTACAGTCATTCTCCAGGATCCATCTGTTTTCTGCAGGGCCCAGACTGGTGAATTAAACAGAGGTATGGTAGCGACCACCATCTCTGCATCCTTAATATCCTAAAGAGTGGCACTGATTTCTATCTTCCCTCCAAAATGGGATATTGTTTTCTATTTACCATCTTGTCTGGAGAGCAGAGGAGTGGGGAGAGGTGCACAGTTTTGGAGGTTTCCATTTGTCCTTCTCCACTGTGAAAGCGCTTATCACATAAACCAATAACCCAACGTGGGGGCTTAGCCAACTGCCAAATATAGCAATCCCAGCTACACGTTCAGGGACTGGGGCAATGACCACTAGGTGGGGCCATGGACCCAGTGGACCCCCTTTAAGCTGACTTCAGCCAGGACTCCATTTTGACCTGGCCCATGTCCCATCACTCTAATGGGGGTCCACAATGACATTTTAGGTCTCTGAATATCAGTATCATTTCAGAGCCTGTGTCTTGCTGGATATTCCCCCCCAACCTCCTAGTTTACAGTCACCCAAGTAAAATGGCTGTGAGTCCCTTTGCAAGAAGGACTGGTAGAATTATTACAGTGTATACTTGCTGTGACATTGCAGGCTCCTTTCTCCTGGGGACTTGGACACTTTTTCATTCAATAGATTTCAGGTCTGAAAGCAGTTTCAGGTCTTTGAACTGGACAAGGGATTATGACGTTTTTATAAAGTGTTTTTAAAAAAATATATTTAGCTGTGGTAAAAAACACATAAAATTTATCATCTTAACCATTTTTAACTGTACAGTTGAGTAGTGTTAAGCATATTCACAATGTTGTACAACCCAGCTCCAGTAATTTTTCATTTTGCAATATTGAAACTGCATCCATTAAAAAACAACCCATTTCCCCCTCCCTGCAGCCCCTGGAAACCACCATTCTACTTCCTGTTTATATGATTTTGACTATTTTAGATACTTCATATAAGTGGGAGCATACAGTATTTGTCTTTTTGTGACTGGCTTTCTTAGCAGTCCTCAAGGTTCATCCATGGTATAGTATATGACAGGATTTCCTTCCTTTTTTAAGGTTGAATAATATTCCATTGTATGTATATACCACATTTTGTTTATCCATTCGTCCTTTGGTGAACACTTGAGTTACTTCCACCTCTGGCCCACTGTTAATAATGCTGCTATGAACATGGATGTGCAAATATCTCTTTAAGATCCTGCTTTCATTCTTTTGGATATATACCAGGAGTGGGATTGCTGGATCATATGGTAATTCTATTTTTATTTTTTTGAGGAACTACCATATTGTTTTCTATAGTGGCTGCACCGTTTTACACTCCCACCAACAGTGCACAAGGGTTCCAATTTCTCCACATCAAGGGATCATGATTTTTTTTTTAATTGGGGCAACAGTGTTCAGCTCTCTGTTCACCTAGTCTTGCATTCTTTTTATATATTAAACATTGCCCATCTATTTTGTCCCTAGGGATATCGTGTTCTATTAACCAACTCAAATCTCTGTGGGTTAAGCCCCCTTGGTTGGCCCTTCAATCTTGCTGTTCATTAAGCTAATTGTGACCCCCTGGCTCCTACTGTTGCCACTTGGCCTCAACTGATGGAGATGGGGAGGCGGGTTTGATTATCTCCATTGCTATCAATGATCTCAGCTCTGTGATTGCCTCTCCTGCTCTGCAGAGACGATCCACCACTGAACTTAGTGATGCTGGTGCCCCTCTAATGGCTGTGGTGAATGGTTTGTCTTCTGGACCTTCCATGAAATATAATCCTTTGGTGGGTCTTCAGGCCTCAAATAATAGATCCATTCCACTATGTCCACTCCCTAAGCTTTTTAATCCTTTCCTCCACTGTCTGATGTGGCAATTCCGCCATTCCAACTTTGCTCAGTGTGGGACATCACTTTTTCCAGGCTTCTAGGAGCACTCTAAGAACACATTGGAACCACCTCTGGTGTCCTTGCTGGAATGTAAACCCTATATCCCAAGAGAGTGCCCCTAAGTTAATAAACTCTTTCTTATCCAGTTTTATATTCTGGTACCCTTCATCAAGCACACTCAAAATCTAATCCATGGTATCCTCTCCTGCTCCTGCTGTTACATGCTGGGTGTTAGTTCCTTTTCTTCCTTCTGAGGTCCAGCATGTTCTCAGCTGAATTGTGCTGTGACTTAGCACCAGTTATCATCCTGGCAGCCAGAAAAGGAGATGGGGTCAGATCCTGACCTCTGCCACCTTTTAGGGAGGGGCCTTTACTGGGGACAGGTGGTGCTAGCTCTTAATGGGGAGGGGTGGATCACTTTTGTATGGGAAACCAAAATCTTCAGGGACATCTACCATCCGAGGATACCAGATGTCCCCACTCCATGTGTCAGGGTTCCAGTACAGGTTTTCTCAACTAGGGCCCTGGCCCGGGCACAACAGATCTACCCTGTCTGAAGGTTCTAGTTTCCTGCCTCAGGTGAAAGTTTGTCTTTGAAGGTCTGCATCTCTACTAGTTTCTGAGTTGGGTCTTCATTCTCTACTGCTCTCTTAACAGCAGGAGAGAAGAACCTCTTTGTAAGCTACCAAAGAAGTCTCAGGCTTTCACACTTAATTTCAGTTGGTCGGTAATTGCTTTTCCTTGTCTCCCCATAAGATGCCAAAGCAGTTTAGTAACAATCAGCCAATTTTCATGTCCTTGTATGAGTCATTTCCCTATACTTTTCAAATACCTGAATCATTTCACTGGCCAGGAGGGTGTCCTCCATCAGATCATTCTCCTGAATTACCACTGGTGAAAGTTTTTCTGGCTGGAGACTGTTCCTGTCTCTCTATTATTTTTCCAATAAATTTTGCTTGCAAACTGAATGGTTCCTTCTTTGGTTCCTTTCTCTTGCAATACCTTATCATTTACAGCTAAGAAAAGCTTACTGGTACAAAGTACCATAGGTGACAGTTTCATAAATTATTCCACCACTATTTAACACAAGGTAACCCTTTCTCCAGCGTCCAATGGTAATTTCCTCCCCGATCATCCAGCCTCTACTAATAGTCTCTTGGCTGCCCTTCTAGCCTCTGTTTGCTGCCTGGTCCCAATGCCAATGTCCTGTGTTTTGGGTTTTAAGTATGGCAGTTTCCCACTTCAGTGTTTCAGTTTCTACTGCTGAATAACAAACCACCCTCAAACTTAGTGGCTTAAGACAACAATGATTTATTAATTTCTCACAATTCTGTGGGCTGACTGGATGGTTGGTCTTTGGTCTTGCATGTTGTGCTGCATTTAGCTTGTGTTTGCCCAGAGGCTCGGATGTTTGGGATGGTTTCGCGGGTTTCAATGCCTCTTTCTCCACGTGGTCTCATATCCCAAAGATGCTCGGCCAGGTTTCTTACTTGCAGCTAAATTTTAAGAGGGCCAGAGAGGACACTGTGAGACCTCTTAGGGCCTAAACTCTGGAACTTACACAATTGCACATTCTACTGGTCAAAGCAAGTCACAAGGCAAACCCAGATTCAGACAGCACTTGGAGAAATAGCAATGCCTCTTGAGTGGGAGCAGCAGTAAACTCACAATGCAAGAGCATGGATGGAGGTTGAGTCATTGAGGGCCATTATTTAAGGATCTACCACACTTAAATTTAAGGTGCCTGTTAAAATGGAATACTATTCAGCCATAAAAAAGAATAAAATTTTGCCATTTGCAGCAACATGGATGGACTTGGAGGGCATTATGCTAAGTGAAATAAGTCAGACAGAGAAAGACAAGTACTGTATGATATCAGTTATATGTGGAATCTAAAAAAATATAACAAACTAGGGAATATAACAAAAAAAGCAGCAGACTCACAGATATAGAACAAAGTAGTGGTTACCAGTGGAGCGGGGGATATAGGAGTGGGGGAGTGGGAGGTACAAACTATTGGGTGTAAGATAGGCTCAAGGATGTATTGTACAACATGGGAAATATAGCCAATATTTTGTTATAACTGTGAATGGAGTGTAACCTTTAAAATTGTATTAAAAGAAGTTAATAGATCCTAAGAGTTCTCATCACAAGAAAAAAAAAAAAAGATGCCTGTTAGACACCCAAGTAAAGGTGCCAAATAGGTACTTAGCTGTAAATGCCTTGATCCCAGAGCCGGCGGTTAGGCCAGGGAAGGAAATTGGGAATCATCAACATACAGACCTGATGCTTATGTGAATCATCCTGCCCTGCAGGTTCCTGGTTGCTGCGGCAGGGGACTGTGGAGGAGTCGGGGTGCTAGCAGGGCGCAGCGCTCTGAACGAGGCTGGGTAAAGGCTGGGGGAAGAAGAACATTCTGCTCTTGCGGTGCCTCCAAGTCCACTTCCCCACTCGGGTGTAGAGGATTCCACTAGCCCTCTCCTTCCACCTCCCACCTTGATAGAGCCACAGGCGCTAGGAATGAGGTCAGGACAACTGGTCTGCACGCAGAGGATATAGGACAGGCAACCATTCCACTGCCTTGTTTTGCCACCTAAAGAAAGGAACCCAGTAAAACGGGGAACGAGCCACATTGCCCTGCTCAATCTTCTTTTTGTTGCGCTGCATTTGCTGCCAGGTAGGACAAATTTGCAAAAGCAACTGCATTCCCATTGTTACCGCTTCTGGCCATTTCCTCTCATTCTTCATCTAGAAGACAGTTTAGGCATCATCCCCAAATGTCCGACAACACTTTGTTAACCCAAAACTGATGACCCTTATTTTAGATTTTTCTGTGTTTCTTAGGAGGAAGGGGCTGTTTGCTGTCATGGTTTTACTATCTGGAAGAGGAAAAGCAAGAATGAGGTTGAGTCTAGTATGTTTGAAAGAAAGAGGTGATTTCAGAGCTATTCCAAACTAGCAGGAAAGACAGGGGAGATAAATCCAACTTGTCCAAAGGAGAAAGCAAAGAGGAGGAGGGAATAAGTCGGAGGCTGTGATGCAGATCAAGAGTTCTATGTTACCTGCTCTTCTCTAAGTTACTCTTCTCCGTATTGTCTTCACGAAAATGAAAACTGCCTATGTCCCTCCTTTCTGTAGCTGCATCAGCCTCTCCCTCCTGATAACTTAGGAAGAGCAGGGAATCTGTATTCTCCAATTCTCCCCAACCTTAACGCAGTTCTCTCCATACTCGTTAACTCTCCAAGATCTTATTTTTAAGCTGGTTTTGCTAATTTTTGCATCCTCCTCAAGCCTGCTTTCAAGCCCAGGCTGGGGCTGGGGCCGGGGTGAGGCAAGTACAAGAGTTTCTGGCTCCATCTCTCATTTCCTGAGCTGAGCTGGGCTGTACTAATTGACCTCGAGGGTCTCAGGTGTGCTAAGTTGTGTGTTTGTTAGATCTCGTTAGGATTGTAATTAGTGCAGAGAATCTAGGTCAGAGGCAACTGGTTGGATTGATGGTCTCAGGGGGCATGAATAAAGGCCGGGAATAGCAAACAGGTTCCTGGTTCTTGGGTGGGGTGAGCCAGGGGCAGGGAATGGTGGGACTTGTGTCAAACACACAGACAAATAGACACAGGGTCGCGTGCAGAGAGGCGCTCAAAAACTGTTAGCGTGTGTGTGTGTGTTAGGGTGTGTGTGTGTGTGTGTGTGTGTGTGTGTTCGCTCCCGCATTTACTCGGGTTTCTTTTCAACCTCTCCATATATGGTGTGGCTCTAGAGCAGCCTGGGGATTGGCTGCTGTTGTTGGGAGACTCGGAGGTAGGAAGAAAGCAGAAAAAAGAACGAACCCAGCAAGGGGAGGGAGTGTCAAGGGGAGGGGCTGTAGCCGAGCTTTGAGGGTTGCAGAATGGGGCTGGGTCCCCTTGCCTGTAAGGTTTAGAAAGGGGAGAGATTCTTTGGGACTGCTTTTTGTGTGTAATGAGGTAGAGCTTACTGTTGGCAGAGGGTCTGGGAGAGGGCAGGGAAGGAGGCAAAGCTATTTCCCTAGGGTCGGCACGGCATGGTTTGTGAAGGCTGGAGCGGGAGTTAGAGAAACTTGTTTTTTTTTCCTTTTCTTTTCACCCTAAACAACCTACAGCTGTGCTGTGGAAGTAGCATGCAAATTAATTCTTCAGCTTTCCAGGTCAACACCTCAGATATTCTTCCTAATGGAAGTGAATCAGGACTGTACTGCACCCTGTTCCCCAAACCTCTACAAGTTAATGGGGGAAGAACAGGAAAAGTTGAGGAAAATGTCATTGAAATAGGAAATGGCATTTAGTTCTTTACCTGTCTCTACCCCTCACCCCATTTCAACTCTGTGTACTGGATTTCCTCATCTCCCTTGCCTGGCGCCTCCCAAAAGATTCTCCCTTTTCCAGTTCATTTGTGTAAGAAAAGAATATAGCAAAGATGTTGGAAGAGAGGAAAGGAGGAAGAAAAATACACATCCTGAAAAACGTCCATCGGCAACTGTGTAGTAAGCAGGTTGCCCCACACCCCTACTCAATCCACCCATTTGCCCCAGAACACGTGACTGAGAGGAAGTAAGGGAAATATTTCAGGTAAAGAAACTGGAGTGATGCAGTGAGGGAAGAGGGATCTGGGAGGAGGGAAAAGCTAGGGTTCCAGCATCGTTATCCTCCAGCCACAGTGCCTGTGCTCATGCTTCCTTAACAGAGCTCACGCTAGCAGCCCACCACCAGCGTACGCTCTAAGCTGTTTTTCTAGCAGGGAGCCTGGCTTTGTGCTAAGCTCTGAAATTCTTGAAGACAGGAGATCAAACTTTCCCCCCTTCTTTCTATCTCTGGCCTTTAGCCCAGTACCTGGTATTCTCTCTCCTTGAAGAAAGGCTTATGGGCACAGTCCGTGGACTGGATCAGCTCGTGTACCAGAACACAGTGACAGTAACCCCATCCCCTAAGCCTCATTCAAACTGTACTCCTACCACCTGAGCTACTGTTAATAGCCCACTGAGTCAAACTAATAATAGCAGCAGCTGCCACAGCAGCTACTTACCAGCTGGCAGGCATTTTCCATACATTGTCTTTACACTTCCACTTTGCAGATGAGACAACTGACACTTGGAAAGCTTGTGCCTTGCCCAGGGTCTCATAACTAAAAAGTCAGAATTTGAACCCAGATCTGTCTGGTTCCAAAGCTGGCCTCATTTTACCACCTTGTGGCCTGGTTTTGGTGCCTTAAGACTCCAGGAGCCCAATGCCCAACTCTTAGTCTCCCGGGGTCCCTGATCTTTTCTGCTTCCCCTCACCTTTCTCCTCTCCGGTGTCTCCCTCCATCCTCTAGCTCCCCTGGGAGCCACAGATAATTGGCATGTTGGGATATACATGTCATTCTTGCTTTTGTCTTTTTCTTCATTATGTGGGAGCGACAAGGAAGAGAAAGAGAGAAAAGGGGAAATGCTGGTAAAATAAATTAATACAAAAATGCAGACTTACATATAGAAAGTAAGTATCATTTTAACCTAGACTTTCAATATTTGTGACAACGGGTAGCTCTGCTGACCGTGCTTAGAGTTTAGGTGAGCGAAACTTGTTTGGAGGACACGAAGTCTGGAGACCCAGGCTCCCTCCCCTCCTACCCCAGGAGACTCTGGGAACGACATGTAGGTGGCACTCTGGTGTACTCTCCTCACTCAAGGATACATGTGATTTAGTCAACTACAGGGTAAATCTAGGGAAAATCTTCATGACTGTGAGTGGTGGGGACCGAAAGAGCATGAGAATCTCTCTTCCCTACAGATGTTCAACTTGGACAGATTCCTCCATCTTGCTTACGGGGGTTATGGAGTAATGTCAGAGCAGAAGAGTGGCAATTGAGGGTCTGTGTTTTGCCTGAAGGATTTTCCTTGTTTCCCTCCTACCCCACCTTCCTGAATGTCACACGAGGGCAGCTTTGTGGCCAGGATGTACACACAGTTTGTCCCCATTTTCTCCTCTTCTCCCCTCTCACCCTTAGGTGAACTCTAGGTTTTGGCTCTTGGAGGTGAGAGGGGATCTAGGGAAGAGGATCAAGAAGCAAGCAAGGGGTCTACAAGTGACCCTTGAACAACGTAATTTTGAACTGCGCAGATCCACTTACATGCGGTTATTTTTCAATAAACACTACAGTACTACACAGTCTGCGGTTGGTTGAGCCCTCAGATGCAGAGGAACCATGGATATGGAGGGCTGTTAAGTTACAGGTGGATTAACCCTCGCACTTTTCAAGGGTCAACTGTACTTCAAAGTGTTTTTTTAACCCTTCATTACTTGATTCATGGGGCTGTCCCCTTCTTTCCAAAAATCATTCATATGTCGCCTTCTTCTTCTCTGGACACTATCACTGTTATTAAACCTGATCTTAGAAACTTCAGAGGGAAGCAGCAATCAAAATGAGTTGTGTAGTATCTACCACAGACAAGAATGTCGGGGCGTCTGGCAGCTCCAGAGGTGGTCAGGAGGGTGGTGGTGTGAGCATAAAGATGGTTTTCTAAAGCTGGGGCTTGATTAGTGTTGGAAGCAAGGTTCGAGGACGGAGAGGGAGAGGCTACAGGAAACCCTAGCTTGGCCGAAAGAGGAACCTGGGCATATATTTGGTTTTCCCCTTCATCCTACCCAGCTTGCATCACAAATCAGTTTCCTTTTTAGTTTGGTTCTTCCGTGGGGCTGACTGTCCCCGGTTCCCCTGTGCTAGGCGCCCCTAGCCAAATGACCAAATCCATCCCATCCGTCCAGGGCTGTATCTCTGAATCAGTGTTGGGAAGGGTGTGAGAGATGAAGGGAAGAAACACCTCATACAAGAAAGCCAGGCAGCTTGATCTCAATCAGAGGCTGCTAGGCGTGAGAAGCCAGTGCCTGGCGGCGGGGCTGGGGGTGTTTTAATTGCACAAACCCTCCTCGGGGCTGGGATAAATTTCACTTGTGTGTGCGTGGAGAGGTGGCACTGGCTCCCACATCTCTCGAGCTACGGCTGAGTGGCTGAAATTTCACCCTCAGATCGAAAACTTGGAATGGGACACAAGAGACGCCCCACACCTCCCCCTCTAAACTTAGGAGCCCACATACATCCTCGGGAGCAGCAGTATATTCCTCACCACACCCCAGAGGGCTGGTGCGTGTAACATGGTCAGACTGTGCCTTCGTTACCCTCTCTCTCTTCATCCAGGTGAAAGCTTCTTAATACTGCTGTAGCGGTCACCTCCTCCCCAGATCTGAGGCAATTTAGGTCTCAGAGAGATAGATGGGGGGAAAGGAGTTTGGGAAATAAGGGCTGTAGGAGGGTCGGGCAGCAGCAAGAGCAACGAATTTGATCGTGTTTTTGTTTTCTTTTTTGACTGAGGTAAATAAAAAAGCTGTATCCTGCAACACTTGGAGATAAGAGTCTGTCCACCCCCACACGTTCCAGACTCTGTCACCTTCCTCTACATCAGGCTCTTCCGGTACTGGCTATGCTGGCTGGGCTGTCTGAGGTGGGAGTCGGGGGTCTGCAGGTCCATCTGTCTGTACAGGTCCCTCAGCTCCCTGACTTCCTGCAGCACCCTCTTCGCCTGGCTCCAATTTGATGACGCCTCTCCCAGCAGCCGCTCTGTCTCCAGCAGCAGCTGTTCTGACTCCGAATCGGGGGGAGACCGAGGGGGGTCCTTGGCCTTTCGCTTCCCGTCTCCCAGTCCCTGAACCTCTGCCAGCAGCTCCTGAGTCTTCTCCAGTTTCCTCGCTACCAGGTCCTGGATCCGGGACAGCTGCCCCGGGTGGGGTGGGATGGGGGTCGGGGGGTCCTCGGCCCGCAGTTGGAGGGTGCGGGCTGCGGCAGTGTCCCGCTGAGACAGGATCTCCTCCAGGGAGGCACAGCGGCCTTTTTCTGAGGGGCTCAACTTCTTGGGTGCCTGGGGGGTGTAGGTGGCCCCTCTGTCTGGCTTTTCCCAAAGTCGGGGAAGGCCGCTTGCCCGGTCCGAGGAGGGCTGGATGCGGTCTGAGTCTGCTCTCCGCCGGCTGCCTGCCAGCTGGGCCACAGACTTGTCCAGGTCGACTCGAAAGCTCTCAGCACAGGAGGTTGGTTCCTCAGGGGAAGGGTCTTCCTCCTGGATCAGGTCCAAGGTCAGCATGCCATCCGAGGTAGAGGTTGAAGCCTGCAGAGGGAGAAGGAGGGAATGAAGGGGGAAGATTGTCGTCAGTGAGCATTTCAGGACTGACTGCCTGAAAGAGAAGCAGGCTGTGGTCATTTCCCTCCTCAACATGCCTTCCCTGAATGAGAAGCCCCCACTCCTGACACAGCCCTCTGACTTTGTTTGCTATTTCTTATTCCTTTGATAGTGACTTTAACTTCTTTCTTTTATTTTTCTGTGATTTAAAGTAATTTCTCCTGGGGGACTTCCCTGGTGGTCCAGTTGGTAAGACTCCGCGCTCCCAATGCAGGGTGTCTGAGTTCGATCCCTGGTCAGACAACTAGATCCCACATGCCGCAACTAAGAGTCAGCATGCCACAACTAAGAGTCAGCATGCCGCAACTAAAGACCCTGCGTGCCGCAACTAAGACCCGGCACAGCCAAAGTAAGTTAGCAAATAAATATTTTTAAAAAATTACCAATTTATTAAAAAAAATAATTTTTCCTGCTTGTTTCCCGTATTTTCCACTTTACTACGAGCTTCCTGAAGAGTGTCTTTTTCCTCTGTATTGTGGACTCTAAGCATCAGTTGGGTTTGACACATACAGGATGCCTGGCATGGTGAGGTAACTGTGCTTTTCCATCTGTATCCTCTGAGCCACACACCTCAACCCCCTCTGCTATTCTGACCTCAGAACCTCTTGCCTTAAAATAAAACTTGTTCTATTTCCAGAATATTGTAATTTTTTAGAAAGTGATAAGGGTATTCAGCACCTTATATGTATTGATACATATGTTGTTTCAATCATTCCTCACAGCAACCGTTCAAGTGGGCATGATTACTGCCCCACTTTACAGTTGGAGGCGGGCAGCTTCAGAGTACACTGCAAAGCTAGGTTCCAACCCAGCTCTGTCTGATTCCAAAGCCCATGTTCTTTCTTTCTTTTTTTTTTTTAATTAATTAATTTTATTTTATTTATTTTTGGCTGTGTTGGGTCTTCGTTGCTGTGTGCGGGCTTTCTCTAGTTGCGGCGAGTAGGGCCTACTCTTCATTGTGGTGCACAGGTTTCTACTGTGGTGGCTTCTCTTGTTGGAAGCATGGGCTCTAGGTGCACGGGCTACAGTAGTTGTGGCATGCGGCTCAGTAGTTGTGGCGCATGGGCTTAGCTGCTCCGCAGCATGTGGGATCTTCCCGGACCAGGGCTCGAACCTGTGCCTTCTGCATTGGCTGGCGGATTCTTAACCACTGCGCCACCAGGGAGGCCCCCATGTTCTTTCTACTATACCTGAGCGCCTCTTTCCCTAGACACTTAGCGCTCAGACAAATGAAAGAAAATCCTTGCTCCTCTAAGTGCCTGTGATACATAATGCTGTTATCCGTCAGGATAGCTAGCCACCAGACAGTAGCTTATGTTGCCTTGTACTGTATTCATCTCTTCTACTTTTCACTTCCCTTGTCGGTATATCTCATTTTCCCCAAAGGATGATACATTTATTGAGGGCAGGACTTTCAAATTCACAGTAGGTGCTGACTAAATATTTTTGGTTTGGAGGAATCAAGAAAGGGAACGGGGTGGAGGGACTTCCCTAGCCTTTGACCTTGGTACACAAATGCCTCTGGTGGGCTGTCTGAGATGAACTGACATGGAGTTGGCCCTTCAGCAATTTTTACTTTCTTATAGTCTTACATACCACAGCCATTAGGTGTCCCCGAGTTGGGGGGCGGCGGGAGTGCTGGATTTTTGCCCTGTCTCGAGTTGGGTGTGCGAGATAGCTGTCCTCCTCAACGGTGACCTGAAGAGATGCACTGTGAGTCATGGGTGCTATTTGGAGACTCTGTCCCAACCCAGCTTCCCCTGAGGCCTGAACATGCCTGGACTGGGAAATAATCCCACCTCATGAACCGTTACTGAGCAAATCCAAGGGCAAGGGATGTATTGGACATGAAGCTTAAGCTCCTTAAGCTGGCCCATGCATCAGAAAGCGGGGAAAGAGGAGTTGGCAGAAAAGACTTAGAAATTAGAAGGAGAATAGGGTTTCAAAAGGGAAATAAAGGAGCAGAGCTGGTGGGGAGCTAGTAAGTGGGGCCCACACCATCCTCTTCCCTCTTCAGTGAGTCATTCTGCTCCCTCTGCCTCAGCGTCCCCTTCCCCACAATAAGCCTCCTGACCTCATCCAAGATGCGGTTCTTGGCTCGGGTGATGGCGGAGTTGAGGGCATTGATCCATGATTCCTTCTCTTCTGGACTCACTGCCAGGAAGATCAAGTTGGGTGCCTGTGAGGAGAAGATTCTTGTTTCAGTCAGGGGTTTACAGTTGGCCTCACCTTGACAGTGAAGAAATAAGAAATTATAATCTCATTCTCTTAGACCCAGCTCTTGGAAGGAGAGAGATTCTACTTCTGGAGTCATCCGTAACTTAAGGAAATCAGCCTCTATTCCTGCAAAATGCCATTGCTTGGAGGCTGTTTTAGAAACGACCAATGAGGAGCTTAGAAGGGTACCAGATATTAATACGGCACTGGAGATAATTAGAGGAGGTTTGGTAAAGGACAGATACTAAAATAAAGATCTTTAAATGTCTGAAGAAATAGAATGTGACAGGAATGGCTTCCCTGGGTTTCCTCAGACAAGAGAAATTAGATTCAGAATTTCAACCACCTATCACAGTACAGGGAAAAGTGGCTGTCTCCCAAGAGGTGTGTGTGTGTGTGTGTGTGTGTGTGTGTGTGTGTGTGTGTGTGTTTGACAGAGAGAGAGAGACAGACACAGAGAGAGGGAGAGAGATATGGTCTTTGTGGCTGGACAGTTTAAAGGCTGGCTTGCCTGGAAGGAAGGAAATGGCCATGATATTCTCAGGTTAAATAATAAAAGCTGGCAGGAGAGCAATCATTCAGGGCCTCTGAGCCAAGAGAGCTGAGAGAGAGGTCCTGAAGGGGAAGGAGTTCTCCTCTGCTCCCCACCCCCCGAGCTGGTCAGCGTCCCCGTGGCCAAGGCGGCAGGGCGGCATACCGTGGTCCCGGGCTGCTTGGAGCGGGCAAGCGTGAACTTGCTGTGATTCTTCTTGCTCCTGCTCTTGGATTTCCGGAGCTCTTCACACTTCTCGTAGTCACTCAGGTCAAACACCTCTTGAATAGTTTTCTCATCTTTTACCTAGGGGAGGGTTGGAGGTGAGGTGCTGAGGATGAAATTACTTAGTCCCTTCTCCCAAATTGTTAGTGATAGACCAGTCTTGGGAACCAGAAGAAGCGTGAGAGGGGAGGGATGACCATAGGTTAGGAAAAGGCTGTCCTACCCAAGGCCCACAGAGGCCTGACAGTGGGGGGCAGCCCCCACGTCCTGATTCCTCAGGTGGGTTTCCATTTAAATGCCTTGTCCCCACTCCCCTCAGCCAAGCTACCGTTTCCAGAGCCCCAGGAGGTCTCTCTTCACTGTGACTCCCACTTTGTCCTTCAAAGGACATGGTTACAGGGCTAACAGTTTAATCCTATCATCCTGAAGTAAGCAAGACCCGGATGGCCCTTGATTGTCCAGAGGGAGGAGGTAAAGGCAGGGCCAATATCAGGGGATGTCTGGAGGGAACGAAGGGCTGCCTCCGCCCTTCCCTGTCTTATGTTTATGCTGTTGCTTTCTTATCCCATTATCCCTTGGCTCCTTCCTTAAATATATACTATTATGAAGAGACTGATCTATCTCCTTCTTTTCAGAAGCTTCAGCACCACAGGAACAGCAGCCCCTGTGTTCAGTTTGTTGAGTTTGTTCAGACAGGGTGAAAAATACACCTGTAGTTCCTACCCCTCCTTCCTTCCAAGGTACCGTGACAACCCAACCTAGCTCCTGTGGGCTTGAGAAGCCACTTAAATCATCCACTGCTCTCTAGGCAAAGATGCATTAATACTCTCCCTGGAGGACTACTTGGAAAAAAGTGTTCTGCTTCCTGGTTCCATGATTCCAGTTTGAGCCCTTACTGCCAGGAAGTTCTTCCTTGTGTCTAAACTGAGCCCTTCCTGCTTGTAGAATCTATCTTGCACCCGGTTCCACTCTCAGCATTTCTATCCATCATTTGACTCTTAACTCTCTTGTTGAATGTCTAATCAGAGACCACAGTTCCGTCTACATCCTCCAACCCCAACCAGCCTTTTATGAGTGCCACAAAGCAAATTCTACTAACATTTCTGCCAAGGTCCGTTTTAAACTTCTCAGGGTTTTTTCTCCTCTCCCCTAAGGTATTCCCATAGCCCTGATCCTCTGAAGCTGTGATTTGGCTTGCAAGAGGAAAGAAGCCTTCATCACTGGCCTGGATGGAGCAGCCTGTGATCAGAAAACCCTTTCACCCTCTGCTACTTACGCCTGGGATTGGAAGACCCTGTGGGATGAGCTGTCCAGGCTTTCCTGGGATGAGAGATGGAAACCACCAGCACGTGTCTTGTTAAAACTAAACAGTCAAAAGTAGCCTCATATGTTCCTTGGAAGACATCTGCCCTCCCTGACTGGAGGTGTTTCACAAAAGAGTCCGCATGTCTCAAGCTCTGAAATAGGAATTGTGTGCCTGGAGGTGACTTCATCTATCCGCCTGGTTCTCTCTTCCATCCCCCAGCCGATCTCTGCTCTTGTGTCTGCCTATCCTTCTGACTTGGCGCTGGACCCAGGGGGCTGACACAGACTCATTCAGGTGAATGGCTGCTCATACACCCACCTTTCTTTGTTTCCACGTGGCCTGGCTCCTCCAGGGCTCTCCCCTATCCTGGGCTCCCGGGTTTTGGACTAGGAAGTGACCAGAAGCCTTGAAGGCTTGTAGGTGAAAGTGGACAAGATGCTGGCAAGGGGTGTTCCAGAACAATTCCCAGAAACATGGAAGCAGGGATGCAGGGTGATGCATCACTCCTCTTCCCCTCCTCCCTCAGAGCTGAGACTATCAGCAGAGGCCAGAAATCTTGGAGAGGAAAGTGCTGGGTGTGTGTATGTAGCCAGGGGAAGAGAGTTACTTGTTCTGTTTTCCTTAGGGGAGGGGAACGGAAGGGGAGGGGAACAGAGGGGAAGGGAAGGGAAAGGGAGATATTCTGGCTTGGACACGACTGATAAGGAGCTCTGGGGAGCAGAAGACATTGACAGAGGTTAGCCCCTCATAAGGCAGGGGTAGGAGATGGGGTAAGGCAAGCAGTGAAACAAGCATATTCCAGTGCCCAGGGAAGATGGACAACTCCAAGACCCTAGTTCTCCACTGTATTGTTTTTGCCCATCTAATTCCCACAGTCTCATTTATAATTACCACCCACAAAAGTCAACCCTTTCCCCTGATTCTTTCTCCTTAGCCCACAGAAAGGAATTTTTCCCATGCTTGCCAGAAAAAGATGCCCTGAACTCAATTTCCTCTACCATGAGGTCTCCCTAAGGTCTAGTTTCTGTTCCTATACATCAGCTCCATGATCATAAGGTGCCCTTTGACTAAGAATGAAGAAAACGATTATTAACAACAAATACAGAAGGATTTCTTTGGTGGGGGCAGTTGCAAAAAAAGACTGTCGCAAATTCTAGGGGAGAGGGTTAGGGATTTCCTGCATTAACATGTAAATTACTGGGACTTCCCTGGTGGTCCAGAGGGTAAGACTCCGAGCTTCCCAATGCAGGCGGCCAGGGTCCAATCCCTGGTCAGGGAACTAGATCCCGAGTGCATGCTGCAACTAAGAGTCCGCATGCCACAACTAAAGATCCCACAGGACGCAACGAAGATCCTGCACACCACAACTAAGACCCAGTGCAGCCAAAATAAATAAATATTTTTAAAAAAAGCCCATGTAAATTACAAACATCATACTATATTAAAAAAAATCTTGACTCTGTTGGCTCTGGAGCTTTTGGCAAGTGGACAGAATAAAGCCTATAGTCCTTGATCAGTTTCACCTTTAACCTAGGCCTTTGTAGCGTGGAAACTGGTCCCAAAGAAGAGTACTACCAATAGGCTTGTTCCCTCTTTTCCTATGCCTTTCTCAGCAGTGGGCAGTTGGCCCCATGATCGGTCAGATGCTCCTGACTCACAGGACACCAGACATCCTAAGCTGAGGTCATTCCATCCTTTCCCCTGTCTCAGTACCCCTTCCTCCACAAACAAGGGTCAACTACGGTCTTTTGCCCCCTGACTCTGTTCTTTGAACAAATACAAACAAGAAAAAGATGTCTTGTTCCTTCTACCCTTTCCCTGATCACATGTTTTCCCCACTGACGTGTGGGAAGTTCTCCCTGATTGCTCACTAGAGTTTCCTGCCATTATGGAGTTCAGGGAAGACAGGAGATACACTTTGACACTTGCCTAAGAAAAAAAAAAAAAAAGCCAAAAAAACCCCTGGAAAGCCCACAAATTGTGGAAAAACCTTGGGTAGGATTTGGGGTTGGGTAGAGGTGACCCTTAAAAATAAATTCTCCTGTCAAAGTGTTTTCTCACCTCGCTCCATCACCAAGTTCTCAGCTTAGTGTAAACAGCAAGGTTTAAATACCCTTATGAGGGATCTCTTTGGCCCTGGCACAGCTTAGTTCTTTCTTAGCTGCCTCAGTAGATGTCCTGTTCAGATGAATACTTTCTCTAGGACTGCGCATGTGTCTATTTCAATACCATAAAAGGATTTATTTACCTAAATATAGTCTATGCAGAAAGCAGAAGAGGTTAGAACTCAGGGAGGACTTCCCAGTTAGCCCTGGGTGAGGGAATACAGAATGGGGGCGGGTGGAGGGTCATCCTACCAGGGGAACTCAGGACAGTCTCCTAGGCGATGCTGACACAGTCGCAGAGGTAGGGACTGGAATGACTTCTAACCCACGGAGGGGCAATTTCAGTTTCTCAATATTACTATGTGTCATTTATCCCAAGAATTAGAGGTAACGGAGAGAATAATCTGGATTCAATATGTGGGCGCAGGTTCTGACCCAATGTGGACTGTGGTTTTCATTTTAACTATAGCCCCAAAGACATAGAGACACACAGGGGTTCATAACTCCATTCTCCCTTCTGATATAACTGGTGGGGGGCAGCTGGGCAGGAAGGAATGGAGAATGAGTTCCTTGCTTCTTTTTTTTTCAGTGGAGTGGGGATGGGGAACAGAGAACATATTGGTTAGGGACTTTGGCTTCAACAGAAATAACCGCCACTTACAAATACTCTACCTGAGGTCATGTGAGACTGACCCTGGGTTGTATGTGTGTTTTCTGTGATTCAGGGCAGCTGTACTACTGATATGACTTGCATATGTCCCTGTGAGAGACAGGAAAGGAGAGGCTAGCTGGGTTGGGGTGGGGAGGGCAGGAAGGAGTGGAGAATAAGCTGAACAGTGTTTCAGCAGCAACAGCAAAGAAAAAATAATCCTACGGTCAGCTAGAGGCCAGGATAGGGTAGGGGCCAGCAGGGAACACTTAAAACTTTTGGGACACTCTTGGGAGGGAGTTATCATGGTTGTCAGAAAGGTATTTCCAAAGAAAAATTTTTAAATAAGATGCAAACTCAACTTCTAATTCTAACTCCGGTCTCCTCATTAAAGGGTGATCTTTCTCTGCAGATAAGATGGGGGTAGAGACCAACCGGACGGCTGAACTAGCTTTTGGAACAAAATGAGGGATGAGGTATGGGGGAGATGAGAAGTAGATAAGACCCCTGCGGAGAGACAAAGTGGGGGCTGAGAAAACAAGGATAGTTAGCGGCAAAGGGCACCTACCTCTTTTTCGGAGATGTAGAGCTGGTCCCCTTTCAGAACCACGTAGCGGTTTTTCCAAATCTCCCTGAAAATCCCTTTCCCGCAGAATTTCCGGACCCAGCCGACCTTCTCAGGCGGTGCAGACTGATGATTTCCATCCTGAGGCCCCTGCCCCCCGAGCCAGATGAGAACCACACGGTTAGGTGATTACAGCTTTTTCCTCCTCCCGTTCCGTCCCCGGCGCCCCCCTCAGTCCCCGGTCCCCTCCTTCCCGCGTCCGCCCCGCCGCAGCTGGAGTCTGGGAGACCCGCGTTCGCTCCCCACTTCTTCAAAGCCTTTCACTCCAAGGAACTCGCTTCCCCATCGCTCCCCTCCCCCTTCTCCCAAATAAACAACTGGAACTGCCAGTGGAAGGGGTGAGGGCCGGGCTGGAGCCGAGGG
Source organism: Eubalaena glacialis (assembly GCF_028564815.1). Lineage (NCBI taxonomy): Eukaryota > Metazoa > Chordata > Mammalia > Artiodactyla > Balaenidae > Eubalaena > Eubalaena glacialis. The sequence continues at coordinate 86,118,290 of NC_083718.1, forward strand.
GTGGCCTTCGGGTCGCCGCCGGGCCCCCCGCCCCCTCCCCCTCCCCCAGCCTCCCTCCTCGCCGCGCCGGGATTAACGGCATTTTATTTTATTTCTCATTGTCTTCTCGCCGCTGCAGAGCGCGATGCCGGCGGCCGCCCGCCGCCCGAGGAAGGGGAGGCCGGGGGTCGGGCAGAAACTCAGCCAAGTTAACCCCCAGCCCAAGTAAACAAACAAAAGCCCCCGCCGGTGCCTCGTCGTGGGGCCCAGCGCGCCGAGGCCGAGGCTAAGGGGACCGGCGACCGGGCCACGGGCCGGAAGGAGGGGGCTAGCGCGGGGCGTCCCCGGCCCCCAACCCAGCCGCCCGCGGCCCCGACGGGGCTGGGGTCCTCGGGGCACAAAGTCAGCGGCGGGCACGGGGCGGGCGGGCGCACTCACCCGCTTGGTGGAATTGTTCTTCTTCATCATTCCGGGCGGGCGGGCGCGGGCGCCGAGGGGCGGCCCCGCGTCGGGGGCCGAGGCCGCTTCGAGGGGGCTCCTGCCCAGGGGGAGGGTGCGGAGAGGCCCCCGGAGCCGCCGCCGCCGCTCCTCCCTCCCTCCCTCTCCCCTTCTTTGTAGCTCCGGTTACACTAAAGGCCGGCCTCCCTCGCGCTCGCACACACACGCACGCCCGCTCCCCGCCCCTCGGCGCCCTCCATCCCGGCGCCCACGCGGCCCGGGCCCCCGAAAGCTCCCCCGCCGCCCGCCCGCCCGGCCCGGCCCGGCCGCTTCCCCGGCCCGGCGCGCTGTGGGCGGCCCAGTCCGCGCCCCGCAGCTCCATCCACCCGCCCGCTGACGTTGCGAGTTCAGAATAAAGGGCGAATCGCCGAGCCGGAGAGAGTGCGCTCCCTCCACCCTCCTCCTTTGTTTCTGACTCACTGAGGGTGAAGAAGACAGACCTAAACCCCGCCGGAGAACGGCGTCTGGAGGGGCAGGGAGACCGAGACTCGCACAGACCGCCGGAGCGAGAGGTGGAGCCAGAAAAGACAGCCCGGGCCGACCTGCCGAGAGAGACGGCAGGGGCGGATGGAGAGGATGATAGAGAGACAGGGAGGTTTATGAAGACCGGCGATAACCTAGATCGGGATCCTCTCCCCCTCAAAGCCAAAGCAAAAACAAGAACGTGAGCTGGGAGGGCGCGTTACCCAGGACTAGCAACTGGAATTCACACTCCCTAGGTGGTACAGATAGTGGTCTGGGCAGGTCAACCGTTGGGGAAAAGTTTTATGCTTCGGAGAGTACCGATGTGTAGGGCGACTCCGTGGAAGAGAAGTTAATATTAATACACATTTCTTACAGTTTACAAAGCCTCAGGCCTTATTTGAGCCTCAGGAGAATAGCCCTAAGTATGAGGTACATATTATGATCTCCATTGCACAGAGAGAAAAGTGAGATTCAGAATGGCTGAGGGATTTGCAGACACACTGTAAGTGCTGGCAGGAATAGAACTGTCTGTCTCCAGAGCCCTGGTCTGTTAGACCAAGTGGCTTTAAAGACAAGCTCCAGGTGAGGCTTAAACTTCCTACTACCTGGTACCTCTCCCTGATGCACTGACATGTAAAAATTCCATCCTGTCTACCACAATGCCCAGAGGATGCCCTGGCTGGGGAAGGCTCTGCTGATCACCCCTAAGCCAGATCTGCCTCAGAGCCCACACACCAGCATCTTGGTAACTTCATTTTTTCCCCAGTACCCATTTAATGGGAAGAGGAAAGTCAGGAAACCTAGGTTTGGGTACTAGTTTCATCACTGCCCCGTGGTCTTTGGTCAAGTCACTGCATTTCTTTGGGCCTCAGTTCCTCTACATATTAAGTAGTGACTGCCAATTCCATCAACAAGGAAAGAGAGGGGAATATATGAGATAACCCATGAAAGTCCTTTAAAAATACAGTATTGCCCTCTAGGGCTAATTACTAAATAATAATGAGCTAACGAACACATTGCCTGGCATATGGTAGGCAGGCAGTAACTTCAAAATGAATAAAAATCCCTGGCACAGAGAAGCAGGAAAAAGAAAGAACCCCTTTTTTTGGAGATGTCTCAAGATAAAAGAAAATGTTGGCCAAATTAAGGAGTGGAGTGGTCTTGGCTTTTTCTGGTATCTGTCAAATAAAGGAGGGGGCTTCTCTCTTTTCCAAGCCCCCCTTTCCCCTAATCCAATAATATTCCTCTTAACCTATTTTCATTTACCATACTAATTAATTCCTGTATTTTAGACTCATATAGAAATGTATCCTTTCAAAATGCTCTCATATATCATTTCTTTAAATTTTTAGTGCCACCTTGTGAGGTATATATCAATAGAATAAATATTATTCCCACTTGGAAAATGAGGAAACAGGGCATGGCAAATCAATGGACTTGCCCAAGTTTACACAGCAAGTTACTGGCTAAATAGATTAGAATCCAGGTTTTCTGACTCCACTCTGTTTAGGTTTCATACACACACACACACACACACACACACACACACACACACTCCCCTTCCCACCATCTCTAGTTCCCACCGTCTCTATTTAAAAAGTGATTTAAAAAGAATGAGAAAATCCAGGGTGTCTTCATAAGTAAGGAAGCAAAATGTCCCATCGTACTGGTGAGAACACTACCCTGTTTGATCTTTTGAGGGCTTGCTTGCCAGGTAGATAGGAGTGGTTTGGACTTTTAGTTTAAATAGATTCCGGTTTATGGGGAAAAAAGTAATTCATGACTTGCCCCATCTTCCTTTAGTCAGCAAATATTTGAGTATGTCCTGTATGCAAGGTACTAGGGTCCTATGTGCTATATCAGGCAGGAGCTGGAGCTTTGTGGAACATCAGGCAGAGGGACTCCTAAAAAATCAAAACCCTCCAAAGTAATTTTCAGATTCCAGAACAGATGCATGTGGGCTGGAGAACCTTCCCTGCCTATTTGCTCCTGGAGATGTTACATAAATCTCTGGTTTTCTCTCTCATTAACCTGCACCGCTGCACTGCCTCATCTTATCATCCTGCCCCTACCTTCCCTTACTCTGTCTCCCTTTGTCTTGCTACTCATCCCTCTTCCCATAAGCCATACTCCTCCCCTGGCCTGTTCTTCAAGCTTTACTTCTCTCCACCAGGTGAACCTTGTGGCACCTGACTTGGGATCTATGAATTGAGACTATTTCTGAAGACCAACTCGTAAGTGAGAAATCTCAGAGTAACAGCTTATGGGTTCCTTTTCTCATTTTCACAGCACTGTCTCCTCAGTGAGCTTGACATTACCGCACATACAAACCACAAAAATAACTCAGATAACTCAATGTCCTTCTTTGGTGGAGATAAGATACTGGGAGTACTCATGGTGGGGTTACCTCCCTAACTGCATCACCATGGATAAGACAAAACTGTCAGTAGCTTTATTCTTAAATTGACTATTTTATAAGTTAACTCCACTTAAGCGACGAAGAAGTGAGCCATCAGAGATAAGGATTTTGAATTGCTGCCTGCATATTTACTGGGCAAAAACTGTTATCCAAACAGTTGTTTACCTAAAAACAAGCACCTTGGCTTTTGTAGAGTAAATGGGACGTGGAGGTTTTGACTAGGCATTTCAATCTCTGGAAGAGAGGTCATTAAAAGCATGAGACCTTAATTAAAATGACGTTTTTAGGGACTTCCCTAGCGGTCCAGTGGTTAAGAGTCCACGCTTCCACTGCAGGGGGCCCTGGTCAGGGAACTAAGATCCCACATGCCACGTGGTGCGGCCAAAAGATTGAAGAAAAAATAAAGGACCGGTAATAATGTAATCAGCTCTGTAAATCTTAAATAAAAATATGAATCTTTGATCCTTAATAAAGAAATGCCAACTTCTGGCATAAAACATCCTGAAGGTAAGGCTCATTTCTTAGACTTGAAAAAAATTTATTTTTGGCTGCACTGCACGGCATGTGGGATCTTAGTTCCCTGACCAGGGCCCCCTGCAGTGGAAGCAAGGAGTCTTAACCACTGGACCGCCAGGGACGTCCCCAGACTTCTTGATATTGTTAGCTGAGTAGGCTCAATGGAAGCAGGTGAATAATGAGGAGAATGATATTAGAAAAGTCTCTGTTCTCATTCTTATTCCAGAGTTATCTTGCCAAGAGAAAGGCAAGCACAGGTAATCCTGCTTGGAGGAAGGAGGTTTCTGTTTATTTGAAAAGACTATGTAACTTGTAAAACGCTGCATTTAAAACTTGTCTCCCCTAGCCTTAAAAGTAAGGCTGCCTTACTTTTTTTATTATTAAAAAAAAAACAAACAACCAAAACAGAACTTATTAGATCTTAGCTCTTAGCTGTAATATAGACAAGAGGCTTAGGGCTTCGCATGAGTGCAAGGCGAAGAAACAGTGGTCGAGAGCTGAGAGGAATGGGGAAAGGGGGGATGGATCAGATGACCCTTCAGCTCTTCCCTCTACTTCTTGAACTGCTGATTAATGTAGTGGGAGGATGACAGGATCCAACCATTTTGTGTAGTGATTTTGTATCCCCAACTTGGAGACAGCAATCAATCTTATTTACTAATTAGTCAAATTTCCTTGGGTGGTTTACTATGTACCAAAGTTCTAAGTGTTTTAAATGTATTCTCTCATTTCATTTAGTCCTTATGCTCCTATGAGGAGGTACTTTATTACTCTCTTTTTATAGACGAGGAACCTGAGCCACAAAGAGACTTAATAACATTCCCAAAGCCACATAGCTTGACACAGATTTGAGCCTAGGCTACCTGATGCTAGAGAATGTTAATCAACATAAAAGAAAGGTTTAAAAAATTTATTACAGAGCACCAAGGAGGGACTGTGATATGATTTGAGCACAGCATAATTTCCTGGTATTAATGACATTATCACCTTCCACTGCTTTCAAGAGAAGTGAAATTGACACCAGATTTAAAAAAAAAATAAACAAATAAATAAATTTATTTATTTATGGCCGCATTAGGTCTTCGTTGCTGCACGCGGGCTTTCTCTAGTTGTGGCGAGCGGGGGCGACTCTTCGTTGCAGTGTGTGGGCTTCTCATTGCAGTGGCTTCTCTCGTTGCAGAGCACGGGCTCTAGGTGCATGGGCTTCAGTAATTGTGGCACGTGGGCTCTAGAGCGCAGGCTCAGTAGTTGTGGCGCACGGGCTTAGTTGCTCCGCGGCATGTGGGATCTTCCCAGACCAGGGATTGAACCCGAGTCCCCTGCATTGGCAGGTGGATTCTTAACCACTGTGCCACTAGGGAAGTCCCATTGACACCAGAATTTATCATTTGCCTTGACATACTTTAAATATCCTTTGGCAATGCCTTCTCTAAGTTTGGTGTAAAGCCAGCTCATGGCTCATCACATAAATTCCCATAAATAGTTATTAACCCCAAAGAAACAAAAACAAATCACTTGTGTCTTCACAAAATGGATTTTTATTGTAGTCATACATGGTTTCTCAGTACCACAGAAAATTGCAATTTAGGGACAATTTTTGGATGGTTCTTACAGAAATATGATGGGTTTTCAGAAATGAGTTGTTCAGGAATGTGGTTAATGAAAAATAAAAGGGGTCAAGAGAAGAGTCTATAGTATGTGCATCTAATTTTTACTTTTTAAAATCCTTTAAGCTCTGATAACCCTTTTCTCAAGTAAGATCCCAACAAAATTCGCCAGAAACTGAAGTGATTGTGCTATCAAATACAAGGAATACATTTATTTATTTGATAAAGAAAACATGAGAAAAGTGGGTTGGAATGGGCTCAGACTTATTCTCAACTCACCACTGGAGTCTTGGTGTATGTGCCAACAGTTCAGGAATCAGCAGGCTACCTGGAGATGGGTTATAACAAGAAGCACAAAACCCAAGGCTCTTCTTCAACACCCCTCTGGTCAGTGGAGAAAGCCTGCAGCGAGGCAAGAGGGGAAGTTGCGCCATTCTTCTCACCTCTCCATCACCATTTCATCTTCTGCTTGCTAACCTTGATGTAACTTGGGAGCTCTCCTTGCTTCGGCTGTGCAGTCCAGAAGCCAGAACTTCCTCTAGGAAACTGACCAGTAGACTTGAGGTTACTCAAGGGAAAAAAAAAAAGCATCTCCAAAACAGAATGTCTTGCTCATGACATTTAACTAGATGAAAGGATATCATGAATAGAACGAAAGAAGCACTGGTCTGATATTTGGGTGCAGAATAGAAGCATCCGTTGAGCACTAAAACATCCAGACTAGAAGGAGAACCCCTTTGTGCGCTTCCCCAGGGTTCTCACTGTGTCTTTCAGCGTTAAACTTGTAAGATCTGTTAAGACTAATATTTCAAGTTTGAAATTTCTAGTCAGGAACCCAGAATTTTTAAGGGCAAGGCTACTATTGTACATCAACTCAGAACCATGTTATATCAGCACCTCTTATCTAAACTCTTGAAACTGCCTCAGAACTTGTATTGTGCCTCTAGCTTTTCTTTATCCAGTCTACTCTCCAAAGTGGCACCAATTTTCTAAGATACAGATTATATCCTGTTGCATACTCTCCCCTCTTCTGCTTTAAAACCTTTCTTTTGCTTACAGAATAATATACAGATTAAAATTCAAGGCCCTTCATAATGTGGTCTCATAATACTACTTGTATTTCTTTTGTTCTGAGAACTGGTTTAAGCTGTGTGTATATACATATAAACGTAGTATATGTATATATGCTATTATCCTCATTTAAAAAATGAAGAAACCAAGCTATAGAGAAGTTAAGTGACTTGCCAAGGTCACAACAGCTAGTTAGTGTCTTAGCTGGGATTCAAACCCAGCTCTAGAATCCGTGTCCTTCAGTACCACACAATACTCTCACTTGTCTGGTTCTATCTCCCACCAACCATGCAGCCTATTTGCCTTCCATGCCCAACCATTCACTGTTCCCTAAACATGTCTTGAGCTTTCATACCTTTATGCTTTTGCTCTTATTATGTCCTATGTCTGAAATGATAGACTACCCCTTCTTTGTCTGATGAAATCCCTTTTATCCTTTAAGGCTGAGGATTAAAAGCCACCTTTTCTGTGAAGCCTTCCCAAACTCTCTTCCATGCTGAACTAATCACCCCCATCATTATTATCACTTTGTCCTAGTGCTATTTTAGCACCATATTATTATTAATTAGGTACCCTATACATTATTGATGCCAAAATAGACTCTGAGTTACTTAGGGTGGGACTAACACTTATTCATCTTGGATCTCCAGGGTTTACCACAGAGGCTGACACCTAGTAGGTACCCAATAGAGGTATACGGAATAAATGAAGTAATTAAAATAGCTACCCATTGGCAAGAAAGCCTTCTCTATAACACAGGAGTTTTGGGGGCATTACTTATAAGTATGCTGGACTCGTTCTCAGGATACAGGTCTATAGCAGATTGAGGGTTGGAGAAATGACCAGGTACCTTATTATTACCACAGCTGTGCAGTCTTAGACCTGGAAGATTCTAGGCTTAGAAAATTTAAATTCCAAAGTCCTTTGCAAAAGAAGAAAATGGTGAAGTAGAGGTAAAGGAGTAGAAGCTAAATTCATCTATTCCTCTACTGAACACCTCTGTTATACTGGCACCTCTGTCTAGCCTGGCTCTTTGGCCAGTTGGACAGGAGACACTTTGAGGTCAGAAAACAAGTGTCAGGAAATGAGGCAGCATTGCCTTTTTTTTTTTGAAAGATAACACAAGAAGTTATTGATTAGGGACTTTTAGTAAGAATGAAACAAATATGCTGGGAAACCCTATAGAAATTTATGAGGTGATCTTTGCTTCACATGAGACTCCTACATGTGCAAAGGAAAGGAGTAACTTTCCTGAAATTATACTTAAAGATCCTCCTCTGTGTATCAACAAGACCCACATTCTTTTTTTTTTTTTTAATTTTAGGTGTTTTAGGTATCTTTTTTTTAAAAATTAATTTAATTTATTTATTTATTATTTTCGGCTGCGTTGGGTATTTGTTGCTGCGCACAGGCTTTCTCTAGTTGCGGCAAGCAGGGCTACTCTTTGTTGCAGTGCGTGGGCTTCTCACTGGGGTGGCTTCCTTGTTGCGGAGCACGGGCTCTAGGCACATGGGCTTCAGTAGTTGTGGCTGACGGGCTCTAGGGCGCAGGCTCAGTAGTTGTGGTGCACGGGCTTAGCTGCTCCGCAGCATGTGGGATCTTCCCGGACTAGGGCTCAAACACGTATCCCCTGCATTGGCAGGCGGATTCTTAACCACGGCGCCACCAGGGAAGCCCAAGACCCCACATTCTTGACTGCAAAGAGAAAACACTATTTATATTTGCCAGGCCTAATTTTGTTCCCCAGGGCCATTGTGGCTTTTAAAAAAGTATCTATTTGGGGACTCTGATGAGTCATTGCAGAATGCTTTAAAAATTATAGGTGATGAACATATTGGTATCTGTACCCCAAACTTTAGACTATGTTTAAAAACAACAAAAAAGAATGATTTTTCTTTTCTAGATTTGTTTTAAATCAGTCTTACTTAAAAAGCAAACTCAAAAATCCCCTTCCCCTGTGGTACTATAATCCAATTCAATTCAGCTCAGTTCAATTAAATTTAACAAGTATTTACTGAGCATCCATTATGCGGTAGGCACTGAACTAGGTGTACATATGAACACTTGTTATGACTCCTAACTTTAAGGGGCTCTCAGAGAGATACACAATCACAATGCAACATGAGAGATGGTATAAACAGTGATGGTACCAGGAGCTAATCTAGTGGATTAGCACTATTGCTTGCCTTGGTTTGTGCTGTCATCAAGGGTGCTTTCCCAGCTCTATGCAGAGAAGGAAGGTGGGCAGAAAAAATCCCTGATTTTAAAAAGTCAACCTCAAAAAGTCTTGCATCACACATTGAAAAACAAGTTTCTTCACTTTTAAGTCTTTGGTAAGGGACTAGACACTAACATTGATAGGATTTTAAATTTTAATTACTAAAATAATTGAGCTGAACAACTGTGTTCCTAAACAAAGCTACATCTTATAACAAAACTCTATCTATCTATCTTATCTATTTCCTCTTTTTTTTACTATACTCCACAGATAGAAATTACATGTGAGTTTCTTATTATAACAAAGACATTGGAGGAATTTAGAATCAAATCTGAAGAGTGGTATGATGAAAAAATGAATGGACATTCTGGGGAGCAGGAAAATAGAAAAAGACTTACAGGAAAATAATGAGAAAATAACCCAAGATATTTGCCTTAATGGAGTAAAAAGCTTCTAATTATAGCCAAATACTTAGCTGGAACATAGGAATTAGTGAGAGAGAAGGATAAGATGGAACTTTTATTTTTCTTTTTAAGACTTATTATTATTTATTTATTTTATTTTATTTTTGGCCGCGTTGGGTCTTAGTTGCGGCACACGGGATCTTTTGTTGCGGCGCATGGGCTTCTCTCTAGTTGTGGCGTGCGGGTTTTCTCTTCTCTAGTTGTGGCCCACGGGCTCCAGAGCACGCAGGCTCTAGCTGGGGCGTGCGAGCTCAGTAGTTGTGGTGCGTGGGCTTAGTTGCCCCACAGCATGTGGGATCTTAGTCCCCCGACCAGGGATGGAACCCATGTCCCCTGCATTGTAAGGCAGATTCTTCACTACTGGACCACCTGGGAAGTCCCAAGATGGAACTTTTTTTTTTTTAAACATCTTTATTGGAGTATAATTGCTTTACAATGTTGTGTTAGTTTCTGCTGTATAACAAAGTGAATCAGCTGTATGTATACATATATCCCCATATCCCTCCCTCTTGCGTCTCCCTCCCACCCTCCCTATCCCGTCCCTCTAGGTGGTCACAAAGCACCGAGCTGATCTCCCTGTGCTATGCAGCTTCTTCCCACTAACCACCTATTTTACATTTGGTAATGTATATATGTCAGTGTTACTGTCTCACTTCGTCCCAGCTTACCCTTCCCCCTCCCCGTGTCCTCAAGTCCATTCTTTACGTCTGTGTCTTTATTCCTGTCCTGCCCCTAGGTTCATCAGAACTTTTTTTTTTAGATTCCATATATATGTGTTACCATACGGTATTTGTTTTTCTCTTTCTGACTGACTTCACTTTGTATGACAGACTCTAGGTTCACCCACCTCACTACAAATAACTCAATTTTATTTCTTTTTATGGCTGAGTAATATTCCATTGTATATATGTGCCACATCTTCTTTATCCATTCGCCAAGATGGAACTTTTAATACATCAAAATACTGATTACAGTTGTCAGAGCTACCGCTGTGTTTTACACCTCTTTGCTTTTTGCACATACTACTCCCTCTGTCTAGAAAGCTGTCCCACCCCTCTCTCATTTTATCTAGTGGAACGATGCATCTTTTAAAACCCAACTCGCTCTCACAATATTCCTCTAGGAATTTATTTGTTTACATGTCTATTTTCCATGTAAGCCTATGAGTTTTTTGGGGGCGCAAGTAATACATGAATACATTCTTTCTGTAAAAGTTTTAAATAGTATACATAAAGCTCAAGTCTTCCTTGACTCTTCTTCTCCCCATTAGTCTTTCTAGAGATAACAATTTGATCAACAGACATTTATTAAGCACCTATGTGCCAGGCACTGTTCCAGAAGCTGTGAATATAGCAGTAAGTGAAGTAAAAAAATTCTGCTCTCATGGAATTTATATTCCACTGGGGGAGGAGGGAAGATAAGCAAAATTGATAAGTAAAATATAATAATAATAATAATGGTGAAAACATATCACTTACTATATGCGAGGTACTATTCCAATGAGATAGAAACTATCCTACTTTACAAAGAAATTGAGGCACAGGAATCAAGTCTTATATCTTGAAAGTGACCAGGTTGGGATGCAAACCCAGACAATCTTGTTCTCTTATTCAAGAGAACTCTCTCTAGTATGTTAGATGACTCTCTCTAGTATGTTAGATGAAGAAAATGCTATGGAGAAAAATAAAGCAGGTTTGAAGGAGACTTGGAGGTGATAGTGGTGGTGTGAGATTTTAAATCTAGTGGTCAAGGAAGACCTCACTGAGAAACTGACATTTGAGCCAAGACTTGAATAAGGCAATGGAAGGCATATCTGGGAGAGGAGCAAGTGCAAGGCGTCCAAGGCCTGGTACGTTCAGGGAACAGAACGGAGGCTGGTGTGGCTGGAGTGAAGTCGGGTAGTAAGAGATGAGATTAGAGAGATTAAGGGAAGGGGATGGAGGGGAGTGTGAAGATGAGATCATGTAAGGCCTGGTAAGGATTGTAAGGATTTTGATTTTTACTTTAAGTAAGATGGGAAACATCTGGAGGGTTTTGTGCAGAGATGTGACATGCCCTGAATTACATATTTTCTCAGGATCGCTCTACTGCTGTATTGAGAACAGATTATAGGGGTTAAGGGTAAGGCAGTTGTAATGATCCCGATGGGAAGTGATGGTGGCATGAACCAGGGTGGTAGTGGTGAGGGGGCATCAGATTCTGGACACACTTTGAAGGGAAGGATCACAAGATTTACTGGTAAATCAGGATGTAGGTGACAGAAAGAGGGGAGTCACGAAGACAACAAGGTTTTTGGCCTAATAAACTAGAAGAATGGATAAGTCTGAGGGGTATTATATTTAAGAAGAAATATCAGAAGCTTGGTTTGATCATTGTTAAATATGGATGTTTATTAGACATTCAAGTAGAAGTGTCAAATAGATGGATATATAAATCTGGAGTCTGGGGGAGAAGCTCAGACTAAAAATAGAGGTTCTCAATGGGGAAGGGTGTGATTTTATGCCCAGAGGACATTTGGCAATGTCTGGAAACATTTTGGTTGCCATAACTGCTGGAGTGCTACTGGCATCTGGTGTGTAGAGGCCAGGGATGTTGCTGACCATCCTATAATGCACAGGACAGTTCCCCACAACAAAGAATTATCTGTCCTCAAATACTAACAGTGCTGAAGTTGAAAAACTCTAGACTAGAGATGTAAATCTGGGAGTCATTAGAGGATAAAATTTAAAGCCATGAGACTAGATGGGAGTGAGGTGCAGACAAGAAGAGAGGTAGTCCAAGGACAGAGTTCCAGGGATTCCAAAAACAGGAGAAATGAACAAAAGAGACAGAGAAGGAATGGCAAGTGAGGTAGGAGGACTAGGAGAGTACAGTTTCGGGAAGCTAAGTGACAAAAGTCTTTCAAAGTGAAGGAACTGATCAACTGTGTCAAATGCTGCTGGTATGTCAAGTAAAATGAGTACTAAAACTTGACTCTGACTTTAGCCATGTGGAGATCCCTGGAACCACAACAGAAGCAATTTTGGGGATTGATGGGCATGAAAGCCTGAATGGAGTGGCTTAAGAGAAGAGGTAAGGTTTAAAAGAAGATGGAGGTTTAAGAGAATATATAAGGAGAGGAATCAGAGGCAGTGAGTAAAAACAAGTCTTGAAGAATTTTGCTATAAAAGAGAACAGAGAAATAGTACAGAACGTGGAAAGAGATAGGAGGTTAATAGAAGGTTTTTAAAGATGGGGAAAAAACCTAGCATGTTTCTACGCTTCTGTGAATGATCCAATAGGGTGGGAAAAACCCATTCAGGATTGAGAGAGGAGCAGGTTTGGAGTGATGCCCTGGGGTAGGTGAGGGGATGGAATCTGGCACCCCAGTAGGAGGGCTGGGCTTAGCCAGGAGCATTCTCCACTGTGATGTGAAGGCAGAGGATAGCAGCGGTAGTGGGAGCCGTGGAAGTTCTCTTCTAAGGACTTCTCTTACCAGTTAATGTACACCTCGAGTAATAGCTTCTTGATTTGTGTATCCTTAGTATAAAGTAGATGTTGAATTAAGTATTTGCTGAAGGAATACATGAATCAGATTCATATTTTTTAAAGAAGTTAAGACCTCAGCTTAAATGTCACCTATCGTGCTACACTTTTCCTAAATATTCAACAGCAATTTTGTCAGGAGTAAGCAAAAAAGGCTGGCATTCAACATTTATGTCGGAAAATATTAGGAATCTCACACACACAGATCATCTTGCTCCTCACTGGATGTATATACTTTACCCAGAAAGAACTCATTATTTCTCAAATGGGCGGCACCTTTCCCCACCACCTCCTGTCCTCAATTATGCTGTTTTCTCAGTCCTGAATGCTCTTTCTTCCTATGGAAATCCAACTTACTCTTTAAGGTCTAGCACAAATGCTATCACCACTGTGAAGCATTTCCTGATTACTCTGCCAGAATTAATTATATCTATTTTGGATGCATTTTATTTAACTTACATACATTAACACTTGTCAAATTTCTGTTCCTAAGAACCTGTAACAACAGAAGACAATGAATTTATTAGTCCTGAGGGTACAGTCCAAATTGGTTTACTAGCTTACATCTTTCTTTGAGGTCTGGTATTTTGTTTTAAAAATACATAACAATTTTGTTACTTTTCATAAAAGGACCTTTTAAATTTCAACATAAACATATTTTTGATAAGGAATTTACCGGTTAAATTATTTAATTCTATCCCTGAACATCCCCTCCCCCCAGCAATTCTAAGAAAACAGACACTCCAAAAGATGTGTCATGTTTATTTTGTGCCTTTGTGTGTCCCTGGTACTAATCATATCCTAATTTGAGAAATACAGATTTGTTTAAGTCCCCCATCTGGACATAAGATCATCAAAGATAGGGACATCTTATTTTCTTTGTATTTTAGGCCCTGCTTTGGAAGTGTACTTTATATAAAGCAGCTACTTAATAAATATCTTCCCTCTTGCTCCCAAACAGTATAATCATAACATTCTGTCAATATCCTTGGCTCACATTTTTTTTCTTGCTGCTCTTTGACTGAAGCAATAGTAATAGCAATAGTAAACAAAACAAAACAAAACAAAAAACCAACAACTCAAATATCTATGGACAGCTGAATGGAGAAGCAAGCTGTGGTATGTTCACACAGTGGAATGGTACACAGCACCGACAAAGGAATGAACAAGGTTACATGGAACAACACAGATGAATCTTAGAAGCATGTTGAGTGAAAAAGTATGACATAATTTTTTAATTAAGCTCAAAAATAAGTAAAACTAAACAACACATTGTTTAGAATTAGTGATAAAAATACGACTCTCCCCATCAAAGCAAGGGAATTAAACACAAAATTTAGGATAGTGCTTACTTGTTGTAGGGAGATAAAGGATGTAATTTCAGCAGATCACACAGATAGATCCATGCTATTGGCAGTTTTCTAGTCCTTAGGTGAAGGATCCAAGGGTATTCATTATATTATTATATATTCTAACTTATATTTACACATACTCTTTAATAAAAACATTATATTAAGATAGAATTAAGAAAAAAAGCTTCTGTATCTATAGGGTTTCTATACTCTGAAGTTTCTCACAATCTTTAGCATGCTAATGTGAATATACCTCCTTTCCAGGAGGATACAGTGACTTTTCCAAACTTAGCTGGCTAAGAATCTTTTTAAATGGAATATCTATCAATATCTCCCCAAACAAATTTTCTATAGAACAGACCTTGGGAAACACTGAATTAAGATATAAAATATTTCCTTGATTATAACCAATTCCATTGAGGTTACTTTACCCCATGATACTTTCTTACAAACAGTGTAACTGCCTATTAAAAAATGTAGCTACTCCTTCCCAGTTCCCACCTTAGTACTGGACACCTGATTTATGAAAAAACAAAAAGCAAAGCAAAGCAAAACAAATAAATAGGAGCCCTTGGTCCTACTTCCTCTCCCCCTGTGAAGAAACAGGACAGAAAAGCAACCAATGGGATTCTGCATGTACCCAGCACCGTGCATGTGTCATTCATTGGAGTGTCATGGGAGGAGAAAGGATTATCCTCATGGTCCACAGGGCAAAAGATGGACTCCTCAAGACTGAACCGCCTGTCACATCAGTTACATAAGGATATGAAAGGAGGTTATCATCTGAGAATGAAGAGAGCTACAGATGTACTTTCTCACCACGGGGAACATTCAAGACCACGTCAATTTGTCAGAGCAACCACAACTAGAGGAGTAGAATGGTGACCGCCATACCAAAACAAACAAACCAACAAACAACCCCCCCAAACCCAACAAGAAACAAAGCTCCAAATAACCTATCTGTAGCAAACATGGATGTTGAAGACTCTGTGCAAGTCTATTAATTATAGAGGTACTGAGTCTGGAGGCTTCAAAGGGGAAATTTGTGTGAGCACAAAGGGAAATCAAGCTACTAAAGCTTTTTCTCCAAAGACCACAAAAGTCACCTGGCAATTGGACTACCGTCAGAGTAAATTTTACCACTGCCCCAGTATATTCCTACCTGGCATAATAATATAATTCTGCTCTTGAACTACGTTAAAGTAGCTTTCAAAACAAGTGATTTGGAAGTATGGGTGACAATAGAGGTGGTGACAATGAGTATCCAAAGTCTTTTGTACTTTATTTCCCCCAAATGTAATAGTAATAACAACAGCAGCAGCAAGCAACACATATTAAGTGCTTACCCTGCGCCAGATTCTCCTCTAATATTTTATATATATCACCCAATCATCATAACAATGATATAAGGAGCTATTATTACCTCCATTTTACAGTTGAGAAAACTGAGGCCCCAAAAAGTTAAATAATTTGCCTAAGGTTATACAAGTGGACATATGGCAAAACTAGGATTTAAAAAAGGTAGTCAGTCTGTCACTAGAACCCTTGCTCTTAATTGCTGTGCTACACTGCCTCTTACAGCAAAGAGTACAATAAGGTGATTTATAAATAACAGGTCTCATTCAAGCCCAGAAGTTCTAATGATAATCCTAGTGAAAGAACTTATGTCCTAAAGGATGCATCATTCAATTGGGGAAGGTAATACAGTTTTGCAGGACTGTGTAGAGGATAATCAACTACATACTTTACTACTTAATAATCCCAAGGGACATCAAATTGACCTTTAAAAATTTGTAGAACATCTTAATATTTTTCTCATCATTAAAAAACATTAAAATGTAGATAACACAGGAAATAAAGAGTAAACGAGTCACTCGTGTGTCACTACACAGAATTAGCATTTCTGAGCTTTTCCTTTCATTTAAAGTTTTTTGTCTAACCCTAAAGTTTTTTGTCTAACCCAACAAATCCTGAAACAAATATGCAAACACTGGATAGGGTCTTACGTACTACACAAAAAGGCACATCCTACAAACTTGTAAAAGATAATACCATTTTCCTAAACTGCAACCTTCTGGCTGCAAGAGACAGAAACCCATTCAAACTAGCTTAAGCAAAAGAAAAAAAGTGTACTCAACGACATGGGGGTGGGGGTCTATCACTGAACCAGTGTTAAGATCAGTGCCTCATAAGAGGCTGGAATCTGGAACTGGAGGCTGCTTTGAAACCAGACAGTACATACCTCTCTGACTCTGTCTCTATTTCTGACTTTTTCATTTATTGGTCTCTTCTTTTAGCTTCGCATTATTTATCTGCTTTTTTCTTCTTTCTTTTGAGTTGAAGTAAAATGTTTTTTAACTAATTTTCTCCATACAAATTGACGATTTTTTTCTTTTCTTTAATCTATTTTAAAAAAATTATTAGTTTTATTTGTTTATCTTTTGGCTGCGTTGGGTCTTCGTTGTTGCGCGCGGGGCTTTCTCTAGTCATGGTGAGCGGGGGCCACTCTTCGTTGCAGTGCACAGGCTTCTCATTGCGGTGGCTTCTCTCATTGCAGAGCACGGGCTCTAGGTGCGTGGGCTTCCGTAGTTGTGGCTCACAGGCTCTAGAGCACAGGCTCAGTGGTTGTGGCGCTCGGGCTTAGTTGCTCCGTGGCATGTGGGATCTTCCTGGACCAGGGCTCAAACCCATGTCCCCTGCATTGGCAGGCAGATTCTTAACCGCTGCACCACCAGGGAAGTCCCAAATTGATGATTTTTAAAATTTGTTTATTTTTAAAAATCAGGAGCAGTTAACTTCAGGGTTGGAAGGGCATGGTGTGAAGCTATAAACGTAAAATTTTTCTGGCTGGCAAATTAGTATTTAAGCATCTTAAAAATGTTAATATTCTCTGATGCAGTAATTTCATCTCAACATTGCTAGTAGCGCATTGAATCTAGGACCACAAAAATCTGAACCTGAATTCTAGCTTTGCACTTCCTTGCTATATGACCTAAGGCAAACTACTTAATTGTCTTCTCTTAATGTTCCAGTTTCTTCACTTGAAAATTGGAACCACAACAATATTACCTTTCGGATCACGAAGATTAAATGAGATAATATATGAAATGAAGTCAGCAGATTGGCATGTAGTATATGCCCAATTACTATTATCCCAAGTGAACAAATGGACAAGTGTGTAAAGATGTATATAAAATCATGTTTGTTACAGCACTGTTTATAAGAGTAAAAAAATTATAAACAATGAATATCAAAAAATATTTGTTTTGTTCACTGCCATATATCTAGTCTCAAGATAGCTCTTGGAATACATAGGTGCTCAATAAATACTTGTTGAGTGAACAAAAAACAGGATTGGTTAAATAAGTTGTGGCACAATTGGATAATAGAATGCTATTCAGTTATTAAAAATGACATATATACGTATTTTCATTGAAAGTACACGTATAGTATATTCCACTTTATTTAAACATACATGTGTATACATTAATAGGAAAAAACCTAAAAGGGCATACATCAAGATGGTTGACATTTCCAATGGTGTGATGGTGGTAGTATGAATATTTTTATTACCTTATTTTTGCTTAACTGTATTAAATTTTTTTCCTATAAGGATTACGTATTGATTTTGTAACAAAAATCTATTTTTAATTAAAAAATATGTTTCAATGTACAAATAAATTGGAATCAGGGGACACAGATTTGAATCTTGGGTTAAATTTAGTTTTTTAAAAAAGCATCTTGTTAGAGTTATTCATTTATATGCCTATTTTTCCATTAGACACTGAGATCTTTAACGACATAGAATATGTCTTCATCTTTCTAACACCTTGCACAGAACTTTACACATAACAGCGCTCAATAAATGCTTGTCAGTGACAGGTGATACACTCCATCACAGCTCTTGGCAATGGTGTTTTAACACTTTGGTTACAGGAGAAAAGTAAACTCTCCCAAAAATCTCTACCAAGAGATGGTAGATGGTGATGGTTCCAACAGTTTCAAAACTGATTCTGAAATACCTACAAGTGAAGAAGTGTCCTCTGAATTCCTCTTCCTTTGAAATGTAAATTCTGTCACAGGATCCTAATTTTTCAGTAAATAATTCAGAGATCAAACCAACTCGTGGTTATAGGAGAAGGTCCAAGTTTCTAGTGTTACTTGTTTAGGTAGAAATCTATAAAGAACCTGTTGATAATATGAATCGGCATCCTCCCAGCTTCAAATCTATCTACAGAAATTCAAAATGCCAACTGTTTTCTAAGCTCTAAACTGTACTCTCTACAAAAAAACACTAATGTCCCGACTTTGTCAGAATTATGTTATTACCAAAGCTCAGGCATCATCTCGGGTAGTAATGAAACTAACAGCTGCCACTAGTTAATCAAGTTAGTCATTTTTATCCAAAGGGCAACACTGTCTTAAATCTCATTCTTAATTATCTCTGGATGACAGAAATCTTTAAACAAAACTAAATGATTCCTTACTTTTATACTGTTTTTTTCCCTGCTTTGGTTTACAATATTTTTTAGTAGGCAGAAAGCTTCACATATTTTCCATTAGGTAAAAACATAATTTGCTATCTTATAAGTGACATTTATAAGCAAGGGATTTAAAAAAATTACAGCTAGATAAATCTTCCTAAAATATTATTTCAACTGAGTGCCCAGATTGGAAACAAACTGAGTTCAATTCCAGCTTTGCCACTTACTAGCTCTATGACTTTGGACAAAGTACTTAACTACTCTAAGTCTCATCTGAAAAATAAGGTTGATGATAATAATAAAAATACCTACCTCACTGGGTTGTTATGAGAATTAAATAAAAATTTAATGAATAAAGCAGCACTATCGAATAGAAATGCAAAGCAAGTCACAAATGTGAGTGGCTATGTAATTTTAAATGTTCTAGTAAGCACATTAAAAAGGTAAAAAGAAATAAGTAACATCAATTTTAATAGCATATTTGATTTAATCCATATATCTAAAACATTATCAACTTAAAAAATTATTAATGAGATATTTTACACTTTTTGTGTACTAAGTCTTTGAAATCCAATATGTATTTTATACTTGTGGCACACCTCAAACTAGACTAGCCACATTTCAAGTGTTCAATAGTTACAAAGGCTAGTGGTTACATTTTGGATAGCACGGGTATAAAGTATTAAAACCGTGTCTAACACATAGTATATGCTAAATAAATTTTACTTCTTAGTGTCATCATAATCCCCTCTTAGGAGTTGCTATGGATCAGTGTTTCTCAAATCATGTGCTTGTAACACCAGCTAATATCTGGTGGTTCTAGGGCATGTCACTAAATAACACTGAAATACATAGTAAGAAAACTATTTCTTTTTATCTTTTTAGCTTTCTATCTTTCTAACCATATCAAGGAAAAAATGTCAGTTTGGTACTACAGTGCTTTGTTTTTTAAAATTTTAATTTTTTAATTGAGATATAATTCATAGGCAATAAAATGTACCACTTTTAAGGATATCATTTGATGATTCTGACAAATGTATACAGTCATGTAACCATCTCCTTGATCAAGACATAGAACACTTCCAACACCTGAGTTAGGGCTTCTAAAAAATCAAGAAACTAAAAAAAAAACCTCAGTAACAACAAGGGCCATGAAGTCAACCCCATGCCCTTGAATATATAATGTCAAATTGCTTTCCAGAAAAGTTATGGATTTACACTTCTACTAGCAATATTTGAGACTGCCTCACTGTACATTTATCTTGAGGAAATATTCAGAGATAGGACAAGGGTTTATCAATATACAAGATGTTTACTGCAGTATTTATATCAAGCAAAAAATTGTAAACAATCTAAATGTCAAATGGTAATGGTTAAACAGAGATACATCCTTAAAATTGAAACTATAGAGCCATTAGGATCATTTTAAGTAATTTTAATAACATGGTAAAATGTTCTCAGTATAATTTAAAAGTGGGCAAAACAAGTACAAAACTTTATAGACAATGTAATGTGATCCTTATTATGTCAAAAACAAACATAACACACACAAAACTCAAAAACCTTCAGGTAAAGAAAAAAACACTAGGAGAAAATATACCAAAATATTAACAGTGGTTAGCTCTGAGTTGTGTGGTAGTATGAATGATTTTGACTATTATATTTAATTTTTTTATTACAATGAGCATGAATTACTTGGGGGGGAGCCTATTTTTCTTCATCTGTCTTTGCTAGTTAGAGAGAAAATAACTGAAAAATGAGACCATTAATTATTGTGCAGGCTTGTTAATGAGGGTTTATTTGAATCCAGTAGTGTTATAGAGAACCTATAGTTCTGTAGTCATTATTATTGGTTTGAAAGGGAATCTGGCAGTAAGAGGATTGTTGATCTAGGGTTACTTTTCCTCCTTGTCAAAAGTCTTAAGAAAGTACTGAACTGACTGACAGCACTGGGAAAGACTAAAGAGCTCTCTTCATCCACAGTTCAGGCAGGGCTCAGGTAATGTTGGCAGCACTACTGACTAATACATTCACCTCACCTCCCTTTTCTACTCCACTTCTATCCTGTTTCTGAGAAGACAGAGGGATTTCTTCTATTGGGAGAACAATTGCATCCGTACTGATCTGGTTCTTGGCCTCTCAGCTCACACAGCTAACATGTCAACTGCTGATTGACTTGTGAAGTGATAAGGCAAGCCAGCTCAAAACCCAAACCAAGATGCTCATTTATTTGCAAGGTACGATCATGTGCTTCAGAAACACAACAAGAATAATGACTCAGTAGGTGAATACACAATGGGTATAGTTCATTTATATATGTCTAGGAAACTTACATTTTTATAATAACCCATATTCATTCTGAATATTTTAAGATAAATAATACTTCTCAATTCATATTAACTTGATCGCCAGGGTGATCCTGCTAAAATATAAGTCAGATGCCATGGTTCTACTCAAAACACTACAATACACACAAAAACTTGTACACAAATGTATATAGCAGCATTATTCATAATAGCCAAAAGGTGGAAATGACTCAAATGTCCATCACTGACATATGGATAAACAAAATATGGTATTTCATTTCACACAATGAAATATTATTCATCCATAGAAAGGAAAGAAGTATTGATCTAGGCTACAACATGGATGAACCTTGAAAACATTATACTAAGTAAAAGAAGCCACTCACAAAAGACTATATATTGTATGATTCCATTTATATGAAATGTCCAGAACAGGGAAATCTATAGAGACAGAAAGTAGATTAGTGGTTGCTTAAGGCTGGGGGATTCTTTCTGAGGTGATGAAAATGTTCTAAAATTGACTGTGGTGGTAGTTGCACATATCTGCGAATATACCAAAAACCAATGAATTGTATACCTTAGAGGGGTGAATTGTATGATATATGAATTTTACTTCAATAAAGCTGTTAAAAAAACCCCCCCAATGTCCTACAATGCTCTCTAACTCATAGTGAAAACCAGTCCTCAAAATAGTCTACAAGGCCCTCCACGATCAGGCGCCTGATACCTCCCTGACTGCAACCCCAGACTCTTCAGTCTCCTTGAACACACTGCATGATCCTGCCTTAGGACACAGCGCTGCTGTGCCTGAGATTCTCTTCCCCGCATCTGTTTTTGGCTCATTCCCTCACCTCCTCCAAGTCTTTGCTCAAATCTCTTCTTAATGAGGACTTTCCTGATACCATACTGAGTAGTGTGACTGAACCCTACTACCTCTATGCATTACTGATTTCCCTTCACCTTGCTCTGCTTTTTTCCCCCATAGAATTTATCATCTTCTGATTTACTATAAAATATACTTATTTATTAAGTTATTGTTTATTTCTGTCTCTGCATTAAAATGTAAGCTTCTTGAGGATTAGGATATTTGCTTTTACTCACAGAGGTATACCAATATTCAGTAAATATTTGCTGAAAGAGTGAATGAACTATTGACTTTATGCTCTTCTCATTTGTTCAATAAATGTTTATCTATTCTAGAACTCGTAACTAGGGCAATATTACTTCTGACTGTTTCACAAAGACTTTGGTGAAAATATTTGTGGTGAGTAGAACAACCCATGTCATATATAATTTCAGAAGTTGAAATTTGACTTATTCCCCGCTAACTGAGGATCTATTAGGCCAATATGACTAATGAGACAAATGAAGAGGGAAGTAGTAAGGGCCAGGGGAAAGTATATCCATAAGATGTGCAAATACTGACACAGGAGATGACAGTCTGCACACTGCAAACCTGCATGGACCCCAGAGACATAACAGACTAACTGCTTAGGGCAAGCACTTGCATGTGTTCAGGCCACTGCTGAATCTATTTACCTAGATCCTTTTTCAGGGCAGGTTCTCTGCTTTGAAAAAGGCATGAAAATTATGCCTGTAAAGAGGTCCCTGTGATCAGTTACTATCTTTTATTTCTTTGATTTCATTATGTATAAAAGGAGAAGGGAAAGCAATACAAAATTCATATTAAACTTCATATGGCTATGGAGAGAGAAGAAAATATTGACTACCTCTCTTCATTCAGAAGGCAGTTTTATTAAGAATGTTGCTAAGGAGATAATTAGTTTCTGCAAAGTTCCTTGGTGTCTTAGCAGCAAACACACACCATCTATTTTAAATAGTGTTTAAAGCTAAACAAAGATAATTACAACTACACATCATCAGAGCAGGTCCTATAGAAACAACATGTAACTACAAAAGGCCAGTAGAACTCTGTTTCACTGTGATCAGTGCTTGAAGCACTGAAAAATATTGTCACAAAAGAACTATTTTAAAGAAATAAGGTACTTAAGAGAGAGCAGCTGAAATTAGAACTCTAAATGGCAAGTTGAATTTCAGATTCAACTAATGTATATTTCCTTTTAAAATCTAAGGGACATCTTAAGTAGAACAAAAAACTTAAATAAAATATGTTAGAATTTTCAATGCTTTCACAGAGAATGGCAACCACATTTAACATGGAATAATAGTCCTTTATTCTTAAAAATAAAGCAGATATTTTATAATCAAAAAAAAACTCTAAGTGACATTTATCTTCAGGTACCTTCTGGCTTAAAACTTAGCTTACTTATACACAGGCCCTATTCTCTCACCAAAAGTTACTTTCATTTCTGGAAATATGTCAGCGAGGGAAGGAAAGAATTGCTTTTTATTTTTTGGTTTTGTTTAACACAGATTTTGTTTCAATTCACAGTGAAGGCAATCTCAATGTATTTTAGAAACAGAAGGTATCCCAGGATGAAGGCTGTTCAAATTGCTACATGAGAGGTTCATGTGATTTTCTAAGATGCAAGAGACGAGTTTTGACCCATCTACCTATTACATTAAGTATCTTGCTCCAAATCATAAACTAGTAAGTGGTAGTGCTGGGATCTGACTGCAAAATAAATCTGTCATAATCGCAGATTTTATTTAATACATCAGGGAAATCAAGTGACCTGTATCACAGAAATATCTTGCAATAGGTATTTCCCACTCTGGAAGGATAGTAGCTTCTATATCAGCATATAACACTCTGAGCTACAAGATATGATTTCTTTTTTCTTTTTTTTTTTTCAGTTGCACCGCAGGGTTTGCGGGATCTTAGTTCCCCAACCAGGGATTGAACCCAGGCCATGGCAGTGAAAGTGCGGAGTCCTAACCACTGGACCGCCAGGGAATTCCCAAGATATGATTTCTTTTCTGCTTATTGCAATGCTCACCAATCCAGATCTTTGTGGGGCATATCATATTTTACATAATTCCAAGTATAAAAAGAG
The DNA here is from genome assembly GCF_028564815.1 of Eubalaena glacialis. NCBI lineage: Eukaryota > Metazoa > Chordata > Mammalia > Artiodactyla > Balaenidae > Eubalaena > Eubalaena glacialis. The sequence goes on from NC_083718.1 coordinate 86,142,172, forward strand.
GGCACAGAGCTTCCCTGGTGGTGCAGTGGTTAAGAATCCGCCTGCCAATGCAGGGGACACAGGTTCGAGCCCTGGTCCAGGAAGATCCCATATGACGTGGAGCAACTAATCCCACGAGCCACAACTACTGAACCTGCATGCCACAACTACTGAAGCCTGCGTGCCTAGAGACTGTGCTCCTCAACAAGAGAAGCCACCGCAACGAGAAGCCTGCGCACTGCAACGAAGAGTAGCCCCCACTCGCTGCAACTAGAGAAAGCCCGCGCGAAGCAGCAAAGACCCAACACAGCCAAAAATAAATAAATTAAAAAAAAAAAAAGAAAAGTTTAAAAAGAGGGCACTCATCATGGCACATCTAAAAGTATACTCTGTTTCCTGGTTGCCATAGTCTCTCAAAATAATACTTCTGTACAGTAGAGTTTTGAGGTTAAGGCTGTGTCTTTGTCACTTATTCCTTTGGACTTTAAAGAAATAATCCATGTATTACATAGGAAATTGCACAGACTCCCACAAAAATTAAACCCTAACAATTCACAGAAACAAATTGTTCAACTTCTCCCCCCATATTTTATTGCTGCTCACAGCAGCCCTACTATATCCAGGTATAAAACTGAGTTTTAAAAAATATTAACCTTCCCATTTACTGAGAGTCTGGGATTTCAATATGTATTAAGAGTTGTGAACTCTTAATTACTTAACAGTCTAGTAATACCCAAGGTAAACCACATTCATCATGAAAATTGAGCCTTTCCTCTAAAAGCTGAAACTGTTGCTTTCAATTACTTAAGCCTTTACAATAACTGGACTCTGAAATACAAATTGCACTATCTTCTTACTGATAGTGAAAAATTTCACTATGTACTTATTGCTGGAGGCTATATATTTATGAAAGTAAATTTAAAAAACCAGATTTTGGAACATTTATGTATCACAAACATTAAATTTTTTCCAGGTTGGTAATTACCATAGCAACACCCTCTTCCTAAAAATTTCATTGATTGGGGACCAGTGAACAATCCCATTCAAGATTTTATTGACCCTTCTATTGCTTAAGGATATCTGCTCAAATGTAATTTAGTGTACTGCTTAGCATATTGTTAGGTCAGACAAAGAAATACTGAGCTGGCTAGTTGGAAGAATCTAGTATAAAGCTTTTACAAAGCTGCCTTACTTTTTTTTTTTTCTGCCTTTCTTAATTTTACATTAAAGATTATTTTCTCAGGACCTGGGACACTAATTTAAGGAAAAACCTAGATGTTTAGGTTCCCCCCCCCATTTTTAATAGTAAAATGCAGTTTTATTCACAGTACTATTAATTAGCCAAACACATCTGAAAATATATGCATTTTTATTTGTATGTAATATGACTAAATTACAAAGAAGTATATAAAAATCTTTGCCAATCTATCTTTCCATCTAAATCCAAAGTATTTTCAAAATTGAGATACAGATGTTCAGTTTTAAACGTCTAATGTTTCAAGTTAAAGAGAAAATGCTATAGTTTTTTTTTTTTAATATAAATTTATTTATTTATTTTTGGCTGCTTTGGGTCTTAGTTGCTGCACGTGGGCTTTCTCTAGTTGTGGTGAGCAGGGGCTACTCTTTGTTGTGGTGCGCGGGCTTCTCATTGCGGTGGCTTTTCTTGTTGCGGAGCACGGGCCCTAGGCACGCGGGCTTCAGTAGTTGTGGCACGTGGGCTCAGTAGTTGTGGCTCGCGGGCTCTAGAGCACAGGCTCAGTAGTTGTGGCACGTGGGCTTCAGTAGTTGTGGTGCACAGGCTCCGCAGCACGTGGGATCTTCCCAGACCAGGGCTCGAACCCATGTCCCCTGCATTGGCAGGCGGACTCTTAACCACTGCGCCACTAGGGAAGCCCGCTATAGTTCTTAAGTATGGGCCATGGGGCTACAAATACTCAATGGGAAATATTAACTCTCAGAAAGAACATTTAAAAGTCAATTAGTCTGGGCTTCCCTGGTGGCGCAGTGGTTGAGAATCTGCCTACCAATGCAGGGGACACGGGTTCGAGCCCTGGTCTGGGAAAATCCCACATGCCGCGGAGCGGCTGGGCCCGTGAGCCACAATTACTGAGCCTGCGCGTCTGGAGCCTGTGCTCCGCAACAGGAGAGGCCGTGATAGTGAGAGGCCCGCGCACTGCGATGAAGAGTGGCCCCCGCTCGCCGCAACAAGAGAAAGCCCTCGCACAGAAACGAAGACCCAACACAGCTAAAAATAAAATTTAAAAAAAAAAAAAAAAAGTCAATTAGTCTTTCTGAATTCTGATATTAAAGCCTATTTAAAAGCAGATAATTATATATACATTCATGAGAGAACTCATTTAGATTAAGAAAATAAAATCCACTATGGCTATCTAGTAATAAAACATCTTGAACACTAAATTATTAAATCTTATTTAGAGAACAATACAGTGTCAGGCATTCAAGTAATACTTATGAAGGAAATGCATAGTGATTAAAAGCATGGACTCTGGCTTTGAGTCTTGGCTCTAACTCTCAGTAGCCATGTTTACTTGGGCAAGTTATTTAATCTCTCTGCCTCAGTTTCCATATACAGAGTGGAGATAATAATAGTACATACCTTATATGAGGATTAAATGACTTAATATATGTAAAGTACTTAGTAAAGTGCCTAGCACACAGTAGATGCTCAATAAATATTTATTATGATTATTTTTATTAGCAGCAGCAGGAACAAAGGGAGGAACTTGCATAAAATAGTTGTGATAGTATTGTGTCACTCTGTGCTCAAAATTATTCAATGATACCCCACAGACTACTGGATTAGGTACAGAATCCTCAGTCTGACATTTTAGGATGCACGGTTAAGCTTCCAAATACTACCTAAGAGCTTTCAAATTAGAGTAAACTTCGCATAATGTCATTACCATTTTAAACTTTTCCAAGATCATAACCACACTTATACTTCGACTTCTGAAATCAAGGCCAACTAGATAAGGCAAAATTAAATAAAACACATAGAAATGCTGGATAAAAAATGACATACATACTTTTAAATGAATAGCTTAACCTCTTAAGAAATTAAGGGAAATCTCCAAGAGTCATCACAAAAAGGGAACCAAAATTTAGGTTGATAAGTATAAACCAATGCTTGCGACTACCCGATAGGTATATGCCAATGTTCATAATATGCCAATGTTCATAAACAAGGGCACTGTATTTTAACAGCTGCAGAGGGTCAGGAGACAGGGCTTAGGCCTCAGTAAGAAAGGGAATTAGCATTAAGACTCTCGCATAATGTAGAGGCCCTCACTGAAAAGAGAGAATAGAAAAACAAAAATCTTCTATTTGTACAGGAAGATGACAAGGAAACTTGAAAATAAACCAGTATAAGCTCTGCATGGTTCTGGAACCCTTCAGTACAGAAATTAACATTAAAAAAAGTTCTGAACTGATAATACTCTTTGGGTACCTGGCCTAAATGAAAGACAAACTATGCAGAAGAGATATATCTTCAACTTAGGCTCCTCATGAGTCCTGTGAGTCTTCTTTAAGATAACTCGTAATACAAAATTACATGCAGAAATGAGCCATCATGAGCTAATGTCAGCAGATACAACAGCAGAATTAGACCTCCAAGTACTTCAGATTATAGAATTAATGTGGTTAAAGAAAAATTTGAAAAGGATTTGAAAACATGAGAAGAGAAGAAATTAATGAAAAATCAGGCAAATTTGAAAAAGAAGCAAATAGAAATTACAGGCGTAAAAATATTCTTTGAAATTAAAAACTGAATGGACAAATTAAACACAGATTATACATAGCTGAAGAGAGAATTACTGAACTGAAATACTAATGTGAAAAAAATTACACAGAAGGCAGCACAGAGAGATAACAGGTGGATAATATAAATAAGAGGTTAAGAGACATGAAAAATAGCTAAATGCCTAACATATAGCTCCCAGGAGTTCCAGAAGGAGAGAACAGAATAATTGGGGAAAAAATGCAATATTCAAAGAAATAACAACTGGAAAATTTCCAGAAATTATGCCAAACATGTACTCTCATACTAAGTAACATAAATAAAAATAAATCCACATTTAGATACATAATACTGAAACAAGAACACCGAAGACAAAAAGATAATCTTAAAAAGAGCCAGAGAAGAAAATATTGCCTACAGATAAAAAACAATTGTATTGAGAGTAGACTTCTTAACAGCAACAATTGAAAATAGTATTCCCTTGTCTTCTTTTTTTTGGGGGGGGGGCCACACGGTACTGGCATGCGGGATCTTAGCTCCCCAGGGATCGAACCCACGCCCCCCTGCAGTGGAAGCATGGAGTCTTAACCACTGGACTGCCAGGAAAGTACCAGTATTCCACTGTCTTCTGATTTCTAAGTGCTGAAAAAAACTATCAACCTGAAATTCTAAACTTAGCTAAACTAAGATATTTTTAGACAAAAACGTCAAGTTGACCAGAACCTGAAAGAACTACTTAAAAGAGGTTCTTTAGTAAGAAGAATATTGGATCAGAAAGAAGGGCCAGGATGAAGAGGGGGGAGAGGCAAATATGTAGGTAAATCTAAACAAATATTGACTATTGAAAATAATAATGATTCATCTGGGGATTATAAAAACAAGTGGAACCAATATGCTGGACAATGATAGCTTGTAAGTTGGGAGGAAGGTGATTAGAGATTCTTCTAAGGATCTGTTTGTGAGAAAGGTAGAAATAGATTAATTTTAACCACTGTTTCTTCATTCATTCAACAATTATCTTTTATGGACAGGTAAAACTAATCTATAATAACAGAAGTCATAATATTATTTTGTGTGGAGTTGTGCAAAGGAGGGGACATGAGGAATAAGGGAGGCTTCTAGAGGTACTGGTAACATTCTATTATTTGATCTGTGTGGTGGTTACATAGATGTATTCACTTTGTGCTATTTCATGGCTTATCATTTGTATACTTTTCTGTATGTAATGAAGTATGTACATGTAATATTTCTGTAAAATTTATAAAAGGAAACTACTGCACAGTTTACACCAAAATAAAATTTTGATAGATTATAAATATATAACTTTAAATACAAGTCCTAAAAATAATGGAAAAAATAGAGGTTAGTATTTATATAATCTTGACTGGGAAAGAATTTTCTAAGCATGACATCAAAGGCAGAAATCACTGGTAACTTTGACTACATAAAAGTAAAAAAAAGAAAAGTTTTATACAACAAAACACTGTGAATAATATAAAACAAAAATATCAAATAGCGGAAAATATATTTTGCAAATATATAATATTAGAAAAATGGTCAATATCCTTAATTATACAGATATAATTCTTGCAAAGAATTATGAACTGGCAATTCACAAACAGAAATATATAAATGGCCAGTGAGCTCTGGAAATTGACCAAGAGGTTAACTCATCTGCCTAAATTCACAAAAATAGTAAGAGGGAAATATTCAAATCCAGCCAATCTTACCTTTCAATTAATATTTGTTTAATGAATGAATGATTATATTTTTAAGACTATAAGATGTTTTTATCATAGACTACAAAATGCAGGTTATAAAACAGAATGTACAATGAGGCAAATAATAATACAAAGTAAAAAAGTACACAAACACCTCTAATGCCTCCCTGTGTATCTATGTATACATGGCTCAGCATGGATCTCTCAGGGTCCCCAATCATTAAATTCAATTATCATGCCATCGGTCTCTAGTTTCCTCCTCATCCTCTGTCTTTCCTACTCTTAGTTTCCAAATTAATCTTCCTAAAATACTATGACCTTCTTGTAATTTTACTGCTTAAAACTTTTAATGATTCCTCATTTTCTACACAAGAAAGTAGAAAAAAATTCCTCAGCATGGAATTCAAGACCTTCTACAATTATGGCATTCAATCAACATTTGCACTTATTACACACATTCCAGCTAATTGACTACTCGCTGTTCTTTTTCTATGTATGTTGCCTATAGCTTTCTGTAACTCGTTCATGTGGTTAAATCTGCCTAAAATGTACTCTCCCTCCATATGTCCATTTTTTATCCAAGGCTCAGGTTATACACTATGTTATCCATGAAACATTTGCTAGTTTCTCTTAGCCACTCTGAGAATCCATGGCTCTTTTACCTCTCTCTCCAGGCACTTATTTTCTATGTTCTATCTTTCCTAATAGACAATGACTTACTTGAGGCAGGATCTTTATCTTCTTCATCTTTGTATTCTTCTTACTAAATATTTACTGAATGAATGTACTTAATCAACAAAACAGAAAAACTCACAGAATTCAATAGTATTATGTTTGGGTATCTTTAAAATGTCAGTCTGTTCCTTGAACATAGGAAACAAAACTGTTAACAGTGCAGGTTGGTCATTACTCTCCAGGTCTTTGACCGAATTAAGTGATTTATGAACTTAATAGAGTATACATCCTTCATCTCACACAAACTCTAAATTATTCTATGAACTGATGCATTTTGGTCTACAGCAGTATGGTCAGCACTGACCTTACTTTTCCTACATAAAGGGAATTTAAGCCTTCCTCTCTGGGAAAGGGGAAAGAGTTATAGGACTGAATGTTCTCCCTTACCTTTTCGTGTTATGCACAGTGGTTCCCCCCAGGACAATCCTCACTCCAGGAGTGGTACGGTTCAGGTTATAAACTGTTAGAGCCTCTTCATAGGTGGCTCCTCCAATTATAAACACAATGATATCCTGAGGTCTACAATAATGAAGGAAGTTAATATCATAGGATAAGGGGGAAAAAAGGCAAAATTTGCTGTTACTATCATATACACAGTTTTAATTTCTGAATCTTTCTTTTTTGGTAAAGGAAGCAGAATAGAATAAAAGGTTTAAAAAAAGTTTTAATTATCTGAAATTGGCAGGAAACAGAGCAGGAAATGCTGAATAGTGATTTGCTTTCTGTTTATGAGCGGATGTCATAATTTCTGTGCTGTGGATTTCAGAATAGCACAATAGTGTTTGCTGGAACCAAATGCAGGAATATTCTTTTATATTCAAGAGGCTGAAGAGTACTTCACTGTGATATGGTATCAATATAGCAGTAATTTATGCTTGTACTACACATCTCCTTTCATGTATAAGCCGTTCGTCAAATACTTAGTACAGTGTCATTACAATGGCCTCTGTCCAAGGACCTCAAAGTATTTTGGAAAGTATTGGTATATTTGGATGTCCCCATAACACGGGAACAAGAAACATTTAGTATTTTGAGTGCAAAAAAAGAATGGGATACATAAATTAATGGCGCTTCTAGAAATCCACCTCTTCTTAAAATCTTTGTTCCTCAATCCTTTGATAAGCCAAGAAAAAGAAACCATGGAAACAAACAAAAAACCCGTGGGTGTAGTTTTGATATTGGACATGCTGACGCATCAGCTCAGTCACTAGCCTCATTTAGGTTGCACTGTGTAGTTTTACGGTGTTTCAACCTTTATCAAAATAGCTTTATAACAAAAGTGAGTGGTCCTCCTATTAGATCCTTCTGAAGATATGAACAAGAAGGAGATCACATTATTTTCAAAACTGTTAAAGTTTGCCTTGTTTTTCTTTTCTCATGCCACCAAGAGAAGATAAAATTACTTAATCTTAGTAGGCACATAATTTTGTTAAATCACTTACTGGCCATTATTTAAAATGACATCAAGCAGAAGCAACTATTTTGGAGGTTATAGCACAAAACTAAATAGAAATATCTTTAGTCAAAGGATGTACATGCTTATGTATAAATCATGGGAAAAAAAACAACAACCAACCCTACATTTCCTTTCTGTTTGTCTCTCTGTCTCTTTCTAAAACACCTTGAAGGAATCACTAACTGAGAGAGTATTTGTTCTTGTGGGACTTCATGAAAACAGAATCAGATGTTGTGGCTATTTAAAAATGTTCTGGTGCAGCCACTATGGAAAACAGTATGGAGGTTCCTCAAAAAACTAAAAATAGAGTTGCCATATGGTACAGCAACCCCACTCCTGGGCATATATCCAGACAAAACTATAATTCAAAAAGATACATGCACCCCTATGTTCACAGCAGCATTATTGACAATAGCCAAGACATGGAAACAACCTAAATGTCCACTGACAGATGAATGGATAAAGAAGATGTGGTACATATATACAATGGAATACTATTCAGCCATAAAAATGAATGAACTAATGCCACTTGCAGCAACATGGATGGACCTAGAGATTATCACTTACTAAGTGAAGTAAGTCAGAAAGAGAAAGAAAAATACCATATGATATCACTTATATGTGGAATCTAAAATATGACACAAATGAACTTATCTATGAAATAGAAACAGACTCACAGACATAGAGAACAGACTTGTGGTTGCCAAGGGGGGAAGGGGGGATGCGGGAGGGATGGACTGGGAAGTTGGGATTAGTAGATGCAAACTATTACATATAGAATGGATAAACAACCAGGTGCACAAGGAACTATGTTCAGTATCCTGTGATAAACCATAATGGAAAAGAATATAAAAAAGAATATATATTTGTATAACAGAATCACTTTGCTGTACAGCAGAAATTAACACATTGAAAATCAACTACACTTCAATAAAAAAAGAACTTAAAAAAATAAATATAAGAATGTTCAGATAATCTCTGAATTGCAGAGATACCCAACAAAGGCTCCCAATAATGAAGGGGTGGTTATTTTGCAATTGATTTAGCAGAGTCAATTATGACATTTGTATGTGAACTTGGGACTTAAAATCATGCCTTTGAAATGCTACTTTCTTTTTTTTTTAATTAATTAATTAATTTATTTATGGCCGTGTTGGGTCTTCGTTTCTGTGCGAGGGCTTTCTCTAGTTGCGGCAAGTGGGGGCCACTCTTCATCGCGGTGCGCGGGCCTCTCACTATTGCGGCCTCTCTTGTTGCGGAGCACAGGCTCCAGACATGCAGGCTCAGTAATTGTGGCTCACGGGCCTAGTTGCTCCGCGGCATGTGGGATCTTCCCAGACCAGGGCTCGAACCCGTGTCCCCTGCATTGGCAGGCAGATTCTCAACCACTGCGCCACCAGGGAAGCCCTGAAATGCTACTTTTTAAGACAAGGTAAGCTTCATTCGAATCTACCCACCTGAAACAATGTATTTAGCATCACGATGCTTTAAGTGTTCCATAGTGTTATATATTCTACAATCATTTTTTGTTACTTTAAAATATACTGTTTTGGGGAATTCCCTGGCAGTCTGGTGGGTGGGACTCTGTGCCTCCACTGCAGGGGGCCCTGGTTCCATCCCTGGTCAGGGAACTAAGATCTTGAAAGCTGCACGGCACGGCCAAAAAAAAAAAAAATTATAAAGTAAAATATCTGTTTTTGACTAGATAAATGTTTGCACATGGTATAATATAAAAAAAGGGCATATTGTAAAAAAAAGTAAGTTTCCTTCTCACCTCAGTCCTCTTGCACCCCAGTTTCTCTCTAGAGGCAAACACTATTACTCATCTCTTATGAATATCCTTTCAGAGATACCATCTATGTGTATATACATATATTTACAAATTTACATATTCATATTATAAGATACATGCATATGTATATATATATTTAATATATATTTTATATACAGTCTATAAACTGCATTTTATATACAGTTGTGTGGACATACTGTGCATTTTAAATTTTGGTAGGTATCTCCAAGGTGTTCTACAGATGTCATTCTACCAGCAATTCAGGAAAGTGCCTATTTTTCCACATCCTGTCAGTACTGTGTATTATCAAGGCTTTTGGTCCTTTTAAACTAAGTTGATCACTTGGCTCCTCCTCAATACTTTCTTTACTTGGTTTCCAGGACATCATATTCTTTTGGTTTTCTTCTTACTTCATTAGTTGACATTTTTCAGTATCTCTTGATGGTCTCATCTCATCTCCCGGATCTCTTTATTTCTTTTCTTTTTTTTTTTTTTTGGCTGTGTGGGGCCTTAGTTGCGGCACACAGAATCTTTCGTTGTGGCACGCTGGCCCTTTGTTGTGGTGTGCAGGCTTCTCTCTAGTTGTGGCACACGGGATTCTCTCTAGTTGTGGCATGCGGGTTTTCTCTCCCTAGTTGTGGTGCGAGGGCTCCAGAGCGTGGGCTCTGTAGTTTGCTGCACGCGAGCTCAGTAGTTGTGGCACGTGGGCTTAGTTGCCTCGCGGCGTGTGGGATCTTAGTTCCCTGACCAGGGATCAAACCCACGTCCACTGCATTGGAAGGCAGATTCTTTACCACTGGACCACCAGGAAAGTCCCTCCCTGAACCTCTTAATTGTAGAGTGTCCAGAATCCATTCACCGGTCCTCCTTTCTTCTTGATCTACACTTACTCCCTATATCTGTGTAATGTAGTAGCTACTAGCCACATATGGCTATTTAAATTTAAATTTAAATTAATTAAAATAAAATAAAAAATTCAGTTCCTCAGTGGAACTAGCCATATTTCAAGTGCTCAGTAGTCACATGTAGCTAGTAGCTACCTTATTAGATAGCATGGATATAGTACATTTCCATCATTGTAGAAAGTTCTATTGAACTGCACTTCCCTAGATGATCTCACCCAGTTTTGTGGTTTTTAAATACATTTATCTGCTGATGACTCCCAAATCTCTATCTCCAGCCCAGACTGCTCTCCTAAATGCTAGACTTAAGCATCTGTCTATTCGACATTTCTACTTGGCTGTTTAGTTTATTTCTGAATTCGGCATGTCCAAATCCCTAATCCTCTCCCCTAAGCTTGTTCCACATATAGCTCTCCCCATCTTAGTGGATGGCTAACCTATCTTTTCACTTGCTTAGGACAAAACTTTGGAGCCATCCTAACTTCTCCTTTATGGCTGCAGATATAGTGAGAGGAAGAGAGGGAGAATCTTGAATCTTATAGGCCACGGGGGGATCACCAAAGGGTTTTAACAGGTTACCATGGTCAAACTTGCTTTTCTGAAGGATAATTTTGGCAGCTATGTGAGAATGAATTGGGGGTTGCTGGTGGGAAAACCTGGAGAACAAAAGGCTACTGTAAGACTTTTGGGAAGATATGATAAAAGTTGGAACTAAAGAAATACCAGAAGTGGAGGGGAAGGACTGGATATAGAAGACACAAAAAATGTAGACTCTTCATTCAGTAGTTGGTCAATGATTAAATGTGAAGGATGAGGATAAAGGAAGAATCTGTGATAACTTTAAGTATTCTGGTTTTGGTGACTAGGTATAGTGGTTTAAGTGTGAGAACAAAGAAAGCAAGACTGACTGACTTAAAGGAAGACAAAAACATGCTGTTTCTGAGATACCTGTGGAACATCCCAATGGAGATGTCCACCAGACATCTGGACATTGAGACCTGATGATGTCCCTGAATACAGGTGGCAGCTGAAGCCGTGGGAATAGATGAGTTCTACCTAGGGGGATCATGTAGAATGAGAAGAGAACCAAAAGACAGAGTTTGGGAGGATTCTTTAACATCTACAGGATAAGCAAGAAGAGTAGCTAGCAAAGGCAATTGAGAAGGAAACTGTCAAAAAGGTAGGAGGAGAACCAGAGGGAGAGGCCAAGGGACAAGTGAGTTTGAAGAAGAACAGAATGGTTAAGTGTTAAACGCAGTAGTGAGGTAAATAAGTGAGGATTGAAAGAGACCACTGTGCACATTCCTGCAATGTGATTTTGCAAGAAGAGTTTCAGTGTATTATAGTGGAGCAAGAAGCCAGGGTACATGGATTGAAGAGGTGAAAAGTGAAGATAGCGACTTTATCTAAGAAGCTTGACTGAAGAGAAGACAGGTTAGAGGAGAACCCAGGCTCAAGGGCTTTAAATACTTTACTTAACAGGAGAAACATGAGTATGCGTGTAGTCTGTGGAAAAGTAATTAGAGGAAGACAAGCCGAAAATACAGAAGAAGGAAGGAGGGAGAGGGAGAAGAAGGGGGAGAGAAAGAGAGAGAGGAGAGGAAGTGCAAATAATTACAAATAATTACAGAAAGTGCAAGTAAATGATGGTAGAAGTCTAAAACGAGTGTTGGCAGAGAGGTTAGTTCTGAATTGGAAAAGAGGATGTATTTCCTTTAGAATGAAGGAAGGAGATTAAGGTAGGTATATGTAACTAAGTTTATAAACATGGGGGCTAGACACTGAGGGAGCTAATGTCTGACAGACTCAATTTTTTCCACTGTGAAGTAGGAAACACTGGTGTGGGTTAGGTGACTTAGACATTATGGAAAACATTCTAAACTGATGTAGTGAATGAGACAGAAAGAGAACTACTAAGTTTGACTGAGTATCCCTGAAGGCCCAAGTGAAGTGAGAAACAATGAATTTGTAGTGGCCCTAATCTATAATTTGTATGATTTCCTCTAGTAGCACAGAAAGGAGATATGAGCCTTAAGCCTAAATTATTAATCCAGTATTAATCTGGTGCTTTAGGCTGCAGGGAAAGAGGTTCTTTATAAACTTATAGGAAAGTATTACCACTGTTCACGAATGACTAAAATTTTCTATACTATCAAGGTTTTTTCCTTCAAGTATTTGCCTCCAGTTACTGGCCAGCTTTTTCTTGCTGAAAAAGGTCATTTGCTTAGGACGAGTTGTATAATTGTGATAGCAATATTTTTCTACCAAGTATGATAAACTCTCAATTATTTGGGGACTGAATATTCAGGCAAAATACAGGTTCTTGTCTTTTTCTACATCTGATATGTGTTGTTTCAATTCTTACTAATATTTCTACAGAAGGGGAAGGGGAATATGAACATCTAAAACTCAAGTTCAGTTCTTGTCAGCATCTTTAGGGGTGTATTTCATAAGAAAGAGATCAAATAAACTACAATTGGTTGTAATTTTAAAAACTGATATGAGTCCCTGTAACTTTTACCATAGTATTACCCTCAAGAATATACACTAAATTTCTAAGGATATATATTTTTAAATCTTCCCACTATATTGGTTTTAGAGGTACCAATGATCTGAGATAATAATGGCTTCTGAAGTGCAGTCCCAACTGGTTTAATATTCATTAAAGGATGAGTTCTTTGGAAAAACAATTCCAGTGTTATAAGAATGTGCCATCAAGGAGACAGAGGACACTCTACCCATAGTTTGGTCTGTGTTGTAACTATCTAGGGTCAGCCTAGGTGGAAAACAGGAGGAAAAAAAAAGGCTGTTACAGTATTCAGAAACAATAAAATCCTCAAAACTGAAATGAGTTTTTTTGCCAGAAAATGAGTATTTTTTACAGTAACATTCCATAAGCAGTGCTCTTGATGTTGAGGGACAAATCTAGCTTGAGACCCATTATGCAGCTTATCTTGAGTAAATACTCATGAATTACACAGAATACTCCATTAAGAAGAAGGGAAGTAGGTTTCTCCCTTACAGGGGTACAGTGACTAATGAGAAGAATTAGACAGTAACACTTTTGTTTTGAGCTCTTGATCTGGTAAGTCAATTTAAAAAGCAGCTGAGGGACTTCCCTGCTGGTCCAGTGGTAAAGAATCCGCCTTCCAATGCAGGGGACGCGGGTTTGACCCCTGGTCAGGGAACTAAGACCCCACATGCCACAGGGCAACTAAGCCCATGCGCCACAACTACTGAGCTTGCGCACCTCAACGAGAGAGCCCACGTGCCGCAACTAAGACCCAACAGAGCCAAAAATAAATAAAATAAAATAAATAATAAATAAATCTGGGCTTCCCTGGTGGTGCAGTGGTTGAGAATCTGCCTGCCAATGCAGGAGACACGGGTTTGAGCCCTGGTCTGGGAGGATCCCACATGCCGCGGAGCAAATGGGCCCGTGAGCCACAATTACTGAGCCTGCGCGTCTGGAGCCTGTGCTCCGCAACAAGAGAGGCTGCGATAGTGAGAGGCCCGCGCACCGTGATGAAGAGTGGCCCCCGCTTGCCACAACTGGAGAAAGCCCTCGCACAGAAACGAAGATCCAACACAGCCATTAATAAATAAATAAAGCACACCTAGTATAGTGTAATTTAAAAAAAAAAAATTGATTTTAAAAAAATTAAAATAAATAAATAAATAAATAAATCTTAAAAAAAAAAGAAAAGCAGCTGAGTGGAGTAATAAGGATCACCCTGGAAAATGACATCGCTTTTCCATAGCTGCCCTCTGCCTATCACCTGCCTCTAGAGTACATATCTTTCTTATGGAAAAGAAAGGCAAGAACTGGGAAGGAATAAATTCAAGCAGGTTTCTAACATAGCCAGAGAACACTATCCTTTAGTCTGATAATTTCAGGGTGCCAGAGTATTTCGTATTGATGGAGAGGGAAGAAGATGCCACGGGTGGTAACGGTGGGTGTAGGTTATATCAATGTAAGGACAAAACTTACATGTAGGGATAGGCTCTTAGAGCTTGACTCAGTTGTGTACCTAACAAAGATGACTATGTCACATTTGGTTATGAAAACATTAATAAATGTTTTCCTGAGCCTCCTACTACTTAGTCAGGCTGGCTTAAGGAGGAACATTGGTGAAAAAAAAATTAAAAAAAACATCCCTGACATTTTTCCTTTTAATTCCTTCCCCTGGTGAATTTTAAAAGTAGATGTTCTGATGAGGCCAACAGTAAAACATACAGCAAATCATTTTTATATGATGGTTGAAGCTAAGTGGAATACACAAGTTCAATTCTTTGTACACATCTTCCTGTGCTCTGTAATTCACCATAGCAACCAAAAGCATTAATTAATGCAGATAGCAAACATTAGAAAACAGCAGTCTGTTCATGCTGTGTATATATATATACACACACACACACACATACAAGGACACCTTGAGAACCCAACCAATTTATATCCTATTGTATTAGAAAAATAAAAAAATTTTCACACATAGTGTTTCTGGAAATCATTACTTTAATTGTTAATCATTCAGTTAAGCAGAAAAACAAACTTTTAAGAGGCAGTATTTTATCTACTTTGTGGACTGTTACACTTATGGCTAAAATTCAAATTTTTGAATCTAGTACTTACAGGTAGTAAAAATCATATAAGCATTGACTGTAGGAAAAAAGGCCAATGAGAAAGGACTGCTGCTTTCATAGAAACAAAAACAACAAGATTCTACTAAATTTGTATAAATGTGAAAGAGTACTTCCTTTCTGAATTGACTAATTCTGGAATGCATGACCAGATAGCTCCCTTTTCTCACCAAATGTTTAAGTTGCTTGTTTTTATCAGGGGTAAGAAGCAATTCTGGAGTGAGAAAAAAAAAATCTAGCCTGATAAATAGGATATGTGGGAGTCCCATCTGCCGAGAAAGAGCAAACCCAATTTGTGGATATAGCTATACTGCCAAACAGGTTAACCACTAACTTAAAGCTAAGGGCTAAAACATTCCTACAACTGTTCCTGGCTTTGCAAAGTTGTGTTCTTGCCAGATCTCCTTTGATATCTTCTAATATGACAATAACAACAAAACCAAGAAGTTCTATCATGATGAGACTTAAGTTAACCATAAAGATGACTAAAATCAATGACTCTTTTAAATGTGATAACCCAGTGTGAAGATGGTGCCTAGAGCCGAGGGTGGGTCTAAGTGAATACAGAGCCAAAATACCGTACAGGAAAACTGCAAAAGTCGAAATTGTCTGGTAACATCAACCAAATTTAATCTCTAGTTTATATTTCCCAACTGTAAATCTTGTCATATCAACTACTACAGATGCCAACATAAGAAATCTGACAATATCTGTTGAACATCTATATGTAAAGCACTGTGTTAAATATTGTGAAAAACCCAAATATTAATAAAACATAGTTCTTACTTCAAGATTACAATACTTAATACAATACCTAGTGGGAAGGATAGATATGTATACAACTAACCACTGTCTCAGTATCCAGAGGTAACCATTATTAACAATTTCTTATTTCTTATTTCAGAAATATTTACTGTATACATAAACATATACATGCTTGCACATATATATTATATATATGTATAGTCAAGCAGACATTTATATACACATATGTACACAATCACGTTTATGCTTATATAAAGCTTTTTTTTTTTTTTTACACAAAAGGAATATTATAGCATCTTAATTTTCTATCTAATATATCTTCGAAAGTTTTGATATTATCCCATGAAGAGTTATGCCATTTCTTAAGAAGAATGCACAGTAATGTACTGTAATCTAGGTAACCAGTTCTCTATTGATAAATATTTAGCTTCTTTCTGTTTTTTTACCATTACAAATAATGTTTTGGTAAATATCCTTGTGTACATGTCTTTGTGTACTTGTGCCGGTATATCTACATGGCAAACTAAGAAGTGAATTGTTTAGTAGGTCTTTTCAAGTCCTCTGTGGTCTTCTTTCTGTTAAACAGGGCCAGGAGGTGGCATAGGTATCCTCTGTGCCCCCTACTATAGTTTCATAACCATTTCTCTGCCTTCTTCAAAATTTCCACTATCTTAGAAGCTTATGATATAGTTGCACTGTTTTCTCCTGACCTCCTTTCCTGGTCACTTTCTTATTCCCTGAAGACTTCAGCTCTGGTTTACTGTCCTCCTTTTCATTCCTGCTCCTTTCAAGATTTTCAGTGACTTTAACACCAATGTGGATTACTCATCTCACGTCCTGGTCTCCTCACCCATACTGATTCGTTCTTTCATCCCTCACAGCCACCAACATCCATGATTATAACATAAACTTTTGTATTACAAGTATCCACAATATGAAATCTTGAATTGAAGACCTTTTTCTCTAATAACCACTCCCTCAACTTTTAATTCACTTATGCTAATGCCTCTACTGTAATATTTCTTTGACCTCATCAATACCTCCAATTCATTCAACAATATTTTTTTCACTATCCAATACCCTCCTTCTTTTTTTGTTTCCTAAAATCCTGGTTGGACCCAGCTATCAGCCTTCTCCTCATTTAATCTAGTGCAGCTAAAAGTTGCTAGAGAAAACCACGCAACTAGGCTCATGGGCTGTATTTTAAATTAATGACCACAGAACTCCAGTGGGCACTCAGTCGTGCCTAGAAGTCCTACTACATTTCCCTAGTAAATCTGATTACAAGCCTACAAGATAACAATTTCACAGTGTTTTCTCTTTTTATCCTGTACTTTAGCTGATAACTTGATGTCATATTTTACTGAGAAAATAGAAGTAATCAAACAAGATGGCCCCCATGTTCTCAACATCAAAGCTGTTACAGTGGGGACTTCCCTGGTGGCGCAGTGGTTAAGCATCCACTTGCCAATGCAGGGGACATGGGTTCGAACCCTGGTCCAGGAAGATCCCACATGCTGTGGAGCAACTAAGCCCGTGCGCCACAACTACCGAGCCTGTGCTCTAGAGCCCGTGAGCCACAACTACTGAGTCCATATGCCACAACTACTGAAGCCCGTACGCCTAGAGCCTGTGCTCTGCAACAAGAGAAGCCACCGCAATTGAGAAGCCCGTGCACCGCAACAAAGAGTAGCCCCTGCTCGCCGCAACTAGAGAAAGCCCACGCGCAGTAGTGAAGACCCAATGCGGCCAAAAATAAATAAATTAATTAAAAATAAAAAAAGCTGTTACAGTGAAAGAAGTACCTCTGCTCCTATCAAAATCTTCTCTGCTTGTGTTCTAGATCTCCTAAAGACTTCACTTCTGCAACTCTTGTCCTTTCTCTTCTGCATTACCTATTTCTCCTTCTTTAGGGATAATTCTCATCAGGTTATAAGTATGCTCTAGAATCTCTCATTCCCCTGAGCCTACAATCTCTTCTAGCTACAATCCCATTCTCTGACCCCTTCAAGCAAAACTTCTTAAAAAGTGTTACATACTGTTTGTTATCTCCATTCTGTCTTATCTCTTGTAACCCTCTCTAATTTGGCTTCCAAACTCATTGAACCTGGGGAATAGTCTGATGGAGTTTTCACTGTCCTCACCTTTTTTATGTCTCAGAAGACTGGTCTCAGGTAACCACTCACTCCTTGATATTTATGACACCAAGTTTTTCTGGTTTTCCTCCTATCCTTCTGTCTCTTCTTCAGTCTCCATTGCTGACTCCAATCCTCTATTCAGTGCTTAGTCCTGCATCCTCTTCTTTTCCCCTAAGTGATCTAGTCTAGTCCCATGGCTTTAAATCACCAAAATCTTGTTGACTCCCAATTTAGCATCAAACATTTCCATTTGATTATCTACCAGGCATCTGCAATTTAACAACAAAACTCTTGATTTCCCCCCAAAACCTGAGAGTTATTCTTGGTTTCTCTCTTACCCTTGTTCCATTACTCTACTCCATTAAATAAGTCTATTGATTCTATCTTCTCTCCTAGGTTCCTTATCCAAAGCACTTTCATTTCTTACCTGGACTATTGCAGCCACCTCCTAAGTAGTCTTTCTGCTTCTAACTTTGTCTTCAATAATCCATTCTCCCCACAAGGTGATCTCTTAATACATAATTCAGTTTATGTCACTTGAATGCTTAAAGCTCTTCAGTGGGTTCCTATGACATTTAAAAATTTAAAAAACCTCTTTACCAGAGCCTATAAGACCCTATGTGATCCAGCCCTACTTATCTTTTCAACTTCTTATTTCCTTACTTGTTATGCTCCAACCTCACTGGACTTCTTTCTGTTCCACGAACTTGCCAAGTTCTCCTTCTTCAAGGACTTTGTTCCGGTGTTCCCTCTACTTGTGATGCTTTTCCTCCTAATCATTATGAGATTGGTTCTTTCTTGTAATTCAAAGCTCATCTTAAGTATCACTTCTTCAGAGAGGTTCTCTCCATCTAAAGCAGCCCTCCCCACCTCTACAAAGTTACTTTGTAGCTTATTACCCTATTTATTTCCTCAACAGCACTTATCTCATTCAAATTATATTCTTTATTTGTTTACTAGTTTACTGTCTGTCTCCTTCATGTAAGTTCCTTGAGGGCAGGTACCTTGTCTTTCCTGTAACTTCTATTTCCCCAGCAGTTCTTGACATATTGAAGGCATTCAAATATTTGTTATATAAAAGGATGAAGTAACTGAATTATTAACTATATATATATTTAGGTAATAGTGACAAATGCCAACAGATGCTGACAACTGATAAATGTGCGTTTCGTTGGAAGAGCCTCATTTTGAACTTTGTTTGGAAAGGAATTCCCCAAATTAGAAAGGTTTGCTGTCATGAACTAATCATCCACAATATTCTTCTGGTGGTCTATTATGTCCCTTTACCAATAAGTGGCTAATTTCTTATTCAATAATTCTTATATGAAATTCATAAGAAAATTAATATTTTTACTTTTATCATGTTAATTAGAAGGCTATTTAACAGAGTTATACTGTTTTTCAAAAAGCCTCTCAGATAGGTGAATAGCTTTGGGCTGGTTTTCATTCTTACCACTTAGCTGACATTTCTAAATTTTGATGCCAAATGAGTATACTCTCTGAATTTAACCCCAGATGTTCTGCTTCTCATCCTTGGATTTTTAAAAAGATTTCTTTCTTTTTTTTTTTTTTCTTTCTGTTCTGTTACCAAATTACAGAGTTTTTTTTTTTTTAAGGAAAAAAGTGAAAAAATATATTTTATCATACAAGAGTTATTTATGTACCTCAAAATATTTTTCTCCTTTCAGAAATTCATTACATTTATAAAACACTATTCTTCCAAGGCCTTAGATTATGATTAGCTGAAATAATATAAGAATTATACCAACAGTAAACAATTCTCACATCAATCTATCCAATAGGATTCAGCTACATATATTAGGCTCTTTATAATATGTGGTCCCAATAAAAAATACACAAGAATATAATTTATAACTAGGTAGAATTTGTGTATATTTAAAATTTCAGGTTGGCCTATGTAAGTTGTTCTGGACAACTTCTGTTTTTATTAAAACTAACAAACCACTGGATTAAAATGACAATTAATTGCTTCCTTCAGTTAATACTCAAAAAGAAAGCCATCCTTTTCTCCTGTGTGACAAAAGGCCTTTGTCAATTAGGTCTCAGTTTACATACTGGCCACATTTGGCGAAGTCCAGTCCTCACCAAAAATAGTAACAACCTGCTCTGGATGGCAATCAAGCAGCAAATCTATTTTCGGCCTTAATGTTTGAAACTCCAAATGCTAGATGCCATGGAACTGAACCTTAAATGGCATAAGTAAACTGGTCTGATACTAAAGGACAGGACACAGTATTTGGGGCTCTCCAAAATATCTGTTTCTTTATTCCAAAAGAAATAATATTTCAGGCTTAGTAGGGGAATTTAAATCTAACTTTGACACATGTAAAACCAAAAGAATCTTAGAACTGAAACAACTGGGGAAGGAAGATTAGAATGATATAACCTTTGTTGTAGTCTCTTACATTACCCTAAATTTCCTATTTTCTTGGTGTCTCTGGTTTTTATTATTAATATCTTTGTTATCTTACCTGTCTCTGAGTGTGCTGGGGCCTAGATAAGGATACAGGTTTTCCTTGAGCTTTCCTTTGATGAGATGGTCCAGGGTCTCATGTAAGAAAGGCTGATGCTGGGTATATACATTTTCTACTCCCTAAGACAGGGGGAAATGGTTCTTATGTCATTTTTTTTGGAACTTGCAATATAACAGTTAATGATACTCATATCAGAAAAGGACATGCACTCAATAGAGATTTCATGGGACAAGAGTCAAGCAGGAATTTTAGGAGAATTTTATAGTTAATTATTTTCATCAATTAGAAATGTTCTAATCTTATGAAAAAACTCTGTAATTTAAGGTTAGCTATTATAAAGGAATTTTTTAAATGCAGTTGCTTAACTCCTTTATTATCTCTTCACTGACACCCTTCCTTTTGTGGAAATATTATATGATATGTAGAGCAAATAAAAGAAAAGGACTATGTAGCAAAGGAGACTAGAAACACTCAGGAAAATGGAAAAATTTCAGGAAACATAAGAAAGGCTAGCAGATTAAAACTAATTTTTGACCATTTTAAGAAAATAGGTTAGTATTTTTAAAAGATCTACAATTGTTTGCTTCATCTTTAATTTCTGTCAAAAAAAAACCAACCTAACAAATCTTAAACAAATGGAGTAAAATAGCTATGACTAACAGAACTGTCTGCCTTTTTACTCTTGGGTATTTCCTGGAAATATCTCATTATTCCCTTCTCAGCTATTTGGGCCAATGATGATGCTGTTCCAATACAGAAAGTATTTAAACAAAAAGCTTTCAAGAGGATGTCTGCTTTAATTTCCTTTAACTGACATAGTACTAGATCAGCAGCAATCCTGAAGTTACTTTGAAGATCATATTCATTCACTCTCACCTTCAGGGACTTCAACTGTTTCTCATTTAGGAAAGCATAGAGATATCATACCTTCAATCCTTTGAGGAACTGTTTGGTAATAGCCACAGCATCTTTGGGGCTGAAGAGGTCACTTCCTCTGACCCGTTTACCACCATATTCAACAACTGTAGACACAAGCTTTTTAAAAAAAAAAAAAATAGAGAAACAACCTCTTATTGCTTGTGGAACAGGAAGAAAATAACTTTATTAAGGAAATGAAAACATGAGAGGACAGAATTATACATTTCTGTGAAAAAAAACAGTATGACATCATTTGTCAGAGTTAAGGCTATAATACTAGAGTTTGGTTCCTGTTTGGTGGGATTAATATATAAATCTGGTTACCTTTCGATACTTCTCAGAAACACCTCTATTCCTAAGATCCATCATTAATCCTGGTAGGCTATTGCTGCTGTGTCGCTCATAATGTAGAGCATAAAGCATCACCAGGCGTGCAGCATCAAACTCTGTCACTTTGGGGTTCTGCAGGAGCCTCTTTACATTCTGAAAAAAGAGAGAACTAATATTTATCCTCCCTTCACTTGGGTGATGTATAATATCTTAGTTCTAATAATTATTGAATGGTAGTGATACATCTGACTAAAATACATATGACTAAGATCACTACTATGGCAATGTACAAGTCATAGGTTTAGCAACTGTTTCAACTACAGAAAATTAAATGCATTTTGCCTAAGATAAGAACTAAATAAGGACATAAATTCTCATTGTAATTGCTTTAAGACAAATATGAATTTAACTATGGTTATTTCCCCTTTTCTTTCCTTTGATTGAGATGGTCCAGGGTCTCATGTAGGAAAGGTTGCAATTTCCTCACTGAAATAAGGAACACATACTATTTCCACCACTATTTCTACCACTTCAATCAATACAGCACAGAAGAGAACTGACCAGTTGACTTGTAAAACTCTACTGCCTTTTTTAGTGTCAGTGACCGACCAGTGAAATGGAGACAATTTGGTAGAATTTTACATAGGAGGACTGGGCTTAATCTCCAAGAAGCATCATATATAACAATATGTCTCAACATGGCTTAAAGAGATATGACTATGTAACAGCATATAATCTCTAAACTGAATACGTAAGATCTTAAGAGGGCAGGTACTGACAGCAAAGGAAGCTGGACAAAATCATGTTTAGGTTGTATCAGTCCTCACATTAAGGGACTTCCCTATACTATAGATTTATATTTATTATGCAGCAGAACAAATTAATTAGAGCCAACAAATACTTTCTGATCGCTCTGTAAGCAAAAGGCACTACGTCAGGCACTGGAGGGGATACAGAGATGAGTTGGAGACAGTTTCTGTCCTCAGTGAGTTCATAGACAATGGGGTGAAGGGGGATAAAACAAGTATGTTCCATTCTGCTATAAAGTATGTTTCTTAATGCATTTAGCTCTATGAGATTGGTAACTATGGGAATAACACAGAAGGCATATTGGTTTACATGTAAATTTTTCAGCAAGTTAATATTTAGAAAAGATCAGGCACAAGTTTCCTCTTTAAAGAGGAAGCTTTACCAATATGTTAAGGAAAAAAGATGAAAATCCTACAGAAGTGTTTTTTTTAGAAGTAACTGGTTTTGTAGCTTTAAGAACTGCTGTGCTTTCCACAATGTTAAGCTATGTGGGGAAAGGGCAAGTGCAAATGAAAAGGATGCAAAGATATTTCTGTGTTAAAAAGCAAAACAAAACAACAACCCCAAACTGACTGATATCCCCATATTGTATTTTTAATTTTGATGACACAAGTCTCTATGAGAAGCAAATATTTTTGAGACCTTATATGTCGAAGAATAAAACATGAGCCCCAGGAGTAACCACAAAGGATGGTCTGAGTGCATTTCTAGGTGCAAATGCCAGCGAAATTTAACTGTGCTAGCATTTTAATTAGGATTATTATTTTATCAGGGCTCTGGTTAAAAAGTTATATAGATTTTTCTTTCTCTTTCTTAGTTCTATAAATTTTAAGTGATTTGCTTATAATCCTATTTTTCCATAACCTTTGTTTATTTTTAGTGCATGATTTTGCAGAATGTGAGGTTTTTTTCAGGAACACATATGTGGTATTATAACAGAAACATATGCATGCAAAAACCAAAAACTGAAAATCAGTGCAATGGGGGACAGGGGACACAAAGGGAAGAGAAGTTCATCTGGTTACTGAGGGATCAATTATAAAAGGTCTTAAAAACTAAATTCTGGAATTAGTGTGAGAGACTGAAAGAGATGCTATTAATAGGAATATGGAAATCAGAGAAAGAAATGAGCTGGGTTGAAAGACTAGTAAGAGCCTTGGAGGGCACTGGATTCTGAGGACATAACAACTAACATCTGTATAGTACTCTGCAACTTACAAGATGCATTTACATACATTGTCCTTTTAGTACTTCACAACAACCAGGTCTAATGACTAAGAAGTCTTTTTTTCACACTAAAGAGGGACTATGATGAAATGGGCAACCTCCCAGGTAGCTTTCAAGTAGAAAGTTCTCTGGGTAGGATTCTTATTGTTGCTTTTTAGGTGAACATTTCACTACCATCGCCCTTACAGGATCAAAAAGGAATAAATTTCTCTTCTACAGATTTAAACCCTGCAGTCATAAAATTTCCTTACCTCTTTTTCCTTTTGTGGTAACGTTTCCACACAGCAGTGACTAAATACAGACTATTTAGAATATTTGTTTAAATGTTCCACTAATTTCTACTATAATATGGAGAAAGTTCAGGATACAAATTAATTATCAAGTAAAAATACACAATTTCATATGTATCTCAGTCAACCTGGCATAAGTTTAAAACATCCATCTGGGATCTCTGTTGTTGCTTTTCTTACAGGCACAATGTTTCATTTTCTCCCCTTGCAGTCACTCTCTTTTTACCTTAAATCTACTCAACTTCTGACTGACCTGTCCCTGTACTTCTAAGCAAATCTGAGATACTCAAGTAACTGTAAACCCACAAAAACTGGTATGGGGACAGTCAAAGACTATTTGCAGCAATCAGTTTATACCCTTCCTATTTGCTCCTTTCTAATTACCTTTCCTTGAATCTTGACTCTTGGCTCTGTTTCCCATTTAAAAAATCCACTTCTAATCCTTGAGATTTGGTACTGGTATTTAGAGTCCCCGGCTTGACTCTTAGCTCTCCCTCAGTGGGAGGCCTTCTGATCCGATAGCCCAGATCTGGTCCAAGACTATGCTGAGTAGAGTACTTTGCTTACTTTTGAGCCCTTAGGACCCAACCCATGGCTCAGGTCAGTGTTCCAGTTAGACTTATCTATTCCCTCATGAAAAGAAACCTGTAGATACAAGCTAAATTCTTTCTTCTTTTTCAGCTATATAAGTCCTTGAAGAAGCAGGGCCTTTTTGTCTGCCTGGATCCCATGTTATCCTTTGACTTAATTTTGAACTATTTCCCTCATGGCTACTTGACTCATCAACTTGACTGACAGTGACATACATTATATTGAGATTCCAGGGTACTAACCAGAGAAGAGGAGAAAAAGAATCTGAGAGACTTTAATTACATAGGAGGTATGTGTTACACGGTGGTATTTATATGTTGGAAATATGACTGAATTATATAATGAACTTTTTGGTATCTCTTTTCTTATTAAATTTCCTGTAAACCTTGAGATAATCAAGGGAGAAAAGTATACTGTTACATAATAACAACAGCTGAATAAAGAGTGAAACAGAAAACTATTGTCCACTTACGAAGATGAGATTCAAAAATCTTCCACTGAATTCTAACATTAGTGTAGGCCCAATGAAGGACTAGGAAAAGAAATGTAAAAACACTATCTTTGAAGGTCAAGTTTCAAAAAGGAGCTAATGTTCATTCAAAAGACATTGATTAAAAAACAATTCTTTTCTTCCGATATTTAGAGATTCTTCCATTATTTTGGGCTGACTACTTTTATACTTTTCTGTTTTCTTCTACCAAAACTATGATATAGCAGTACAAGAAAAAACTTTTGTAATGACATACCTATACTTTAAACCATTGTACAAATTACAGTTGAAGTCTGCAATTAAAGATAGTCCCCATTTTTTTTTTTGCTTTAATTTAACCTAAAGAATAGGATCTGTACCTTGTTATCAACTATCACAGTAATGTAGTAAAACACTCAATGAATAGCATTATAAGCCAATAGATTAGAACAGCAAGATGAAATTGGTGGACGTCTTCAACATGCTGATATGATTAAATAATGAGTCTAATCTAACAGTTTGAGAGAACAGTGTTATGGGACTATAAGGAGCTTATCTTGGAAAAAATGATAGAAAGTAGGCAGGACCCAATTCCACTAACTGGTAAATACATGAGTCAGTATTCTTTTACTTAATGACTAGTCAGATTTAGCTTTGGTGTAGGTCTTCTGCTGGTCAACACTGTTTCTGAAATACTTAGTCAAATGATAGTTTAGAGAGAAAAGGATCATTTTTACTCTTAGTTGGTAAAAGTAAAATTGTCAGCTCAATGTGTCCAAAACAATTTTCTTACAATTTTAACGAGAAGCAAAAAAACCCTTCTAAAATCAGGGAGAGTTCCAAGATCATGAGTGAATTAAAAAACATGTCCTAGATGCCATAAAGAAAAGCGAATGTACCATTAAACAATAATACTGAAAATAGTGATAGTTAATATTCATTGAATGTTATAAGTACCAGGTACCGTATTAAGTGCTTTACATGTATTAGCTCATTACACCCTCACAAAAATTTTTGAAGTAAGTACTGATATTTCCCCCCATTTTACAGACAAAGAGACTAAGACTTGGAGAGGTTAAGAATCATTTTCAAACCCAAGCCATCAAAGATTCAACCTCTTAGCCACTATTCTATACTGCTTCAAACAGAACTCTTTATCTTTATTTCTCTAATGAATATTTATTGTCCAAGCCATCAAAGATTCAAGCTCTTAGCCACTATTCTATACTGCTTCAAACAGAACTCTTTATCTTTATTTCTCTAATGAATATTTATTGTCCTTACTACGTGTTATTAATGGGATGATTTGAGATCTTTTACCCAAGGTCAGGAAAGAAGGATATAAAAAGACTAGATCCTCCTTCCAAATGAAAAGCTGTAATATGACAACAAAAGGGGGAGAAATTATTTACTTTCTGAAGATTTTTCTCTTTATGGTATGAAAAAAAATCTTCCTTACTAATCAAATGAGTCTTTTCCAAGGCTATGCATATGTCTCAATGATAGTACATTGCAGTTTGGTTCTAGTGAAATTCTTCTGAATCAAATTTTTTGTTACCCTGTAGGATAACTGGTTAGAAGTGGCAGCAATTTATAGGTTAATTTTTAGCAATGTATGAGCTTTTTTTGCCTCACCATGATACAGTTACTATTCAATAAAGCAAACCTCATCTTTACTCAAAAGTCAATTCATTGCTTATTATCACCTAAGGTCAAGCCAAGGAATGCTGTAACCCATCTAGGGGTCAGGCCCCTGGCATCTACTCATTATTAAACAAAAGTTCTCTTTATTGACTATTTAAATCATGTTGTCAAAGAAATCCTTTATGATGGGGAAGTCCAAATCAACTGCTCACTGTAAAACCCTAATACCCTGGGCAAGAAAACCTTCAAAAGATAATTTTTAAAAATATAAAGCGGATCACAAATGGAATTCATATTTTAAAGTATCTGTTCTTCTTTTAAAATGAACAAAAAATAAGATTTCAGGCAAGGAATTACAGTAGCCTTTTCTAACTGCTTTCCATATGGTGAGATACAAATAAAGATACTAAAATTGGCTAGTGATTAAGTTTGGTTCTATTGTTTTAAAGGGAAAAATAAAATGATAAAGAAACATAAGGAAATTTAAATTTAGTTACAGGACACAATTCTATTTTTATTTAATAAGAGAAAAAAATTCATTTTATTGAGAAAAATAAAAAGTTTTCATAGGAATACTTCTATTAGGCCCATAAACCAACTATAAACTGTTATTAATAGTGCTGTTTAAAGTAAGTTGGCCAAGTTAAATAGATTGTGATGTATCTTTACAAAGAAATACTATTTAGTGATTTAATAGAATGAGTGTTTAGGTTCTGGTCTGGAACAATCTCTGAGATACACAGTTAAGTGAAAAAGCAAAATGCAGAGCTATGTGTACAGTATGGTATCATCTGAATTTTAAAAAGAGAGAGAAGGAAATATACACACTCATAGAGGCTTGCACACACACAGAATAACTCTAAGGATGCAAGTGAAACTAACAGACTCAGTTTTTACTATGTATCTCTTTCATCAAGTACTTATATTATCTATTTAAGAATTAGAATTTATGATAAACCATAATGGTTTATCATAACAATGATATAGATAATATAAAACAATGCTGATATATGTATAACTGAATCACTTTGCTGTACAGCAGAAATTAATACAACAGCGTAAATCAACTATACTTCAATAAAAAAATAGATTAAAAAAAATTAGCATTTAATACAACTAAAAATATAAAGTCAGCCTAAAAGTTCTTTGTGAAGATTTAAGAACACAGAGATAAAATTAAGTGTTGACAGAAATACTTTTCATAAATATAAAGCAAATAGCATCTTTATGATTTTCAAAATGATGGTGTTTTCAGAGGAACTCTTGATAAACATTTTTAAAAATTAAAAACCAACAACTATCAACATAAATCACAGTGAAGACTTTGGTATAACTAGAGCAACCACAGGTGGGTGAATTTCTTTCTTTTGATTGTACCATATCTTTAAAAAATTATGCTTAGAGGAAGGAAACTAACCTTTACAAAGTACCTACCATATGGGAAGCATTTTATATCTCATTAAATCCTGATAACAACCTAAAAGTTTGAAATCATTATCCCTGAGGCTTGGGCAAAATAAGTAATTGTCCCAGAGAAACTTTGATACATAGAGATAGGACATAAGCCAGGACAGTCTGGCTCCAAAGCCTGTGTTGTTTCCATTATACCATGCTGGCTTTACTTTATAAAGCAGAATTGCAGCAGGGAAAGAAACAGACTAAGTTTTAGAATATAGGGTCCTATTAATAAGGAAATCTGCTTCTTATAATAAGTGGCTTAGAAACAGCTATTTCCCAAAGGACTCTCATTCCCAAGTTACTTACTGTCAGTGATACCACATTTTGCCACTTCTCAGGAATTTTGGAATTATCTCTGATTTGTTCTGTCTTGTTATCCTTATATTTAATCTGTCACTAAAGTTATTTTCTCCCTTTGAAATGTCTTTCATATTTGCCCTTCTGTACATTTTTACTACTATCACTATGAGTCTTCTAGCCTCTCTGACTTTAATTTTTTTCATCTCCAAAGCATCCTTACTAGATTAAATTTCCTAAAATACTGCTTTCATCATATCAACTTCTATGTAAGACTCTACACTGGATCTGTTTGCCTATCTCAGCAAATACAAATCTCCCTTACAAGCGTCTTCATAAACTAGTTCCTGTTTACCAATTCAATTTTATCTCCTATGTCTCTTGCACACCCACTCTCAACAGGTCATGCTGTTTATTATTTTCTGCATAGCTCTGCATCTTTTCTTTGCTGAAATCCTCCTCCAGATTCTATTCATTATTTATGGTCCATCTTAATATCACCTTCTCTAAGAAACTGTCCCTAATAACCTCAAATCTTATTATAGTCAGTACCACAATTTTGACTTAATTAAATATTAACTTGAAACACTGCCTAATTGTTACTCATGCTTTAGTTTTGTCTCTTCAACTTATACTGTAAATTTCATGAGGCTAGGGTTTGATTATGTCACTTTTTTCTAAAATCCTCTGATAGCTCTCATCATTTTAAGATTAAAGCCCAACCTCCTTTCAATGGCCATAACCAGGCCTCAATCTGTCCTTCTGGCTTATCTAAGACCACTCCTCATCTTATATCCAGCACTGGCTACATTGAATTAGTTAGTCTCTGTTCCCTTAAAAAAAAATTTTTTTTTTTTTCACATCTCCATGCCTGCATTCTCTCTGCTGAGAATTTCCTTCCTTTTCTCTGGTTGGTGCACTTCTACTTATTTACTTGTCCAGAACCAAACCTAATGTCATCGTCTCTAAGAAGCTCTAAGAAGACTCATCCTTAGGGAAAACAGTTGTCCTTCCTCTGTATTTCCATATCCCTTTGTAATACCTCTAGAATAGCACTTATTGCATATATTATAATTCCTGGTTTAAATTTTTTTCTCCCCTACTAAAATGTGAACTTTTTGAGGAAAAGGATGGTATCTTATTCATTTTTGTACCACTAGATCCTCACAGCACCATGAACATGGAGCAGGCATTCACATGTTTGTGGAATAAACAGCAGATGTTCAATAATAAAAACCTAGATAATGCATTTTAATATATCTTTAAAATCTTCCTAACAACCCTGTGAGATAAATATCATTATACTTATCTGACAAATGAGGAAAATGGCTCAGAGATTAAGCCAACAGCTCCAGGTCACAAAGCCAGCAGTGGCAAATCAAACACTGAAATTCAGATCTTCTGATTTTAGTCTAGCATTCTTTCTAGTTGACTAGGCTGCCCTCCTAAACAATTAATTGCCTGAACCCTTTGAGATTGCACATTTTTCTTCTACTATCCCTCTTATCATACATCTATCTTAAATAATACTAATTTGTGTTCTTGTCTCAACTCCCTGTTACACTGTAAATTCCATGTTGGTTAAGAAGGATTACTTGCCTTTGTATCTCTTGCTCTGCCTGGCACAGTGCCTTACACATAGTAGGTGCTCATCAAATTGGATTGAATAGATACCTGGAGAGCACTAGAATGGTCATTTTGACAGGCCAGTTCTTGCTCAACCTCCGAAACCTCCAGCAGATTCCGCTCACTGACCAACCGAGACAGCTCTCCAACCACTGTCACGTGCTTTGATACAGTTCCAGACATCTTCTTGAATTGTGGGTAATTCTCAACAAAGGCCTGCCATGGGAAAAACATCAATTGGGGGTTCTGTTATTTCTTGATCAGGATAGGCATGTATGAAGAAGGAAAAAAAAAAAAAAAAAAAAAAGGCAGGGATTATTCTTCTGCCCAGACTAAGGCATCTAATTACTTTCAATCACATGGCATTTTGTTATGCTTAAGAAGAGAAGAACGAATATATGTCAGTAGACTGAGTCTTTAAATAGTCCAAATATGACTGATGAATGGAAAGAAGTACATGGCTTATTATGAAGTTTTCACTATATTTTTTCCTAAAGAGAAGTATTACAGAAAATAATCTCAAACCAAACAAAAGGAATCAAGGCAGAAATCAGACCCAGAATATTCCAGAAATGCTGCTTACATGAATAGTTCCAAAGTCTTGCATGTTAATCATCCATGTACATGTTCAATTTACCTTCATGTCTGCTATTGATTCTAGTTTTTGCTGTTCTTTTGGTTTCTTCTTCTGAAAGTCTTCCATGAGATTCTTTATGTTGCTACCAATCTCAGCAAAGTTCAGGTACATATTCTGTGAAAAAGGAAGTTGGAAACACAGTTCTATCAACTAGTCTGACTTTCAGACAATTTAAAAGAAGTGAAAAAGAACACTGAATACAGTTAGAACTGAAGGGCAAGAAAATTTCATTATCATTACCAAATCTGGATATTGGCCAGGACACTGGTGATGAATACCATTACCATTTTCACAAAGGGCTAAGGACAGGAGGGAAGTAAATAAATTGGGTTCTAATTTTAAAAGTACAAACTAAGTATGTGATTACTGTGAAAAAAATACTGTTAAAGGGTCAGAAAAAAGTCTGCCTTCCCTTGAGATGCAGTTTATCTACAGGATGCCTCTATCATCCTTCTACATGAAATCCCAAACCTGCTCTCATTCTAACAAATCAATATTAACCTTCTTACATAAAAACAACTAAAAAAATTTAAAAGAATTTTAAACCACTTACGTTAGCATAGAATTCATCATTTTCAGCAGATAGGACCACCTCTCTCAAGTCTTTACTGATCCCTGGCACTCTGGAAAGATCAATCCGATTGTTGTTTATGCCCAGTAGTTCATGGACCATGGCCTGATATGTCCACTAAATAAAGAATTATGACAAAAAAAGAAATTGGTAACTGACAAAACATGGAAATAGTAAACGTTCAGGAAAACAAATAAAAACTGATAACATTCTTAGTAACTAGTCTTGTTTACATGGAGGTTCTCTATTTAGCTCAAATTTTATTAATATTTTGTGCTATACTAAGCATTAAGATTGTCATTTTAATTGGTTAAACATCCGAAAGTCAAAATACTTTTGGATTTCACATTTTTGGAAGAAGGGCAGCCAGATTAATATTCCTGATAGAAAGAAAACAAATTAGATCTATCATTAGCTCCAATTTTTGCCTGTGAATTAAGAGTATATTTTTGGCTTCATAGATAGGGCTATATTGGTACTGCAGTTACAAGCTGTACCATTTCCTGTACACTTCTGTGGTTTTCTGCAGCATGAGAAGTGTGTTCTTGCAGATCTGAGTGGTGCTATATTTATCCTGGGAACACTAATATTACCAGAAAAAAACCTTGTGAGTTGATCAAAACACACATATTCAGAAGCTTGCCTCTGAATCCATTTTACTTTATATTTTTACTTAATATGCATTGTGAAGAAGGACCGGTTTCCAGTCTTACAAAATGTGAACTTATTTCGTAAAACTGGAAAGGAGAAACCCCCAAATTTGCCTTCTCACCTTTTATGGAGAACAGGTTACTTTTAGTCACAGGCCCATTAGAGAAAACTAAGTATTTTCCAGCAAATTACCCTCTAAATCTAAACACTAGATTTGTTAAAATAACTTCAGAGGTTATAAAAGTAGGTGCTTTATTTCCTAAAATATTTGCCAATGAGTCCTTGAAAAAGCAAGTTTCATTACAGCATTTAAAATAAGTACAACAAAATGTTTTATGCTTCCACAGACAGCATCCTGTGCATGCTTTTGCCATTAGCACATACTTCGTAATTAAAACGATGTTTACTTTCTCCTCATTGGATCATGAACTCTTTGAGAGCAGAGACTGTATCTTTTAACCTTTTATCTCTAGTACTTAATACAGTACCTGGCACATAATAGGTCCTCAGTGAAATTTGTTGAATGAATGATTGCTATTCTTTGGGAAACTAAATTATAAGCAATTATTTTTCTTTCTACTTTTTTATATCGTCAAAACTTCTTTAGTTATATTATTAAAATGTATATAAAATATGTAACATATAATATGTAATATATAGAATATATAAAGTTATATTACTTTGAATTTTAGGAATATAAGGCTATCTATCATATCATAGAGAAGTTGCATTCCACAGCACAGATTTCCCCTAGCATTAACATTATTATAAGCTGGGATGGAACTGAAATATAGACTGTGCCTTTTCCTATAAATTTAGAGTCACTATTAATAAAGTATCTACAAAGTGTAAGGCACTGTGCTTGTATTCACAGAAGAACAAACATTAGTAAGACACAGTCTGCCTTGAAGGGATGTATAACCTAGGAGACTGTGAAAACAATCAAAGGTACAACACAGAAAGTGCAGCATGAGACAAAAGATGTTTCAAAAACACTTAAAAGATGTTTCAAGTGGTTTTAAAGGATAAGAATTTTGAGAGGTGAAGATGGGAAGAGAATGTATTCCAAACATGCCAGAGTTCAAAGAGAGGTCACAACATGAATAAAATGATGGCAGGAAATCATGAGGTATATCTACACAGTAGTGAGCTGCAGGTTTTCTATAACGTTGAGCCTACATTGTGAAGGCTCATGGATGCCAAGTTCAGGAGTCTGTATTTCATCCAGTAGGCAAATGGGAAACAATTAAGATTTTTAAGCCAGGAGTAATAGGATCAGAACTGTGCTTTAGTAAAAGTAATTTAACAACATGTGTCCGTGAGATACGTTAGAGTGGAGAGAAATTAAAAGTGGGGAATCAAGAAGATGACTATTTGAGGATTCCTATAAGAGATTAGATACACCAAGATAATGGCAATATGAATGGAAAAGAACAGACACTGGAAAAGTAGAATCTACAGAACCCAGAAGTTGCCTTAATTAGGGATGGTGGCAGAAAGGGACAGGAAGGATGAGGCAGAAGAAAGAGCTGAAGATGACTGTGGTTGGAAGAACACTGATACCAGAATGCTAGGAAACACAAGGCAAAAACAAGAATAGCTGAAAATAAGGAGGCAAATAAATGGACCATGTTGTTCATTTCCACATCTGCATTTTGATGAATACCACTTGAAATCATCCTTTCATTATGCTAACAAAGGGCTCTGCACCTGGTTTAGCAATGGGGTGATGGCATCATCGCAGCGATCTAAAATAAGTAGCAATGGAGGAACCTCAGTCCGCCGGAATTCAAACAGTTCATATTCTTTAGTTATCACTTGCTGTGGGTAAGAGAGAAAGATGGTTTGGTGAACCAATTAGTAGCAGATAGAGACGATATAAATAGAAAATTAATACACAAAAACCACATTTAACAATAGTTTCTTGCACTTTCATAGGCCTTCCATAAAAGGATTCAAAAGCTTGACAAAGTTTAGTAGCATTCTGTTTAAGGGTTAGGATTTGAAACTCTATTTTACAAGCGGTTTAATAGGATCAAAAGAAGTTAAGTAGCTTGCAAATGTTTCTTGGGTTAAACCTAAGAATCTTAGCTCTAATTTGTTGCTTTTGGTCTTGAATTACAAATGCCTACCTCTTTGCCAGTAAACCTAACACACCATCTCCTTAGTTTTAGATAAAATATTCCTTTAATTTCTGAAATATGAAAAAGAAATGAATGGTCTTGATGTTTTGGAACTGGAGATAGAGAATGCCATACCTTAACACATTCTGCAAGTCTCTTTGCTGTCTCTGATGAAAGCTGGTAACGAATCATGGGACATTTCTTCAGAGATAAAAGGAGAGCTGTCAGTCCTTGAGTTGCTCTGGATAGTTGGACTGGATCCCAATTGCGACCCTTTTTGTTAAAACATATATTCAGAGAAAATATTTGAATTTTATCTTACAAGACCAATTACTTACTGAATTAACTCCTACCTGATAAATAAACTTAAAAAAAAATCCTTTCTTTCCATACCTGGCAGCAACCCAGAATATTGAGGGAAAACAAATGTGGATTCACAGCAATGTAATCACCATAAAATTCCTGCAAACAAAGCAACAAGATCAGTCAGTCATTCCATAAACTCCTAACTGTATCATGCAATAATATTTTTCATATGTGATATAATACTATGTGATACAATCAAATTTGAGGAAATGCAGGTATAAAAGAGAAAAATTGATCAATTAACAATTGAGTAACAATAGTCAATGTGAGGGAATTAATAAGATAATCATAAAATAGTAGCAATAATAAATCTTTAACAAAAAAACCAAAAAAACAAAGTTGTATAAATATACATATCATACTTAAGGAGACTTATCAATTAGTAAAAATAAAACACTGCTGAAGATATACAATGTTACACTCAGTTAGATGAATAAGAACTTTGCTGTCCAGTGTATTCTCATGAGGGAGAATATGATTTAAAATAGGTCATTTTTTTTCATTCATTCATCACCTAGCACATCCTCCTGAAAATCCAAAACTTGTTTATTTGCTTCCCTGAGGATGATATTCTTCACTTAGGTGATAAATGTGTTCAAACATCTGTGATAAATGTATTCAAGAACACTAAAGGGTTTAAGAAGGAAAAGGTAACATGAAATGTTCTAATGTGAAGTATTACATAGCATGCAGAATAAATATTTAGGAGTTTCAAGTTTTAACCTAATGACAAATCTGCTTACTACTTCCCAAAGCAAGATAATCACAAACAGAACTTTAATAAACCTCATTCACATCCTTTACTTCCTATTCTCTCCTAATCAGACATAAACTATAACTGTTTAGATGAATATTCTTACAGTATAGCTCATAAAACTAGCATAAGACATATCTGACTCTGTCCCCAACCCTGTGAAACCCTCCCTACCAATCCAGTACCTTTCCAATCTCCTCATTCCCACTGCCTCCTTTAATTCTATTCCCACTCAATTTGATACCTCTTCCAAACTTTCTAAATATGAGTATAGTCTGGTGCAATGCACATTTACTGTGTCTGATCAATAGCTTCCTTTCTTATGAGACAAAACCTTCCTTATTTTTAGACTCAAATCTTTAGAAAGGGCCAATATAAGATATGTATTAGAGGACCAATACCTTTACCTGAACCTCAGCCACAACTTCCTGTTCATCAGCTTCAGCTAATGACTTCACATCACTCTTGCTGATCACATTACTGAAATCTGAAACAGACATGTAAGTTGTGGTTGACTCAGAGGAGATCATCTCTGCTGCAATTAGACATAAATGGGCCTGACAGTTAAAGTCTAATGACTAAGTGAAATTTAGTATACATTGTGGTATATGTCAAACACCTTCACATTGGAATGAACAGCACAAATGTGTTTAAATCTGTAAATTCATAATACTTAAAAAAAAAAAAAGGGAACCACCATTGTAGGCATTGGAGGATGCTAGGGAACCAAATCATTATATTGAAAATAGCAAATACTGGGAAAGAAGTAAGCTTTTATCCTTTTATATGCAAACTGTACCACCAGATAACCAAACGGTAGATGGGGGGAAACTCCTCTTTAAAGAAATTTTCCAGCTAAAAAGCAAAGAAGGAATGATAATGATAGAATTAAAACACCATCATTTTTTCCAACCCCTAATGAATCAATGGATGGAACTAGGCATTGGGCATTAACCTCTGCTAGTATCATAGTAAGAGACAATCAGTGGAAGCACACAACACTACCTATGAAATATTCTCGTCAAAAAGAAATCAAATCTGAATCTAATTAAGCCTCTGTATCCAAGTACCAATTTCCAAGAACTAGAGGACAGAGGGAACATTTTAAATTGCAAAGAACATCTTAAAGTACCCCATGCAGACGCAATCAGCAAGATCCAGGCTGTGGGAAACTTTAATAGAACAATGTAGTTTCTTCAATAAATAGACTGCATGGGGGTTGGGGTAGAGAGAGGACTTATAGAAGATTAAAGAAACTTAAACAACATATCAACCAATAGCAATGTGTGGACCTTACTATGATCCTGATTCAAACAAACAGTGGTGAAAAAAAAAGACATGAAAGAATTTGAAATTTGAACACTGAATGAATATTTGAATAAATAGGAATTTTTTTCATTATTTGGATATAATAATGGTACTTTTTAAAACAAGTCCTTATCATTTAGAGATGCACATGGAAATATTTATGGATGAAATCATGTGATGTCTTAGATTATCTTCAATATAATATTGATGGGGGAGTAGATAGCAGTATAGCTAAAACAAGATTGGCTATGGTACGATAATTGTAGAAACTGGGTGATGGGTACATTGGGATTTATTAGACTATTCTATTTTTACATATTTGAAAACTTCCATAATAAAGAAGTTTTTTTTAAATAAAGGAAGGGAGGAGCCTGTTATACAAGAATATACAAAAATAGAATTATTAAAAAATGACATGAGCAGAAGGCCAGTTTTGTGCTAATTAATATAAATTGTGCTGAAAGTCTGTAAAGAATAAAATCATCATATATAAACTCATTTTAGTTTATTTCAATCAAATAAAACTGTGAAATTGATTCCTCCACCCAAGACATTTCAACAGTCCATTTTTCCTAGGCTTTAGTGCTAACTACTTTAACATATATAATTTTTTTTGACTTCATAGATTTACAGCCCAAATCAAACAAACTTTACAACCAGAAGAGTAAATATTAGACTTATTATTGGTTATTAATCTCAACCACTGCATCAAATAACTCTTTTCAGAGGAAAAGGGAGTCTTTCATCTCATGATCTATTCAATTTTTAGCTAAGAGACTCAGCAAAACAGTAATTCTGTTAGATGTCCAGATAAATTTGACAGCATGGGGAATCAATCTCTCTCTCTCTCTAAATATATGTGTGTGTGTGTGTGTGTGTCTATGTGTGTCATTGAATACAAAAGTTTTTATACTTTCCTATCCTCAGTACCTAGCTTGTAATCAGACTTAAAAAATACTGGAATGACTACACACCTAGCAGGATGGCTAAAATGAAAAACAGGGACAACACTAAATGCTTGTGAGGATACAAAGAAATTAGATCACCTGTACACTGCTAATGGAAATGTAAAATGGCATAGTCATGCCAGAAAACATTTAGCAGTTTCTTAAAACACTAAACATGCAACTACCATATGACCCAGCAATTGCTCCCTGGGTATTATTTATTACAGAGAAATAAAGACTTATGTTCACACAAAAACCTATACACAAATATTTATAACAACTTTATTTGTATTAGCCCAAACTAGAAACAACTCAGATGTCCTTCAACAGGTGAAGTTAAACAAATTGTGGTACATCCATACCATGGAATACTACTCCGTAATTAAAAAAAAAAAAAAAAAAAAAAAAAGAAAAGAAAGAGGACTTCCCTGGTGGCACAGTGGTTAAGAATCTGCCTGCCAATGCAGGGGACACAGGTTCGAGCCCTGGTCCGGGAAGATCCCACATGCCGCGGAGCAACTAAGCCTGTGCACCACAACTACTGAGCCTGTGCTCTAGAGCCTGTGAGCCACAACTACTGAGCCCGCATGCCACAACTACTTAAGCCCACGCACCTAGAGCCCATGCTCTGCAACAAGAGAAGCCACCGCAATGAAAAGCCTGCGCACCGCAATGAAGAGTAGCCCCTGCTTGCAGCAACTAGAGAAAGCCCGTGCGCAGCAACAAAGACCCAATGCAGCCAAAGATAAAATCAAATAAATTTAAAAAAATAAAATAAAATAAAAAAAGAAAAAAAAAAGCTTAATTGAAAAAGAAAACCCGTGATTATTAGCCAAAAATAAAACAATAACAAAAACAAAAGTAGGATGACAGAAAAGAATAAAACTGCCTGTTTTTACCTCCTGGGGTTATTTTAAGGGCTGAATAAAATATGAGAGAGTTCTTATAAACTACAGTGTCTTATCACAAATGTTAATTTTTTGTACCATTATTAAATTGTAGTATATGCGGAAGAAAGTATATATCTTAGACTATAGTTTAAACCCTAAAACTCCAAAGCCTTCAAGTAAACAATACAAATGCTATGAAGATCAATAATGACATCTAGAGGAGAAAAGATGTAACTTCCAAAGCAGAATGTATTACATTAAAAAAATCCATATAAATTGTATAGTAACCACAAACCCAGTTTATTTCCAGGCCTCCACCCCCTTTCCCCTCCCCCAAAGTTATGCAAATAGGAGATATCTACTTGATGACGTGTACTTTCAAGTATTACATAAAGTTGCAAAGAGAAGTAGACTGTTTTCATCTGGTATGTAAAGTAAATCTCTGCTTTTCCAACAAACTCAAGTATATTCTCCCTCCAGATAAATAAATCAGCTTCTATGCCTCAGTTCATAAAAGTGTAAAATAGAAATAAGTACACATACTTTTTTGGCAAAGGTGGAATGTGAAAGTTGACTACTTACAACTTTTGACTTATAAAGAAACTTGAAGGGCAAAGTAAAACTTAAAAAATAATTTGTTTTTAACCTAAGCAGTCTATGATGAGTGGAAATCACATTTAGCTCTCAGAAACAGAATGTTGGTCCAACACTTTTAATACTTTGAAAGGACAAAAAAACTCACCAGACTCTTACAGTGATGGATTCAATTAACTTACTGATGATATGAAGTACCCAATAGAACATATTAGCTAGGATTTAGTTACATGATTGAACAGGTGAAATAATATACTTACAAATAAAATATATACTGTATTTGGGTCTTCGGAGCTCCTGAATCAGATAATCCACATTCTCCTAGAAAAGAACAAACAAACAAAATATGAGAACTGCTTAAGTGAAAAAGTAATAAATACGTATCATCCACTGATTTATTTAAGTATTTACTGAGTGCCTCCTGTGTGCTGAGGTCTAGATTAAGTGTGTGTATGTTGGGAGGGGTGAGGGCTGGGGATAAAAAAGAGACATTAAATATAATGATCAGGAATCATATGTAACATTAACTAGCTGCATTGCCTTGGCCAAATTAAGATTAAAAATATAAAGGACATAGATGTTGAAATACAACATAAGATAGATAATAATTCTGCAAATTTGCCTCAAGCTGTTTGCTTATAAATTTTATTCATCTGATCAAAATTCTTATGTGGAACATCAAAATGTGTCTAGTCCTTTAAAAACCAACATTCAAGAGAAAATATAGTTAAATATATTCACTTGGGCTTTTAACTAATTGGGACCAGAGGCTGCAGAACTGAAATATTTGTGAAGTATTTGCAAACAGTAGGCTAAGACCTTTTGTATAATTACATTATTTTAAAATAAAACATGAAATTTAGAACTAAAAAACAGTTGATTTTCAAATGGTCAAAACATAATAATTCCAATTACATACGATCATAATGCAGGTCTTATCTACTTTTGATACTATAACATATGGTTAAATTTCAGTATAAAGTTGATCCCCAAATTATACATGATATAAAATATCATTTTTGAATGTTAAAAAACCATACATTTCCTTACAGAATTAAAAGTAACGTAAGCAATACATATTGCTTGTTAAATGGGAAAAAGACTTTAAAAACTGTCATTTAAATTTAAAAAACACATTAAAAATTAACTTTATAATGTAATCTTAAGGAAAAATTGTTTTTAACAACACATTTTGAGTTTGAGAGAACATACATATGGCGCTGAAAGAGCTTCTCTAATAAAAAATGTTAGGAAATGATGGACTGATAATCTCTAAGATCCCTCCCAGAGCCAAAATTTCATGACTAATATGAAACAATTGGAAACTACTGTATCAAAGAATTAATTGATGTATTAATTAATTCAGGAACTATTTATTGAGTATCCATTATGTGGCAGGCATTGGGGACATAACAGTGTGAAAATATGGACATCATCTCTGCTCTCCTGGAGCTTACTGCTGGTGAGACATATTAATTAATCACACAAACCATATGAGACTTCATCCACGACAAGTAATAGGGAGAGGAAGATGGTGCTATAAGTATTTATGAGAGGGGGGTTTGAGCTGGTCAGCAAGGCCAGGAAAGATTTGCTTGAGGGAGTGAAAACGTTCCAGGCAAAGAGAAGAACCTATGCAAAGGTCCTGCGGCATGACAGAATATAGTGGACTGAAAGATTAGTGTGGCTAAGAGCAAAAAGGGGAATGGTTTGAAATGAGGCTATAGAAATAGTAGGAGCTAGACCATACAGGGCCTTGCAGGCCACTCTCAATGGAGTTTTGTCTTTATCGTAAAAGCAATGAGAAATCATTCAAGGATTTCAAGTGTGGTGACATGGTCAGATTTGTATATTGGAAAGTAGATAATGTACAAGTACTGGAGTTAAGAACATGAATATAAAACAAGAGAATATACAAAATAAGATTGAAATAGTAAAGGATTTTTAAAGGAGGACTCAAGTTAGATTTAGAAGATGGTGGATGAAAACTGACAGAAGGCTAAAGAATCTTTAATCAGGGGAAGAGAACAAACAGAGGACAGGAATGAGCATGTAGAGGGATCATAAAAAGGCCTATGTGGCCGCAGTGGAGGAGCAGAGGTAGGACACAGGAGGTTGAATACATAAGGGCAGACCAGACCAGCTAAAGGAGGGCTCTGAGGGCTACTAAATATAAATTTAATCATGGGAGTAAAATTGAGCCATTAAAGGTTCCTGAGCATAGATGTGAATAAAATGATAAAGACTCAAAACACTGATATAAGTATGTAAGATTAAATGGCAATGGTGGCCCTGAACCAAGATGGCGGAGTAGAAGGACGTGCTCTCACTCCCTCTTGTGAGAACACCAAAATCACAACTAGCTGCTGGACAGTCATCGACAGGAAGACACTGGAACTCACCAAAAAAGATACCCCACATCCAAAGACAAAGGAGAAGCCACAATGAGATGGTAGGAGGGGCACAATCACAGTAAAATCAAATCCCATAACTGCTGGGTGGGTGACTCACAGACTGGAGAACACTTATACCACAGAAGTCCACCCACTGGAGTGAAGGTTCTGACCTCCACGTCAGGCTTCCCAACCTGGGGGTCTGGCAACAGGAGGAGGAATTCCTAGAGAATCAGACTTTGAAGGCTAGTGGGATTTGATTGCAGGACTTCGACAGGACTGGGGGAAACAGAGACTCCACTCTTGGAGGGCACACACAAAGTAGTGTGCATATCAGGACCCAGGGGAAGGAGCAGTGAAGCCAGGGGAGACTGAACCAGACCTACCTGCTAGTGTGGGAGGGTCTCCTGTGGAGGCAGAGGGTGGCTGTGGCTCACCATGGGGGCAAGGACACTGGCAGCAGAAGTTCTGGGAAGTACTCCTTAGCGTGAGCCCTCCCAGAGCCTGTCATTAGCCCCACCAAAGAGCCCAGGTAGGCTCCAGTGTTGGGTTGCCTCAGGCCAAACAACCAACAGGGAGGGAACCCAGCCCCACCCATCAGCAGTCAAGCAGATTAAAGTTTTACTGAGCTCTGCTCACCAGAGCAACAGTCAGCTCTACCCACCATCAGTCCCTCCCATCAGGAAACTTGCACAAGCCTCTTAGATGGCCTCATCCACCAGAGGGCAGACAGCAGAAGCAGAAGTTCTTCTAACTACAATCCTGCAGCCTGTGGAACAAAAACCACATTCACAGAAAGATAGACAAGATGCAAAGGTAGAGGGCTATGTACCAGATGAAGGAACAAGATAAAACCCCAGAAAAACAACTAAATGAAGTGGACATAGGCAACCTTCCAGAAAAAGAATTCAGAATAATGATAGTGAAGATGATCAAGGACCTCGGAAAAGAATGGAGGCAAAGATCGAGAAGATGCAAGAAATGTTTAACAAAGACCTACAAGATTAAAGGACAAACAAACAGAGATGAACAATACAATAACTGAAATGAAAACTATACTAGAAGGAATCAATAGCAGAATAACTGAGGCAGAAGAACGGATAAGTGACCTGGAAGACAGAATGGTGGAATTCACTGCTACGGAACAGAATAAAGAAAAAAGAATGAAAAGAAATGAAGACAGCCTAAGAGACCTCTGGGACAACATTAAACGCAACAACATTTGCATTATAGGGGTCCCAGAAGGAGAAGAGAGAGAGAAAGGACCCAAGAAAATATTTGAATAGATTATAGTCGAAAACTTCCCTAACATGGGAAAGGAAATAGCCACCCAAGTCCAGGAAGCACAGAGAGTCCCATACAGGATAAACCCAAGGAGAAACACGCCGAGACACATAGTAATCAAATTGGCAAAAATTAAAGACAAAGAAAAATTATTGAAAGCAGCAAGGGAAAAACGACAAATAACATACAAGGGAATTCCCATAAGGTTAACAGCTGATTTCTCAGCAGAAACTCTACAAGCCAGAAGGGAGTGGCATGATATACTTAAAGTGATGAAAGGGAAGAACCTACAACCAAGATTACTCTACCTGGCAAGGATCTCATTCAGATTCGATGGAGAAATCCAAAGCTTTACAGACAAGCAAAAGCTAAGAGAATTCAGCACCACCAAACCAGCTCTACAACAAATGCTAAAGGAACTTCTCTAAGTGGGAAACACAAGAGAAGAAAAGGACCTACAAAAACAAACCCAAAACAATTAAGAAAATGGTCATAGGAACATACATATCAATAATTACCTTAAATGTGAATGGATTAAATGCTCCAACCAAAAGACACAGGCTTGCTGAATGGATACAAAAACAAGACTCATATATATGCTGTCTATAATAGACCCACTTCAGACCTAGAGACACATACAGATTGAAAGTGAGGGGATGGAAAAAGATATTCCACGCAAATGGAAACCAAAAGAAAGCTCGAGTAGCAATACTCATATCAGATAAAATAGACTTTAAAATAAAGAATGTTACAAGAGACAAGGAAGGACACTACATAATGATCAAGGGATCAATCCAAGAAGATACAACAATTATAAATATATATGCACCCAACATAGGAGCACCTCAATACATAAGGCAACTGCTAACAGCTATAAAAGAGGAAATTGACAGTAACACAATAATAGTGGGGGACTTTAACACCTCACTTACACCAATGGACAGATCATCCAAAATGAAAATAAATAAGGAAACAGAAGCTTTAAATGACACAATAGACCAGATAGATTTAATTGATATTTATAGGACATTCCATCCAAAAACATCAGATTACACGTTCTTCTCAAGTGCACACAGAACATTCTCCAGGATAGATCACATCTTGGGTCATAAATCAAGCCTCAGTAAATTTAAGAAAATTGAAATCATATCAAGCATCTTTTCTGACCACAACACTGTGAGATTAGAAATGAATTACAGGGAAAAAAACGTAAAAAACACAAACACATGGAGGCTAAACAATACGTTACTAAATAACCAAGAGATCACTGAAGAAATCAAAGAGGAAATCAAAAAATACCTAGAGACAAATGACAATGAAAACACGACGACCCAAACCCTATGGGATGCAGCAAAAGCAGTTCTAAGAGGGAAGTTTATAGCTATACAAGCCTACCTAAAGAAACAAGAAAAATCTCAAGTAAACAATCTAACCTTACACCTAAAGAAACTAGAGAAAGAAGAACAAACAAAACCCAAAGTTAGCAGAAGGAAAGAAATCATAAAGATCAGAGCAGAAATAAATGAAATAGAAACAAAGAAAACAATAGCAAAGATCAATAAAACTAAAAGCTGGTTCTTTGAGAAGATAAACAAAATTGATAAGCCATTAGCCAGACTCATCAAGAAAAAGAGGGAGAGGACTCAAATCAATAAAATCAGAAATGAAAAAGGAGAAGTTACAACAGACACTGCAGAAATACAAAGCATCCTAAGAGACTACTACAAGCAACTTTATGCCAAT
This sequence comes from Eubalaena glacialis, assembly GCF_028564815.1. Lineage (NCBI taxonomy): Eukaryota > Metazoa > Chordata > Mammalia > Artiodactyla > Balaenidae > Eubalaena > Eubalaena glacialis. The sequence goes on from NC_083718.1 coordinate 86,186,477, forward strand.
AAAATGGACAACCTGGAAGAAATGGACAAATTCTTAGAAAGGTAGAACCTTCCAAGACTGAACCAGGAAGAAACAGAAAATATGAACAGACCGATCACAAGTAATGAAATTGAAACTGTGATTAAAAATCTTCCAACAAACAAAAGTCCAGGACCAGATGGCTTCACAGGTGAATTCTATCAAACATTTAGAGAAGAGCTAACACCTATCCTTCTCAAACTCCTCCATAAAATTGCAGAGGAAGGAACACTCCCAAACTCATTCTATGAGGCCACCATCACCCTGATACCAAAACCAGACAAAGATATTACAAAAAAAGAAAATTACAGACCAATATCACTGATGAATATAGTTGCAAAAATCCTCAACAAAACACTAGCAAACAGAATCCAACAACACATTAAAAGGATCATACACCACGATCAAGTGGGATTTATCCCAGGGATGCAAGGATTCTTCAATATACGCAAATCAATCAATGTGATACACCATATTAACAAATTGAAGAAGAAAAACCATATGATCATCTCAATAGATGCAGAAAAAGCTTTTGATAAAATTCAACACACATTTATGATAAAAACTCTCCAGAAAGTGGGCATAGAGGGAACCTACCTCAACATAATAAAGGCCATATATGACAAACCCACAGCAAACATCATTCTCAACAGTGAAAAACTGAAAGCATTTCCTCTAAGATCAGGAACGAGACAAGGACGTCCACTCTCACCACTATTATTCAACATAGTTCTGGAAGTCCTAGCCACGGCAATCAGAGAAGAAAAAGAAATAAAAGGAATACAAATTGGAAAAGAAGAAGTAAAACTGTCACTGTTTGCAGATGACATGATACTATACATAGAGAATCCTAAAACTGCCACCAGAAAACTGCTAGAGCTAATTAATGAATATGGTAAAGTTGCAGGATACAAAATTAATGCACAGAAATCTCTTGCATTCCTATACACTAATGATGAAAAATCTGAAAGAGAAATTATGGAAACACTCCCATTTACCATTGCAACAAAAAGAATAAAATACCTAGGAATAAACCTGCCTAGGGAGACAAAAGACCTGTATGCAGAAAACTATAAGACACTGATGAAAGAAATTAAAGATGATACCAACAGATGGAGAGATATACCATGTTCTTGGATTGGAAGAATCAACATTGTGAAAATGACTCTACTACCCAAAGCAATCTACAGATTCAATGCAATCCCTATCAAATTACCAATGGCATTTTTTATGGAACTAGAACAAATCATCTTAAAATTTGTATGGAGACACAAAAGACCCCGAATAGCCAAAGCAGTCTTGAGGGAAAAAAACGGAGCTGGAGGAATCAGACTCCCTGACTTCAGACTATACTACAAAGCTACAGTAATCAAGACAATATGGTACTGGCACAAAAACAGAAACATAGATCAATGGAACAAGATAGAAAGCCCAGAGATAAACCCACGCACCTATGGTCAACTAATCTATGACAAAGGAGGCAAAGATATACAATGGAGAAAAGACAGTCTCTTCAATAAGTGGTGCTGGGAAAACTGGACAGCTACATGTAAAAGAATGAAATTAGAATACTCCCTAACACCATACACAAAAATAAACTCAAAATGGATTAGAGACCTAAATGTAAGACTGGACACTATAAAACTCTCAGAGGAAAACATAGGAAGAACACTCTTTGACATAAATCACAGCAAGATCTTTTTTGATCCACCTCCTAGAGTAATGGAAATAAAAACAAAAATAAACAAATGGGACCTAATGAAACTTCAAAGCTTTTGCACAGCAAAGGAAACCATAAACAAGACGAAAAGACAACCCTCAGAATGGGAGAAAATATTTGCAAACGAAATCAACGGACAAAGGATTCATCTCCAAAATATATAAACAGCTCATTCAGCTCAATATTAAAGAAACAAACACCCCAATCCAAAAATGCGCAGAAGACCTAAATAGACATTTCTCCAAAGAAGACATACAGACGGCCACGAAGCACATGAAAAGATGTTCAACATCACTAATTATTAGAGAAATGCAAATCAAAACCACAATGAGGTATCACCTCACACCAGTTAGAATGGGCATCATCAGAAAATCTACAAACAACAAATGCTGGAGAGGGTGTGGAGAAAAGGGAACCCTCTTGCACTGTTGGTGGGAATGTAAATTGATACGGCCACTATGGAGAACAATATGGAGGTTCCTTAAAAAACTAAAAATAGAATTACCATATGACCCAGCAATCCCACTACTGGGCATATACCCAGAGAAAACCGTAATTCAAAAAGACACATGCACCCGAATGTTCATTGCAGCATTATTTACAATAGCCAGGTCATGGAAGCAACCTAAATGCCCATCAACAGACGAATGGATAAAGAAGTTGTGGTACATATATACAATGGAATATTACTCAGCCATAAAAAGGAACGAAATTGAGTCATTTGTTGAGACGTGGATGGATCTAGAGACTGTCATACAGAGTGAAGTAAGTCAGAAAGAGAAAAACAAATATCGTATATTAACGCACGTATGTGGAACCTAGAAAAATGGTACAGATGAGCCGGTTTGCAGGGCAGAAGTTGAGACACAGATGTAGAGAACAGACATATGGACACCAAGGGGGGAAAACTGCGGTGGGGTGGGGATGGTGGTGTGCTGAATTGGGCGATTGGAATTGACATGTATACACTGATGTGTATAAAATTGATGACTAATAAGAACCTGCAGTATAAAAAAAAAAAATTAATGCACAGAATTAATGCACAGAATCTCTTGCATTCCTATACACTAATGATGCAAAATCTGAAAGAGAAATTAAGGAAACACTCCCATTTACCACTGCAACAAAAAGAATAAAATACCTAGGAATAAACCTACCTAGGGAGACAAAAGACCTGTATGCAGAAAACTATAAGACACTGACAAAAGAAATTAAACATGATACCAACAGATGGAGAGACATACCATGTTCTTGGATTGGAAGAATCAATATTGTGAAAATGACTCTACTACCCAAAGCAATCTACAGATTCAATCACTATCAAATTACCAATGGCATTTTTTATGGAATTAGAACAAAAAATCTTAAAATTTGTATGGAGACACAAAAGACCCCGAATAGCCAAAGCAGTCTTGAGGGAAAAAAATGGAGCTGGAGGAATCAGACTCCCTGACTTCAGACTATACTACAAAGCTACAGTAATCAAGACAATATGATACTGGCACAAAAACAGAAACATAGATCAATGGAACAAGATAGAAAGCCCAGAGATAAACCCATGCACCTATGGTCAACTAATCTATGACAAAGGAGGCAAGGATATACAATGGAGAAAAGACAGTCTCTTCAATAAGTGGTGCTGGGAAAACTGGACAGCTACATGTAAAAGAATGAAATTAGAACACTCCCTAACACCATACACAAAAATAAACTCAAAATGGATTAGAGACCTAATAAATGTAAGACCGGACACTATAAAACTCTTAGAGGAAAACACAGGAAGAACACTCTTTGACATAAATCAGAGCAAGATCTTTATTGAACCACCTCCTAGAGTAATGGAAATAAAAACAAAAATAAACAAATGAGACCTAATGAAACTTCAAAGTTTTTGCACAGCAAAGGAAATCATAAAGAAGACGAAAAGACAACCCTCAGAATGGGAGAAAATATTTGCAAACGAATCAATGGACAAAGGATTAATCTCCAAAATATATTAACAGCTCATGCAGCTCAGTATTAAAAGAACAAAGAACCCAATCCAAAAATGGGCAGAAGACCTAAATAGACATTTCTCCAAAGAAGACATACAGATGGCCAAGAAGCACATGAAAAGCTGCTCAACATCACTAATTATTAGAGAAATGCAAATCAAAACCACAATGAGGTATCACCTCACACCAGTTAGAATGGGCATCATCAGAAAATCTACAAACAACAAATGCTGGAGAGGGTGTAGAGAAAAGGGAACCCTCTTGCACTGTTGGTGGGAATGTAAACTGATACAGCCACTATGGAGAACAGTATGGAGGTTCCTTAAAAAACTAAAAATAGAATTACCATATGATCCAGCAATCCCACTCCTGGGCATATACCCAGAGAAAACCATAATTCAAAAAGACACATGCACCCCAGTGTTCATTGCAGCACTATTGACAATAGCCAGGTCATGGAAGCAATCTAAATGCCCATCGACAGATGAATGGATAAAGAAGATGTGGTACATATATACAATGGCATATTACTCAGCCATGCAAAGTAACGAAATTGGGTCATTTGTTGAGACGTGGATGGATCTAGAGACTGTCATACAGAGTGAAGTAAGTCAGAAAGAGAAAAACAAATATTGTATATTAACGCATATATGTGGAAGCTAGAAAAATGGTACAGATGAACCGGTTTGCAGGGCAGAAATGGAGACACAGATGTAGAGAACAAACGTATGGACACCAAGGGGGGAAAGCCGTGGGGGGTGGTGGTGGTAGTGTGATGAATTGGGCGATTGGGATTGACACGTATACACTGATGTGTATAAAATTGATGACTAATAAGAACCTGCTGTATAAAAAAATAATTAAAATAAAATTCAAAAATTAAAAATAAATAAATAAATAAATGGCAATGGTGTTCAGTGTGATAGGTATGGAGGTTAATCCAGGAATAAAGTGATGTGGGTCTCTGTTAGTATAGTTAGTGGCTTTGGAAGTGGCTGAGAACCTTAAAGACATCTTGAAGGAAAAACTGGCTGTAAGCAGTGACTGAGATGTGGAAAGGAGGAGAGTCATGGTTAAAACTCTGATAAACCAGGATAATTATGATGCCACAAATGATGATAATAAAAATTTATTTTGCCTTAATAATACTTCCAGATCATAGTGTGCTGTATTTGCCTAGGCAGACGGCAGCTGTTTATGTAGTACCTTTGTAGGTCGAAGAAAACAAATTGCTTTCAGGTGTTTCATGATCTCTCGATTTTGAGAATCAATGCGTTCAAAAAGGTACACTTCCTTCTGGAGAATTTCCGATTGTGTGTATACCATACTCACTATGCCGGTCTGTAAAGAAAAAGAATTAACTAATATTATGCTAGTCCAGAATAATAAAAACAAGCAGCCATACCTAAGCCTTAAAATTTTTTTTTTCATTAATACTACTTAGTTGGATAACTTAAATACTAACATATGTAATAACATTTACTGAGCATCTAAAATAATAAGTAATGTACCAAAATGAAACGCTCTCTCTGAACACGGACAACCCATAAATTTCCAAATAAAAAATTTCCCATCACCTTAAAGAGTTCTTTTTTAAAATTTTGTAACCAATAAATAATAACCTGTCACCTCAGTTTGAGCCCTAACAGCTTTCCTTTAAAAACATAACGCTGAGTGGAAATAACAGGACCATCCCAAAGTCCTCCAAGTGCGCTGTCTTATATATTATTTCTTGGCAGAGGCATTTAGAAAACGATTTCTGACTTCAATAAATTGTTCTGCGTACAAGAACCTCTGGCAGTGGTTAGAGCCATTCAGACTGAAATCCTTCTAGGCAAGCTTTATACAACCTTTCAGTTCCACACTGAACTGACCCTCACTTATAAATCTTCAATTAAATACTAAATCCTACAGTGGAATGGGACCAGCTATTGCAAGGGAGGAGGGTTCCCTCACAAACACTGAGCAAAAGCAAACTCACCGTCTCTTTATCCATGAGAAGTACTTTCATGCCCGGTCCGCTGTCCTCTATCATTTTGGAAATGTACTGCTTCACAGCAAAAACCACGTTCATGGTGGCGAACTGACAGGTTAGCCCTATACCTCTTCCCGCCCCCCGTTTTTCTTGCTAAATTAACCCCCAGCCTCTTGGCCGGATCTCAGCAGCTTCCTCCCTGCCCGGCTTTGGCTTCCGGAAGTCCGGTCAGCTGTGGTCCTGGGAGTTGTAGTTCAGCTACGCGGTTCGGACACACAGCCTCCCGGCTGCATGGAAGAATTCGGCTGAGACACCCTAGGCCGCCACGCCCGGACTTGATTCTCGACCCACCTCCAGCCCGGAGGTGTTTGAGGCCCGGACGCTCAGATCTCTCCCGGCCCTTGGCCCGGGGTCCGGGCCGCGGCCTGACGCCCCTCCTGCTGGCTTGGGGAGAGGGTGGCGCCTCGCGGTGTGGAGGAACTTGGCATAATGCTGGCTCGGAGGCAAGAACAGCAGAGCTTGGCCGTGGTCGCTATTTGCCATTAACGCTTTCTTGGGTGGCAGTGAAGGATGGAGGGAAGGGAGGTGGCTTTATGTTCCCGGCAGATGCTAGGGACTCGGAGGGACGGCATTTGGTCAATCTCAAGCGGTATTTGCTAAATAGTGGCCGAGATTCGTCTTCCCCGGCATATTTGTGTCATTAACAAGGCGAGGACACTGCACTGCAAAGTGAGGCCCGAATTGCTTTTCCGAAGACTGAGGGGCATCGGAAATTGAACAAATACTTATTGAACGAATAAACAGAGGGAACGCCCTTTAGGAATGTTCTGGGAGAGGCCTCGGATCTCCCAGGAGGGCCTGGACGTGGGGTCTGCCGCCGAACTCGCAGGCCGTGGGTCCAGCGGAGCCCGGAACCACCCAGTTTTCGGCTCCCTGGGCGATTGGATTCCGTGGGCTTCAACTCTCCCGGGGTGCTGGGGACTTGAGATGCTTAAACAGCGGCAGGAGAAGAGTTAACAGGGTCAAAAATGGGTAGGGGGCATGTATTCGGTAGGGCTAAAGCAAAGTAGCGCGGGGATTTTAAGGAAAAACTAAAAATTTTAATTTAAGAAACGACAAAAACTTAGCAACAAAATGAATCTTAAAGCCATCAACTTCCACATGTCTGCATTTGTGTTTCTAACCCGCAGGTCTTCTCTCCATCATGCCATTTCTCGAAAAGGATGGTAAATGTCAGTTTTCTGCACCTTTGCGTTGGGGAATTGTAAAATCAGGAAGACAGCAAGAAACAACTGCAAGAAATCAGTGATTTTAATTGCTTGTAAATATTTCTACCCAAAAAATGACCAGTGTTTGTTGTGTTCACAGTTTAATCAATAGGTTCAGCATTACCAAATCAATTTTCTTTCATTACATTGTATGAAGTTTACAGTTAAAACTAGACCCAGAGCACGTCAACAGGAATCGGGCTGTTAAGATTACTTTATAAAACTTTGTATACAATTTTCAAATCCTTTAAGGGAGATCAGAAACCACTTGAAATACCATAGGTTTTTGTCACCTCTGAAATTGTGAAAATGTGTTTATTTTCTTTCCTTTTCAATTTTTCTACCACATAAATAAAACTTTCCTTTGGGCATTTTTTTCTATTTTTGAGATACATTTTGCAAGAAAAGTTATATCAAAATGAAAATGAATCTTTAAATGGATACAAATGAGAAAAATCTAATGTTATCTGAAAATTCTATTCTTATTAATTTAAAATGTTTAAAAATTTTTTAAATACATTAAATATTTTCTTTAAAGTATATTACAATTTAAAATATAGAAAACAGCAAACCAATGCTAATGAAAAATTAAGTAACTGCAAATCCTGTAAGTTACCAATATTTGAAAATTAATTTCCACTCGTGTCATTTGGTTTTTGTTTTTTCTTACCTATAATTTGGATTTCAGTATAGTATAAGGTTGTTTTCCATTTTATGCATTTTTTAGAAAGAACAAGGAGAGAGAGGCTTGTCTATGAACTTTGTGCTTTTTTTAGACAATTGTCAATCTGTAAGTAATACATGGAAACTGCATCCTTTTAAGTATTTATATTTGGACAATTATAACATTTTAGAGGAGTAGGAAAAATGCCTATTTTGACAAGACTTACTGACTCATTCCGTTGCCCATGAAATTCCACTGATGTCAGTGGCAGTGTTATTTTACACGTGGGTAAGATACAATGTTTAATAGAATGTAAACATTTTGTACAAAATATTTATTATATATTTAATGGATTCTCTGATGGTCCTGAAGTTTGGCAGCCCATTTCCTTTCTGAAGAAAACTAAAAAAGCCATTTTAAATGTCTCCAGATTAAGAACTTCTTTTGTATTCCCATACCTCTAAAAATAGGACTGAAACCAATGATCAAGTCCAAACTCTTGCTTTGTGACTCATCCAGGATAAACCCAGTGACTTGTTTTGTTGTAGGCAAGAGAGCAAATCCAGAAGCCAATATGAAGCACCTTACTTATTTTTTTAAAAATCAAGGGTGTAAATAAACTGTAATAATAAGAAATATTTTTAATAATAGAAACTTCAAATTTAAAAAATAAATACTTCAAATATAAATGATTACATTAATTATAAACTTTCTAATGCAGTTACTTGAAAATTTTTTTACTAGGTTCAAAGAATCAGTGCTTTAAGTGTGGAAAACAGGAAGTTAAAAATTATGGTGTTTATATCTGTACATTTTGTTTAGACTTGTAAAGATGTGTGTAAATGAAGTAATCAAGAATGATTACCTGAATAATGACATGTGCTTCAGCTTCTTACAAAGTGTGTACTATTTAGAGGTTTAACTGTCCATTTTATATTTAATCAAAATCATGTTTCTCCTCCATAAGAACTCAAAGTTTGATATAAAACAAAGGATATGTAAATAAGTTCAGTATAATTATAATAACAATATGGCCAACTCTTAATTATCTTAGATTATTAATTATTTACCATTCTCCTTGTTGCTGTGTGTTAACATAGCCCTGCATAGGAGGGAAGTGAAGATGAAAGTCAATGAAACTCAAATTAATTAGATTTTCTGCTTGTTAGCAATTGGAAAAATATTTAGAAAAAGAATGACAGTATTGCTTGTGTCAGACAACCCATCCTTATGCAGTGTTTTTAACCTTTCTAGCCATTTACTCATCTGAGAAGTGGTGGTAATATAATCTACCTTATGAAATTGTGAGAATTTAATGAAATAATGTGCAAGAAAAAAATATGCCTGGTACATAGTAAAGGCTCAATGAATATCAGCTTTAATTATTTGAAATCAAAAGGTACACATACCTTTTATTTTTTTACATATGGCATATTTGTTTCCTTTGTCAATAATATTTAAAAATAGAATGGATTTCAGAATTTGTAAACTATAGCTTCCAAATATAATTTCCATAATAACTGTATCTTGCATTACTATACGATAATAGAAATATTAATGGGAATATTTGGCCTGCTCCATCATAATTTCTTTAAAGCATACAGTTTTCACGAAGACAAAACTTAGGAAAAATGCTTCATGTGATTTCAGAGACTTAGTGCCTACCCAGCCTCAAATCAAACAGAATTTGTTAAGTTTTTGTCACAGTTGGTAGTTTAGTACCAAACTTTATGGTAGCAAAAACACTGAAGAGCTTTAAATCATTAAGTAAAAATTATTTGCATGGAGGGTTCTGTCTGTACATTCAGTAATTACAGTGATTCCACCTTTCTGGTGGTGATGTTAAGTTTGATCACTTTATTTAGGTTGTGTCTGCTGGGTTTCTCCACTGTAAATTTACTATTTTTCTCCTTATAATTAATAAGTATCATATGGAGAGATGCCTTGGTGAGTTGCAAATATCCTATTCTCATCATACACCTGTTAATTTTAACTGGAATCCGTTGATGGTTCTTCCTTGCAACAGTTGGTGTTTACTGAATGGTAATTTCCCTCATTCCTTCTATAGTTATTATTTGGAATTCTGTAAAAAAGTGATCCTTTCCCCCCATTTATTTATACAATCATTTATGTCAGACTCATGGATATTTAAGAAAATTGTCACTTTTAAGTAATAGAAAGGTATAGATAGAGGTTGAGAGTGCAGACTCCGGAATCAGGCAGCCTGGATTTGATTCTGCTGTGTACTAGTTGCAGGACATTGGTAAGTTACGTAAGCGATTAGTGACTCAGTTTCCCCATTTGTAAATGGAGAAAATAGCACCTATATCAGGTTAGTGTGAGAACTGAGATAATACATGTAGTCTTTAGCCTAGCTTTAACTATTTTTTCTTAGTGAATATTTTGTACTGTGCTTAGTTTTGCTATTTATGTTTCCCCACCTACAAACTGAATAAAAAATTTTTTGTTATGTGCTTGCCCCCACGAGAAATTATTAAAATTCACAAAATAAATTATAAAGTGCTTTGTAATGTTAAGGAGATGCGTAAGTTCTTATTTCTAAAAAAAAAAAAAAAAAATTGAACTAGAAATTGCTAAGATCCCTTTTATGATCATGATTCTGTTCTTGGGCTGCTTTTATGTTAGAAATGTAGCTGATCATGAAACACAATGAAATTATTTTCAACATTTTAGATATTTCAAGAGAATAGGCAAGGCATATGAAGTAAGTACCAGAAAATGCATGTTCTTATGAATCCTAAATTTCAGTAGTGGTAAAGGAGTCTTAACTATATTTTTTATACTGAAATAATTCCTTTAGAAATGGCTAATTATTGATTTAATCAAGCATTTGATCAGGATCACTTATTTTTCTTCACTAGAAAGAATAATGTTGAAAAAATGAGATACAAAATATTTTGTTTATGCATCTTTCCATTTGAAGCAAGTGAAATTTAATGTAGGATGCTGTTATTTAAGATTTCTCTTAATATTAATAAATAAAAACAACCACCTTTTACTGAGCTTTTACTATATGCTGAGTCCTTTGCAAATATCTCAGTTAATTTGTGCAACTTTCCTTTGAGGTGAGTATTATCTCCATATCACAGATAAACTGAGGTTCAGAGAAGTTGAATAACTTTCCTGAGGTAACACAGAAAGCAGCACTGAGAGAAGCATATCTTTTTCAGTGGACATCTTACCCTATATTTCTTTGTTCACATCCTTATTAAGAAAGTAGATTGCCATTTCTTTGAGGATAGAGAATTTTTTCCCCGTCCTTTTCACCAAGTACAGTGTCCTGTACACAGAGATGCCCAATAAATATTTAACATTGGTGATACTCATTACTGGGCACATGGCTACAATGGCAT